>NC_054054.1:109685713-110935713 GCF_017639655.2 Falco naumanni | reverse complement strand
CGGGGGTTGGGAGCAGCAGCGGCCGGGTCGGAGCAGTGACCAGAAGGTTCTCCGGGACCTGCCAGGCGGCTTCTCCTGGCCCTTAGCGGGACGAGGCGGCCCTGGAACACACGGTCGGGGCTGGCAGCGGGAACAGCAATGGGGGCTGGCGCGTGTTTGTGACAGGGGAGCCGGGACCCCAGGCAGCATCACGAATCGGAGCTGCAGGGGTGGGTCTGCACTTGAGACCCCCCATGCACCGCCCCAGGGGTCACCCTGCCCCCCAGGATCTGGGCTTTGCACCCCCGTGCCCAGGTCTGTGCCGGCAGCCACCTGTGAACGTGAGCTGGGTGCCGGCCTGAGCCCGGCTGGGGGTGCGCGCCACAGGCAGCTCGCCCACCCCCTTCTTCTCAACGCCGAGGCTCTTCCCCACTCCTCATCTGCTGTTGAAATGCTAGAAAAATTAATCCGGACATGATTTCTAATTAGAAGGCAGGGAGGTGCGGGCCAGGCAGCGGCGCAGCAGTGTTCAGTGCAGGCAGCTTTCCTACAGAGGGCAGAGGAATATCATTAATTACCATCGCCGCCAGCAGCCCCTCACTGCGGCCCACCAGCGACGGAGGGACCAGGAGAAAAACCCCAACATCTCCCCCACTTCCCACGCACCCCACAATTCTCCCAATCCAACTGTGTGATACCATGTACTGCAAAGACAATATACAGTTCAATTTATAGAAAAAACAATGTTTACTGAAAATGCACCTTCTCATGGGAAACCAACCCTTGGATTTTATGCTGTTAAGTATTTCAATCCTATTTCAACTTTATTTTTGTAGTTTGTATTTATGTTATCACGGTCTGATTGACAGCTATAATGTTCTGCATTATATATTATGTGGGTTTGCCATTGCTCCAGCAATGTGAAATTAAGCGCTGTTATTTATTTTTTTTACTAAGGCATGGCTTTATAAAAACACAAAGCTTATAAACAGGAGATGTGTACAGTGTGTCTTTCCTGGCTTGGCTTCTAGTTTTCTTTCTTTTTCTTGGAGCTTGTAGGTATTTTGTTTCCAGAGTAAAAGATGCCAGTATAAACAAAAGGAGGAGCCTGAAGAAATAAATCTGTAGAAAATTAAGTAGCAGAAACAAGTGCTTACCTGAACATTTACTTAGGAGTAACTAACTGCTCACCTAACCAAAGAACTAGTGCCGAGACACCACCCCGCCCCCTCCCCGCGTAATTGCATTTTCAAGCCCCTGCGTTCTTACAGAGTGAAAAAGGGATGTTTTCTAACCTAACAAATAGTAAATAGCCCTGCTAATAAAGGGAGAGAGGCTTTTAGTGATGGTTAAATAAAACATAACCAATATAATTAATAAAAAATACAGAGTGAGTCGCATTAGTCCTTCAGTGTGCAAAAAAAAGGGCTTCTTGAGGTCAGCTGCGTTTTTGCCACTCATGCCAGTGGGATGAGGATTTCACCCACTGAGACAAGCGGGACAACAGTTCAGTATAAATCCCAAATCCAGCAATGCATTAAAATTCAAAAACGTACAGCTGGAAACTCGAGGGCTTCTGGCAGAGCTTATAAACCCGTTTCTTCTCTGTCCTGCACCCATCGCCAGCATCGGCACAGAACAGGGGTGAGGGGCAGAGGCAGGCTGCGCCCCGACCTGCACAGCCAGCCCCCTCCCCTGCACGAGCAAGGGGGACCCGCATGCTGGGGCTTGCTCAGGTTGCCCCAGCACTGCTGATGGGCACTCAAACAGCTGCAGGAGCTGTTAATTCAATTTTTTTTATAAGGAGAGCCAGTCCATATACACCAACATCAAACAGAAAATGCAGCATACGGAAGTAATGGATTGTTAAAATATGTCACCAACAGAGGCTCCTTCTTTGCTCTTTATTCTCTCTCTCTTGCCTTTCACTTAGCAGGGTAATTAAATCAGGCTCTCAGGCTCAGTTTTAATTTCTAGTTCACATGCCCTCAAACCATGCTGCCATGGTCTGGACTCATAATCATGTAGGGGAATATTTGTACAAAAAAATATATCAATACATTTTAATTTGAGACGATCATGAAAGCCTTTCTATGTATCGCGGTACATTCTGTAAAACCCTCTGCCTGTTTATAAACTATAAGCAGAAGCCATCAAACTAACTGACATCATTGCTTTGGCATTTTCCTTCTTAATTTTACTTTTTCTTTACATGCTTGTTTGCTAAAATGGAAATAACAGCCTAAACACAGAACAGGTAAACAAGTGAATTTTCAATAGCCTGTAGTAAAAAAAAAAAAAACAAAACAAAACCCGCACTTTTAATTTTTCGCACTCAGCTTCTTTTGCTGCTGTGTATTTGTGGAGCTTGTCATCGTTTAGGAAATTGTCAGATTAGATGGTAGCTTTGGCAGTGAAAGACCGTATCGTCTTTGTGTGTCTGTGTAATTACAGGTTATTAATACGAATCCATTTTTCAGAGCATTTCTTTACTTAAATATATAAATAAAGAAACGTGTTGGAAATGTAAAGCCATTCAGACACCACCACCGAGTAATTCCCTGCTCCTCCGTGTAACCTGTGTTCAGCGGCACCTGGCGCCGGGTCCCTACCTTGGCCAGCAGAGCAGTAGGAATGAGGTGGGCTGCAGGCACCGATCTGCGACGGGATTCCCATACAGATCCACGGGAATTACACGCGCCAGAGTCGCGTCTGCTGAATTTAATTGAATTGCATTATCAACGGCAGAATTTGACCCATATACAGAGGACTGCATGCCGTCCAAAAATAGCTATGAGCCGGAGCTGAGCTTATCTTTCCAACACTTTGGCTAGCAAATGTAATTTTCCAAACCAGCCTTTTTTTTCATTTCAGCCATGCTATTTCATTTAAGATTTTCTTTTTAAATCAGCAACACAATTTGTCAGAGAAAAAGAGAAAAAGGAACAGGAAAAAATTGGGGAGCAGCAGCAAAGAGCATACATTAAACCTATCCACTAAATAAATTACGTAACAGGAATTTTTGATTATGTACCTAAAAAAACACTCTCCTTATAAATATTTATTACTATTTTTCTCCTGTGTTTTTATTTAATTGAATATTTCTGGCAGCCCTAACCCATCACTCGTTCAAAATCCACAATTGTTTTAAAGATTTAACCAACCCTTAACGGTTCTTACATCAAAACATATAATGAATATCATGTGTCTGAATAGATGCACAGCCTACAGATGCTTCCAGCAGATAAGAATTTTAAAGGCCACCTAGAGACAATTTAAAAACTAGAAGAAAACCTTTTTTAGGCAAAGAAAAAAAATAATCTATTCTTCATCCACAAGACAAGCCCTCCCCGTGTGCACTGTCGTGCACACAGCCACGCGGGCACCCAGCCGTTCTCGAAATGCTGAGCACCAGCACCACACAAGGCAGCACCTGCCGTAAGCATCGCTCCCAGCAATTCCCCGCAACACCTCGGCACGCGGCTCGCTCCAGCTCTCTAGGAGTTGGGGTGGAGGCGGGGGGGGTGGTATGTTCCAGCTCACGTTTACAGTCTGTGCTGCATGATGATTCTCACGCCGTAGAGACCTTTCAACAAAATCACGCTAGACCTGTCCTGCAAACTTGGGCTTCCTCGACGAGCAGAGCTAAGTATTTCATTCCAAACCACGTGAGAGACCGTCAGCCTCTGGGAAGGTTCGGATTCTGCAGGAAGCAAGCTTGTATTAAAGCCAATCAGGGGGAAAAAAATAATTAATTCTTACAGTTGCCAAAAACGCTCTCTAAAGAGTGCACCAAGTGCCGTCAAAGCAGAGCTGCTCCTGAATTTGAAGGCAGCCTGGAACAGAAGAGTCAGGAGCGACCACTTGTGCCCCTGGTCTCCAGGAGCCTCATGCAGGCGGCCAAGGGGATTCTCTGGGAACCGGACTGTGATATGCAAAACAAAACCAGCTACGTGCATCATTCCGTGATCCCACACATGAGGGGTGACAACACTGCAGGAGAATCAGTCGCCCTCAGAGTAGCACCCTTACTGTTCCACTTACAGCAACGCCAGGGACAGCCAGCCATCTGAAGGCAGCTAACCGTAAGGCCGCGTTTACTCTTCAATGTCTGCATCACAATTCTGCATTTAAAGAATGAAAAACTCTCCAGACAACAAACTCCTCTTTCTAAGCATGACCCCATGCTCTATAGCTAAAAGCACCACAAATACCACTGAAAAAGAAGCAGAAGATAGCAATCCCAGAAGGATTTATAATAAACAAATATTTTTAAGGGTCCCGTTAATTTCATGTATAACTTTGTGGATATTCTGATGGCATGAGGAATGCTGAGCACCCCAGTGCTACAGCAGACACAAAGAAAAGACCTTCCAGAACCAGCTCCAGCATCGCAATTCCCTGTTCCCAGCTCAACAGCCTCAGCAGCATTTAAGGATATGTATCAATTGTTTAATCTTAATATATGTGAATCTATCTACTAGGAGTAGTAACAGAAAGGGAGACTGCAAAGGCTTCTGTTTAATATTGTAAGAACATGCAAAGCTTAAATGCAACATTCTTGCTCAGGAAAAAAACCCCAGACTATGGCCAAAGGAATCGCTCCTGAGAGGCCACTGCAGTACCTGCCGCTTCCTAGGATGGCAAAAGCACGTAGATCACCACGGATAGAAATTTCTGAGTTATATTTATTTATAGATTTGTATCGTGGACCCGTCACTCAGCATCTGGGTACACATACACATATTAAAATAACATACATCATTTGTCTACAAATCGTAATTTAAGTACGTTCTTATTCCTGGGATGCAGATCTTTGCGGATGCCCTACCATTCCCCAAGCAAAGGCCTGAGTGAACAGGGACCAGCAGTGGCTGGAGACGAAGGGATAGGGCAGAGAGGAGCATCACGGCGGGGGCACCCAGCGTGCAACCCCCTTGGGCCAAACGCCAAGCTGTTTGAACACTGGGAACTCACCGTCCTTCAAAACATTTCCTTCGTCTAGCTTAGCTGGGAGGAATAGTACTTACAGTATTTGCCTTGTGCCTTTTTCCTAGCAAACGGCCTCACACGCAGAGTTTGCACAAGTCCTCAGCCTCGCATGGTTAAAGCCCACTCGTGTCCCACAGGGGCAGTAGGAGGGGGCTGGTGCGGGCTGCACCTTCTGCTGGGGCACAGCACCCCGGTGAAGGTCACTGCCACCCGCTGCAGCCCAGGAAGGAGAGATCAAAAGAGAGTAATCACTTTAAAACCGCGTTGGAAATGACATTGCGCATCCCTACGTTGCCCACCCGAGCTCGGCAGCCCCATCCGCGCGGGTTTTCCAGGCCCCCCTCCCGCAGCCCCTATTCACCCAAGGAACGGCGCCGAAGTCAATGGAAACGCTCTTGTAAACAAGGACTTACAAGAACCCGACGTGACAATGATTTCAAAGGCAGTTTTGACTGTGCAATTGTTGCTGGATTAGGGTCTTCAGAAACACCGAGCTTGCTCTGAAGAGCACAGAATTCAAATCTGCAAAGCGCTGGGGCCTCCAGAGCAGATCCCGGGAAGCACTGAAGGACAAGCCCAGCCTTAAGCATGGGAACGGCTCCTGGGCTCCCCCCCCCCCCCCCCAAAGGTGGGCAAAACCCCTACAGAGGGGACAGGAGCTTCGGAAAACCCACAGGCTCTCCTCCCTCCCTTTTCCAAGCCACTGACCTAAACTGAACCGTATCACATCGCTGCCTAAATTAACACAGAACACTCTGTACAAGTACCTCGTTGCAAAAAAAAAAAAAAAAAGAAAAAAAAAGAAAAGAAAAGAAAAGAAAAGAAAGAAAAATATATATAAAAAAGAAAAACCGCGTGACAGACATGTTTTCTACAAAATAAGCCTATTTGGTGAAATTCCCACTTAAAATAATTGATTCAACAATAAAGCAGCAGCATAGACCAGAAGCGCAAACAGCAGTATTTATCCATAGTACTTGCCCAGATAAGTAAAAGTTTGTAATAAATAGATCACCCATTACTTTGCTCATATAAATGCAAAACGGAGCAACAAAACAGAGCAGTAATACAAAAGACAAATAAATGAGTTAGACACAGAGTCCATGAGTTTAAGAAGTCTCCCCTGTATTTAATAAAGCATGAATTTTTTTTTAGAAACACTAACAGATCCCTTGCAGATAGTTTTTATCTTTATATTATTATATAAGACATTTTGTGTTTAAAGTGAACTATTGCTTCATCTAGGTGGCCCCTCTGCTGGGCATAGAAACTAGGTTGTGAACAAAATAAAAAAAATCACCATTGAAAATTACAAATCATACAACTTTAAAGCATTTTGATTTTTTTTTTCCCCTCAGTCCAAAGAGATAAATAATTGAATCGCTGGGAATGTAGAAGTCTAAGTTTTAGCGTAAATTTCTGTGTCTACATAAAATAAAAAAGAAGCCAGCCAGAGTCACGATTAGTTGAGAGATGAAGGAAAATAATGCAATTATAGTTCATCCCATTCTTATAGCTCAGCAGGTGGAAAACATTTAAATCAGTGACTTTTCAGAACCGAACCTAATTCTTTGTTTCTAACACAGGTCAAAGTTCTCCCAGAATCAGTAAGACTTTTGCTTTTGAAGAACCAAGTATTTGGGATTCTGCAATGATTTATAGTTAAAACATTAAATCAGTCATTTCGTAAGGTTCCAGGATTTCTTCTTTTGTTTCATTTTTCTCCAAGAAAATTAGCATGTATCTAGTGCAAAGCAAAACAATTTTCCCCCGCTGCCCTTTAGAGAACTTTGTATATGCCAAACGCTATTAAACAATTGACTTTGTATCAGCTCTAAAAAAGGATTAAAATTACTTTCATGACATTGAGGTTATGCTGTGCTCAAAACCATCCAATCAGGAAAAAAAAAAAATTACCTTTGGAGAATTAATGTAACTGAAAATGGATCGATTAAAAAAATGTATCTTTGCAAGTTTTTTTACATTTACAATACATTTTTGTTTATGCATAAAAAAAGCATCTTGAATGTTTTCTCTTAGCTCCAACCAAGAATAAGTTAATATACTTAACAATTTGATTAATCTCCAATTCTGAAATTTAATGTACAGCGTAACATATTATTTGTACTTCAACAACTGAGCCTGCAGATGGAAAGAAGCTGCCACTGACTGCTATCTGCACCGACACCGGGATTTAGACTTCTACCAAAGCCAAAGAGCTATACAGGATTATCAGCAGAGTGGATCATTCTTTCTCAGGGCTATTTTACTCAAGAGAATCAATTTAAAATTGCTTAAAACATCAAATGAAACACAAGTTATCTAAACATCAGATTTTCTAATTTTATTAAAAACGCACAAATTTTATCCAACATGTTTTCTTTCATACAGTGAATGGTCTAATATGCACTGGAGGTCACACAAGCTTAGGTTTATTAGAACAATAAAAGACATATGAGAAATTTAATATATAAAGAAAAAAGTAGCAGCTGTTGACTGCATATTTGACCATAAAATTTAAATATTTTGGACTTTTATTTTAAAGACACAAAAATAAAACCTGTGTGGGTCTATATAAGTCATATTAACAATTCCATGAATGTTCAACAGGACTAAAAATTAGCAAAGATGTTTGCTGTTTTTTTTTTTTTTTTTTTAAAACCTTGTAACACTTTTTAAACACCTTCTTGGGTTGCTGGTGCAAAGCACCTTACAGTATTTGTGCTATATATTTACTTTATTTGGCAACTGTCTGGGTTTCGTGGGGTTTTTTTTCTTTGCCTTCTGTAAACAACACCTTTTACAAACTAGCACAGTGAACCACAAGCCCTGCAATCTGTTATAACATCTACAGAAAAGAAAATGAACTATTTTGGTTGGTTGCTCAAAATATTTTGCTTTTGAACAAGAGGTTCTAAAACAGGATTTATTAGTAAAACATTGAACTCCTGAATTTAACATTAGACGTAAACAGTTGACTGTTTTTAGTTCAATAGAGTCTTTTTGTTTAGCTTTTCTCTCTCTGTGAAGGTAGAATACTTTTTGTATGCTTGCTTTTTTTTTTTTTCAAGTCATTTTCGTTAGAGGTCTGGGTGGTGACCTTTGCTATGATGAGGAGGTTTTGTACGTGTAGCTTTGTGAAGGTAGAAGAGTTGGTGCTGAGGGCTTAACATTTAGTATTTGCTATTTTGGAAAACAAAACAAAAACAAAGGAAAAAGAAAGTTGTCCCACCTGATAGTCAGCAGGCTGAAATGGCTGAAGCTAAAAAGAGTTTCTTGTTGTTGAACTTTCTGAGAGACAAAAATTAATAAACAAATTCATAATGCCAGAACCATCCTTAACCGGGAATGCTAGAGTTCTTGAAGCTTTTTTCCCCCTTTTCTTTGACCTTTCCTTCATTCAATTATTAATTTATATTTTTTTTAAAATGAGAAGTTTCTAAGGATTGTGGCTCTTAGGATGACATCCAACAGGGTAATCAAACTTACGCCATCCTACGGTATGGCAGCACTTTACTGTACAGCTTCACCAGTTTCTTTGTCAACGGTACAAAAAAGTCCCCTTGCTTGTCTGATACAACCATAACATGGAGATTGTCCTGGTCTAGAGCAAAGCTTGCCTTGGAGCGCTTTGGATTCAGTTCGTTCCCAAGGTAATATTGTCTTAGGGCAGGAGAGATGTTATATTTATTCATTTCTGTACACCATAACAATAAGCAGACTAGATGATCATCACTTACTTAGACCCAGTTTGTTTTAAAGCTACCACACAGCTGCTTCATTCATTTCTGGTGGATGTGACAAGTGATTGCCATAGTTAGCACCACCGTTGACGGATATCGAAGAAAATGGAGGGCTGGGGCCAAAAACTTCGGCGGACATGGAGTGCAAGGACCCGGGCAGGTTGGGTTCGGGGCTGGGCGAGTCTCCTGGGGGGTGCGACATGATGTCAGTGAAGCGCTGGGCCTCACTGGAGGGGTGATGTCCGGGCAGAGGGTGGTCCATGGCCCCCAGGGGAGTGCCTGACGGCCCCGAGGAGGGCACGAAAGGGAGATCCACGGGTGTCTGAGCTTGAGATGAAGGAGGTCCTTGCGGGAAGAAATCATAATTGCTTCCAGGGCCATAATACTCGCTCTGGTAATCTGGTGGACAAGGAGAGACAGAGGGAAGGTAACACGCAGGCAGAGCCACTGAGTGGGAAAGACACAAGAGTGCGCTCACATGGCAGGACCCCTGCCCACCTCGGTGCCACCCCCAGCTTGCTGAATCCACCGGGGAACACGCCTTGGCCGGGCTCCGGCGGGTCCCCGGGGGTTCCCCCCCAGCACAGCCCTGGCCCACAGCGGCAGCACCCTCACGCACTGGCCCAGGCTGCGGAGAGGCCTGGGTGCCCCCGGTGGGGAGCAGACCCTGGTGCAAGCTGAGAGGAGGGGGGACAGACCCCGGTGGGGAGCAGCCCCCGGCGCAAGCCGGGGGGAGGGGAACAGGCCCCGGCGCAAACCAGGGGGGGACGATGCACTCCCCGGTGCAGGACCGAAGCGGGGAAGAGACCTGCCGGGGCCGGGTGCGGGGAACGGGCGGGGTTCCCGGCATCGCAAGGCGCGGCACCCGCGGACGGCGGAGAGGCGGGGGGCCGCGTTACCCACCTCCGTAGAAGGAGAAGGGTCCGTTGGGGATGAGCTCCCCGGGCTCCAGCCGGTCCACCAGCGGCCGCATCCTGCGCGGGCTGCGGAAGAAGGCGTGCCGCCGGGCGCCCAGCGCGCTCAGCTGCTTCATGCGCCGCTCCTTGGAGCGCCGGTTCTGGAACCAGACCTGGCCGGGCGGGGACAGGCGCGGGTCACGGGGCGCCGGGTCACAGGGTCCCCGTCCCCATTCCCCCCCCCCCCCCACATGTCCGCCCCCCCCCCCCCCCCCCGCGTGTGTCGAGCGGGGCCGGGCCCACGCGTGACAACGGCCGCGCGCTCCCCGCAGCTCGCCGGCTGCGGGTCAAGAATGATTGAGTTAATTCTTATTACCCTGACAAGATTACTTCTAATTACCCTCACACTGAGACTCTCCAATCTAACCTCGTCTTTAATGGTCCTTTAACCCCCCATTACCCCCAGCGCTGCGGGTTTATAAACCTTTTAATAATTCCAGCGCATTGTCATTCTTATTTATCCATTAACCCCTCACATTTCTGGTTATTAACTCCGATACCATTCCCGGCTTCCTCGGGACTCTCCAAAGGAAACCCGCAGCTCGGCCCCCGCCGCCGGCCGGTGCCGTTAACACGACTGCGAGGACCCCCCGGGCGGGGTGCGGGGGCTGCGCGCCCGGCCCCGCACCCCGGGGTGCGGCGGTACCTGGATGACCCGCATGTTGAGGCCGGTCTCCTGCGCCAGCTGCTCCCTGATGTGCCGGGTGGGCTTGGGGGTGGCCGCGAAGGCGGCCTTCAGAGTCTCTAGCTGCTTGGCCTTGATGGTGGTGCGGGGGCCCCGCCGCTTGGCCCCCAGGTTCTGGTCGTCGTTCTCGTTGCTGCCAGTCTCCTTGTCGGAGACGTTGGCGCTTTCCGAGTCCTTGGCGTCGTCTTGGGAGGGGTCTTGGGAGTCCGGGGACAGGCTGGGGTCACTGCCGGTGGTGGCTGGGCGAGAGCAGTCCGGGTCAGGCTTAGGCTGGGGGGCACCGACCGCGCGGGACAGGCTGCGGTACCACCAGGGGAGAGCAGAAGGGAGAGGAGGAGGAGGAAGAGAGGGAAGGGAGAGGAGAGAGAAGAGAGAAGGAAAAGGGAGGGGAGAGAGAAGAGAGAAGGAAAAGGGGAGAGGACCAGCTCCCACCCGGCGGCGAAGCCGGGGCTTGGCACATCCCTGCCCCGCACCACCCCGGCCGCGCTCCCTCACCTGAATGCAGGCTGTTTTCTTTGGCAGTATTGCTGTTATTTAGGTAATCTTCTTTGCAGACAAACTTGTTTTCGTCTATGATGTAGAGCTCCTCGCCGGTTGAGAGTTGCTTGTTACACATCATACACGTAAAACAGTTCAAGTGGAACACTTTGCTCCGCGCTCTGCGGACCAGGTCGCTGGGGGAGATGCCTTGGGCACAGCCCGCGCACTTGGTCCCGAAACACCTGCGGGGAGAGGCCGGGGAGCGGGTCAGCAGCGCCCACCCCCGCCGCGGGGTCCCGCCGGGCGCCCCCGGCCCCGCGCCCGCCCAGGGATGCTCCGCGGCACCGCGCATCCCGCTAGCGCGTCCGCTCCTCCTGGCGAGCCAGTGCTTGAAATGATGTGTTTTTTTTAAAAAAAAAAAAAAAAAAAAAAAAAAAAAAGCACCCGATGTGAGCAGAGGATGAAGTGCTGAGGAATTCATTAAACACCGGGGGTGCGTTATCCAGGGTTTCCCCTCTGCGCCCCGACACATTGATTAACGACACTCTAATAAACATTAAGCAAAAATTATTCTGTGTTATTAACCGGGCACGGCCACGCACTACCTGCGGGAGCCGCCGGTGCGGGCTCGGCCCGGGCGCCGAGGGCCGAGCAGCGACGGACCCGCACCGCACCGGGGGGCAGCGGCTGGCCCGGGGGGCTGAGCCCCTGGGGGCAGCGGCGGGGGCCGGGGGGCTGCCGGCAGCCGGGCCCAGGGGCACCGGCCGGCGATGCGGTGTGCCGGTGCACGGCGGGGCCGGGCAGGCAGGGCTGCGGTCACCGGCCCGGAGCCGCCCTTTGCCGCGATGGCCGGGCTGGGAGCGGGCCGGGGGGCGCGGGCGGCCGCTCCGAGCCCGGGGGTTATCCGGGCGCCGCGGCCCGCCGGGATGCGCGGGGGGATGTGGCGGCGAGCGAGCACCAGTACCCGCTTCCCCTCTCCATCAGCTCACCGGCCGGGGGTCGCTGCCCCCCAGGGCGGCCTCGGCTCGGTTTGAGGGGAGGCGCCGGGCCCACGGAGCCGCCAAGCTGCGCCGCACCGGGCCCGGCCCGCACCGCTCCCGCTCCGCCGGTCGATAGTTCGGAGGCAACTTCGGGGAAGTCGAGCTCGGCCGGTGGCCGCGGGGAACGGCCCGGCCTCGCCCTGCGGGCCCCGACGGGGCGCCTGGGGGGGCCCTTCCCGGGTCTGCCCCGGGACATCACCGGGGGGAACACTGGCGGGTGCGGGGGGTTTGCGTGCTCACGGGGAGGGAAGAGGCGTTTGCGGGTCACGCTGAGCAAGGAGGAAAAAAAACAAAACCAAACAAAAATAATAATAAAAAAAAGGAGATAAAAAATGGATGCAAAGGAGCTACGGCTCCGGGCAGGGGGTCCGGTACTTACCGAAAGAAGTCGTTTTTGCAGTAAAGCTTGCCTTCTCGCGAAAAGCATTTCTCTGTCAAATTGCATTTACATTCACAGCACTGAACACACTTCACATGCCAAGCCCTGTCCAGTACATTCAACAAAAACCGGTCCAAGATTGGCCTTTTGCAGCCTGCACAGTGAACCATTGTCTTTGGTTATTTCTGAGAGTGGGGGGTATTGGTTTCCCAGATGTCAGGCAAAAAAAAAAAAACAAAACCGAAAACAAACAAACAATAAAAAAATCAAAAACAAAAAAAGGAAAAAAATAAACGACAAAATTTTTTAAAAAGACGACAACACCAGCGTAGGTTTGCTTTTTTTGTGTGTTTGTTTTAAAAGCCTTGGAGAAGTGAAGGAAGAGAAAAAGAAAGGAAGTAAGAGAAATCTTCGTTCGAGTGTCCTAGGAGGGATACACAGGAGAAACCACCCACTGCCCGAGGAGACCAGCGCTTCGACACAACCGCAGAATCCCGGCCGCTACCAACCACGACAGCGACAATGATAATAATAATAATAGTAACAATAAAACAACAACGACTATAAAGATCGGCGCTCATAAAAATTAAAAAACCCCAACAGTTATTTAAAAAAAAAAAAAACAGCAACAAAAAAACAACAGCAACAAGAAAACCAACGCCAAAAAGCGAGCGTGATGAGTTTTTCTCAGGTCTGAGGTAGAGCAGTCAGGAGTCAAAGTGCTTTTCCCAAAGAGAAATCAAAGGAGAAAAAAAAAATAACAAAAGGAGACATGGAGAGCCGGCAGCGGTCAGAAGGGCTCGGGCTGCTGCCGCGGCGGCATAGCCCTACGCGCCGCGGAGCGGGCCGCCGTCCTTACGCGGGGTGGGGGGGCGGGGGCAGCTCCGCAGCTCCTCGCTCCGTCCTCTCTCCTCTCCCACTCTCTCCCTCGACGTCTCGGCGGTACCGTCGCGCCCGGCTCCTACCTACCCCCGCGCACCACCCTGCGCGCTACCCGCGGCGGCCGGCCACGTCCCCGCCGAGCCGGCGCGGCATCGCCCGGCGCTGCCGGCTTTTGATCCGCGGGCTCCCACGGCGGCGGGCCGGGCCGGGCCGTGCCGGGCGCCGAGGGCAGGGCAGGGCAGGGCAGAGAGCGGCGCTGCCCGCGCCGTCCCGGCAGCGCAGGGCGCACTGCATGTTCCCGGCAGCCCCGCGGCCGCAGCCTTATGCACCGCGCGCACACGTCACCGCCCGCCCCGGCCAATCGCCGCCGCCGCCGCCGCCCCCCCCCTCCCGCGCCCGCCGCGCCGCCGCCGGACGGGGCGTCCGCGCCCCTTTATAGAGCCGCCGGGGCGCCGCCGGCCGCCTCCGCCCGCACCCGGCCCGCACCGCACCGCACGGTGGAGGGACCGGCCGGCCGACGGACAGACGGACGGCCCGCTGCCGCTCGGGCCCGGCCGAGGCGCGTCCTGCTCGGAGGCCCGGGAGCGTGCTGCAGCGGGTAGGTGTGTCGGTGCGCGGGCCGGCGCGGAGCGGGGGGGACAACGGGGGCCGCTCGTCGGGGTCTGCCCACCCTCCCTGTAGGGTTCCGCAGCCGTTATAGGGATTCACCGGCCGGTTCCCGTCACTGGCCAGCGGAAGCGGCGCGCTGGGAAGCGGCATCAAACGAGTTCCCGGTTTCGCGGGGTTTCCCCCATCGTTAAACGGCGGAGCCCGAGGATGGGGGGCGCGGAGCCCCCCGCCAGGCGCTTCGCCGAGGAAACACCCGCGACGGCTCGCGTTTCCCGGGAGGAGAGATGCGGCGGGGCCGCGGCCGCAGCCCGAGGCGCTCCGACGTGCCCGGGAGGGGCCGCGTTCTGGGGAGGGGGCGGCGGGCCCCGGTGCCACACGGCCGCCGCGGGCAGAGCGAAGGCGCCGGTAAGTTCGCGGTGATTCCGTTGCCGGCGCTCGCAGCGCCCGTCTGGGGCCGATGGGCACCGCCGCCGCTGATGTACTTTTCAAAAAAATTTTTTCTCCATTTTTTTTTTAATAAAAATTAATTTGCTTTTACTTTCCAGGGGCTCGGTCGGTCGCCGGGGCGGTTAGGAGGGACGTGATTTCTCTTTCCTTCGCGCTTTGCTGCCCAGCGGGAGCTGCCGCGCCGGGGAGGTGTCACCCCCGGCAGTCGCGGGTCGGGCCCCTGCGGGCCCCTCCGCAGCGGATCCCCTCCCCCCCCCCCCCCCCCCCCCGCCCCTCCGCGGGCCGATGGATCCGCTGGCGGGGCATTGGGGGCATTGGGGGCGAACGGCGGATGAAACGGCCTGAGCGCGCCCGGGGGTTACACACGGCTGCGCGTCCGCCCCGCAGCATCCCCCGCCTCCCCGCGCTCACCGTCCGCGCTCTCGGTCCCCTCCGTTTTCCTCGTTCTTGAGGGGAGGGGGAAAGAAAAAAAAAAAAAGCGGGGGAGGGAGAAACTGGAAAATAAAAAGGAAAATGAAGGCAGTAAAACCCCCTCCGGTGCTGGAGCTGCGGCTCTGCGCCCTGCCCGCCGACGGGGAGCACGGAGCTTGGGAGAGCCTGCGAGGCACTTCGGGGGGCTGTCCCCTGGCCGGAGCATCGCCTCGGTGTTTAAAAGCTCCCAGGGCTGCGATTTTGCCCCCCTTGCCCCACGCCAGGTCTCCCTGCGGCCCCCGCGCCGGAGCCGGTCATCACCGCCCCGTCGGGGCCGCGCACCGGGGCGCGCAGCGCTCGCCGCGTCCCTGCCCAGCTGTTGGTTTGCTTCGCCGCCGGTTGAGGGGATCAATAGAGCCCCGGGCACCCCCCGCCCGCCGGTGCCCCCACACATGGGCCGCTTCTCATGCGGAGCGGAGGGGCCGGGGCGGCGCGGGCGGCCCCGCTCCTCCACCCGGGAAGGCGACAGCTGCAGGCTGCCGTCAGGGGACCTCTTCCCTTTGACTGCGGGCCCCCAAGTGACATGTGTTGGTGGGGATGAATGAGGGGAAGGAGATGAGCATCTTATGTCCATCAAGCACCAGTTTTTCACAGAGAATTCCCCCCCCCTCCCCCCCCTCCCCCCCCCTCCCCTTTCCCAGGCGTTAGCGAAAGCAGCTGGTTATCCCCTGCCCCCTCCCGGGCTGCACGCAAGGCCCGGGGTCTCCGAGGCGGGCACAGACCGCTGTGCCCCCTGCACCCTCCCCCGGCCCTGGCACAGCGCGGGGGAGCGGGGCCCGACGGCCCGGGGTACCGGCGGATTTACGGCGGGGCTCCCTGTCCGCCCCGGCACGCAACCCCCCACCCTCGAACGCTGCTGCGGGGTGGCAGAGCGCAGATCCCGGGGAGGGGGGACACCGTGGGGTGTGCTGGGTCCGCCTCGCCCCCCCGCCGGCCTGGAGACCCCGACTCAGAGGCGGTTTGAAAGGCGAAAATACCAGCGCTGTTTGCGCAGCGGGCTCCCAAGAGAAAAAACTGGGCCGAGGGGGGCCTCCCAGGGCCCCCCGCCCCGCGGGACAGTGTCCCGGTGTGGGGCGCTCCGCGGAGCCCGAGGGGACGGGGAACAACCCCCCAGGCCGCGGGGGCGGCCAGCACCGCAGCACCCGGCCCGCCGCCGCCCCCTCCCAGGGCCGCGCGTCTGCTTCGCGTATTTTTTCTGTTTTGTTTTTTCATCGTATTTTGCAATTGGCCCAGGTCCGTGGCCGGCCGGGTCCCAGCCCCCCGCCCCCCGAGGCCCGCACCCCGGCAGGGCCGGAGCCCAGCACCGCCATCCGGCCCCCGTGCTGAAAAAGAAGGAAATTGAAAGAGTAAAAAAAACCCCCAAAAAACCAAACCAAACCAAACAATCAAAAAATCCACCTCGAATTTATTTTAAAACTAAAACAGAAGGGGGAAAAAATGTCCCTTTCAGGCGAGTTTGAATTTGCATTTTATTGGTGTCGTTCCCGTCTTTTTAGTTAAACATCACCCTGTTTATCATCAGCCTTTCTACACCGTTGCGCTCGGTAATGGGATTTCTCTCTCCTTTACGGGGCACTAGTGCTGTACAAACACCGGAGCCGGCCGGGCGGGCTGCGGGCCGAGCCGCGGGGACCACCGCCGGGCCGGGCCGCCCCCTCCCCAGGCGCTCCAGCCCCCAGCGAAGCCGGGGAAGAAACTTCCCTCCCCGCCGGGTACGGCCACTGCCGAGCCGCCTCCCTCCTTCCCCGCGTTTGGGTGGGGTTTTTGGTTTTGTTTCTTTTCTTTTCTGCTTGTTTTGGTTTGGTTTAAATTTGATTTTATTTTTCCCTCCTGAACCTTTCACAACGACCGCACCCGGGATCGGTGATGCTGCCCGGCTTTGAGCGACTGGCGGAACCGCTGCCGTGGCCGGCAGCATCCCCGACGGGGAGGGCTGCAGCCCTCGGCCCCGCTCCGAGCCCCCGCACCCCGACTGAGCCCCCGCACCCCGGCCGGTGCTTCCCTCGGGAGCAGCCCCCGCCGTGCCAGGCAGCAGGGCGGGGGGCCGCCCGTGTAGAGGACGGGGGTCACACCCCCCCACCACCCCCCTTCCGAAACTTTCCCCCGCAGGAAGAGCGCCTCCGCCTGATTAAATATATATGCGGCTAATGCACTAAACAAATATTGAAGTTAAGATGTAATTAAGCCTGTAGAACATCCCCGCGCAATAAACCCGGTGCTGGACAGGATCCATCGGTACGCGCCAGGTTTGTTTTAAAGGAGCTTGGGAAAAAAATAATTAAAAAAAATCTTTAAATTATGTATTGGAGGGTCCCGGTTTATCCTGCCACGCTCGGGTCGATGCTGATGGTAAACACGGCCGGGCGGCCCCGCACCACGTCCCGCCCGGCTCCGCTCGCCTCATTTTCTTATTTATTTTCCGCGGCCCCCCTCCTTGATTAGCCCTCCCGGGTTTCCTTCCACGTCGCTAAATGTTGTCGCTTACACTCCAAGTTCATGCATTGTTTATGGGAAATATAGTTAATAAATAATTACAAATCCGAGGTGTGCGTCCCTGCGTTTGACGGAGCACTGCCGGCGGAGCCGGGGGGGAGGGGGGGGGGGGGGGGGGGGCCCGGCGGGGGCGGGGGGGGGGGCCGGCAGAGGGTCTCGGCAGCGGGTCCCGGCGGGGGGGCTCCGGGCCGGGCCCGGGCCGAGCCCGGCGGGGAGCCCGGGTGTGTGACAGCTGAACGGGATTCTTCACGTTGTTAAAGAGAGAAAGGGCAGATAAAAGACGAATAAAAGAGAAAAGAAAGAAAAGTAAAGAGGTGGTGGGGGCGGGGGGAGACCATAAAAAAAGAGGGTGAAACAAACCCCAGGAGGATGCACCGATCCCGGCTCATCCATCTTCATTGTCTCCGTGTGTGCAAAAGCAACGCCAGTATAAGGAAAAGCCACTATCAAAGCCATGGCTTTATTTTATATCCTATAGATCAGGAGGGAGGCAAAGCTTTATTTTCGCCCAGAGACAGATATTTTATTTCTCTCTTACGGTTTTATGTGTGAGAGATGTCAAAAAGGTAAAATAGATTGCTAATGCATAGGCAAAACGAAGCTGTTTTGGCATGCTCTGTGTCATGAGGTCTCCCAGGGAGAGCAGGCTGGGGATTTAGGGCTGATGGGAGACTCGGGGGGATTTCTGCTAAAACATCTCTCTCCATAAATCCAGCCGCATGGTCAGCGCGATCGGGAGAAAAAGAGTTTTAAAGGGGAAGACCTGGAGTGCGGCGGGCAGGCGCGGCGGAGCGGGGACCCCCGGGCCGGCTCGGTTGGGGGTGGGGGGAGCTGCCGGCCGGTTGTCCCGTCCCGCCGGCGCTGGGGACCCACCGGAGCCGCTCCCGGAGCACGGAGCGTTCTCGCCTCGCCAAAAGGCCTGTGCGCGCCCCCCCGCTGCCCCCCAGCCCCCTCCTCACCTCAACTGATTTTATTTATTTATTTATTTTTCCTCCAACCCGCCCCCCCCCCCCCCCCCCCCCCCCGGTCGGTCCAAGCCCGGCGGCTCGCTCCGGCAGCAGGCACGGCACGGCACGGCACGCTGCTCCGCATCGCCGCTGCACCGAGCCCAGCCGCGCATCTGCGAGGACCTTTTTGCAAAGTTAAAATATATCTCCCCAAGCTGCAACAATTTTCATACTTTTTGACCTCGGGGATTTACTTAGCACGTTAAGTTCAAGGCTCAGAAGCCCAAGGCTATTACTCATTTAGGCACTCCCACCACCAACACTTTTCACCACATATTTTATCATTTGACTTCCTGGCTTAAATTCATGTTATGGCAAATAATGGATGGTAATACTTTCCCCCTTCCCCATGTTAATTGTCTTGTCTGACAACCTCTGCATTTGAAATGATTTAAAGCAAACAACGGCGCAGTGAGACCAGGAGACAAACCAGCACAAAACATCTGCAGGAGCCCTGCAGCTCCAGCTCTCCCCTCGCCGCCAGTTGGTGGCTGGATCGAGGGACCGGATCCAGAGCACAGCAAGCACCCCCCCTAAAAAAAAAAAAAGCAGGGCCCAGCACTTGCTGGGGTCACTGCGGTGTGAAGGCAGCTTCCCCCCAGTGCCCGCAGCCCCATCCTGCAGCGCTCGGCCCTGGCTTGGCTGCCTGGAACGCTGCTCGTCCGGAGGTGGCTGAAATGGGGAAACAAAATGGAGCGCTATTTTCAAATTAAAAAAAAGCAAGGTGTAGTTGATTAGCAAATTAATTATTTCAGTACCCCCAGGATTATATTGTTTTTCTAAGTTCTATGGGCCTGTGTAATTTACTAATTTCACAGTCGCTGAACTTCCCTGGGAGTGAGAGTCAATCTCATCCACCTATCTCACACGTACCGTGGTTTTGTGCAGAGGCAGTGGGTCTGTTGGCAGCGGCAGAGTGAAGAGAGTGTCCAGACCTTCCCCCCTGCTCCTGCCACTGACCTGCTGTGTGACTCCGGGCAAATTCTTTGGTTCTTGTGTTTCTGAGGGTGGACAGTACCTTTCTACCCAACAGGAATGTATCTTCCTGCTTAGAAAGGAGTAACTGCACGCACTTTCCTTTACCTAACACTGTCACTGGCTTCCCATACGCAGAGGAAACAGGCGGCTGTGTTACTTGTCCTCTGCAAGCTGGAGAAGAAGGTTCCCACTGTAAATGTTTTTTTTGTCATCATCAAAATGTCAGCTTTTGGTGTCTGACATCACCGTCATGCAGAGCATTTGAGAAAAATAATTGACACCAAAACAAATAGGGCTATCCCAATAAAATATAGGGATGATACGCCTGCACCAGTGGGAAACCAGCACTGCCCTCTGCCTACCTGCTGCAGATGCAGAAGCACATCTCGGTTTGGGATGATAAAAGAGCATCACCTGGACCAGGTACCACAGCACCACAAACTTCTTTCACCATCTGTGAAAATGAATTCACAGCTCCTGGCTGTTTTTATATCTGTCTGCTTAGTTCTGACCTCTGATTAATCTTCTATATATAGATTCCATAATTTGATACCACATTACTATATAATATCCCATGTCACACCCTATTTATATAGGCTTCTATTTTAAGACTTCTGACAGGATGAGGAGGCTCTGGCCAGCGTGCCTTTCTTTTTCCCCGCTTTATCGTACACACACAAATGGAAGCAGCTGGGTTTACGCAGTCTGAGCCCAACAAAGTTCTGGGCTGATGCGTGTCTGCAGCTCAGCACAACATTTGGTCTGCCTGGGCCAGGTGGGCCAGAGCCAGGTAAAAGGTGGATGCTGCATGGGAGCCCATGGCTCAAAGTGCTCACACGCCCCGGCACTGCAAGTGGGGATGCAATTAAAGAGGTTGTTGGCACGGTCCAGATAGGGCTTGTTAGCACTGTGCAGCACTGCACTGCTTGTGACACCTGAGCTACTAATTGAGCATCTGATTTCTATAGGGTCACCACTGCACTGGCATGAAACTGGAGCATTGCTGTAAGGAGATGTGGCCAAACACATTATGTTACAAAAAATACACGTTTTAAACCCCTGTTGCCTTCCCTTCCCTTGTACAGTAAGTGATGTTCTAAGTTTGGCCATGTGCATACACAGTTTATTTCCACACCATAGCAAGAACATGGCATGCACAGCCACAATCCCATTACTCTGATGTGTATATATACACTGTTTCCAAGATGAAAAAAACAGAGCGTTCTGTTCTAGAATGTGAAATTTCACTAGTTTCAGCTAATTTTTCCAGGAGAAGCCAGGGGTAGAGCTCTGTCCCCTGGAGGGTCCTGCCTGCCGACGCTCTGCTGTCCTCTACTGCACGCCAGGACAAGTCCCCCCTGCAGGGCAGAGCCACACCGGCATTACCAAGGACCAATCCTCCACGCTCAAAGTTCACTTTAAAAACCGTGTATTATTCTGGAAAGATCATTCCTCAGCATTGTTGTCTCTCGTATTCCAGCTGGGCTGGAGATCCTTGCCAGAACCTCTGTGCTGGTGAGGCAGTGCCGGAGGGCACAGGGTGAGGAGCAGCTTCTCCAGGGTCACCCAGAGATGAGCACAACCCAAATCTCCCAGTTCCCACACGGATGCACTGCACCCTTCACAACCCTTCACCTCTCGGCTCCCTTCCTTATTGTGTTGTCTGGTGGACAGGGAAAAAACGACAATCCACCAGGCCCCATCGGTGTTGCTGTCCCCAGGGCTGCTGCTGTGGGCTGGACCAGGCTCTGGGGTCTGGCAGCTCCGCAGGGCATCGCCTGCGCTGGAAACACAGCCCCATGGCGACATGATCACTCCAAAGGGGCAAAAATGTCACAGGAAAGGCTGCTCACCCCTGCCCTGGTTACGCCACAGCCTGAACCGGTCTTTTCTCTGCTGGGCACCTCCGGTGCGCAGCCGTCTGTCGAACCCTTGGCACAGGCTGTTAACACCGACGGCACACGCACACGCACGGTGCTGCACAACCAGGATCGCTGATGGGCTGGCGGGGGAGACAGCACCCCACGCCTCTCCTTACCCATGGCCTTGCATAGCCTGGTGCTGAACCTGTCACTCACGAGGTACCGGCCCCCAGGACTCCCCATCGCCGGGTCCCAGTGCGCGGTTCTTACCTCTCTGTATCCACAGGTGAAGGTGGCTCTGGAGAGCAGCGGCCGACGCATCCAGCCCCGAACCAGTGTAACCACAAAGGCACAGGAGCTTGCTCTGCTCACAAACAAGTGAACCTTGTTTCAACTGGAGCGTTCCTTATTTATCTACGCTTCCTCCGGCAGAGAGCCCAAGCCCCGCTTTTACAGAGTGTGTTTTTCCTGCCTGTGAAATGACACCATGTTCACTGACAACATCTATCGAGGGAGCTGTTCTGTGCCCACCTGCCTCGTGCTGGGAGCACAGTGAATGGGGGTGTGTGTGGAAATGGAAACTTCCTGAGATGTTCAGGCTCAGGAAGTCTGAGTCTGCAGAATTCCCTACCCATGGCTTTGTTAAGTTGATGAAATAAAATCTTCATTGATGTAATCAGTTAATATTTGTAAAGCCTCTAAGATTCCAGAATAAACGGTTGAAAGAAATTCGCATGGCTATTAGATAAATGTGTTAATAATAATGAAGATGGCTGCTGAGAAGACATCACTCCTAATGATGGACATTTTATTTCCTTAAAGGTACGCTAATAAACAGAACTAATTTTTAAAATCTGGCGCGTTTATTCCACATATGCTCTCAGATCAAATAAGTTACTCTCATCACACAGCATGGTCTTCCTCTTCCTCCCTTTCTGAAATTCCTCATTAACGCTTGCTGTGCTGTGCTGTTGATTACGAGGACCAGCACTCCTCACCCAGCACCCTAGATGTTAGAACCCGTTGCCCTCAGTCCTGACCTGACAGCCTGCCCGCTGCCAGCTGGCACGGCCTCCCAAAGGGTCCCTTAACCTCTGCGAAGGAGCTTGGGCATTCATCCTCATCCGACCTGAGCTCTGTAGGGAGGCCCTGGATGCATCTCTGCATCCCGCATCAACTGCATAGTCTCAAACCAACCAAAACCCACACCAAATTTTATGTCCTTAGGCTGTTACCACTTCTTTTGCAGCACCAGAGAAGCCACTCCAAAGCTTGTGAAGGAAAGCAGGGTCAGCCCGCAGTGTCTGTAGCCGCTCCATCACTGTGGTGTCTGTGCACAAGGTGAAATGCAGCGGGTGCGTGGCGCTGGGCTGCGTGCCAATGGAGCAACACGGGCGCTGGCCGTGCGCTGCGCATAGCCTCTGCTCGCTGCTGTTCCCTCCAATGTCTTTACACAAACTCAGTAAGGTGCTAATTCAAGACAAACCTTTCCTGCATACCTGCAGGAGATTATGTCCCTGCACGAGGAAGCACGAGGAAGCAGCAGAAAGGTTCCTTCCACCTCCGCCCACAGGCTGGGGGAGCAAACACGCGGGGCAGAGACCTCCAGTGCTGCAGGGTTGCTCCAGTGTTTGAGGAACGGTTTAGGGCTGTGTACGCTCTGGGAAGATGACTTCCTACCGTAGCTTTTAAACCCCCAGATTAATATTCTGCAGGGCTGGTGCTTCACACGGGAGGGAAATGCTATTTCCAAATACTGATGCAGTTTTCATCCCTCTATTTGAATTCAAGTACTTTCATATGTAAGGTACTGACTTGTTTAGCTTTAAAGGAAA
Organism: Falco naumanni; assembly: GCF_017639655.2. NCBI lineage: Eukaryota > Metazoa > Chordata > Aves > Falconiformes > Falconidae > Falco > Falco naumanni. The sequence goes on along the minus strand of NC_054054.1, from coordinate 110,912,875 downwards.
GGCTCTTCCATACCTCCAGTGTACGCACCACCACCACTATGAGCAGCTGTGCCTGGGGGCAGGGTGGCAATACTTCAAACAACTCACTGGACACGCACAGGGACACTTGTGTTCGGGGACCTAGTGCCATCCACGTCACCAGGGTGGGACCTGGGGTAACAGCCGCATTGCTGCAGAGCCCTGGGAGGCAAGCCTGCATCACCTTTGCTCTCCAGAGGAAAAGTGAGGCACCGATACTGCATCCTGACCCTTCAGCTTTGTGTGGCAATCCCTATGTGGGACACCCCGAGGTCATGCCAGGGCTGTGCCTGGTGCTTGGTGCCCAGCTGGACACATGCTGTCCCCAGCTGGACACATCTGCAGAGCCAGGCTGCTGCTCACTGTGATGCTGCTCATGCAGCATGCTGTAATAAACTACAAGTGTTTCAAATTTAAAGAGGAGGAAAAATATTTGAAAAGAGCAACTTTAGAATTAGCAGAAAATACTCTTTTCCTTGAGGGAACCCCCCTGCCCCACTGAGGTCCAGCTTGTGCCAGGGAAGGGTGGGAAGCTGGGCCAGGCAGGTCCCCCCGTGGGGCCGTCACCCTGCGGGCTGCAGCCGCCTTTAGAGCCCAGGGTGGGAGAGTGTGAGAACTTCTGCTTCTTGCCCCACACATCTTGAAAATACACATTTTTCTTGTTAGTACCACAGTCAGAAAATCCGCCTTTACAGGTGAGTGCCCAGCTGCCTGCTGGATCCACCCAGGCTGTGGGATCTCCGGGCAGGGACCCCCGTACGCTGGGGCTTGGACAACAAATTATTCAGCCTCACCAACACTACAATCATCAGCAGTGACAACACACAACGTGATATAAAACTGCAGCTAAACGTGCAAACAGGAGGAGAAGGAAACGTGCAGGTGCAGTGGGGAGAAGGGCAAGAAACATCGCTGATGGGGAAACCACAGATGGATGCGAGTCACCTTCATATGCCAGAGGGCAAGAGGACTGTCGCACCCCCAGGTCTGACAGTGCCACACACACGACACAGGCGCAATGACACGTTTCTTTTAAATAAAGAAATTCCAAACCAAAGAATAATCTACAACAGAAAACCATTTGAAAACCTGTACATCTTCTAGTGCACTTATTTGGCTTTTTTTTTTTGTGTCTAAAAAGATCAGCTAAACTCCTGAGTTTTATATGAAAACAAAAAAATACAGTTAAAACAACTCTGAAACGGTCATACAATAAAAATATATGCATTAGATGTTAAACCTTCTATCAGAGAGCTCAGCTGGATTTTTTTTTTTTAAATCTGCAAAATATAATTAAATTGTGTTGGTAAAAAAAAAAAAGAGGAAAAAAGATAGCCTAGTCCAAACCCTTATAAGGATATTTCAGACATGCTGAGGTTCCTTTTCCATAAATGTTAAGCAGACATCTGTAAACATAATTGGAATTTACTGCACACGTGAATAACTGCATATAAATTAGCCTGTATCATTGGGGTTTAAGAAAGGGCTGCAGGTCCCCCCCCCTTGTCGATAAGACGATGGCGTTTCCAGCGCACATCCCAGCTCAATTCCAAATGTCAATTTTCTACATTTTAATTTTTTTTTTTTTTGCATAGCTGTTGCCTTGTTACATTTATCATAAAGCCTCTATAGATGAGACATTCTGCTGAATTTTGTACATTTCCAGGTTTGTTTACCAGGCTGATAGTTATTCTTTTGGAAAATGCAGAGTGGTATTGTCAGGGATTGCTTAATATTAATGATGGAGACCCGGGCATCTGAGGGAGCTGAACAAGCACAACTTCATTTCAGCATTCCTCATTTTTTTCCATATTTTCTCCCCCCTTCCTTTCCTTTTTGTTGCCTTCTCCTTTGTTATGGGCAGGACCGCAGGAGGCATGGAGCCCTCTGGCCCTAACCCTGCAGGGACCTGAGGCCAGATCCTGCTCCTTGAGTTGACGGAAAAATGGCCAACTTCTGCAGCTCAGAATCAAGCTTTTCAGCACCTGCTTCACTTTACACCCAGAGGCTGAGAAGTCCCAGTTAAGCCTGTGCACCACAATGAGTGCTGGAGCTTTCTGTGGAGGAAGGAGCCTCCTGCTCCTCCTCATTTCCTTCTCCATCTCCTTTCTCCATCTAGGACCAGTGAAAAGTCAGGAATTCCTTACCCAGAGCACAGGGGAGGGCAGGAGGGGCATGGGCAGCCTGCAGAGCCTTGTTTGAGTCCAGCATGAAAAGAGGTGGCCAGATACACGTAATTCAGCTAAAACAAGGATTACTTCAGATTTGCATTGAGGCAGTCAGGAGCAGGATTTACCCAGAGCCACATCGTGTAAAAGCATGATTTTACGCAGATTTAGTGAAAACAAAGGGTTGCACCCACTTTCTGAGACACGCTGACACCTGGCTTATATCAGCCTAGCCTCAGTCAGTGAATTTACAGGAGCAAATTCAACCAGCCCCGCCAGTTCTAAGCAAGCAGGAGCCCGAAACCCACTGGCTCGAGGTGCTGAAGCACCTTTGGGCTTGCACCCACGTGCTCCCGGCCGAGGGAAGGACCACGCAGTGCAGCGGAGAGAGGCAGATCTGGGAGGAGAAATCCCTCCTGCCCTGGGATAAACCCTCGGATGAGGCTGTGACCCTGATCCCAAATCTGTTCAGTTCCAGGGAAAACTGACCACCGGTGCCTGCATCAGGCGCTCCAGGCTGGTGGCGCTGGGGACGCGTTTGGTGGAGCTGAATGATGCTGTGCAGGGATGGCCATGGGCTAGAGGTCAATGCTGGCATTAGGCTATGACACCTGATGGAATTCCACTCATCCAGGTGGGCAGCCCCGTGTCCTGTGGAAGGGGATGGTCCTGCACGCAGCCCCCTGCCAGCAGTGTCTCCAGCCCCTACTACGGCACAGCCACAGGCATTCCCGACAGGCCCTTCTTTATGATAACGGCATTATCAAGTGTGCCAACAAAGTAAACCGGGTGATTTATTTCATTGTCAGTCTTCAAAGGCGCATTTGTTTGCCATCCATCTCTCGCCCCCTGCTTGCCATAAGCCCAGTTTGCTTGGAGGGGGCCGCAGCGTGGGGAGCACAGGGCTGTGAAGCTGTCCCTGGGGCAGTGCCCCCGCAACCGCCGCCGTTCTCACCTTGACTCGGAGCTGCTGCCGGAGTCAGCAGGCACCGCTGGCGCGGGGAGCCCCGCGGCTTTCCAAGGGATGCTCTCAGAAACGTGTGAGCGGGAGGGCTGACCTGAATTTAACCTTTCTCTGTGCCCCACGGTTTATGGGGAGGGGAGGTGAGAGATATGGCAGCCTGGTCAGAGCCGGCGACAAACTGCCGGCATTTCTTGGGATGAAGGAGATGACACGGGGTGGGGGGGGAAGCACTGCAAGCCCATCCCAGCAGGACCCATTGGGCAGAGCTGCCTCCTGGCTCGGTGGGGCTTCGGGCCACAGCATCATGTCTTGATAATGATGGTGTGGTACCTCACCTCTCTTTAGGGAAAAAGAGAAGGAAGGAGAAAGCAAAAATAAAGAAAAATGAAACAAAAAGCTTTTATCCTAATTTTTTTCTAAGAAGAAAAAAAGATGGATTTTTGGTCTAAACTCCCTGGCCAATCTGCCCCTACAATCTCAGAAGTCATGAATTTTAAATCTTGCCAGCCCCAGCTAAGCGAGGGAACAGCTCCGCCAGCGAGGTTTAGGCAGGAATCTCAGCTGGAGGGAACCGCCACAGTTTACAACCCAGGCACACGGCGCTGTGGCCCTCGAGGATGCTGCCCAGATAATTGTGCTCTCGAGGTGCCAACAGCGCTCCGCCGTCTCCTCATCTAATTAAGTGCCAAAGTAGATGGAAGTGTCGGGGAGGATGAGGACGGGCATTTGCACACTGGTTGGGAGGTGCAGGGGGGGGACCCTGCCTCATGCCTGCCCCCCGCACTGTCCTGGCCACTGTGCACGGTCACCACCGAGACTCCCCGGTCACCCGCCAGCAGCACAACGGGCATTTTATAATTCAAAATTATCGACCAAGCGGTTTTTTTCCAGGCCAGTCCAATTACTTTCAAACACACCTATTTGATTTTAGTGTCAAAGAGATTTTCTCTCTCTCAAGTTGTTTTCACTTTAAAAAAAAAAAAAAAAGTCCTGGAGCACCAGACAGAATAATAAGCAGACTCACTATTTAGTCACAGAATGACCTGAAATTTCTCCAAGGAAACATACTTTTCACTGAAAAATCTGTATGAAAGTTTTTCCTTGACATTTTCTTGGTTTAGAGGAAACAAGAGAGCAATTTTTCCCCATCATTTTCACAGTTTGTTATTTTTTCTTCCCTCTCTCTACTCATCCCCAAGAGTTTCCCCCAGGATGGCCAGTCATACAACAAGGAAAAAAACCTGTGGGATGAACAAGGCACTGGGAACTACTGAGAAACTGAGACAGATCTCAACGTGGAGAAATAACCGGGTTCTTTTGGTTCTGATGCTTTCCACATAAAACCAAAAATGTTTTAATTCTACGAGTTGACCAAGGCAAGACAGTTTTTAATGTTTTCCTTGCAAATGTAAAGTTTCTCAGCTTTTATCAGACTTGCTTTTCAGCAATATTTAAGTTTCTAATCCTTAAGAGAGGACTAGATAGGCTAGACCTGGCAAGAGTGGGTGAGCGAGAGTAGCCTGAGCGGAGGACTTGGAGGGCCGCATTTTGTCCCTGCCTCCACCATTATTTGGCTCTGTTATCCCAGGAACATCATGAACCCTGCTCGTGACCCTATCCCCCCACTGCAGAATGCAAATAAACTGCTTCAAATGCATTTTGCGATTTTAAATGCCCAGTCCTGGATAAAATGCTTTGAGAGCCTCAGATGGAAGTGGCTCCAAACGAGCACTGGGCATCCCTTCTTCCAAGCCACCTCCTGCGCATCGCTCACGTGTGGCTGTTTGCACTTAACGGGAGTTTGCAGCTGATACTCTGCCAGCGAGAGCTGCCAAATGGCAGCCCCTCCGCCTGCCCCGCTCTGCCTGCGACGTGTCGGGAGCAGCCCAGATGGAATTCTCCCTCACTGTGTCTGCAGTTTCATAGTCGGCATCAAAATTTACAGTAGGAACTTAATTTAATATAAAATTCACAAGCAATCTGGCTATTTTGAAGTGCTGACCCAAAAGGTACTGAAGTCGATGGGAACCTTTCCTCTCCCCAGCATCCATCTGGGTAAGGTCCTGTTGTGTCTTCCCTGATGAACTTGCTGTATGAAGAACTCCACTGCAGTTCCAGTTGTTTACATGTGAACACAGCTGGAGGAACGGAGGAGAAAATACTTTGCTGAGAGCTCGAGCAACTTGTACCTGCACCAAACTCAGGGGCAAGCAGTGAGCGTGGCCGGGAGCTGGCTGCGGCACCAGTCCAGGTCAGGGTGCCATAAACCCAGGCTATGGGGGAAGCCAGCGAGATGATCTGGATTTCTGGGGGTGTAAATGGGATTAGGAGTAGGTTCACAAACTTGACTTCACAGCCAAAGCTGGGCTAGAGGAAGAAGGGTTGGGCTGAGCTGAGGGTGCTGGTTCATCCCTGCGGTGCCCATGTCCTGCTGCCAGCCAGAGGGGACGGGGGCAGCCAGTGCAGGGATCGGCACAAACCCAGCAGCTCTTCAAAGCATCCTTTCCCAACCAGCTAAATCAGGGAGGAGGAAGACCCTCTCCTAAACCTCTCCTGCCCAAAAAAGCCCTGATTCACAAGATTTTGGAAACCACTGGCCACTCCAAGTGCCATTTAATTATTATTAGTATTTGCGTTACAGCGGCATCCTGAGGTTTCACCTGTGATGGTTGCACAACCTGACAGGAGCTCTGCAGGTGTTCAGCAGGAGATGGTTCCCAAAACAGCCCCAAGGCTTAGTCATAAACTCTCGCAGTTACCCCGAGTTCTCTAACACCCCTTGTATCTGAAACACGAACTCGGTGCAGAATTGCACTGCTAGTGTCAGTCAATGCAACAGAGAGGAGGAGGAGGGAGGAGGTACCATCCACCCCATCTCCTAGCAGGAAAAGGAAGTGTGGGGGACTAAAGATGGAATGGGTCTGGCTGCCAGACTTGACAGAGAGCTCTGACAACCCCTGCCTGCAGAGCGACTGCCGTGCCGCGCTGGCAGGGCTGGAGGCAGCTGCTGCAGCTCCTCAGTCCCCTTGTAGCTCTGCAGACACAAACCCGTCCTCCGTGGTGCTGCCCCACGTAACACCACGGCCCGTCCCTGCGCTGCTGCAGAAATACAAGCCAGCCTTAAAAACCATCAACAAAGGGAAAAAACCCAGGTGCTGAAGCTGCCACCTCAATTATTGTATGTGGTTTTTTTTTTTTTTTTTTTTTTTTTTTTTTTTTTTTCTCACGCAGCTGCTAATGCTGCGCGTGTGGCCGAGGGTGGCAGTGGCAGAGCCATGCAGCCCCCAGCCCCAGCCCCAGCCCGGCACCCAGGGCAGCAGCAGCAGCAGGTACAGAGCCACAGGGCAAGAAACCGAAGCCCCGGCTGTTGCCAGGTGCTCTCCTCAGCTGCTCTGATTTACCTGGAGATCGCGACGCTTTGCTGAATGGCACAGGATAGCGGTGGGGGTTTGCGGTAAATCTCTGCTTCCTTGTATAGTTTTCTTTTGCTGTCCTTGGCTGCAGTTCACCCGGATTGGGCATCCCCTTCCACTCCCTGGATTTACAGCAGGGAACTACTACAAACACTGGGCGCTCACGCATGTGTTTTGGCGGTCCTTTAAGGCCTGTTTTTACTATGGCACAGCACGTGCCAAGGCATCATACTACGAGCAACATAATGAGAATGGCTCACATTTAATGGGAGAACTCTGAGCTGAGCTCCCTACCCTCAGCTGGGGGCAGGAAGGCTGCCCCAGCCCGTGGGAGCCAGTGCCCAGCGCCTGTGGGACAAGACACCTTGTGCCCAGCTGCCGTGGGGACCCCATTCCCCACTGAGACACCCCATGCCCAGCTGCCGTGGGGACCCCACTCCCCACTGGGACACCCTGGTCCTAGGTGCCGCGGGGACGCCGGTCCCCTCTGAGACACCCCGTGCCCAGCTGCTGTGGGGACCCCACTCCCCACCGGGACACTTCATGCCCAGCTGCCGTAGGGACCCCCTTCCCCACCCAGACACCCCGTCCCTAGCTGCCATGGGGACCCTGCTCCCCACTTTGACACCCCGTGCCCAGCTGCTGCGGGGATGCCGGTCCCCTCCGAGACATGTGGCTGAGCCAGAAACCCAAACCTGAGCCTGCCAGTTGCTTTTGTCTGGCTTTTTCACACCCTCCTGCCAACCAAACATTGTGCCAAGGGGTCTGTCGCGTTTAAATACGTGGAATTATCTATTACAATGCTTCAATATTTATGACATAGATTTTGCTTTAACTGCTTTGTAAATCATAGCAGAAATAATGGCCTTCCAACTGAGAGTCATATGCCATAATCAACCAACAGAAAGTCAAGATTGTAATATAAAGTATATATTAAAAAGACCTTATGTGAACATTTTGTTTAAATTAAGAGATAGGACATGTTCAAACAGTGAGGCCTCACCAAAGATCATTTTTCCCAGCAAATGAGTCAAGGGTTTAGAGAAGGCTCAGGGTGTGCGAAGGAGCAATCCTGCCCTCCCAAGACTATAAATATTTTTTTGTGGTCAGATTATTCGAACAGAAGACTCTGCCCAGCCAGCACGCTCTGTCTCTATGCGGCACCTCGGTGGTTTCAGCGGTGGAGCCGTGTTTGCCCACCCGTCGGGGCCGGCTCAGCGTGGCAGCGGCAGAGCTGGACACCGAACGGCGTCCTTGGGCCATGGCCAACCTCCCCCGGGCCAAGCCATGCCGCCCTCAGCGTGGGCTCACTCGTGCTCTCCAGCCCCGTCTGTCACATCCTCCCCCGGCCCCAGCGCCCCGACACGCGCCGTCTGCTCTGCCTCCAGCCCTGGGCGCTCCGTCCTGCCCCCACCACCGAGCTCCCCACCACGGCAGCCCGCTTGCCACTGCCAGCCCCGTGCCGTCCCGCCGCAGCACACCATCGGGTGCCCCAGCTGTGCCACCACCGCTGCTGCTAAGCCCACGGCGAGGTGTCCGGCTCCCCACCACCACTTCGCCGAATTGCACTGTGGGCACGGCTCCTGGCCCTGGAGCCCCGGACCCCCCCTGCCTGCCCACCCCTGCCCACCCTGCTCAGGTGCCCGCGGTTCCCTGCCTGCCCTCCGCGCCCGCGGGCCTCTCGGCTACAACTGCCATTACCACTTGTGCAACCTTGCAAGCCTACAGTGATGGAGGGATGTCGTCCCCGGGATGGGGGTGCCCTAAGGACCTCTCCGAGAGCCTTCTCCTTGTGAGGGCCAGGGGTCTGCAGCCCGGTCCCACGCAGAGATTATGGGGTGTTTATGAGCTCGGTCCCCACAACAGATCACGGTATTCCAGTATTTATGAAGCCTCCTTTCAATAATTATCACACCGTTACATTGGTGAGTTTCTTGACAAGTTATTAAATCATAATTTCTAATTTAAATGCCAGCTTTTGGCGTGCATGCCTGCTCAGGATAAGCTCATTTTCATTTTTATTAAACATCACCTATTAAACACAAGGAGAATTTTCTTAGGAATAACAGAAAACACCACAGGTGCCTTATTTCCCAGCTCATGCTGTAATGGTTTCAAATAATTCCCCAAACACATAACCACAAGGGGACTGTTACATGGTTAGGTGGGGTCTGCAAAGACCCTACTCTGGATGAGCAGGTGCTGGCTGGCACCTTCCCTCGGGCGTTTGTCCTCGTCAGCCCCTGGAGGTGACAAACCCCCCAGCTGCAGGTTGTGCATCATGCCATGAAGTGCCTCCGCCTTCCAAACCCAAGGAGCACTCACACAAACCCAAAGGAAAGCTCAGGACATCCGAACTAGCCAGCAGTACCCAAAGCACTCAACTTCCAGAGATACTTCAGAGGCTCATGACGGGGCCAGTCACACCAGTGCCACCCAGTACCTGACTTTTCAAGCAGGTGGTCAATTAATTATGCTCGTTTGGTGTTTACAGTGCCTGGCCCTGGGCTCATCATCTGACCCATGTACCCCTCTGTTGCAGGAACGGTTGCAGCGGCACTGCCAGCTCCGTCCCGCCCAGGGTTATCCTCCCCACCGCACCAAATCTGCAGGGCGAGGGGCTACGCATCTGTGGAGCCCAGGAGCAAGCCCCCGGTGTATAGCACAAATGGGAAGTAAAAGGAAAAAAATAACTTCAGTGCAGGAAACGTGGGTCGAGAGGATGTTCAAAAACATTCCTTGGGATGACGGGTTGTGCACCTGGCTTAGCCCCTCTCTCTGGGCTGGATTTTGTGCTAAACTGCCTTCCTTTGGGGCTGATGGGGACAGGAGTTACCCACTCAAGGCCAGGCTGGACGGGGCTCTGAGCTACCTGATGCAGTCAGAGATGTCCCTGCTCGCTGCAGGGGGTCAGACTAGATAGCCTTTAAACACCCTCCCAGTCCAACCCATTCTATGATACTCTGATTGCCCCCAAGTGATTTCCATCTCCAGACTATATATCCTCTGTGATCAGACTGATTAGTTAAATAAATCATGCTTACCTGAAGATAATCCATTTACACTTTTTAATTAAACACAATTATGACAATTTGTTCTGCTGCCTGCCAGATTGCATATGCAATCAAACCCGAGGGCAAGAAACTTTTGCGGATGTGTTTACCTCCAGGCCAGAAAAAGCAAGCAGAAAAAATACCAGAAGAACACCTTTTGATGATGGTGCTCAAGTTTAGTTGGGAAAAAATAACAAGGGGAGATCAGGGAACCAGCGGAGATAATCGGTGTCCTCTGGAACAGCCATGGGCTTATCTTGTGCCACGCCTGGGCGTTTGGCTGGGTCCCCTCCACACTGCTGATGGGTGCAGAGGGAGCTCAGGGTCAGGGCTGTGCATCCCCCCGCCAAATGCAAAGCCGGGACTAGATGCAAACATGAACATGGCAGCTTTCTTAAAACAGCTCCGTGTCCTTTTAGCAGTCCAACAAGATAAGAAAACACATCCCAACTACTCTGCCAAGGGCTTTTATTCAGATCAACTTTCCTTCAACTTGCTCACACAGAGCAAGAGACAAAATAAGACATAACGAGCCAGCTTAAATAGATGTTAGAGACCTTCCAGTTATTTAAAAGCCCTCTGCAGTCCCTCTCCCCTCCCCTTGCCACCACGTGCTCAAGTTCAACTGCAAGTGAGTACAGCAGACGATGTGCTGTTTGTTTTGGGTTCAATGGCATCTCATTTACACGTGTTAATTGCAACTAATTGGCACTAATTGGATGAACAGGAAACCCCCTGGGAGCACTCATACCTTTAATTTGTAGTAAATATCATTAATTAACATATGCTAATTAGAGCCAATTAACATTGATTAAGGGTTGCCAGCTACTTGGAAAGTACAACTATCCACGTTGTATTAAGTCAGCACAAAATATGATGCATGCTTTAAGTATAAAAGAAGAGGCAAGCTAACATAAGGCAGCATCTGGGCTGCGCGGGCTGGCTGGATGCGTGCTGCACGTGGGGCATGGCGAGTGTCCACACCGCTCCCAATGCAGCCCCCACCTCATGCAAGCTCCTGCGGCCAAAACACAGCGAGGGGAGTGGCGTGCTACCCACCACGTACACCCGCCCTGCGCCCGCGGGCGTCCCAGGGGAGAAAATTCATCTCCAAAACAAGTTGTTGCTACCCAAAGCATGCACATTCCAACACCTGGGGCTCCAGGGATGCTCGGCACCTCCTCAGAAGCAGGTCTGTGAAAGGGGATCTCTGGCCTTTAGAACAAAAGTTAAAGCAGCACTTCTGCCTGTGTCCGTCAGGTACCGGCACGTTCCCTGTGGGATTCCGCACAACACAACCCGCCACACTGGCTCCGGCGGAGCTGTGGGCCTGGGCGCACCAGGTGAAGCTGTGACTTTCCAGCTGGATGAAGGAAAAGGGTCTGATTCTGACCCGCATGGACTGCTGGTGGGTGCTGTGCCAACATCTCTGTGGGGCTGCTAGGAGAACCGAGGCCGTTCTGTTCCTGCAGAAAACCACCTCCTCACTGCGGAGAGCCCCGAGCGGCTCCCAAGGGATGTGTCTGCATGCCTGGCTTGGCAGAACCCCCGGCACGGGCTGGGGACGTTACAGAGAGTGCAGCCCAAATACCTGTACAGCCCCTGAGCTGGATCCGTGCCCTGCCTGGTCCTAGGGCAGGCAGGTGTGAAGATAGCCTCAAGCCACTGTAGCTTGTACCAGGACTTCTGCGAAGTGCAGATATTTGATCCAGTGAATATGGGTCACTGCATTCCCGGGGTCCGCAAAGAGCCCGGGGCTGCTCTGCACAGAGCACAGCCCTGCTCTCTGCCAAACATATTTACCCAACAAAACCTGGAAGGTGTAAAATAACACGGCAAACCTCCCACAGGGCAAACCCCTGCTGCTCTCACATCGGCTGCATTTTTGGGTACGGATACGTTGCAGCCTGCAGGCAGGGATGAAGCTCTGCATTGGCTCCAAACGAGCCAGCTCCAACACCAGGAATACCAACGCTGGCAGCGCGCAGCACCGCACGGGCAAACATACTCGGTACTTATGCACCCACTGAGCCCCAGTGCTGAGCAAGGGCGCTGGAGCCAGCACGTGCCCTGAATCCCCCCACAGATCCCCTGGGACATTGGGGCTGGCACGGCCAGGCCTTTGGGAAGCACTAGTGCATGGGGCGAGGGCAGGGCCCTTCCAGCACAAATGCTCTCTGCTAATTAACAAGCAAACAAAAAGAAGTCAGTACCTGATAACGGCATTTTCCGAAAGGGTAGGTCCTTTTTGGCCCAACCATTGCCACCCAGAGACCACCAGTGGGCTGCAATGCCAGCAGCACCCAAGCCCGTGTATCCCAGAGAATGGTGGAAATCCTGGATTCAGCCATCTGCTCTTAGTGGAGATGAGCAACCTGGGGGGCGTCCAGACATGGCCAAGTGGGTCACAGGACCCTGAAGTTCAAACATCTCTTGTTGCCCTAAAGCTTTTGCACTAAAATTATTACCAACCTGTTTACTCTGCTGTTTCCCATTTTATTATCTGATAAAACAACTGCTTATCAGTTTGCATAGAAGGACAGAGAAGTGCAGTGCTTAATCTTAACGAACACCTGGGAGGAGGCATGGTTTGGGCTGGCACCGGGTCCGTTTCCCAATTTACATGGTTCTAAAAGGATTAGCCTTTTACACTGAGAAAACAGAGCCCAGGGTTGAGCCGTTGCGGGGAGAAGATGCACTGCGAATGCCTTGAATTTGGGTGTTTGGCTACAAAATGTGCTTTGTTAGCAGAGCAGGAGGCGCGAGGTGCCGGCGGAAGGGGGTATGTGGTGGCGTGTCCATGGGCTTTCCTTTCCCAGCTCCTACAAATGCTGATTGCACAGGGTAGGAGCACACAATTAGCTCTGTCTCTAATTGCAAACCGACCCTACAATTTGACGACTGTAATTAAAACACAGGGTTTGAGGAATCTTTCCAGCCAGCACTTCCACTATTTACATCGCAGACTGCCACAAGACAGGGTAAAGGATGGAAAAGGGATGGGGAAAGGTGCCTGCAGCCCAGATCCCACGGCTCGAGTCTGGACCCAAAGCCCCGGGAGAGTCCAATGCCCAGCATGGGAGCAGCGGAGCTCGGGCGCAGTGTTATCGCTCAAAGACCTCCCTTCATCCCCAAAGGCCGCTGCAGAACGGCGCGGCTGCAGAGATAGCAGGGGTGTACAGCGGTGTTTTTTTCAAGCCTGCAGACAGACACAGAGAGGCAAGCGCCGATGCAGCCACGGTCCCCTTCACCCTTTCTGGGAGAAACCTCCCACTAGAGCCTGTGCTGAAACTTCCCATCTGCCGGGCATCATTCTGAGAAGTGTTAAAACCCCTGTCCTCAGCCTGGCCATGGAGCGGGGCTGACACAAAGCCTTGGGGAAAAACCAGGACTGTGTGTCTAAAAACGGGCTGCAACGTTTCAGACAACTGCAATCAGAAGGGGCGTCTGAGAACCTGAAAATCTGTTTTTCATGAGTTTAATAAAAACATCTGTTGGAGAGGAGCATCACTGGCACGTTTAAAGCAGTATCAGAAAGCTGATAAGCTAAAACCACCAACATCATACTCATATAGAAAAATATATATATGGACGCATAACGTGCCCCTTCGTGAGGCTCGATAATCCAATAGGTCTGTTCCACCTCTAATTACAGTGATCCCACGACCCGGTATCCCTAACCAGGGCATTAAATCTGAGTTTACAGTATTTAGGAAATGTTGCCAATAATGTTTACAGTGACTTAATTACTGAAGTGATTTTAATTTATTTTTGTTAATTATAATCTTATTAACCAATTAATTAAATCCAAATACAGGATGTGACATTGTTTGGTGGTTGCACCCTGGTAAGCAAACAAGCAGCGTAATCACACCTCCAGCAAAGCAAACCAGCAATCAGGGAGGACCTGGGACACCAGCGCTGCTCTGGGGGGATCCTTCCAAGGGTTGGATGTTTTTGGGATGCTGCCTACCTGGTGCTCCCTGCCGCTCCATCCCACTGCTGCTTCCTCACCAGGCACCGCACGGGCAGGTAAACCACCCGGCACCCACTCAGCTGCAGCAACAGGGTATTTTTTTCCCTTGGGACTCCCCCAAACATGAAAAGCTTCATTCCAACTCCCCCCACAACACCCTACTCCCTACCCCTCACCCGTGCTGTGCACTGCCCATGGCGGGGGGTTATCAGATTTGTACCAACGTGGCAGGAGAAACTCAGGATTATTTGACAACATACGGTGTGCGGATTCCTAGCTGAAAAGAAACAAGTTGAACGAATGACTTAACCGCTTGCAAATTCGAGATCTCTTTTTGTTTTATGACTGCCTCAGCATCCAGCCGCACATGGATACCACCCCCTTCAGCAAACATTATGCACAGGATTTATTACAGATGTATACTATTTACTAGGGTTTATAGTGATATATAGTCTCTCTTCATCATTTGAGCAGTAAAGTATATTGTTCTGACCCTTCCACTCCTTACATTTGCCTAAGACTCCAGCCACTTCATATTTTTCCAGTTCTGACATTTCAAACATGCAATGCCATATGTATTGCCACTTTCAGGTAATTATCACGTAAAATTAGGCTAGTCTTGTACATGAAACTAGCAATTAGCCAAAGATTGAAGGTCAAAGAGATCTCATTTATAGAGTCTCTAACAAAATGTTAAGTGTAAATGTGTGTCAGATGGTCCAGGATGCCGGATTATATGGGGTCATGACAACGGGTCTGAAGTGTCATCAAGCACGATGTAACCAGTCTGTTGGGCACAGCAGTACAATCTGGGACTTATCTCTTTCAGCCTTATCAGAACCTGTGCTAAATCTAGGACACGGCCTTAGAGGAGTTTCTGCAAAACCAGGAAAATGAACCGCAGCCCATTGTTTCCCTTGCTAGGACCTTTAAACGAGCTGTTCTTTATTACAGTGTGCCCTGTGTGACAAGCCTGCTCTTCGTCCTCCCAGGACACGTGTGTGCAAGCTGGAGCAGGACCCCGTTGCTCCCGTTGGGATGAGGTCAGGTTTTGCCCCAGCCACACACAAGGAAGGGCAGCAAGGGCTGCTGTGCTGTGAGGAGGTGAGCGGGATGTGCTGGTGCTGGTTCCTGTCCTGGGGCTGTGCCCTGCTCCCTGTTGGGCTCCGTGTGTCCCTGGGCAGGCTCGGTCCTGTGTGGATGCTGTGGGGCTGTAGATCCCCCTCCGGCTCCAAAGGGGCTCTGCCAGGAACGTATCAGCTACCGGCAGCAATCCATCATCTTTTAATGTCATCAGAGTGGGGTTATCCAGCAGCCGCAAAGCCATCCGGGACCTTAGTCAGGTGCTAATTTGTTCAGCCCTTGTGAAGGTACCAGCCTGAATTTTTGCCGCTGCAGGGCCTCATCCTGCAGGCTCTGGGTAAGGCAGAGCAAAGCTCCCAGGGACAGCGCAGTGCAGGGCCAGAGCTGCCTGCCCCAGCAGAGCACCGAGGGGCTCCCCACCATCTCTGTGAGCTGGCACCAGGCTCCCTGCCCCTTTCCAGCACCTGGGAGAGGCCGCTCCGTGCACAGTCCGGGATGCTATCATATGCATGCATCTTCTATCAATTTTCTTTAAGTGTGTGCAGCTGAAATCTCTCGCAAACCTGATCCCGCTCTTTTTCCCTCCTCCAATATAACACCATCCCACTTCCCAAGCACACTTGGGTGAAAAGAGATGGAGCAAAAAGCCAGACCAGTGGCAGAGGCTTGTGCCAGGCCTATTGCTGAATGAGACCTTCTTCACCAACAGGGAAGGTGACCACACCTGAACCCGGTGTTAAAAAAGCCTCCTTCCATCATTTTATTTATAATCATCTGTATAAATATTTATCCTTTTACTTGCCACTCTGAGAAGGAGAGAAATAATAATAGAAAGTCTTTTCTTCGACAACCCAACATGCTTTCCAGTGGGTTATATCCTCCGTCAGCCCTGCCAGCTACTCCAGATCCTCGCTGTGCATCACCCCCTCCCCGGCATTAACCTCCGTCCCCGTTACAAGCGGCGGTTTCCCCCCCGACGTTGGCGGGGCTTGCGGCAGATGCCTTTCACGCGCTCCCCCACTGAAGGCAGACGAAGCAGAGGCCTCGCAGCGTTTTCTTTCCAAGTTTTCCTCCCCATCTCTTCACTATCCCTCCATTCCCCCCCCCCCCCCCCCGGCTTTCTGAATGCCATTGCCTCCTTTGCTTCTCCTCCCCTCTCCCGCTCCGCTTTCCAGCCCGCGTCCCTCCTGGCTCTGTGCCCTGACTATCAATGATGCTTCCAGCCCTGCTCTGTATTCCGGCTGGAGGCAGAGGTGGGGGCACGCTCGCCCGCTCCGCTCGCCAGCCCTTCGCCTCCCGCACAGGGCCGCAAAACGCTGCAAGAAGGGAGATGAACGACTTTCCTATTTTATCTGAACATGGCGCCTGCGCTTTTCTAATTGCAAATTAACAAACACACAGGCACGGTGCATGGCCAGGGCCCGGCCGGCGCGTGGCAGAGCCGGGGGCTCTCCCCGTCCTTCCCTCTCTTTCCAGCAGCAGCGGGGAAGGGTGGAGGGATGCTCCTTGCGCCAACGCGCCAGAGCCGATGGAGCGCTTGCAGATTTGCCCTTTGGTTTTCCATCCAGCCCCGTCCTTGTCGGCACAGCCACACTGAGGATGGCCTCAAACTTCCCCGGCTCTTCCCCCCGCCCCGTGCGCTGCGGCGCCCCTGGCTCGTAACCTCCCTTTCCTCCTTGAAGCCCAGGTCGTAGCGGCACTTAGCTAAATTATATAACTGCAAACAAAGTGTGACAGCTTTATTTGTAATTATACTGCATTTAAAGGAACAAGATGAGCTTAATGAGTTAATAAAGTGGCTGCCTGTCAAAGCAGGGGATGCTTTGCATAGGCGCCCAGCAGGTCTGGCTCGGGGCTCATGCATATGGAGGGTGCAGGGAGGTGCCGCTGGCCATGGCAACATGCAGGTAGCAGCCTGTGGCCAGCTGCCCCCGTCCCAGAAGACTTGTATGAAGTGAAGACTTGTGAGAATCGAGCATTTTGTCTCCGCACACTTGACAAAACAAAGACAACTCACTCCTCTGGTTTCATGCCACATTTTTTATTCATAAACAAGCTGTTGGCTGTAAAGACATGATAAAACTCAAGCTCAGAGGAGGCTGGCGAACATTTGAATGCAAATCCTCAGCTGCTACAAATCCGTCCTATTATTCAGCTGATTTTTTTTTTTTTCCTCCCCATTTTTGTCTTATGCTAAGCTAGGCAGGATCCCAACCGGAGATATGTGATAAACTCTGGTCAATGCAAAGAAAGGCACCGGCATAAAAATTCAAAGGCTTTCCTGGGAGAGGGGAGGCAGGCAGGCTCTGCGGGGCGAGGGAGCATGAACAAAGGCCACCGTGCTGCCGGGGGGTTCTTCAGCAGCAACTGAAGGCTTAGCTCTACATGCACAATATTGCCTGTTGTGATCTTTTTTTCACCTATTTTTGCCCTGGCCAGGTAGCTTTCTCCCAGAAGGGGTGCACGGGGCAAACCTGGCACGCAGAGGAGGCAGGGAGAGCTGCCCGGCTGCCGCAGCGCTGCGTGGAGGAGCCCCAGCCAGAGGTGGGCACAGCAGCTCCCCAGCAAAACCAGGAGCTTCCCAGCCCTGCGTATCTCAGCGGGGAAAAAACAGCTGAAAGGTACAACACGGATTGTTTGTACGGAATAGGAAAGGAACAGTAATTTCGGATTTTCACTTTCATCCCCAAACCCTTCCGAGTTGCACGCACGCTGCCGTGACACCGCCCAGACCCTTTGCACGTGCAAACCTCCTCACGAGGGATGAGTCTCTTTGGCCGGTGCCACTGCTGGCCATGTCCGAGCATCTGGGTTGAGAAAATCTAGTCTCAGATTAGTGACAAGGCTGGTGCCAAGTGGTGAAGAGCAAGGATGGCCCCATGGCCAAGGACACTGTGGGGTGCCCAGGACTGGGGTCTGTAACGTCAACCCAGCTGTGCCGGAGCCCCCAAACCCCACATCCCCACCGGGTTAGGTCCAGATGTTTCACAGTGCCCAACTCTGGAGCTTAAAATTGCTCTTAGGCTGGACCTGACCTGGCTCCTGCCTGGCTCCCTCCCCTCACAGATGTTTGTGCATGTCTTTTAACCTCTGCAGCCCCCCGTTTTCTCAGCACACCGGGAGTGATGGCACTCCTCTCTGCTGACCCTGCTGGGGTGAGAAAGGTTTGTGGCCTTTTGCTGAAACACACCTTGCCAGCGCCAGCAACGCACCCAAGCTTTGCCCTTGGCCATAACAGAGGGAATTTCCTCAGGGAGAAGAAAAACGTCGAGAGGAGATACTGTTCAGAGAGAAGGGTTTTGCATGACAACTGGGAAATAAAGAAAATAAAAGTTAGCGGAAATTTATTTGCATGAGAACACAAACGGAAAAAAAAAAGACAGACGATTTCTTGCAGCTCCTATCTAGTAAATTATTTTGAGAAGAAAATGCACCAGAGGTCGACAGAGTGAGCAGGAGGGCTGGGGGTCACTCAGGGCTGTGGTTTGCTGCTCTGGATCTTGACTGATAGAGATATTTGCATTTCTGGGGTAATTCTGCAACACGAGGAAATCTGCTATCACGGCATCACAAGACACCACAGATCCTCTGCAGAAGCAAAACAAGAAATCATTAAGCCCAATCCCTTTGCCTCCCTGCAAAACAAATATGACTGATGTCATATGCCTAGCTGTGCTTCCAGAAACATCGAGCACCAACTGATTTAATATTCGGTGGCACCTAAAGCTGGGCGTGCAGTCGAGTGTCCCGACACACGATATATTTGCTGTTCATCCAGCTTACATTGGGATAAGAGGTAGATGCTGAACTGTAGCTGAAATTATAGCCAGGCAAAGTACTCATAGGAAAACGAGTGACCCAGCAAAAATAGTCTTTCATTCTCCGAGACAAATTACAAGGCACAAACTTTGATTTTTATGAATGCACTCGCTATTCTTAAGCATTCAGGCAGGTTTTTGTGAGCGTATGTTGCTGTATATGCTGGCGGCTAACTGCACCCCCTGAAACAGGCATTCCTGATGGCAGGGCTGGTACCTCAGGACAGTGGGTACCCCCTCGCTGTGGGCAGCAAGGTGCACATCCCCTCCAAGCCCCTACAGGTGGGGGTCTACATGAACAAGCCCTGTTCCCCCTGTCCGCAAAGGCAAAAATCCCACTGATGAGAATGCTGGTGGAAAAGGCAAAGCAGGGTGCAGGTGGGGTGATCTTGGAAAAGGATGGAAGAGGGAAGGAAAATATCGGTGGATGTTTCTGCCAGCTCCCACATAGATGGAGGCGGCCCCACTGCAGGACATGCTTAGATGTGCATTTAATCTTCAACCTGCGTTAAACCACAACTTTGACCTGCTCTGTGCTCCCCTTCCCAGATTTCTTAAGGTGCCTCTTTATATAAAGCGGCATCAACGCTACCTGCTTGGCTGGGGACCAGTTTCTGCAGATGCTGAGGGTGGGCACCATGAGTGGGAGCCAAGCGACGGTGCCCTCCCAGCTGGGCACAGGCTCCCGTTCCCTCCCCACCACTTTGGGCAAAGCCCAGGTTTCTGGCGTTTGCAATCCGATCAATGCAGGGCCCCTGGTTGTGGACAAGAGGAGAGACTTAATTCTAATCTGTATTGACTGCTCACTGCTTTGTCTGCCAATTTGCATCATGGACTTGTCTTAAACAATGATGTGGGCCTGGCAGGTTCTCTCACAGTAATCTATACCAGCGGGTCAAAATCTCTGAGCACTCGTTAAAGTCCATACATATGAAATGCACGTTTAACTACTGGAAAAATACTGAGGTGCATCTGTCTCAATATTTATCCACTTTCATCTGTAATCTGCTTAAACCCCAAGAATGCTTTCAATTTTTAGCAGCAGAAAGAGGCCACTTTATGCAGCGGAGAGCATTTCCTTAAGTCTTTATTCTAAAATACGTTGTCATGCTACCTCATGGCCAAGGAACAGGTCAATGGAGGTGGATGGTAAGGATGGAGAACGCCCAAAGGGAGAGAACTCAGTCTCCTGCCTCCTCCGGCACCATAAGTTCCAGCTAACTGAACACCTGCAGCTTTTGTTTCTTTTAAGGCTGCAATTTTGTAGTTGAGAAAAAAATATCTCACAGTATATTTGGGGTAAAGCTCTTTGGAGTTTCCCCTATTTCCACTTCCATTTTCCCCCAGGTTTGTAGCTATTGGCAAGAGCAGCTCTGGACGCAGCGTGCATCATGCTGGTGCTACTGCACTGCTGTGGGGCACAGGGGGAGCCCAGGTCTGCCCTGAGAGTCCCCCCGGTGGGACGGCACAGGGGACGGGCAGGGGACATCCCCAGCTCTGGCTACTGACAGACCCCCCAGATCCACCTCCAGCACCACCAAGCTGGAGGAAGGCGCTGATCCACGGTGCCAGGCCTGCACCACCGCCCCATCTCGCAAAGCCCCCAGACTCCTGACGTATGGAGCGTGGCAGGGAAACACAGGCAAGGTTTGGGGTTAAATGCGGAGCTGACAAAGACACCGCTAAGCTCCAAAGCTCAGCCCCAGCAAGCGCTTCCACAGATTTTGATAATGGAGCGTGTCAGCAGCCGTGGAGACTGAGTGATTAGGCTGGGGACACGGACACTTGTCTGCACTTCATTTAAGCTTTGCCACTGTCTGCCTGCTTGTCAGTAGAGGTTCAGGGCTGCGGCGAGAGGGCAAGCACGTGTGTGTGAGCATGCACACCTCCGTGCGTGTCCGTGCACACCTCCGTGCAGGTCTGTGCCCTGCATCCTGGCAGTGACTCCGGAACAGCTTTGGCTTCCTCATGTTTGGGTGACAATTTACAGCTGCCTGTGACCCCGGCGACGGTGCTGCCAAACTCTCCGTCCAGCCAGCGCTCCCTGGACCATGACTGTGGCCCATAAATGTGATTTATAGGCAGCCGTTAGGGAGAGACACTGCCTCTCACATCAACTCATTGCACCAGATGGACTGTCTGCTACTTCAGTGATGGGCTCGGGTGGCAGTCGGGTTACCAGGCCACTGCCCACCTCCCTCGACTTCCTAACTAGCTGGTTAGATGGGCTTTACCACCTGTCAAGAGGAGCCTAAGTTTTATAAATAGGTTTCTGCTCTCAGGTTTTTTAAAATACAAAGCATTCAGCCGCGTGAGAAAGAAGCATCTGAGGAGGAACAGCCACCTCATTCAAGAATAAATAAATAAAAAATCCACTTTGATTCCATCGCGGTGACACCGGGGCAGCAGGATGGACTGGGACAGCCATGGCAGAGGGGGGCTCACAGCCAGGTGGGCACCATCCCACCTTGCAGCCGTGCCGCTGGCACTGCCGCCCATGCCAAGAGCAGCCATGCTGCAGGGAGAGACAGCCGCCGGCACGGCACCGCAGGGACCCCGGGCAGGGCCGGCACCTCCTGCTCGCTGCCTTTGGGCCACCATTGCACCTTCCCCATCGCCTGGCCGCCGGGGCGGCTGGCCACACCCAATGGTGCAGGCATCGGAGGCTTCCAGAGACTCTCAGACGGATGCAGCCGGCGCAGTGATGAGCTGGGGAGTGGCCGCTCCTCCTGGCATGGGATGGCAGCTCCAAGAAATACAAATATGTAAAATGATGTTTTCCCCAGCTACAGTTTTCATACTCCAGCGTGGAGAAATGGCCTGCTCATCCAGCAACCGTAGAAAATCTCAATTTCCCACATAAAAATATTAGTGGCTGGCTTAAAATATTAACATGTGGATCGCATTGCCCTCAGAAGCTGTGGGATCGGAGTTTAGCATCAGCAGTTAGACACAGATATGGAATTAAAAATGTAAGCAGTGGCTTTTCAGGCCTTATTACTGCAGCGGGGAGGCCCTGCAGGATGGATGGCGGAGGGAGGGAGGGAGGAGCAGGGCACAGGGCTGGGGTTTCACACTACGGCTTTTCCCTCCCGCAGGGGCTGCTTCCCCCCAGCACCCCCAGGGTTACCCCCACGCAGCCTCTCACCCGTGGCCA
The DNA here is from genome assembly GCF_017639655.2 of Falco naumanni. NCBI lineage: Eukaryota > Metazoa > Chordata > Aves > Falconiformes > Falconidae > Falco > Falco naumanni. Next base: position 110,891,225 of record NC_054054.1, on the reverse strand, counting down.
GGCGAGCCAGGTTTGCCTTAAGCAGCATAAGCTGTCTTGGGGTGCTGGGAGCTTACAGCAAAGGTGTACGAGATGGGGGTGCAGGGTATGGTGGGGCGCTGGCTCCGTGAAGCTGGAGGTGACGGGGAGCCCCAGGATAGCCCCATGGCTCCAGGGAATCTGCCCCACAGCTCCTGTGCCACCGGGCACATCCTGCCCGGCCCCATCCCTCCTACTCCAGCACCCAGGGGTAACACCTCGTGCTTTAGGGTGGCTCTAAGGACATACCCAGCTTTGGCCTGAAGCGGCTGCTTTGCAAAGGGCTGGGCGCACAGAGGGGCTGGGGGCTGGCACGCGTCCCTGGGACATTCCTGTCCTCACTGCCTGTGTGGGAGGGCTGTGGGGCAAGGGCTGCATCCATCCCCATGCCATCGCATGGGGACCCAGCCCTGGACCTGGTGAGGCCTCTAGGGGCTACTGTAATACAAATAATGAATAATTACAATGATATTAAACTGGTAAACGACAGATATTCTGTGAGCCCTGCTCATAACGACGCATGTAAAACCCCCCTGCTGAATACAGGGACCTCTTTCCCTGAAGGTTTGGGCTTGGCTGATTTCAGACGCCGGCTGCGTGCGCATGTCAGCACCCACAAATGTGCCGGAGCCAGCGTGGCAGGCGCCGGAGCGTGGCCGCTGCCGAGCCGCCCGGGGAAGTTGGGAAGAGCAGAGTTTGGCAGAAGGTTAGCGTCGGAAACAAAAAACCTGGACTAAATTATTATTCCACCCATAGCCTTCACAAGGAAAATAGAAGCAGCAGATTGAGGCCTGTTTTCATATTTGATAGGGAACCAGATAAATGGCAGGCAGCTTGCTCTGATAAGGCCTTGCTCTGGGCATAACCTCTTTCTCTGAAAGCCTCTTACTATGCATAGAGTCAGGCTATCTGTGCAGCTGCACCTTGACACAAATATATCTGCACCCAAGATGAACCAATTCCCCCAGAAATTACAGGAGTGGGATTGCATCTGGGCAAGGGGCCGCAGCCACCGCTTTGCCACCTTCTTTTTTTTAACGATACTTTTTTCCCCCCAAGTAGCTTCTCAGACAAATATTTTTCCCTTATTCTCCTTTCTCCCTCTGCATCGCTCTGTCCCCTGCGGCAGCGAAGAGCAGAGCTGGGGTGTGGGGCACCGGAGGCTGGGTGCTCCCCTCCTCGCTGGGGCTGGCAGCCACAGCAGTGCCGCTCCTGTGCCCCCTTGCAGGAAAAGAGATTTAACCCTCCTGAGCAATCTTATGCTTGGAAATCACCCCCAAACGCTCTGTATTTTGGGGGACCAGCAGCCGAGGTGACACCAATATAACCTGGAAGTTCTCAGGTGTGTAGAGGGCATGGACAAACGTGTGATGCTATACATCAGTATGCCCACCACCCCACCTTGGGTGCTTCAGGACTTCCCAAACTCCCTTCCTGCGTGACCACAGAGCCCAACCTCCTCCTTTTCCATGGGACTGGCTCTTATGTACCAAATTACTTGGGAAATTTAGCTCCAAAGGCAGCAAGGCCAGATTTTCTAATGGTCCCCATGCAAGACAGAGGCCATTCCTATTATGGTCCCACGACAGCTAGTCTCCTTAACGTCCCCTGTGTCATTGACAACTTCTCTCTGCTGCACTTTAGGAGCCAGAACAAACATGTCTCAGTAAATATGAGTGATAGTGTGGAAGAAGAGCTGTGCTGTGGCTGAGGGTCTCGAGGATCAGGAATTATGAGGCAGGAAAGGCTTTTCCCGTCTCTGTGAGCAGAGCCTCTGCCCTCCGGCATGAAGAACTATCCTGAGCACCGCTAGTTCCCCAAGGACTTCGAGGAAACCAAAAGAAAAGTGGGTTACAAAGATTTGGGTGAAAAGGAGGAGAGATATCCAAGGAGATGGCCACGCTAACTGGGCATTGAGCAGCTTATGACCAAACCCATATTCATTCCTAACAGACACAAGTAACGTCCTTGCTGCGAATACACCACTGGTTTGTTGTTTGGGTTTTTTTAACCAGAAGGGACTGCAAATTAGTTTTCCAGCTACACCCACTTTAAAGACTTTATCCTAATGTTCTGTTTTGCGATGACATGAGCTCTATCATCATAAGAAGAACAAATCAGCAATTAGTCTGCGAGAGGCATCGCCATGGAGGTAGAACAGCCCCTAGTCAGAGGGAGAGGGAATCCTTTACAATGAAAGGCCCCTGGGATTGTCGGGACCTGGACCTCGTGACGATGATTGATGCTGGCACTGCAGAGACACACCACACCTCCCCAGAAAATTAAAAGCCTATTTGGTACGGTACTAACAACACATCACATTGATATTGTCTCATTACCCATCAGCACAGGGTCCTCATCTTCCCATTTGTATGGTATTAGGGGAAAAACCCCACAGGACAAGCACTTTTCCCCTTTTCTCCTCATCCACCCCAGAACATGTCCAAAAAACCTGAGAGTGAAGGTTGGGCAGATTCAAAGCCCCTGTACCCTTCCTTGTACATCATCATTATTATTATTCCAATTTCTGTCTCACCTAAAAACTGGTGGTCTGCGGGGCTGGATGCTGCTGTGCGCAGCCAGGGCCCTCAGGGCAGCAATGGCTGGTCGGAGCTGTGCCTTCTCCCAGCCTGGCACGGGGCGATGCTGGCACTGCGGCTGCAGATTAGAGCTGGCCGTGCCAGCACCAATGCTGAGCACCACATGCCCAAACCACCTCGGGGATTTGCATGTGGCCATACGAAGGAACCACAATGGGCTCATGCTGCAGAGCCGGAGCCGGGGGGAGCGAAGAGGGAGCGCCTGGGGCAGGGACATGGGGAGGTATTTGCAGGAGGGGCAGATTTCATCTGAGCACCGCAGTCGCCGAGGTGCAACCAGCCCCGCTGCCAACTGTGAAGGGCCGTTGGTAGAAAAGTGAAATATTAGAGCTTCGGGGTTTCCCTGCCCCCACTCCTTCCAAACTGGCATCTGTTACGTGTTGGGTTGGAGCAGCAGATGCCTGGTTGCAGCTAATGACAGCAGTAGTCTGTTAACAGATGCCATGTATCTAGCAACAGCCTTTGTCTGATCAAAACACCAAGTGCTGATTTAGCTGTAAAGGTAGCGGGGCCAAGGCCTTTCCCTCCCCGCAGCTGGAGGGGTCCGAGCCGGAGCAGCAGGCCCACTCCTGCCTCTCCCCCAGTGCCAGCAGAGACGCAGCCCCAGGGGCTGGCTGGACCGGGGCGCACAGACTTGCTCATCTCACGCAGAGCACAGGCTGGGCGATGGTCCAAGGCGAGCAGCCCTCCTTTCTGCACAAGCACTTTGCTGGGTGCTAAACCTGACGCTTGCAACTGTCCTCTTCTCTCTTTCCCTGCCCTCTTCCCTCCAGCGATCCTGCAGGGAGCCGGCCCTGTGCAGGCAGGAGCCTGCGGGAGTCACGGCTGTGCCGGCTCTTCCCTGCCCCAGCTCTCCCCATCCCACCCAGTGCACCCAGTCTGGCCACTGGCACGTCCTTGCACCCTGGCTCATCCTTCTGCTGGTGCTGCCACGGTGGGGTGACATCTCCACCACCATCAACCTGCCAGAGAGGTGGCTGCTGCTCTCCCCACCCCACGCAGCAGAAGGGATGCCCATTTCCTCACAGCACATTTAATAATATATAATAAATAAAGCATCCCTGCTGCACCGGGAGCCATCTTCCTTCCACTGTAGCCATCGCTTATTAATTCCGCTCCTGACGATGAACAGGAAGAGTTGAAGTAAGGTGAGATACCTCAAGGGTGCTGGATGTGTGGCAAAAGTACTGGGCTTGGGAATGGGTGGCATGCGGTGTCACACTGCCCACCGGGTGCATGCTGGGGTCCCGTAAACCCCCATAGGCATCAACTGAAGGGTACAAAGGCCCAATCCTGCACCCATGGGAGTCCCAAGGGTGGCGAATGGCTTTGGATCGGGTCCTGAGGCCATGAGCGCAGACACTCATTTTTCAGGGCTCGCTCTGTCAGCCTTCCTATTTACATTTCCCCAGCCCCACCGGAGATTAGGCCACATTAAACATCAAGGGGTCCGTTCTCCTGCCCACGGGCTTCTGCCTCTCCCAGCGACATTAATAGCAGTGACATGCCCGTATGCAGAGCAGAGGAGACCCCTAATTGCTGAACAAATTACACGTTTAAAATCAAACCTGTCTCTGGGAATGAGGAAAACAGAGCGCTACCCACAATGGAGAACTTCTGTGCTGCTTCAGAAAATATTTAAATAACAAGATTAATCCCCTTTCCTTCAAATTAGTTAATAAAAATTGATTTCTCTTGGTGCTGAATACTCCTTTGCACCAAAGCTATCTTTTAAGGGTACCTGCAGCCTCCTAATACCAATAAAGCTTAAGGCCCGCTCAGATTTTTTGGTCTTTCTGTGCATGGAAGCCTGTCCTCCCCGGGGCACCACGGGGAGCCCAGGGGGCGCAGGGCACAGGGCACTGCGCGTTACGTCTAGAAGGAGGCAAAGAATCTGGATCCGGGTATGACAAGTACTCGATACAGAGGCCAGCGGTGATGTGGACCCACTGCCGTGCCTGCAGCACCTCTCAGCCCCACAGACCCTTCCAGCCCCCCGGGGGGGAAGCCCCCTGCTCTCCCACTGCACAGAAGCCGAGGCAGAAAGCAGCCCCGCCGCCCGCCTCCTCGCTACGTTTCTATTTCCCTGGACTTATCACCCTGCCACACTAGATAGGCAAGGACAATACGGTGAAGAACCAAATGAAGAGAGTTTTTAACCAACACACAGGACCCTAAAGGATAATTAAATGACAAGACTTATCAGCCCCCGTGGGGCATTTCCATTGTATAACAGATTAAAAAATGTTTCCTTTCCAAAGGAAAAACAGTCGCTGATCTACCTTTCACTGAATCTATTAGACAACTCATCTGAAACAAGTTTCACATTTTTTAATTCGACCAGCTGATCCAATCCCCTCCATTTGATTTCCCCAGATGGCAGGAGCAGCTGGAATGGAAAATCCTTCCCCGCCAGCACCGCAGCATCACCTGGCCATCAACAGATTGACGTGCTCGGTGCTTTGCCTGGTCTGAACGGGGAGGGAAGCAGCAAAGAGAGTGATGTAAACGGTTCAAAATGTTTTGCTTTTTAAGCAATCAAACAAACACAACAGCCTCTTGCATTTTCTCTGTCTGGAGAGGCTTCAAATAACATGGGTACATATTACAACAGCTTCATGCTCGTAGGCGCAAGCTAACAGTGAGGGGCTGCGTGCGCATGCAGGGAATTGGGCTCACCACTGTATTAAACAAAGTTGGACCAGAAAGAGGAGTCCAAATGTCTCCACTAAAAGTTTTTCTATGGCAATACACTGGTTTGTGCTAAAAGGATCCAGCTTTTGGCAGAGCATTTGCATTTACTGTGAAAAGAAGTGCAGACACAACAGCAAACAGCCCGGCCCCGTCATCCCCTCAGACTGGGATGATTAAAGAAAAAAAATGGAAACAGTGTCAACATTCTCTGTGGCAAGGGTGGCATTTCAGCATGTCCCAGCGCAGCAGCCCCACGATGGTGCTGGTGCCCGTGTGCTGCTTTGCCCCCCCCATGCACTGCCGAGCGCCGCATATGCAATCAACTGTTTACTCGGCATCAGCTATAAATGTGCATTTAATTGGGCACCTTTGCTCCCTCTCCCCCCTCTCTCTCTCCGAGGGCCGTCTGAATGCGAGGGGGAACAGCCTCCGATTCATCCGCCACCACCCTGGGGTCCCCCCTCCCCTCTCCCCGGGACCCACAAAAGAGAGGTCGCTCCCATGTCAAGTGGGGTGTGGAGACCAGCTGAGGAGCTCGAGAGCTGAATTGTGCCAATTTGTGCAGCCAGCACCCGTTGTAAAAACTCCTGATCGGGAGGCATGAGCCGGCATATGGTGCCTCACTCAAGAGGCTGTCATTCAGGGGACCGGCAAGTGATGGCTCTCTCACCCTCCCTTGATGGCCTTTCTGCTCCCCTCCCGCGGGTCCAAGGGGCCGGGAGGGTGAGGAGGAGGAGAGGGGCTCAGCATCCCCTCTGCCGCTCCCGCTCCATCTGCACCCGAGCCAACTGAGCGTGGATGGACGGATGCTTTTTCTTTATCCCGCTCCCCTCCTCCAAATTTCTCCGATGGCCTGGTGAATTAACTGCTCGTGTCTTCGCAGGGATGCGTGTTGGGGCTCAATTTCATGCTGGTTAATTCCAAAAAACCTGCCTGTGAGAGCGGCTGCGGACCGTCCCCGGCTGCCCTTCCCCTCTGGCGCTCCGTGATTTCCAAGCCCTCTCCTGTCTCGGAAGGCAGCCCCCCTTGTCCCTCCAGCCCACCCTTCAGCCAGGGCTTGTTCCTGTCCTCAAAGCTACCCTTTTACAAGCAGAAAAGCTGTTGGCATGAAAGAACTACGAAGAGCCACCACTTAAAGCCCCTTTCAGGAGCAGAAGGTTTTCAGCTCTCAAAGAAAGAGGTTTTTTGTTCTGGCTTTGATGTTTCTGGGGTCTGGGACTCTCCACTCTTTTCTCCTCAATTCCGAGCGGGCAGATATAATCACCCTCCTCCTCCCCTGCCTCTATTCATCGGTGCATTTTAAATAAAGTAACAACACAATCCCCAATTTGGGAGCCAACCTCAAATTAGTGCCTGCATCGCTTTAGCTGGGAGATTTAATCAGGTAGTTAAGACCCCGTTTTGTGAGAGGCTGCAGCCCTTCATGGGGGTTTTGAAGCCCCCAGCATGGGGCAGCAGGAGGAGGAGAGCTCCGGCCACATCCCCCCGCAAGCCCCAGCACCTCAGGCACCGACAGTTCCCCCTTATCTCCACCTGAGACTCCAGGGATGGGAAAAGAGCCACATCTTCCCTGTGAAAGGATGTGACTTGCCTATGCCAAGCGTCCTATGCCACCTCCTCAGTGCCAATGACCCCCTCCCACCGCATCCTCGTGTGCCCCGCTCTTACTCCACTTTAGCGGCGGTGGCTTCACAAACTGTCCTGCCCCATATCACAAAACATGTGTCAGAGCTTCGAAAGGGACCTTCGTGGACCTGATTCTTGCCCCATGGCTGGCTCTGATGAAGCTGTGCTTGCCCTGATTACTGAAAGCATCCTTATTCAGGGAGGATTCATTCTAGCAGGCACTTAATCCCTTTTGAAGCCAGGTGACTCGGCTGGGTGGGCGCAGGGGGGACGACAGGGAGTGGGGAGGTGCAGGGTACAGGGTGTCTCAGTGCCGTGTCCCCTTCGGCCTCACACACCCCCTGCTAAGAGGAGACCCGAGAGGGCAGACCCCAAACCACTGCTTTGAACACCCCGGGAAACTGGGCAGGGGAGAAATCAGAGCCATGCAGGGCAGTCCCTGTCCTGGGCAGGGTCCCAAATCTCCCAGTCCGCCTACAAGCAGCCCCGTAAAGAGGGGGTCTCACCATCCCACCGAAGGTGCTTTGAAAAGCAAATCCCTTACTGCGATCACCAGTCCCACGCAGGGAAAACCAGTGGGGAGCACACTCCCACCTCTTTACTTAAGTGAAAAAAATAATATTAATGTGTTGCCCCTTGCCCTTCACCTCCTCTGCCAGACCCTGCCTGCTCGCCACTGCCAAGGAGGGAGCTGTTGGGGGATGAGGACGGGGTTCACCAGAGCATCCCAACACTGCAGCATCCCAGCACTGCAGCCGGCCCCCGAGCGCGCCCAGCACCCTCCTGCCGCGGGGATGCCCGCAGCTCTCGCACGTACCGTGCTGTGCCACGGTGGGCACAGCCCTGCCAGTGACCGTTTGGGAGCCCCCACTCTTGGTGGGGCAGGAGCAGGCAGGCAGAGGCCCCCGCACTGCACGCCGAGTCCCCGCAGCTGCCGTGGCAGTTGGGGGAACAAACCTTTAGAGACACCGTCTGTCGACGGCTCCGGGGACATTGTCTCGGACCCCATCACACTCCACCCCTTTTGAGCCTTCACAGCAGCTTTCTCTGCCCTTCCCCAGCAGCACTTTCCAGCCGCCCCCTCGCTCTGATTTAATTACGGCGCACTCGGACCCACGGCGCCCTGGCCGGCAGCGTGGGAAGGGACGCGGCGTGGAGCATGGCACATTGCACCTGGGCTAACTCCCTGCAAACCTTTGGGACCACTTGCTTGCCGGCCAAGTTGGCACCTGGGTGCTGTATTAAACACGTGTGCCCACAGAGCCCTCCCCAAGTGCCTGCTGCTCCAGAGGTGAGCTTCCCAGCCACGCTCCCCGGCTAATCTCCGAACGCTTTCCTGGACATCCGCAGCCTGATTTCCCTGAAGTTGCTCAGTCTGCATTGAATGGAAGCGGCTTTAATGTCGGAGGCAGATGGGCACCTCACAAAGGCCCCTCACCTCTCCAAGCTGGTCTGTCCGCATGCCTGATTAAATCCTAATACAGAAGTTAGAATTGATACAGTGGCTCTGGGGTGATTCAATTAGTGCAGCAGGCATGGAGAAAACAGCACAAAGAGATGTGGTAGTTAGAAAGTCATTTTCTTTTGATCATTATAGCATCTCACACGTGGAAGCAGAAAATTATAGGCTCATGCGTCTTTGCTTAATATCCTCTGGGGCCAGATTTGTCGTAACATTGAAGTTAGCTGTCAGAATTGACAAAATCATGTGGTGTTGATGAATTTACAGTGCTGCTCTTAAAAGCCGAAGCAGGATCCAGGAAATGTCTGCCAGACAAATGTATTCAACTTCTATAAAATCACCTTTCCCTCCCTGCCCCCTCCCTTGGCTGCGATCCCTCTCTGCCTTTGTGGTGCCTCCGCCGCCGGTACAGATGCCGGGCTGGGACGGGCGCCAGCTGACTTCGCGCTGGCTGTCCCCATGTGCTGCCTTTCTTCTCGGGGTGCCACAGCCCATGCCACCCTGGGACACCTCTCTGTGCGCTTGTGCCCTAAATGCTTGGCAAGCAGATAGCTCAAACCTATCAAACGGTGTGATAAGCACCTTTTTTAGCTTCCAAAGCAAGTTTGGTGCCGGAGGGTGGCAGCCAGCAGGACTCGAGCTCTAGCCATCGCCCCGTGACGGGTATGGCACAAAAGGCAGCAGCTGCAGCACCCGCGCACCCAGTGGGAGGAGTGCAGCCAAGGCCAAGGGATGCTCAGGACCTGGCATTCCTGCTGTGGCACAAACCCGTCCTGTATCGGCCGCTGAGGGACCCGCAGGGCTGTCTGAACAAGTGACTCGGAGGAGGAAGACCCCTGCAATTGCATGGCTGATGTGTCTCCCCTGTCTATGATAACTGGCTGTCCTGCCTGTTGGCAAAGAGATTTAGGGGCAAGGCTTTAGTCTGATATCTGTGCACCACTGGATGATGGCGTGGGGAAACAAGCAGCAGAAATGGGTACCTGTGGCTGATAAAAAGGGCATTTCTATTGACAGCCAACCTAACAGGCTGCTGTGTTTTGTAGGAGGTGACTGGATCCATCAGGACAAGCTGTGCTCTCCTTTGGCAGAGAAATCATAGATAAACACTTGTTCCTGGTAGCCCCTGTGCTCCCATTGCAGAGCGCGGACCTCAGGGCAGTGAAAGGAGGGATCCCCTTCCCAAGCCTCGCAGGCAAACTATGAGTTCTTGGGAAGAAGAGTCCCATTCTCTCTCTATTTTTTAAAAACAAAAAAAAAATTAGCTGCTGGTGGAGCTAACCCAGCTTCCCTGAGGCAGCACCCTGACACAGCAGAGAAACTGGCCCCTTTGTCTCTATGGGACTCTCAGTGCAGCTGAACCCACCACGGTGCTGCGGCAGAATGCCGCTGCCTGGCCCCTTAGCCCACCTCCCGCAGCACCTCAAAACTTCCAAGTGCTGGCTAGATTCCACCAAAGCTTGATCCCAGATGCTGTTGGTACATCCCCCACCATGTCTCCAGCCGCTGTCCCACAAGGCGTGGACCATCTCTTTCCAGAGGTAAGCACTGCTTTTCCCCAAACAGACTTCAGGTTACTGGTGCCACACATCTCTCAACACTAAAAGCAACAAGCCACAGACGTGGGGTGGCAAGACCCGTGTATTTATTCCAGGCCACATTTCCCTGCCCTGGCCCTACAGAGGTGGAAAGGTTCAAAGTCCCCGTTGCCTCTTGCCTGGAGAATCCCTCTTGCTGTAAGGTCCTCAATGCCACAAAAGCAGGGCTGGCGCATTCTAATCACTTCCCGCGCAGCGGGAGCTCATCTAGCTCATTAACTGAGCTGTGCTCATTGTTTTGCCCTTGCTTAAGCAGATACAATATTTCTACTGTATTTAACACAAACCCCATCTCAGCTGCTGTCTCCACACATACACGCACTGAGAGTCCTGCTGACAAATTCAGATGACAGATAGGTTTTTTGAGAACAGATATATATTTCGGTTATGGAAATGTTTCTTGCCCATCACAACTGTCAGACAGGAGAAAGCCAAGCCACGCCAAAGCGAAAGCACCGGCGGGTCCAGGCCTGCCGGCTCGCAGCCAGCACAACGCTGCGGCAGCGGGTCCAAGGAGCCGGCGACCCCCGGGCTGGCCCTGGCACCCAGACCCGCTCCTGCCATCCAACGCAGTGCCAGAGGCAGCTGCGTGCCCGGCGGCACTGGGAAAGGAGGACAGAGCCTGGCCTGGGGAACCCACCACCCATCCAGCCCGGCTGGGATGGGGCGATTCCCTGCAGCCCGCTGCCTGCGGGAAGCTGGGCACGTGCACGTCCTGCTGGCCTTCCCCTTTCATCTCTTTGTGCCCATCCTTCCTCTGCTGAAGGATATTCCTAGCAAAGTTTCACATACTTGATTTGATTTTTTAAAAATTTTTTTTTATTTCTAATCAAGAGGTGAACTCGTGAAGGATATTTTTAAGGTTGCCATCCTTAAGAAAATGCTATTTCTAACTAACTTCTATGATTTTGGGGGACTGAGTTTTATACAGTTTGTTCATCTTGAGGAATCTCTTTACCTTCTATTCTTCCATCTCTGTCTGGTCTTCAAGATATGCTAATCAGTGTGTAAGTATATCCTTTCAAATAATTATCATACATTATACTCTACTCATCTCTGTATAATTTCCTCATATGCATAATCGTATTTGACTTCCTTATGAATGTAAAAACCATCTTACCTTGGGCAAGTTAATCTTCATTGATTGAATATCAAATTCATTTGAATGTGTTAGCAAAGCCTTCCCCCTCCCTCCTGAACAGGAGAAAATGGATGAGAAATACACATTTCCTATCCTGGTGCTGCAGAATTTCTCTGTTTATTTGGCCCTTATTTCTCTTTGTGCCTTTAAAAAGTCCCTTTTTGCTGCCCCAGTTCTTCTCTCCCTCTTTCTCTTTAAATAAAAATTAAAAAAGAGAAAACCCATGTAAGAACAGCACTTGCTTTATTTTCAAATGCAAAATGCTTCTTTCACTCTATGCTTCTGAGAAGAATAATTAAGGAACCACAGAACCTTGATAATAACTAACTTCAAAAGGGTGAAAAGCAAAGCCAGAAGTCCTTAAAATGAAACACAATCCACTCAGGGAATGCCGGCGTGGGAAATTAGCCTTTCTTCTTAAATGTGTTTGTGGGTTTTGATAGCAACAAACCTCATGCACAGCCCTCCCACTGCTCCTCTGCGTGTCCCACCGGCACACGGGTTCCAACCCCACGTGCTGCTTTGGCTCGAAGGGTGGAGGATGCTGAGGAAGGTGTGACGGACCCTGACCCAGCTCCTCCTAACCAGGCTTATGACCTCCTGAAAACCTCCCTGCACACCCTTCTGTGCAGCTGGGCACAAGGTCCCGGGAGAAAACCAGTGCTTTCCTGCCCAGCAGGTGGACAAGTGACATCCCTGCCCCACAAGAAACTCCTTTGCTTTCAGCAGGGATGGGTTTTCACCCAGGACAAAGCCAGGGCTTCCTGCAGGTGAGCTCCTGTTTCAGGGTGAATTGCCTGGTGGTCACCTGCTAGTCATCGTGCCACTTCAGCAGCTTGCCTGAGCTACAGCTCATATAGTTCAAGGCATTTATTTATGTTTTATTATTTCACAGGAAGCAACTGTTAAATAACAGAGTTAGGGCTTGTCCCCAGGATAGGAGAAACCACCCCTGGTGCACCCAGGGGTCCTGTCCACATCAGCTGGAGAAGGTGTCCTTCAAACTGACTGCTCAGCTGCTGTCCCCAAGACCTAGGCTATGAAACACTCCCAGCTGAGTTAAACATTTTTGAAAGTTTTGTTTTGCCTTAAAAAAAAGAGATCAAAATAATAACAAAACAAAAATTCATGAATTCCAATAACATTCAAAGCTCCCCCAGATTAGGCTTCTTGCTGGCCTCAGTTGGAGCAGATGCTAGTAAATCAGCACTGGGGAGATGCCCTAGTGATATTTTCTTATCCAGCATTTAGGAAGCAAATTATCAGTTAAAATCCAATGCTACATACGGCAGAGCAGCCCAGCACTGCTCCACCAGCCGTCCCACCCGCCTGGCATCAGCCTGACCCGCAGCGCCTCTGCGTGGGGCTTTGCCATCGCGTTGGGCAGCGTGATGGGTGTGTGCAGCCCCGGACAGCTGTGGTCGCCTTCCCTTCAGCGCTGTTCTCCCCCTTTATATACTATTATCAGTACGGCGCGTGTTTCGTTACTGCCGCACCACCCACTGAGTTGCTTTGGACCCTTCTCCAAAGACAGCTGGACACCCCCCAGGGCACGGCCAGCGCTGCGCCGAGCGAGACCAGGCTCAGGCTGGTTGCAACCCTGCAGCAATGCCTGTGCAGATGGATCCCTGCGCAGAGCCCTTCTGGCTCCGCCGGGAGACCTGCCCGCAGCCGCTCCCTGCGGGACGTCCATGAGGCCCCCCGTGCGCCAGCCCTCTGCCACGCCGCCGCCAGCCAAGCCCCTTTGGGGTGTGCTGGGCACACGCGCGTGCGCGTTACGGAGCCGTGCGAGCGCACCGGTCATGTAGCTGTGACTTCCAGACATCCGACAGCTCGGTTGGAGCTACCGCTACGAGTGGGCTGACGGATGTCCGGAAATCCAGGCACGGGGCCAAGGTCCACGAATTCTGGCTGGGCAAAACTTCCAGGCTGGGAAACCTGGACATATGGGAGCCCCCGTCCGTGCCATTGCAAGCCTTGAGCCAGGAGGGCGGCAGGACCAGGATGGTCAGGACATAGCTGGATCGTCAAGGCTGTGTCTATTTTGAGCTCTGTACCAGGAGGGAAACGTATATTACATAGTGTAAAATGGGTAAGCTGTTTTGGGGATTGGTGGAGAATACATCAGTGCAGCATGCAAAGATTATATTATGATTAATCAAGTTAATGTACCATACATTGTTAACACTAAAATTTTCAGAAGAGGTGTGTCCAGTTTGCGTGTGAGGCTTGATTCCTCTCCATTAGAATGGGCTAATTTCCTACAACACATGTGATTTATTTTTTTTTTTTAATTTTCTAAAAATTCCTCTGACTGTGAGGTATTTTGCTCTGCAGCTCTGGCAAACCTTCCCGCACAGCTCTCCAGACTCCTTCCCCAGCCCGGACCGATCTTTCCACCAAACGAGGGCCTGACCCAGCAAACCCCAGGTACCCCCCGCAGTGCCCCTACCCGGAGCAGTCCCTTGGAGACCAGCAAGAGGCTTCAAGGCTCTGCGCTGCCGCAGGAGAGGTCCCAGGACCCAGGGGACATCGGATGGCAGGGAAGTGTGACAAGGTTGCCGGACGAGAGATGAGAACAGCAGCTGAGATAACTTTGGGTGTTTCCCCGGTTTTATACAAATACTGAAGTTGGCCCCATCATTTTGGAAATGGCTTTTCCCGGCTAAGCAGGTCACGGCACAGATGAAGTACCCTGAGTGAATCGGGGACCTCAAAGCAGGTAAAACCTCATCATCCCACACTCCTCGTGCATTTGGAAACCATAATTTTGGGCAGAAGGCTGGGATGAGGTGCTTTCCCTGAAAACTCTGCCCCAAACTTCACCCACCCTTGGGCACAGGCACAAAGGGCACAAACAGCTGGTCTGGCGGAGGTCCCTGGGGAAGGTGACCAGGGGCGCTGGGGAAAGGGAGTAGCTTTGCCACGTGGATCATCTATCAGGCCTTGGACAACGCCTTTCAATGGGGATTTAATGATGATGAGCAGCAGACCCCTTCCTGCTTTTACGTCACCCCTGGGAGGCTGCGGAGAGACAGGCTTTCACGGCCGGCTTGCACTTTCCCTGACCCTTGAACCTCAGGGCCAGCACTTTTATGGGGATGAAGCGACACAGTTCCTGTAACCTGCCTCGGGGGCCCTGAAAAATTAGACTGAATCAAAGCAGAAAATGAGTTTTCATTTATCTTGTGATGATGCACGAGGTTACATGAAAGACAAATAGCTGCTTCTGACTCTTCCTTTATCATTGTCACTGCAATTAATAGGCTGTGGCCTTCGTTACTGTGTTAGTACTAAAGAGACCGTGGGCCCCGGGGGACGTTAACGAGAGGAGAAAAGCAGTCCAATCTTCTAAAAGTTCTGTCATGTTACGATATGCTAACCTGTTTCTTTTTCACTTGCTGTTAAAGTGCTGGTGACTCAGCTGGACGAGCAGAGCATCAATGCTGCCAGAGCTAACGTGCTACCTCCATCAGTGGCATCACCGGTCCCGCTCCCTCCGGCTGGGGCAGTGGTGAGGGAAGGACAAGGGGACATGGGCAAGGGCTTCCTGAGGCTTGATGGCCTTCAGGGCCCCCCTCCGTGCTCTGGCGGTTGTCCCCAGGTTGGGTGGTCCCCAGCTGGCATCTAGGTCAACGTGCCAGTTGGATGCTCCCACTGGGATGGTGGAGTTCAAGTTTTCTTTCCAGGGCCAGCAGCCCTCCCCAAGGCAGGACTATTTCAAGCATGGGTGATGCCAGCTGCCCCAGCAGTGTCGCCGTTCCCCAGCCCACACCACTGGCCGTCGCTTTCCAAGGCCACTTCCACCCCGTCCTCTCCCAAAGCCCGCACAGCCTCTGCTCACACCACCACCATGAGACACCTCTCCTTCATTATACTGCATCCCAACCATCAAATCCCCATCCCGACGGAGTTAAGAAAGCAGTCGAAGTTATTCCCACCATCAGTTACACAGGACAGGGAGTCATCTGTCACCTGAAACGTGCACCACCACAGATCTTTTCCCACCTCATAAAAGCAGATGAGCCGTGTGTGTGTGCTTGCACGGTGGCTTCGGCTGCGCGCTGAGAAGGATGCTCGACCTGAAAGCTGGTCTGGGGGACACAGCCGGGCCCGATGGCCTCACCAGCTCGGTGTTGCTGAGCCCTGTGTGATTTACTCTGCCTATTAATGCCATCTGCCCCGTTTTCAGACCCAATGACTGCAAGTGCCCAGAACCAGCTCAGATTTTCCCATTGCCTGTGTCCTTCCAACGCCAAGGATGAGGATCCCGAGGGGTTTCCCACTCTTCTGTCACACCAAACACCCCCAGGGACAGCGCTGTCTCTCCCAAGGCTGCGGTGCCAGGGAGAAAGCTTCTCACCTCACAGAACAAGAGCAAAAGGGAGGAGTGCGGTCACAAAGTGATACTACAGAGCCGATACCGAGGGACTCGCTTACAAATTCCCATGCCAGTGACAAGCCTGTCCAGGGTATCAGAAACCCCCCTGAGCTTTCCTGCTACTGGTTTTCTCAAGAACTGCTCAGAGCACCCTTTGCTTAGGCCTGGAATAAAGCTCAGCATCACAGAGCAAACCCTCTGCAGCACACGCTGCCCACCCACTGCGCGGACCCTGCCCTGCAACCTGCTGGGCAGCTGCGCCAGGACCTGCGCTCACACCTACTCTTAAGTGGAGCAGTTTGGCTCTCCCCTGCTGCACCCTCCATCCCTCCAGCTGCTGTGGACGGGCTCTGGGCAGCGGCACTAGGACCAGTGAGAAGCTGCAATCCCACCTGGAGGGAGTTACAGAGCAGAGAAAGTCACAAAAGTGAAGTTCGGTGAAGCCAGACTTCTCCCCTGCCTTCAACTTGAGACTCCAACACGTTCGAAGCTCTTTGTACATATCTGAGAGCAACTTGGCTGTATAATTAGAAGCTTAAGTAAATCTACCCCAAATTTTCAGAAGACTTTGTGGGCTCATGCTTACATTAATTCAGGGGTTTCCCATTCAAAGCTAACTCTGCCCTACAACCTGTTTTTGACCTTTATCGTTAATTTTTGGTGCTAAAACACTTCTAAAGGCTTTGGTGTAGCCTATTCTTATGCGATTGCGGCACTATTCTCTTTAATTGGTGCTTTTTGAGGTTAATTGAAAAAGAATCCATGATTGGAAAAACAAAATTAAGAGAATTTTGTAGGGATTAAAGTTGTCCTGAAACAGTAGGGAGAAAAAAGGTTTATCTGGAAAAATGAAATTGCCATGCTGGTGGTGTACGTTCCCTGTCCCACAGCTCGGGTATCACCATATCCTTGGCTCCTGTAACAGCAAAATGAGGGGTCATGCAGGGGCTGGACCAGGCTGGGAAGATGCTATGGGTATAAAGGCTCATTTTAATCTAAATGCAGTTAACATGCTCAGAGTCATTTGGGATAAATGGGATACTTAAGGACACATGATGGCTAATCTCTGCTATGACATTTGTGGAGGAGGAGGAGGAATAATTTAGATGGAGGGTATTGTACTGCTCACAAGTTATCCCCTCTCTCCCATCATAAATGGAACTAATTGCCAGAAGGGTAACTGGGCACACTGTTGGCACCTCCTGGTCAAGGGGCCTGAGACATCTCACCAACGTTCTCCAGCTCCTCTGCAGATGCATTACTGACCCCATTTAGCAGACAGGGAACCGAGGCACAGAGCGCTGCAATAGAGCTTTGAGATGCCTCTGCCTCTGAGCTCAGAGCCCTGGTGCATGGCAGGCAAGGGAGCCGAAGTGGTAGTAAGAGCAGGAGGGAGCGGCTGGGCAGTGACACCCAGGGAACAGGGCAGGTACAGTCCCTGCTGCTCACCTGCCTTCCCAGACACAGCCAGGAGTGTTCTGGGGGCCTGTACAGCAGGGCTCAGTCTAGAACCCCCTGTGTTTCTGAAATGAGAGATAATTTTTACACATTCTTTTCCATGCAGCTTCTAGGCTTTGCACCTCTCATTCTGCTGAGGCTCTTTCAAGCACCAATTTCTTGATCTGCACTTGAAAAAGATCACAAATTACCAGCAAAATCAAGAAAGCCAAAAGAATTTCAGCTGATTTTCCACAGCCTTTGTTCAGCACAGACTCGGCAAAGCCCTGGCTCAGAGTACTACCGCTCCCCAATGTCACTGCTACAGCAGAAGTATCAATAGACAAATATTCATTATACCAATCGTTGCAGCATGGGTTTGGGCGAACCACAAGGTCGTATAAGCGTGAAAACATCACTCCTTCCCAAGTCCTGACCCCTCTGAACTCAACAGCGAAACTCCCCTTGACTTAATGGAGCTGGGATTTCGCCCCTAGATGGCTCTAGGATATAAGTTGTTTCAGGCTATGCTGAATGATGATTTGCAAATCTCCGCTCCCTGTTTGTATCACAGCAGTACCTGAGGGTCTGGGTATTTCCTCCAGGTGCTGGGAGGAGCGGGTGGCCTTGCCCCAGAGCACCTGCGTAGCCTGTGCAACCCAGTGCCGAGCACGGCGTGATGCCCGTTCGCACAGCACAGAGTCTCCGGCAGCGTGGCAAATGCTAGAGACCATCGGGAAGACCCGGTGGCACTGGCATCCGTGCGTCCGTAAGCTGCTCTCCTGAACCCAAACCAAGACCTCGATGGGTTCCTGTAAATGATCCCTCCAGCTCTGATATGCTGCTGGTGCTGTAAGCAGCAGGGCTGAGTGGGGAATGTGGTTCTTGCGGTTAAGAGCAAACACACCAACGCATTGCTTTGGAGAGACAGAAGATGTGTAAGGAAAAGTGACAGATCCCAAGCAGGGAGAGGAAGAGGAAAAGAAACCACTTAGGGAAAGAAGAAATGCAATAGCTCTTCCCTCCTGTTCTGCTGTTGAAGCTTTCTCCACCTACTGGTAATTAAAATACAAATTATATGGCCAGGATATCCCTGCCCGCAGAGACACATTGCCCGTTTCCACCACAGAGATGACGAGTTTAACCACCATTAATGGAGTGGTGGGGAAAGCGTTGCCATATACAGTCCATCACATATTTATGATGCCTGAAAAAAGATCAATAGAAGCTATATGCAAGGGTCTATAAATTTAATGTAGCATGATCATTTAGTATCAGTTGTTTCTTAGATTAATAACACAGGGATGGGCCGCAATCCTGAAAAATAATAAAGCAACGCTAACCTGTTACGTACGACATGCTTGGAGTTGCCCCCATCGCCCCGGCCGTTTGCTAGGTGCTGCCTCAGGCAGTGAGCGGGACTCGCGCTGGGGGCCCGTGCCGGAGCTGGCAGCACCCACCACCGCTGCCGGCGCTTCCTTGGCCGCTAACGTGCCCGAGCAGCAAGCGAGAGGGAACAAACCATGCCGTGAAGGTGTCCGTGCTGTCACAGCAGAGGGATGAAGCCCTCCAAGCCCAGCGCTTGCTTCCTCCAGCCTGCCAGAGGGAAAAGTGCTCAGCACTCCCCTGCCTGCCTCTACGGGCTGCACAGGGGCCAAGGACTGGCTCTTCGCATTGACCACAATATGTTATGGTTCAGTGGAAGGACCTTAAACTTACAGACAAGGACGAGGCAGTAAAAGATGAAGCACCTGAACCCCCCATTTTCAGATTACTAGACCCCAGGTGTGTGCTAGGGAGCAGTTAAATTTCATCATTACCCTTTCTTCTATGGTATTTTTTATAGTCCTTTTTACTACTGGCACTAAAGGTGCCGGACGCATCCCAGGAGCTAAGAGGACATCACTCGTCAACCTGACTGCTCGCTGATATAAAAAATGACAAGTCCTGGCTTAATCTTTCTGATAACTGTGTTCTGCATGGCCCATCCATCTCCATGGACGAGTTTTGGTGAAGCCGGAAGACAAGAACATCACAGCATTTAAGAATGAAAAATTAAGTGCCCTTTTTGAGCACAGCATGGAGCTTATTACCGCAGAAGTGTTCGCCTGCTACTCCTCAGGTTGTGTGCATGTGCCTGCACTTGTCTGGAGTGAAGCTCCTGCTTTCAGCCTTTAATAATTAGGCTGCAAAGGGGAAAACAGAAAAAAACTGGACAGACTGACCGACAGAATCAAAAGACCTACAAACTCAGAGACCTCTGACTCCAAAGCAGTTGAACCCAGGGGTGCAGGGACGCACTGCTGGGGCTCTGGGTGCCCCATGGCAGCCAAGCCATGCGGAGAGCTCGCCAGCCTCACAACAGGTTTCCTACAGCTCCAACTCCTGGATTCAGGGGAAAATAAGAAAGTTTGAGCTATGAGTAAACCCGGTGGTTATGGAGGAAAGTTTTAAAATCTGAGCCTCAACAACTTAAAGCAAACACATAAAGCCCCTAAAATTATTATTTTTCTAGTATCCTTTTTTTTTTTTTTTCATTCTGCAAGTTGGCACTGCTGAGTTTTTATCCTGATGTGCCAGTTAGTCCCCGAGACCTGGAGCAAATAACTGCACCCAGCTCGGCTCCTGTTCCCTTACAGAGTTTTAAAATCACAGGTGCTAGCCACAGATATTATTGTATCAAAAAATCAGGGTTTTTTTCATGACTCTTGTGCCTTCTCTATTTGGCTGTTGTGTAACACTGCCAAAGAGCAGGTGGAGATCTGTGGCCCCAGAGGCAGGACGGCATCTCTCTGCCCAGCTCCCTCCCATCCCTCTGTCCATCCACAGATGTTGCAGCTTCATGTGAACTGGCAGCATAGCAAATTGTAATTTAATTAACTCTTAAGCATTCCTGTAATCCAGGCTGACAGGGCTCCCCCAGCCCTTTGGTTCCAGAGTCCTGTCTGCATTGTCTCTCTTGGCAGGCCAGGGGTATTGTTTGAGGAGCCAAAGTTGATTGAGTCATCCTGGAAGGAGGACCTGAAGCCCCTCCGGTGGGCTGCAGGCTCCTACCGCCCCCCAGCCTGGATGTCAGCACACCCTGGCTCATAAAGGCCCGGTTTAAGCCTCTATTGTTCATTTTAAACACTCAGCTGAAAAACGACTTTAAGCAATGGGAAAGGAGCCAGACGGATGGTCTCCGAGAAGGTCCCTGTCCTGGCACAGGCAGGCACTGAGCTGCAGGAATGACCTCCAGGGAGAGGGGAAGGGGGGGTTCCAAAAACGGTGGCTAAATCCAAAGCTTCTCTGTGCAGGCAACCAGGCAAAAAGCAAGTGAGTCTCAGCAGAGAGCCCGTCAGAGCCGCCCTGCCGCTCTGAGCCCTGCCCCACGCCTTTCACCCAGGGTGCTGATGAAGGCTGGAGGAAGAGGGGCTCGGATGCTACCCCACAAACCAGAGCTGGTCTGATGCTGAGCGAGCCCCCTCTCTCCCTCGGCCACAAGAAGACCAGGGCACTGCCCTCGGCACAGGGCTTCGTGAGGTGATCACAGCGGCAAGGAGCTGCTCACACCACAGCGCAGACACCACGGAGAAACCACGATGAGCTCTTGGCCCCGTGGCATGTAGGCCAGTGTGCCAGAAACCACAGTTTGCACAGCCCACGTCAGGCACCTCATCACGGATTGTCCTCCTGGGCCATCTGAAACGGCTCTTTGCATCCTCCTCCTCCAGCTCTGAGGCATCCCTGCGAGCAAGACAACTCTCACGGGCTTTAATGGGGAGAAGGCAGCCAGCATTAAAACAATACACAAGGGAGAGGGGAGAAGTGTAAATTTTCCATTGAAACCTACTTTTAGTGGAAAATTGGGTTTCCAACAAAATGAAAGCAAGTGCTGCTTCTTTTCCTGCTGTTTTGACTTTTCATCAGAAAATTAAAGAGAAGAACATTGTTACAGTTTCTTTCCCAGGTTTTCCCTTTTCAGCTTCTTTTGGCCAAAGGGTATAGAAGATATTTTGGGTCTCTCCCACAGTTTCTCATGTTTCATATCTTCAGCTTCCTAACGCAAACCTGGGATTCTGCGTGGGGAATTCAAACAACAAACAGCCCCCCTGCCCATGCTCTCCTTGGCTCCTTGCAGGTCCAGGGCACCGACATGCTGCAGCATTCATCCTTGCAGAGCCCTAGCAGCCACGTCGTTTTCCATAGGGTTTGTTGGATTTCAGGTTTCTCGAGTCTCCCAGTCCTTCCACTGAAGCTGTTTGCCACAATACATGTCCTGGACATTATCCTTGTTTCCTCCCCTGCTGCACCTCACCATGTGGACAGGACTCCTGCAGCACACCTTGCCCAGCACAAAGATGCCAGGCTGCTATCACAGTGCCACGATACATGACAACAGTCTGGCCCTGATAGAAAAGCAGTTTTTTTCTCCTTCCTCTGTTGAAGAGAGCAAACAATCAATGCTACCCCAGCACCCTGGCAGCAGCCACGGCCGTGGCAGAAAGGGGTGCAGGGCTCAGCCTGGGCAGCCACGGCTTGTAGCGCTGCCAGCAGCACTCATCTGCGGCAACTCTGACGGGGTCAGCCTACCATCCCTTATCAACATCGGAGCAGTAGGACCTGATAATTGTACGTGCTTTTTTCTGAGTGATTTAAGCATCATCAATGAAAATTGCTAAATAAATTCTGCCAATTAAAACACCTGGTTCCCTCTGTTCTACCTGTTGTTAAAGAAAGTTTCATTTATGAAATGCATTAATCGTTGGATCTCCAAAGCCCCATAAACCTGTGAACCTGTGAATCCTGCCTGGTGTATAATCTTCTAATCTCCTCCTCCTTAATCTGCTCACTATGGAAACCCCTGTCATTAGGAAACAAATGGCTTTGTGGGCTGCCTTATTATTTGCAAGGCGAGATGTAAAGGAGGGCGAAGCTGATCTGGGAGGACAGTATAAATTACTGTGGTGTTTACTTCGGTCATGTAAAAGAGCTAAACAGTGACTGGTAATAAAATAGCAATCCCGTTATCAGAAAAAAGTTTTAAAACCAGATTAAGGGGGATGCTGTTTGCTTTGTTATCGTGCCTGCCCTCTTCCTGCCAGGGTGTTTATCAGGTAGGTGACTTCAGGCAGAGATGCGTGTGTTCATTTATTATCAATACCCGTGTTGTTTTGTGAGAGGTGAAGCCACAGGCTAATGAAAGTGCACCGTGTAGCCTGTCTGCTTGCTGCTGGGGATGGCACTCTGAGCACAATGCAGGGGCTGAAGGCTGTCATGGTTTCAGCCCCCAGTGCTTGCGAGGGAGGTGATGCAGCCCATGCCCATTCCCCGTCACTTGGGCACAACCACCCCGAATCTCTAGGGATGGCTGTATCTGAACTGGGAACCAACAAGACCAGAGCTTGCACACAGCCTTTACCACTTCTCTGGCCAAACTCAGCCCTCCCTAGCTGTCCCCTTCTGTGCCCAGCACAGGAGACACGATCACACCTGCCCCAATGCTAGCTGTTACTGCTTGCATTTTGGTAGCTGCCCACAGGTCCTCACTTTTTGCCATCCCAGTGATGAGCTTTTCTTAATCAAAAGGCGTAGGAGCAGAAAGAGAGAAAGGCTGTTCTACTTCAGGCGGAGGGAAAGCCGGTCGGGGCAGCGCTAACCTGCAGCAGTGCAGCTCTCACGCAGCTCCAGCTCTCACACTCCCTGGCAGGTGGCATTTCACCTGCAAACTGCAGTCAAGGGTGACCACCTGGGTCCCCAAAGGTGACCACCGGCTCCCTGCGGATTGCATGCGCTCAGCCTCTGTGTCGCAGGCGTGCACCCCACCTTCTCCCATCCCGTGCCGTCCTGGTCTCATCTCCTAGCTTGACCAGGGACCGTCCCTGAGCTCTGTGTGGCGTGGTGCTGAGTGTGGCGGAGCTCCAGGGACATTTGCACACTCGGATACAATGTGGAGCAATACAAATCGGGCACCGTCCTGGCTCAAACACAACTAACAGCAATGAGTAACAGGAGTGGCAACAACAGCAGAGCAACTAGATATAAAAGGTAACCTGCTACCTGAAAATACACCCAGGGCTCTGCACTGAGCAAGTACCTGATTTTTTTAATTTATTTTTTTTAACACACCAAGTCTGAACGATGAAATGTTGGAGTCCTTTTACAAAACCAAGGAAGGATGCAGGATGTGGCAGAGGAAAAACCCTCGACTTGGGTGCAAGCAAGGGAGTTGGCTCCAGGGGAGAGGCAGCCGCCGTGGAGGGAGCTGGGCATTGCAGAAGGGAGAATTGCTACACAGCTGCTTTCTGTGGAGCCATTACCAGCACTGACCTTCGGCTCAGCCAGCATGGTATCCACTGCTGCTGAAACCTCATCCATCAGTGACCCCAAGGAGGAGGAGACACAGGCGATAGGAAACCAGGGAAAAAAGCAACATGAAATAAGAAGAGAATTAGAAAAGCAGGGACCCCAATTCTAAATGTGCTGACGGTGCTGTGCTGTAATTAATAAGCACCAAATCTAACGGGGATTCGTACAGCGCAGGGAAGAGCACCTCATTAATCAAAGCCCAAGGTGTCAAGATGCCAAACAGGAGGAGGACCTGCCAGGCACAGGCAGGGAGTAGAATGGTCCTCTGGAGCAAGAGCCACAGCTGCGGCATGCCCTCCGGATCAGGCAGGTACAAAAATAAAATTAAACCCCCTGAAATATGACTTGCAAACCAAAACCCATGAACAATTTAAAGCATAAAGTTCCTGAAGATTCTAGCAGGCTTTTCATGCCTGGAAGAGACAGGGACAACACCAAGTACTGTGCCAAATGGGGTCTCATGTCTCAAACTGTTACCAGACCCCTGGCCAGTCAGAGGCCCACCATCCATTTTGGAAGATGCCAAATGCCAGAGTCTGCAGATACCAATTCAGCAGTGCGGAGGGTGTTATGGCCCAGCCTCAAGCAATGCTGTGCATGGGGGACTTGCTAGAGATCAGTGAACTCACGCACTGCGGAGGCTAGCGAACCAGGCTTGCCGGTACACTGAGCAACGAAACGAGAGCAAAGCAAAGCTTGTAGAAAGAGCTAACCATCACCCGAAACCATTTGTGCTCTCTCATTTCAGTGAAACCATCCTCCTCTTCCCTCTCTTCTGGCAACTCTGTCTCGCTCCATCTTGATATTTCAATTTCTCATTCCTCTGTGGGTGCGTTCTCACTAGCTGAGCTCGTTTTGCTCGTGTACCCACCTAGATCTCTCGGACTACTTTGATTTTTCGCCTTGTTTATCTGCTAACATAGTATAATTTAAAGAACAAAAAAGGACTATTCTGTTTTTGAGAGCAGAGAAGAAAAGAGGCTTGCTAGCTATTTAGCTAAGCCTTCTTTGATAGAAAACTTTAGCAGGCAATCATCGGTAAACCCAGTATTTGCAAAATGGAAATAAATGAGAATCGTGTCTGGAAGCCCAACGCATCCATCTCCATGTGCTTTGTATTGCTTTTGTGCCAGCTGCCTCCAGACATGGTTATCCAAACCTAACTCTGAGAGCACTGGATGTAGCCTCTCATCCCAGTTGTCACCAGTGGCTCACTGGGAGACCCTGAGAAGGCCACTTTGTCATGTTCTCTCCTGAGCAGAACAAGGACAGTAGAAGCAGCAGCTTCATCAGCATGCACACTCCCAACTGCTGAAGGAACTGCCTGATGCAACGTTGGACACACACGTTAGACACCCGCACAGCAGCACTAAACTAACTTTTCCCTATAAATACAGATTCATAAAAACAAGAGCAACAACAACAACATATTAATGCCTCTAGTTGCTTATTCACAGTCAATGGTTATGTTTTCCTTCAAGCAAGCCATTAAACTTGTTAGCTCCTGGTTAGACACTAATTTTCTTTTTCAAAGAAGCAGTGTGTTAGGAATTATGTTAATGAAGTATAAATCAAATCCATGCTTAAGTCAAAAGGCTGATGCCATCTAAACATATCCTATGTATCAACAGCAATACAATTTCATAGGTGTAATCCATCAACAGCCAATCTGGTCGGCTACTTCATTAAAGACAGATAATTAATGTCCAGTAATAATCTGCTGCCTTGATTTTGTTGTTCCTGGAAAAAAAAAAAAAAAGAGACAGACCCCTCCCCCACCGCCCCCCATTTTTAGGCAGTCTTAAATGGTGTATTTTAAGAGAGGTAATTGTTGAACATTAATGTGCTATCAATCAGGAGTGCAGTTACATTTCTTTATCTCTTTACCTGATCCTGCTGAAAAGCTTGAAGGGGAAGAGCAAACAGCAACAGGAGGCTGCTGGGAATGAGGAGCTGTCAATAACTGCGTCGGAAAATGAGGAATTCCCAGGATAACGGTGACACGACTTAGATATGAATGGTGCTTCCAACGTAAAATATGGAGATAACCAAGCAACAAATAGGTCATTTCTTGTAGCACTTCACCAGCAGAGAGTATTTGTGTAGCACGAACACCATCTGTTTGCTGTAACCTCAGCGATTTGGGGTATTTATTGGTACTTGCTATTGTCCCAGGACCTCTCTGGAGAGGATAGTTTGATCTGAACTGCTTCCTCTCTTGGTGTGTGTGAGAGATGACAGAGCTGGTTATCAGTAAGGATGGAGTATCGATCAACTGGATGGTGATGCTTTGGCCCAGGAAAGAGAACAGAAAAGGGAAAGAGAAAAGGAAAAGGCGAAAAGAAAAAAAAAAATCTATCTCCCATTTCAGTTCTTCGTCACCCAAAAAATATAACATACAGAAGGTGTCTCGGCTATACCACATTGACAAATATCACTCCCTGTCTATAACCGTGCCAGGCCTTCAGCCAAGAAATTTGTTGGCATATTCAGACATGAGAAATCCCTGGGAATGCCAGCAAAGTGATGCTGGGCATGGGCTTAGCTGACTTTGCAGCCCCCATTTGCAGGACCCCCCCCCCCAATTTTTTTATTGTCTTAAAAGCAATAATCATAAAAGGCTACATAAATGTAAGAGACAAAACTTGTGTTTAAAGGTAGAAGCACAGTGGGCAAGGATGACTTCTTAAAGAATTTAAGAAGTAATTAAACAGAAGGGGGGGAGGAGAGGTACTAGGCTAAGTTTTGTTATCATACCTCCTGTATGTCCCACTGCTTTGGGAAACCGTCCTTCTCTCCTGCCTCCTCCTCATTATTATTATTTGCGCACGGTACACCGTACAACATCTCATAACTCACCATGTTTATGATAAAGCAGAGCAGTTGTTTTTGGAGACAGGCACTTTGGTATTCAGTAGCCCCAGAGGCTACGCCGCGGTGTGCTCTCTCCACCATTCACTAGTTAACGTGCCAATTTTTTCCTCCCCTTTCTCGAGTGTGCCTGAAGGAAATTTATTGCAGCAGGCGACTGCTATGGGCAAATACTAATAAAATGCTGTTTTGCTGCAATTTGTTTAATTGGCCACAGAAGAGAAGCCTTGCATGTTAGATCCAGCTTCTGACACCTCCTGCCCAGTCCACAGATGTTCTCACCATGAAGTGCTCACATCTCCGTGTTTATGGTAGGGAGAAAACAAACCCCTACTATTAAATCTTTACTATTGCTGCCGATCCAATGTGATTTAACATGCATATTTACTGTGGCAGGCTGCTGGCAACCTCTCGGATTTATTCAGCAAAAGGTACTACTTAACATACATTCTCCCCTCCTCTCTACCTTCCAGACGCTCGTTCCCATCCCAATCCCAAAACGGGCCCAATGGATGTGCCGCGTCTGATGGGCAGCGAAGGGGGAAGGCAGAGACACTGCTCTGAAACACCAATAAGCCTCCGAGCCAAACACATTCAGACAAAAGTTTCTGTCCTTTGCTTACCAGTTGGACTGAACTCTTAACTCGATGGGCTGGCTCATGTTTAAGATATTATTCTTCAGGGTAAATACAGATTTTATGGCATCAGGTCAAAGATGAGGGTCGGGATTGGGGCCCTACCGTGCTGCCTGGTGCACAGTAGGGCACTGGAAGGTTTATTGTCACCAGCATTAACCGGAATAGCAAAAGCAGCCGGTGAACACGCCCTTGCTTCCTTACCGAGACGGGCTGCAGCGCTGGTCCTGGCGCGGCCAGCGGAGAGCTGGAGCTGCCGACCCCGTGGGGGTGTGCTGTGCCCCCACGTGCTGCCTGGTCTGGGGACGAGGTGTTTGCAATTTCTGCGCCTTGGTTTGCAGGGACTGTGGTTATCACAGAGGTCACAGGAAGCATGATCTGTATTTATGTAGTGCTTTGGGATGCCTGGGAGAAATTGCTGATCATTGCGTTTTAGTAGTATTTTATTAGTGAGAAGAGGACTTCCCAGAAAATTCATTCTATGATTTTTGTCGAGGTGTGATCTGCACACCTCTGCAAGGGACAGTGCCCAAACAGCTCACTTGGTTGTTTTGTATCAGTATTTAGAAATCACAGCACAATGCCTTTACTGGGTTTGAATTCAGATTTGGGGTGGAGAGATACAGTTCCTGCTTCACCATGGGTTTGCACAGCAGTAAGAGATTTAAAGCAACAAAGGGAACTGCCCTGCCATCCACAGCCTTTGTATGCTCATATGGTTTTGTGTTAAGAAAGGGAAATTTAAAAAGCTATTTAGGAGATTTTCAGTGCTATATAGCTCCCTTTCCACTGTTTTTTTTACAGGCAGAACCAAGTCCACCCCCAGCACCAGCCGACTGCACTGTGTTGGGTCTTCTGCACCGGGTGATGATCTAGGTGAAAAAGGACTTTCAGGCGGAGATGTCCTAAACAGTGATTTGTACACACTGAGAATATTACAGCTCTCCTAGGACTTCCCCTGATACTCATTAAATTTCCTCTTTGCCGCATATTTCAAAGATTTTAGGTGTGGGAGCTAGGAGACTCATTTGAACTGACTTACAACACGAGCCACACAGAGCGGGGTTCACACCGTCACCCTGCGCTCGCAGCCCCGTCGGGTCGTGCGAAGGGGAGGGGAAGGGAGGGAGGTGGAGAGGGGAGAGAGTGGCCACCGTGACAGCCCCTGCCTCTCAGGCATGAAGCTGGGACGTGTTTGCTTCCCCAGGATGGGCAGGGTGTAAGCAAAGCAGCCCTGGTTTGACTAGCTGTGGGATGAAGGTACAGTTTAAATCAACTTCATGCGAGATGGGAGCTAAATGCAAAGGAAGAAGACGCGGGCAGGGACAGAATGCTTTCCAGCGAAGCCTGGCTGGTTCTGAGGACTGGGAATGGATGGTGAGACCTGGCATTTCACAATCACAGCTTAACATCTGTGGTTGGCACTGGATAGAAAAACTGTTCCTTCACCCAGAGCAGAGACGTTACGAAACCCCAGGGTCCTGGCTGTCTTCCCTCCCCGGGGCTGTCCGTGGGAGAAACAGGGGGGTGACTGCAGCTCCAGGTGATGTGGTCACCCTTTCAGAGATGCCCACTGCTTCCCACGGGAGCACAAGCAGCATCAGGCTGCCTCGGGCACGGACAGCAGCATCCCAAACATCACAGCCAAACCAAGCAAGAGTCAGCAGCAAACTGGGAACCGTGCAAGTTCTCCAGTGAAGCGAGTTTGCGAGTTGCCACTTCTCCTCCTGTCTGGGCTGACAGAGAGGATCCCTGGCTGGGGGGAAGCGACAGGAGGGACCTCGCAGAGCAAGAAGGACCAGCACGAAAGGCAGGAGCTGCCCAGGGTGAGCCCACAGGACTGGCAGACTTGGGAGAATTGCACCCAATACGCCTCCAGCCCTCGGTACACAACGCCTTCTCCTGCATAGATTATTTTCTTTACACACCAAGCTGTTATCTGCAGGCAGAGAATGCAAACCATTATCCCTGGGTCTATCGGATCAGCTCCTCCATTCTTTTATCTTCTCTTATTGAGGAGATTAAAACACTGCTGTGCTCAGGGAAGCCCCCCCCCGGAAGGCAGAGGTGCTGACTGCCACAGGAGTGTGAGGCTGTGCTAATGCTCACAGGAATTTTTCCAATAAAAAAATCCAAATGGGACATTCTGATGTGGGCAAATACACAGGAGATCTCCAGTGCTGGCTGTGGCAGTACTGAGCCACAGGCCACCACAGTTCCATGCAATGGCCAGCATGCTTTTCCATGCAGTTTTTATCCAGATGAATAATTTTGGGAATCTAGGAGAGCAAGCCTCGCTGCCTGGCTGGTTTGCCTCCCTCTCCTGCAGCAGGGCCCACCGAAGGTGGCAGCTTGCTTCGAGCAGTGCCAGCGGCATGGAGCCCTGCCACGCACAGCCATCACTCCTCGGGGCTGGGGGGGACCACCGGGCTCAGGGGCTGTGGC
The DNA here is from genome assembly GCF_017639655.2 of Falco naumanni. Classification (NCBI taxonomy): domain Eukaryota; kingdom Metazoa; phylum Chordata; class Aves; order Falconiformes; family Falconidae; genus Falco; species Falco naumanni. Next base: position 110,861,969 of record NC_054054.1, on the reverse strand, counting down.
CCTGCCACTGTACGGACCGACAGTCAAATACCCCACACCGCTGCTGTCTCCTCTGGCTAGGAAAAGATCTCACATTCCTGGCTGAATTCCTCCAAACTGCTGCAGTTTAAAAAGTGGGGCAGAGAACATCACAAAAAAGAAACTTTCAGAAATTTCCTGACTCCAACGAGGCCAGAAGTACTGGGACAGCAGGTTTTACTCATGCTGTTCCCGACTCCGGCACGCTGTCGTCTGCCAGTCTCACCCTGTCTCCCTCAGGTAGCGCTGAAAATGGGTTGAACGCACTTCTCGGGCCCGAAGCAATATTTCACAGCTCTTATTCCAATCTCTGGAGTTCACTCAATTTATACTTATTGTGTCTTGCTCCTCTCTGCACTGCTCGTAGGAACCCCAGAGCTGTTACTCACTCTAAGGAATTAATAATACTCCGCATTGAAGCAGCTTAAATTATTTTGTTTTAGTCGATGCAAACAGAGGCTCCTAGAACCTCAGGCAGTGGGATGGGGCAGCGCAAGGGATCTGCCCGCGCCGGGAGAGCGGTGCCGGGGGGCAGCCCAGTGGGAGGGGGTCCTTCCCAGGGAGCCGGGACAGCGGATGGTGCAGCCTGCTTCTGCCAAACCATCATTTCTTGGCGCCCGCGCCCTCGGGCACAGCTCCAGCAAAACTTCAGGCTGGGCATGGTGCCATCGTGACAGACGGCCCTGAGTGCAAGAGCCCGGAGCCGCTGCACTGCCTGTAGGCACCGGCTTTGCAGGGCTTAGAAGACAGTTTCCAGGCACGGACCCCCAGACACAACTCCACTGGGAGCTGTGGGCAGAGCTGGGGCTGCACCATCAGCCATTCAGAACAGAGTTCAACGCATCTCCACGAAGGAGAGGAACCCAGCCGTGTGCCTGAGCTGGGGTGAGGAGGGGAATTGGGACCCCGCAGACCCCGACCCTCTGCTCCGGTCCTCTCTGCTCACTTTCCCAGCTGCACTGGAGGCCACACCAGCAAAGCAAATCCACAGCCTCCCCCCTGCCCCTGAGCAAACCGTCTCGCTGGAAACAGCCACACGTGCCCCCGATCCTGCTTGGAGGGGAGCTGCACGGCTGGAGGGGGCCGGGGGGGCTGAGATGCTGCTGGAGACCTGAGCTGGTGGGCAGGGGGGATCCTGAGCCCCCAGCCATGCTGTCGAGCCCCAGCCTGGCACAGACGGGTGCTGTAGGAAAAGGCCCTGTCTTCTTTAACAGCGCACGTAATATCCTTTCCAAAGGTTTACTAAGGTTACTCGTGTATTAAGTTAAGCTAACCAATTTACAATGCAAATGTTACATAGATTACAAAGGGTAAATGAGTTGTATGTTGAAGGAGATAGGCTTTACCCAGACAAAAGTGGAACAGACCTGTGGCAAACTGCAATTAATGACCTGAACACATCTTCCAGAATGAAAAATTCATCGAGTCCTCTAAGGATATATAGCCCAAGCAGAAGAAATTATTCACCACCTTCTACATATCCAAAGTGTCACCAAGCCTATTTATCTGGCAAATAAAGTACTTCCCTTCAGCCTTAATATTTCTGCTACCGTATGGTCCAGAAGTTCTGAGATTTTTTTAAAAGTAGATTTTGCAAAGAAAGTGCAATTCTAGGGAAACTGAGAGCTGGTCAGTTGTTGGGAGAAGGAAGATTGCAGCGAAATGGGGTCTCCTCCCTGCAGTAAAAGCAAGGGATAGGGGGTAACAGCAGCTGGTTCCCAGTGCTGACTGTGCTGGAGACTCCCCAGGCAAGGAAAAATAATTTTGTGCCAGCATCTCCTACTGAGGTAGAAAAGGAAAAGATCTTGTCTTTTGTAAAACCAAAGTGAATAGAAGAAGTAGGTTTCCTTAGGCACATCCAGATGGGCACCTAAAATTTGAGACACCAGCACATGCTGGTCACTGGATAAAATCCAAACCATGACATTAAGGGAGGCGATTCATAGTCTGACCACGTGCAAAGGGGAGATAAAACCTAACTGTCCCGTTGGAGGTGGCACTGTTTGTTTCATTAATGCATGTAAAGCACTTTTGTGGTCCCCAGGTGGGTTGGGAAGTGTTGTTGTAAAACTGGGACTAAATCTGAGATATTCTTCTCCTTGCCTGTAATGGGAATGAACAGAGCAACTGCTAAGCAGATCCTCTATGGTTCAAGTGATTCAGTATTTCTTTATGTTTTACTACTTTATCTCGTGTGAATAAACAAAGGGAAAACCAACTATGGATGCCACAATTAATTTTAAAGAAAAAAAGTTTTCTTTTACCATAAACATCAATTGTCAATTTTTGCTCTGGCTAGGCGTGAGCTGCGGAAGCTCTTGGGGAAGGGGGGCAGAGGCTGCCACATGCCACGACCCCGCAGCCCCGGGCATGGGGAGCAGCCCAGGCGTGCACCCTGCTGCCGGACAGGCTGCCTTCCTCATTATCCTGTTTCTATTTCCTGGTGTGCCAGTAACCCCCAACAGGCCGGGAGCCCCCCTTCATAGCAAAGCCCTTCCTAGTGACCCAGCCAGGCGCTGTGGGGATGGGGCAGCCGGCAGCCATTCGCGGGATCCAGCCATTCCCTTTAAGCCCAGTTTCACACTGGGGTTAAGCTGGTACTAGCTCCCGTGTGTGCCTTTATCTGCTGGAGGCAAAGCCTGTTGCAATTTATACATTAACACTGTCTGGCGAGGCTGGCACCCAAATAATCAGAGGGAGAGGGAGTTAGGGGAGCTGAGGTGGAAACGCCGGGGCTGGGAAGCAGGATGCTGCAGAATCGCTTCCCCTCCAGTAAACACCAGGACAGTGGGGAGCAGCGCTGGCAGGGAGAGCCCAGGGCCGGGCGCGGGGGGCTGCCAGGGCACCATCACCCCTCCAGCCCCATCTCGGCCACAGTCAGCTCCCGGCGCGGAGGCGGCAGCCAGTGCTGCCCTTCTGCTACTGTTTGCTGAACAAAACCAATTCTGTAACTCAGAGCTAACTGGTTAAGCAGCACTCATCATGCCTAATTTACAAAAGAAGGGGCATATTTCAAAATATTTATTCTGCCTTTCCCAGTTGGATTGGCATAAGCATGTGGAAATCTTTGAGGAATCAAACAACTGTTAATCACCTCAAGCTATTCCAGGCTGAGTTTGCTATGTAAGCTGCCGCCCTCTGTTTACACATAAGAAGCAATGACTCAAAGAATCCTATAGAGACTATTTTTTTTCCCTCCTTTTTAACGATAAGGTCTGGCCAAATGGCTTAAAGGGCCCAGCTATTTAGTATTGGAGCTGCACCTTCTTGCCTCAATCTCCCCCCTGTAATATCTGCATTTGTATTCAGCTGGCGAGCGCTGGTGGGATGGGAAGGGGGAGGGAGAGGCTGTGGGTTTCGCAGCCTGCCCGCTTCGCCCTGCTGCGGCCCCGGCGCTGGCTTGGGGCTGGAGGCGCACGGATGCTCCCAACAGTATCGGGCCAACAAGGGCAGGGTTGGATGTTGCCAGTGGCCCGAGCAGCATCCCGGCCGCTCCATGAAGCGGGTGGGGTTAACAAATCCCAAACCCACAGCAAAACTTCCCTCTCAAAGGCACCAGAAGCAGAATTTCAAGACCCAGCTGCTGCTGGAGGGGGGAGTCAAGATCTGAAGCAGCATCTCAGCTGTGCAGTTTGGACCCAGTCTCCCTTCTTGCCTTTTGGGCTGCTGCCACCCGTGGCCTCAGCACCCCTCTGCCTCAGCCCCTGGCCAGGCAGGCGCCCGGCTCTGCTGACCCCAAACCCTTCAGCCCCGCGCCCGCAGATGAGCCTTTCCCCTGCTAACGCCAGTCCTCTGGGCAGCCTGTGGACAACAAACCCACCGCTGGCCACATTCAGTGCTTTTTCAATTAAATCAAGCTCCAGCCTGTTCAAAAGAAAAGCAAACCCACTAGTGCCTCGCTCCCCTTCCCTTTCATCCGCCTGCCAGCGAGCCGCTGCTGTGAGCATGCGCTGGGCTCTCCTTCACGCCATGGCACTGGTGCTGAATGCTGATGAGAAATTCTTGGTCCAACCCCAGGCACTCATTTTCAAGTAATTAACTTGGCACCACCACAGCACACAGCAGATCCGACTTTCCCGACCAGGAGATAACTGAATTAAAAGGCCAGGTGTGGGATTATTTATGGCCAAACTTGCTTCTTCCCCACTCCCAATTTTAAGTCAGCAATGATAATTTTATCCAGACTCTCCGTCTTCCTACCCAGCCTCGAGGCTGACATGTCCCTTTGTCGGGGAGCACAGCACGTGGGCAGCAGTACTGGGATGCTGGAGGAGACCCCGAGCACTGCTCTGAGGGTGTCCCTCGCCAGAGCTGCCCCCTCTCCCCACCAGCAGGGCAGTTTGGGGGACACAGCTGAGGGGGTTTTAACATTTCTACTAAATTGACATGCTGTACATACCATCACCCATTATCAATATATCTTATTCCTGAATCTGCATAGAATGAGTGAAATCCCTGCCTCTCTCCAAAGCCACTGGCAGCTCAGCTGAAGTCAGAACTCCTGTTTGCTGCCCCAGATCCCCCTTCCTCTTCCCAAATAAACCTTTGCCTGAAGCTGCAGAGAGCCATGACTAGGGGGAAGGGAAGATGGTGTGGTGGGAAAGGAAGATGGTTGGTGAGGAAAACCACGGGATGGAGAAGCAGGACCTCCTGCCAGCCAGGCAGAGTCGGTGAGAGTCGGCTGGCTGCTCCCTCCACGCGGCCGTGCGAAGGCTGCTGCGATGCTACCGCCCCTTGGGCTATGCTGGCAAATTATTCATGATTGCAAAACCTGGAGTTTTCTATATAAAAAACCAAGCCTAAACGGATGGAACAAAAAAAGGTGACAGACGTGGGTCTCCTGTTCACAACCCTACTGCTGTCTCCCAGCACCGGCACCACTCCTAATGATGCTCCAGCACTAATTCCTGAGAAATGCAACCTGAGGTTATATTTTATACAAACACAGGACTACTCATGGCAGAGCCGGCAGCCCTCGATGCAAGTACACCTCTGCAGACCTGCCAGGACTGACAATGGGTAGGTAAAACAATTCCTCAAGGTCAGCAGTGGGGGAGAGACCCCAAAGCCTCCCCTTCACTGAGCCGCTGGCGCTTCCCTCCTTGCTAAGCGGCCGCCAAATGTGGAGCTCGGGGTGTGCTGCTTCAGGGCAGAAGTGGGGAAACCCAGTCCCAAAGAAGCAAAGTTGACCATGCCGGTGTCTGAGCAGCCCAGCTGCGGGGGGATGCAGATGGGAGAAGCCATCTCTGCACGCAGCGGAGAGGAGAGCCGTGGCCCACAAGGCTCGGGGAGGAAGGCTGCAGAGCAGTGACATATGAAGATAATGAGTGTTGACATATGAAGATACAGCCAAACTGAAAGCTACATCCTATTTAGCTTTTAATTTGGATGCTCATAGAGTGGATTCTGAAGCCCTGTTTCATCACAGCTCTTAAAATGGATCTGACTTATAGGAAACAACCTGACATGAAACTGCATTACTTATAAACTTGACTTGAATACTCCCAGCCGCTTCCCTTGATAGCCACCCCGCGAAACCCCACGGCATGTTTGGGCAGGTGAGCTGTGTCCCTGGAAAAGGCATCCTGGCTCAGGAAACCCACTTAATTTATCCATGGGAAACCGATGGATCTGGCCCCAAACTATGCAGCTAAGGCAAGCAGCGTGGATAATCTACCTGCCTCAGCCACATCGATTGGGGCCAGATCTGGAAAACAGAATGCTGCGCTGCTGAACCTGCCAGAGCCCACCTCAGCACCCCTGCAAGAGCCATCTGGAGCAGAGCCAGCATGGAAACCCCAGCTGCAGCCACACCGCCCCTCCCCTGCAAACCCCCTGTGGGCCAGCATCGATTCAGGAACTTTCTGAGCATCTCTTTGAGTGAAGATGCCAGCGCAGAGGGTAGCTGCTGCCTGTGCCTCCTGTGGGGACAGCCTGGGCCGGGAGGTGCTTTGGTGCCCTCTGCTTTTCGGTCGCACGGCATCTCCCCCTAACCTGCCCCACTGAGCCTTCCCCCAGGTTCTCCTCTCCCGCTTTGCTCCCAGCCAATCTTCTAGTTACTGAACTTTACTGGGGAAGGGCAGCTAAAGGTTCACTATCCGCAGCTCCTGCTCATCGCATCCCAGATTCCCCCCAGCAGAAACATCAACCGGAATAAAATAACAACAACGACGACAACAATCACACCTTACTATTTTCACGTCTGCTTTTGCTTTCTTCTTTTTAAAAGTAATTCCTGACTCACAGCACAGAAGAGGCCCCTGTGATCCCTGGGTAATGGCCTGCCCTCTATGCAGAGTGGAATAGAGTTAGAATGAACGCTCCAGAAACCCTGACAGCCCGTTTAACAAGGTGTCTAACATCCCATTTCCTCTGCACTTCCTCTCTCCTTAATCCTTTTATGCGAAACTCACTCAGGAGTAAGCACGTGTGAAATTGAGGACTCTCTAATACACATTGCTCGACACAGGCTCACTGAAATGGAGTGTCTCAGCCTTGTTCCGTCAAACAGTGCCAAGAGGAAGCCGACGTTAATCAAAGAGCCTTTTCCATGTGTCCAGGGCCTTGTGCACCCGCAGAGCAAATAAACAGCTTTCCGCTGCCACCACTTTCCCAATACTTTCATCTTCTTAAAGCTCCGGATTCGACAGGGCAGTTCAGAGAAGCAGGAGGGGTGCAAACGGCGAAAGCAAGGGGCACTGCGCACCCAGCCTCCCGACGGCAGCTGCTTTGGGTGGGGAGCGGGCAGAGCCGTCGTTTTTTGATTTTGCAAGTAACATCTATGGGCAGCACAAAGAAGCCCCCCAGGGCTCCAGGAGGTCCCCAGAGCATCCCAGTGCACAAGCAGTGTGGGGCAGCAGCCCAGTTTGGTGGCAGGGACAAAGCACACAGCTCGGAAGGATAATAGAGAGGATCCGATTGAGCTTGGAGCAGCTCAGGTCTACCAAAATGTGGACTGAACGTGCTGCAAGGACTATTCCCCTGTTTCCCGTGACTTCTCAGTTTCAAGCACTGGGAAGAGCTCGTCAGTGCTGCGTAACCGCAGGCGGTGCCAGGCTTGCCCTGCTAATGCCAAGGGAAGTTTATCGTGATGCCGGGAGTCCTCACAGAGCAGCCCAGAGACACGCAAGAACATGGAGAGGCCAAGCTCCTTGCAAGGGGCTCTGAGCATTGCAAGACAGCTCAGCACAGATGATTCGCAGCATTGGTTCTGCTGGTTTCAGAGGTCCAAGGATCTCAAAAAATATATTCATTATAATTATCCCCATCCTGCAGTGGAAAAACGCTTACAATCTCACTCAGTGACTTGGATTTTTCAGCAGAAAGCCTTTTCTTTTCTAGAATAGGGAAAATGAGTGCCAGGAAGAAAACTGAACACCCTCCTGATAAATTCCCAGGGAATACTTCCACTAGTTTTGTGTATTTTTTAATCACAAGCCACATCTACCTCAGATTTGAGCAATTTACTATTTAACGCTGGGTACAGCTTATATCAGGGGGATGATACGCTGCAATTGCAGGCAGGCAGACTTGATCCAATAGGTCTATTATCTCCCCCCGTTACTATGATCCTGTCCTAATTAGGATCTCACACAGACCAGATACACCAGAAGTCAATGACAACTTCATTTATCCAAGGGCTTCGGTCTAGGAAAGCTGTCTGGTGTTTTTAAGTCACCATCAAGTAGGTATTGATTTGGTGAAGTCAGGAAATGATACTTCATTTATGTGCTTTAGCCTGGAATTTGGGGTGCAGGTTATTGCTCACTGGGTGGCCCCAGGGCATGAGGGCTGAGCTGGGTCTGCAGTTTGCAGGGTGAGTGGTTAAAATACCTCGTTCCCCTCTTCCTCTGCCCGACAGACTTTCCGAGGGTTAAAATTCACGGTAAATCAACAAACATTTGGATCAATAAAGGATGCAGGGGAGTGATTTGCATCTGTGCTCTCAAACCTCTGCTGGAAGAGGAGCCTGGAAAGCACACAGTGTACAATATTGGGGTTGTATGGAAAGACGGAGAATCCCTCTAATTGCACAGCGGAATGCAGATTACAGACTTGGAGACGATGAGCAGTGCTAAACCCAGCATCTAAAAATAAACAAACAATACAAACCCCCAAGTGAATGAGATTTCTGTATTATCATCACACCGTGTAAATGATAGTGTCCCTCTGGATTATCCGATGGAGAGCGGGCTGGGGTGTTGGAAAGATAAGGCATTTTTAATCTGCACACATAATCACCTGAAGGGAAAATATAAAATGCTAATAACAAATTGGAATTCAATCTAGAAAGGATGCAACAAACACCAGAACCATTTCCCCCTTCTTACCTTTGGGGAAAAAGAAAAGAAAAAAAGAGCAAGCCAGCCCCCCTTCCTGCCACCAACCTCCTGGCTGTTTCTTGCCCTTATTTTCCCCTGCAAAATGCTTCATTACAACACTTCAGGGGGTGAAATCTTCCCATAACTGGCTTGGCCCCCATTCTACTCTGCCCCATACATCCAACTTTATGTTTTAAATGGATCAGTTTACTTGTGACTAAATATAGAGTGGATCTCCACATCCCTCGCTAGGTGGAACACTATAAAAGGTAAGTGGTACAATACATCATCTTAAAAGGTGGCTTATCTGGAGAGGAGGTGTAGGAAATATTGTGCGAGGGACTGTCTGCATCTGAGGCACAATTGGATTCCATTTTTCCTTTTGAAATAGGGAACGGCAAGTACGTTGCTAATGCCTGAAAAATCATGTCAAACCACGGGGCAGGCAGTGAGGGACAGGCCCCCTTGATGCGAAGGGGGGGCTGTGCCAGCCAAGCCCAGGGCAGTGAAGTGCACAGGTTGAATCATTCCTAATTGTCTCCGTCTACCCAGTTCACAATCGCACCTTTACACCACTGACTCGTCAAAGATCCCAAAGCCTTGTCGACATGGGGAGCTGTCACGCTTTTGCTGCGGCACGACCCTTGTAGGGAGGTGGCACAGCCCTGCGCTGAGGCCAGGAAAGCTCTTTTCCCTATTCAAACCAGCATAATGTAAAATGGAAAGGCAATTTTTCTTCCTAACTGTGTTGATCCCAGGGGCTGCGCCTACAAGGCTGCATTGCTGAAGCAAGTCACATCCCTGGGCTGCGCAGGACATGGAGCCGGGGCTCCGCACAGACCCGCGCCCGGCAGCCGCTCCGATTATCGGCTGTGACCTTCTGAACAAGATGAGCAATTCTGTGTTCACCTCTCAGCAGAGGGACCGGTCTTTCCTCCTGTGCAGAACAGTACTTGAGCGGTCAAACCCATCCATTATTTAAGCCTTACGAAACATTTCTGAGCAGAATTAAGAGAGACCATCGATATTTTGTTCAATCTCTGTTTGTCATTAGGTTCCAGAATCAACACCTCGACCGAACGGCGAGTAAGATGCAGCTGCGGTGCTTGTTTGATCCCTTTTGCCGTGACATGCTGACCGTGCTGTACATTGGGAACTCGGCTTTTCACGCACATCCGTGACAGCCCCCCACCGCCCGGTTCCCAGCATACAGGCGAGGTTACTTGCAGACTGAGAAAGGCTCCTCTGGAGCACTTAAGGTTCATTCTTCCACATCCCCAGAAAGTCAAGGCTCCATGGCAGTAAAGAAAATCCAGCATCAACGTAGAGATTTGGGTTTAAGCCACGGGCTGCTGCAAACTGCATAAGCCCCAGTGACAGTGTATTTATTTCCTCCCCACGCCTTTGCTCAGACACTGTAAACAGGGCAGATTTCGTATTACACACACGCACACACACGGCCAAATCCTGTATATTGGGCAGGAAGATTATTGAACAAAAGTAAGTGATAAAAGCACGGGCCAAAAAGATGTGTTATAGTGTTTTCCTTTGAGGCAAAGACAAAGAAGACACTTTGCTGTTTGTTGTGCCAGAGAATCATCTCTGATTGTTTGTGTCACGGTGGCAGATAAGTGCAAAGGAGATAGATGTTCTGTCTCCGAGGCACAGTTCTCATCTGTATAGTATAAATTTATGCCTGCTGGTTGCAAGCCTCATGATTCAGAGCCGCTATATGACTGTGATCTGAGCAGAGGAAAGCCACTGCCTTTATGCCTGACGTTGATCGGCTTCATTCGCGTTGTCAGTCAGCCCCCGAGAAACGTCCCCTCGCATTAGAGTCACCCACCCCCTCCACGCAAGGCTGTCCCAGGCCAGGACTGGGCTGCTCCTGCTCCAGCCAAGCTCATCCCACCGGGCTCTGGCAATGGCTTTGCTCATTGGAAGGCACATTTCCCCTTCCCTTCTGGCACTTTGGGATTCCTTAATCTTCCCATTCCCCAAATCCAAAGCCGTTTCTCCACACGAACAAAGCGCATAGGCTGGAAAGGAGGAAAACGGCTTGGGAGGTGGCCAGCCCTCTGCTCTGAAAGCCCACCCCCTCCTTCCCATGGCTCTTGGCCATCGCATTTGGTTGTAGGAGTTATCTGCAGAACAGCAACGCTGCTCCATCTGGATTTCAGAAGCCACATCTAATAGCTGCCTGTTTGTGTTCTAAGTGTTCACTGGGGCACTATCAAGATAAATATATAATCAAAATAATTATATTCAAACTGAGCTGAAAGAGCATCTTGGCTTCAGCATTCACTCATTCATTCAATACCCCGTTAATTAAGTATACCTTGCAGTGTGCTCTGAAATCTGCCAAAATCAGACTTGGAGAGGTTAATGAGGCAACGGTAAGTTTTCTTACACAGCAGCATCTAACTATAGCTGACACATATTAATGCACAGACAATTAACAAGGATCAGATTTGAGCCAGATCTCTCATACTGTTTTTCATGTCCATCTCTGGGCTTCGCTTCAGGGTGCAACAAGAGCTGTACCAAGAGCTCCTGCTCCTTGCTATCCTTCACCTTCCTCACACCAGAAGGGTGGCATACCCTATTCCTTCCTTACACTGCTCCTCTGGGACATGGGTCACACCACTCCTTCCCCCTCCCCAGCCTCCTGGCCAGTCCCTCTCACCTGTAGGACTCTGAAGAAGTACAAGACCTTTCAAACATGTTTTTACCACAAGTACTTTCCAAGAGAATTAGAGGATTAAAACGGACACCGATTGTTTTGAGACATTTACAAGGGCTTGGTTTTCCTTGTACTGATGTCTCTGGTGAAGTACTGGTAAGACCCGTGCACCAAGTGTGAACGTCAGTGAAGAGAAATGATCGGTTGTGATCGTTGCGAGATCGAACAAGTTGCGAACAAGTATTTTGCTGTGCTTCCATCTCCCCTGTACAGCAGACCCTGCCTGTGCTTGGACGTTCAGTCATGTCAGGGTACGACATTGAGTTAGAGCGAAATACCTCACAAACACTTAAGTTTGGGGCTGCTCACACCAGGAGAGCAGGTCAGGAACCAATGCATGCATGGACAAGTGCCCGTGAAATCTCTGTGAAGATGGAAGTTACTTGCAAATTAAAGGGTGATGGAGAGAGGCCAATAAATATCCAAAGAATGTATTTCCTTAGGTGAACAGAAGAGTGCAAGAATGGTGCTACCAGGTAAGTCCCGAGGCCCATGTAGCCCCTAGTGACTCTGGTCCTACCACAAAGCAGAAGGTGTAGGAAAAGTACCCACGGGGCTGTATCAGAATGTAAGAGCAAAAAACTGTCACCAGTTCCTGGAGGTGAGTGTGAGCAAAGAAAGAGGCAGGGGAAGACAGGGAGATTGAAGGAGCCCTTTCTGACCGAGCTGATAAAAGCATGTTCTGAAGACAAATTCTTTCAAAGCAACAGCATCAGCGAGACCTTCACCCACACTCTGCACCGGAGCAGGGCTGCCGGCAGCACTCCTTCCCACGTGGAGGTTGGTTGTGCTTTCAGGAGTCAAGAAGATGAAAGAATCTCTGGACTCTGCTCCTGCCTTCCCCTCCTGAGCTGAGAGTTTGTTTATTTGGGTCTGTAAACAACCCTAATTTCCCCCAACTGCTGATTGCTTAATTTCATGCTCCTCTGAAACAAGACCAGTATCTTAGCTCATCTCCTTACTTCTCCTTCCTGCAGGCAATTACTCACACATCCAGCCCCCTCCACTGCTTCGCCAATTGGGAGCGACCGGTCGACAAGGGGATCCCAGAGGAAATGAGCTTTGCTCCGGTTACTGGACAATCTGGAAGGTTGAGGGAAATGAGGACTAAGCCCAAAAGTTTAATTTCCCCTTGTGATGATCAAGGGACTTCAGTATCTTTTTTTTTCTTTTTTTTCTTTTGGTACCTCTGAAGTTAGAAGGAAAATAGCCAGGGCCAAAGACAAATGAGAAAGTTCACTGGAGGCTCAGGGTTTCACCACAAATCACCTTCAACAGGGAAGGTTTTATTGCAGGAGTTTCTGGGTTAATCCAACACAGGAGCAGAAGCGCTACCAACCCAGAGAAGCACACTCGCTTTGTGCACAGTCAACGATTGCCTGCCACCTTCTATTTCTGAAACTGGACCCACACTTGTTCAGGATTCCCTGGGTACCCACATTCCCCGGGGAGTTTCACAAGCAGCAAACTCGTGCTCCCTGTTTTGGGTCAGTCAGTGTTACCAAAGCCTTTCAGCACAATGCAAGCATCCCCTTCACAAACAGTGATCTGGCAGTTGCTTCTACAAGGCTCATGTTGCCACCTTTGAAATGCTGATGTGAAGGAGAAATCCTCCTAACTCTCCTGTCCCTGAAGCAAACTGCTACTGAACACAAGGGAAAACGGGGAGCCAGGGCAGAGCTAAACTCATGCGCTCAGTTTCAACCTCTCCTGGGGTAACCTTATCTCAGACTTCCCATTCCCATGTTCTCTTACTGTTGCTGCATCATGATAGGGATGCAATAGTCTGGGGATAAGTCTGAACCCTGGCATTCCAATGGTGCTGGTGGTGAGATCTGGAAGAAGCCCAGGAAATGCCTAAAAAGCCACAATATATAAAATGGGGCACGTATAAACACGTACTTGCTAAGTCCCCACACAGAGCCCTTGGGAACTGGGAGTTACCTGGGTAATTAAGACCCTGAACCAGGAGCCTAAAATCCAGGGTTTAAGTCCCAGCCTTGCCACTTGTTTCCTTTGTACATCATCCAGCCTGTCCAGACATCACCTCCCCAAAGCTGCAAAAGACAGCAAACTTCATTTTCTTCTCGTGAAACCCAAGTTTAAAATCTGTTCTTCTCACACTTTGTATGGCTAAAAATCAAAACATCGTGGCATGAGAACATTAAAAAAAATATGCTATTTAGCATGACCCCAATTACAATTTTTAATTTTACTGGCTATTCACTGAATACACTTTCCAGTTCCAACAATTGGGAGTGGGACCCTGCAGAAGCGGCTCGTTCACCACCAGACCTGAGCGTGCCGGTGGTGCTGGTAAATCTGCCTGGGTGCTCCTAACGCCGCTGGGTGGGCATCAGGGAGAGCAGAGGTAAAGGAAATTACCAGCAAATCGCCATCCCCTTGGATGCCAGATACAACTTCTTCGGGAACTTTGCACATCTTATCCTGGCACCAAGTTCCTTGGAAAGGAGGGGTTGGCTCCCATGTCATGTACATTGTCTTAGAAGATTGATTTTCCACCTGTAAAAGTGATCTACATTCTCCCTCCTCTCCTGGATGCCTTAGTCAAAAGAGAAAATGGATCTTTTAAAGATACATGTATCCATCACTATTATTTACATTCTAATATGCGTACGCAGCTCTGCTCCAACAAGGGAAATGTAAATCAGATGGACATCGTTCCCTGAATGCCCTAAAGAGCTCCATTCCCCCCAAATTAGAATAGAAAATGCTCTTTTAAAATGCACCTTTAATATGTAAAAGCTGCTGCATCCTGACTCTAAATAAACCAAACTTGAGCTACATGCCAAATATCTTAGATAAAGGACAGGTAAGATGGTAGTATCTGGCCAAGGAATCGGTCCTAAACAGCTATTTATATTAATGCAAAGAAGGTACAATGTTCTTCCTCTTGATATATGCTGCAGTGGGATATAGTTTTGTCCCACTAGTGAGAATAAAAACGTACAGTTCATGATAGGCAAAGTCACATGTGTGAGATAAAAAGCTCCAACTATAATATATGTCTTCACCATGTATTCTCTTCAGGATTTTCTTTAGATCTTTGGATGACAACAAGAAAACACTTACTCAAGGTTAGACACTGCTCTCTGGGCTTTTTAATAACCATTCCCTATATCCTGGGGGATTGCGTCCGTGAAATAAGGCAAACTCAACTTCAGTTTGTGGACTTGCAGAGACAAGGCAGCATCCTTATGCGTGCCTTTGTTTCTGTTTTGCTGTGCATGCGAATGAACGATGCGCACGGGCTGCGGGCTGAGCCGAGGCGCGGGCAGGCGGTGATGAGCAGCTCTGCGCTGGTGCCGGCGAAGCCGACGGCCCCACGGTGGGAGCGAAGCCTGGCAGGGACAGCCAGCCGCTGCCCTGCTCCACGTGCCTGTGTGCCCCAGCCCCGCTCTGGCTAACAGGCCGGCGGGTTACCCCCCAGCTTCTGAGGCAGCTCCTGCCTCTTCCTATTTCTGCAACACATGGGGAAAACCCAAGGAACTCCCAGCCGTGGGGACACGCTCTGCTCACTAGGGACAATTTTACAGCCCTCGCCCAGGGGTGGAAGCGCAGACCCCTGCCCTCTGCAGCCAGGCACCCCTCCCCACGGGGCAGGGAAAGCGGGAGCCCGCACACCCAGCCCACCCCCGGCAGCTTCTCCAAGAGCTGCAGCAGGGCTCTGGCAGGGCAGGGGCTGCCGGCACGCCGGGGATTCATTGACAGGGGGAGGTCAACGGCAGACCTTAAAAACATCATCAAACTTTAAAGATGACCATGAAAACTAGTAGTGGTATTGCTCATGTCTATTAAGAGAAGACTCACACTCACAATAAAACACAAAACTTAGTTTAAAAGCAAATCCCTCCTATATAGCCAGGCACGGGTGGCAGGGCTGCAGCCGGGGTGGCGTGGCCAAGGGCTTGCACGTGCTTCTTGGCCAGCGAGGCTTTTCCTCACAAAAGCACAGACCTCTCCCAACAGGCTCATGATAAATCTGCAGTGAAAGCAGTATATCACTGAGCGGAGATGGTATCTGCTCCATGCCCCGCTTGGCGGAGTGCAGGCAGGGACCATGCGGTCCCTTGCCATTGATACCATCTCCCCGACTGAAACGAGGAGAGATAAAGCCAAGCACACGTGCGCCGAGCGCATCCCTCCAGCCCTCCTCCTCCCAGGCCCATGGCACAGCTGGGCCGGTACATGGGGCACCTGCGCTGCTGGGCCGGTGGCTTGTGAGGCCGGAGGGGAGTGGACAGGAGCGGGCTGCACCGTGGACGTGGGCTGAGGCAGCCGAACATGGCACTGCATCGCTCCCATCCACCCAGGGCTTCACGCCACGCAAACCCCACGGGCACACACGTACGAGGCACAGGCATAAAACCAGGAGCCAGCCTCACCCGAAAACCTGTATCGTGGCCACGGGGCTGGTTCCTCAGTCTGGCTTTTGTTTTTTTTCATTCGCTGGCCCTTCATGCATGCCGTCTTCCTTCTTTGTACAGTAAACTCACAAAATCATGCACCCACAGGTAAACACAGAAAACATTTTGTCTTGGAAGCTGAAATTTTAGCACATGACATGCTGCAGCTCCCAAGCCAGTGGACCAGAAACAAATCCCATCCCACCTATGGAGCACAGGGCCACTGTACGCTGCTCCCCCTCCTCCAGACTTGGCCTGCAGCTTTGGGAGGGACTGCAGGGACAAGCTTGGCCCCCTTTGCCCTGGCAGAATTGTTGCAGTCCCACAAGAGTCAGGATTTCACTGAAATATAAATTGATTTTAAAAGGGGAGCTACTGAGCTACCCTCTTTTTGCAGTTCAGGAATTCTTTAAGCATCACCTTGTTCCTAACTACTCTGGTGCACTGCACTGCAAATGTTCCCCCCTTTTTTCTCTCCTGCTGCCAACGGATAAATCCACATCTACACCTTCCATCCAGTGGCTGCTGCCTTACCTCAGAAGGCACAGTGTTATAATATGCTTGGCTTGGTATTTCTTCCAGCCCCAAACCAAAGCTTAATCAGGCAGTGAAAGTGGCAGTGAAGATGAAGCATTCCAGGGATGGTTTTCCTTCTGGTTTGCTGCTTTTTGACACATGCCCTGGCCCAGCAGTAACACGTTCTACACTTTGCATTAACAAAGACGTTGGCAACAGAAGTTTTGCTTCCCCAAAGGAAGGGGAGTGCCTGGATGCCCGAAGGGAGGAAGGACAGTGCCAAAGGCAGCCAGGAGTCCTGGGGTGGCCACCAGCTCTGGTGCAGACACGGCTGGAAGGAAGCTGCTTTGCTCTGTACCTGTGCTGTACCTCTCTTCCCTGCAGTTCTGAGCCATGCAGCCCGTCAAAAGCAACTTTTGATCCTGGCTAATATTAAATGCCTCAGATTGTCTCTGCCACGTAACCTAGCTGTGCGATAGAGTGGCGTGCTAACACCGCGCCCTGCAACCCTGCCCCGTGCTGGCCAAGGAGACGGGCCAGAATTCACCTGGTTTATGACAGTCTCTGCTTACTATTATCACCAAACCTGATTTGTAATTCAACAGCATTCATTGACTCAGATCACCAGCGCCTGGGGGAACAAGCAAACGTGGTGAGCAACGGTTGGAAAGCAGCACCTGCTCCGTGACTGCTGGCATTGCCAGGATGCTGAGCAGTACCACCAGGACCAGCCCACAGCTGGGCACGAGCGAAAGCATCATGATGCTGGGTGGCGCAGCATCTCCTTCTGCCGCCCAATCTACTGATGCACTAAACCCCCAAAATCACTTTAAAAATAGTCAGCTGGCTACATATATCCATCAGGATATAATCCTGCTATTAGAACACGCGTCCAGGTATTATCATGGTGACCCGTCAGCTGTAAATGACCCAGGATATTTTGGAAGGAAAAACAATTTGCTTCCACTATTTACTTCTTTCTCCTGCTCTTGACCCTGTGAGCATACAAATGTTTTTCTGCGCCTCTGCTGTGAAAGAGACACTCTCATCAAGGAGGAGTAAATCACAATAACAGGGAAATAAACCTTCCCCCGAAATGATTCCCATTTATTTATTTATTTATTTGGCTTCGCAGAAGTCTACATAAGAGTGCATAAATTGTGGCGGTGGCTGCTCACTGATTAGCAGCCCGGACTCCAGGCGAGCATCCTCACTCCACTCCTCTCCCCCTCTGCTCCACTCTCTGCGCTGGCGGGGCGGTCGTGGGGCACGCCGATGCCGTTTCCCTTTAAATCTAACTCAGGTAATGAAAACGCACAAGAAAATAGTGCGGGTGCATCTGGGAGCAGTAGAAAACAGTTAGATCTTCATAGAGCCATAAAGAAGTAAACAGTAGGCTGCTATGAAGATCTATGGGACCCCGCAGTGCCATTGTCTTCAAAAGGAATTAAAAACAAATTGCTGAGGGCCAGCACATAATTTAGAGACTCACGGCAATTTTATGACTTGCTAATGTTCCTAATTACATGCCCGTGAAAGGCTTAATTAATTGGGGGATGTAGCAAAAAGTGGAGCCTGTGTTTGTTATCATGGTTCCACTGCATTGATTTTAGTGCCTATGGAGAATTTAGGGCCTCTTTATTTGCACAAAGAAAATGCAAGTCTCTCGAAAAAATGCACATTAAGATCAACCCCTCGCTGCTATCTAATATACTTTCCTCTACTTAACCAAAGTGCTTGTAATCATATTTTGTAAATGTTGGTGCCGTTAATTGCATTGTGAGAGAAAATAGGTTCCGCTCGACTGATCGTGGAGAATTTTATAAAGTTCTTTTCCTGCTCCCAATTCTGAGGACTCCGAGAGAGAAACTCATCAGAAGTTGCTGCAGTGGGCAGGGAGAGGTGCTGCTCTGCTTCTCCCCGTGTGCCGGCTGGGTTGGTGGGCACCGGCGCTAGTGCATCACCTGCACCCACCTGGCTCAGCTCCTCTGCCTGCACCCTTCCAGCAGGGGTACCCTGGGAGCTCTGGCATCTGGAAAAGCCTCTGAACCTGCCTGCACCACGGAACAGTTCAACCCTCAGCCCCTACGAGCCCTTTAAACATGCTCAGCATACTCTGAGCTCAAGGTTTTGCTGTGATCTTCTAAAGGAAAGGACTTTTCATGACATTAAATATAGGCCCACGCTGTAACGCCTTTTCCCTAGAATACCCCTGGGATCAATGCATGGAAGGTCCAGAGTGACCGCCTTCAACCAGAAATAACTTAATATTGAAAAACATCAAAACATAAGGAAAAACATGGTGCTGTAGAGTACAGAAGCACTGTGGAGCCTTGCAGCGCCGGTACAACACAGCTACGTTTCTCAAGGCTGTAATAGACATTTGCACTTATTTGCATTGGGGGAAAAAAAATAAAATAAAAAAAAATATCAAAGGGTTTAGACAAGCCCTTTTCCAAGCTCACAGGTCTCAAGGAGAAATTGAGACAGGACAAAGACAAGCGCAGAGCATCTGAAAGTGCCTGTCCAGGACAGAGCGAGCGGAGAGGTGGGGTGTGATTACCCTGAGCAATGCCCCAGAACACTTTTCTGCTTTTCTCAGCACACATGCCTGGCCACGGACTGTTCCCTCAAGGGGAAGGTGCCACGTGCCAGAAGCAGCAGCCCCAGACTGCAGGGTGGGCTGCCCAGGTGCTGCCCACCCGGGGACCCCCCCAGCCCCGGCACTGGCTCTGCCTGGCCATCCTGCAAGGAGCGAGCTGGAATTGCAAGAACCATTTCACCGAGATGAAAAATAACTTGATTCATACAAGCTTAAACCCAATATTTTAACCTATTAAATGATGAAGCTTTTCACTGTCACCCCTCCTCTGCTGCTTGCATGGTTTTTTCCCCCCTTACTTCATACGGATGGCTGCTAGAGAACTGAAAAAGTCAGGGCAGCTGCAGCCTTTGCAAGACCGGCAGGCTACAACAGCCCAGCAGGGACAGAAAGTCGAAGCAACAGCCTCTGGATAAAGAAACCTTCCCAACAAAGCAGCACTGTTTGCCTTGACTCTGCGCAGGACACCGAGGGCTCCTGCATCGCCTGTCGTACGGATGCATGCACGCACCCAGGACGAGAGCGCGGCTGGGTGTGAGCCCGCACGCACGTGCCGTGCTGAGTGCACGCCGCTCCAAGAGGATTTATGAGCAGCGAGGAAGCATTTCACAAGGCACTGCAGAGTGGAGTGTGAGTATTCACGGGGGAACCCCGGGGGTGCTGGGTGCTGTCCCCGGGCCCAGCGCTCGAGCCCAGCTGGGGAGGCACCACTGCCCGCCTCGCCCAGCACCCTGCCTGCCCGGCACCCCTGCGAGCCTCAACCGCACGGACCCTTTCCTGAAGGAAAACAGAACAAATGAAGCCTAACGTTTCTGCTAAGTTGTCTGAACCCAGATTTAGATTACATTAAAAACTACAAAGATATTTTCTTATCATCTAATGTTTTCATTGGAGGTAAAAATCTTTCCGCAAGAGGAAACACAGTGATACCAGGCCAGGTCCAGAAGAGCTCTTGGTCCGGGCATACAGGAAGAGCCGATGTGCAGATAAAAACCTGGGAGAACAGCTGTGTCCAAGGTGCGAGGGCCTGATCCAGTAGCCAGCCACCCTGACTTTCCCGGGAAGCCAAGTGAAACGCAGGCAGCAAACAGCAAGAGACAATTCTCTAGCATCCTTCCATGTTCGGTCAGGGAGGCTGGTGCCCGTCAGACAAAGAATGAAATTATGGATAGCAGTTTTGGTCAGGACGACACTCCTTAATAACTAAACGGCCAGGGGTGCAGGACTGGGGCAATAACTAAATGGCCAGGGGTGCAGGACTGGGGCAATAACTAAATAGCCAGGGGTGCAGGATTGGGGCAATGGCCAAAGGAGCCTGGACAGCCCCTTGCTGCTTTCCTCCTCCTGCAATTCCTTGCAGCAACATTGCAACGAGGAGGAGGAGGTGGAAAAAAAAAGGCAAAGCCAAGTTTGTCTGTTGCTCTTGAGAAAAGGAGACATCTTTCGAAATATAGTTGGTGCTTTGACGATAAGACCTTTGACAGAAACATGAATGACATGAATACTTTGATCTCTAGTCTCAGAAGCTTCAACAGCAATTATGAGTCAAGAGGGGTGAATATGGGCAGCAGCTAAAGCAATGCCCCAGAGGGTGGTGATGCAGTAATTAGAGACAAAACCCGGAGCATCTCTGCCTGTGTGACACACACGAACCAGGGAGGAGGTGGGCTGGGGGGAAGCTTCATGAAAAAAACAACCCTTATTCTTCTGAGAGACATAAAATTGACAAGACTTTATACATTTCAAAGCAAAGATCTTCAAAGACAGGTAAAATGCTAATTCTGCTAATGTAGGTTTTTATGTATATGCTCTGAAAAGGTAAAGCAAATTAATCACCAGCTTTACCCCCTAATATATATCTGTGTTACAAATATATTACAGCATGTCAGATCTAAGGAGATATATCTGAACAGCGGTGGTTAAAAGAGCATTTCCCTTTTCATGCTCTAATACAGTTATTTTGATCTTTCAGTCTTCATATTTTTTGTTCTCATCAAAGGAATGATGGTGCCAGAGATTAGGATGTTATTTATTTCCCTCTCACTGTCCTACCCATGTTAATCACTCCTAGTGTCAACAGCTGCAGCAGTGCCGGTGCCGGCAGTGCCCGTGCGAGGCCGACCGTGCTGCCCATGCTGCTTGCACCGTCCTCCCTGCCTCCACACACTGCCCCGCTGCCCACCCGGTGCCAGCATCCCTTAGGGTCACCTCCAAAAAACCCCGACCTTCAAAAGCTGATGGAAATGCTATGCAAATGGAGGGCAGGGAGCGATGGGGACGCCTGCGGAGCAGAGGGTCGGTGTCCGGGAAGCACAGCCCTACCCTTGGGCAGCAGCGGTGCCCGGCTCAGCCTTCTGCATCACCCAGACAGTCGTAGAAACCTTCAGGAGAACAAAATGCCGATCGCAGGGCAGTGCGGCGTTAGGCACTGCCTGAAATCCCTGCCCCGAGTGACACACAGCTCAAAGGGACCAGGGAAACAGAACACAAAGGGGGCAGGAGGCACAGGGACAGGAGGTGGTGACCCAGCAGGGGCTGCCCGGTTCCAGCACATCACCCTGCCCAGTCCAGCCAGTCCCCTCCTGTTATGATGGGATATCTATTACTGATCACCAAAAGTCCACTGTCAGAGGAGAGCTGACCCCTTCGGTCTCTAACAGCCTCCCCCAGGGCTCTGCCCCTCTCTGCCGGCCCCGGTCACCCCAGAGAATCCAGCGTTCAGGTGTCTCTGGGAGTCAGGACAGGGTCCCGCTTTCCTGGGTTGTTTCCAGACACCTCCCACTGAATTTGCACCTGTGTTCCCACAGCACATCTGCGTTCAGCCAGCCCTCACACCTCTAACAGAAGCACATCCCACGTTTAAGCATGTACTGAAACGTTGCCTCCGTGTGTGTTACAGGCTCGCTTCAGAAGCATGCATTGCCTCCAGACACTGCAGCTCGTTTTTCCCCCAGCTTCACCACACACAGACCTTGGGAATTAAGCTCCTGCATCCGACAGACGCAGGGCTCCATGCCGGAGCCTGGCGTGACTCTTTACCCAAACCCAAACACTGCTGGGGGCAGACAAAGGTGGGACAGGGATGCAGCCGCAAGCTCAGCTCCACACACCGCTCCCACTGGCGCGTCCCACAGCTCAGCCAAAATGCCCATGCTGCAGCCGTGGAGTTTAGTGATGCTGATTCTCCTACATTCAATTACACCTTGTCTGGGACAGGCAGAGCCCAGAAAAGTTTAGGCTGTTGAGAAGGGTTGAACTTTGCTCTGGGAGGTTACGCAGAGCCCACGTGGGTGACAGCAGACGTGTGCTCAGGATAACATGACGCCTTTGCATTTTTTTGAGCAATGTGACAGCATTAGCTCTCCTACCCTGCAGTTAGCATCGGTCACGCTGTGCCTGAGTCCCCGTGTGCCATCCTGGCTCTTCGGCCAGCACACCATGCAGTGTGTCCAGTGGTTTGGGCACACGGTGACTCAGGTTTGAGCAGTGTCTGTTCATCCCTGGCTTGTAAGGCTGCCTTGTCCCCGGAGCGTTTTGCTCTCAAGTGGCAGGTCCGGTGCCAGCAGGCTGGGAGAGCTGCTGCCAGAGCCCTCTGCACCAGGATGGAAACTTCAGCAACTCCATCAAAACGTTGCTTTAAAGGACTGTGTAAGATGCCAGACTTTAAAGACCAAGGTAGAGAGCTGTTGGCTACATCTGCAACTATCTGAGGTGAGTGGATGAACCCATTAAGAGTGGAAGATGGTGCTAAGCAGGTATCTCTATAATTATTTGCAGATATTAACTAGGCAGGTACACTTTGGGCATAACTAAACCTTGAGAGACAAGGAGCAGGAAAAGACTGCAGGAGCTAATGTCTTTGAAATAGGTTAAACCAGTGACATTGCCCACCATCAGCATTGTGTTCCTTGCCTTTAAAATGCTGACACTTACAGGTTTGATGGTAACTAGACTGCATAGGGGCACCTTTGCTTTCACATCAGATCTGCTGACATGAACAAGAGTCGATTCAGATGGGCATCCAAACATTAAAGTCCTTCCCTATTTCCATAAAATGATTGGCAGGATGCCTACTGCTAGCGGCTGGTAACGCTGCTGATAAATGGCATCTTGATAAAAACTTTGGGCTGTTTTAAAGAAGAAGAAAAAAAAAAGCCATACTCTTATTCTAATTCACTCAGCTTCTGACAGATGAGATGTCTCGTCTCTAAAAATTAGATCCTGGTATCTTTGCTGTGTGTACATAAAGAAAACCGCATCCAGCAGCTGGGACAGGAGCACAGCATGCCCCCGCTCTTCCACTGCCCTCCTGTGCAGGAGGCTGTCCCCATGCTGGGGCATCTCCCCCCTTCCCTGGCACCAAAAATGTACATTTGGGTACTGAGCAGAAAGTTCTTAAAATAAGGTAAAGATTATCCCCAGGAAAAGAAAAAGGTTGGTTTCCTTTCCAGGTCTTGAACTACTGAAGCTTTCCAAGGAGTTCTGTGGGTAAAATCTAGCTGGAGCAGCTGAAATCCAGGGTCATTTCTAAGACACAGAGACCTGACCCATGGAACCAATTTCTTCCTGCAACTTAAATGTTAACAAATGCATAATTCTCAGAGAGAAAAAGAACTGCACAGATCACTTGCTGCTGATTCCCAGCTAATCCATCAGTAGATCAATGCAGGTAAAAGAGAGGGAAAAAAGCTCATTTCAAGCCCTAATAAAATTACTATTATTCAGTTTTTGTAGCTTTTTAAAGCACTTAATTCTAGGTATTTTTCTTAAGGTTTAGAAATGACTTCTAAAATGAATCTGAATGTTATAATGGGAACTTTTCACCCCCAGAGATCGAATACCTTTTTCTCTCATACCTTTGCATTTCAAATCATACAAAAATCCTACGAGCTGGGAGGCCCTGCCAGGCTCCCTGCGCAGGCACCCTAAGCACATGGCAGACCCACAGCTCACCTGAAAAGAGCTGCAGGGCATAAACACCTATAGCCGTTTATTACTTGTTCTTTTAAAAAGATGTTTTCTCTCCCTGTGGTGCATGAGGAGGAGTGAAGCTGCACAGGGCAATGCCAGGGTGGGGAAACACCCTCCCGCTGAGCAGCCAGGGCACAGCCCGGCAATGTCCCGTCAGCCCTCGCCCACCGCAGCCGTGACATCTCCCACCCTTTGCAGCACACCCAGAACAACACAACTCAGAGCAAGAGCTCGATAAAGATTGGAGAGGGGATGGTCAAGATTTTTGGAGGATATCCCGTTCTCCTGGCTGCAAAAAGGAGTTTGCTGTTAAAATTTCTTAAATAGCTTTGAAAATCTCAGCAACAGTAAATGGAGACTGACAGCACCAGACGGACCTCACGCTGCCTCCATGATATTACTGACTTCATTTTCTCACATAAAAGTCATCTAATTACTTTGGGATGCACCGAAGGACAACAGAGGGGTCCAGAAACATTCCCTGCCTGCACAACGGTGATGGCCACAGACAAGGACGACCCAGCTATACGCAGCAAAGCCTCAAAGATTCACAGTTTGTTGCTGCTTAGTACAACCCAAGTACATAGAGTCCAACGAACCACCAGCAGTGAGTTCACTGAAACCAACCAGTGATTTATGGAGCTGCCGCTCCCCTCTTCTCCTTCCTGCCTCAGTGACACCTCCAGATGTGCTGCCAGCTGTGGCGACACCAGCACTGAGACTGAACTAACACATCTGACCACAGGGATGCGGCTGTCCCAGCCAGGCGAGCATCCCCGGCAGTGGTGCCAGACCCCAGCCTGGCTCTGCACCCAACGAACAAAGGTCCTGCACAGCTCCTGCACCCAGTGCTGCCCACACCAGCAGAGCAGCACTGGTTTGTAACCACAGCTCAGAGACACCGAGCATCAGGAAGACAGGCTGGATACAGGCACTGAGACACCCCAGCACCAAGGCAGAGCAGACCAGACCACCAAGAGTCTCCAGACTGCCCAGGGAGAGGCGTTAACGTCATCTCCCTCTATGGCTGCTTGCCGACTGAGACTGCTCAGGGTTCCTGAGCAACCCCTCTGCCCCGAGGTTGGTTGTCTGTAAGCACCACCATAACGAACGCAATTAACAGCGGTGACATCCTTACCTTGATTCCCGTCATGGTCTGCTGGAAGTTGCTTTGAGAGCTGGGGCTTCAAACCTGCTTCGCCATCATGTGATCTGACATCGTGGAGAATTTACTGTGGAAACAAAAAAACCCACAAGTGTGAAATGTGACTGTCGATAAAGTAATCCTCAGCAATCAGACAAAATTAATTGTGTGAACATCATTGATCAAACCTACTTAATACATTGGGTTTATAGAAAGCTGGAATGTAATTTCATTACCAATCTGCTCCATCCTAATGAAATTTCTAATAACACTCTAATTTTGATTTCGGTTAAGGAGAGAATGATGGAAATTTTCTTTTGCTTCTCAAGTAAGGTTTTATTTTATTGGTTTTTTGCAATACTAGGGATACTAATTTTTTTTTTAATTTGACATTTTATTAGCAGGGGGTTTAATATAACAACACAGATAAAAAAACAAAATTGCAAAACAGACAAACCTTACAGAAATAGAATTGATGTCAAAATTAAGGAGGCTAATTTTAAAGAAATCGATTTATTTTATGAGTGGAGATTTGGGATTTATTTTTTTTAAGTTCTAGCTGATTTCCTGACCTAAACCGATTTAAATAATACTAGTTTGCAGTTCCTTTTATCTGTAGTTCTCACAGAACAATGCTAGAGGAGCTCAGCCACATGGGAGACGCACCAACATGCCTACATTCATAATGGGTAGATTAGGGCGAGAAGACCCCGGCCCTACCCACGCCAGTGGCAAGGCTCCCATTAATTTGGACATAAGCAAGATCTCGCCCTTTGGGTCAAGTTTCAAAAGACACCATTCAGTCTTTCAGGCTCAGTTGTGTCAGTGCAAAGAGAAGGGTTAGAGGTTAATCAAATCAGGAGTGCCGAAGCATCAGTAGGTAACTCAATGGTGGCGGCCCGGATTTGCATCGAAGCCCATGCGCGAGGTGCCCCGCACCCCAGCCTGCGCTACCTGGGACCCCCACCCTGGAGGAAGGAGCACAGACAGGGTCTCACAGCGGTGCCTGCCCTGGCCTCCCCCACCTCCCTCTAATCTGTTTCCAGCAGATAGGTTCCCAGAATATAGCAGAGCAAAATGCAAAAATTAAAAAAGAGGACCGGCAGAAATCAAGCTGATAGACCTAAGGATTCAAGCTGCGAGCGATCAAGAGCGAGTGCCCTCCTGCCACTCGGCCCAGCCACCCTGCACCCCCGGCTTCCCAGGGGATTGGCAGTGGGAGAGCCAGGGGAGACCGGCAGCCGAGGGACAGATCCTGGGGCCACCCTGCTTTGACTAGCCCAGGGCACGCTGCACCACAGGCAGGCAGCACCCACCCGTGGGAGACAGCGTCTCTGTCCCTGCAGGCTGCCTGGGGAGCTGGGGCAGGACCAGCTGCCTGCCCGGGGCTCAGGGCTGCTGCGCCTGTGAGACTGGAGCCTGCAGGCTTCTGCAAAATGCATTTCACTGAGGGCAGGGGAAAAGCCTGGAAAAACCAACTATTTTGTTGCTTTTTCTGCTACCAAGTACTGAAAATGAACAGCGCTTGTCTCTAGCACGCATGAGAGGACAAACCCTGCTCTCAGAGCATCTGGGCACTCCTGATAGCTCGTCTGGCAGTGTCCGGTGAATAGAAATCACCTCTCCCTGGCCAGAAGCCACATGCGGTGGAATCTGCGTTTAAACGCAGGGGCCGCGCAGGATGCACACTGGCGGCTTGCAGGCATTCGCAGGGCTTGGGATGGTGGGACAGGACGTGATGAGCAGACAAGGGAGCACAGAGCATGCGTGCTCACTGCAGGAAGGTGATGCTCTTTGACTACTGAACTGGTGCCTATCTCTGGTATTTCCATTTTCAGCAATCTGATGTGTTTTGGTCATTTATTCATGACTGGTGTAGTGAAAAATTGGAAAAGGCTAGCGGGATAGCCATGGCCTGGAGATCCAGCATCTGATTGAGGCTACAACTGAATTACTGTCAGAGGCATCATGCAAGGTTTACTCCAGCGAATGTGAAGTTGAATCTTTATATTAATAAGTGAACATGAACTATCAGAGAGACTGGCATATGTCTGCTGCCAGGCAGGTCTGGAAA
Source organism: Falco naumanni (assembly GCF_017639655.2). Lineage (NCBI taxonomy): Eukaryota > Metazoa > Chordata > Aves > Falconiformes > Falconidae > Falco > Falco naumanni. The sequence continues at coordinate 110,835,153 of NC_054054.1, read as the reverse complement.
GGAGCTGTCAGATCAATAGGAAACTTGAGCAGACAAACGGAGAAGCTCCAGTGCCCCTCTTCATGCGCTACAGAGGTGTCTGTGGGCGTTCACCGGAGCCACGGAGGGGGAGGCTTTATGAATGCACAGGACAGCTGGAGAGGCTACTGCAGGCAAAGCTGCCTCGTTTTTAACACGTACTAAATTACTTGGGTGAAAGCATACAAGGGAGCCTCGGCTTTTGCTCCATTACTTCAGCACCTGTGAAAATCTCGCCCCTTGTTCAGGTTAAAACACTGCCGACGGGCACCTGGGATGCATGCTAATGTTGCACATCAAATCCCAGTCCAACCAGAAATGCAATTTCAAAAGTGACAGTCCCTGAGAACTGTAACTCAGAGAGATGCCTTTAACACAAACCAAACCCAGGAAGCTGAAACCCACAGCACGTGCTCTACAGAAACAATCATTTTTGTCCTGTTTCCAAAAAGCAAAAGGAAATCATCCTGTTCAGCGCTGATCACACCCGTGCGAGCTGCGCTCCTCTATGGCCTTGGGGCTGGTCCCTTTCAGAGCTGCCCCATGTTAATTTTCACATTAGACACAAGAAACCACTTCCTACCTCGGCTTCCAACCTGCTAGGTGTAGAAGGGCGGTGAGGAAATGCCTGTTGCCACAAGATTCCCCTCCAAAGCTGAGCTTCCAAGAAAATGAAACAAAGCCGTGACTAATCCAAAGGGGGTAAAACCCAAAAATAATAAAAAAAAAAAGTGGCAGCAGAGGAGGAAGCTAAACACTGTGTTACAGTAGCATCTAGCAGTTCTTCATAATTACTGTTTCAATTCCACATCCAGCTTCCCGCCTAATTACTGCCCCGCGGTTGGTGTGCACAGACTCCAGAGCAGCAGGGATTTTTATTTTGCTCACACTGATCGCTCCCCGGCTTCTCATTACCAAGTGCTCGCTTTGGGCCCATTAGACACCCCAGCGCCCTCCCTGGCCCTGCAGACCCCCACAGAGCATCGCCCAGCTGGGCTCTGCCTGGCCGGCACCACCGGACCTGCCTGCAGGGCGAAGGGACGGTCCCCACAGACCTGCACAATAGGTACCTCGGGGCTCTCGGACACCTGGGACAGGTGGGACAAGGGTTTCTCCATCCCTGCTCACTCTGGACTGGTGCTGTGGCAGGTTCTCCTGGACCTCCTTGGTTTACATAGGGAAAAGAGCCACCAACACCCAAACCCGGGCCGTGAACTCCACACTGTGGGAAGGCTTCAGGACCAGAAAGCTGAGAGCAGACTTAGGTTTTGGTATTGCAACTTTCAAATTTCCTGGCAACCAGACTGAACTTGCCAAAGGTTTTGCTCCGGATCTCCCCTGAGCCAGGCTGTGTTGGAAGCTGTGCAGGCAAAGCTCGGTCTCGTGAGCTGCTGCTCCTCTCCCTGAGCAGAAGCTGCTGGTGAAGGTGAGCCGAGGCTGCTGGGCTAGCAGCGGCCGTGCACCAGCCCTCCCGCACAGCAAACACCCCTCTTAGAGATGAGGTGCCTCCTGCTTTGTTTTGGGGTGTTATAATCCTGCTGCTGCTTCCTCTGCAGTCCAGTTGCACTTTGCTGACCTTACCACCATCACCGTCTTTGGCAAGAAGCAGAAAAGGGGCTGTCTTCTACCAGAGAGGCAGGAGAGCTGATTTCCTAATGATTTATGGCTTGAACAAAGTTGCAGAGCAGCAACCAAGTATGCAGGAAAGGTTGGGGTGAAAAATTATTTACAAAGTGAATGCCCTGAAGACACTTGTACAGGACAACAATTACGGCACCTTAATTAACTGAAATTTAGTTCACCCGTCGACTGAGGCATGTCCAGTGCTAAAGTTATGCCACTGCTGCTGTCTACTACTGGTTAATGAATATAAATCAGATGGTTTATAGTTAGTGAACATGTAATAGGCTTGCAATGAGTTGAATTCCAATGCAAAATGCCTGGGGATAGGAACATGCCATCCATAAAATATATATAAATAACAGATTTACATTTCTACAAGGAAAAAAACCAAAGCTATCCTCCCATCTTGGTATTCTCCCAGCTTGACAGACCTGTGCTCCAGTTGTCTGACAAGACAAGGGATCAATAAGTAGGAATTTAAGAGTCTGGTCACCCAAGGTGTGGCTAATTAGATGCCAAAACTCTTCTGTGTCCTCTGTGTTTTCTCCCCAGCCATTGAGCCCTGTCCTATAGGTCCATCACGTGCCCCGTCCCGTGCTGCCTGGGAGCAGTGCCCGAGGGGCAGGAGCACTGAAGGTGACTCCTGAAGGTGCGGAGCACAAGGTGCAGCTACCAGAGCCTGAGCCAGAGGCAGCTGAGGCCACTGGAAAGAGGAGCGCTGCCTTTGCTGGGTTTTGTATCCGAGCCCGGGGCCAGCCGGGGGAAGCGAGGCGGTGCTTCTGCCATAGCCCCCTTCGGATGAGCCTCTAGTGATAGCAAAGGGAAGAAGCAGACAGCTAAGGCTCCATCCCTAGAGGTAAAAACAACCAGCCGCCACCACCCGTGCCGCAGTCAGTCATAAGTGCAGGTTGCAAGCAAATCTCTCAGCTTCTTACTTGAAAGATGACCTTTGCTTGTGCCGGCCAGGTGCTGGCAGGAGCGGGCAGGCCTGGCCAAGGAGCCATGCCGCTGGGTGCACCTTTGCCCAGCCTGCGCGTGGTCCAAGCTGTTCCAGGCCAGGGATAGGAGACTTGATGTTTGCGGTGCACTGCAAAGGAGCCTCTCATCCCTCTCCTGGCATATAAAGCTCCTCTGGGTTATTCTGTGCTGGACTGCCTAGAAGATGACGTGCCTCAAATCACCAGACTCCTGGGGAGTTGTTGGCCAGGGGTCTCAGGGAGGCACCAAGCCCAAGGTAGGAATGACCATCAAAAAGAGACCCAGCGTCAAAAAACCCTGGTCTCAGCTCTTTACATTTCCTTGCTGCAGAAGCAAGAAATTGTGGACTTTATTTATTGCACAAATTAGGTACAAGAAAATTATTTTCTTAATGTGAGACTTGATGAATGTTCTCAACTCTCCACCCTGCTAGGAAGAGGGGGTTACAATGAAAATTATTTACAAAGCATGTGCTACCCTGCAGGGATATTTATTCAGGCAGGGGATGTTTCCGCAGATTTTGTTGACAAAGGCAAAGCAAATTACATTTTTGTGAACGTTACAACAAGCATCTTGATTTGATATGGACATCAGCCGTCTCCTGACAAAGCCTGGGAAGGGGCTCTGGCCCAGCACCCTCCAGGCACCTACAAAGGTGGTCATTTTTAGTATTGGGGAACACATGGATAAAAAGCTCTGCAAGCTGTTCATGCACTTCTAAATATTGATTTGAAGTTTTTATTCCTTTACAATGTATAGAAATTGCTATAAATCCAACAGCCAGATTAAAGACGGTTAACGAGTGCAGAAGCAAGGTGAGCTCTCAAGACACCCTGCAAGACCCCTGGCTGGGCTCGCACCCCCCAAACCCCCAGCCAGGCTCCTCCAGGGAGCCCCAGCAGAGCAGCAAACTGCAGGACTAGAGCCTTGTCCCCACAGGGCTCACACAAGCCCTGCCTGCATGGAAAACGCACACACAGATGTATGCATCCGGGTCTGCATGTATATTTACGCATATAACATGTAGTAACAGGGGAAGGTGCGCTAACATAAGGCTCCCAAATCTATATTTAAGTGATTAAATCACAGAGTCTTCCTTTCAGAAATGAAACGTGCTCAGCAGGGTCTTTGAACAAGCAGCTTAGCCCTTCAGAAAACAGACACAGATCAGGCCAGTACGTAGGTGCCTACGTCTGGAGGCAGGAGCCAAACGCCATCGCCGTCGCTGCCCTGCGTCGCTCAGAAGCTGGCTGCGGCGGCTGGTGCTCGGGCAGCGACCTGCCTGTGACAGCATCGCTGTCAGGGTGCCGCCGCTCTTCAGTCCCAGCCAAGCCCCATCCAGCTGAACCACCTTGCAGAGTACAGATCCCACACAATTCAACGGCATTTTTAATCCGATTATTGTTATTATCTTAAAATGACTAATTTCTGCCGGAGGACGCTGGAACAGAATCCCTGGCAGAAGTTCCTTTATGAGTGGGAGCGGGGAGCTCGGTGCGAACGTGCTGCCTTCACCTGTGGCCCCTCTGCTCGCAGGGAAGAAAGGCTGCTGTGTGACTAGGGCTGGGATTTTTCCCAGGGATTACACTCTTTATAAATGCCTGCATATAATATTATGATGCAGCTTTTTCCCCCCTCCTCTTTGCATTAAAGACCTTTCTGCCCCATACACACGGTAACTCGCTGTATGTTTTCACAGCGATGCGACTGCAGACAGCATTGGCAAGTGTCTGGGGAGGTGGGCAGGCAGCCCCGCACCTGCGAAGGCACCTCGGACCTGGGAATATGAAGGGCACGGGCGATCAAGGTGTCAGTAAAAAACAGTAGGTAAAAAATGTTGAACTAGGTCATAAACATCTATTTTTCATCCTCTGCAGCGTGGCTATTGCGTCAACACATACACACGTTGGGCAAACTAGCGTTACTCGTATGGCATGAGTTATGTCTTAAGAACAAGATATATAGACTCTGCTTCACAACGGGAAAATATTGATACTGATGGCTCTTCCCTGCAGCAGAGAAAGTCATGGCATGAACCTATAGCTAGGAGCCCGCACTAGGCAAATTCGTATGAAAAATGGAGGTATAGATTATGAACAGTGTGATCAGAAAAGCATCTGAACACCACACTGAGAAGGATGGATCCCCACCTCTCGCTATCTCTTATCTGAGCCGAGGTTGCCTATCTACCACAAATCCTGTGGCACAATACAGGCTACTGGTCTCAAAATACAACAAGACGAGAAAATCATGGAAACCTTTGTGATACATAAAGACAGATTGTCTAATCTGTGGATCCTCTCAGAATTTAAAACGCTATCTTGTGCCATGCTGCAGCACGGGCATTTCTGGCTAGTGACAACACCCAGGAGCTCATCAGTAGCCCCAGATCTGACGCAGCTCTGCCCACAGCTGCTGCGTTGGGAAGGGTTTGGGAAGTGCACAAGCAGCGCTTTGCACCTGCAATCTGGGTTCTCATCATTCTCATCTTTCTCCTTCCACACCAGAAGAAACGGTTCGGAGCTTTTTGCTAACAGGAAAAATCACTTCAGCGCAACATCGTTGATCCCCTCTGATTAAACCTGTGGGTCTTAAACTTGGTCTTCAATCAGGTCTTTGAGAAGTCCCTACAGATTACAACATCCCTGTGCTTAGCCATCATAATGACTTGCAAGTGATTAGCTTAACCAGCATTTCACCCAATTCAATTTCCATGGATGGCCTATACGTACCAAGAAAGACGTTCACATTAATTTTTACATAATTAAATCAGGAATGACCCCGGTGCCGACGAAATAAAACCTCAATTCTTTCTGGGCTGCACAGTGCTCGTCTCGGCTTTAACCCTCAGAACACGAGACCGACTTGGCTGGAACGAATGGCTCTGGCTCCAGGTCCTCTCCCACTCTCCTCCGCCTCACCCAGCCCCTTCGCTCTCCCCAGGCTGAGTGACCCCAACACCAGTCGCCCACCCTGCTCCCAGTTCCCCACCACAGCCCCAGAAAGCCCCCTTGCACGGAGCACTGTGCATCTCACTTCAGCTTCTGTAGGATGACGTGCATTTTCTGGGAAAAGCCTTAACCAGCAGCACAGCAACACAACCAGCCGTTGATGAGCGATGGCCCAGCCCACAGGGCCAGGACCGGAGCTCCAGGTTTGCTGAGGAGCATCCAGCCCTGGCGCCCATCCGCCACCAGCCACTCTTTGTTTCGCAGTGCAAATGACATCCCGCAGAATGCAGTCCTTGAAATCACAGCAACAGCCGCAGCACAGACCGCGAACACCAGCCGTGCTAGCTCCCAAACACACAGAAACCAAGCGGGTAACGCGAGTGTGAGGGCCAGGTGTTCCTGCAGGTCCCCTCCCGGATCAGCAGGTGCCTCCGAGGAGGAGCCCACCTCCCCTCCTTGGCAGCCCACCCCAGCAGCTCTGCAAACCCCGGGGGCCCTGACGCCTGCTCCCACCGCTTGGTGCCCGGGGTCCTGACCACTCGTCGGGACGTGACATTGGACTATGCAAACTAACGAGGATAATTACTATGTGTTTCATTAAACAATCCCCCTTTGGAGGTGGCAGTGATTACTCACTTCTACTGTAATTTTAATTGGTGGGCAAACATGATCTTTGTAGAGACAAAGCCTCATTCTTCTCTCTCTTGTAACAGTTTAAATCAATACTAACCCGGGGCTGCTTGGAAATATTTAATGAAAACTGTTTTGACAGAAAATTGGATTCTTGATGAGGCAAAATATTTGTTTTCAATGGAAAAGTTTCACTTTGTTGAAAAGCCAAAACTTTTTCAATTTTTAGGGAAAGGTTAAACCACACAATGCAGCTGTCACCCTCGTGCATCCTTTGCTGCTGACGCCCCGGATAAATGCCGGGAGGATGCGCAGGCAACCATGGGGCTGAGATCGCAGCCCGGGCTTTTGGAGCTGAAGCCAGAAGCCCTGTGACACCCACCAAAGTCTCTCTGCAAGGGATGGTGGTCACAACCTTCATGCTGTGACTTCTCCCGCTGTGACAAATGCCATTCAGTGACCGAGGGCACGCGGCACATCCCAGAAGGAGGAGCAGGAATTGGTGCAATGGCACGGAGCGAAGCGAGTGTGTGCATCACAGCAAACACCACTCTGGAGGGGTTTGCCTGTGCGTTCACCTTGAGGTGAAATTAGTGATAGCAAAAAAACCCCCACCTTACTCAGGCCTTGGCTAATGATTATCCCATTAAAGAATCAGCTGACATAATATAATTTGGTGGTTTTATAAACCTCAGTGACAACAAGACTGATGAGACCTAGAGCCCTGACAGCTCGTCTGCCCAGAGAAGAGGAAGGTACAAGAATTTGCTATTTTACCATATTGCAAATTTCATGGTACTAAAAAAATAAAACAAAATAATCCTTGGAAAGGCAGGTAACCTCTGCCCATTTCCAGAAACACACTTACATTCACACCCAGCCCTCCTGCTCATTGGCACACTTCCATCAAGCCTAAGGAACACAACTAGAACAACTCACGGCGAGCAGCTGGGCTCGCGTGCTCCCCAGACCTCGGCAGGCCCGTGGGGATGCAGCGGCTGCGGGTGCCCTCTCCCCACTGCCGAGTGCCCCCCGAGCCACTCAGATAGCCCCCCGGCACCCCCTGCTGAAGATCTTTGCAGCAATGACCACCCATGATGCTGAGGAGCCACCTCCTCAGACTCCATGAGCAGCAGTGCTGGCTCGTACCCTGCTTCAGCCTCTGCCGATTAGGGACAAGGTGAGGTCAACCCAAAAAGTCACTCACACGGCGCGAGTGTCTGGTACAATTAGCCCATTTAACATAAAAAAAAAAAAAAGTGTGCATGCTGCAGTTCCTCTCCTTACCCACATCTCTACACTGAAGACATTGATGCTGGCAGGACAATATGCAACCTCAAATGACATTCATCTTGTCCACAGTGATATAAGTTATTTTAGTAGCGTACGTGGCCTGTTTTACTGTTGTTTAAAGGAGGAACACGACAAAATGCAGATGAGAAGTGGCCAGCAAGTCACTGGTTTCCACTATAGCTTTATAAATGCACATATAGGTATGCAGTTTTAAATTTTTTTTATTTTTTTTTTTACAACTCTACCAAAAAAATTAGCCAAATAAAATAAAGCATTGGCCTAAGGCATCCCTGCATCCTAGCATTCTGTATTATGCATTTTAGGAAAAAAAAAAAAAAAAAAGCTTGCTTTTCCCCCCCTTGCCTGGGTGTCATGAGCAAGAAATGAGCAGCTGACCTGAGTTTGAATTTAGAGTGTTCATTAATAGGATATTATGCCATATGCTCAGCACACTGTCTTTTTTTTTAATGCAGCCGCCAATTTGAGAGAATTTCTAATTAGTAATGGTATAATGAGAATATTCAGAGGCTAATGTGGTGGGTGGGGAAGTGAAATAGATCACTTGGTGTGGACTGGAAATATTTCTGTTCGAATTCCTCGTGAAATAATGACCTGCCGTAAAAGGCTGCGATCTTTGACAAATGAAGGACGTTCGGGGAGGTTACATTAACTGCAGAGGGAGCATTTATCAGAGGGGGGGCGGAAAGGTGAGACAATTTGGGCTGGTTAAGCTTAATGCGGGGAATGTCTTGGAAGGAAAAACATTTTAGCTGGGGCTGGGCTGAAAGGGAGGAAGCACAAAGGAGGCCCCGGGTGGGAAAGCCCCGGCAGGAGGAGATGGAGGAGATGGGAGGGAGAACAGCCAGGGGGGCAGTGATGCTGGAGTCCCTGCCGGAGCCTGGGGGATTAACCCTCACTGCCATGCAAACGTCAAGGCATCAGCACCCAGCTGGCAGCCGTCTGGGTGCAAAACGCAGCGTGATACAGCAGTGGTAAATATTTAGCTGGCATAGGAGTACAGAAATCCTCTTATCAGAGATGCGCGCCCGAGCCCAGCAACCGCTCTGCATCAGCACACAACTGGCAGCAGCATGCCGAGCGAGGGGCGCGCAGGAGGCGACGGAGCAGGGACCAGGTCGATGCTGCAGGCAGGGCCTGGGATGCCCGAAATGCCTTTGAAAAGTGCTTTTGCTGTATATTTGGGGGTCAGGTCGTTTATTATCTATTCTGTTATAGCAAATTGGGACTAATGAGGCATGGATGCAGGTTGGTGTTTTGTGAGAACTTGCTAGTATAAAATGTTCAATATATTTTTAATAACAGAAAGCTTTAAGGTTTGTGAGCCAGCAGAGAGCGGTATCTGAAGCTGGTACATGCTCTACTCTCCCTGCAGGGTATGGACAGGAGACAAACCTACATAAAGCAAGACAGCAGGCATGGGTCCAGAGGAGTCCATCTTAATGTCTCAGACCACCCTTCGATTTGAACTAATTATGAGTTTTGTCTCCCAACTCATCCAGTGGCTTGGGGACTGTGATTTTATGGAAAAGCGACAGATTTCCAGTAGCTTGCAAAAATTAGGCTGCAATACAGAAAAATGCTCCTTCCCCTATAGAAAAACTACAGACCTTATACATTAGAAAATAAAACATTTTCCCAGAAGAAAAGGGATTTAGTTTGTTGTGGATATGGGAGTTGGACTGTCGGGTCTAACAGCATAAATCCATTCCTTTGGATTCCGGGGAAAATTCCAAACAGTGACAGGGAAAATGTGAGCATTGCAAGTTTAAAAAAATAAAAATAATGAAATTATTGTCCCTCTCCCATGTTCCAACCAGCACTAAGTCCCTTCTTAGGGAATACGCCTTGTGCTGCAGAGGACAGCGCTCCCAGCCTCTGGCTTTGCCAGCTTTGGGAATGCCATGGCTCTTGCATGCACCCTCTGCACAAAAGCCAGGACACATGCAGACTTCTCCAGATGAGCCATAATTAATTTGCCTTTTGATTGGACCAATTAGATCTTAAACACTTTAGGAAATAATTTTTTACTAATGATTAAGCTGAAGACCAGGACATTTCCTCTCCTGTGAAATGTTTTTACCGTATTATCACATTACCTTTAAGAAAGCCAATAAAGTTCTACGACTGTGGGGTCTCTCCAGTGCCTCCTGCGCCTGTTTTGCCTATTGTGACACACAAGAATTCTATAGAAACAGATACCATGGGAATGAAGCAGCCTGAGATGGGCAGTGAATGATGAGTTTTGGTAGATGGAACCAAGCGGAGCAGAAAGGCAATGATCTACTCTAGTAGATCTGCTGGAGCTCCAAACCAGGCTGGCTGTGCAGGGACCGGTCGAGCCGCCAGACGCCCTGGTATTGTGTAAACCCTGCTCTGAAAATTAAATATTCATAATGTTCATATTAGATTCTAGAGCACCTTTTAGGAAGAAATAAATGAGATTTGCTTTAAAAGAAGAAAAAAAGGCATAGGGGCCATGTAGAACCAAGCCACAGCTTCATAAATAATATGTTTTTATGCCAACACTCAACAATTAAAAGGCTTAAGATTCGTTTGGGAGAAGGAATCAAGTTTAAAATTCATTCTCCTACCCTCATCCACATGCCACAGAAAATGAATGCATTCACCCACTATCTTCTTAGAAGGGTTTTTTTCCTTGCTTTCACATCATCCTTATTTTCCAGAGTAATAGATGTGAGTGGCAAAGTGTAAGCAAGATTTTTTTTTCCCCTGCTTTAAAGTAAATCTCCATCTTGTTGACAATCGTGCCCAAATCTGTCAGACCTGAAGGGTCTGCATCGTCCAGCTTGTCTCTTTATCCTGAGCTGCACTCCCTCTCCCTGCACCTCAAAAGCGAGCAGGGGCAGAAGGCACGGTGCACACAGCCAGCACCTGGACAGGCTGCTGGTGGTGGCACTGCCGTGTCCCACCAACTACAACCTTTCCCAGTACGGTAAGGAAGGGGCAAGGACATGCCAGCATGGGCAGACTTGCTCGGTTCCTCCAGCCCCAGGGATCCTGGGGCTCTCAGGAGGCAACAGGCTTTCCACGATGTATCCGTCTGCCCCTGCCCCACTGCTCCCACCCTCCAACGCCACATTCCACCACGAACATCAACCGACTCATTTCACAGCCCATTAGCAAGAAATAAATATTAATATAATATGATATTATTCTGATGAAAGTGAAAAATGTGACTATAATAAGGCTATCGTGTTCTACTGGATTAATACGCCTGTTAATTACCAGCAGTTCCTGCGGTCTTCAGCCTGAACGGATGGCCCTGGGTGAGCAGCACCCAGCTCTCATGTTCCAGAGGTTCCTGAGGCTCAGAGCGAGCCCGAGGTGACGCTGGCGTGTGAATAACTCAGCCCAGCACGTAAACTTCGGTGGCCCTGCTGCGTGCTCCTGTTTGGGACCTGGTGCAAGAACAAGGAGCACCACCAGCACACCTCCAGCCATGGGGATGGTGCCTGGAGAACGTGCATGGGGCTCTGGCCACCCTGCAGGCTCCCAGGTGTCCTGGGAAGTCCCCCTCTCTCCCGTGCCTCCCCATCAGCATTTGACATTCAAACTTCAGAAGTTAATGTAGTTAATGTAGAATTTTTCATTCTACAGTTCAAGCAGTTACAGGAAAGAGCCCTCTGGTCCTGTCAAATGTTTGCTTTTGCAAAAAACCCAAACAACTCCAAACCAACCAAGCAACCCAATGCCCCTCCATTAAATTCAAAATGTATCTTCCTACTTAATTAAAAAAATCTATAATGTCAAAGGTGAAAATGCCCTTGATAAATTTGGTCCAAAACTGAAATTTCAAAATAGAAAACTCAAAAAATTCCTTTTTCAAGTTGCCAAAGGGAAACTTTATTTTCATGCCACCAAAAAATTCATTTCTTTTTTCTTTCTGCTGGAAAGCACTATCCAAACTCTGCCTGAGCTTCAAAATGGGTTCTGTCATCCCAAAATCGCATTTTTCAGCGACGGAGCTATCCATCCAAAGAACTCCCTCGCCCAAAACATGCCCTGGCTGCCGGCTGTGCTGCGTCCTGCTGTGACCCCGGAGCCCTCTGCAGCCCCTGGTGCAGGGTGTTCCTGGGAGGTTCGCAGGGATCAGAGCACTGACTGCAGTGACTCTGGGGAGAGCTGCCAGAAGGCTCTGGAGTGATTAAAATAATCCTCGCCACACAACCCCTGCCTGCTGTGGATGCTTGCTCCTTCATGCTGGGAAGCCCAAATGCCTTCTGCGGATAGCCCTGTGTCACGCAAGGCAGCGCTTGCCGGGCGGCCGTCTGAGCTGCCACGGCATAGCTGATCCAGACCAGCCCCAACCCACCTCAGCTGCACAACCACTGCAAAATCTCCCATTCCCCCCACACTGTTTCTTTAAACTTCCCTCCCCAACTTTGCAAACTTTCCACCCATGTTCCAAACGGAGCCACAAATTCCCACCAAACCGCTATTCGGGGAACATTTGCTCCTTCCTGCCACGTGCGCGTTCCCCGGGGAGGTGGAACGGGTAAGCTGACACCTCTAAGGAGGTCTGGAGATGAAAAATGTTATAGATGTGACAAATACATGTCAGCGCAGCCCCAGGGCTGGCAGCTGCTGTGTTCCCTGTCCCAAGCCACCCGCGCAGCGTTTGCTGGGACCTGCTCTTGGAAGAGCCTCATCCAAAGGAAATGCCACAGCCTCCTGCCAGTGCTCCTCTCCCTTTAAAATGTTATTTAAGAAGTTTTGCCAGCTTTACTTTGCACAGCCTGGTGCTGTTCATTTTAGGTTTGCTAGAAATGTTCTCCAGCTGAATACTGAGTGAAATAAATTCAAATCCTACTCTGCAAATGACACTGCACATAAATATTCAGTAAATTAGCAGCACACTTTTATAGATTTATCAGTCATTGCTGGCACAGAATGACAGGCAATGTTGTAGCTGAAATATTAATGCTGACAAATTAATGATTTCTGAGTAAATGATGTCATTTTTGCACCGTTTCATTAAAATTTACTCACTTTCAATATCAGCTTCATTTCTACGCCAAAAAAAAAAAATTAAAATCATTTTCATTCTCTTTCTCTCTCTCTTTTCTCTTTTCCTCTAGGAGCCTTTTTTGAACCCAAAGGGCATAAATTTCCTGCTGCTCCACTGTAAGGAAAAAGAGGGGCTGAAGTTTGCAGAGAGGGCAGGCAGTGGAGCCCCTGGCTGCTACAGCATCCCCGTCCCACCCTGCATGGGAGCCGCCTCCCTTCCCCACACCACGCTCCAGCTGGGCACTCCCCACTCGGAATGCTGATCGGACACTACGAAATAACCCCCACTCTGCTGAGCACAATTAAAACCTGTAAACACCACCAGCATCGTCTGATACCCCGCCACAGAGCCTGTTCTTGCAGGGAGCGGGAGGAAACGCTGCAGCAGCCTGGTTACTGCACTGGGCATCGGCAATGCATCACGGAGAGCATCTCCTGCTGCCCTTGCTCATCCTGGAGGCTTCATGGCCCCCCAGGTGCCATGGTGAGGGGGGACAGGCTGCAGGCATGGAGCAGGTGGAGAGGGGGAGGTCGGGGTGTTACCCCAACCCACCCTGCGCACACCGAGACGTCCTCAGAGCTTCAACGGACGGAGCAAGGCTCTCCTGAAAGGCAGCAGAGCTCTCCCATGTGTTCCCCAAGGCAAAGCAGTGAGAGCCTTTGGGGTTCACAGCAGTTTTGGGAAGAGGAAGGTGGTTTTACCCACAGCTGCCTAATGGGGATCTCTCCCGGAGCTTTTGCCACCCGCTGCCATCTTTAATATGCTGTATTGGGTATTTTTGGCAAATTACCCCATCAAAAGCCTTCCCGGCCTGTCTGTCATCCTGGACAGGACTGGTGACATCTCTGACAGGTGACTGACAAAGACAGTTGTAGTGGATAAAAAAAAAAAAGGTGGGGGGAAAAAAAAGAAAAAAAAATAAAAAAGAGACGAGAGAGAGAGAGCGCAAGAGAGAAAGAGCCCAGAGAAGGTTTTACCCAGGATTCCCTGGGCTGAGCTATATCAGTCAATCTCCGGGCTAATTCGTGTCAGTACTTGTTTCCTATCTCCTTGAGTCTCCAGCGGAAGGTTGATAAAATTGAAGTGGAAATGAAGTTGGATGCACAGGAGGATACATACAACAATAGCCTGGTGAAATGGGTTTGTATCCCTGATACACTCTTTGGAGCATCAGGATTCGTGGTGACCTTGACAGTGTCCTTGGGAGAATAAAATAAAATAAAAGGGAGAATTTCTATCTGGAAGAAGAAAGTTAAGCAAAGCACTGCATTTACCACATTGACTTTGTAGTGTGAAGGAGCAACGCTGGCTCCCAGCACCGCGTACCCGGCTTATTTATCCAGTGGGAGTTTATGTTTGCACAAGTCCTTCCCCAACTATCTATCTAAAATGCAAAGAGAGCTCCTTGTTACAGCACTACAAGACGCCCATTTCTTGTAAGAAAGTCTCGTTGCCTCAACTAGTTGTTGATGAATAGAAGAAAACTTGTCACAGTTTAAATAAAATGTACCTTCAAGTGTGTGTACAGCGTGTTTCTCTCCAGGCTGCCCGGACCACTTGTCAATACTGTGTGAGCATAATCTCCGAGTGAAACTCCACTGAGGCACACATGGTTAAATACAAGATGTATCTCTGTTTGCCAGTCCCCTTAAAATAAAAATGTTGAGGATAACTGTGGTGAGATGGGGATGGGAGAGGGGATGGGAGAGGGGATGCGAGCCCATGGAAGTGTTCAGAACACAGAAAAAGAGGAGCCGCTGTTGAAAAGCAGATACCAACAAGAAATACTAACGCAATCCTTTACTACGCCTGGTTTGTATGTCAGGTGTACAGGCAGACACGTAAACCCCTTTGCAGCCCCTTGCCCGACACTAGCACCTTCCCTACGGAGAGCTGTGATGCTCAGGGCTGCGCGCTGGAGCCGGCATCCCCGGCGCACAGCTTTGCCGTGCTGCTGCAGTGCGGGGCAGGCAGGCGGGCGAGCTCTCGGGAACGCTGATCATGCTGGTATTTATCTGCCCTTATTTACCGCCTACGGCCTCTTCCCCTCGTTCCAGTACTTTTGCCTGACATGCCCGCTGACTGACGGAAACCCTGAGTGTCCGGGTTTATGGAAAGCCGGTGGGTGGATCAGTAGAGCAGCCCTGGTGGAGCCTTCCGCTTTGGCTTCCCAAGGGATTTCTCTAGCGGCCGTGGTACCCCGCCTGAACGATGGATCAAAGGTTTCCCATAAACCTCAGAGCAGCCCACATTTTTTACGGGGCTGGAGAAAGAAGGACCATATAGGTGTCTATTTTAATTGCAGATGAATACTAAGAGGCAGCCAGTCTTCTTTAGCTACTTTTTCTGCTACTTACAGATCTCATAGACTTGAAGCTCAGTACTGACACCAGGGCTAGAAGATTTTGCACGTGAAGCAGACACACAGCGCTGGCAGGGGGCATCGCTCTAGGGAGATACGACCAGGGAAGCTCTCCCTCTAGGGACTGAGTTCACACAACATCCCATTTTAGCCTGATGGAAATGTGTCAGTTCTAATTCGGTGGCACTGGTGGTGGAGAACAAGGATATGGAGGTAGAGCCAATACTTGCCATTAGTGTGGTGTGCACACCTGATGAAATGCACTTGGTGTGAAGCACCTCGCTCAGTAATCTCAAAGCTTTTGCCTCCATAGCTTTTGCAGAGACCTTCACAGAAACAAGATTTAAAGCAGCAGGTTTAGGACATTTGCTCAAGAGGAGGCTGTTCCCGAAACAGGTGCAGAAGACTGAAAAAACCCATGTAACACCACCAAAACAAATGGATCCTGGAAATGCTCAGAGCAACGCCAGCTTCAACGAGGCCATGGAAAACTGCAGCTTCTCACGGTTGGTCTGGGCCTGGCCCTCAGTCCCAGCGGTTCCCAGCAGAGTGAAGGTGGAGTTAAGCCACCATATTTACAATAAATAAAGCCAAACCTACAGGGCATCTTCCATTGGGGGTGGGGGTGGTGGCACCGTTCCCCACAGCAGCACCCTGGAGCAGGTGCATCCCCAGCACCAAGCACCCACCGCCGCCAGCCTCCCCGGATTTGGCTAATAAGAACCAGCTGGGTTTTTCCACTCTGATAGCTGTGAGAAACTGATGACAACCTGTTTGACCACTGACCTCTGAACTTGACCCCCCGCTAATACCTTCAGCTGCTGATTGTCATGGGTGGCTGGCAGAGCCCTTTGTCTTTTGCTGTTTTGGAGTCCAGACAGATAAATGATTTCTATTTGTCCTTTGGCGCAACGGAAGAGCTGATCGATATTATCCACGAATGATGTCAAGGATTTGTCGCCACAGCTTATGAATGACAAAACACTACCCAAAAAAACACCTTTTGGGGCAAAAGATTGAAAGCTGGAAAGGTTTATTGATTTTTGCTTTCTTAAATAGCAGCTCAAGCCACAAAAGAGAAAACGAAAAGCTTTGTGTGCTAAAATGCAGCAAAAAGCTTCCTCGAGAACAACGATTAGATCAGCTCTTGCATTTAAGTACTGTATGCCTTGCCACAGTCAACTGCTCAATTTTGTCTGCTAAGCCCACTGCAATTTCCACCCACTTTTCCTTATTTCAAAAGCGCTTGTATAGTGAAATACCGGCCTCTGGAATAAAATGCTTCTCTGCTTTTGGCCACTGGTCAGTCAGGAGAAGGCAATGCATCTCCCACACGGGCAGGCAGTGAGCTCAAGAGAGCAGAGAGAAAAGCTTTTAGGTTCAAGCGCTGGAAAGGTGGGCTCGGGCCCCACCTCTGTGCCGGGCACCCCTGGGAAATCGCCACAGCCCCTCTGCGCCCGCCTTGGGACGAGGGATGCTCCGGCTGCACGGTGCTCAGCAATGCTCCCTCCTTCCCTCATAACCCCGCCGCATGTAGCAGGAGATCACGGCCTAGGGCATTCCCCGGGCAAACACAAACTGAAGAGAGAGTTGATGACATGGAATGGATCCCCTCTTAAATACCTACCCACAGCCCTGGATTTGTACCCCCTCTGGAGAAAGTGACATTTAGCTTCTCCAGGAGCTGGGGGAAATGCATCTTCCCACCTCGGAGCCTCCCTGCATGATGCACAGAGTATCCATGGGTACCCCCCTCTCCGCTTTCTAGAGCTGAGCTCAACTGAGTTGAAGCTAAGGCTCCTGCCTGCTACAATCCCGTAAAGCCCCTCTAAAAAAGGGACCCTGAAACCTCACATGGGGAAGGCTGCTGCGATACTCTGAACCATGGTGACCACCAGCGCCCTTGGAGCCCCGCGGGAGGTCACAGCCAAGCCCCCCGCACGGCGGTGTCACCACCGGCTGCTGCGATCGCTGCATCACCCAGCCACCTGCTCTGCTTCGAGGAAAGCGTTTCACCAACACAACACACGTGGGAACTAGTTGCATGGAAAAAGTGCTAAATTAGCTCATTGCCAGTAAAGGAGCGTGTTTGTGTTTTACAAACGAATGCGGCTCCTCTGGGGATGGAACACGGTTCAGAGTTCAGAGCGGCACAGAAACATCTCCACCTCCAGCATTTCTGCAAGTCCTTTCTACAACAAAAGTCCCCTGGCGCTCCCGTTTCCCAAACCAGCCCCTGAAACACAAGGCTCTTCTGAAGTTCTAAACTTCAATATTTTTGGGCAACAATTTCTGTCTTCACAGATGCATTTTTAAAAATATTTTCCCTCGAGCTTCCAGGTAAGATTTTATGAGTAGCAGAGAAACAGGGAGTAGGACTCCCAACACAGGAGATGTCAGCACAGCACACAGACACACGTATGTGCACCCCCCACTTCAAACCCACATCCCATCCCAAAATGGATCCCCCCATTCAAGTTACCATTACAAAATTTGTCTCCCGGGAAGAAGCTGACCTTTTTCCCAAACAAGCAAGATCCCTACTGCCCTCTGAACCCTACAGAAAACGGGCTCGGTGAGGAGCAGGCAGCGATCATGTCTCGTGCTTAGAGGGCCACTTGCAGTTCAGCCAGGCAACTGATGTTTAAAGGGTGGGAAAAAACCCAGAGTGATCCCCCAACGCTAATGGAGGTAAGCATCACTAGACTAATTTTAATTATGAGGAAACAGAAGAGGAGAGATGAGGTTGTCTCAACCCAGCTCTCTAAAGCCAAGGAGAGCTTTGGGCAGACCTGGGTGCCTTTCATTTTCCCAGATTTACACTGCTCAGCTTTCAAGCCAAAAAAACTTTAAAAACTCAGTGCCAACCCTAGATGAAACCAGAGAGCTTCTCCCAGCTCCCACCCGCTCCCAGCCTTGCTTGCAGTTCAGTGAACCTTGCCCAGCCCTCAGGTGGTGACACATGCCTGCCCAGGGTCAGGGGGGTTTGGTTTCAGCAGCACAACGCCTGGCTCCGCCGAGGGGATTGCCTTGGTTTAGAAGGCTGTAGCTCACTGCGGTGAGGGAGGTTTCTCCTCCCAACACGGCTGATCTGCACGAGTAACGAACCTCGGCAGATATTTTTGCTCGGGAACTTTGACTACTGAAATGAGACAGCACTTGGAAGTGCTGCTGCTGCGAGAACAGGGAGAATATAAATGTGCAGGGATAAAAAAGGGACCTCACCTGCAGCTCTGAGCAAGTTTGCTGAGCCTGTCTGGAGGGAACTAAGTGCCGTGTGACCCACGTTCCTCTGAAAAGTCCACGTGAGCCTCCTGAGGTTCAGGAGCGTCCAGCTCCCGGCTCACGGGCCCACCACGCTGTTACAAATGACCTAAACCACTGAGCGCTCTCCAGCCACGTCATCCCTCTGCTCCCCTTTGAGCTTTTATTTTGATCGGCGAAGTGTGTCCCACCGCCGGTGCCAAAGGAAGTTCCCGAGACAATGTACGCTGTGTTGTGTTCATGGCACTCACCTCCTCATTTGTACTCCTTGAGTAGCTTGACAGCTCGTTTCCCTAAATTTACAGAGCTCACATTTCATGTATGTATTATTCATTATGAAAGAATCTAAATTCCTACACAATATCCTGAATCAGAGCGTAAACTGATTTAAGCACCTGGCTAACAAGCTGGGTGGCTCCAGCTTTGGGCTCTTAATCAGATGCTCATTAAAAGGCACAGCCTGGATTCTACTTTTAGAATTGAGACTTAATCAAAAATGCCTCAAATCTGAATCCAGACCCTAAAGAAAGGAACCAGGGATTTCTGTTCATCCCTGGAAAACTTGGCCTCAGCTTTCCCGCAAGTGATACTTTACACCCCACTTGCAGCAGTGAAGATGCTTTTAAGAAAGTGTTTTCTAAGTAATAAAACGTCTCCAAAGTGCAGGGATTAGACATAATCCAATTCCTTTATCAAATAAAGATGCCATCGTGGCCTTTGAAATACAAAGGAAGAAGTTCCCTCACTGTTTTCCATCTTACAATTATATCACATAACACACTTGCCAGAGGCTTGGCCGGCACCGCAGCCATCAGCGCTGCGACATAATGAGAAATGGAAAGGGCTCGGCCTCCCCTGCCACCTGCTCACGCTTCTGCATAATCTGGCGAGAGAGGGATTAATCCCTACATTTTGATTTTCCATCTGCATTGCATCAAAGGTAACCCCTGTCAATCCTGAGACATAACCCATGTGTAAGAGCAGGAAATACCCTGCTTCGCCGCAGATTTTGCTGTGACAAATGCAATGCTTTCTTTAGGGGTCTGTTTGTTTAATTAAATTTTACGCACGGATAAAATGTTTTGTGAAATTTCCACTGTGGGGTGTTGTAATTAAAACTAGTGAACTCGATACAGACAGGCAACTATTGTAAAGCTGTCTTTGTCTGCGATTTGAATACCGGCAGCAATGTTTAGCTCTGCAGTTGGGGTTTGCTTTTGGATGCCAAGCGCTTTTCAAAGGAGGTGCAACTTCGAGCCACGCTCATCAGTTGAGAGGTGCATCTGATTAAATGATGAGACACACCTTCCCTCTCAATAAAAAAAAAAAAAAAAAAGACAAACTAAGACAAAAAAATAACTCTACTGCAAACTCTGTAAAATCTCCAACTTTTCTTCAGTGCTCAGAAGCTGTCACGTTCTCCAGACTAATTTCCCCTTTGCTCCGATTTTCTGCGTGTTGCAGTGAGAAGGGTCCTGGCTGCTGTTGCTGCTTGAGGAATGACTCTGGAAGGGCACTTGAGCAGACTAGCCAACAAATGCACTACGCTACCCCCACCTGAACAAATCAGAAGAAAAATCATAGGAATAGACTGATATTGTGAGCAACCAGAATAGTCGTTGCATCCATTTACTCTAAAAATGGCATTTCTTGTGAAACAGACACCTTGCGTTCCAGCTGTGGGTTCAGATGAGATGTTTCCTAAAGAACTGGCTATTTCCCTACATGGAAGAGTAATGAAATATCCTGGGGACTGGTGGCTTTGGAAGCTCGATCTCACCAGCAGCAAGGAGTCAGATGCTGGCCCGGGTGCGGAGCAGGGTCTGAAGCATTCCCACGTTGCAGGGAGAGGAGCTGGAGAGAAGAGGGCACGTACCTGACACCCCCCCACCCCCCCCCAAACTCACTGCAAGCCTGAGCCTCCGTAACAGACTGACGCCAAGTGTAACTCTATGGCCAGAAAATCTTAGATCTTAATTTTACAATATCAGCCTTCATTCTACTTGACATTGATTTTTCCTCTAAGTCTCAGTGCAAATCCATGAATCAGCCCATGCATGATAGGCAAATGAGAACTAAAAGTAAAAAATAGTTTTAGGATTCTTTATGTGGAGCTGGCAGCAAAATCTCAGTAAGTCACCAAAAGTCACCAGAGGAAAAGCATTCCCTTGGATTTTGCTCCACCCTTTGGTAGTACAGATTATGTAAAGAAGCCCTGTAAGGGACTTGTATTACAGAGTAGGGTCGGTGGGAATCGAGGAGCACTGGTGAGTGCAAAGCTCTTCCTTTTTCCACATTGACCTATTTCTCTGTCATTTTATCTGCATGAATCGGAGCCCAGGCACGGGACAACAGCCCAATGTGAATTAGTATAAGGGCTATTCACCACCTGTTTGAACTGTCAAGTTATGTGGGAAAGCATATCAATTAACAGCTGTGATTATCTCATCAGACTTCCCATCTGACAAAACAGTCACCCCCTTTCCAGCCTAATCCCCCTGGAAAGCTCTGGCCGGGGCTGGGTGTGGGGCAGCGAGCGGAGCGAGGGGCGGCGATGCCCGCGCCCCAGGCTCTGCCCTTCGCTGTGTGTTTCACCCTGCAGACAGCAGGTATTTGGGTTCAATTCCCAGGAGCCTCCTATGTTCCCTTATAGCTTAAAAAGCTGGGACACCGGCCAGGAAAAAGGACCTTCCGTGACCCGCTCTTAACCCCCGAGGAAAGTTACACAAACTCTTTCACGCTTCGCTGGGATTGCTGTGTAGGAGTTGGCCAAAACAATACTTTCCCTTGTGTTTGCCTACCTTATTAAATATCAATTAATATTTATGGAAGTTTATAAACAGTGCAGCTTTGGTTTCAAGGGTGCTTAGAAATCTGATCTCCTCCTCCTTTCCTCCCCCCAGCAGCATTTCTCCTGCTCACTGCTGCATGGTGAGAGCTGGGACGGGGGTCCCGGGTGTGCGCCCCAGCCCTGGCTGCCCGCAGCCCTTCGGGGCACCCCAGGTCCCACCACCCTGCTCAGCCCTGGGCAAAGCTCTGAGGCTCACAGGGATACGGCAGCACAGATGGGTGCTAGACCAGGATCAGGCCGGATGGATTTAGACCAAATAATCTGTATTTATTTTAAGTCCGTTCCCCCCTTTTTTCCCCCCTATTGACACACTACTTTGTTTTAAATTATGTTTAATTTAAAGGGTTTTTCTGTACCCTTATTTCCTAGGAAGAGGCTTTCTAAAAGGCTCCTGCTGATTAATTGTTGCTGGGCTCCTGCCAAGTGTTGGAAGTTTTACATGTAAAGAGAAAATACGTCTCTCTCTCCACTTGCCCATGCCTTTTCTATTTGGTACTTCAGACTATTTTACAAACATATGGCCTGTCATTCAAGCCAGAGAGCACCATCCTGCTGTCAATATTTCCCTCCCCATCACAAAGATTAACATCAGAGGCTCCGGCGGCGGAGGCTGGGGTTTCTCGCCTCTCACCCGAGCAGCACGCCGCTCTTTGCCATGCAGCAAACACTCTCTGCAACAACCCAACGCGACTGAGAAATTACTCCTGCTCCTGCTTTCACTCCTCTGCTTATTTTTACCAGATAAATCAACATAGCACAGATGTTCATTGCCCCATTTTTCACAGTCCCTTTTAAATTTACTCTTTATTATTTGTAGCAACTTGGAATACTTGAAGTTTAATAATATTAAAAAACAAGGATTTTTTTTTTTGCCTGCCCTTGGCTTACCCTTCATATCAAGTCAAGTACTGCGGTATACTACAGTAGGGCTTGACACCGCTATGGCAGTATCTATAAAATATTATAGTATGGTTTCCTTTTGTTTTCCAAACACAGACCACAACCAGCATTGCCAGTGCTTTGCAGTTATTCCTGCAGCACACGTTTACCTGCCATGCACACAGCTGGGTGCCACAGAGGACAGGGACCCCATGGGGAGGCTGGGGAAGGAGGTGATGCTCGCCACCACCACAATCCACCACAAGGACCTCAAGCAAAACATTTTGCAGCTCCATGCCCAGCTTCCTCGTGCATCAGCCAGATAAAGGAACGCTTACCGCATCTCAGGTGAGATACATCAAAGAGCATCACCCCTAAGGCCGCCTCCTCCCTCAGCATTCCCCTGCGTGGCACAGGCACCTCTTTAGGGGAGCTGCAACGCTGGTGGTACCGGATCCCATTTGTCTGGGGCAGGCGGCTGCTGCTCTGAGCATGGGCAAGCTATGCCAAGGCACCAGGGCTGGAAGAAAAGCAGCACCAGCCCGGGGGGGCTTATCTGCAAGGGCTATCGCCGGGACCATCTGAAGGCGATTAGATAAGAAGGTGTCAGGTTTAATGCATCAGGCAAACCTGTGCGCTTGGCCTGCCAGACCTCGCAATCTGAGAGTTTAAGAAGAGAGGGATTTAGGGCTGGATTCCTCTCTGGGCTTCCAAAAATAAACTTCTGCAAGCCTGATTTAAAAAGCAATGTTCGTTAGAGGGAATCAACTTCAGAAAAATCTGCTACATTTCTGCTAGGGACTGTGGATGGTAGCAAGGAATAGCCAAGAGAAAACAAGCCAAACCAATCCCCACTAGCAAATAAACCCCTTAATCTCGTGCACGGTTGTTATTTTTCTCTCTTTCTCTCCATATTCACCTCCCAAACCTATCGCCATTTAATGTAAAAAAGTAGCTGTGATGTTTTAATAGCTCAGATCAATAGCAACCCCCTCCATCTTTCTCTTTTTTAACCTCCAAAATTATTTTAGGCAGGGCTAGGTTCATTTTATCCTTATTTATTTATTACTTACTCAGTAGAGAACCCTTGAGGCAAAATAGCCTCGTTTGCAAGAAAGATCAGGTGCCAGAAGCAGCAAAGGCAGAGCCACAAATCAGTATGCAAACCAGCTTCAATCCACCAGCATAAAGGATCTCCAATACGGCGCATGTGTTATTTGCTGACATTACTTAACACAGTTTAACACATATTTTTAAACAGAACACTTGTTTATAAGAGTCACAATATGGAAGGGCAAGAAGTTGTTTCCAAACCATGATAAAAATCGGAAAAGGCATTTACGCAGGGAAAGCACATCTATCCCAAAGAACGCTCTGCAATCAATTTTTGCCTCGTTAACACGTTCCATGAAAGATGCCCTGTCTATCCATTAAGTGTTGTTCCTGCATGTCTCTCCTAAATCTTTAGACTTGTTATTGTTAATTATTATTTATACAATTTCATTTACTCTGTTAAGAAGTGCTGAAATTAGCCTCCTCGTGGGAAGAACTCCTTTTTCCGCAGCACATTATAAAAGGCTCCCCAGATCTGTCCCATTTTAGGCCTGACGAGACAAACAGGCAAATTTTGTTAAGATGGGATTTTTGTGCTCACTAAAAAGAGGGGTGATCTCACCCTCTGCTCACACCCATGGAATGCAATTCAATGTCATTAATCCTCCGTGGGTCTGAGGGACAGGGAGACCTCTCTGCCGGAATAAACCCATCTATTAAACTGAAACACGTGAATCTTGCTAACTTTTAAAATAAGTTGTTCATCGTTAGAGGTTTTGTTAAGCTATATTCCTCCAATTCCAATGATTAAAGGATTCTCTGATTTCTTTTCCTTGTCCCTGTGTAGGAAGACAGGTAATAGATCAATCAGATAACTGGCATTAAGATGTCACTTTAACAACAGCTTGTTATGAATGGTGAAAATAGTGAAGACTGGATGAAAGATCTGGGCTGAGAAATGAGTGTGAGTCCCCATGTCACGGGCTGGGAGATGGCAGGAGGATAACATGATGTTGTCATGCTAAGGACATCTAAAAGAAGAGGGAAGGGACGATTCAGCTAACGAAGCGGTAACGCATCCCCACAAAAGATTACCCATCTTCTACTCCAGACACGGACCAGCAGTCAGAGGGGGTATGGCTGCAGTCAAACTCAATAACAAGCAGCATTATAGAGGGGTATTTGAGTGTCAGCAAACTTAAGGCTGTACGTCTGAAGGTACATTTCTTTAATGAATAGTTTTGTTGTCCAGAGATATTTACAGCCTGTGTTGGCAGCACTGCAATAACCCCACAGTACAGGGCTGCTTACAGAATAAAATTACTTGCCTTAACCAAGCATACTGTAAATTTTCAAGAGCCAGTGCCCTATTGAAAATGGGGCCTTGATGTGTGCTAGCATTTGATTTAAAGTAACGCGTACCTTGCTGTTTCTGTTTGTTGTCTTTTCAAGAGATCCTCTCCTGGCACGGCACTCCAGCACGGGAGCAAGCAGAGGGGTGTAGCTCGAGCTGGGGATGCTCGCAGCAGGACAGGACTCGCTGTACCCAGGGTCACCCTGTGACTCGCATCAGTGTGTCCCCAGAGGTGTTTGCGTGCTGTGAGACAGCAAACCTGATTTTGCAGAGATTTATGAACTTCAGCTGTAGAGGGGGATCCTTCTGCTCTCAAACCAAGCCCCTCCCCAGGGCAAGAGCAAAGGCACAAGGCCATAGGACTGAGGAGTTCAGCCACACTTGTGTTTTCTTGGTGTGAATGAGAACTGGAGGAAACCCAGAAGCTTGGTCAAGCATTTTCTTTGGGTGTGGAGTTTTGTTATGCCCAAACCTGTCAATCTTGCCTGAATATGGCCTGCAGCCTTTGCTCCTGAATTTTGGACATTACCCCAAGAGCCTCCTGCAAGACCTGAGTGAGCTTTATAAATAAACTAATGTGAGCCATATCTCAAGTTTATAACAACAGTGATTTAAGAACTCTCTATTTTTTCAGTGCATCTGTGTTGTTTCACAAGAATATACATATATAAACGGAAAAGTAGGAAATATGTAGGAGATGAGAATTCTCAGGAGGAAAATTGAGGCAAGATGAGAAAAAAATATCAGAACTATAGAAAAACACTAAGGTTTTGGAGCAGCAGAAGACGAACAGCAGCAAAGAGCTGGCTGTTCAAAACAGGGCTTTCCATGACCTTAGCTCTCTGCTCGTTTTGTCCTCTGGGGAAGATGAAAAAGGAGTAAAATGCAGTTAATGGTTAATTGCACAACCCAAAGCTCTCCCACAAAACCCCTTCTGACCACAGAAGATATTATTCTCCCGGTTCATAAAAGCTTACCCCAATATCCCACCATTGACAGCATCAACCTTCAGCCTGCGATGCTGGAGTGACCTGAACCCCGCGGGTCTGAGGCCCGCTCTTAACCCCAGTGTACAAAAACACTTCACGTGTGACCTGCTGATTGATTTACGGTACAGTGAGGGGACAGTGGATTAACAGTGTGTATAGCTGGATCAGCTTTCAGGGTAGAAAACAAGCTCAGCCTAGTTTAGGTCCCTGCGTGGGAAAGTTTAGTGTAACCCTCTCCAAAGCTTATTTGCAATTTACACTCCCAGAGTTTTTTTCACAGCAGCAGCAATCAGTTGATCAACAGTCTCGAGTCAAACAGCCCAACTTGCACAGAGCAGCACGGTTTCTCCTCCCACTCATGCCTCTTGTTTGTGTTACTTCCAAGGGGACATATTTTCCTGAGAGGCCAGAGGAAGAAGGAGCAGGCAGTGAACTTGAGCACGCAACCTCTCCTCAGCTGAAGGAGGTGGGAAGGAGGAAGAGCGCAAGATGCAGCTCTCCTCGGTGTTCAGTGAGCAGAAACATAGCAGAAAGGAAAAAAATCACTGCACGAAAATAACAGTGTCCCAACCAAGGCAATAAGGTAACAGGGTAATGGAGCAGAGTTTGTCCAAAGGTATCGAAGAGGATTTGTTCTGCTGGAATAAATAAAGATAAATACACCGTCATCAAGAGCAAAGTCAGCTCCACAGGGCTGCAGCTGGGGTGACACAGCAGCAAGGTGTCCACCTTGCAGGGCAGCAAGAACAACGTGGCTGTGGTGGCATCCCAAGTTACCCGTGTTGGGAATGGAAACCTCAAGCCAAGGCAGCTCCACTTGCTGTTTGGGCCTTAGTTCTTGTGATGCCCAGGTGCGCAACATGTTGTATCTTTCTTGCAAAAACACTGTAACATTAGATTTTGTTTAAATAAAACCAAGTAGAGGTGCCGATTTGTGCATTTGCAAAGGCAGTATGTGGGCAGCCCTGCCTGGCTCTGCTCCCTTGCTCTCCTCCCGCTTTGCATATGGGCCTAACAGGCAGCAGATTTCACAATCCATTCTCAAAATAACGTAAAGTAAATATTAAATGAGACGTTAGAATATAGAACAAAACACAAGATATTCAGAAATAATAAAAAGTGTGTTGCAAAGAAAAACTGAAGCAGGGAGAATCCCGAGACTTTTCGTACACTTCACAGATTAATAAGACGTGATACCAGGAAGGCAATTTGGTAACAAAACTACTTATGCTCCAAAATCAGATGGCATATTTCATTAGTACTGTTTATATCATAGTGACGGCAGCTGGAACTGATGTGCCCAAGTGACATGGTCACAGGGGTCCCTCAAGAGCAGCCCGGGTCCCGCAGGATGTGGGCACACCCCCGATGAAATCAAGGCACCAAACTGGAGGGGTGCTGGGGTGAAATCTCTGTCAGCAGCTCTCACAAACACCTCTCACCTTTCCTTTCCTCCCCACCCCTTTTTTTTTGAGGGGGAGGGGGGGCAGGTAGGAGGGGAGAGAGGCGCAGGGGACACCACTGACAATCCCCAGGAAAGGTTACATTTACCCTTGGGGGTCTCTAATGAAACTTTTGAAAACTTCATTTTGGGGGCTTTGGGAATGGATCAGATTTCACAAATCACCAAGGCCTGCAGTACCTGTTTCCTTAATCCTTTCGAATGCCCTTCTGCCCAACACACAGCCCGCGCCGCACAAACTGGATGCTTTGCTATTATTATCCTCAGCATCCTGTCCAGGGGCTATGTACAGTGCACGCAGGCTCAGTGGGTTTAAAGTTTGCCTTTCAAGTGGCCTTGCCTTCCCTCTGTTTCTCTTTCCGTCCAGTGAAGAAAAACACAAACCCGCTTCCTCAGAGCTGTGTCGAGCAGCATGTCTGCCGAGAACAGAGATGTGCCACAAATTAATAAGGATTAGGAAAAAGAGGATGATGGACATGATACTGAGAATTTCCTCTTACTGTAGTTCATAGCTACACACAGTTTGAAATGGATATTGAGTCCACTCTTGGCTTAAGCTAATTCCTCTGAGATCAGCTGTGAAGTACATCAAGTTTTTGTCCCACCCCGAGGCAACGGCCCTGGCCATCGCACTGGGCAGCATGACAAATGCCAGGGCTGAACCAGCCCAGCCACGCTGAGGTTTCTGCAAAGCTCTCTTAGGAGAGCACATCGCAAGCACCAGCTACCCCATTGCACCGCAGGCGTGCGCGGTCCTGTTTCTTCATCTGCCTTAGCCAATCCACTCCTGTCACGCCTCATTCATTTATATTGGTAAGCGTTAATGCTGCTAATAAAAGACTGCTGAAGTGCTCTGCTTTCCTCCTCCCCCAGTGCTTTTTGCAGTTTGCCTTTTGCTGTTTTCTCAGCCGGTACCTCCCCACCCAGAAAACTGGGTGCTGAACGCTGCTTGCAGAGCTGATGCTGCTCTGCCATCCCCCCCCACACGCTGCTGCCTGATGCCGTGACACTGCTGTGGCACGTGGAGATCAAACCCGGGCACCAGGGCAGGGATGTGGTGGAGGTGGCCCAGCTGGGGCCATCGCATCTCCCCGACAAGGGATCCCTGACACACACCTGCAGGATGACTCCGTAGTCAGGTTATTTAAACACTGACTGACAAGTGAGCCAAGGACACTGCTACAGAGTTCTGCGGCTCCTCACAGAGCATACGGGTGTGACACTGAGCGTGGCCCAGATCAGTTCACAAACCATGGGGCTGATGGCACAGGGGATGAGAGTCCCCTCTTCCCCCCAGACACACGGAACATGGGGAGCCATGACAGCATCCTCCCCCCGCTTGCAGAGGGTCTGCCACCATCCCTCGGTGGAGGATGAGCCCTGGCAGACCACCCGCAGCTCACTCCAGGGGACACGATGGGTTTTTTCCACTCAGTTGTACTAAGAAGGGCAAACTGACCCCATCACACTATGGCCTGGAAAACCCCACTTGGCAGCTTTGATTTCAAGCTGTTACCAAGCACCAGAAGACAACTACTGACAACCGCAAAGGGCTCCAAGTATGTCTGCCGAAGAAAACTTCTTCCTCCTCCTTCTCCTCCCACCCTGGTGCGGTGCAGCCAGCCTGCAGCAGAGCATGGACAGCACAGCTGGGAGCAAACTCCCTCCCTTTGCACAGTTCTCTCAGGAACTGGTGAAACACCAGAGATGGTAAAATTCGGCACAGCCGTGCACCGAGAGCATTTCCCTACACCCAATGTGCGCATGTGCATGCACACGCAGCCACACTACCTATCCAAAGCTGATATGTCTCTATCTGAAGTGACACAGGCAACAAAAGGGATGTCCCCCCCCGCCACCCGTCCCCGTCTATTGAGTGATACAGATGGGCAGTTCGGGAGGACTGTGTGCACATATGCAGAGATGCTCTCATGTCCTTTGACCCCTCATCCCTCCATCATGGGAGATCTATAACATTTACAATCCAAAAAAACAAAAGAGAAGGGAGAGAAGGGCCAGAATTCATCTTCCAGGCTGACACCTAGCGTTAATTAACGACTTAAAAATCAATGACATAAGGGACAGGCAGCAAATGACACCTCCACGCAGAGCCTGTCTGCTTTCAGGAGCAAGAAAAAAATATCTTTGAGGACAGCTTTGACGCACACCATACAGGGAGAACTGGGAGGAGCCGCAAGGCCAGCACCCCTAGCCCATTGATCTCTGCCAGTTCAAACACCCTAAATTCCCTCACTTTATATTTTAATTTTCCAGCCACCAGAGTGCCACGTTTGGGTTTCCCCGGGGATGTTGCTCCCAAAGGTACGGGAAGCCTGATGTGTTTTATTTAAAGCTGAGCATACAGCAAAAGCACTAGAAGGTCTAAATGGGAGCTGCATTTTTAAAAGCTGTCAGAGATGATTTCTGCTGTACATTTGGAGGGACAAAAGGCCAATGCTCTGTATTCACCCAGGCCCAGCCAGTCCCAGCCCACAGCTCCGAGTTCATTCCAGGCATCCTGTACTGCAGGTGAAAGTAAAGCAGCTCCATCTATTGCTGATTTTAACAGCAGAAAGCATCCTCAGGGGTCCCAGGGCTGTTTTTCTGGTTAGGCTGTTTTTACACCCATGCATCTCCACTCTTCAGTAAAATTGCTTGTGCTACACATCACCATGGGATAACCTGGGGCCAGAGGTTTCCCTTTAGACCTGCAAGAAAAATGAACTGCACAAGCAGCCAAAGCATTGCTCACAGGGCAAACACAGCCAAGGTGCCTCCGATGCTGCTGGGTGCCACGTCCCCAGCCCGACTGCAGCGAAGTGCCGCGGCCAGCCCCCTCCGCCTGGCATGAGCTGGGGGCAGGATGCCAGTGGGTCCCTCCAACAGGGCTAGCTGGCATCTCCCACGCACGCATCAAACCAGAGACACAGCAGACAGGAATTACATCTTGACTTTAAGTTGGGAAGATATGGTCGTATTTACAGACACACTTTGGAGTTTAGCTCACGAGCCATCAGAAAGGCACGTTCATTACTTCCCTCTTAGCAGAGAGGAGGAAAAAGAGGCCAGTCCCACACCACTCTCCTCATGGCTCTGCTCGTGCAGCGGAGCATCCCTGTCTCACTGGCACCAAGCACTGGGCAAACAGACTGGGAGGTGACTGCTGCTTCTGGTGAGATGAAAGGTGGGTATCACCAGCAAGGCATGCAGCTCCTGCTGGCCGCACAGCTCGGGCACTTGCAGCAGAGATGATGCTGGGTGAAATGAATGGCTGCAACCTCTCCAAACAGCAGCATGGACAATGTGTATTGCTGCAAGAGCCTCTGCAGGCTCAAACCGCGGATCCCCAATAATCCACGGCATGCATCATTTTGCAGACTCATCTAGTTGCCACAAATCAGCCCAGGGCATGCAGGATCCTCAGAGGCAAAGGGTAGAGGTGCGACGCCCAGATGCTGCCCATCCCCAGGCCTTGGCACTTCTCCTGCTGGAAGAGCCCCGCTGCTGTGAAACTTTTGTGCAGAGCTGTGTGGAGGGACGGTCCCGGAGAGCAGATGGCATGCCTTTTTTTTTTTTTTTTTTTCCCTTGACGAGCAAACCTTTCTGGAATACTAAATCTTACAGGAGCTGTAAATGTCAAATTTAAATTCATACTTTGTACCACCTTTGATTTCAAAGAGGATTACACCTATTCGCTGAAAGCAAAGCAACACCAAAGCTACATGAAATGGAATTACGACTACTTAGGCCTTTTTCTATTGCCTCTTTATATTGTTAACTCCTTCCAATTCATTAAGTCTAATCCTTATTAGGCTAAGTAACACACATATGAATAGACAGGACTGGACACAGGAGCATATGTGCCTTTTGTATCACTTCCTGGTTAATCCCTAGCGCAGGGTGGGGACAGACCCAGGGAGAAGTGGCCAGCCCTCGCCCGTGCTGGCCAAGCAGCGCGCTGCCCGGTGGGGAGCACCCGCGGGCCCCCGAGCCGCCCCGGGCAGCCACCCCGGCACGCCGCTTTGTTAATCAATCTGCCACGGAGCAAGGGCACCCGGCGTGCTGCTCTGTCATGGAAATCCGCTGGACTTTGCCAGGCCTGCTGCTCTGGACATCAACTTCATCAGTGCATCCTAACAAAGCGGGGAATTTCACGAGGTGGAGACGGAGGGATGTGAAACAGATGTAGGGGAAAAAAGGAGTCTATTTCTGGTTTGCCACCTCTCTTAGTAAAAACCTTCCAAAGCAACCTTTAACCACAGCATTTTCTCCATCCCTGGGCTCTCTCCGCTCTGTTTATGGACTTACAGCTCAAGTAGCAAGATCAGGAAAGGGCTACAAACTGTGCCCTTCAGCAGCGTGCAGGAGCACCAGCGGCATCCACCTCTCAAAGCTACATGCCTCTGGCAAAGTGCCTCTTGTGCATTTATAACCCAGGATCGCAACAGAAAAAACTCAGCTCCATGCTGAGCTACATACACGACAGTAGCATCTTCCCTCGCATACTCTCTGCAGATTAAAAAAAGGGGTAACATTCTGCTCTCCCAGGCAAGATGTAAACCAAACCCGACCCCCATGGAACATCAGTGAGAGAGACGGGAATCAGACAAAGTATATAAAATAGATATTTATACAGCACCAGTGTTGCTCATAGTGTTTTAAAAACAATAAAGAAGCAACTTATATAGTCTCTTGCATATTGTGGACATGAAATAAAGCCAAGACAGGAGCTAGAACATCTAATTCCCTGGCTACAAGGAAGAGAGAGTGATTCAGGTTTACAGGGTGCCATTCAGTTTTATGACAATATCTCCTAATACAGCAGGTTTATCAATTGAGCAAAAAGGCACAACGGGGCGTGTTATTATTGGAGCCTAATCTCATGCCTCGGGTGTGTTGTGCGAGGCACGAGGGCAAAAGGCCACACCACTGTGTGATTATCCAACAGCAATGCTCACTCAGGATGCCGTGTCTGGATTATAAAGTAGATTGGCTTAGGTTTTAAAATGAAACGTTAACATTTGTTGCTTGGGTTTCAGCTGAGGCTGGATCTCTCTGCTGTGGGTATGAAGGATGAGTAGCGCATGGACAGCAGGAAAGCAAATATCCTGCTCGGTTTCATTGGGTCTCTT
Organism: Falco naumanni; assembly: GCF_017639655.2. NCBI lineage: Eukaryota > Metazoa > Chordata > Aves > Falconiformes > Falconidae > Falco > Falco naumanni. The sequence continues at coordinate 110,803,264 of NC_054054.1, read as the reverse complement.
TGCTGGTCAGGGTGCCTGTGGCCCTGGGGTGCCACAATCCCTCTGACCTAACGCTTAAGAAAGCATCTTCCTGGGCCATAAGAACGAGCTAGGACATATAGTTATGTACACAAACCCAAAAGTACAATTTACCTTGCCACAGAAAGAGTCCAGTAAATCGAACGCTCCTTGATGAAGGACAGTATGTCCTGAGCTTCCCTCCTGGGAGCCTCGGCCATGGAGGAGCCTGGCTCCTGCACCGCTACAGGACTCACTCTTCCCATCCACAAAATGGAGCTAACTTCTTGTTTCTCCATAAATGTTCCTGAGGTCCAAGAAGCTGTCTGAGATCCCAGGCATGTGTGTTGCATATTAAGTGGTACCTGTGCAAGAGCCACTGAGCAGAAGACTCGCTTGTGTACGAATAAAGTAAATTGCTCCTTGCTGGATCAGTCCCATTTGTGCCAGCAGGATACAGGGGCAACATGCTGCATACCCGTAGGGAGAATAGTACCCTACAGGTTTTAATTAGCGCTCTTCTAGCAGCAAAGTTCCTGTCTATTGTCACTTAATTACTGTGTATCTACCCCAACAGACATTAAGCTTTCCCTATGACCTCTCGCTCTCTACACCCTTGTCATTCTCTTTCTCAGAGCCCTGTGTGACACTGGGGAAACATGGAGCAACTTCTTAATTAATTGGACTAATTAGTCTCCTAGATGGCTGGACAGCTGGACCCTATCTCCTCCCTGATCTCCTCATGGAGGGAACAATCAAATTGCAGTTTGTTTCTCCAGAGTTGACAAAGTCTCAGCACTGCCCGTGATCTGGTTCCTATTAACCCGACTCCCCCGAGAGCGCTGTGGAGGATGAAGACGTTTTCCCTTTGGCTAATGAAGTCCGCAGCAAGACCACACTATCACCAGAACAGCACCTGGTAGCCTTATACAGGGTCAAGGTTTCCTCTCAACCCCTTCCCTGTTTCACAGGGTTTATAACATGGCTGTAAAACTTGGCTCTGGCTTGAAACCCTCCCTGCTGGGTCTCAGCCCCACACCATAATTCTTTACACCTTCCAAAACTACGTTTATGTCTTTTTTTCTTTTTTAACCCTTTGAATCAAACCTATTTTTTTCAAGAAGTCCAATATGTGATCCTCCTGAAAGGGTATTTTTCTCTTCCGTGTCTATATGCACAGTCAGCACCTGAGACCTCTCACTGTCTGGGGCTCCCTCCAACACCCCGACTCACGCCTCCCGTGAGCAGAGCACTTACCTCCTTTCCTTGCTCTAGAAACAGTGGCATTTTCCATTCAGGCAAAGGTTTAGACAATGCCACAGTTGCAAGGGTTAACCTGCTGGACTTTTTGGAATTCTTAGAACAGACAGACTTTTACTGGGGTTTGATGCTTTTCTGCCTTTAGAGAGCTCAGAAGTACCTTTGATTCATAATGGGAACATGGGGACTAATTGGTCCAGACTGTCAATAATATGAAAAAAGAAAGCAAGAAGAGCATGGAGCCAACCTTGGAAAGTGGCAGCTGAGCCAGGATGTGGGGATTGGGCCTGGGATGAGCAGCAAGAGGCTACCAGGCTTTATCAAGCGCGTTAGTATGAATTAACGCAACGCACAGGCCTTTCCTGTGGTTCCTCTGGTTGATGGATAGCTCTTGGGCACAAACGGACCTGGCTCACTTGATCTGTACTAATGCAAATATCTATGTCTGTATGGTAATCTGTCACCAACAGACACAAAATGAGAGACTGAGTGAAATGAACTGGGAGAAACCTGAAAGCAAAACCACGTGCAATTCACTGCCAGGGTTAGAAAAAGAAGGGAAAGGAGGCACCTGGTAAAATATTCTCCACAAGGAAAGTTTTAATTTCTTGGACCGACACACCTCAGTGTGGACTGCCAGGACTCTGAGCTTGGCCATCATGCCGCTACCCACACTCTGGGTTCAAACTTTGCAAATTAAGCTGTACAGACGTAACCAAAGACACAGATCAATTTATGTACATCTGCACAGATGTCTCTGCTCCAGTCCAGAGCAACCCCTGGAAAAATCTTCCCAGGACCTTGTAGCTCTGTTGGGCACTGGATTACTGCGTCCAGCATCCCACCTGCTCAGTCTGGATCTGATTTTTCCACTGATCCTATTCCTACCTCATGTATTTCTCCAAAACCAGGTTTCAATCAGAAGGGGAAAGTCACAATTTCAGTATGCTTTTGCCATGCATCCACACACTACAAACTGGGGAGAAAACAAGATAAACATATTTTCTGTTTCTGGAGGATTTTTGCAATTCTCAAAGTGTTGAGATTTTATTTCTGATTTGCTAGGTGTGAACTCCACCTAGAAGTGAAGAAGGGGATTTTTTTTTTTACCCTGTCTAGTCTATATTATTTCCTTAGGGACTACAAGATGTTCTCCCCAAATGATACAGCTTTAAAAGAAACTGGGAACAGTGAGTATCCATCTGGAGATTTTTTAAAAAAAAAAACCAAACAAAAAATACACTTGGTGCATTTTGGAAGCAAATTCAAAACAGCTGAACAATGCAGCAGGAGGGAAACACGAGGCAGCCACAGTAGGTTAACAGACGAGATGCAAAGGAACCGTTAGCTACAGGAGCAGCAGCAGTCACATGAAAGATGGCTATTGAGCGCTGAAACAGGCACGGTGTATGAAGCACTTTCCTGAGAAATAAAAAGGTACAGGCTTCATTTACATCAGCACGGAAACGGTGCGCTAGGGTGGCTCTGGTTTTACTAGTATCCAGCCTACTGGCAGGGGTCATATAATCCGGTGGAACAGAAAACAAGCAGGCAAGAAAAGCACTTCCCCAGCACAAAGACAGACCCGCCGTGCCTCCTCCCCTTCTACAGCAGTTCCGAAATTGTCACAGGGACTAAATTAAAATAAACGAGTGAGCGCATCTGGGCAGGCTCTTCCTTCTTGGTCTCAGCAGGCAGGAGCTCAGGGAACTTTCCCAAGTACCAGAAGTTAAACAGTGAAACAGAAATAGGAGGAGCTGAAGTTTCCCAAGCCGCTCAGGAGTCTGGCAAACTGCATTCCCATTCATCCATATGCAAATCTGGGCGTCCCTATCCCCCTTGCTGGCTTTAGAGAACTGTAGCTGTAGAAGCTAAATGGTCACTGCTCCAGCACCATCACACAGGCCTCCAAGCTGTCGGGTTTTGTGCTAGGCCGAAATGAGAATAAGTGGGAAAAGGGAGTAAATAATACAAACAAAAAAGACTGTTTTTCAAGAATTCATTCTCTCAGGGCATGCTACAGCAGACAGAGGTGACCAGGTTTCAGGTGCTTTGTTCCCTAGTTAAGCAAATGATCAGTTATTCCATCAGAGTTGTTTTACTCTCTGTGACAAGTGCTGCAAGACCAGCTCGGCTTTGGTGGGGTCTATTATATTCCTTATGCAGGGCTTTGTTCAGCTCAGAGTCAGCATGTCTCTGAATTCTTGCAAGAGTAAAAAATGACTGAAAGAGTGCAAGGCAATACCAGAGTCTGCATTGTCCGAAAGCCAGGGCTCCAAACCAGCAGGTCCTGGGATTTAAATGCCAGCAAGATCCAGAGAGCTCCTCCTGGCTGGCCTCTGACCGCAACTCACACCCAGGAATTTAATACACACAATTCTACTGGTTCACCCACAACTTCCCCCCCTCTCCCCCCGAAGAAATGGCATTTTGTTTTATAAAGACATTCAGCCTTTATTTATAAAACTTGTGAGTGATGGAGCATCTACCATATCCCCTGGCAATTTTCTCCAATGGTTAATTACTGTGACTGTCAAAACACACACTTCAATTCTCATTTGAATTTCTCTGCCATCAGTTTCCAACTGTGGAACCTAGTTTCTTTTATATATATATATATATACACACACACACTTATTTATTTATCTGCTCAGCTTTAGAGTCTTTTACTGTCTTTTATTCTTCCACGCATTGGTATTTGTAGATTATGACCACATTGTCTTTTAACGTTTTCTCACGTGAAGGCTGGTTTTAACTCTTTGGCACCTGATACCAGATTATCCTAATGCACTTCTGCAGTACAGAGAGGCCCTGGAAAGGGACAAGGATTGCAGGCGTGAGGGACTGTACGTATCTGAAAAGAAAGGCAATCAGCCCCTAAAGAGCGACTTGTACAACTCACTCACTCATATCCATACTGCCTTTTCGCCTGTTACCTAAACAAGGATCATTTAAACACACAGAAGGTAACAGTTTAGAAGTCAAAGATATCAAAACATCCCTGATACCTTGCCTACTGGTCAAACAAATGGGCTACATGAAGTCCCCTCTTGCTAAACACAGCACTCCCCACCACCTGAACCCAGAAACCATCAAAAGGACGGCGCAGCCAACATTTGAGTCTTTTACTGTCTTTTATTCTTCCACGCGTTGGTATTTGTAGATTATGACCACATTGTCTTTTAACCTTTTCTCACATGAAGGCTGGTTTGACCACTTTGGCACCTGATACCAGATTATCCTAATGCACTTCTGCAGTACAGAGAGGACCTGGAAAGGGACAGCTACAGTTCCCCAGTGACCCTCATGCCCAGAGCACTGAGCCCCCACCTCCCATCCTCTTTCTGGAGGGAGAAGAGAGACTGAATATGCTCCCCAAGAGCCTGGTACTTCCTGCCGATCCCAGGAAGCAGCTTCCAATTCACTGGCAAAGCACCAACTATTACCTTTTTAACTCATGTATTTTCAATACATACAAAGAACATGTACAACAAGGTTTTGCTGTGGTCAATAATCCCTGAAATGATGTTTTCAACAAACCTCATTTCAAGTCTAGATCTGGAGTAGAGAAGTGATTGGATGAAAGGCCATTATATGACTGCTGTAATTTATTCTGCAGAGAGCTAAAACCACCAATTATCTGACATGAATGACACCACTTCTTTTTCTTACCAACACAAAGGTGCACAGTATCTATTTTTCCGAGATCTAATTTAAATTTTAAAAAACCTCCTATGTTTAAATAAGAGGTGGCGGATACAAACCAGCTCAAGTCTGAAATACAGAGCAGAAGTGAGAAACCGAAGTAAGGCTGGCGCTCCATCCCTCAGTCCCCCAGGCTTCATGCAGGCTCCTCGGGGAAGCAGCAGCCGGTGTTCCAAACCACACTGTTTTGTTGCTACATTAACACTATTTACATGCAGGCAGAGCTGGGAGGAGTTGGTGTTTTATTACTTCAACAGCGAGAAGAAGTGCGGCTGCAAAGAAGGGGGATTTTAATTTCACGCAAGCTAAAATTATCCATGTTATGCTAAGCAGAAATTGGCTGGCAGACAACCACCACCTTTGCCATCCATTGTGATGGAGTTTCTTATCTGCTGTCTTACTAGGTCCAAGCTGCAACAGCCAGCTGCCTTGAGTAGGTTATAAAGTTAAGCCTAAAGCCCAGCAAATCCACTGTAAAAAATCTCAGGTGTTTATTTAAGGGGCAGCGTCCTCTGCTGTGTTCCCCATCCATGACACCTTTCTCTGGCTGGGGAAACTGATGACCCACTTGCTGGACTGAATTAATTATATCTCATTCGCTCATTAACACTAACTAGAGAGCGACTGCTTATTTTAGAACCTCAATTATTTCCCATCTTCTCCTCCTGAAGGATCGCAGCATCAAGTAACCATTTGCGTGGTGTCCGTGATGCTTCCCAGGACGCCGGGTATGGGGAATTCGATGAGAAGTTTTGCAGCGGCAGTTTGTGTCCGAGCAGCGGTCAAGTGTCACCGGGGATGATGCTGAGGCAGCGCAGAGAGCTCAGCTGATGCTTCAGTTGTTAATTTATTGCAGGGAAAGGCTACTGTGGCTATATACTGGTTTATGGCAAACAGGGCAACACCTTTTAAACTGACAAATGTGAGTGACACACGGGAAGCATTTGACAACACCTTGCCAGTTTGCCGAAAGGGGATGGAGGAAAGCAGCCTGGATCATAAAGCACTGGCTTTAATCTTCCACAAAATTTTACAAGCAAGAGCAGGAAGATAAATATAATTACAATATTCTGAAAAGCTCTGTACATATGTGCATCTATTTCTAATATTCACCAGGGGAATTACAATGCCTTTGTTCTGTGGCACGGTATATTTAGACAGCAAGGTACCCTCAGCTCTGCACAGGCAGATGCAACTGGCTTTTAACGAGAGCGTGGTCTGCCAAGCTGGGGGGAGGCTGAGATTTACCTTCTCGTGTTTGACTCTTCAATGCTGATTCCTAGAGCTTGGTATAGGATGGGCAGTAAAGCAGGTAGGGCCCTGCTGTAACAAATCCAGCCCGTGGCAGGCCAGGAAAAGGCAGCATGTGTGCAGGAGCCCGGCTGAACGAGGCCATCCCCTCCGCTGACTCACAGCACATTCAGAGCCCGATGAGGGGAACGCTGACCTGCCGCACCAGCAAGTAACAGAAATTAATGTTTAATCTGGCATTTTGAAACCCCCGAGTTAAATGACAGTATCGTAAATCCACAATATTACTTTTAAATGTCATTAACATCGCTGATGTTTCAGGTCAAATCCGAGTCTGAAACAGTAAACAAACCCAAGAAAAACATTAGCTCTCAGAGGCGAAAAAAATACCATTTATGGGATAGGGATATATAGTTTCCTAAACTAGTTTGAACTTACTACAGCAGCTTCTATTTATCTTGAACAATGACTTCATAAACTCCAATTCCAGGACTAAAAAGAAGGCAAACACTTTTTATGGACTGCCTCAGTTCATTTAGTTCAATTCATCATAGCTTTGTTGATGTAACTTGTGAGCGAATCCGTTCATGCCGTGCAGCTTTATGCCGGCACAGTCCTTTAGGGATGGTAAGTGAGATGACTCCGAGCTGTCACTTTCTTCTCCTGATGTTTTACAGCCGCTGCTGCTGTAGGCGGTTTCTGCTTTTCCTATCACGGTGACATCTGAGTGCCGCTTTCAATGAGGCCAAATGGCCAAGTTCTAGCAGGTTTTGGACACTGGGAATTAATCAAAGTTCAACGTTTATGTCCCGTGCTCATTCATCAGCGGGAACAGCCAACACCACTCCAAGTGAGGACGCCTGGGTTTTCCTTCTGGTTTTCTTTCCCAGAGCTGCAGAATCAGGGAAGTTTGGTCACAGAAAGCCAGTTTGGATCATCACAGCTGGTCCTGTTTAGCATAAACCCTCTCAAATTCCCTGCCTGATCTTGGGCATGTCACTAACCTGCTGGAGAGCCAGTTCATCAGCTGTAAAGTAGGTATGTGTGACATGCAGAGAGGAGTCTGCTGAATTAAATGCTGATTATTTTAACCCTTTCCTGTAAGGGTTAGCCCAAGAGCAGGAAGCTGAGCCTTTGGGGTTTTGTCATCCTTTATCCAGACAAACTCTGAACATTTCCATTTTTACCTTTACTGTATGCACTTGCAAAAAAAGCGCATAGGGCTGATGACACTAGAGTAGGCACCCTGTAGTTAGTAAGAAGGTAACTTTTTCTGGAATCTTTTAAACATACAAATTTGATACTCTCCAGTGTCTGTCTTTGGTGCTTCATTTCTCCTACCAGGGAAGCACAGGAGGAGACAGGGCAGTGGGCAGTTTAGGGGTGCTTGCAGCTTTCCTTCTCCTCTCCCTGCTGAGGGCAGAAAACAAAAGTGATGCTCCTGTGACTCCCAACTCCCTGGCGCACACACTTTCCTTTGCTGCTGATCTGCAACATATTGTCTCTGACTCATTCGTGTTTCAAGAGCGGAGTTAGCAAGCTGCGAGGGAGAGAGGGATGCCTCCGCCGTACCCACGCTGGGACCAGGGTGAGAGCTGCCAAAGCCAGAGCCCTCTGCCAGGCACAGCGTTATCCACCCACGGAAAAATAGGGCAATCGTGTTTGCAGCCCTGGAAGCAAATGCTGAAACCCTTGAGAGATTTAACTCATTAAACTTGCCACATGTGATGGAGATGTTATCCAGCCCGTTGTAAAGAGGTCTAGAAAATAGCTACTGCATAGTTTTAAAGTGGTTGCTTTTAAGATGTTTTAAAGAGGGTGAGTGGGTGAGTTTGCGTGTACAAGTGCATGACAGAGGGAGAGAGCGCACATGCAAGCAAGCGAAAGAAATATTACATGAAATAAAGAACCAATTAAAGTGGGGGGGACACTCTCTTCAGAATGATTGGCTCTGTCTAAGCCAAGAACTGGAGCATTTAACCTTTTGTTTGTGTTTCACGGAAACGTTGCCTTGCTATCTGCTGGGGTCACAACCAGGTCACAGCCACAAACCATCCCCGCCGTGGCCAGTCGCCGTAAATCACCGCGGCCGGGATGCAGCCTGTGCCCAGGCTGGCCTCGGCCCAGCCCTTTCTGATATGCCTGTCACCCCGGGAAATGGTATTGGGATGGCAATCAGGCACAAATAGGATTTTGGTGGCAGTGGCTGTCGTTCGCTTCTTTCTGAAGAATTGGAAAAAATCCAGCGCTGAGCAGAATGGATTTTGCAATAGCACGGTCACTTCTCCATCATTTCAGCGGCTGGTTGGGGTGCTACGGCTGAGGTTATGTCAGCTTTACGATAGGATTGATCCGCCCAGGACTCACGCTGGGAGCAAAGTTGGCACTCTGAGCCTTCAGCCAGGAGAGAAAGGAGAGGCTCAAATCCTCCTTTTGGAGGAGCTTGAACTCTAAGATTGTAATTGAACACACGATTGTTTTAAAATTGAAGTTTTCGTGTGTAGGATACAAATGTAAAAGAAAATTTTATTCTCAGCTAAAACATCCCCAAACCTCTCACTTTGAAAGAGAGCTCGGCCAAAGAGACAGCTATAGTTATTTAACTATTTGCAGCCCAGAGGTGGGTCCGTTGACGAAGCACAGCTTTGGTTGGGACACACAGCTCTGAGCTGACGCACAAGCCAGACAGAAACACTGACAATCCCCACAGGGCAACAGGAATAATGTACTTGAACAGTAAGAGACTGGAGTCCTTGGGTGGGATAAGCAGACGGAGCCACACTGAGCCGCAACCCCCCCCCCCCCCCCCCCCCACCCCCACCCCCCGCGTTCCCTCTTCCAGGTCCCTGGCAGGGGCCGGCGGCGCAGGGGTCCCCCCACTCTGCAGCCCAGCCCTGCGGCCAGGTGAGACTTCGCTCCCTCTAATAAACACAGGGTACGATGCAGAAAGCTCTTACTAACCCTCAGCCACATCTCCTTCCTCAATTAACAGCAATTTTGCCATGTTTTGCCCATCCACCAGACGACAGCAACCTCTTTTTTAGTAAATGGTATTAGTTAAGAGCCCATTAATAAAACGCACTATGGAGTAGAAGGAGAATCGAATACAAACAGGGCGGGCTGAGAACGGCGAGAGGTCCCCTTTGTGGTCACGAAGCATTAGAAAACCAAGAGCAGATTTTTGCTTTTAAATGCAGGTTTACCTTTCTGCTACAAAAATAATATTTCCGCAGTTGTTCTGGGGCAGGTTAATAATCCAATATACATATGCTAAGTCGTGTGCATTGAGTGTGCCCCATCCAGAGCTGGAGGTAGTCATTCTGTAGGTTACCTGTAAGGGGCTGTCCTGAAGGGATGCAGCCAGCAAGAAAGACTGGATTTATACAGCAAATAAATAAAAAGCTTTTCCTGCAAAAGCAAGAGCTTTGCAAACAAAGTGAAAACTGCACAAGAAAATGTTAATGTAGTCAATATTCCAGCTCTTCAAAGAAAAAGAGAATCCAAAATATCCAAAGCCTTGTAGTGAAACAGATCAGGCAGAGGGCAAGTTTTTAACTTACATTTTGAAAACTGAGACTGATTTCTAACCAACCAAATTCCTCCCTTCTGCCCAGGTTTCCAAGGAAAAGATACATAAGTTTTTGAAGTCTGCTAGGAGGGAAGGGATTATTGTCTCCTTGGCATTTGGCTAAAAAAACACTTCATGGAGCAACCACGGACACATCTATCCACAACAAGCTTAAGTTATTTAACTAGGAATCAAATAAATTGTTTCACCTGTCTCTCTAGGTTCAAGTTCTCTATTCCTAGCCCTCGAACAACCAAGCACTGGCACAGCAAGCCTCCCTGCACATGCTGCAAACTGGTGCAGCAAAAATAATGCAAACATGAACTTGTCCTCTGCTTCCACATAACCCCACACCCACTGCCGGTGTGGTCAGCATTGGCCTGACCTTCCCAGCCACATGCGAAAATGCTTGTGGCATTTACTTGAGGTGCAGGAACGAGGCATGACAGCCGTGTCCTGCTGTACATGTTTTTATTGCATGCTTTGCATGTTGGATTTGGGACACCCATGCATCCCAAGGTAACGTGCAAATTCTTTTCACGGCCAATTTAAACACACACACGTGTACATAAGCACTGTGGACATCTCTGCTGTTGTGCCTCCGCACTGCATATCCTTCACCCATATCACATGCACTCTTTTTCTATCAGCTCATCATTTGCGTATTAACTCTCGATTAGCTCAGAGCTGGCCCTGTTTCTCTGCCCCCCTGCTGTAACATGTTAATGGAGGATCTGTAGCAGAAAGTGAAACAGCCTCTTTGCCCAAGAGACTTTCACTTAAACATAAACCAGAGCAGGAGGAAACCAGCCGAGACTGCTGCCCCTATCACTCATCTACCTGCAAAACGGAGGGATGGTCTTGGGCCAGGGCAGCCTGAGGTTCTTGCTACGCCCTGTTTTCTGGCTTGCTTTCACACATTTTCATTGGCTGCTCTTAACTATTTTGACTGCCAAAACCACAAGCAAAATAAACCAAATGCAGCACAACCTCCAGAAACACATCACTGCATTTGGCATGTCTCTGGGATGGTGCGTACGAACGTCCCGCTGTAACCCAGGAGCACTGAGCAAGTCAGGGCTGTCTGTTACTCCCAGAACTACTTTAATTTTAGAACTGAGGTACCCGCGTGCTTATATCCTTACACTGAGCCTCCTCCAACTCACCAGAGAGAGATGAAGGACCTCTTGCAGACAAGGAAGGGGAAACCTCGTGTTCTTTAGTGTTACCTAGACAAAGAGGGTCCTGATTGATACAGAAGTCTCAGGCTTTCCCCCTCCCAACAGAAAGATGCGAGGTGCCTACACTGAAACATCCCACGCAGGAGTGATGGGGAAGATGGCAATGGCAGACTAGACACTACAACAGCCGCATGCTGTAACCGAGAGCAGGGAGCCGGCAGGCTGCACAGCAGTGCCCGAAAGCAAGCACCCCTTGCCAGCGCTCAGGGACCGTGCTCCTGTCCTGGTGCTGGAGGGCATCACACTGGCATGAACTCCCTAGAGGGGACGAAGCTGCCACCTGCCCAGCTCTGCACACACCCATAAATACTGAGACACACAAGGAGATATGAGAAGATGTAATTCCCAGTGTCGGAGACAAATCCCAATAAACTAAAAAGCAGGCATAAGCACATGGCTCTGCTTTCAGACGGAGGGAGAAGGCTCCACTAGTTCAAAACATCCGGAAAAATCCACCCAGAGGTTCAACATCACAAGTTAAATGTGGATCTAGTTCTGCTCATGCAGATACCTTACTTAAAAAAAAAAAAAAAAGACAACCCCTCCTAAACATTCATAATGTGCATTGCTAACTGCATATTGCACCTCCAATCATTTGTATGACAGAAAAGGAACCTAATCCTGAATCTGAAAAACTATGTGATGGAGGATTTACAGTATTAGAAGGCAAACAGTGGCAGGTGTAATTAGGAGAAAAATTTGTCATGCTCTTGACTCTCAGAGAGAATGAAAGGTCTGGAATAGCAATCTCCCAAGTGTTTACCCAATGTGAGCGCACACAAGATGGAAAGCACATTTCCGACCACGGACAGATTAATATTTGATGCCAGAAAGAGAAATGCACGCTGTTCATGTTTATTTAGGATATTGTGAAATACAGTGAAATTTGCAATTTTATTGGATTCAGGGGTTCTGTGTTTTTGAAAAGTCCTAAGATACTGTATGTTGTATAAGAAGCACATACGTTAGTAGTTTAGACATGCCAGCTGTAGAGAATGAAAGGGCTTCCCCCCCCCCCGCCCGATTTTTAAAGAAGGAAAAAAAGAAGATATAAAAAGATTAGCCGCAGGATAAACTGGGAAAACTCCACTGAGCTTTCTGTGTCTCTTAATACTAATTTTAGTGGCTAGAACTGACACAAAGGAAAATTATATCTAGGTTACTTTGCCAGCCACCGCAACTCTGAAACATGGTATTAAAGTAACATGCTCTCCTAAAGGGCCGTGGTGAGACTCAGCTTTCTGGGTGTTTTGCTCTGCCCAACAAGGGCATGTTTCAGGGACACACGGTGCTGATCACCTCCCTGTCCTAGGACGACTTCCAGCACTACAGGCATTTCTGGAACTTTGCTCTGTTGGTACACAAACACCCAGTTCTGCCCCTGAAAGTGGATACTCCTTTGGGAAGGTTTGCCACCCTTTCCCAAATAACACCCCGATGCTGAGGCTTTGCCACACTGACTCCCAGGATGATAACAGCAAATAAATCATCAGTATGGGGTGTGAACATGGTCTAATTTTCTTTGTCTACTCTTCCACTAAGTTTCAGAAATCATGCATGTAGTTTGCTCTTCCCCAAAGTGCTGCTCAAACAACCTGGCTCCCGAAAGCTGCCCCTGCCCACAAACACATGAACTCCCCGGCTGTTTGCCATACTGCAAAGCCCTTCAAGGAACAATTTTTTTCTCCAGAAGTTAAAAATTTGATCACACTCAACACAGAAAATTATATGGACGTGCATCAACCACCTGCAAACCCCTGTGCACATCAAGACCCTTCATTAGAGGGCCCTCCTGGTTTTCATTTCTGAGCTGGTTTTGGGGTTGGATGCTCATCCAGAGCTGGTGTGTGGAAATCCAAGATGGGACTAGCAAGCAGGTTTCAGGAAATCCTGGAATGGGACTAGCGAGGTCTCAGGTACTCTTTCCTCCCTGCATATACTTGTGTCCTCTCCAGTACCGTGTGACGAACACAACTTCATACCTGTCCCTTTATCCCTTTCCAGCTCATGCCCCTGGAAAAGCAAACTCTGCTACCTGCTTTTTGGCAGCAGCTTTAAAGCCGTAGCACTGAGCATGGCATACAACCTAAATTTCTGCACAAGAGTGGTAGAGGTTGGGCTGGAAAAGCGGCGCTGAGTTATCCAGCCTGTTTCTGTGCTCAGCAGCACAGCTCCCTGCAGCCCTGCCTTCACTCTCAGTCGCGCAGCACATCCCTGCGTCGCCCAAGAGTGCGGTCCCTGCATCTGCACAGGCTTTGTCCCCAGAGACACAGTCTAAGCCTTTTGAGAGGGCTCCATAGAATTACGGCTGGGATGGCGGTGATAACGTATATTAGCGTTAAAAGGAAATCAGGATATTCTGGGTGAGGAAAAAGGAGGCAGTTTGCTTCTCTCATTCCTCTGCCCAGTTGTGAGCCCAATAAAAGGGATATATTATTCTCCTACACATCATTGGGCAGGAGAGGAAGTGTGTGACAGCTTCCATATTCCCCGCACGGCCCGGGTAGGGAAGGGAAAGGACGGGATAATTCTCCTCTCCCACTCGCAGCAGCAGAGCAGCAGAGACGGGGGTACCTGGTCACCTCGCAGTGATGCATTGCACACGGAGAAATGGGCTGCAGAAGCAGACACATAATTTGTAGCTGGAGGAAGGACTGTTTGTAACAGAGGGAAAGGAATGGAGAAAGAAGGGAATAAAGGGCAAAATGGAGAAAATACACTGAGGGAGGCAAAACCTGGAAAGGAAAGAGATCTGTGCAAAAAGGCAAGGGAAGACTAAACAGTAAAAGTATTAAATAAAGCAGGTTAATAAAAGAGCCTAAAAAAAGACATCAGGAAATCTTATCAGTATATTGTGGCATGAGAGGAGGAGAGAGCAAAGGGTGAGATGGGAGGAAGAACACGTGTTGAAGGTTACGCAGCACCTTCATTCATTTCTGTACCGAGGACGTTGGCTGCCATTACAATACGTAAAGCGACCAAGCAGGCACACAGGCTGCGCCACCTCACGCTCAAGAATAAATGACCCAAAATGGTGAAGCCAGGGTCAGCCCCAACTCTTTTGTGAGAGGAGGCACATTTCACAGCTCTTAAGACAATTGAAACATGAGCAAAACCAATTAATTAACCCAGCGGTGCCTTGATATGAAGCAGGTAGAGGGGAGTGGAAGATGTGCCAGGTTTGTGTATTGCTTCGTGGGGCTGCCAGTTTCTTCCAGAGTTTCTTGGTACTGCACTAAACCCTGGGGTATGATTAAAAAACTCTCTGAACTTCAGGAATTAAAAATACTCTGACTATCGTAAAGGATTATACTATCTGTGAGTGTGTATCACATGCACAAAACCCAATTCATTTATATAAACCCCACAAAAATACATTTTATATAGCTGTGTATGTATATACACACTGAAGTCTCCTAAGAGGTTTGCATGAGACAGACTTTTCCATGAACCCTATGCAGCTAAAATTAGTATGAAAATGGTGGTGTTTCATAAAAGAAAGATATGTGGATGCCCGTAAGTGCCATTTTATTTCTCAGTGAGAGGATAAAGTGTTTTTTCCTACATAATTTTTGATGTAGAGGCTAAATTAGGCCCGAGAAGAGGGACAATACAACTTTAAACATCATTAGTATTCAGCCTACGTAAGCCAACCAACAGCAGTTATGTATTTTTGCAAGTATGCATATAATTTATTGTGGAGAACACAATTTACATGGGTAGTCGATGCCTGTTTTATAGCCTCACAAATAGATGTATGAACTCAAGCATATAATGGCTCAACCAGCAGGCGCAAATACGTTCTAAATCTTCTAAATGTGCTTCACAAAAATGTAACTGAGGAATATAAAACAGATCAATTCTTGCATGTTATATATTGGTTTTTGATTTACAAATCTAATCTGGGAAATTTCTTTAGAAATGAGTGGATTTTTTTTTACTGAACTTCTTCTTTTACAGGATTGTGCCAGTCAAATCCTAGAGGATTCCCTTCTGTATATGACTGGTTTTAGAGGTTTTTTATTATTATTTTAATCTATGTAGAGAATACAGTATATATTTGTAGCATTTGATTTCATAGCTTCCTGTGTGTCCTAGTGCTAATTTCCTAAGGAAACCCTTTTCCATTATTTACAAGCTCATAACACAGTGTGTTTTATCTATGTTTGCCCTAATTAGCTTCCCAAAAAGAAAAGGAAAGGAAAAAAAACACAGAAAAAAGAAAACCCACCACATTACTGTGTGGATTCTTGCACATCCTAGAAAGTTGGCAGTTTCATTTCTAATTCAGGTGCAAGGGGAAGATAAAATCTGGGTGTCTGGAATAAAACACATTTCTAATGGGATGGAACGACAATCCCTTATTACCTCCCACCATTTTTCTCATAGTTTTGCTCCAAGTACAGCAAATCCCTGTGCTATATTTTTTCATAATGTATAGCTTGCTATTACCTCTCAAGAACAATTTTTATAGAGAGGGTGCCCTGTTCAATAGATCTGTAGTGTCTCCAAGGGGGAATTCACACAGGGTTTTATTTATGGTTACACTCAACTATACCATGTTGCCAAGCTTCCCCCTTTGGATTTGTCAAAAAAAAAAAATACTTCTTTCTCTACCAAAGCCTCCACATCACATGGGTATTAAGATATAAAGGAAATAATTATTTTGCCCTTTTTAAGGCCCTTATAGCACTTGTCTGATATAACATCAAAAGAATAATAATAATTAGAAGAACAAAGTTGGATGTTTGAATATCAGAGAATGAATATTCCGAAACACAGGTTTTGCTTTGAAGCATGGATTATCTAGAATCTCCAGAAAGATGATTGTTGCTGACTGATTGTATGTTTTCTGACTCACACATGAAGCATTTATCTGTCTCCAAAGGTTTCTGGTATCATCTTTGCCGATGCCAGAGCACAAACAAATTAATTCTATCACACCCCTCAAATATTCTTCAATTTAGATTCAAATTTTAGCCCTTTCCACATACATTTCAATATTTTCTGTGCAATTAATTATAAATTAAAAAACAAAACAAACTGCTGGAACTTAAAATCAAAAGAAAAAGCCCGCTTATCATTAAATAAAATAAATCCCACCTTGTGATGACCTTTCCTCTAGCATTAATTTCCCTGTGGGTGTGTGCGTCTGAGCGTGTCTGTCTGTCTTATTTTGGGTCCTCGTCTCTCGTGTGGGTACCAGCAGAGGGAGAGGTATGCAATTAAACTCATTCATTATAAAACACACCTGGGAACAGAACTGGGGCATGCGGCTCCCAGCGCCCAGCCCCGCTCACCCCGGCTACCCCCCAGCCCCTGGCAAAGGTGGGAACAAAGAGACTGTTTTGCTCCAGGGGTGGCCATGGGCACCACCAGCTCATACTGGCCTGAACTGCTTGGAGTGACAGAGCAATGCAAGAGCTCAGAGCTGCAAAATAATTTACAAAGTCATACTTGGAGGGGGGGAATTAAAAAAAAAAAAAAAAAAAAAAAAGCAGCAATGTCATTTAAGGTCTTGGTAATGTTTTTGTTCGAGTTTTCCAGAAATAAGAGCAAAGCTAGAACCCTTTGCTCTGAATCCTAGAACCCTTTGCTCTGAATCCCTGGGAAAAGAAAGAAGCAGTGACAGAAACACCCTGAAAATTTTGCTGTTGTTCTCCTACAAGAGTACATAGTGAATACTTCCTTTTTCCACCAGGAAAAGTATCTCGTTTTCCAGAAAAGAAATTAGTATTTCTATTTTTTTTTCCCAAGTGAAAAGTCTGCAGCTTGCCTATGAAAAGATCAGTGTCCCAAGTGACAAAAGTTCTGAGGAAAAAGGAAAACACTCTAATAACAATGGTATATGATATTAAAATCCACACGTTTAGTTACCACAAACTAGTTGTAGATTGCCTTTTCCATTATAGCAAACTTTGTATAAGTTACTATCCATTGAAGATGACTGTGGACCTTAAACCGGCCCAATTCCTGTGGAAATCTGCTTAGCAAAGCCCTGAACACGCATTCTACCTTCCTGACACAGGATCAGTTTTTTAGCCTGTCTTTACCTACTACACGAAGCTGAGAGGCAGCACATCCTCACAGTGCCCAGTGCCTTCCCTGGGCTACGGGAGCGGTATCTGTGAATTCATGGATGGAGGTGCCAGACCCCGCCGGGGCGGCAGAGCAGAGCTGCCTGTGTCCCATCAGGGTGGCCGCTCACCAACCAGCAGCAAACTGCAATGCCATGCGTGCTCGTGTACACGCCAGGGCTTTTATTTTATAGGGGACATTCACGAGAGGCTAAACAACAGCTCTGCCAATCTGACCACAAGACAGGTGGTGATGCAAGCCCGGCTAACAGCCCAGTGGCCCCTCAGCTCCACACCAAAGGTTTGCCTTTGTCAAGTCAAGGGCACTGGAAAATAATCCTCCTCTAGCAAAACCTTGCACAGCACTGTGCATGGCGGGGCTAGACCTAATGACCAGGCTTCAACTCTCTGCTCCAGAACAGCAGCAGCAATTAAGGAAAATTTGGCAAATGGAAAAAATTCAAGTCATCCACATCCCTATTTCCCTGATCACTGAGCAGAGTCTGCACTGGTGAGAGCGGCCCTGAAGGTCGGAGCCCTTAGAGATTACAGACAGCACGTATTCAGGTTAAAGCATAGCAGTTCTTTCAAGGTGGATATTTATATACCAGGAATTTAGAGGGAGCCCAAACTCACTTCATGTAGGACACCAAAGAATCACCATGACAACTTCTAACAGAGACATTTAAACAGAAAAATATCAATAGGTCATGGAAACATCCAAGAGGAAAAACTCTTTTTGGAAAGTTAACATGAGTAAGGTGAAAAAGAAGTACCTAGAGACAGTTCCATTTAAAATAACAAATATAAATGTTTCTACACAAAAAAATCATTGGATCACCTAAGAATAATTCTCTAGGGCCAGGTCTTGCAGCTAAAGACAGTGAGACAGCTCTCTTCTCTGGAAAACCAGGCTCCTGGAGTGCCTGGGACCTCCTGGGGAGCACCAAGTGACTCAGACCACAGCCCCAGCACACCCACAGGCTTTCCATCTCAGGGCATTGGAGTGGCTGCTGAGGAGACCCCAGCCCCAGTCCCGCACAAGCAGCCCCAGCTTCTCCAGTGCTGCAGGTTCGTGCTTCACCCACTCGGACATCCCACAGTGTCCCAGTGCTGTGGGTGGAAAGGTATCTGGATGAAGACAATCCACGCGAGACAAAGCCTGTTGCTGACGCTCTCACAGCCAATGTCCCCAGTAAGGAGGTTCTGCCTCAACCTTTTGTATTACTGATGATTGTAATTAATAACTACCTTCTAAGAGCCAGTATGAAAGTATTCCTTTTGTTAAATCGTTACTGCTGTTACAGTCACTGGAGATTATGATAATCTAGCCCCAGAGTTCTGCAAATGTAGGTTTAGACGTGGGAGTAAACTGGAGTTAAATTTCAAGACCAAAGTACATGGAGCATCCCCACTTCATTTTAATTGATCCTGCCAAGCAAGACTGATTATCTGCGAAAGGGCATATTAACACTAAAGAAGTAAACAAGGATCTCTGCTAGCAGGAAGAAGAGATGCCATAAGAGAGTAGTGACTCTGCTTTTAGAGGACAAAATCCTGTGGAAAAGGGGAAAACCAGGAAAGCCTTCAAAAAAATCTTTCTGAAAAGGTGGCAAGAAGGATGGCTTGCAAAGGAGGGCAGTGCTGGTGGAGCTTCAGTACAGCTCCCAGTGCCGGCAAAGCCCAACGAGATCTTGGTTGTCATGGTTCAGTCTCTGACAGTGCCCACTTCACAGCTTCTTCCCAGGTTTATGGAAAGGATCTCGATCAGCCCAGCAGCAGGTCTAGGGACCACCAGGGTACTCAGGCTCCCGCTGCACAGCCCCTGCCAGAGGAGCCCACTGTGCACACCTGACTCGGGATCTCCTTTCAAAACAAGTTTCAAGAGGCAGGTTGCCACTAGCCTTGATGGGCTTGGTAAGAGATTGAATGGCTTTAAATTGCCCAGCTGGAAGTCACAAGTCGGATTTGCAGTGTGAGGACCAAGCACGCCTGCCAGGCTCTGGGTCTTGGTGTACCTGATTGTTACACTCGCTCTCATCATCTATTACCTCCTTCCCAACGACAGCTTTGCCAAAACGCTAACACCACAAATGACCTCTTTATGGTTGCATGGAAAAAAATATTCTCTTTCTCCATTTAAGGCAGGCTAAAATGATAATAGTGCAAAAAGACACACATGCAGGGAGAATACGCTGGCTGAAGTCACATCCTGTTCGTTCATTACAGTAACAAATGTGTTCGACAGTAATTATCCAAAGGGGAGAATTCCAAATCTTCTCATCTTGCTCTCTCCTAATTAATTAATAGTTTAAATGTCATCATGATGGGAAGTGCTCATCAGAAGCAGAATCTGCTGCCATGATTTACAACTCTGCCTCCAAAGGCTCTGAAGCAGTGGCACCCCGGGGTTAAATTTAATTCAAAAATGTAAGGCTCTTATTGCGCTCCCAACCATTTTTGCACTGAAACTCCCCCATTGAGTGAACGGTGTGAAGGGAAGATGCGGGTGAGCACTTCCTTCCACTGGATTTTTTTTTTTCCATCATTAAGTTGGAAACTGAAAGATTAAATTAAAATTAGTCGTTTGTCAACTTGTTACAGATTTGTTGCAGATGGCAACTGAGGGACAAGCCTGCTGCGCCGCTGAGCGAAGCTGATCTAAAGAGAGGCCCTCGTACTTAGCGAGTGCCTATGTCAGAGCTTCTAATCCGGGCTGGAAAGGGAGCTCAGCACTCCAGCTCGAGAACAATGAGGAAAACGATGCCGATACCGTCTGCTCGCAGAGAGTGACGTGGTCCTTGTTCCCAGGCAGCTTCCCCCATGCAATAAGCATTTAGCCAATTAGCCAGCACAGCTCTTCTCTCCCAGCAATTCTGGGCTGGAATAATTAGCATTTGCACTTAACATAGCCTCTCCTGCTGCAAGAAGTTTGCACAGAACTAGTAACTATAAGTGAAGTTGCGAGCTAAAGGCAGCATCAAAGCAGACGCCCCGGAGCAGAGCCTTGGCCTCCCAGCCCTCCCAGGCTATTGCCCAGCGCTCTTCCACCCTGGCTCTCCAGGCAGCTCTGAGACTTGGAGCCAGCAAAACCGCTCCGCTGTGCACCAAGCCGCGCTCCCATGACGGAGAGGCGGACGCAGGTTTCCAGACCACTGGCAGCAGAGTAGCTTTGCACGCCTGCAGCCCCACGCTGGCTTTCCGGCTGTGCAGCCTTCGCACTCAACACAGACCCTGCAACAGCAGGATTCATCCCACGCAGGGACAGGAGTGCAGGACACATGAGACAGGTTGAGACTGTCTGCCGGTACCAATACAAGAAGTTAAGATGAGCAGGTAACCCTGGCTGCCAAACTTTTCAAGTGCTCACATTAGGGAAGACGGTGCCTGAGCTCATGATTTCTGCATAGTTTGATACCTGCTGAAATTGCCTTTTTTTTTTTTTTTTTGCGGGGGGGGCGGGCCGGGGTGGAGGGGAAGGAAATAAACTACACTTTCAGCCTTAAGGGAAAGTCCTCAACATTAAGCTCCAAAGTAAAACTAACCACCAAAATGCCTGGGAACAATTAACACATTCTCTACTCTTTAGAGTTCAGGGTTTTTTTAAACTGATTCAACTAACAAAATTAATGATGTTATTATTACGTTATTGTTATATATATATAAAATATAATACATTACAGGTTGCAATGAAGAATTCTGCCCACATCATTCCAAATGAAACCCTGAATATATTCTCACCAAGTACCACATGCCTAATAGCAGAGTAGTGTCATGTGGACTCACACTCATGTGGTGGGGGGTGGAAATCTTAGGCATTCAGAGAAGCCTATCCAGTAATCTGGATTTTCAAGTACCCATTAGGCTGGCTGGCGATGGGGTTGTCAGAAGACACCCACTCCCATACAGGTACCCAAATAACTCCTTGAGTTGGAAAAAGTGCTCAGAACCTTCAGAGTGCTGCTACAGCACCCACCAGGTCTTGCAGAGAAGTTAGCACCCCATGTCCTACAAAGCTCATTCCAGTCAAGCTACATCTGAGCTGACACAGCTCAAATTTCCTGCTACAAGAGGACAGGACTCAACACAACGGCAGTGAATTACCCGGGCCATTTAACTACAGCTACCAGCCACGTGTCCTTCACCGATGGATCAACTCCATTTGGCTGTATGTCACATCAACCTGCTCGCCTGCTTCAAAATAACAATACCCTGTCCTTCGTCTCTCCCACCTTCCTTGCACACACACATGCAGACACATGCCTGCATTTCAAATCCGTGAGGTAGAAAAAGGGAAATTACAGATCTTTATTTGCCAACTTTGCACATTTTCTCCCCCTCTTCCATAAAACAACTCTTTTATTTCCAAGAAGGAATGGGGGGTGGAAGCTTGTTATTTTTCTATTTCAGATAAAAGGTTGGCAAAAGAAGAACCCGATTCATGTCATTGTATTTCCTTATTGTCTGCATTAACCTTCCCTATGGTTACTTGTTCTTTGTAATGTTACACTTGTCTTGCTGCAACACATGAATACCCGAGCCAATTTTGTCATGCAAATGAATTCAGTTGGATTGTAAATTGTGTGAAGGAGCATTAGTTTATCAGGAACCCGCCTGCATGCTGCACCCAACTGATTTCTCCTATTCAAACCAATAGTGCAATGTTTTCCAGTTGATCCTGAATGTCCATTCGAAAGCTGTGGGTTTTATTATTATTACTATTATTATTATTTGTAAGGACTTTTACATTTGCATTTACTTATTTATTCAGTTGGTCACAAAGCTGTATTCCTTTTCTAAAGTCTGATTTATATAATCAAAACCCACGGCTATGCCACCAGAAATTAAATATTACTGCAACCCATGCTTGTATTTATTGTAAGCCTGAATGGAAGGCTTGTACCCAGGTTGGTAAGGAACAGATATTATAATCTGCGAGCCATCAGGTAGATATCGTTGTTGGCATTTCACAGTATAAAATGAAAATATTTCTGTTGAGGTCGATACTTGTATTTAGAGTGACATTTCTTCAGCCAACCCTGGGGTTATCACCAATCTGGAAACCCACTCAGGACAGAGACACAAACACACTATCTACAGAGCAACCTCCTCCCCTCTGGCTGCCAGTCATCCCAGGAAAGGTGTTGCAAGGAAATTCCTGAGCTTCCCTCAGTTCTCACCCAAATGCCTGAATCCTCATCTAACTGCACGTCTGTCTGCACAGTAGAGGGGAATGCTGCCCACTGGCCTTGTTAAATTCCTGATCCTAACAACTTCAGGCTCAGTAGCTGCAACACCCCATGCTGTTACTTTGCCCAAAACCAGCACTGCCCCCCAAACTGGTGCAAATGTTCAGTCTCCCCTTTGTTTCAACCCCAGGTTTGTCAGAAAGAGCTCGTGCAACTTCGCTTTTGAACTGGAGACCAAACCCACAATCTAATTTTAGCACTGACGACAAAGCTGAAGCTGGGAATGCAGACCAGGTATCAACAACCAACTCTTAAGCCTGCCTTGATTTGTAGTGAGACACAGAATTATCAGTAAGTTGGTGGCAACAGCAGAACAACCTCCAAATCAAGTGCAACAGCCTTATTGCTCTTCTTATCTCCCTGCAGACTAGGCACTATTTCACTGGGAAGCTTCAGAAATGAAACCTGAATTCACATTTCCTCACAATTTTCTTCCAGAATTATAGATGGAGTCAATACGCTGCTAGGCATCTGCTTGATCGTACCTGATTAAACAACAAATACCCGGACTATCATGTGCCTTGCCTTCCAGGCACAGCTGGAGCAACGGCGGTGGCATCCTTCCTCTCTCTGCAGCATGAGATGCACTTTGTCAGGACTTACAGACCAACCCTACACTCTCACACAAGAGCACCAAGACGCACGGCTGGTGCTTTGGCAGGGATGCTGCAATGCCCGCAGAGCTATTGGGAAATCTGCAGTGCCACAGAATTTCCAAGACACCCCAGCAAGCTGCTGCCCTGTCCTGAGGTGCCATGACTGCCTCGTTTCCAGGGCTGTATTCTGCTGAGCTGTCATCACAGCGACTGCTCCTCCTGCACACCAAACCACCCTATGCTGACAACAGAAGATTTGTATGAGTTTTTGCAATGTCACGAGAGCATTGAGTGGGCTCTGACCCACAGAGGACAGCACTTTGTGGTCCATGGCACAGAGGGAGAGAGAAGCAGCAAGGGCAGCTGAATCCTTTTGGGCACTGCAGTAGCAAATCTAAAATGAATGGGCTGGGGAGGCTATACTGGGTTTTGATCTCAGGGGCTGTCCCATCTAATCAGCCTTGAAATACAATGGAAGATCAGCGGGTAGATCCTTGCCCTGCATGTGCCATATGGATAGCAGATTAGGAGCCTCTAGGGCCGCCAATCCAGCACAATCACTAAAAAGGCACTTGGTTTAGCTATTAAAGCAGGGCTTTGGGACCAGGCTCTGGCAAGGCGAGGCACCGTGAGCAAATCTTCACAGCTTCACCCAGCTTTTGGGCCTCAGTTTCTCCAACTGTAAAAAGATCATCCTCCTCTGAGGGGCATTGGAAACTCAGTCCAATTCAGAAAGCACCCATGAAAGCTCTAGCTAATTCATGTTACAGGTGTACAGAGTATTTTTTACAAGCTTACCTAGTAAAAACAACTTAAGGAGTGTGCTTTACTTGCTGTGGACCCAGCTTGAATTTGAACATAATTCTTCCCCCACCACACTGAAGATAAAAAGATCAAACTGTAGGCAACGAAGGATGAAAAGGGAAAAGAGCAGCACCTAGAAA
Organism: Falco naumanni; assembly: GCF_017639655.2. Lineage (NCBI taxonomy): Eukaryota > Metazoa > Chordata > Aves > Falconiformes > Falconidae > Falco > Falco naumanni. The sequence continues at coordinate 110,779,376 of NC_054054.1, read as the reverse complement.
GAGCAATGGAACAGAGACTTTTATCCCTTTGCAGAACAGCAATCTGGAAAAAATACATCAAAAGGGCAGAGAAGCAATGCAACAGCACCAATGAAGACCCCACCACCTGCATGGGACAGACCTGTGCTGCCCCATCTCACCCTTTCAGGTTACTCTGATTGCACCATCTCAGCACAAGCCTCCAGGGAAAGCTCTGGCCAGGGTGGGTTTTCCCAAAACAAAAGTCAAAACTCAAACAGAAATGCCATTTTTGCTCCTGGGATTTTGAGGTGAGGATAAGCCCCTTCCCCGGCTTCCATCAGGGGTCTTACTCAGCGGGAAACTATTAGGCTTTGGGGTCTGTATGCACGACAGAGGCTGGTGCTGACCCCCGCGTGGCAAGGGCCACGCTGCTTTTTGGAGCAGCCCACCTGCAGACGTGTGCATGGGGGTACGATCGATAGGAAGGCAGCACTGGTCACTCCACAGTAAGCTCTGTCTGTATTTATTGTCAGTCTTTGGAGTAAATAGGTCTTAAGCTTGTGGCATGTCATTATAACTTTTTCGAAATAATGATGCTGCCTTTAGTTTTTTTGCTATAATTTATGCCCAATGCACTAGCGCCAGTCACTCAATACTGTAGAGTCTGCAGAGGTGGAGATAGCCCTTAATGAGAAGAGGTTTTGCCTTTATCTCCTTTATACTTCAACCATTATCTTCCTCCAGTCTATAACCATGCGGTTACCACTGACAATAATGCTCAGAGGCAACAAATGCTGATGAGTTTTCTATGCAGTCTTCACAATAAGTCTATCAAAACAACCTCGAAAAATTATGAACCCTAGTGACAGACAAATAGAACCAGCTTCAGCACGAATTTACAGCCCAAATGCAACGTTCCTTTTAATTCTTCAGGCTTTTCTTATCTCTGCTGTTCCTCTTCTGGCTAGGAGATAACAGTAATTCTTCTGTATGCTATTTTTTTTTTCCAACTGAGTAAGATGTTCCTCGTGTCTTTCTGCTTGCTAAAGATAAAGGGTTAAAGACCAACTTGTGTTGGTCGCTTTGTGTTGGGGGGAAAAAAAAGTAATCAGTATTCAAGAGATTGTTATCAGAGGTAAAGCGCAGAGAACAGTAATTTTGCCTGCTTCAGTTAGGTTTTTTTTTTTTTTAGGTTTTTCTTTTTTTTTTTTTTATGAATGCACATAATGCCTGGAGTGTTGGGGCCAGATAAAAGAATTAGTGGCAGCGCAGGGGGACGGAAGCACAAAGTACACCGGAGAATTAGACTGTCTATCTTTGTCTCTCCCAGCTCATCCAGGCAGCCAGGGCTTGCAGCTCGTAAACAATTTAATCTTTTTGCTACAGTTAAAATACAAAGACAGCAAACCTCCTTCTTTCCAAACGGGGAGGGGGTATGGTACGGTGGGGCGGGGGGAGAAAGGAGAGAAAAGGAGGTGGCAATTGTAGAAGAGAGAAATCAAAAAAGGGCTGACACAAACTTTTCTGTCTCAGTTTAACCTCTCGCCTTCCACCATCAGCATAATTTTCCAGCCAGAAATTCAGGAGGATATTTTATCTCACCAGCCAGCCCCACCTCCTCTACGTTTTCCCCATCCTCTCTCCTCTCCACCTCCCCCATCCCCGGCTCAAAAGCTTCCCATTGTCGATGGCTGAGAATTCTTTCAGCTCACAGGTTAAAAAGCTAAACAGATTAACCCATGTAGGGAGAGGGAGAAAGAAAATAAAATAAGATGTGAGGCTTCTTCCTCCCTCCCTGCAGGAACATGGATTCAGGCTCTGCAACAAAAGTACCACACGGTTGTGTCTCGCTCCTTGCCACACAGGCTGGTCAGGAGGACCAGAGCCCAGGAAACTGGGAAATTCATCCACAGGGACCAGGTGGGAGGGAACGCAGCCTCGTCCACCCTGTGCCATGGGGCTGGCGAAGCATTTCCCCCACCTCTGTCAGAGGAAGGTCATGGAGGGTCTCGGGGATGATGAGAAGGAGCTTCGACCTTGTCCCGGCCACCATGCCTGCAGTGCCTTTGAAAGTCACCTCCACGCAGTGAGCGTTTTTGGCAGCATCCCGCATTTGGGGGTTTCCCAGCCAGAGGCAGAAGGCACCACAATTGCCCCAGCTAAAGGAAACGAACTTAAGGATATGCTTAACACTGTGCTAGAGGGAAACCATAGGCGGACAGCTTTGGAGCTTTCCTAAATGAAGACTTAAGCTCTGGAGACCCAACCAAGATGGACAAACCAGCCCATAGAGTCCACTGATGACTCCTGCTCTCCAACTACCGCAAGCACAACCGAAACAGGCAAATCCAGAAAAACAAGGGTCCAGAGGAAGAGGCAAATAACAGCAAGGCAACTTCAGCATCAGATTTCCCTTAAGATCATTTACACAGTACCTCTACTCCTCACTTCCAAACAAAAGCTCCTCTCTGGGGACTCAATAGTCACCCTGCTCCATCACCAAAACAGTCATGTCTTTGGGGTAGTAATTGTCTGGGATTAATAAATGAGCTAAACAATCATGGGTTGGACTGTGCAGTTTTTCCTCCCATGTGCCAATCCGTACGTGGACTCCATTTTTGTCTATCGGTCCTTAACCAATCTGCACGTCACCCATCAATATCACTCATACATGAGTGACATTTACAGGATAATAACCCAAAGGCTTATAAAAAACAGCGCAGGAAAGCACAACTATGTTATGGTGCCTGGGCAGAAAATAGCGTAAGGCCAGCTTGCTCTTTCCCCGGCAGGCTCTAACACCCACCACCATCACGTATCAGCCCCTGCAGCAGCCCCTACTCTACCTATTGGGACTGCAGCAGAGACAAACTACTTTTGGCACCAAACCACTTTCAGTTTAATTTTTTTGTTTGGCTAAAGACAGAGCGTCTACACAAACAGAAAATCAGAATAAAATAGTAGAAACATAAGACTTTGTAAGGAAGAAATATTCCTGGCTTTAGAGCAAGCTGCTGAGAACTACTCTCTTGCATCTCCATCCAGGAATTACCAAGGGCTTTAGAAACACTGTTTGAAACAGCCTCTTCCAATGCTCTGGGGAGGGGGATTCTGCCTGTTTGGTTAAGTACACAAGCACAGAGCAGGGGGGAAGTGTATTTCAGTTAAAAACATTGTATTTCAATGCCAAGGACCTGTTACCCAACTATTACGGGATATTAATGGCTGCATTAAACTGACTGTTGTCCCCTATACGCTGCTGGGGGCTGATTTTAGACAACACTTCCAAGGAGGTCAAGAGAGGGATTAGGGTAAGGTGCTCAGGATCCTTGTCTGAGAATCAAGACAGGCATTTAGAGCAGATCACCTGCAAGCCCCTGCTGCTCACCCGCAGGCACCGAAGGCAGGCGTCAGTGCCATCCCAGTCTGCCATCCTGGGCAGGAATGCCAGAGCCAGTGAGCAATGGGGAGGTTTGTGCCTCCCTAGATACAAAGCCAAGCCAAGCAGGAGCCGCTTTGGCAGTGCGGGACGGGGGACACGGCACCCAGCTGCTCCAGGGCACAGCGTGGTCAGAGAAAAGGGCGACCCAGCTAGGAGCATCACAGGGTGGACCTGCGCCTGGCTCCAGGAGCCAGAAAGCCCTTGTGACTAATTAATGCAAGAAAAAGGTGCTGTGTATCAAGCCAGAGGTGCACAGAAAGGCTTCACAGTGAAAGGAAAGCAAAGCAGATGTTCACACGTATAGTTCTGTCTGTGCTCCTCACTTCCATGAACATTAATTCACACACCTTTTTTCTTGCGCGTATTACACAGAAAGGGGAAATAGTTAAACGATGTTAATATTTTTTAAATTAAGGGACAAGGAGATCCCGTTTAGGAGTCAAAGGCTGCTCTCACCCAAGGTTTTGTTTTAGAAAGGAGTGCAGAAGTTAATGAACCCAGAATAACCTTTAATTTTCAGTGTCCCCTCACTGTCTAGTCACTCAGCATTCATGGCAGTGGCATTGCTCCTAATGAATGACTTGGTATTCATGTAGCTCTCTCAGTATTACTTATGTGTCTGATCTCCCCTAATGGAAAAACTGATTGTCGCTGGGAAGTTATGAGGAAATATTAAAAAGATCTGATCCACAGTGAAAGTTTCTTCACTGTAAATGAAACTGCCAGATAACAAATGCAAATAAATTTGGGGAGCTTATTGGTACTGAAGTTTAGTGCCTTTATAATTTATATCTTTACTGGGGAGCATCTGATCTCCAACTTAAATGGAATCAAAATCGTTATGAAAAGAAGAATCACCCTACTTTCTATATCCTTCCACCAGCAATCACAGCCACAGCCTCTCCAAGCCTCATGTTTACATCACAGCTAATTTGTTTTATAGCCACACTGGGGTAAAGATTCCTCACTAAGCCAAGAGATTTTTTTCTTATTTTTAAATTATCTGTGCTGTGCTATACATTTATAGAGAAACCGTACTGCGCATCCACCTCCTCCTCTCCCCTCCTGGGAACCTCTCTTCAGCTGTTCACCGCTCGGGCTCCCCCAGCACTTGCAGAAGCCGCTGCACAAGGCAGGTGGTGCTGGGTCCCTGCCGGGGGTGGTGGGAATTCGATATCCGTGCCCAGCAGGTCATGTTCTGCCAGTTTATCACCCTGTTGTATATCCACCTCACTCCGTGCCCAAGCCCCTCCGGTGAGAGATGCTCACAGACCCCTCAGCATCTCCCATCCCATTTCTACTCTCCCACAGGTGTTTCAAAAGGCACCCAAACCTTCTGACCATCCTGAAAGGAGGATGCATTAAAGAAGGGGGGGGGGGGGGATGTTAAAAAAAAGAAGAAAAAAGACACACTTGCACTGTATTCCTGCTTTCTGCTTCCATTACAGCAGCCATAGAGGAAGCCTCCTGGCTTCCCTTTTGGCCTGCACGCGCCTGGCACATCCAACACAAACCTGGCAAACAACAAGGGACCTGTCACGTAGAATAATTTTCACTGTTAGTGGTTGTATAAATGAGGAAGAGCAAAATAATTCACAATTTCCACCCAGAGAAGGCCTAGGCGAACCAAGCTATATAAACCCTCTGAAATCTTTCCTTATGATTTGTATATTTGAGCAGGCTTTGGTATTAAGTCTGAACTGATTGGGAAGATCAGTTCCGAGGCATCACACCAGAATACCAACAGGAGCTGCTATTCAGCTCCACTCCCCTCCATCCTTCTCCCTTTGTAAAATTCCCCTAGAGGTAGCAAATATCTCCTCTCCTCGCAAGCACTTTACAGCAGCCTTTCTTTGGGATAATAACGCTAATGAAAAATGCATGCAAATGATTAGTTCTAGCAAAACAAATTTCCTTCCCAGAAAAGCTTGGAGTTAATACCACGCTTGGAGCCCCGCATCACCCGAGTCCCAGCGCAGACCACGCTGCTGTTCCCCGCCCTGGCTGCGTCTCTGCCTCCAGCACCCGGGCTGCTCTCCTCCTTCCATAAAGACACTGCTGGGCCTGAGGGGACTTGCGTCTTGTTTGCTAAAAGGGGTGAAAACCCATTGTATTTTGCTTTTTTAGTGCAGCCAAACTTCTTGGGAAAAGCAATAGTTTAATGCCTTCTGAGAATTATGTTTCAATTTTGCCGCTGTCTTCCTAGGCAAATTATTCATCTGCTCACTACATCGGTCGCCTTATCCAACACCAGATCCATAAGACTGTCACAAAACTCTCCTGCTTTTAGTTCTTCAAAACAGGCTCCTCCTTACTTTAGCTTATTGTCACCTGTGATGTGCTCAGCAGCCAGAGGCTCAGCTCATTTTTCACCCATCAGCAATCCAGTGATGAACTGAAGCTCTCCATGAGCAGAAGCATAGGATGGCCGTGCCAGCAGCACACCGTGTCCCTCTGGCTGACCCAGGAGAGGCAGCCAGCACCCCATCCTTCCCTGCTTCTGCTGTCAAGCCTTGGACTTCCTCATTTTTTACAGTTTTCTCTAAGTCCTCTCCAACAATTTTTCCTCCCAGTCCTTTTCCACCCCACCCTAACAGATCCTTGCCTAAGCAGGGTATTTTGTACAAGGCTTTACAGAAAACTGGGAGGAAAAAAAAAATTAATTGCCAGAAACACAGTGCTGGTGCCAGAAAGCTGACCCTGCTCCTCCTCCTGGGAAAGGGTCAGCAGGGTAACGCTCCACTGCCGCACCAGCCTACACCCAGGAGTTATTTACGAATGCATTTACACATCTGAGAAAACTGAGTGGCTTTGCCCACCAGATTTCCACAAACAAGTTTAAATTAATCCAATAAAGGTACTTAGTTAATTATTTGCCCAGATTCCATTGGAGCCAAAACTACAGCTTCCAGTTTAATTCAAGACCAGCAGACATGTGTGGTAATTATATAAGGTTTTGTTTGGCAAATGCTAGACATTGTTTTTCTTCATGCACCTGCAGGTTGCTTGGCGATGCCTGCTGCCATCCAGCCCTTTGGCTAGAAAACCTTCCAGATGTTGAAGTGTTTCCATGCACTGTGTCTCAGCACCAAGCCACACATTGTGAGGATGGCCAAAACCCAGAGCCTCCCAACCCCTGAACATCTTGTGCCCCAACAGCCCTGCACCGCTGCACCACCTCCAGCACTGCAGTATAGAGCGAGCCCCGTGGGAGCGTCTTTTGCTTATGGCAATGGTGGCTGCACCCTCCCTTGTCCAAGTGATGGGATTTTCTCTCCTGCAGCAACAGCCGTCATCACCCAAGACTCGGCTGGGATGCTCGTACATCCCCTGCCTTGACCCAAATCAAGGGGAGGTGGCAGAGGAAGAGGAGCCTGGCAGCTCTGTCTGGTGCCTCAGAACACACACACATGTGAAATGTCACAAAGTGCCCCCCAGCAGAGCCGGCCGCCCATCTGCAGGCGGGTGTGTGGCCGTGTCAGCCCAACCGCGCTGGCTCACCGAGCTTTGTTCTGGGGCTGCCAGATGGGGTGGGATGGGGGTCAGCCCTGGCAGCAGGACACAGAGCTGCTTTACTCACTCCAGCGTGAAAAATGTCACCCTCCTCGGGTTTGGTGGTGTTGGGTTTTTTTCTCCTTCTTCTTCCCTTTCCCCTCCTCCCCACTTCTCCACACAGCTGTTAATGAGACAGTTTGCTGGAGCCAGACAAATGCAGACAGGCACCGTTCGGCTGCTGCCCGGGGGCCAGGCGCTGGGAGCGGGCAAACAGGGCAATGTGGCACTTTTGGTGTAAACATGTGGCATGTTGGCGTGCCAAAAGCTTGGTTGGTGGCCTCTATTTGTTTTTCAAAGAGCTTGTCAGGTTCATTTACACACGTCACCGCCTGCATGTGCTTGAAGAGAGAGGGGAAACACATTCTTTGTCTGCCGGGTCCCCGCAAGCCCTGCAGCCGCACTGCCTTGGGACCGAAGGGCTGCCGGAGCCTCGAGCAGGAAAACGCGTCCTCCTGGCTCACCCCATGCTCCAGCCCTGGGAGCAAAGGCTGGCAGAAAAGGTCTCTGCATGGCTTCGTGCGATCTTCAAACCACCAGCCTCTGCCAGCCTGAGAAACACCACCTCAGATTTTAGGCAGCATAAATGTCAAGCCCTGCCCTGTCCTACATCGCACCCTGCTTTTCCTAAAACCAGGCTTTTGTTCTGAGGCGTAGGGAAGGCAGACCTAGCTGCTAAGCCCAGTCCTGCGCAGAAAGCTCTGCTCAAAGCCTTGCATCTGCCTAAATACCTATTTTGAGTATGAAAGAGGTTTCTCCTCTATTTCTGTGCAAAAATTAGATTCTCTGTGCTCGGAAGAAAACAAAAATTAAGAAGTTTTCATTCTTTTCTGAGATGCTCTCTGAGTTTTGCAAGGAAGCTGGTACTGGAATTGCAATCCCCTGTCAAAACTGCTACCAGGAGATACATGGCTTTTAACCAGCTCTGAAATGATACTTGAGTGAAGTGGAACAGAATTGAACCAAAAGGGTTTTACCTCCCCAATATTAAGGGCATATTGAAGATTTAAGTAGCAATTAAGGTTGCTGTAGAAGATGGCAAAACAGCATGCTTATTTTCCAAAAATAAGAAAAAAAAAAAGAGGAAAAAAAGAGGAAAGGGGGGGGGGGGGGGGAAACAGCAATTAGGAGAATAGACTGGGGGGGAAAATATTAAATGGATGTTTCTGCACAAAAAAAACCCAGGCTGACAACATTTCTGCTTTGTAAGGGGGAAATTACTGTAACGCACTGTTTACATAGCAGAAATCAGGGGAAATTATGCTGTCACACTGACATCTGTAGGAGAAGGACAATTTTAAAATTACACTGTTCAACACCTTTAATGATTTGTAACACAAGAGGTGTGGCTACTCCTATTAAATGTGTTGCCAAATCAATAAAAGGCATAATTGGAGTTGTTAGAGCAAATTATAGCACCACCGTTATGTTGCAATACAATGTTCCCTTGTAAACTGCTATTACGGGTAAAGCTGTATTTCTCTCTTATTTGGCTGTTTTGTAATGAGTTGGCATTTTGCTCCATAATAGTTCCACTTTCTTTTATGGAGCTTTCACTTTTACTTTCCTCTTTTGTGCAGCCTGTAATTTCCCTTCCCTTCTTCTCTGCCTGTTGACAACCGGTCTATACACCTTTGAAAACAGCCCTGAGGTTATAAACTATATTATTTAACATTATTTGTAATCTTTTTCAATTGGAAGTCAAGGGGGGAGGCACCACATTCGCACATTTAGAATCTGAGATGTCTTTAGGCTAGGCCTTCACCTTCCCTGGAGGGAAGGGAGCTGCAGCGGGGCAGGAGAGATGGGAAGACGTTGCATAAACTCTTCAGGGGTCTCGCTACTGGCATTTCAAGCGAAGGATTTGGGCTTATCTATCTAGAGCACAAGGAGTGGCTATGAAAGCACTGGCAAGGCAGCGTATTAGTTGTAAATCACAAAATGTGCCCCACGAGCTAAAGTTACACCAAGGTCTTCGTTTCTGCCTTGGATCACAGCGGCCCAGGCAGGGACCGCTGCTTTTATTCCTAATAACGAGGGGCTATTTGTCCCTCTAGTAAGAAGTAAGGCTACTAAACATCAGCTCCTATAGATGCTCATTCCCCATCCCATGGCTTTGCCGGGATAGAAAGGCAAGCTGCTGCCAAACTGCAAGGTTCCTGCCTTGATGCTTAGGTGCTCACGTAGGCTGCTGGGCTCCCTCGCACCATTCAGTTCAAGGGAATGAGAGATTTACCATTGTCCAACAGAAGTATCTCTTCAGTTCACAATTAAAGAAAGAAAGAAAAAAAAAAAAAAGAAGAAAAAGAGAGAGAGAAAAAGAGGAAAAATTTATCCTGATACAGGCTTAACCCAATACAGCACCAGCCTTACTCTATTTCATGTAAAATCTTAGGGAGTCCTGTATTTTGAATACCTGCAGGCCTAGACCTGCCAAAAGCACTGCCCCGCAGCTGCTGATGCCCACCGCAGACGAAGGAGGCAAGCCAGCTTGACTTTCCTGTCCTCTTTGAGAAAAACATAATGGTCAATATTCAGCTTCCTTTGCTGGAATGAGAAGTCATCCCTGCCTTCTTTTGCTGCGAAAGTACTGTAAAACTTCCTTAGCTTAAGATACATGGACACATTCAGGCCATGGGACAGACAGAGCTTTGAGCAGGGAAATCCTTGTGAAGGTCCCAGAAGCTGATTTTTAAAGGGAAGTTGTTAAATAAGTATAGTTTAAAAATAAATCCTTGCAAGGGCTGGGCGATAACACTGTGTTTCCCTGGTATCCTGCAGGAGCAATCTCCTAACCTCTGAACCTGGCATGTCAGCAGCATCAGGGCTGTTCTTGGCACGAGTGCTGCCAGCCTCGGCTTGCGCGTTCACGGTGCACAGCAGCTGTCCCCTCGCCAGCATCCACGCAGCAGGGTTCTGCTAACTGCTGGGATCTGATTTTCACGGCAGGCAGTGTGACAGATAGGGGTGCATGCAGCTGCTATGGTTAAACTTATTTCTGAAGTTATTTTTAGCAACTTGAAACAAAGTCATGAAACAAGCTGCAATTAAATGCAGATGACCAGCAGAAGCTGAGAGGAGGGGGCTGGTGAGTATTTCTGATCTGCAAACAAACCCAGGAAAAATAATTGCATCTTTATTAAGTAACACAGAGATGCTTGGGAATTAAATGTTCTCACTGTGCTGGTAATCGTGAGAAACAAAGGATGGATTTTGTCCTTTAACTTTGTTGGAGAAGAGCTTTAGTGTTAGCACACACCTTAATGCCTCTCACGTGGAGATGCTGCTCAGGTGGGAACCCTACAGGCAAAGTTTGTGCAATGTAAGATTTATTTATCCTTGTTTTAATTGATTTCTAAGCCCTGCAATAAATCTATTCCTTTGGTTTCTTCATATAAAAGTTTTATTTCAGCCCTGTATCAGCTGGCACTCAGGTCCTGTCCTCTCTCATCCAGGAGTTGTTACTCACATCAAGCAGGGAAAGAGAGGCAAAGGGAGGCTCAGGAGCAATTTTCCTCACGTCTAATGGAGAACGTACTAATGCTTAATGGAGAATGTACCTGGGTGTCCCCTCACAGCCTGCCTGTGTGATTCTGGGGCCCCACATCCTTACCCACCCTACCTCCGTCCTCACCCACCCCACCTCAAGAGCAGGGCTGGGGCAGGGTGGGCTGCAGGAGCTGCAACAGAGGTCAGCACACACGCACAGACACTGCAGTGCGAAAACACTTCCCTGAGCTCAGCCTGAACTCCCACTCTGTGTTTTCCCATTGAACTGGAAGAGATATTTTCTTCACTGGTTTGACGCCATCATGCTCTGCACACTGGGAGGCACCCACTGGTGTTCACGCAGACCCTGAGACAAGTTACGTGAGCACGGCCTGGGCAGCACAACCCCCAGGAGAAATGCCGGCAAGGCAAAGAGGATGCGGAAGGCATGCTTGTAAATGTCTTCAGATATGACCCACACACACTCGCTTTCTGACAGCATCAGAGGGACAAAATGTTGCAGCTTGTCTCACAAAACTGAAGTCATAATTCCCCCAAGAACACGTCCGAGCTGACCGTGTAGCTGAATCGCAGGGTGGCACTGGTGGAAGAGGATGAGCAATTCAGCCCCAGGTCTAGTAAGGAGGAAGCCAGGCATACGCTTCTGCCTCTAGTGCCAACCTCCTCAAACTCGTCCCAAGGGCTACAAAGCGGGCAGTGGGGAAGAGGAGCGGATCTGTGTTCACATATTCCCCGCTAGATGAGATACAGGCACAAGCCACCACTTAGAGAAGTGGCAAATGGAAGCAGGCATTTTTCCAGCCACTGGGGTTTTGTTTCAAGTTAAAGCCCTCCTCCTAGATTCATATGCAGAAAGGTGGGAGGGGGACAGCCAAAAAAGTGATGCTCACATTTCATATCTGCACACGTGCTCGTTTCTCTGGGCTTATCAAGCATAAGAATGCACTGCTCGTAGCCCACATGTAAAGCAGTTAATAAACAGGCTGTTAATGTGTCAGTAGACAGCAGTAGACAAGGCACACTGTCTTTGGCTCCCCCCACCTCCTCATAATCCTAATTGCATCAAATCTAATCATTTTTATGGGATAAAAAGATTTCCATAGATGACAAAGGGTTACATTCTCAGCCCTGTTGATCCATCTAGTAAAATTAGATAAGAAATAGATTTCTAGGCAATGCATTAAAGACGATTGGGGGGGGAGGTAAAAAGAGAAAGGGGAGATCATTTACCGCAATTCCGTGTCTCACTCTTTGGTTCAAGAAAGAAAATGTAAATGTGATGTTCGTTTGGCCACAGGCAGCTGCTTCTATCAGCCACTGCAAACTGCAGCAGGACAAAGGGGTAACTCTGGTAAAAGGAAAGGTTAATAGCAAAGCAGGGGAAGGGGGGGATGCTCATTGGCATGTACAGCACGTCGCAGCCTCGACACTCGGTGATGGGTTCGAACTGGGAACTGACATGAGATATAGAAGTGCTCACTGAAAATAATTCAGAGTGACGGCCGCATTGGCCTGAAAATGGAGAAGGGCTGAATCACCAAGCACTTGGCGAATATGCAGGAGCAGGGTTGCCAACTGCTCCTGATTATTTTCAGTAATAGTCTGGATTTTACTGACCACTCCTCTTCTCCCCTCACCTACCTGCCCCCAGCATCTCTCAGAAGTTGCAGATTCAGTGCACTGGTGGAGGCAATGTTGCTCATCGCTTGCATTTTAACAAGAAACACGCACAGATCCCTGTGATATCTGTGATTACATAACTGGGTAATAATATAAAGACTGCTAATAAAGAAAAAAATAAAGCCGCACAGCCTCCATCTCTAATGTTCATTTTACCAACAAATATACTTACAGAGTCAAATTGCACTACTCATGCTGAAGATGAAACACATGAAAGGATCAAGGCCTAGTATCTTGCATATGTGTACAGTCACATGGCTATTCATATACTGACATACAGACACACTAAAGGAAGTTCTATATGCACTCTATGATGCATACATGTATATTATGCCAGAAAAATATTTTTCTTGAGCACTCAAAACGTAACAGTTTATGTAGACTGACGTTCAGGTATCTAGCATCTTGGGGTGCTGTGACAGAGCATAACAAGCACCATGCAGCTGAATCTGCTCTGCAACAAAATGCAAATTTTGAACAATTTGAAAAGCCCAGTATTGTATCAATTAGAATTTCAAATGACACTCTTCCAGGTTTATAAATAGATACCTCTAGTCAGGGGCATGTGTATTACCTCCCTTCCCACAAAGGACGGAGAGCAACCTGTCTCAGGTGGGATGCTGGGGTCCTTCTGGGAGGGCAGGACACATGGTGGCAGGTCACAGCCGCGTCCCTGCCTAGCTCAATAGCTCAGCTTGCCCCAGCCAACTCCCTGTGTAACTTATTCCAAGAGAACAAGAGGCTCCCTGTATCATAGCAGGCTTCTTTCAGGTATTAACAAATGGGAAAAGTCTCACTGGGCACCTTGTGGGTTTTGTTTGTTTTTAAATCTGGCATGAATACATTTGGAACAACAGAAAAAGAGGTTAAAAATATGCTAAAGCAAAAATAGATCCTTCATCCGCAGTTCGTCTGGATGGTTGGCACTCACCCTAAAACATGAGTTATTGGAAGATTCGGAAACTCTAAAAATCACTGTCCAAAGGAAAAAGACAAAAAAGGAGACAGTCTCCTGCAATGCACGTGTTCGTATGACCAGCAGCACCATTCCCCTCCAGCATGACCCTCTCCTCTTAGTCTTAGCAGACCTTTTCTGGCATACTGCTGCACTAGCAGTACAAGCCACCACTAAGGCAGCTTTTGGACCATCACCTGACCATACCACAGTACAGTGCTTCTGCAGAGAGGCAACCTGTCGTGTGGTGATGCCAAAGAAAGATTCTTCTAGTGCTGAAGATTATTTGGAAAAGGAAAGCAGTGCTGGCCTGGAAGCCAGACTATGGAGAGACCTGAGTCTCCTCTCTAAAGCACGTTTCTCTCTAACTCCCACCCCTCAGCAGAGCCCCTGATTTCATGTGCACTGAACAGAGCGGGGGTATTGCTTGGATCCCAGAACTGAGCCTTCCCCCCCCTTGCAGATGCCTGCCCTGCAGCGAGTGCTGCCTTCCTTCCCAGAGGCTCAGCACAGTCCACCCGTACTCCTCCTCTGAGATAAAAGCCACAAATCATCATAGATAAAGCAGGCAGGGTGAACATGGATTGCTCCCACTAAAACCTGCTTGCTGCTGGCCCAGGACAAAGCCAGCCACCTCACTAGCCATGTTGAGCACAAGACTCCCACGGTGAGCAGCAAGCACTTAACAGCGTGTAGTAGGCTTGCACCAGCACTGCTGGCTTATTTTGTTGTTCAAGAAGTTATTAACCAAAATGCCCACAGAGCTGTCTTAAAGAGTGTGGAGCTACTGGTACTTAAACCAGAAGGAACTTTGGGCAAACTGCAAGTTGGCATTGCAAGGCTGCATGGCTGAAAAGCACAGCAGCTTTTCTTTCTTTCTTTTTGAACAGAACTTCTTTCCAAAGAGAAGGATGTGCTTGTACTTGAAGTGTAGGACACAGGGTCCCTTCCCCAGCCTCTCTAGGCAGGTCACTTCTCCAGGGTGGGTCTCTGTGGCACCCTCAGGACAAGGGGGCAAACTCACAGAAACGCGAGGCAAGGTGTTATGTGAGGCGAGAGCATTCCAGAGCCCGTGAGCTGGCGCTGTCTCAAAGGTCCAACAGCATGAAGGCAGGCTGGGAGCCACAGTCGCTGTTGGGGGTGAGGTGAGGGCCCCTGGGACTGGGTCAGGCACAGCTGCGGGACCCAGAGGGGTTTCAGCCCCCACAGCTGAGCGGTACTGCATGGAGCAGCATGTGCTGGACACAGACATCCTCTCCCCCTTTGCAGGCTCACTCTTCAAAAACACATTTTCCCCTCAACACAATCTACTGCAGGATTTGGGGTGCAGTTAATACAGTACCTGCCATGCTCAGCTTTTCCTTCCCTCCTTTGTCATTTTAAAGCTGCCGTTGTGAGGGCCCTTCTGAAATTATGTAAAGCCCTGCTGGTTAGATGAGGGCAACCTGTATTTATAATACCAGTGTTGAAACACATACTAATTCCACATAAATTTATGGCAAGTTAATCATGCCTGCATTTCCAATCCAGTTTTATGAGGTCAGAACTATTGGTCCAGCAGTCCTCCCGCGGCAGAGGCAGGAGGGGCTGCCAGCTGCTTCGGGGTGGCCAGGCTGTGCCCACCCTCCACCCCTGCAACAACGAACCAGCTCCCCACGGGTCTGTCCCAAGAGGGTTCCCATTTCCAGGGGCTTTGCTCTGGCTCCCCCTGAACTCATCCTATAGCACCACAGATGCCAGCACAAGTCAGAAAGGATCTGCTGTCTGTGTCCACTTGATACTTTAGCCGATCCGTTTTTTTTCCTGTTGCCATTGTGTGATCTACAGAAAGACACCAAGTCATCAGTCATGACAGCAGACAGCAGAATGACCCCATTTTGTTCTCTTCCAAAGCATCTTATTATTAAGTTTCAAAGCACTTAACATGCCTGGTACCTGGTTTAATGGTTAGTAGAGATGGGGAAAGATGGCACAGACACCTGAGACAAGCCATGTGGAAGCCATCACCAGAGCCTACAACCAATGCCTCACCTTTACTTCTCCACAGAAGAGCATTTTATATGCAGACCTCCTTAAGACCTTCCAGGAGTTCTACTAATACCTATGCAACACCTAAACCTGGTTAACGTATAGACCTCTCTCATCACATGAATCAGAGTAGACACCACAACATCACAACATCTGGGGTCTTGTGTTGACTTGCAATGCAAACTCTGGAAGAAGCGCTATCAGGCTGCCTCAGTTTCCCTTCTCTGTACTGAGAATATAAACTCTTGCTCAGATCCTAGTGTTGTTGCGCTGTCAACCTTGCCAAGGCTTGGCAGTGGCATAAGTCTTTGTTTGAAGAACCAAAGAGAATTTGGATCCCAGCTCCGGGTGCTTTTGGCACAGACGGACAGGGAACAAACAGATTTCACGCCACATGGAATCACTGGAAGGAAACAATAGCCGGTGGCAAAGAAAACAACCAAGATCAGTGGCATGTCCTGTCGCTTCCCATTTCTGTGCTTGCATGAAATTTCCAAAGATTTGGAGAACAAAACCAAGCTTTGATCTTTCAGTTGCTCTTCGCTGTAGATGCAGTTACTGAAGTAGAATAAGGAAAGGTCATTTGGCTACAGTTATGCTTCCAGTCCATTTCAGGGGTTTAGCACTGACATTAGCCCATAAATAGTGAAGACATCATTTTGTGAAATAAATTTTTAAACTGTTCTGTTTATACTAGACTTAGTAAAACACGTAAGCTCTTCCCACAGTGAGCTTTTGAAGGTCTATGAATTGACAGTCACCTTCAGAAAATTAAGGAAGGGACTACTGGGAATTTGAAGATGCAGCTTTTTATTTGTTTTACCTTTATTTCCTAGATAACATTATTTAGCAATAAAGCACAATTGTCTATACACATTTCTTAGTTGTTAAATAAATCGGTCAGCAAAACTGACTCTAAAATGCTCAAAATTTCTTCCAGTGCATGCAGAAAGTGAAAGTGCTGGGCCCTCCACATTGCCTGGATTTCTGTGCTTGGATATTAGGCTGCAGAATAGGCTTATCAGTTCACTAATAGCCATCTGATTAGACCTCAGTTCTCCATCCCATTCAGTCTATGCTTCCACAAGCTGAAATTAAAAATAATGACAGAAACAATTTCTGCCAGGCAAGAGAAGTTCAAGCTGTTACAGTTTTGGTGGGTTTTGCGTTTCTGTTGAAGTTGCTATGTGTTCCCTGTATTACCTGCCTACTGTTATTCTATTTATTTTACATTTCTGAAGTATAAAATATTGACATAAAAAAAATACAATACAAAGTGTAACTTCTCCTGCAAAACGCAGGAGAAAGCAAGCTGGGGAGCACACCGAGCTGTAGTTATTAGAGCAGCAGCCCTCCCCAGGCAGCGTTGTACCTGTAAAGGGAATGGATGAAGCCAGATGCCAGTCAAGAAGGGCCTTGGGACGTAGCTGGGAGACCTGAGGAAGCTGTGCAGTATGTCTAAATACAGGCAGATAAGATATCAAACAAGAAGGGCCGACAGCTCCTTCCTCATGGCCCTCTGGTCGGTACTGACTGTGCCAATATTAGTATCCAGTCCAAGAGAGACTTTCCTGAGACTTCAGAGCACTTTGGGTCACAGGCTCCTGCCACTGATCTTTCATACCCTTCATTTCCCATCATTTCTGCTCTCCATTCTCCAACGCACATAGCTTATGCTGCACAGCAAAACTCATTTATGAGACCTTTTGCCTAAGAATTCAAACTCTTTCATATCTTGGGAAAAACATACATTTTCATTCAGGTGCTTTTTTACTTCCGCAGCCCATTACTGTTATCTACCCTTGAACCACAGCCTTGTTTTGGAGGCTGCAGGACTCCAGGAAAGGGTCCAAAATAAATCTATACATGCAAAATAAATCCCTATCTTGATGACACAGGGAAAAGCTGATGTAGTGGATATGACTGGCAAGCATCTCTTCTTTCTGGGTCCCCACTGCAGGGGTCTAGTGCAGCTTATTTAAAAAAAAAAAACAAACAAAAAATCCCCACCAAAACCAAAACCCACTACCAAAATGGCATTTTATACCTGCCAGAACCAGGCCCTGCAGTCTGAGCTCAAGCAAGCTTTTATTATAGTTACGCTATGACAGCAGGCTGCAGTTGCGAGCTATGTGGAACCTACAACAATGCTCATAGGAACGTGTGTCTTTGGGAAAAGTGACTGCAACAGACGCAGCACCCAGTGGTTAAATACTGTCCTGGGATACAAGACAGGCCTTAATCCTCAGTGCAGCCCATGGAAGAGGTTTGCAGCATTTCATTCTAACCTCCCCATTTCTGCTTGGCTTCATGCCTGTGTAACTGCAAGCTGTAAGTGACCCTTCAGATGGGGTGATGATCCTCTGCCGATTGCATTCACCACTGGGCAAAGTGCATCTACTGGAGATGCTCTTTGTAGGTCAGGGAAGAGCAAACTCAGATAAGATTTATGGAAGCAAAGAGTTTATTTGAAATTAGCAAACACTCAAAGTGTTTACTTTAAACAGGCTGTATAGCAAGGAGACCAGCGCATGCTTTAAAACCAGCAGGATCAAACTCCCAGACCAAAGTCTCACGTCCATGCCCCGTGTTCTCTACTCTCAGACACAAGCCTAATGTCAAATTCTGGCTTGCAGGTGGCAACAGCTTTCCTGTATTCAGGCCAAGTGCTTACTATAAATCCAGCTCTCATGCAGCACTACTTCACCATCGAGGCAGGAAAACCTGCAGCACCTCCACGTATCTCAGTTGCCATAATTTGCAGTGTGCTGCCCTGACTTCCCAAACTTCTTATTTGCCAGATGCAGGGAATGGTCGAGGTGTCTCCATTCCCAACCCTGTCCTCCCCCCCAGCCATATATGTTTCTTCCCATAGCATCCAGGGATATTCCTCACCAAGCCAAGGCTGGGAAAACTGTTCCCCTTGTTTGCCAGATTGCTTTGAGAGTGCAGAACAAGCTCACTTTCACTGTGGATGACAAACACCATGCCAAGAAATCTAAAATAAAAATGAAAGCCACCAAAACAAAACAAAAAACAACCAAAAACCCCCCACCCAAACCAAAACACACTTTATTACTAATGTGATGGAAAATATTTTTCTGCTTCCATGCTGGGAAACAGAAAACCACAAGAACAGCAATAAACCCACAATCTCCCATAGGAAAAGGGGAAATATCTTCTGTGATAATGTCCAGAAGATAATTAATGTGTCTCTGGGATCTATACTGGAGTCCACCACTTCAGTCACCCTGACCCACAGCTTCTGTAAAATCTGCCAATTAGCATTATTCTGCTTCCAATTCCTCAGCACCACAGGTCCTCTTTAACAAAAAAAACCCAACAAATCATCAAAATCCAAAAAATCCAGAAGCACATGCTAATCCTGCACGTTCCTCTCCAACAAAATCAGGCTGAATTCCGGCATTCGGGGAGTTCTCTTACTGCCAGCTGAAGCTGACCTCATGGTAGAGCTGTTTCGTGAACTGCAGCTGTGCCGAGTGGTACTAAAATGCATCAGGAGTAACTTTCCTGGCTGCTAGCATCACTGTCCTGTCAGCACAACCACTGAAGTGGCCTCCCAAGAGCTGGTTTCCTCCTCTGAAACTCCCCTGAGGGTTCACTAGCCCCAGACACCATGTGGGACCCATGCGCCCCTGGCACCCTACATCCTGCAGCCCAAGCCCTGAGCACCTCCTGCACCTGGGGCTGCAAGGAGTGAAGGGCGACGCAGGGCAACTTCGGTTTCTCAGACAGTACAGCATAACCAAACCTTACTTGTTTAGAGCATTAAGATAAGGAAAACAAAAATAACGAAGCTGTAGTAATTACACTCAGTGGGACATATTTTAGTCAATTCAAACATAACAGGAGCATCACTGAAGCCAGCAGTAAATGCCCACACGTGAACACTCCCTCCCTCTATGTGTTCTTCATTCAAATGTATATTGCATGCACAAAAGATACTTTTAAACTAAATATATCCAATTCTAAGATTATTTTTATTAGCTGAAATAAAAAAACCCACTACACTGTATGCAACTACCTCTGCCTGACAGGGTAGATGCTAAAGCTACGCAAACCCTCCTGCACAGTCACAGCAGACTTTCCTAAGAATTTCTAACTAAAATATTTAAATTATTTCAAATTTATTAGCTTATCCACCTTGATTTAGACAGGATTTTCTTTTCTTTAAAATATCTTTCCTGAGATCATTTACGGGTCTTTTAAAGGAAAATTAAACCCCTATTACCTCTTAGATCAATACTCGATAGAGCCAGCCATTAGAGCAGGGCTGCCCCAGACCAGTACCCTTCATAAAAGGAGGGGAAGGAAGGAGAGAGGAGGGCAGGAAGAAGCCACTGTCCTCACAGTGCTACAGGGTCCTTGCAGGGACAGTCCTGCCACTGGAGCCCAAGACCACCCTCCTGCCAGAGGCAAAAATCAAGTGGAGCAGGATCCCACAACAGCCCATTCACTCCTGCACACCCAGCTCAGATGTCACTAGTGCCTTTTGCTTTACAAACCCTTGGAGCAGACAAGCTTTCCTCCTACTTTTTTTGCCTAGATATATCTATTTTCAGTGAGGATGGATGATCTATTTTGAGTTTAGTTATTGCACATGGGATTTCTTGTTGTTGTCATCTCTTTGACAGACTTTCCTCTCGCAGACTTTTGTCCCCTTTTCTGCAGAGAAGCCCCTGGAGAAAGAGCATCCCAAGAAGGCTACAAGCATCTCTCCCATTTGCATAATCAAGCTCTCTGCCATGGAGTGGGCTGGGAGGCAGGAGGGGAATGTAACAGACTTGCCATCATCTCTGCTCTTTTTGCACCTTCTTTTCAGTCTCTCTCTCTTTTTTTTTCCCCCTTACCAGCTTTGCTCCCGTCTATGAAAAATCAGCAAATAAAAAGTTACATTAACCCCACCCTGACCTTTCCGACATAATACACTGTGGGCTGATGGGCTGCCTTTGGAGCTTCGTTGAAAAGCTGTCATTCTTCGGCATCCCAAGTACAGCCTAGGGAGCATTTACTGGATAATTAATATATTAAATGCATGAAAAATAGTTACACAGGCCCCCCCCACCAGATCTTCCTCCCCACACACATATATTGCCATCTTTTTCAGGGAAAGAAGGGATGCAAAAAAGAAAGAGGAAAAAAGATAGATACAGCATGCGCACCATCAATATAAAAGCATCCCCTGAATAGCCATCATAAAAACTGTTCATAATTTTATAGCTTCATTCGTGCTGGAGCACCATAAAGGCAGGCCATATTTTTTACACTCAGGATGCCTCATAAAAAAAAAAAAAAGAAGAGAAAAGGAAGGAGGAAAGTTGGCATGGGAGACATGGAAGCACAGCACAGAAACCATCAGCTCACCTGAGGACAGGAGCTCAGTAAAAGGGGGTTTGAATTTGTCCTCTCTGACCTGCAAGGTTCTGAATCCCAATAAGACCATCAGAATAATTATTAATTGGGAAGTCTTTAGCTTTTTTCTTCTTCTCTTTTTTTTTTTTTTTTTTTTTTGCTGACTGCATATTTGCCTTTTAAAAAGGATGATGGAAAGCCAGGAAGGCAGCCCTGCCCTCCAACTGTGTCCTTCACCTTTAAGTGGGCCAGCATCTTTTTTGGTGCTTTGAATCCATTTCCCTCCACCTCCCCAAATGCAAAATTCATGAGCTGGAGCATGGATTAACAAATAAATTATAATGAAGGCAAATGGGTAGTAATAAAAAATAATAATAATAAAAAAGGAGGCCTCACCTTCACGTGACAGAGGCTGAGCAATATAACAAACCAGCTCGTTTATTTTCACCAAAGCCTGTTCTCCTGCTTGGGAAGGTAGGTTTTTAAAGCATTTTATCCTTTATTTCCTGTAATATATTTGGACAAGGCAGCTGTAAATCTGGAGCAAGAGGAGAAATCAAAGAGTGGCAGGAGAAGATGGGGGTCGAAGGGAAAGGAGCTGCGCTGGTTTGTGGATATGGCCCCTGAGCTTTTGTGATCCAGGGATTTAGAGCACTCACCTACACAGAACACTTTGCTGGGCTGGCTGCCTCTGTGCAGCGCTGCATGTGCCACGCTGCTGCTCCCGACTACCTCCAGCGGTTCAAATCATGCCTTTATTATACACCTGTGTGCACATTTTTAAGTGTGATATGTACGATAGCAGGGATATCCCTTGAAAATGTACACACTAGCCTTGTTACACCCATCGGACAACCCAGAGTCAAGAGAGAAAACATTACAGGAACCAGCTGTTATATCTATTAAAGCAGAACAGTAAGTTTAAGAGAAAGGCTGGGGTACCCGTTCTCCTCTCAGAGGTAGTTGGGGCAGCTATTTCCTCCTCAAGAGCTGTATCACAAAAAGGGCATTTTTCAACCACGGGAAAATTTAAAAGTTAGTTTCAGTTTTCAGTAAGACGTCGATACTGTGCTGTTTGGGGTTAGGGTTTTTTTGTTTGTTTGGTTAGTTTTTGGTTTTGCTTTTTCTTTTTTTTATACAGCAAGAACAGAAAAACTTAATTTCCTGCAACGAACCATTAAAAGAACCCTTTAGTACTTGGTCCCACACTAAGTTTTCTGATTAAAGGAAGTTTAAGAGAACCAAAAGAAAAGTACAGGACAAGCTAGTCACTATTTTTCACCCCAGCCACCTTCCAGATCCTTCCTACAGCTGAGCTTGCCCCTGTGGCACACAAATGGAAGCAGGGAGCCCTGAGTCCCTTCGGCTACGGACCTGACTGGGGGACCAACAGCCCAGAGGACCACCTGCCTCCTGCCCCTGCTGGGAGGTTCCTGCCGCACGCTAGGAGCCAAAGCTGCTGTCCACTGTGGCGAACCAGCAAGTTCAGAGCAACAGTTAGATGGGTACCGGAGAAGGCTCAACTGCCTGCGCAGTGCCCTCGGCCGGCTCCTGCACCCTCCCACCTCCAGCACCTATGTCTCCTTTGCCACAGAGTTAACAGGGGCACCAACGGTACTGCTTTTGCAGGTCTCTGCAAAAATACCTGTTGCTTCTTTCACTATCTTAAAGTCTAAGGAGATCTTTTCCTGTCTCAGCCATGAAAGCATTTTCCAAAAGGCAGCTGAAAGAGCCTGCAGGCATATCTAACTCCCCACCAGCATCACTTGCTGATGATAGCTAGCTGCCTCACAAGTCTACGTTTGTCAGCGAACCCGGCTCTCCCAACTTCACATGCTTGGGAACTACAGCGAGTCAGAATCCAGAGTAACCACTGATTTTGCAGAACCTGCTTAAAATTCACACAAGTTTAATTCAAGAAATCTAGTGGGATATACGCTTACAGAACTTCCTAAAAGTTGCAGGAATCACGCTTGGTTTGCTAGTTCAAGCGTGGCTACGCCACATGGCTTACAGTTTAGGCTCCCAAGTGCTGGGAAGAGTTCAGTCTCTGTACAAACACCCCCCAAACCACTGCTGAGAAGCCACCCCACCGGGAGGTACGTGGGCACCTACTGACCAAAGCCCAGCCATCTGCATGCAGGCGCTGGGCAAGGAATAATGCACAGCTGGCTGCAAAGCAACCACCAGCACTGCCTCATTTGTCTCTTTCATGTTTATTCATGGCGAACTCTGACAGAGGGATACGGCTCCATTCGGGAGTTGTCAGCAGGTGGCCTAATAGTGAGAATTAGTGAGCCACACAGCAACGAGACGCACTGGGGCTGCCTAATGCTGCCGATATTAACGCATGCTTCAGAAATGAATAAAGCTTCTTCGAGGGGAAAAAATAACAATAATAAAAGGATGAAGAAGAGTAGAAGGATCCAAGGGGGAGCCCAGTGTGCTATACTAAGCTTGGCCAATGCTCAATTATTGTAAAGATGTCCTCCATCCATGTGGGTGCTGACCTCCATCTCACATGCACAGACCACGTCAACCACAAATGGGAGAGGGAAAAATTTTGCCTTCAAATAATGCCCGAGAACTTGCATGGTTAGAGGCCGAGAAAGACCTTCCTGTGCCAGAGCTTTCAGTACCATCCTCCTCCCCTCTTCCAACTTTGACATTCTGGGTTGACACTCAACCTCTAGACAAGCAAGATGGAACCATTACTTGCTGCCCTGCTCTGCGCTAACATAGCCTCTGCTGTCAGCTGCTGGCATGGTGGGACACAGTAGACCACCTCTCCATCTGATGAGGTACGATATCCTCCACTTACCACAGTCAGGCAATGTCACAGCAGCTCCCAAGTGTGACTGCTGGATAGAGGTTTCTTGGGCCATGTCCGAGCTACCAGCGGCTCCTGAGGCACCAGGCATGGGAAGGCAGAATGCCAAGTCTCTGCAAGTGTCATCTCCTGATGCTTTCACTACAACGTGGCCCAACCTGGCTCACAACCTCTGTTTTTCTAACACAATTTCAGCACACAGTCTGCATCGGGAAACAGTTAACCTTTCAGGAAAGGAAGTAAGACTCAAAGTGATTTTGGTGTGTAACACCAACACTTTTCACAGCCTGTTTCACCAGCTCTTTGGAAATCAGGAATCTAATTCTACAGCCTGGTCCCCTCAGTCTCAATGGTCCCAAGAGCAAGAAAAAAGAGAAATTAAGAAAGATGCAAGAGAGAGCTAGGCAGCATCCAGTTTTCCTGAAGAGAAGGGGATGTAGGTACTAAGATTACATACGTACAACTAAACAGGTCTCCAAAGCTCCCTTTCCAGATTTAGCTGCCATGTCACATTTTGTCACATAACTACCAAAAATGATGGAAAAAGCTGAAAAATCTGTTCTAAGAAGCAGCATCTCAGTAGCCAATTTCCTTATCCCTTTCCTCCTGCACACATACCCCATAATCTTGGGCATAACTCCAGACACAAGGATTTAGAAACAGGGAACTTAGAAGAATCAGAGGATCAAATAATACACCTATTAAACCCACTTTGAAAAAAAAAAAACAACGGTTCTAGGAAGTGCAGGATAAGGCCCTAAAAGCAGTTTCTTCCTTCCCCCTCAACATGCTTGTGACACTTGTGTTAGCATTGCTGGCAGGCTTTGAGCGTGGGGAGAAAAATGAGCATTGTCCTGCCATCCCCCTGCCCATGGCAGCCTTGTGCCTCAAGCCATTTTGTCGTGGCTAGTGTTTTCACAGCAAGTAGCACAATAAACAGTAGCCAGACAATTTTGTTTCTTCTGTTTATAATTTGTTCCTACTATAAACGTTAATTTTGTGGTTTGCCCAATAGCTTTTAATCTTTTTAAATGCTAGAGACATGTACAAGCTGAAAAAGCTCTGAAACCCCAAACCAAAAAAAAAAAAAACCAAAACCCCTTTCCTCACATCCCTGTTTCCTGCAAATAGGAATGACACACACACACATCCCGCACCCTTTCATGTCATGCCAAACACACACAATTCCTGCCTAGCACTGCAAACTCATCTGACCATATACCCTTTTTATGAATTAAATATCTAAGTTGTTGGGTTTTCCTTTTGAATTTTAAACAGTTTTCACACCTGGTCTGAGGAAGGTTCAAGTAAATTACCAAAAAAGCGCCGACTAATTTGAAAAAATATTTAAGAAACTCCAAGTTCCCTGCCTTTTTTACTATCCTCTGCTCCATAATTACATTGCACTGCCTGATATTTTCATGGAACATTAACCGAAGTCAGGTGACTGCCCCCTTACAGTCTACGCCTATCCGTTACCCATAAGACCCCCATGGACCTTGACATTATTAATAGTCCTATTCATTAAGTATTACTCTTGTAGAATGAGTAGCATAATATTGGCCTGGAGATAGGAACAGGCAGAAGGAATAAGTCAAATTAATTTTCCGCAGCAAACGCCCCGATTCTGTAAATGACATTCTATACTGTTAGCATTTTAAATGTGACACAAATGGCAGGAGATACAATTTGAAAGCAAAATAGTAGAAGACATGGCTCAGGGTGTAATGTGCTGCATAAAAATCCAATAACATCAGTTACATGAAGGAAGGGAATGAACCAACCCGATGGAGGGTTTTAATTTGCATTTGTTTAAAATGGCAGGTAAGGGAGCAAGAGAAAGGCTGCGGCTCCCTGATTAGGACTTTCTCCCCTTCCGCTGAGGACGAGAGTGCAGAAGAGCTTGGAGCCATGCTCTTCTCCGAGACCTCAGAGCATGCTCACACCTTCCTACCACTGCAGACTGTCCTGCCACCTCCACCACACTCACTGGCTGAAGGCAGCCAAAGGGTAAATTCTAGGCTGGCCCACCCGAAAGACTCAACACAAATCCAGGAGAAGCATGCAGTCTCAGCTTGCCGTGTTTCAAGTCCCTTCAGATAGCTCAGCTTGAACTCCAGTTTCCCCAGGTTCACACATGAGGAGAGAGGAAGAGCTGGAGGGGAATGAAGGCTGTAGGCAGGACAAAGCGAGTGGCCCGTAGGTACAAAATCCAGAAGGGCATCACTTGGTCTGAGCACGCTTTACCAGAGAGCTGCTCTGAACTGATGTGCATTTGATCAACAGCATCTTTCAGGAAAGAACAAAACCACACATCCCGGCTCGACTGGGCTTCTCCAGTGTCAGAACTGCTGCCACCATCTCTCGGGTCAGACAAAAGGCACGGCCTTGCTGCGTCTAGAAGAGATGGACCAAAGCCTGAGCCCTTGATTTAAGCACATCAAAACACAGCCACTTTGGGGGAGTTCCAATCCCGAGCTAAAGGCAAAATTTTTGAGCAAATGTCGCCAACTTCGCAGTAGTTCAAGCTCTCAAATCCAAAGACCCTCACAGCTGCCCAAAGGATGAGTGGGACTGGAATGCAACACTAGTGCTGAATCCTATGCTTTCACAGCCTTTTTTTTTTTTTTTTTTTAATATCTAAATCTGGTCTGAGAGAGTACAAGAATGTACATCTCCAAGCCATTATGCATTTCTCTTTATTTTCTTTGTCTTTCATTTCCTTCCTTACAAAGTTCACTGTACCAAAGCTGTAGACCACCAAACAGGAAAACAAAAATAAATGCAAAGCCTGACCTCCATTAGTTTTATTTAGGTTAAAGCACTGCACTGTAGTTTATTTATTAACAACATAAAAAGACATCGCCTATAGAACATAGAATAAATACACATAATTTCCCCAGAAAAAGCATTGAGCTGGCTTCCTGAGGGGGAAAAAACCTATCACTTAATTGAAGCAAGAAATGTTCAATCCAATAATCTATAATTAGATATTTTATGGAATATGTTACCTAGAGATGTTTATTTATAAAATGTTTCTATCAATAATAAGTTGTTGGGAGGGGGAGAGAAGGTCCATTCCTTGGCTGCTGGGATGAGTGTTTATGTTGGAGTGAATTTCATCAGCAGTAAAGGAGGCTTTTCCCGCAGCCCATCGTATGGAGTATGGGATCATTCCTCAGCCTCGCCAGGTGCTTGAGCCATACAGATACCATCAGAGTCAGAGGGCAGAAGTCTACAGAACACAAGCTTCTAGCCATGCTCATTGACAACGGCAAAATGCTTAAAGTCACCTCAAAATATCGAGATACAAAGCGAGTTTTTAGGACTAGGCCTGAAACAGGTGTTGGCATCTGAGGAGCTGTATTGGAGCTGCAACCTATGACATTCTCATTTCAGAGCCATTAGATCGCCTTAAAGACTCTTCCTTTCATAGTCATGTACTCCCAGAACACATTGGGCAGTTCACATAGCAGATGTGAGCAAATATTTGAACACTGTTCTTGTCAAATCAGCAGGACTTCAAAGACTAAGAAAAAGAAGATGCCTCTGAGTAAGAGTCCCAGAAAACCTACAGACCAAAACGACACACGTGTAACCCTCTACCCACACCTTGTGAATGCTGGTTTTCCTCCAAAAGTATTATTATTTCTGTTGGTTGCAGCCCTACTGTGGTTCTTATTACAAAGGCAATTTCTCCTCTCCCTTTAGTTTGGGGTGTCTCTACAGTATTCAGTGCTCCAGCTACTTCTGCTGCATAGTGAACTGTAAATTGTGTTTGAAACTGCAAAGTGCAAAATAAAGCAACTGATTGAAGCAGTAAAAAGAAAAGAAAACGCCAAATCCACATTGGTGGAAGGGACATAGGAAAAAGAT
The DNA here is from genome assembly GCF_017639655.2 of Falco naumanni. Taxonomy (NCBI): domain Eukaryota; kingdom Metazoa; phylum Chordata; class Aves; order Falconiformes; family Falconidae; genus Falco; species Falco naumanni. The sequence continues at coordinate 110,752,169 of NC_054054.1, read as the reverse complement.
ACTTCCTTCATCAAGGTAACAAGATTTGGGTGGGAATATACATGTCAAGAGATGAAATACAGAAGATAATTAACTCGTATCCTACACAAGACAATACTATGGCATAAAAATACTCGGGCTGAACTGCCAGGTGATTTATAAAAAGATGAGACTTAATCAGATTTCTTATAATCTCTAATAATTTACATAATATTAACAGGTCATGACTAGAAAAACAGTCTGTCTAGAAAATTGTAAATTTGCACAGATATTCAGAACTGGGAAATATTAGCAATAGCATATGCTCATGTCTTTTTTTTTTTTTTTTTGTCCTAAAAACACATTTGAAAGTGCTGGCATATGGTGTGTTTACATTTACTTGAAAACTGCCTACAAACGGCTTAGTTGCCCTTGCACCCGCCGCCCCGGTCTGACTGCCGGCAAGCAAGGCAGCGCAGGCTCTGCGCAATCATTAACAGGAGACACCGGGACATGGCGAGTGGAGTTAAGGTCAGGCAGTGAAAACAAAGCCCTGCAGCCGAGAGCACAGCTGAACACACCAGGGCTGTCCTCTCCACCATCTGCGCTGGACTCGCAGGAAGGATGACTCCTCAAGTCAACTGTGACTTTGGTTTGATAACACAAGATCACGTTTAGTGGGTGCCAGGGAGGCAGCACGACTAAGTTACACTGCAGAGTCACCAAAGAACAAACACAAAGCGCTTGGTCCGAGCCCACTGCGAAGGGCGGGCAGCAAGGGGAACATGCAAAGCACAGGACAGGGACCTGCACTAGCATGGAGGGAGAGAAGAAAAAAAGCCATTTTTCAGACAAACACTTTATTTGCCAGTTTCAGAAGATCCCACCTGCATCCATCTCTAGCACCAGGAGGCTGCTCAGTCCATCTCCACTGGCCCCCCAGCCAGGTCCTCCTCAGCACACAGCACCAGCCCCCTCATCCCCACCTCCCCATCCACTGCTAGATGGGAGCTCTGCCACCTCCGATCCATCAACGGTGTTTACACTTGGCTCCCTCGCTCTGCAACGAGCACGAAATGGGGGGAAAATTATAATAATATCACAAATGAAATTGAATGAGTAACAACATTTTCTAAGAACAGAATAAATACAGTTGGTGGCGCCTTTTTTTTCCAATTTAGTATTGTTTAATATGCATTTAATCAACCCATTCAGTATTATAGAGTCTATGTACCGTGACACCCTCCTATGCCACAGAGGAAGCATTCATAGGCCATTAGGCTAAAGTAATATGTATGAGGAACCACTTTTCCCCAGGGTGTAGTAACTATTTTTGCTCCCCAGTCGTCCCCATTAAATCATTAAACCTCATGACTATGCTTTCTGAACTCTACCCTGATCTTTAAAAAGCAGAACATTAAAGGGCAACTGTCACCCTCCATTGCACAGGCCTTGTGTTTTATATATTCAAAGCATTAAGCCTTTTGTCAGTCTATACATCATAAGCACTGGAAGACTGTATGCACAAACAGGAAATGTTTATAACTGATGTCCCTTTTATAGTGGATGTGCGAATGGGCAGGATAAAAAAGCTGAGGCTCGGCTATTTTATGGAAACTGAAGCAACGTGATTTTCCCCAGCTGCTTGCAATAAAACCATCTTCGTTACTTATCTTTATGTGGCCAGTTGCAGGAGGAAAGAGAAGCAGTTTAGCGCAGGCAGAGAGCTGGAGGCCCAGGAGTCATGAGGGGTTGCCAACTTTGGACTTGCAGATCTCATTTCCCTACTTTATGGCAAAAGCTTAATTAAGAGAATAGCAGTAGGAAAGGTATCTACTGAGAGAAGCTGGGTTGGACCTACACAGATCCTTCCCAGCTCCCAAACATCCCTTCACATGTGGAGCTGTCACTACTGAAATGCATCCACATCTGGAGAGAAGGAGGTTAGCAAAGAATTCAGGGCACTACCACCTCTCTAAAACATTCTGTTCTCTCTTCTTGAAGGCTTCTTGAAAGACCTCTCACAGCAAACTCACTTTGCCATCTCTGCTTTGCTCCGCTTCAAACTGGGGACTGCAGATACAAGGAACAAGAGGTCTCTGCCTGAACACTGGCCTGGCACAGCTGGAAACACACTGGGACACCATTCCCAACTCTACCACAGAGCCTTGGAAAAGAGGTCTCCTCAACTGCTTTGTGCCTTGCAGCTTCCATTTTGTTGTTGAGAATGCAACTAAAGCCTCCTATAGCACGTGTTAGGTAATTTTGCTAATGCTTCCAACATTCTCTCCTAGGTTTTTGAGAGCTGAGGTGCTGCAGACACCCACACAACATGGGCGAACAGCTGCAGAAACCCCTGCATGGACTTCAACTAAGATTTTGGGCAAGTCACTTCCCTGCACCTGCATCCTGCCCTGTGTACAACCACAGAGCTTTCTGGAGTACAAATACTCATTAGCAGCATGGGAAACCCCTAGGACAGGACTGAGCTTTGCCAGGGCTTTCAGCACCCTGGCAAGGGAAGACACAAAAAAAGCCTCTAGGAAAGGTTTCTGAAAGCATGGGGATAGAGGCAGACAGCAGTAACCCAAAAGAAGAAAATTAGCAAATACCTTTCAGAGCAGGAAAAGAAAACAAGATAAATGTCAAGGTCATGTCAGGGGAAGGGAAAAAAATACTTCCACATTCTTGAGGCTGTATTACACATGTACCACTGCACAGCTTTGTAACCCACCTCTGCATATTCCCCCCAGTACCACCCACCCTCCCCATCCCTGGCACCTGAGGATGCTTCCCAGTTACCTGCAGATCCCTTGTAAAACAACAGGGAATGTTAGGTTAACATGACTTAGAGAGCGATAGCGTAGCTTGCAAAATGTCAGAGCTTTCATCCTGTATGTTAACTTCCCAGCCAGTGGTATCAATCTGCAGCAAAACACAGTTATTTCATCATGACATTAGTTCACCTTTAAAGGCATATGGTAAAGCCTGCTTTGTGGCTTGCAGCAGATGAGCTTCCTATAATTACAATTTGAACTGTTCCACAGGCAGCTCTATAGATAGTGGATCAGTGATTAAAGTTGAAATCACAGGGTAAGTAGTTCTGTGACACCGTGAGTCACAACAATCATCAAAGACTCAACTCTGGTTTCTGATGAAGTGGAGATAGTGCAGTGATTCAAGTAGGGGACTGAGACTCAAGTGCTGCTACTTGGAGGCAGGAAAAGAGCAGACACATTCTTGAGGAAGATACTCAGTTCGTGCTATTGACTGGCCCCAAGCAAATCTTTAACCCTGCGTCTCTGAGAGAGCATGACTGTGCATCTCATTGCGGTGGGGCCCCCAGTGTCACACCTGAGGATCACAGGCTCCAGTTAAACATTCTTCTTGCCGATTCCTCCTTTGATTTGAGGAATAATGCATGCAGGGCACAGGACTGCCGCAGCAATGCCAGGGCTCAGTGACAGGTTGAGGCATGCATTTGTTTTTCCCTACAGAGCTTTCTTGCTCCCCGACTATCCCATCAGCACAAGGCATGGAAGGGAAAGAAATGTGCACTCACACTGTTGTACCCCTTGCTGACCCCCATCAAAAGTAAAGGGCTTTTTTTTTTGAAAAAACAAAACAAAACAAAAAAACCAAACAAACCCAAAACAACGAACAAACCACTAAGCCATACAGGAAGCCAGCCTCTAGTCTGCTTGGCAATGAACAATAAAAATCCTGCCATTACCTCTGCTGGAATATAATGGGCTAAAGCATTCCTTTTCCCTAGTGCACCTCCATTAAACTTTGGTGAAGCTGATGCTGAAATAATTTTGATCTAGAAAAAAATCAATGGGTTCAAATTTGTAAGGAAAAATCCACAATGGAATTGCCACAGCAAAAACCCCCATGCAGATAAGAATTCGCTCAATTCCCAGCAGAGTGACACCTCACTTGCACATACAGTAAAACGAATTACAGCACATGGAAGGTACTGGATCTCAGCTCCCTTTCATTCTCAAGCTATGACTTGCTCTTTCCCAACCCTATGCATGTTTACTGTGATGATGCACAAATCCAGGTGCTGAAGAACTTTTACCACCTGTAAAAAGGAGTAAAAGGATAAACTGATAGGGGACTTTACACCCATGGCTCAGGTAATACCAAGCCAACAGCCACATGCAACTGTGTCCCAGCGCAGGTGGCACTGGACTGCATGCTGTTCCTGGGGGTCAGGAGAGAGCTGAGGGGACTTCAGCAGGCAAACCTCTGTCTAGGGACCCCATCCCATTGCAAGGTCCTGTGCTTTTAAGTTCAGCCAAATTCTACAGCCAGCCCAGATACTTTAAGGGAATTGCTTGCTTTATGCTTTCATTTAAAGATGAAAGACATTTCATTTAGAGCGGGAAGAGGGAGGGGTGGCAAGCGGAGTTACAAAGCCAACAAGCTTCTCTCTCCTCCAGGAAGATTGTATCATGGCTCCTGGCTGCCTGCCACAGCCAGCTTGAGCATTAACCACGGACAGTGACTGATGGATGCCTACGGTGCCAGCTGCAGAAAGCTGTCCAGGAGGGCGGGAGACAGCCTCTGTGCTCAGCATGAGTGCTCCATTTGGAGGAACAGGGTCAGGATTTGTGAGGCAATCGGCCCGACTGGGACAAGCCTCTTTGCCATGCCACTGCAGCTGCACCCTGGGGACAGTTTCTCAGCCCCAGCTTGATGCTCTGAGGGGGGAGACAGGAATGGCGGAACGGAGCACTGGGTCCAGGTCAGCACTTCATTCTCTGAAAGAAGGTGAGCTGATGTAACAGCCTTGTTCAGCTTTCACACATCCTTGTATGTTTCTTAGCACAACTCAACCAGCTTGCGTCTTTCACAAGTTGCATGTAAGACTTTGAGACTCTGTGTAAGGGAATATCTATGCTGTACCATGGCATAAGAGGAGGCTAACAAGGATAGATAAGAGGAAAGAAGAGAAGCTAAACAGTGCCTAACAATTCTGGCCCCCAGGTTAGTAGATGTGACCCATCAGTTTACAAAGAAATCCTGATCATGCCTTGGAGGCTCACCTTGGCAAGGCAGTGTCACACCAGGGACCTGCTGCCATCCAACACTTAGACCAAAAGCAAAGCCTGTAGTGCAGGAATTTGAGCTTCTGAGGAATTTACCACAAGATTTGCTTCCAGCTTTATGGTGCTTATTTTAAAAGGATAAACAAATACATTAACTCGCCTGGGAAAAGGGCAGAAAGATACCACAGGACATTTTAGAGCAAATATTCACAGCAGTTTCAAACAACTCCATGTATTTGCTTAAGCAACAGGAAGACAGAGCTTTCTATTTTCCTCACTGTCCCCCATAGAAATTCTCAGCAGGCTTTGGTCTTCTGCAATAGATTCACATCCTAACCACCCAGCTGGACATCAACACCCAGACAAACAGCATGGGGCATCCACCACTGGAATCCGCTGGCTGTCAGCAGCGTTGAGCAGGGAAGGGTTAAGCCCACAGGTGCCTCAAGCACAGTGCAGCACCAAGGTCCTTCCCAAGGCTGCAGGAAACAATGCAGCTATCAGTCTATATTTGGCCTTTGCCCTTGGATCATTTATGACTTATTCTTCACCTCCGATGACCACAGCAGCGAGCTTTCAATCTCTCACTCCCTAGCCTGAAGCAAGGGCTCTCCCTCCCCCTTTTTTAAAATCACACCATTTGCAATTAAAAGCAACTGCTAAGAGAAGGTCTCAAGCAAGTCTTCCCTTGCCCCTTTGTGCTCCTTGCCTTGCAAAAGCCAGACTCTGGCATGATATCAGCTTGGGGCCAGAATGAGGTGGTGGTCCTGTTGTATCAGGATGTGGCAAACAGGGAAACAGAGACATCTTGCTAGCCTACAGCTTAAAGTCCACACTTCACACTTGGAGAGAAGTTTTAAAGGGAACAAGTTTGGGTGGCCTTTTACTTTACAGACTGTGGAGTAAAAAGAGATATTGCTGGGATCCAAAATAAGCCTTGTTTAACCACTTGGACTCCTATCCGCAACGCCAGACCTTTGTGAGCAGTCTTACATGACTGTACAAGCGCCACACCCCTGGCAGACACCAGTAGCATCACCTGGAGGTTAAGAGGTTCAACTCAGCACATACCAGTAGAGCTGTGAAATTCTGACCATTGCCCACCTCCAGGTTCAGCACAGAAGCGATGCAGTTGCCAACCACACAACATGGCAGCAGGTAAAGGCAAGGGGTTATTTCCTTGCAATTAATCAGTTCTTCAAAGAGGAAGGAGCAAACTGCAGCCTGTAATACTGCACCCTTGCAAGAGGATATGCCTGTGGTCACCACAGGCTGATTGCTCAACCACTTCCTTTTAAACCAGAGCCCCACCAGACTGAATAAAGGCCTGGTAACGTCCTTGCTCTGAGCAGACTGCTGATGCACAGCTACACCACACCCAAGAAAACACAGGCGGCTTCTCCTCCCCACACCACACAGCTCTCCGTGCTCCAGAACCCATAGCTTTTCCTTGCAGCAGCGTCCCCCATGCCGGGAAAGACTTCCCCATTCCTGAGGAGGTTAAAATCCAAATCCCACCACATGCCCCACCACCGTTTCACCACATCGCATGGACCAGCCAGCAAGCACCCTGCAACAGCAGCCTAGCTCAGCAATAAATGATTTCTCACCCGAGCCAGGCAGCAGACCTGGAAAAAGTTAGACAAATCATAGCTGCCGCACTCTAACGTTCCTGCTGGAAAGTCACCTCCATCATCCTAATTTATCAAAAGGCCAAGATACTGGTCAGACGCAAAGCCTTTCTCCTATAATATCGCATATATGTAACTACAAGCTGTGAGATTACACCAGATGCGTTTCACCCAGGAGAGCCAGTATTTGGTTTCTTGGGCCATAGCTTAGCATTTCTTCCATTTCATAGCCAAAGAAATTCCTTGGTGATACAGTCCTCTCCTACTTCTTTCAGGAAAATATCTCTGCTGTAAACGCACCATGTAATCCTAAAACAAAGACAGAAGTTTTGCAAGCGTACCTCGTTCTGAGACACCTCTAAATAGCTACCTGAGAAGGCAACACAAAAGCATTCAGGAGTGAAACCATTCTGAGGGCCTTCACTGCTAATGTTAACATAGAAGGCTAACAAAATAGACTTAACATTTTCCTCAAACATGTAGTGGTAGAAGTGTTTTATGGTTAATTTTTCAAAGCCTTGCATCTCAGCCACAGAGGCTCCGGACATCGTTAATATGTTCCCAGCACTTCTCAGAGGACCAGGAGGAAGAAGGTTAGCACCACGCTCTGCTCATCTCCTTTTACAGCACTAGGACGTACAAGATTTGAGAGTTTTGCACTGCTTGCAGCTATTGTCAAGGGCCCAGTGAGGACACAACCTGAGTTGCAGTGCATGTGTCTGGTCTGTGTTCGTGAGGACCAACTTCACACCACAGCTCACATGCAGCCTGAAGGCTTGATCAGCCACAGAACAAAACAAACCCATAACGTACTATGAGATCAAAGTTACTAATCCATTTTTCATGGTAAAGAGGACAAGGTGAGTTGATTTTTTTTTTTTTTATCCCTACTAACACTGTATTTCCAGTATTTGTTTTTCAAAGATCAAGGTCAACGCACCACATTAGTTCCCCTGCTGCTTTCTTCAGCACAGCTTTGCTACCTGACAGCTGCTAATCCTGGCTGACCAAAACCAAAGCAAGCGCTGTTTCTCTCCTTCACCCAGATTTTTGGGAACAAAAACCACAGACCAGCTCCTGCTTTTCAGAGTGCAAATCCTGCTCAACCCCACAAACTCACCCTGAAGTCAACTAAATCCATGAGGGCTGATAGCATCAAGAGATGAGTCAAGAAGTCAATTAGCCTTCAAAATCCTTTTTAAAAACAAAACAAAGGCAAGAAATAGACACACAATGGATCTAAAGTACTTGCTGGTGCCTCATAATAATTAGATTATTTTCTTTTACACTCAAGTTTACACAAAAAAAAATGAGCACCAGCTTCTGAGACCTGCCTTATATCTGTGTAAGGAGGTAGGGGAAAGGGAAGGCAGGCTGCAGGGATGCTGGAGATGAGCACCCAGCTTCTCCAGTGAGAAATCTATGCATGTTATGCAACACCATTCAGCTCCTCCTCTTTCCTTCTTCCTTATGATTGCATATGCCTTGCAGTTGGTGCTTATTTGAGAATTACAGCTCTGTAAACACAGAAGGGCTTGCAGGATTGTTCCAGCTTTACATATTTCTGGGATGCATTTTTCCTTCTCGTGCAAAGCCTTATCTCCTCCAGCTCAGAACACTGAAAGTTGCAACATAAAATTTGCTCTTTTTTTCCCCAGGAAAAAGAAAATACTTCTGCTATTTTGTTTCTTTTTTTATTATTATTAAAAAAAAAACGTTCCCTCAGCTTTAACTAGCTAATTTTCCTGCAGAAACAGTACATTTCTTTTATGTGTTAATTTTTCTTCCTCTATTTGCACTTCACAGCATGTAGTGACATGTCAGGCATCGAAGAACAAGAATCTTCTACTTTCTTCTGAGATGACAAATATTCCTGGTGCAGATGACCCTAATGCATCTGTGAATTCAACTACACTTGTGCATTTTGCAAGAAGAGGCTTCTTCTAATGATGCCATTTCCACTAATATAATTAATCTTGTATTAACCTTTTTCCCTTTTTGTTTTTGTTTTTGTTTTTTTTTTTTTTTTTTTTTAATATATATATACAGGATTACCAGGGAAGTATCTTGCTTTAAAGTCTTGAGAAAAGCTTTTCACCCAAACTGTGACTGATGCTTTCCACTAAAAGGTTGGTCAGCAAAGTTCTCACATGTTTTGTTTCATAAACTCAAGATGTGCTATTTGGAAAAAGAGGTGGTTTGGTTCTAAAATATCCATCTAGGAAGTAATTTGTTTTATCAGAGCTGTTCAAGCGAAATGCATGGAAACTTCCCAGAGAGCAGGAGGGTTGATTCCTGCCAGCAACGCCACAAATAACCAAAGAGGGGCCCTGCTGGAACAGCACAGCCATTTGTCCATTTGTATATAAGAAAGCCACAAAATTGCGAGTCAAGGTGAAAAGAAATGCCTGAAGTCTGGAAAGTGACAGCAAACATCTCAAACCACTTTAACCCTGGGCCACTATAAACAATTTCACCAAACGTACGATTCACCCTTTTGTTAGACAAGGGCTCCAGATTTCTGTGCTGCACATCGCAGACTCAGCCCACTCAGCAAAAGATCTCAATTCAGAAGTTCATAACAAATAACCCTATAATTAACCTCATCCCCCAAATCTCAGATCCACTTTCAAGATATGACATCTGCCCCCTCCTGTCGGTTCAGAAAAATAACATTAAGAGCTTCAGCTCCGGGCTCAAACTGAAAAAAAAAAAAAAAAAACAACCCAAAACCAAACCAAGAAAAAAACACCCAGGCTTGCCTGCCTTCCGCCGCCCCCCCCGCTTCCTGAACTGTCCTTGTCTGAGCCTAAAATTCTCCAGCTATGCACACCCAAACCCAAGTTACCTTGAATACCGAGGGGAACGCTGCCCATTCCCCTGTGTACAGCAGTCGCTCCTCCCTAAGAAAATAATCTCACACCATCAGAACAAGCAGGTTTGACAGGACAGTACTCTGCAGGGCTTTTTCACCTTTTATTGTCATCGCTCCCCCCAGGAAAGCTGCGCTGTCCTTGCAGTCTCCCCAGCATTGCTGCCTCCTGCTCCAGCTCCTCAGCATCCCCCCTCGCCCTGCCCCGGGGTGTTGCAGGAGGCTTTTTGCAACTGAAGTGTGAAGTCCTTCGCTTCCCTACGCCACAGTTTGCTGAGTATTAACATTCGCCATCGGTTGCTTCCCCTCTCTGCTGCTGACAACTGTTAATTTTGTCACATCAGCCACTTTTGTAGATTTAACTTTGCTCTCCTGCTCTAGCCATTGTAGCTTGATAATAAATCAACAGTCTGGAGGCTTCACGTGGAACACAAAGGCCTTTATGGTGCATGTGAAGATGGGAGTCTTTACATTTTTAAGTAGGACTTTGTCACATTCATGAGGGGGTAATAAAAAAATTTACATTTTGACTTTCAGAAAGAAAATGTGGTGGTGGAAAAATACTGTTCTTGTAGCTTGCTCAGGACATGTGACATGCCTCAGAGCTCACAGAGAAGGTCATATTGGACTTCCAAGCCATCATCTCAGCTCTGCCAGGCAAAAAATGGTTCGCATCTTTCCCTGAGGATGCTAAAGAGCAGACTTGCAGGTAATGCCAGATTTAACTAGAAGATCTTCCAGCTATGTCTCCTTTTGGAATTTATACATCCCCTGCACAGGGAGAAAAGAGAACTTGCACTCCAAGACAAAGGCTTTGCACACATGCTGACCATCGGGCAAGTAAGCGCCACATCCCATGGGATCCCACAAGCTTACAAAGAGATAAACACCTCCTTGGGAGGAGGCAGGACACAGCATCCCCATACCGGGTGCTCCAGCAGCACCAGGGTCCAAAGCTGGCATATGTCTGCGCATTAGCCACAGGCAGCATTTCCTTTAAATTCCTCATAGGATCCATGTTGGAGAGTCTTGGCATCCCAAAGGGCACATGATTCCCTGCATTATGCTACAGCAGCCTAAGGGAGCAGGGCCCACTCACAGATGGCAAAGCCCTTAAACGCGCCAGTGGCATGAAGGAGCATGCCCAGCCAGCACAGACGGACAGACAACTTCTATCTGCAATGGTTTGAGAGAGCTCCAGAGGAGGGAAGAAAATAAGACAGCAGAAGCCTCTCCCCAGTCACCAGCTCGTGTAAAATGGGGCAGCTGGTTCCTTGCTCCCGCTAAAAGGAGTCTAAACGTGTGTTCAGGTGCAGCACTGCGAGTGAGCTGGGACTGGCTGCACAAACGCTCCCCACGGCTAGGGCTGGCTGCCGTGGAGCACGGCACAGCCCCGGCACCGCCGCGGTGCCAGGAAGAGCCATCACGAGGCCTGAGATGGCCAGGTGGGGAGGGTAGGGGGGCTGGAGCAGGCCGGGAGAAATGTTTAAATGTCTAAAAATCCTCTCTCTGCAGACAGTCTTTTGGGGAGGGTCTCCCAGCAAAGGAAACCTGCCTTTTAGGAGTCGCAGCGGATGATCCAAACCCAACGTTTTCCGCAGATTATCTCTTCCTGTCGTTTCCCTTCTGGACACGGCTTGCAGCCTTGCAAATGCCAAGGGTCCTTGCAGTGTGCACAGGCAATCTGTCCTTTAATGAACTCTGCCAGCTCACACTAAAGATGTAGAGTGTACCTTGGAGCAAGGCAGGGAAAAAAGAGGCAGCAGCCTCCTTTTGCCCTGTGGATGATAACCTCACATGCATATTATTTCCCACCATAATCCTACTGTTTTTAATTAGTGCGCTGTAAAAGGAAGAAGCACCACATCTCCAAGGGGAAAAGGAGGAGGGAAGAGGGGAGGGAAAAAAAAGAAAAATCAGCACAGAGGATTCTGTCCAACTTTTCCAAAAGCTTAATAGATTTTTAAATGGGGTTATTAACACCACCTATGAATTATTTTAGGGACCTAATTATAAAAAACAAAACCCAGTTAATTAGGTTTCCTGAACTTGCCTTGACACAGGTGAAACAAGATCTCTAAATGCAAGAGGATTGAAAAGCGAATCACTTCAAACAAAGAATCAATGAGTATTATTGCAGAACCAATTGAACAATTACTTCTTTAATTGTTGGCACCCTGCTACCTTCACTTAACAACAGGATGGATCAGCAGAGTTACTTAACCTCCTCCAGTAACTAAAAAGTATACTGTTAAAGCCAAAATAGATTGCTGCACTTTGGAGGAATTGCTGGAGGTGAATTAACTGCCTGCCGAGGAATGAATGGAGCATGTGCATGGCACATCACCTCCCGGTACCGGCCGTGGGAGCTGCACTGCTCCTGCCTCTCAGGACCTGCTTGCTCACAAGAAGCCATGAGGTTTTTATCTGAGCAGTGATCACAGAGCTCATCTTGCACCACCCACACGACAGCACTGACAAGGTGAGTACATTTTTTTCAGGATGTGCCTTTCAGCAGGAACCAATGTGCAGGGACACGGCATGGCTGAGCGGGACTGAGGGTTCCTCTCCGCGCCAATCCAGAGTTGCAAGGGGATTTGGACACATTGCTCTGGCTGAAACTAGACACACAACCTTCCTTCAAACCGCTTTGAAAATCCCAGCCTGGAGCCTTGCTTCAATGCTACCGATTTACTATCTCAAAAAATGAGACAAACCCACAAACAAGGAACACAAGCCTGGCTGGGGAGAGCGGCGGTGGATAACAACTGCGGTGCCGATGGCAGAGCGCTGGGCTTCGGTTATTGCGCATCCTCCTGCCTGTTTGGAAAGAACTTCCACCCTGTGCCTGCAAATACCACCACCAAAATGAAATGGCTACGATTAAAAAATAAGCAAAGATGACAGAGCGCCCTCTTATGTTGTCAGAGAGGGGAGTGGGGGGAGAAGCGAGCGGAGGAGTCAGTGCTGCGCGTCCAGCACGGTCCAAGTTGTAGGCTGGGTGCTCTCGGGAAGGCAGTGGGAGATGGCAGAGCCTGGCTCAGGCTGCCAGCATCCTCCTCCCTCCCAGCCCCAGCCCCTCCTGCTCCGTGCTGCAGGGCGCTGTGCCTCTCCCCAGTGCAGCCAAGGATGCTGTTTTGCCTGTGGACGGGCAGAATTGTCAGCACTTGTAACAAGCTCCACTGCGGACTCGGCTGCTGGACAGGCTAATGCACTAACGGGATTAGCTCTGTCTCTGTACCCTGCATGCACGCCAAGAGCAGAACTGAGCCTCCCACAGCCTGGTCAACAAAGTATTCCCCAAGCCAGCACTAAAAACAGACTACAGCGTAAAAAAACAAAAAAAGAAACCCTAACTACACAGGCAAGAGACATCCTGGAGAAGCCTCCTGCTCCATGCAGGCAACTCCACATCACACGGATCCCACCACGCGTTTCTTAAATTCCCCTCCACTCATACGTGCGCGATGTGGCAAGTTCAAGCCCCATGAAGAGACAGGCCATCAAGCCTCCATGTAAACAAGTTGCTCATCAGTAATCAAAATGTGAAACAACTGAAAACTTATCCCGCAGGCAGCTAGAAACAGCAGCACTGCACGGGGGTGGTAGTAAAGGGGGTGCTGGTACCTCTTGGCTATGGTGCCCCTTGGTCAGACCCTCCAGTCAGTCAGCAAATAACAGAAAAGTGCTGTTGAACAAGCAAATAAAATGCTCAAAATATAGAGGTAATCTTTTCTATTGGTAGCTATTGCTGGAAACTAGGCTTGCAGTTTTTGGAGTATAAACACAGCTTGAGAAGGAAGGTAATAATAATGGAATATAGGGGGTTTTAAATTAAAAAAATCCCATTTTAGTATGTAGGAGCTAGCATTTCTCTGCTCAAAATGCACTGAATAGAGGGAAAGCAGACTGCACAGGGCACTTGTTTAATAACTAACAAGTTAATCTGAGCATGGGAGATTGGGTGGCAAAACCTAGGACCTGCAGAGGTGAGCCTTTGAGATGATCATTGCTCGTAGACATTGTTTCAGGGATATAACATTTTACCCTTACGTAGCACTTTTCACCTCGGATGACTTTCTAAAGTACATCATTTCACAGATGTGGAAGTGCCATCTCTCCTGTATATTAACAAATACTGCATCTCACCCCACATGGCAAAAGGAGATGACAAATGCAATAACCTCTTGACAGTGGGAGAAAATAGTACACAGCAAGTGGTATACATTGTATAAAATAAAAATAGAAGGGGAAAGCGTACATTTCTGTACCCACATATGTAGGCTAACCCCCCCAAAAAATCCTGAATGCAACAAAGAAAAAAACCAAGTAAAATACAGTCGCTTAGGTGTCACAAACAGCTCATTTACAAACATTCCACTTGATGCCAAAGGAAAACAAAAAGTTGAGCATCAGGATGCTTGGTCTGGCAGCACAGAAGCAACCGCCTGATCCAAAATCCACCAAAGCAAGTGAGAATGGGCTCGTAACAGGCTCAGGAGCCCCAGCAGCAACACTACGAAGTGGGTATTGCATGTTAGAGATTCTCCTCCCTGCCCTTCGAGTATATTGCCAAAAATCTTCAGCAGCAACTCAGTACAGTGGTATTTTGATTACTCTTTCCTAACAATTTATATGAAATAGCTTCTATTTCACCCATTGAAATTTAAGTTCTAGTTTTTTCTAAAAAGTTTACATTTTAAAATCTTTCAAGGTGACACACATGCCAAGAATCATACTACATACATAGGGCTGATAGCCAGAAATCAGACCAGAAACACCATATTCTATCTTTAAAAGTAGAATATATATTAAAAAAGACCTTTCTCCCTACATGCTATTTTCCTATATGAAAAAAAAATATCCCAATTTTGACCGTATTATTTAAACATATTTCAAGTAAGCTATCTTTAGCAGATCATTTGATTTTACAAGTGTAAAAGCACAGTACTTTACAGGAATCAACTATTTAATTTTGAGATTAACCTTTCTAGAATCACAATTTGATATGGCAGCAAAGAACACCTGAAACCAAAGTGACTGCCAGCATATGCTTAAATGTACAAATTCACTGCCTGTATTTTTAATTAAAAACCTGGACTCCTCATTCTTGTTACCATTTCTTAGTGTTATTTTTGAAGCACTGAATTTCTGCACCCTTCCCTAAAGGGGTTGCTGAGGGAAACTGCGGGACAGCCCCATTGTGGTGATGCTGTGCATTCCTCCAAACTGGACTGCCTGGCCGAGTCCATCACTGCAGTGACGTTGCACAGCCTGTTTATATTGTTCAGCACTGATTAAGAGTGGCAGGGGAAAGAGGAGCAGAGGTGGTTTGTATATGAGCTTATTTTCACTAGTGTTGGGCAAAAACAAAAACACCCTTCACCAGTGATATTATTAAGCTCTTGTCAACCTACAAGCACTTCCCAGTGAGCGCTGCTGCACCTTTGTGTACTTTAAGAAGGGGGGGAAATCATTCAAAACTGGCAGCCCAGCAACAACGGGCACCACACGTTCCCCTGCCTTTCCATTTTTTACCGTGCCAATTAATCTGAACCCGACTGTCACCTTGACACCCATCAGAGACTCTCAGATCCAGAAATAAACTGATCAAATATGCAATAAGCGGTCAAGCAGTGTCCCCCACAGGCAAAGAGAGATTGGACTCTCTGTTTATAAGCGATGTTCAGCAGCCAAGATGCTGTCTCCTCTCTCAGATCCGAGAGAAAGGGGATTCTCTTCACCTTCACAATGCAACAATAACCAAATTTAGCTTAAGAAAACACACTACATTAAGTAAGAGACCTAATGGTAGTATACTTGTCCATTTTTTAAATTAAATGATGTTCATTAAAGGAACATCACCTCCCCATAATTAATTTTGCTTTGAGAAGGAAAGGAAAAAGCTACAGGCAATTAATGTACCATGCAAGCTCTAGTAGATGCTCCATATATTTTCTCCCTACGACCACCCCTCCTCCATAACAGCATCTCTGCTCATCTCCCTTCCACTTCTGAATGCAAGGACTGAGTTTTTGGCAGGGAAGCTGCACAATAACAGGCAGCAAGCCTCTGTCCACTTTGCCCAGCCTGACAGCATTTCAATAGCATCACACGTTCATGTATTGATATCCGCAATCATATTCTCCATTCCTCAACTTAGAGAGATCCAAGAAAACTGTTGAAGACACCCAGACAATGAAATCAATGGGACAGCGATGAGTCTTTACACAGTAACATTCCTCCTGCACAGAGATGAATAAAAGTATTTGGGTTGCAGTGGCATGGAGGCAGTGTGGCAGGGAAAAGGGTATGTTTCATTTCAGTATTTTATATAATTGTATGCATTTTTCCTGAAGATTTAGGCCTGACAGAAAGAACAAGAGCACATGGCTGATGAGTCAAAAATGGGAAAGTAATCACAAACAGAATAAAATTATTCTTCAGCTGTGAATCAGTAGATAGCACTTCCTACAGGCCAGCATGCACAAGACAGTGACACATGTAAGGTCGTAGAGTGATAAAAATCAATAATTCCCCAAGCGGGGAAGAAGAGCCTAGTGGTTTCAGCAAATGACACAAATTAGCCCTCTCTCCACAGCTGTGTACAGCTCTTTTGGAAGTCTCCGAGAATGAAACCCTCCTCGCCCTAGGAAGGTAACAGAATCCATCCCCATGACTCTCTGCCCCTCTGTTTATAAAGACAGGGACAAGGATGTAACTCAGAGGTGTTTGCTTATTTTATCAAACAGGAAATTGATTGTAGCCATTGGATAAAAGCACTCACATTTCGTAAACTGCACAGAAGAGTTTTGCTGACACAACTCTAAATAAGTCCAATTGGATTAAACTAGCAAACTCCTCTGGAAACACCTATAGATTTGTCACTGCTTTTACTAACCTGAACTTTTACTACCATGTCTCCTAAACATGTAGGTGTTTGCTAAGCCTGGCTTGAGAGCTATTAAATCAAATCGCCTTAAACCCCCACACTTTTAGCTAAATTGGCATCACACTGTGTGGAAGCTAGGACCAAGGCTGTGAAGCTTAGAGAGCCCTTGTTACAAACAAGAAATGCATTTCTCATAGCCAAGCATGGCACTGTACCATGGCAGCACAGAGGATTCCCTTCAGGCGAGAAGCAGGAAGCCGTCCTACCCCTATGGAGCTTAAGCTTTCACACGGATGTGTTACCCACACTCGGAGTTGGTACAAACTGACAGCTTTCACATTTGTTCCTCCCTCACATGGTATTGCCAGCATGATAGTCCACAACTTGAACGGAGTCTGGCTGGCAGGGGAATGGCCCTGTTCTGCCTCTTGCACAGGAGGATCTCCCATCCCTCTGCCATGCGTTAGGGCAGGCAGGACAAGAGGAGCTTGCAGTAGTTAATAAGTGGGCCTGGTGATAGGCAAGTGGATCCTCCCAATCACTGCCAGTGCAGAAATACAGAGATCCTGCCCTCATTAAGAAAGCATTTACTGAAATATCACTGAAACTCACCCCAGGCCTACCTCCCCTTTCAGGTTTTGGAAGGCTCATGTGGATGTCCAGGTTTTGCTGGAAACAATACATTTTAGAAAGAGGCAGTTTCGCTTCTTTTAATGTTTCTGCACAATTTAGACCACTTTCTCAAACGTCATGCTCAGGCAAGAGCTCACTGGAGCCCTGAGAGCTTTTCTCCTTCAGACGGTGACAGGCCAGGCCCTTCCCCTCCCCACCAGCACGCTGAAAGCTAATCCCTCTCCTTTACACACATCAAACCAGGCCTTTCGGATAGCTGCAGTTTTGAAAAACTGTTTGTGTAATGTATGAAGACTAACATGGATTCATGAATATTTGATTTAATATACATTTATTTCCCCTAAAGGAAGATACATTTTATTTAATACTGATTGCAGTTCTTATTACCTTCCTAAACCCAGCACACCACTCAGCATTCCAATTATGCCAGCACACTATAGTTATGGCTGAGAAAGCACTTTCATTATAAGCTTCTGTTTTTAGACACTTGTAAAACTCCCACCACTACATGCTCTTCCCCCAGCCCCTCCTGCAAAATAGTCATTTTAGCTGGATGCTCAAGCTGCTTCTTAGCCCAGACAGAGCAAGACTTAAACCTGGTTGAATCAAAACTTCTTATTCATGCTGATTTAAATGCACAATCGAGTACAGGTATCTGACAACAGCAACAATATCTTACTAAAAAAGTCGAATGAAAGAAAAATTAAAACCTCACTGCTAAGTTTACATGATTTTAAATCTAAACTGAATTTAATCCAACCATGCAACATGATTTAGAGGGAGTAACCCTATGTACAGCAATCTCTAGATCCCCTTATGGTTGCTCTGACACTTGTTCGAGACCATGGGTACAGAGCACATACAGAAGAAACAGAAGCCCAACAGCTCATATATTTTTCCCCACAAAGCTTGCATTTGTTGAGGAAATCCCTCCTCTCTCAGGAGATCAATTGCATTTATGGAGCAGAGTTACTACTAAAGAGGCAACACTTCTCAAGTGACATTTTGCCTAGTGTCTTTATGTCCCTGGCTGGGATGCTAAGCATTCAGACTCACACAGCAGCCCTCTAGGATCACCTGGCTGATTTAGGACAGCTGCGGACTTAAGAGAAAAATACTTCCCACCTGTTATCTTCATGACTGCAGTCAATCTCAGCAGCCAATGTTTGGAAGAGAGTTCGTTGGCTGGTTTTACAGCTTTAATGGTGCTAAAAAGAAATAGCATAGGTCATTCTACTTCCCCTCACCCAAGCACTTTGTAATGTATCCACCAGCTTCAGTCTAGGCTTGCAAGTCCCTTCATCAGCTGCCAAAATGCAGCCATTTCGGAGGCAAAAAACCAGCCACTCCCAGACAGAATCAAACAATGTTTAAAGGGAAGACTCAAAAATATTGCTCATCCAAGTGAGATGACCACATGCACTTAGAAAAAGGGCGGGGGGAAAAAAAGCAATTAGATTTTTAAATTCTGACCAGGAGAAAGAGTAAAATACAAGAGACCTCTCTGGCAAAGCGTGCCGGGGAATTGTTTGAGGGCCACAAGTGGCGAGGAGCTCCAGTCTGCACAGCGCAGCCGCCTAGTAGGCAAGATGGGGGCCAAGATGAATAGGAATGCTGATTACTTCTACCAAAGCTCAGGAAATGCTCTCTGATCTCATTGAAGTCTCCGGAATAGTATAATTGGTTCAATTGTCTAACTCAATCCATATCTGCAGCAATCTATTGTCCTTCACCAGCCAGCTCTTGCTGCATGTATTCTGTTGCAGCCCCCCCTCTATACAAAGTGTCTATTCTGTATTATATTCAAGATTAGATAAGTGGTGTATTGCTTTATGCTGTAATGTGTTACTGTTTCATGTTGGGATGTATAAAAGAAAAATGCAAACAAACACTGACCGAAAGGTAAGAAAGAGGAAAGTAGGCAGAGAAGCAATTTGGTTTGGGGCTTCGTTACTCTCTTCTAATACATAGATTTTTCAACAGGTTATCATCTGACTATTTGTTTAGATGGTAAAGGAGTTGGGATGTACAGGTGAAACATGTGACATACACCCAGCCTGGTTGGAGAACTGAAGGGCATGGGAAGCTCACAAGTCACCTGCATAACACTGTAGCACACTCCGGCCCCATTCAGAGCTCTGCTTGTTCCTCCTGCTGTAGACAAACAACAACAGAGGCAAAAGTCCTTGTCCTGAAGAGCTCACAATTCAAACTACAGCAGAGCACACAACTAGCATAGGCACTGCTAGGTCAGGATGATGATGGAGGGACCAGCTGCCAAGCCAGGAGCAGCTAGTATGTGCCGTGGCTAGCAGGAACAGCAAGAGGCTAGCAGGTTTGAGCCACCTGCCCTCAAACCCCCGTAAGGTCAGCCTGACTCAGCACATGTGCTGGAAGCAGCAGCTTTGCTTCCCCTACGACCCGCTCTCAGCACATCGCTCCTTTCTTTAATGCTCATTACATTCCAGGCAGACCCCAGCAGCAGAACAGCACATATTTACCTAACAAAAACCTGCAGCATCACACGCCTCCCGGCGCAAGTTCTGGCTACAGAGAGCAGGCAGATAAACCTCTCCCGCTCTGCATCCCTAAGCCGGTGCTTTGGACACCTCCTCTCGTAGGAATTGAAGCGTGCAGGCGGAGGTTGTGCTCAATAGACAAGCACAAGCCCTTTGCACTTTCACAGCGCCTTTTATCCCAGTACTTCACAGTGCTTCAACAAACATAGATCAAGCCTCCTCTGCCCCTCTCCTGGAGAGCCACAAATCTCTCCGTTTTACAGATTGGAGGACCAAAGCACAGAGGGATTTAAGCCTGAATCCTACGAGCTTCAAGCAGGGGAGCTCAACCTCCCCCAGGGGCAAAGCCTGCAGCCTTCCCCGGGAGAAGGGGACAGCGGTGGCCAGAACGTGGCCGGGACAAGGGCTCCCTCTCCCGTCTCAGGAGCCTGCGACCTCTGCCTTTGGGTAAAGCCTCAAAGGCCGTGTGAAAACTGAAAGGTAGCTGTAGGACGCTGGGGAATATGGGGCCTCGGATTAGCAAAGTATTGCCAGTGACTCTGTTCCAAGACTGGGAGATCCCCAAGTAGGTATTAATCAGAAAATATCTAAGGAAGGAGATCCTCAAAATAATTGTTTCCATAGGGCAGGAAGGCCAGGATGAAATGTCAGCAAGTGCAGGTTCATTTGGATTCCTGGGATCAGCACCAGTACAAAGCTCTGGCTCGGCAAATAATTCAGAGGATTAATTTAGTGTTTACTTGCAGCCGTTTTCCCATTGTCATTGCTCCTTCATGTTGTGCACACACACAAAAAAAATCATCTTTGCTTTGAGACTTCTGTCATATATTCCTGCCTGGCAGGGGGAGGACAGAGGCATGGGGCAAGGCAAGCGTGCTTCCTCCTACAGCCCTCACGTTAATTTGAAATCATGGTCCCTGGCTCTAGCCCTGAACACGGATATTTCCTGCCTCTTGGCTCTGCCTATCAAATCATTATTAATCTTTCTGGCCTGTGTATATTCATTAGATAAACACTGAAACTGTGATGTTGTTTATTGTCTGCTCTGTACACATCATAACCCTGGGAAGACAAGATGAATTTGACAGCTAATGTAAAAATTACAGCAGGCAATATATCTTAGATTTGGGTGGAACACCAAGATGAGAGTTAATCAATAAAATCCTAACTTAGGTATTGTATGAAATGGCACTTCATTCATTATTAGGAGTTGGTATAAAACATGATTTACTGGTTTGATATATTGGCCCTTCACCTTAGGGACCTATTTTCAAATCTAGTCCAATCCAAAGTGACTAAAGATCCCTCTAGCCCCAGGGCTTGGGAAGGATACTGTTGCCAGAAATATATGTGAGCTTGCTTGTAATACAGGGTTTGCAGGCAAAGGAATGGCACATGGATGCTGGAAGGGTTAACCCCCAAACCAGCACATTCATGGAAAGTCAGCCACTTCCTTTAAAAACTATGAAATAAAAACAAACAAGTGGTGGCATTTCTTTCTCTCCTCATGGATTTTACCCAATTCCTTGACAGCAAGTGCTGTATCACAGGCTCTTAAGACTGCTTTCCACTTCCATTTTCTTTTCTCCCTGCCTTAAAAACATCCAGAAAGAGTTGTGTGGGGTCCTTCTGTAGACCTCAACACAAAACGCACCTTCTAACCCCTAAACAAAGATGCATGTGTTAGAAACCCGTTGGGATAGGGCATCTCAGGCACTGCCTGGTCCAGATGCTCCAGAGGGCTTCCCCACTGCTCAAAGGAGATAGTCCCCAAGGAGTCAGATTTGCATTTAGATGATGTCTACCTGGCATTCAACTCCAACACAGTTCCAGCACTGCACCATGTTCTCCTAAAGGCCACAGATCTCACAATAACAACCACAGAAGCCCACAGCAATCCATTTATGAGATGTGAATTAGCTACATTTTGAGTTACTGGTTGAAATACCTCCTTTCTTCCACCCTAACAAAGGATGTTTTCACTAGGTAGGGAAAAAGACCAATATTTTGTAGTTTCATTTCTTGTGGGGAAGACAAATCACACAACTGAGAAACCCAGCCCTTTTCTCAGTACCTAGGCATTAAACTCCACAGAATTCTCCCAGTATTTTTAAAGCCATATTAACCCATTAACCTATGCTACCACAGCTGCTGAATGATTCATACGATTTTGAAGTCTGTTCCATGTAAATAAGGCTTTGCTCCTACAAAGAACAAGTTTAACTATAATGTTGACTATAACACCCCAAGAACAGACCTCTCATGGAACTGCTCTGCCACGGAGCTCCTTTATCTCCATTCCCCTGCTACTCCAGGAAAGATAGCGAGGAGATGCGCACGTGCACCCTTGTAAATTAAGTGCCTTCCCCCCCCCCCCAAAAAAAAAAAAAAAATCCCTACAGTTTACTATGCACAGCACAAATTCAATCCTTGTACAATATTTAAAAAAAAAACCCAACTTTAATAATTCATAGAGAAAACACATGGCAGCACAGCCCATCCTCCCTGTTCAAAAGGCACAGAAACCAGTGGTTTGCTCTCCTGCTGTCTTTTTACAATCAATTGCTCCACGAGACCTTGTACAAAAGACCTGGCTCAGGTGTCCTATGAATCTAGTAGCCATCACAGCCCAGTAAACCTGAATGAGAAGTGGAATGATTTAGATGCTAATGACTAATGGAGTGATATCTGTCTGTGCAATTGGCAGCCATGCAGGAATAGCAGTGAGCTTTCTCAGGTCTTGTCTGTGCAGGGAGAAGAGAAAGATCCCTTATCGCATTTTATAAGTTTGCATTTATAGGGCAAATAAAATAGAGCATTTTTAAAACCAGGAAGCATTTCAGAGAACAGATATTCCCCACCCCATATAAAAAAAAAAAAATCACAGATAGAATTTAACTTTAAATACTTTTCTGGCTGGGGGTGGGGGCAGTGGGGTGGGGGGCGGGGAAATCAATTGAACTGATTACCTTGCTGAGTACCAGTGAAGATTTTAGTTGTCTTTGTAATTGCACTTTTTCCTTGCTGGCTTTTAAACATAAAAGGAAAGTGACTTTACTGCTGTAGTAAAACCATGGGCCCTAGTCAAAATCAACAAAGCAGAGTGTTAACCCCCTCTGTGCTGTTTCACTTCCACAGGCAACTCTTAAGTCTTTCTGTTCAAAAGATTAGGGGCAAATTCAGCTCATGCTTTAAAGACAACACTTTTAATTATTTTTTTTTCCCCCTGAAACCAATGGCTAATTTTGCCAAGCTCATGGAAAGAAATGTCAAGGACCTGATCATCACTGTAACCAGTAAAGTGGCTTCCACTGAAGAGAAGAGGCTATGTATCAGGTTCCCAGTGACTACAGGCGAGGTGCACTGAAGACAACTCACTGGTGAATGGTCGCTCTTGTGATTCAGCATCCCCTCACGTGCTCTGCACCTTTTCTTGTTGCTTTTCATTTCCAGTGGTGCGGTTTCAAGAGCTACTGGGAGCTGCATTCATACCACTTCAGCATGAGTCAGAAAGGCAGAGGTCTGCCACATGAATGGAAAGCTCTTGGACCCTACTGACCTGCCAGTAGGCATCCTACACACTCCAGCAGAGAAGGAAACTCTTCCAGTGTCCTGATGGACTGCTGTGGAGCTACTGATCAGCTGGAAATACCATCTAGAACTCTGCCTAGCCCTATCAAGTTTGGACAATACCAAAGGGTTTTAGGTCAATACCAGTTCTCTGGCTGGGATAGACAATGCCAGCAGCAAGATCTGCCCTTGGCAGACTCCACAGACCATTTGCATTAGCACCTCCAGCACTCTCCCCTGATCTACCAAAGAGACAGAAACTGTTCAGGCCAAGCTGGACTGCTTCAGCCTCCCCTGCATCTCCCTCCTCCCCAGATCGCCGTATCAGTGCGCCTTCAATGCCAAGAGAATTTTCACACTGTCATCTGCTCGTGAATAAGATTCTGCACGTCTGTCTCCTGAGATCTATATACATTGCTCTCCACTCATAATGGACATGGTTACAAGACAACCAGTTAAAGGGAACAAAAATAGATTTCCCAAACCAAACGTCATAAATTCAGTGTTTCACCCCTCCTGGTTTAAAACCAGCACAAACTGCAAATATAGAAGTGACACTTCCAAGGTTTCTGCAGGTCCCACTGGCTCTCCAGACTGGGAGCAGAGCCAGAGGGAGGCAAGGAGCAGGGCTGGAGATGCAGCTTCCCTCCAAATAATCACGTAGGAGCTAAATAGGCCTTCCTCAGACAGACAAATAGACTAAAATAGCAAAGATCCTGCCATTCAATAACCACTCCTGGTCAGAATTTACTTTGTTCCTACTGTCCTGGATTCTCTGGACAGCTATTTATGTATTTTCCCTGCCACTCTAAATCACCACCTCTATGCAACACTTATTATATCCCTGTTAGCAGGCATAGACTCTCATTTATGTGCAAGACATGCCGAGGATGGAACAAAGGGAACAGCCCCTGACCCAGGCTATGGGGCTGCCTCCAGCCTCAGCCCCCACTGTGGCACAGCACTCCCACCAAGGGGGACTGGGTTCCACAATCCCATCTCACTTGCTGTTAGACATTACATCTTAAGACATGCTTCTATTGTTAATGCTTTTTGGACTCCCAAAATCAGCTCAGGCCCCTCCCTGGATACTTCAAGAGGCAGAGGGGCACAAATGGTTGAAGTTGTGCTTCATGCTTTTTAGGGCTCTGCATTTTCATCCACATGGCTTTCCAGGGCATGTAAGGTCTTACCCAGTTAAACCTGTTAAAACCAAGTCCAACTAAAGCCCCAATTTACTTCAGTTATGAACCCAGCTAGCCAGCCCTCCTCTAACAGTTCTCCCAAATCTGCAGGAATTGTCACTGAAATACCATAAGCAACAAAGGGGAATGCTGTGGAAGTGGCAGAGATCACACAGTTTGAAAGATTTCAAAGCTCGTTTTGGGACGGATACAGAAGCACAGTAGACACTTGCTAAATTCAGTTTGCTCTCACTCCATATAACAGGGCTGTTGTGAAACCTAATCTGCCCACTTTGTGGGCAGGAGATCAAAAGGTGCATCTACTAAATGACTGCGCAGGAAGCAGAAGAGTCAACAGATTTTTCTTAGTTCCTTACTTCTCCATTGGGCTGGTCCAAAACACCTTAAACATACAAGAAAGGCACCACAGCCGTGGATCAGATCTATTTGCCTTCCAAAGTACCCACCTGGCAGATCCACCTGCCAGCATTCACAAGGGCTCACACTACACTGAATCTTCTAGATGTGCTCCCTGGATGTTCACGCACAAGCTGTATTACTGCTCTTTCATGGAGCAAAGTGGACTCATTGAAAAAAATAATCTTCCTTTTGTAGAACAGAATACACAAGGAACAGACAGGAGTAAGTTTGCCTTTGTATCTGAGCTCACCCCAACGCCTGTTACTTTATTGCCTGCTTTCAGATGGGCAAGGGTAATGATGTTACTCATGAAATTAGGCTTTGGGCCCATTGCCAGTCCAGTTGGCTTTAGAAAGAAACCAAAAAGCACAAAGCTACTTAAGAAAACTGGCCCAATGTCAATACACAGTGAACAAAAACAAGAGAAAGAACAAACAAAACCAATACTGACAAGAATTTATCAATTAACGTATTACACACAACCCCTTATTAAACTAACACTCATTAAAAAAAAAAATTAAGAGAATTAAAATAGCTGAAAAACAACTGCCTTCAAAGATAGATACATGCACACACACCCCAAATACATTAACGTAAAACAAAACAACTGAGATTCCAGAACTGTTTTCCACAAAAATTAACCTGGGGAAAAAACCCACATTTATTTTGCAGGCCAAAATTATATCTGATGCGCAATGCTATACACATGAACACACACAGAGGCACAGTAATTTGACAGTACATTCAGGAGTACTGAGAGTTGCTCTGCATTTGGAATAAGTCCTGTGGTCTGGCTATAGCAAGTCAAATGACTATTTTATAAGAGGGAGAGAGACAGAATAGTACATATGTACACACAGAAATTATCAAGCGCCTTCAACACATGGCTTTAAACACAGGAAAAAAGAATGAAACAGCAGACAAAATTTGGAGCTTAGTGAGAGGAACAATAAACCTAAACAGATTTAAACTAAAATATTGAATTGAAACCTATTCCTACAACTGCTTACAAAATACTCATCCAATGTGCATTTAAAAAGTCTGTGTTATTCACTCAGCATTAGTAGCACCCTGTTCTGACCTAGGCTTTGCTGGTGGGTCTCACACAAAAGCAGACATTAGCCAGGAATGGTTTCTAAATAGTACCTAGAAACATCAATGTGTTTAATGCCATGCAAGACATTTTCACATCGCCTCTTCAGCACCAGAATCCCACCGCATGCAAGCCTTGTGCTCTCCATCCTTACGCTGTATGTTTCTGCCCTCATTCTGACTGAGGATTTAGCTCCTTGTTGTCAGAGGATGAATGTTTTTATTCTGTTTGCTCCCAGGCCAGTATCAAAAGCTCCCAGTACATGGGTTAACCAGATGATCCTTTAATACACAAAGGACCCCCAAACAGCTTAACCTTAACCCATCCGTAAAGATTCCACCCAGCCTGCTAATGCTGTCCTGAATCGTGTTCTCTATTATTACATCTGAAATCCGTTAAAATTTCACACAATTTCCTGCACAGCAGTGTATATAATAGTGCTGGGAGCCAATATGTTTCTATAATTGGGCCTGTAGTGGGGCAGAGTCCAAAGCAATTAATCCAGCCTCCTTCCTTGTTTGCGCCCATATAAAGCTGACAGGGTAGAGAGTAATTGGAAGTGAGCGGCCTCTATCCCCTACTTTAAATTAATATTTTCCTGTTCTGATTTAATTTCACCCAGTAACAGTGACACAAAGACACGCCATGTCAAGCACTAAGTAATCTGCAGCAGCTGCCTTAGGAGGAAACTTTTATTCATCAGTAATATACTGACCTGTATATCACTCCACATACAGTATACAATATTCCTGTCAAACAGACAGCTGCATTTAACTCCGTATAATCAGCAGAGATGGGAGAAAGAAAAAACTGTATATAGCATATCTATATAGTCCTATATAAATACATGCATGTGCATGAAAGATACAAAACAGACATGGGAATTTAATTAATCATGAAAAATTCAGCTTTCCAAAAGGGGGGGAAAATTAAATGGCAAATATAAAAAACATGCTAATCAGCAGAGCCAAGAATCCATGCAAATGAAAAGCCAGAAGTAATGGCCAAAACACCCAGGCCATTAAATCAAATCACTGAGAAAATAATGGCTAAACTCTCTCTTACTTGTAACACTCAATTTATGTAGTCAATATGGCTCTGAATGAATGAGTGAAGGTACTAAGAGCACAAATCTAAATTCAATATACATATCTTAGAAAAATCCCCAGCGCACGCACTCGCACGCTGACAAGCTATATAAAGCGGACATTGCTATTGCACGTGGTATGGAAGCAAAAACAAAACTGGCTTCATTTAAGATGATTCCCTGTTTACATCAGACAAAATATCTAAATATACATAGATTATTGTAAGAAGCCCATAGCTGCCAAGAAATTGATGGGACTCTGTGGCAAGCTGGGACCAGTCAGGACTTGGGAGGAAGAGAATTGATACCCTTCTCCTCACATAGCAGAATTGCTATTCCTTGAGCTAACCTGTGATCGGCCTTAGCTGCGAGCTGCACACGGTCCATGACACGGTTAAACACATCTTCCAGTCTAGTGGAAAACACTAAAGCTGTTTGCACTTCGATACATGGTACATTCATACACAATGACTAAAAAGAAGGCAATATTTTTTTCTACCTAGATCAACTGCTCCCACACAGACCAGGAAGCAGGATCTCACGATTGAGGCAGCATTACTTGATGGAAACAAGGGTTTTATTTTCCAAATAAATGGGGGTGTTCAGTGTTACCCCACCCTGATTTCTCTTCAAACTCATTGAGCAAAGTTTTCAGGGGAATTTGAAGGTAACAGCTTCTTTCTGTGCAGTCCACATTTAAGCTGAGGGGCAGAGAAAAGCATGGCATGCCAGAAAACACCACGATGACCACAGACCTCCTGGCGCAAAGTGTAACAACATTCACTGTTAATACTCAGCACACTCAGCTCCCTGTATGCTTGCGAACAGAAAGCCTGTAAGATGAAGGACCTTGTGCCTTCAGCCCACACGGATTCAAACACCCCAAATTGGAGATCATACTTTACAAACTGATGTTCGACATGCAGCCAGGAGCAGTGACATCCAAGTTTATCAGCGATACAGGAGGAGCTGCATGAGGTTTACTTACAGAAAAGCATAGTCTCAGGAGACTACGGAGGGACGTGGCAGCTTAGCCCTCTGTGGATCAGCAGCTTATTTCCAGTTGCTTAAATTTTCTCCTCCTTTCTTGTTCTTGATTCCATTGGATTTTCTTCCTACTCACTAGTATTACATTTTCATTTACAGGCAATATGCTTAGGCCAGAGATGATCACCAGCACTAGTAGCTAGAAATAGAGCTGACAGGAGCCTACCTCTAAGAAGTCCTCTGCATTAGCACACAGCTAAGCTGCCAGATGATCCTACAGCAGCAGTCATACCTCCACAAGATCCCATCTGTCTCCCCTCCAGGAGCTGAGGCCATTGGATATCACTACCAGCTACCTTGGTATATCCACTTACTTACAGAAACAGTTCCTGCCCTTGCATGCAACTTGACTTTCGGAGATCCTGAAAGTCCTGTGATCAGTGAACTCCCCAGGAAACTGCATCACTTCGCTGCAGCCCGGCTTCAGCGGCATTCACGAGCAGCAGGATTACCTTTGCAGCTTCAGCACAGCTTTCACCAAGACTCCCACCATCTCAAAACCATCCACTTTGAAAAATCCAAGGTCAAGCATTTGACCCACAGTCAAAGACACCTGAAGCTCTTTGCACCCAAAGGGTTTGTGCCCATGCCAGCAGCAGTAAGGTGTCAATTTTACAGGAGCGAGGAGGTTTGGTCCTGCACCTGGCTAGCTCTGTTACAGCATATTTGTTACTGCTGTTCCCATCATGTGCCAAATCCATTTACATCATGCGAGATTTCTAAATCTGAGCTTTTATTTTTGCACCCAAATGAAAAAAGCTTTTTCCAAATAATGCTTTAAATACAACAGCACATGTCCCATCATGGTCCTGCAACACATGAAACCCAAGCAGAACAGTTACTGTGAAGAAGCAAGCTAGTTAGGATAACAAGCCTGCCCTTAAGTAAAGTGAATTGTAACAGAATGAGCTGCAGCAGCATCCTCCAGCATCCTGCCTGCAGAGGTGGGCCACGCTGGGTACTTTGGGGAAAGCTGCAACAGGACTGTAAGATACAGAGCTGAACTGCCCTAGCTAGGACAGAAACCTGCCTGGTCCAGCACAGCAAGCTGCAGCATAAGGATCCTTTTTATTTCAACAAAAACATGCAATGACAACATCAGCAACATATCTAGCTACACAACACCCTGCTCTTATTCAGCAGTTTGGCTCAAGGCTACGCTGAAACAATTCTAGCCTTTTTACTGTTTTTTCCTTACTTAACATTGTTAAATTCTGCTGTCAAAAATATTAAATAAGAAGCAAATAGATCACACCAATTCTACTCATTATTTCCATCGATTTTCAGTCCAAACAGGGCTATTATGATCATGTTACAAATTGTCTATTTATAGAAAGAAAAGTTTTAAAAATGGTAAGCTATCTGCTCTTGCCCCAAACTGATGGGCAGCATTACAACCAGCTGTTACCCTTCACTCCCAAGGTGGCCACAGTTAGTGGCAGAACAAATGATCCCTTTGTGAGGTTTTGCATAAATGTTTGTCAAGTGTCTTGGGCTTCTCTCACAATGTTGGCTATTAAGGAACAGAAGTAAAATTCCCCAGAGCAGAAGTGCGTGTAGGGAGTTATCCACTTAAGCTAAAATCCTCATCAATATATTTTTGTCTCATGAGAGTCCGCATGCAAACAGGAGAATAAAGTCAGTGATAACCATGCAAAGGGTGGCTGCAGAAGAACAGGCATGGTGCAGGGAGTACTTCAGCAATTCTGCAGTGGCACTAACCTTCTCTGGCTGGCAAAAAATGCTGGAGCCAGCATTGAAAAAAAAAAAAAAAGCTCAAAAGCTTTTGAGCATCAGCCTTGCAGCCAAGCACACCCAGCACACTTCGATTTTGATGTACAGTTTGAAACAAATCAATAGCAGTATAATAATACTCAGCACGCTGTGTAATTTTTATATCATTAGTTTTCATTTTCCGCTCCCCATGCATCAAAAAACTTACAATGGGCTCGTAAAGTTTATTTAGTATTCCATGAATTCCTAATCAGTTTCATTTCATAATGATTCAGAGCGGCCGTTGCCAGGGCCCCGGTGTCAAAAAATCGATAAAACCAACACACTTTTCCTGATGGCGGCTGCAAAAGGATCTATTGTAGGGGAATTATGATTTATGTCTGGGCTGCACCACGAGCAGCGGCAAGCGACAGCCTGGCTCAAGAGCTGAGATGTTCGCCAATAATGATTTAT
This sequence comes from Falco naumanni, assembly GCF_017639655.2. Taxonomy (NCBI): domain Eukaryota; kingdom Metazoa; phylum Chordata; class Aves; order Falconiformes; family Falconidae; genus Falco; species Falco naumanni. The sequence continues at coordinate 110,722,019 of NC_054054.1, read as the reverse complement.
ATGCATGCCTCTCCCCTCCCCCAGCTCTTCTTGCCCCCCTCCCACGCACCACCACGGGGCCCCATATGCCGTGTCACAGCAGCTCTGGCTCTCATGTGCCTCGCTGCAGCTGGGTGCTGCAGACCCAGATCCGAGTCCAAGGCAGTCCTCAGGCCCTCGGCCCTCCGTAGCTGATGCTGTCCCCGCAGCCTCTTCTGCAGAAGGACAGAGTGCCACAGCACTGCCCCAGTAACCCCCCCGCTCCCCTTGTCCCCGGGCTCTTGTGACAATCTATTCAGCTCCGGCTCCAGATGAGCACAGGGACGGTTCGATTTTCAGCTACACGCAGAAGGTGCCTATTTATCTTGGGGCACCCATTCTGTCAAGCCTGCCCGGGGTAGGGAGGGTGGTGTGTGAGCAGCTCCAGGAGAGAGCCTGTGCATCGCTGATCATATGCAGACTTGTGCCAGAAGAGGCTAAAGCGAAAACTGTGCAGGGAGATAAGAACAGACAGCATTGATGTACTCTAAAAGAAAAGTTAAAGACATTTAAAGAAAAACCCTGTTTTGAAGACTTAGAACCCAGAAGACTAAGAACCCAAAATCTAAGGGATGCAGTTACCCTTTGTCATGTGGCACAAAGTCCTTAAAATATGGACATTCTGGGTTAGGAGGGTGGAGGACTGTTATAACTGGTAATTTGGAAGTTGCTCATATACCATAAGGAAGCAGTAATGTGCAGAGATAGCACTGGGTTCTGCTTCATTTAATATGTTAATCAGGTTGGTGGTTCTGTGCCAGGGAAAGGGAAGGCCGGAGAAGATATTTGAAAACTGAAAGAGCAGGTACAGCAGTTGTTAAAGTCCTGTTTACAGAAAGGATTAACAGCATCATTTAAACATCTAAAATAGTTTATTGAGATGCCTTTACTGCTCTTTTCTCATTTCAATAGAGACTTGCCAGCAGCCTTGCTCCATCAGCAGCCTCACTCCCCCCAGAAGTGGGGGAGCTGCTGTTGCTCTTTTAAGCACAGTCCTTCAGCCTCAAAGCCACATCCACCTCTCCATCCTAATTTTATCGCATATATTAAGATGTACAGCAGCATGGATGATTAACAACTCACTTTCACCTCTTCTGAGCTCCAGCAGAAGCTGCAAGAAGGAAGATGTGTTTTGAGTCACCATGAACCAATACAGAGCACCAGAAGCTTACAGCACAGCCTGCTCGATTATGCCAGTTGATAAAGTAAATTATTTTGGTGTTTTCCTCCTATAGCAAAAATAGCCTGCTTTATTATGTACAAGTGAGAGAAGAAAATAATCCCCCTTTTAGTTGAATTGCTGACCAGAAATAAGCAGGTTCGTATCCAGAGCACAGTTGCTTTTGCCCTCAGCAGCAGACAACGCAATCACTCATACTTTGAAGCCTCTAGTCATAAGAAATGCTCAACTTTGGGGGCTGGTTGGGGAAAGGAGTGCAAGTAACCTTCCACGAGGACAGTTCATGCAACGCATCACCTCCTTCCATCTGACAAGCTGGAATATTGCCTGGAAACTACTGCAAAAAAATACTGCACAGAGCAAGACAGCCACACACTGACACAAGCAGCTATAGCTCCTGCTCAACTGTTCCACAGCAGTTTGGGGTGTGTGTGTGTATTTTTTTCCCCCCTTGTTCTGCACAACAGAATTGCCTGCAGGCAACAGAAGCTCATGAGCAACCTGTCCATCCCCTGAGTGCCAGGCTTACTCCCTGCCCATACTCCTGGGCTGTTTACACTGTGTTCCTTGCAGTGAGAAAGCAGGTTATCCAGTACAAACAGTCCCTAAAACTTGGCTGCTTACGATTAACTTCTCAACGTAAATACAGTTTCATCTCCCTGACGTTTAACAGGAATGCTAAAACCTTTCAACCAAGTAACACCTGACTAGGACTATTACTACAGGCCCCACAAGTGGTGTGTTTTCCACAACTGGCATATTTTCCCTTTTTAACTCCGCAAAAGAAAAAGGACCTCAGAGCATTGTATCAGTGTCAGCATGAATTTGCCTGTATCAATGGTAAAAATAATACTTCTTACACTGTGTACAGTTACAACAGGCAAAATTCCTGCCTGGCGCATCAGAACTGAAGTCAAGATTTAACTGGAGTGTTAATTGGATAGAGTGGGGGAAACAGACATTATAAACCACACACTCAGCTCCGTGCTTCCTGAGAAAAACTGTGAAAGTTAAAAGAATGAACAATTTGATGTTTTAAAGTGAGCATGTAATCATCCTATATTTAAATGGATCATATCCATAAGATTTTTCTCTGTACAGACCTGAAATTTTCTTTCAAAAATAAAGCTGAGATTCCTATCCAGCTTGCTCATCACCTAGCTCTAGATCTTCCAGTTAAACTTTGCTTGGTCCTTCTATAAATATATGTAGTTAAAGGTTGAAAATTAAGTATTCGGCACAAGCTCTTCAGCAAGTCTCTAGTAAACAAAAGGGAAGTTTAAGTCGGAATTATGCCACTTGGTTAATAACAAGCAGTTGTGATCAAATGATTCAATAGCTTGGGTGAAATGAAGGTCCCAGTGATAGTATTTCATCCATTTATTTACATATGTCGTGTTCACACACACACACTCACACTGTTTGCTGATTATCTCAGAGAAGCAAAGATTGAGATCCCAGCTTCTCTTCGTCTCCCTGCGCCAGTATAAACATGGTCTTTATAAACTGAGAGTACATCAACTATGAAAGCACACCGAGACACCCAAGGGTGCTGGTGTTCTTATTTTGAGAGGAATTCCACGAAAAGCATTACGGGAACACAGCATCCTCTTTAACAGGAACATGCAGGAAATCATTATACATTTTTAGTACTTTCCTTAGTCTTTGACGGACCAGTTGACAGGCATTTGCTACCAGCAGGAAGCTGAGTCTAACAGAAGTAATTAGCCACCACTTTTAAAATTTATATTGTCTTTTGGAAGACAGACAACAGATTTATTTATTTTTAAATTAGGCTGATGAGTCATGGTGTTTAGGGAAGCTGAAGTGACACAGGAGGTTTTGTACAGTCGTTCAAACCATGAGCAAGTTTCACTATGTTTTCTCTCCAGCTGAATCCTGATTACACAAATGAAGTCCAAAGGGAAGAGGAGATGTGGTGTAAAGTTTAGAGGTGCAAAGAAAAAGCAGCAAGACAAACCCTATATTCAGAAGGTGCAGCTTTGCAACTAGATACTCCTCCTGTTCCATTCACAGTTCACTCATGCCTGCCTCCGAGACATTGAGCAGTAACTTGCTCAGCAAGGAGCACAGGTTCTTAACAACCAGTTGTGACTCTGCATGAGTGAAGGTAGAAGGCAGCACACCTGCATGTAAATAACTTTTGCAAAAGAAGGTATAGCCCTACTTTTATCACCTTTGAAGTTAGCTCAGGAATTACTGGATAGAGTCATTAGGACCTGCAATCTTATTTACAAGACATTTTTTAGAAAGACAAAGAGACCTGCGTGGACAACATAATTACATTTTGGTTAGCATAAGTTAGCAATTTCAGTATAGCCACATTAAAAAGAAAATAGAGTTTTCCTCCCCTCGAAAAAGTAGATACTGTTTGGAACTGCACTTTTATTATATGGGAGGGGGGACCAGCTAAAATATTGAGATTTAAGGGGAAAAAATAATCATGGGTTTATGATCACAGGCTCCTGTGAATATTTTCAGCATATTTCACCATATCATTGCACGGTGGGCTCTGTTCATGCTGCCAGAATGGATGTTCCATCATTTCTATAGTGGGCCTGCGTGACATTCATTAAGTGCAGCTACAAAGGGAGAGGGTTAAACAGCGCGGCCTCTTTTCTCTGATTTGGTCATACATCAGCAAGCGCTCCAGGTTAAATGCCCAGAATACCGCAGCAGATGGATAGGGAGAAGGAGAGCGGCAGATACTTCACCCCACACTACTTAACCCAGGGAAATGAGTCTCAGAGTCGGTGTCATGGTAAAATATGGAAGCTCACTCAGATAATGTGCAGTTGAAAATTTTTTTCCCAAGCCTTTACAACTGACTGCACGTTAAGATACCACATACCCCTTTCTGCAAACTGCCAGCTCACTCCAGCAATAGTAGCTATTTGTGTAATTTATCTTTATTGACCACCAAATAAGAATTTTCACCCATAGTGCAATCAGTGCTATAAGCCCAAAACATCTCTTCTTCACCTCTAATTTCACCCCAAGAGAAAGTGCACTGGGAAGTTTATTTTTGCTTACCCAAACGTCCTTATGAAATACAGTGAACACTTACTACTTTAAAGATACCACCCTGATGTGCTTATCAGTGTCTGGAAGAACAGGTCACACACACACACACCTGTTTCAGGAGTGCTCCAGGATCTCCGGCCTCCCAGTGCCAGGTGCCGTACAAAGTGGGGTACCTGCCCTGTCTCCCCAGGAGCTGCACATCTCACCTGAAGTTCTCCTGCACTACTGTCTCATTTCCAACTGCTTTTCGTTCAGGTGTTGATTTTCATTCCAAAGGCTGTTTTTAATTCTCAGTCATTTGACAGCCAAAGGGAATACACATTTTTGATTGCACAGTGTTCCAGTGTTCTGGATTAGCCCAGCTCTACAACTGCGTTTCTAAGTAGTTCTGCAAGAATCCAGTGCCAACATCTTTTGGGAAATGCACTATTTAAAGTCCTATCACCAGAACACTACCATTGTGGCATTTTTGCAATGCATTCGCAAGGCAGGCAGCCAACAAAGATGACAGCCCTACAGCGTGGGGTCCCAAAGAAAGATCACTTGAAACACATGCTCACCTAATACTAAGCACATACACTTACACACCTGAGAATCAACAGCACATATGCTGCTCACAAAACTACTATCAAGTCAGTGAATACGTGCTTACTGAGGAGAGCCTTGTTTCAGAGATTATGAGACTAAAACAGAGATCAGAGCTGTGTTCTCATGCAGCTTAATGACAGCTAAAGAACCGATACCGTATGTGCACCATACAGAGTCAGCCCCTACACACAGAGGTCCCTTCTGTGTTTTATTCAGTAGTGACTGAAGTGTTTTCATTCTTCTGGAAAGCTAAGCCTAAAGTTTTGCTATCCTAGTTTGCATATGGAAAGGAGGAGGAGGAGGAAAAGGGTGGAGACACATTGCAAAACCACAAGAACAAAGCTCTTGGTACTGTCTGCTTTAGTTTATTCTATCCCCCACAAGAAAAAAAGTAAAAATCAGAATCCAACTAATCAATGCAAAAAAAGACACAGTTAACACATACAAGTATTTGGTACTCAAGCATGCATGCACATATGATCATAAGGCTATGCCAATAATTTAGATTCCGACATGGAGAAATAACTATTGAGTTGTAACTATAGCCTTTCTTTTCCCTTAATAATCATAATGGAAAATCCAGAGCCCTGCAACATCTATTGTGTTTTTTAATATCTCAGAAATAATTGCTAATCAAAGTTTCATGCGGTGGGGCCAGTAGGAAGTGGATACATGTCCTCAACACAAAATTTTCATGTGAGCTGAAGGAGTGGGAAGATGCAGGGACACCTAATTTCCACCTTGCGATCCAACTCCATCTGATGAAAAAGATTGCCCAGCAGTCAAAAATCAAAGTCACACTGTCCTGGTGAGAGCCGGAACGGTGACAGGTCCTAGCATGCCGGGAGAGCAGGCATGCAAGCAAGTGAAAATTTGGTCTCCACTAGGTGTGGAAAGTCAATGTTATTTGTTTTTAAAGTTATTTTAGCAAACATGTAGGTTTTGTTCTCTTATCAAGACTGATTGAATACACAGGGGTTCTACTATCTTATTAACCTTACCAAGTCTTCTCCATTATATTTTTAAAAAAATTATTACTGTTCATTAGTGCTAACTCCATCACAAGAAATTCAGTTGGTTTTCCTGAATCTGTCATGGTTACAGCAGTTCATTATTTGTTCCGTTCCAGCAGATGAAAGAGATTTACACAGGAAGAAAATAGTTTAATGGCAACTCCTTACCATTAAATATTTATCATACAGAAGAATTTTTAAAGCTGAGTAATGCAATACACACAATTAACAGCTTGCCTTGATAATTAGGTAACTCCTTGCTAATGAGGCAGCAGTAAGCTGAGCAGCAGTCACATAATACTAAAACAAGATCTTCCCAGGCAGTTCGCTACTTCTGTCAAAACAACTACTAACACTTTTCCTTCCCAACCAGCTTTTTTCCCCCTGAAGAAGACACAGCTCAGGAAGTGCTGAACACAGCGTTAACAGAGAAAGGCTGTTGTGTTCCCTGCCCTACATCTTGCTTAGTGGCATCCCAGGAACGCTGGGTAGCGCGACTTCTCAGCCCCAGGGTAGCTCCTGACTCCAAATAAGCCTTGTAGACCAATAGAGACGTCATTCACATCCCCAGCATCACTGGCACAAGCCTGCCTGCAGACAGACAGAGCAGATTTAGAACATTCAGACACAAGCACCTTTATAACCCAACCCTTTGCTCTTCCCACAAGGGCATCTCCCAGCCAGATTTTCTACCAAGGGGGAGATTTAAGCCATACGTTTAAATGTCATCATGTACTTGCTGGACAACACGCAAGACTACTACAGGACTGGCAAACCAGTGTAATAGGAAAGGTGATGCATTTGGAAAAGAGAAAGTTCAAGCACACACAGACCACATCATCTGGTTGCTCCCATGTTAAGTTTCAGTCTTAGAAGCTCCTTCATCTCCTCAACGCATGGAGCCTCCCAGAGAGGCAAGCTGCCCAGAAATCCTCTCCCCCCTCCATTCAACCCTTGGTGATTATTACTAGTTAATTATACTGCAGCAACACAGAAGCTCTGATGCAAAGAGGCACTCCAGAGAAAAAAGAGACACATATGTCTCTCTCCTCCAAACTGAGAGCACCAATATAAAGAGTAGAAATAAAGCTCCAAAGATCAAGCTTTTCGATGCTGTCATCCAAGTGCCTTTCTACTTCCAGAAAGATTTCTTCACTTCTTACACTCAGCCTCCCTCTCACAACAATTTTAGCCTTCCTACTGTCCAGCCTGCTGTCATGTTCAAGTGAACCATTAATACACTGAGCATGAACTACAGCTGCTCTGCTTAGAGGAGCAGTTTTAGACAACAGGAACAATCCTCATCAATGCTTAAAAGCATCTTACACTCAGAAGAGCTGATTTCAAGTCAATATTCAGTCTCTCAGAAATAATTGTTTTGAATAGAGGGACATTTGATGGTGAGAGTTGGTTGTTCCCTAATGAAACAGATTTGGAGAATTCAGATAAATTTTACTTAAGCCTGCTGATTAAAATAAAGAAACAAAATAGATATACACAAGCCTGACTAGCAAGAATGCAAGGGAAAAGCAGTCAAAGACTATCACTCAAGCTACCGGAAAGAGCAAAGTTCCTTGCCGCCACTGACAGCTGCAATTTTAACAAGCTTTGTAGCATTTAACTTTCATACATACACTTTTCTGCCAAGGCTGTAAATCTTATATTGCTATTTAAACTGGAGATAATTCCAGGACTGAAGTGATCTGGAAAAAAAACATGCTTTAAGATAGAAAAGCTGGTACAACTTCTCTTTGTGAAAGGTACTGCTAACAATAAAATTAAAGCAAGCGAGGGCTGGAGCTGGACCATTTGTGCCTTCTACTGCCAATACCATGTTTGTGTCAAGGTAACTTATTTCCATGGAGTACCCAATACAGAATCAATAAAATCAACCTTCAGTGGTGTTGAACTTTGCATTGTGTAACGACAATAGCTCAAATTGAATTTTAATTCTTTTAATTATAACTGCGCTCAGAGGCCACATCACAAGAGGATTTTGTTCATCAAGGAAAAGGAAGCCACAACAGCAGCTGGCAAAAGATGTCAACATTAGATATTTGCACAAGTGTATAGAGGTATTCTGGGCTTTATCCTTGACAGAGTAGCCAAAACCCAACTGTCTCTCAGAAAAAGGCAAGCTGCACTTTCTTTTCCAGGGGTTCTTTACAAATAAGAGCTGTTTTCTATAAAGAAAAAAAGATAAACCCTTAAACTCCATTTATACCATCCTTAAAAAAAGAAAAGGGAGGGAAGGAAGGGAAAGGTTAGGGGATTAAACTTTGCAGATGCTTTGCACAGCCTGGCTAAAGCTCTGGAAAGACCATCTCAACCTTTGATCCCTCTGGGGAAAGAAGCATTTATTTGAGCAGGCTTTTCTGGAACACATGCTGTGGACATCTGTGTCAGCAGACCCTAATCAAGGCAGACCCATAGTGCTGGACCAATTTGTGTTCCAGGATTCAGACAAAAATATGAAATTCCTGATGGGATAACTAGCTACCTGTAGGGGCATGGATGAGTTTCCTGGATAGATTGTGAATGAGTGACAGTTTAATCCAGGTTTTTCCGTGTCTGTTTTTTAGGTTTTTTTCTTCTTTAAATCTAGGACCCTTTTAAAGAGAGAGATGTTCAGAGCATTACCCAGAAGTTTGCTAGCTTCTGGAGGAAAATGACTATTTTGTTCTCTATAGTTCTGTCTCCATGTCCCCCTATTCCCTATTTAAAATAACAAGAGTAAAAAAAAAATAATAATTCTTTGAAAGTTTCACAGGATTTTGCATCCCAAAATGGTTGATGCAGAAAACCCTATAATTTAGTTTGCACATAATCAGAAGGAGAAAAAAGCTTTCACACACTTCTCCCCTTGCACTTCTTGAAGCCCTCAAGACCTTACAAATATCTGGTACCCGAAGCAAAGCTGGAAATGAGTTTGCCATTCACTGTCTCTGGTGCTACAGACCTTTAGCATGATTCCAAGCCCCCAAAAATCCCATATTACAGCAAGTCTTTAGGGCCTGAGCAAGACACTCAAGTCTTCTACAGTGGCACAAATTATGAGCAAAAACTTACAAGTAAATGGGCACAGCAACTAACCCACACAACAAACAGCTAGTTTCAAGCGTACCCTCATCTTGGCTAGTACAAACAATCTCACCCTCAGCAGCTTAACCTGTCTCTGGCCCAGATTGGTTCTTGTGTCAGCACACACAGTCAAAATCCCCAGCAGGAGCAAAGCCAGTCCTTCAGCCTCTAGGACAAGCATTTACAGCTTATTTCAGCATTTGCCAGTCACAAGAACTGGAATGTCTTTTCCTCTTTAGTTGAGCATTTTGTGAAAGGCTCATCGAGAGCCTTTCTCTTGTCCATAATCCATTTAAAATCACCTGGAATAGTCAACAGTGCAAAACTCACCATCCCCAAGACAGACATAAGTAGTAGCCAAACATACAAGCACAAAACAACTCATGCTGGTTGGGACATCGCCGCGTAGCAAGGAAGCCTGATGGCAGACAAAGCAGGAACAGCTCCTCTGTGTCCACTGAAAGCCACTGCCAGTACTGCTCTGACAGTGCCAAATCCAGACTTGAATTAGAAGTTGAACTCAATGTCAGTAACTCAGCAGAAGCCCCATGGACTGCCCCCCCACAGTCTCTCACTGCAATGAGATCTTCCCCATTGGGCCACAGAATGCTTTAATATATAATTTACCTGAGAGCAGAGCCCCATTAACAAAACATTACACCTTTGCATACATGAGTGGTCCAACACAAGGTCAAAAAGAGGAAAGCAGAGCATGGGGATAAAAAAAATCAAAAACTAAAAAAAAGCCCCACAGATGACCACAACACTTCCTTGGTTTTCTTAGATCTGACCCTTATTCTCCAAATTACCCACACAGCAAAAAATGGGACAGGGAAGTCCAGCTGTTTCAATAGCACAGACTAACATGGGCCTTTGGCACGAGGATAAATTTTGCCTGAATTAACAAGAGCAATAGTAACTTTGAGAGGCACTGTCAATATTTGTTCCACTTGTCATTGACAGAAAGCACAAATCCTGTAGCCTGAGTTTCAGTGCATTTCAAACACACTCATCTAGAGGCACCGAAGCAGGCTCTGCTTTGGGTGCTAATGTGACTAGCACCCACAAGAGACCTGCACAGGCAGTAACCCTGATGGGTGGGATGAGCTGGGCAAGCAGTAGAGAAGGGGAAGAAAATCCCACTGCTATCATGTAAAGTGTCACGACTAAAGTGACACCAGGTAGTAGTAGCAGCATCTATTCTAGTTTAGAAGTAAATGCTTCATAAGGACAGGTATTCTCCTGAGAGCATCTCTCTGATATGAAAAACATTTAGCATCTTGCCAGTTACAGCGCTACATGAACCTTCCTAAATTAACCTAAACCCTTGTAGATTATGAGTTCTCAGTATTCATGCTTCTAAATCTAGTCTTAACACGCTAATGATATTATCTGTGAGCTATGTTTATCAGAGCATGCCACTGGAATTTGGAAGTATTTTCCCAGTTACTTTCTTTCCTTGTTTGACACTGGGCATAGACAGCACTATTTCCTTGGCATGCTACTGAATTTCTCCCTTCATCCCCCTTTAGCAGGAAATAACTGCTGAAAACTCTGCTAGCAGGATATAATACCAGAGGTGTGACTTAAGGCTACCAAGTTCATGAGCAGGTGGCAGCCTGCTTCTCTTACAGGGAAATTACTTCTCTGATTCACTAAATTCACGCAGCAAACTGAACGAACTATGTCCATGTTAGAAGTCCAGTATGGGTCATGATTTCAATTGCTCTCCTAAGTCACCGAGCCATACACACATCTTTTGATTTAGGGTGGGGAAAAAAGAAGCAGGCAACTCACCACCATGCTACCAAGATAATGATTTGAAAGAAGAACAAGATGATTATTTGAAGGAAGAACAAGCACAAGACTTAACAAGAAGCAGCTTAATCATCTGTTATTCTCCAGCCTGCTGATGGTGGCCCTTCCATACACATTAGTGAGGTACCATGAAAAGTATTTGGAGCATACAGTGCTGGGTGTCTGCATCTTCACATACGTTCTTTCTTGCTCCACTGTCACTTGGTTTCTCTCCCACCTACAAATTCACATCTGCATAATTTCATGACTTTCAAGGCAAGCTGCCTGGCTCCAGAGAGCCAGGAGTTTCCTTTGGTCCCTAAAGCCAGCACATATTATAGCCTGGAGACATTTCCAGAAAACACATGCAGCCTCAGGACAGCTGGTACTGGAGCATTAGTGGGGAACAAGCTCCAGCTGTGCTACACACATCAACACAGGAGGAGAGTCTGTCCCAGTCCCAGACAGGTCAAGATACAGGAGCAGGTCTGTGATGCAGCCAAATGGACCACCTGGGCTGGCCTGGGTACCCATGATGGTTAGAGGCATTTTCCAGCCACAAGCATTCCTACCTGCAGCAGTCCTGTGCATTTCCATCATGCGTCCCCTCACAGACACCTAGCATGCTCTTTTGCAGTTCCTGTGTTTAACACACTGCACTATTGCAGGAAGCTGTCCTAGCCAGACACAGAATTTGCATCTGGGGACCAGCTGTCCACAGAAACACCACTTGAACCCCAGATGAGAAGTCCTGTTTCATTAGAGCAATCCAGCTGCACCTAATTCAAACAGCAATGAGCTTGCTGTCTACTTTCTGTCTACTTTCTTACATTACTTCTTCCTGAATCCTTCTGTTCCACTCTGCATCAAGGGGAAAAAAAATAATTTCTTTCCTCCAGAGCTAATTCCCATACACTGCAATGAGAGAAATGCAATGTTCTGAGCAATAAAAGCTGGAAAGTAGAATTATTTTCTGCACCATTCAGATGGAAATGAAGCCTAGCCTCAATTCTGCCACCCACCTGGAGCCATAGTATGATCCTTTAGATCAATACTGCATCATAGCTACAAAACTGGGGGTGGGGTGGGGGAAGAGGCACAAAATGAAGGAGCATAAATTTTAACTAAATTAGTTGTGTAAGGGTTCCCCCCTTCACTGCCATTTTTTGGAAAAAAGTACAGCAGTCAGCTGGAAGACAGAGAAGTGCAGACAGAGCATTTGGCTTCCTTTAAAGATAGCTGGTGTTTATTCTGAAGGCAGTTATCCCTCACCCCAAATAAACACACAGGATTTTGTTGCATGCTTTCTGTTTGACTGTGCTAGAGACAACAAGAGAGTGATATACCCTGTATTATTTCTTAGCGATTCACTAAATTGCAGCATCTCCACAAGAGGAGTGGTTTGAACTGCCTCCCTGGTTGCTACCCGCCCAGGCATTTTGTTACAGGCTACCAGATGAGTTTCTGCCCACACAGTAGAGAGATGAAGAATGACAGACTTTTGTGTGTGTTTGCTTGTAATTTAGGGCTGCCTTACATCACAGCGCATAGATGAACACAGCATTGGCAGGGAGAGCTGACGCTCAGGACTGTTTTCCCAACTGCCCGATTCCCTGACTCTCCAGGGACATCTCATTTGTGTCTGAGGGACAGTTATTTCATGGACTCCAGCACACGGGCTCCAGAGGAGCACTGCTCAGAAACCATCTGAGTGATAAAGGGGAATAAAATTGTGTTCCACATATTTATTTTGAACTCTCAGGGGCTTCCCACCTGGGAAGTTCACCTTGTTCTGCTTCTCCAGAATGGACTCTAGCCCATGGACAGACCACTCTGCTGCAGAGAGCTGCCAACCCCTCAACCTCCAGCTACATCCCCAGAGGCCAGCGGATAAACAAAACATCAAAACCCTACAAGCCCTTTAACAGCTGCTTTCTACCAAGCAGAAGTACAAGAAGCCAAACGCAGCCATACAGCAAACCTGCTATGCATGCCAGGAACACCACACTGCTACAGCAACATCCTCCCCCACCATCTGCACACCCCAGCCCCAGAGAAAAGAGCAGCAGCACCTTACCTTCACAAGATGAGCCACACTCACAAGCCTCACAGCCAAAGCAGTAGCTCTATTTATGCTTTCCAAGGCATGCAGCAAGCAGGTAACGTCCCACTAGCCTGCAGCAGCCTGGCACAGGCACCACTCACCCTGACGGAGGAGAGAAACTAGCCTCTCCAGCTCCTCACTTATTTCCCCACGGTCTCCCTAGTCACCCACAGCTGCAGGCCCCAGGTGATGGCAAGTGCAGGCAGGTTTGCTGTGGGGGAGCAGCCCGGCCTTCCTCCTTGCCCGCCCAGCACCTGCTGCCCTGCTCAGCCCCTTGCTAAAGACCCACCTTCAGGGTTTGGGCTGTTGCATTAAAGGGTAGCTTGCTACTAGCCACCCAGACATAGTCTCCTAGCACCTATCTGAGACCAGCATAGTAAACAGCACTAGTATTTTTCACCTTCCACATCACTGGTGTCCTTCTACAGGAGTGCAACTCTTCAGTGTAGTGTTGCTTCCCTCTTTTTTTTTGTTTCATCAGAAGTTTTACAAGATCTTCTCTTCTTATGCCCTCAGCTCCTGAAGTCCAGTGAATTCAGCTGCCTTTTGCCTTAAAAAAATAAAAAGAAGTCCTTAATGCTCCTACCTGACAGGAAAAACCAACAGATGAAGATCCCCTAAGGTCCACACTGCAGTTCAAAAGCCCCTACAAGATTTTTCTGGCTTTCAGTATGCCCCAAGCTATTTCATGACAGTGAATACCCACAGTAAACAACAGTGTAACACTGAACCCAAATTCTTAACTATTGTACCCAGGACAGCTGCTGCGCATTCCACCTCTAATCAGCCCTGATACCACAGAGAGAGCCACGCAGGCAGACCGCTGTCTTAAATAGGGCACAGAAGTTCATTCTGCTGGATTTCATTGCAGGTTCCTAATCAAGGGCAATATTTATAACCCTAGGTTTATTTCTGTGGTGTCCCCAAACACTGTAGCTAATAGAGATGAACCTTCTAATACCAGTTTATCTTTTCTCCTTTATGCCAATATTTAATGCCTTCTTTCATCCACTTCAGTAATGAATCATCTGTTTTTGTATGATTAGGGTTATGAACAGCTCAGTACTTGTACAGTGGAGCAGGCATATAGATGCCCATAGGACAGAGATAAGGATTCATGAAAGAGAAGACTGAGCTGATTCAAGAGAAATGTGTTTAAAAATGCATTAGTGAAAAGTAACAGAATGAAAATACTTGATGAATATTTTAAGTGGCCAAATATTAAAAGTGTGTGTGTGTGTGTATATACATATATTCACGAAATGAAAGGCATTGGTGGTTTTAATGTCCAACTAATCTTTAAATTGCATCATTGATGGGATTTATCTGAATTTGGGGCATGAGTCTGCAAGGTGCTGAGCCTCCTGGTCCAGGTCTAGACAAGCTTTGAAGCACTGATTGCAGAGGGGGTTTATTCACAGGAGGGAAGTCCAGGATACATTGAGCTGTTTTGTGGGGACAGTCTGCCACAACCCACATCTCCCGGCACTGAATACTTCAGGTGAAGACAAAGACTGTAATACTGTAAGAGTCAGCGTTTTACAGGGAAAAAAACTACAGAACACTAAAATCCTACCCATGGTCTCACCGTCTGTAGCTGTAAAAGAGAAAGTAATGCTTTCAGAGACTCCTGGAAGGCTTATTGTTGCAAGTGACCAACAACCAAAACTCTGCTGTATGAGTCCAAGGTCCTCAGTGACTCATCGTTAGATAAATCCTTGTAAGTTCCCACCTCTATAAAATATATACAATATTACTTGCACACAAATAAAAAAAAAAGTTCTCTAATGAAAAACTGCATGGAAAAACTGGAAACTCATGAAAATCTTTCAAAAATAACACGTCCATTGAAATAATCCTGAAACAATCTAATTAACAACAAGGGGGTTTTAGACTCTTATGCACATGTGTATACATGGGGGTGGATAAAGCTCTTTCTGTAAGATGATAACAATTTTACAGGAAAGTTCAAAAAATCTACAAAAAAGTTACTACAACTCATTAACTCTTGAAGCATATTTTTGTAAGAGTTTGTAAAGCCTTTGAGAGGTTTCAGCATTACTACCTAAAAGGACAGAGTACTCTCCCCTGTTATTAAAATGACCCAAAAGTAGGAGGAGGTTAAGTACTGCAAGGACCCAGTCCTGAGTGCACATCAGTCAAAGTAAAACAAAACAATTATATGTGCTTTGATTTCTGTGTCCTGAGGTCTTTATTTCTCCACAGGACCGCATCTAAGCACACACTAAGATCCCACAAAGCTCTAACAGAATGGGCACGTGACACAGAAATGCAATACAGTGACCACATTTCGGCATGTTTTTTTGGATGACCAGCTTCCTGTTGGAATGAGAGTATTTTAAAGTGGGGAAGAATTTGTAACGCTATAAAATAATGTTTTAGGGAACTTGCATTCTTGGACCTTTTTAAAAAGATGTAAAAATACGAAGGTTGACTCACAGATGTTTTGTTATAGACTGCTGCATTTTTTCCCCTTCGGACTGCCATCTCAAGATGGCAGTGGCAGCTGTACACATGCTTCTCAGACCCCTTGGTGAATCGAACCTTCGTTTTCTGGCCGTAGCTCAGAACAACTACACAATCTGTATGCTGCAATGCATGCTGCATGCACCCTGTGTGCCACGGGGCTGCACAAAGCTTCAGAGCTGCCACGGGGACCCATATTTTCACAGCATGAGATGAAATCCATGGGGGATCTCCTACTGGAGTTCCACATTGACTCATCACAACACTCAGTTGTGTTTTTCCTAAATTCCCCCACCAAATAAACCCCAACAAGCTCCAGTCAACAGATCTACTGCCAACTGCAACACTTCCTCCACCCACAGACAAGACTGGCATGCTCATTACCGATAGCATATAAGGCTTCTGCAGACTCAAAACATCTCACAAACACTTTTAATTAATTTTTCCCGCATGCAGGATGAGTAAACACACTATTGTTGATGCTGTCAGCTGTTTGATATAAGTCCCAGACCTCTTTCAGTTTCACTTAGAAATACTTTGACCTCTGTCAAAAATTCATTGAAAATAAGGTCTCTCCAAGTAAATGTTTGCAGCAGCAACAAAAGAGGAGGTAATAGTATGCCTGCTATGCATACAAGAGGCATAATACTGGTTTAGATTTCTATGGTAATTTCTTCAGATACAGTATCAAGCTTTGGCGACTTTTAAACTGCTGAATTACTGTAATATTTCTCATAAGAAATCCTGAAATCTAGGTTCCAGACATAAAAACTCCTTAGATGTATTTTGTACTTGGCAAAAAGCTAAATCTTTATTTATTTATTTATCACTACTGCACTCAAAGGAAAGGGTGGCCAGCAGTCTGTGAAATTATTGTTTGCTTCTAAATGTAGTTACCACAGCTGAGGACTTAATACTTGGCTAATGCCTGTGATCCTTATTAACATAAATATTGTAACAGTCAGGGGGGATGGAAGTCATACATGAGATAAGATCTTGTCTGTTTCTGGTGATATGATCTCAACACTAGTCAATTAAAACTGCTGGAGTATTTTGTAATCATTGTCATATCAAATTACCGCACTGATGCATACGTTAAGTAGGAAAAGTTATTACATTACCACGTGGGGTGAAAGAAGGGCTAAAAGAATACTGCAGCGCTAGTAGTTTATGGAGACATAAAAATTACTGTGGACAGTGTTATAGTTATTCCGAGGACCACTATAATTGTATAATAATTCTGTTTACACTTGTCCATCCTATTTTTCTTATAGGAAGTTATATATGAAATGATTCCACAGAACTGTTCAAAGGACTAAGATATAAGCCCTGGGAGATTGTTTTTCCTTACTCTTACCAACGGCATTTTACAATGTACTCTTCTTCGCAGGGTCTGACTTTGGGTAGTCAATATAACATATTCCTATAAGACTGCCAGTAGGATTGGTAGGGTAATTTGCAGAGGTTTTGTGGATCTGCAAATTGAGAATCAGCCCTTGGAGGATTAAGGTTTCAAATTTAATTTTACGCTAATTCTAGGCGTTTTTTTGAAAAACGACAGGCTTGGCTTTACTACCTCATATACAATATTATTTACTCCTCCTTGGGCTCTTTTTATTGTTTTGGGAGGATACCAAGCTAATGTAACACTGCCCTAACTGCTTAGCTGCATCGAGCGAGGCCATTTGCATGCAGCGTGTCTGACAATTAAGTGCTACACTGCAGAGTTCATCTGCAAGTAAGCCAGCATTTGATATTAGGAAGTGCCGCAGCCCGATTCCACTTCTCTCTTGCTGGTGAGCATCAGTAGCAGCAGCACATACTATGCAAAAGGCGTGCAGGTTCACATCAAATGGTCCCCTCCGAAAAGATCTGCCATTCCTGTCAATCAATTCCTTTTATGACTCTTGGATTGTTTTCTTATGTCACCAGTATTAGTGGCTTATATTTTTAATTGGAAATATCTCCTAGAAAACGTAACTAACATCAGGGCTTCTGAACAAAAACACTGCGCAAACACAAAGTTAGAGAGAGTTCTTGCCCCCAAAATCTCCAGTCTGAAATCTCAATAGTGTCAAGTGCCAAGACCATACATAATACACATAATCTTATTTGCTGAAATGAATTGTGGATTGTTATTTTTTGAAAGGAAAAAAATAAAAAAATTGGAGAGCACTTGTAGAAATGAGTAAGGTTTCACCTAGTGATAAAGGTAGTTATGCTCCAGTAATGAGGAGAAAGGGAACTTGCTATCAAGAATTAATGAGATCACAAAGAACAGGCAGGGGAAGTGAACGTTTTTAAAATGTCCCTGCTGAACACCAGGAATAATAGAGTGAGAAAAAATGGAGTAGATCCCTGTGGTAAAAACTATTAGAGGCGGCGAATTATAAAACTATTAACCAGAATGTAACTCCCAATTAAAAGATGATTTAACACTGGAATCTGATGGATGAATTTTGATTAAATGGAGAACTATTAGGAGCCCTGGGAAATGGACTTCTCCTGCCAGTTCTAAAAGTTAAAAGGCAGTTTGATATAAAAATTTATAAATTAAGGTTAATTACTTTAAATAACATGGCTGGAAGCAATAAAAAGAAATTTATAATATTCTCTGGAGTTTTAGGAAAATAATATAGATATCCGCACCTCTCAATGGAAAATCGAATTAGCGTCCCCAAGTACAGGTTGACAAAGACAAAGGCAAAATAAACTGGCTGACAAAGGGGCTGCATGGGAAGCTGAACAACTCATAGCCTTTGATCTGCCAGAAAACTCCTTGTCCAGTCCCACAGTGACTCTGTTCTCAGGGTTTTTGTGCAAAGGAGCAGTGCTTTGCCTTCAGCCTTTGAAACCCACAGTGAGCACACTGCAAACCAAATGATGGATGCCGAAGATGTCCATAGAGGCAGGCTGATCCTCCTGCCCTTGAAGAAAGGTTTAGCTCTACAAGCTGCTAGGCAAAAATTGATATCAGGTAACCAAATCTGTGATAGCAATGGGAGGGGGAGACAGTAGCCCAAAGCAAGGTCAAACAGCCTTCTCTTAAGGGCTTGTCGTTCTTACTTATAAACCTTTAAATATTGTAAGAAAAGATTTAGCCTAGGTGAGGAACGTGCTTGTCCAGAGCAGTGGTATGGGTTATTCAAAAATACAGAGTTGGAGAGCAAGCACTGCCCAGCTCCCAGAGACCACAGCTGCCTGCTCCAGCCTGAGGGCTCTCAAATCACGACAGGGAAGCTCAGCTGGAGCTGAGTAATGTAACCTCGGTTACATCACACCACTTCTCGCGGAATACACTTTAATGCAGAGAAAGAAGAGTGTCTGGGGGGTATGGTGCTTAGTTCAGCCTGCATCTCCTTCAGCCTTTCAGGTGGAATCCATGGAGGAGGTGGGGACTGAAGAATAAAAGCATGTGCCCGTGTCACTCCATATTAACCACCTGGACTGGATTGTTCCCCAAGGAAATACAGCAGCAGGCAGCAGGAGAGGAGGAGGCTTCTCCCGCGACAGACCCCTGGGGCTTTTACAACAACCATTGCCAAAGAGGGTCACAGAGGAGGCAGAAAGCCCAGAAAGTTTCCACAGATCCCAAAGGATTTCCAGGAAGCTAGGATCATTACACAGAGACATTCTCCACAAACAGAAATGTCTCCTTGCTCCCCTGCTCCACTCCGACCTAGCTGGGCAAGGGATCTTCCTCTGAGCATTGCAGACAGAAGAAAGCATTTGCCAAACAACCGCCGCAGGCCAGGTCACACCAGCTTCTCCAGGTCCACAGTGCCAGGATGCCAAGGAAGGCTTCCCACTCCTTTCCCATGGATGCACCCTAGGTCCATGCAGGCTCCCATGGGAAGCACGGAGCGTGCTGCACTCTAGTTCCAGCTCCTATTTTACTACTCACAAACCCAAACGAAGGGGCAGATCTCTGCAGGCTGACCGTGAGAGTCTGAACTGGACCCCAGATGGTTTCTGTCCCTCCCCTCCACGAACACCTGGCCCTGGGGAAGGCTGAGGTGGAGGAAGCAATCGTGCATCCCACATTCTGCTGCTCATCCAGCTGGTTGTACGCCTTCCTGATTGCTCACTGCTCAGAGTTTAGTTCCTTCCTGTGCCATGTGAATGACTGCAGTTGTGCACCCACCAGATTCCCCTTTCCCCAGCTTTTGTTCTCGTGCTGCCCAGCGTACCTATGCATGCCTATGTCTGTCCGTTTGTACAGAAACACACACTGTTTCAGCCTCCTCCTGTCACCTTCAGCCCCCCGTGTCCCCCAGGGGTAATTCCATGCCCATTCACTTGGATCTAAACCCAGGATACCCCCACCAACACACAGGGTAACCCATCCCACTCTCTGAGCTACTCCGTTCCACACCACGATCAGAAAACCTTTCTGCCAAGTGACCCATTTTTTCTAGTTTTTGGTCCCTTTGAGTGTTGACCCTTGAAATTTCCAACTCCTCCCTACCCCCTTCCCCACACACACTGCTTCAGAGTCACCCCATGCCCCCTGTTCTTTGTCTTACAGGCTTCCCTGCCCCAGCCAGGGTAAGAGCAGTGCTGCTCCTTTAAGGCTCGATGCCTGTAAGTGATTACTCTTGGCTATCACTTTTTCTATATCAGACATGTCATGGTGAAGAATCTTCAACCTTGACTCTTACAGCTGCCCTAATTATAGGACATATTTTTGGTGCTGTGTCTTTATTCCTTTCCGTGCTGGCACTCTGACCCCGGTGCTTCCTCCGTCGCGCTTGTGTTAACAAGGTTGTCCATTCTACAGTTTCCTCACTCTGATTTGTAACTTGAAATTACCATATCTGGCTTTCACTCACTGACAACCGTCACTTTAAATAGGCCTTTTAAAGTTAATACAATGTCCATTCTAAAGTGGAGTATTACTTTTCAGTGATGTTAAATGAGCAATTTAAGGAGCTATAGGCTTTTCTTATAAGAAAAATTAAATTTTATCTGCCACTTAATTTATGAATTGGGCTAACCCTAAACAAATCTGTCATAAGCTGCTGCCATCCCTAAAAAAAATAATAATACAAGAATAACTGTAGTTAATGGTGGTAAAATACAGAAGAAATACAGGGATTATTCATAAAACCACATCTAGCTCACACTTTTTAGAGCCTCAGGTACACGCTGCAGCAGGAATACACTCCCTTATAGGTCTCATCCAGTGAACCTAGTAGATCCATGGACCATAGGGACAATATCACTGACCGGGAAATGTTCAGTCAGTGACATCATGCTATCAGTGGTGCCTCAGTAAGTGAAACAGTTTTTTACTTGCTAGTTCACACTGTCTCAGGGAAGGATATTTAAACTAACATATATCTTTGCTGAGATGGATGGAATTCAGCTACTGCTGGAAAGGGCTTTGTGCCATTCCTTCAATTCCAGAGATGATCCGTGAGGAGCCTGCCCAGCTTTCCTCCAAAAAAAGCAAGGCTTCACAGCCTGCTGAAAAGGAAGGGGACAATGATTCTCTGATGAAATCAGGGGAGCAGAAGCTGAGAGATCTGGCTTGAGTCCATGGTTTATCACTCACACCCTGCTATGCCATGCTCTCTGACCAGGGTTTTCATAGCAATGCATGGGTGCCTGATCTCTTCTAAAAGCTCCGGTTTTGATCCCTCCGCCTTCCACCATTGCCTAAGCAAGACCATAAATCTCCCCACTTCTCAATGGGTTGCGAGACTAAGTTCCCTCTTGTTTGGCAAATGATTTGAGAACAAACCTCCCTCCTTGCAGAAAGTCCCTATCTCCAGGCAGCTCAAGCAGCTTCAACCTGCCTGAGATTTCAGTGTTCATGTGGGATCAGCATGCTGGGCCTAATGTTTTTCCCCTGGCTTCTGAAAGGTCAGAACGGCAGTATATTGAATCTCTAAACATACTGATCACACAGTTCTGCTAGCTCACTAGAATCCATTAATATCCAAGATACTGGAAGGGAAAGGGAAAAAAACATTCCTCCATGAACTTAAATCAATTAGCTGGGACTAAAAAAATGTAGATTCTTGTGGAAGAATAAAAAATGGAAAACACCAGGCCTCATTATCCTGTCCCTGAAGTGCCAGAGGGTAAAATTATCTTTCATGATGATGTTCTGCATTGATTAGTCAAACATGTAGGAAATCATATTAAAGATTTGACACCTGATGTGGAATCAGAAGACTGTGTGCTACAATAGCACATGCAAATGTTGTGGCAAAGAAGTATGTGCTTTGGCCAAAGGAAAGGAAGACGAGAGTGTGGAAGTATGATGGGAAAAAGAAAGCTTGGAAAATTCTCTGTGGAAGAATCTTGTAGGCTTTAATGCTCAGTTCAAGAAAAAAAAGATCTGCCTCTACAACAGGTACTTCCAGAAGCTATATAATAATTTCCAGATCATTTCTTCTTTGCTTTTTGCTAATTATTCTGTAGAACCCATACCCAGAAGCTGATCAGATGCATTCAGGTTCAATAGGCAGAGTAAATTCTAGACAGCCGTATGCAGAAATCAAGCACTCCCAAAGAGACACGTTATCAAGGTTTATAGCCCTGTAGTGACCTCACTGTGGATTCAATAAAAAAATAGATAAAGCCAGTATTAATGGAAAGAAACATTGCCCTGAAACGGGAGACTGAGATCTACAAGTGGATTGAACTGACATAACTCACTCAACTTGAGGGAAGCCACAGTGAGTTATACCACCTGAGACCAGGCTCTTGTGGTCACCCCAAGGGCAGGGCAGAAGCAGCTGATCAGACCACATTGGACCACAGTGAAATCCTGGCTTTGCTGGAATCCACAGAGAAGTCTCTGTGATCGCTGTATTTGCAAACACCTCCACAATAAGCATCTGCCGCCTCCAGAGCTGCAAAAGGATCATAAATGACTGCAGCTCCCATCTCCTGAGTACCTGCAGCACCACGGTGATAAAGAGCTTTGTCTTCAGCATCAGCCAGGTACCAGGTCAGAGGCAAATCAACCCCTGTACTGACAGAAGCCATTTCATCAAACTCCACAGCTACTACAGTCCCAAATCAGGAAGGGGAAAGAAACAAGTTTTAGCTATTTAAGCAGTACCACTACCCTAGTGAGTGGTCTTGCCTGAATCAAGGCCAGAGACACAGCATTGCCATGAGAATCTGCCATTTAATATTACAGCCTTGCAAACCAAGCAGCCTGCAAGAGTGGCTTTTCTCATGACTCTTTACTGGTGGTGAGGATCATAGCGTGTATCTCTATGATCAAAATGCTGACTGCCTTCAAAACCAGATGAACTTTTAGATGAAAACATGGTATAAAATCATTATAGGTCTATGCTCTTATCAGACAACCATAATCAGCAGCACTGGGATCTTCCAGCACTCAAGGGCTAATTCCTACGTCAGTGTTAAGTAATTTCCATGGCATGGATAACTTAAATTATTTGGCAGATTAGACTGCAGGAAGCATAGCAAACATTACTTAAAGCGTTTTTAAAAGTGCTGTACAAAGTGCACTACAGCGATAAAATAGAGCAATACCTAATTAATATGCACAAAGAAGCCCTATCGTTAAATAATTTTAACCCTTTCCTTACCACTGATTCTTAAGGATGATGTGAACAGAATACATACTGCAATCAGCTAAGCAGAAAACTATCTTGGTTGTAAGACGAGGCTGACAGAGGTGCAAGTCCCTAACAGAAGAAAGCCACCCATAAAGGCAGTAAGAGACTGAGGCTTCCCCCTTCAGAACTGTCTTTCCTCTCATTACTCCGATGTTAGTGTCACTGACCAATTCATCCAGCGCTCTCAGAACCGAGCTCCTTACCTCAAGTTCTTGCTCCCTGTTTATTTCCATTGCCTTGTGAACATGAACATTTTTCTCCCTATAGTTCCCATGGACTATAGAAATCAAGAATTTTTACCATAGGACAAGACCATGAACATCACATGGCCCACTGCTACACCTGATTTGTCCTCCCTACTTCCTCCCACCACCCCACCATCTTCTGCCTCCACACTGTTGTTCCACAACATAAAGGCACATGCTCGTAGGGCCTGTCCATGCACTGAAGGTCCGCACTGCCTTCAGCACGGTTCTCACCCATGCACTTTCAGTTCTCTCTGTTCTTTCAGAAAGGACTCTCCCTTTCTTCTCTGGTTTTACTTCCATCTTATACCCGATATTTAGACCCAGCGATGACGATCACAGTCCCTGGACAGTTCTCCGTGCAGACATGGGGCGCGCAGCAGAGCAGTTTTCAAGATTCTTTACAACCTCACGCAGCTGTATTCAGACTGGAACATTTGAACTCCAAACTCAGCAATTGAACTCACACCAGAATTGCTGCTGACAGTGTAACTAAATATAAGATCTACTTTTCTAAACCCTGAGGCCAATACAAGAAACACTGGTGAAGAAATGGGTATTTTTCATCCATTTGACTGCAGCGATCAACATTACATTTGAACATAAAACCCAAAAGACCCATGTAGTATCACCAAAAATCCTGGAGTGGACTGTCAGATGATAATAAATCACTTGGAAATTACTTCATGGGTGAAATCATAAACTGATTTTGGAGCAAAGTTTTATGGAAAGTCACTGAGTGCTGGGGGGAAGGAAGTTTAGATTTCTCCCCTTCCTCCTATTTTTCCTCTCAGACCAGACCACCCCACCCCATCCCACCAACAAATTCATCAGGCTTGAGCATCCAGTTTAAAATTTCTGCGGGAACATCTATCTGGTTTGTCCGTATTTGCAGATGGACAGCACATACTGCTGAAGACCATGACTTTCTGATGATGCTTGTGTCACCCTGGAGCCAGGGGTGACCTAATAGTGTGAGAAAAGCAGGCTAAATCTGCAGAAGATGATTTTATGGGCACAAAGTTACAGAGAACCGCTGACAAGAAGCCAATACAGCTGATGCACTTTCCTGGACTATTTAGACAAACGGTCCAGGCAATATAGTCCCACTGGCAGCTCCATGAGTAGTGGGGTAGCAGGAGGCAAGTACAGTATCCATATATTCACAGGTACCTCTAATATACACAAAAATATATAATAAGCATCAGCAGTCTTCATTAGAGTGCAACCAAGAATTATGGAGATCCTAACCTTGCAAGACAAATAAATTATTGCCAGGGGATTATTATGCATTCTAACAATATCTAATGTACCTCTTTGTCTCTCATAAATTACAGGGCATCCTCTGACTCCTAGAATATACTTGGTCTCACACATAGCCACTACATAGGCTTTTTTTTTCTCTCAGTACACACAACAGAAATTCTAATCAGCATGGTCTTGCAGAGAGATTTTAATAGCACAGAAAAACATACTTGTAGTCACATGTTCACTGGCCTGGTGTAACTATTTCAATTACCAAAGCAAATGACCACAATTTAAATGCACTGATAAAGGGAGAGCTCATTTGCAGTGTGTATGTAAGAATATCATTATTAGCTAGACACACACACTCCTGTTCAGTTCCACAGGAATTTTACCATTGTACAAAGAATCTCCACCCAGTGTAGGCTATAGTAGATGATCATTTGACTTTCTGCCTTTCAGTCAAAAAATTGCCAATAACACCTGCTTCTGCATTGATTTATCCAATGCAGACTTAACAACGACAGTAAGTCACCAAACTCAGTTAACGCCAGCAGCACCACTCTCCCCACCCAAAAAAAAAAAAAAAAAAAAAAATCCCTTGTATTTAACACCTTGCACTCACTACCGATAAGAGATGACACCTAGCAAATCTTAGGCCTTGGTACTCAGTGTGCATCGGCACCAGATCAAACTATCTGATTTATCAATATATATCTGATATATCAATAAATAGCTGGCCCTCAGATGCTCTTGAAATTAGCAGAACTTGGTGCATTTGCCCTTCTTTGCCGAGTGCTTTTGTCCACATCCAGACAGCACTGGAACTGGCCGATTGCTGTTTTCCAGCAGATTTGTCCAGACATCGGATACCTGCTTCAGGAGTTTTGAACATCTGGATATACCAAAAAGCACCATAGAGTCAGAAAGTTCTGTACCCCAGAACCAGATCTTTTGTTGTCCATTTCTGCTGGGAAAGACATGAAAAACACATTTGGTTGTGTGCTGCATTAAAACTGCAAAGGAAGCTAAAATTACTTTTAAATGTCCCGTTCTATTTACAAGGCCACAAGGACGATTGTTTTGCATTATTCTCTCAAAGTCTTTCTGCTTCAGGTTCCTTTTACCACTTAGATTGTCACACACACACACACACATTCAAATCCTCCTTTAGTATGAAGAGTTTGAGAAGGATATTGTGCATAAGCCTTCATGGACTGGTTTTTTTTGATACATATTAACAAGATGACAGATACCCTGAGTAGACTGGTCAGGAAAGCAAACAAAGACAAGAAATATTCTCAGGGTGTTATTGATTAAGTGTTTTTCTGAACAGAGGGAATCATTTTTAACTGGTTTAAACTATGATGGACTCAAGTGGAAAATGCAAGCAGAGTTAGCAAAGAGCATAATTGACTGGGCATGGAACTAAGTAACCTCTCAGCACGCTGGAAGTGGTGGAGCAAGGGGGGTTACAGCTGGGGCTGCTCCGGACCCAGAGCCCTTTCTTCCCAAAGTGAACTCTGCCAGCAGCCAAAGATGACAATGACAACAAGTAAAGGGAGGGGAAAAAAGGGAAAAGAAAAAAAAAAAAAAAAAAGGTCCAGCCACTCAGTTACATGATCTAAATTCTAATCAAACATCATTTAAAGCATGTTTTATTTCAGCCTCTGGAGAGATAGTCCCTTCTGACTCCTCACCATGGCAACCGGTGTCTCATTTCAGAAGTGTCATGCCACATTATCATCTTGCCGGCTCACACACTCCTGCCTGACAAGTTCTCTCTGCCCCTTGTGACAACCGTTCCAGGCTTATGCTGTTTATTTTTGGTGTCAGGCTGGCCCTGGCAGATTGAAAGGCAACCTCAACCCCTTGAACAACAAGCACCACACCCCACTTGGTGATAAGAGATGATTTGAGAAGATATTTGCTTACATGTGTATAAGCAATTTGCTGTATGATGAAGCCCCGATGTGTCTGTGTGAATGCACGCATATGTATATGTGTGCAAAGGGGAAGGAAATGCAGAAGCATAACGTTTCATGAGAAAGCAAACAATTCATTTCAGATCCCAGGTAGTAGATTTCAATCATCAGATCCCGTTATTCACACAGAACAATACGAAATGTAGGCCAAAAAGGCATCATAGGTACCCTCTCCTAAGAGACAGGAATGCAAAGCCAGACATTATCTCTGTAAAATACCCTCACTGCATCCCTGCAGAGCTGCGAGACACAGCAGCAAAGGCACTCCATGGAAGGCATGGGGACAAAATGTAATATTAATTGCTAAAGGAACATGTTAGAGAGATACTTTGGGCCAGATTCATCTCTGCTGTTGTGGTGTCAATTTGGAGCAACATCACTAATGTCGATGAATTATTTGGGATCATCTGCGATGAGAATTACAGAACCTCCCACATATTCAAGTAACGGATTCTGTTCATCACAGCCAAGGCTTCCTTTTAACTATGTGATTTGTACAGCCTCTGCATAGGTAGGGCTAAGTCCACAGCTGGTTTCTTGGTGAAAGCATAATAATAATGCTGATAATAATTACAAAAGTACGCATTATTTATTTTTAATAGTAAACATAAGAAAATATCAGTACTGTTGACATTCATTTGACTGCTGAGACCGTGGCAGTACAGCAGAGCTTCTTTCCATTCAAGAGACCCAGAATTAGAAACAGTTTCCTACCTTGCCATTCAAGTAGGTAGAGAACAAAGTGTTCTTGGAGTAATTGTTCTATTGTTACCTACCATTAAGCCAGGAGGGAAGCCCTTGGGTATCAAATATGATGTCTAGGATGTCTAGGTAGCAACACCACAAAGAAGAAACACAGAAATAGGTGTTGGCTGTAAAGACAACAGCACAGATTTCATATTTACTACCCAGACCAGTTTCTGTAGACCAGGAGAGAAGAAAGGTGAGGCTCCACTCTGGAACAACGCACTAAATGAAGCTAAAACAGCAGGAGTCATGAAAGTGATATTTTTCACACAAGTTGCAACTATGCTGAGACAGTTAGAATCTTGGTCTTAGTTAATCAGTAACTGATTTCCCAATTATCATTTTCATGGACAACAATCGATTTTAATATTGCTAACCAAATTAATTGAATGTCATTTTCACAACAGCCACACAAAGCCAGCAGAATATCTGATTGTGATGAGTCACTCAACACTGTCACAGTCACCAGGAACATCATTATCATAATATTTGTACATTTTTCCACCAAAGACCCAAAAGAGTAACTTACAACACTGAAAAATCATCCGGTTGCTTGGGAACATTTTACATAAAAGGAGAAAAGCAGCATTAAATGCAGTATGTGTGATAAAGGGCTTATATATTTCAGGTCATCTATAGACACTGGAGTTCCCATCCACACATTTCATGGAGAGAACAGAGCACCATCCTCTGATAAGCAACTAAAAAGGATTGCATTCTGGAAACTTCATGATGATATTTTCATAGAAGTGATTAGGAAGCTGATTACTGACAATGTGCCACAAATACAACTGCTGCAGTGATTTCTTTCCCCTGTGTTAACATAGGTCATCAAACCTCTGTACCAATTTCTCTGCGGCTACATCTATCCCAACAGATAGTCAAACTCTTCTAGCAAAGATCACCAGGCTGTGAATAACATCTACAGAGCTGTTGATGGAAAGACTGATTCTAAAGTCAATCCGTATGATGGGACAGTATAAAAAGAAAAAGGCCATGAATGACTTCTGTTCAAGACAGCCATCACACGGACACAAAACCGTGGTCACTAAGAGACACAGCAGGTGGTCAGTGACCCTGGTAAGAATGGCCCTTGCTAGCACCAAGTGGGAGGATATCAAATGCAGATTCGTAACTGCTTTTGGCAGTGATGAGTGTTTTGGGCAAAGCTGGTATCAGCCACGCTTTGCAAATTGTTCTCACCTTTTCAAAGCCACGTGGTGAGAAAGGTGCCCATGATTGAAGAAAAGAACATCGGAGAAGGCTGGAAGATGAACAGTCTGAAGTCTGGCACAGCACTGCAAAACAAGGTGCAACAGCATTTAAAAGATGGCTGCAAGACTTTTCAAACCGAGACAGTCCAAAGCAGAGTTTCTCCATCACACGCAACATTAGGGATATAAACAAGTAGCACTGGCAATTTGTGGACAATCTCTTGCCTCTACCAAAGGCAGTATGTAACCCAAAGACTGAATATCAGTTGGAGCAGGGGATGAAAATTCTCTTGAAAAAATAAGACATGCTAACATCAAATAACTACATACCTACAGCAGTGCATTTTATTTAGTTTACAGGCATATATCCATGTGCTGCTCTGGTCCTGGGAAAGAGGTGTGCGTGTGGTTTACCATAGAGTTTATCGGGTCACAATGTAAATAAAACTTGACCCAGTTATCCCAAAGAAAGAATCATAGACTGGGCAAAACCATACAATTAACTCAGATGCAATCTTTGATCAAATAAGGAGCTAATTGGAAAACAGCTTTCATTAAAAACAAACAAAGCAATAAGATCATTTAATTTTCAATCCATTTTCTGGTAACTGTACCATAGAAAGACAGAGGCTTACAATAGCAAGGCATCTGTAAACAAAATATGATCATCCCAAGACACACTAATGGTGTTTTACTGAGTTTCTAAGAGTAGAGCATGTACATTTTTAAAACCATAAAATGAGGAGAATTAACATTGATTATGGAGCGGCAATGAAATTCCAGAGTTGCAAGTCCCATAAAAAGCTATAAACACAGCAAATGCTACAGGAGGCCTTTCAGAAAAGAGAAAAGGAAGACAAGGGGAGCATTTCACAATGTAGAAAGAGCTTCCAGGGAAGGCAGGGAGGGAGTGATGCCTGTATGGCTGTACTAACCATAGGCTCAATTATTCCCCCAGCTGCACATGTGCAGCACCTCATCAGCTAAGATTTCTCAGTTTCCGTATCAAACTCATTCATGTACCTAGAGGCAAAATTTAACTTACTCCCTTAAACAATACACAGCTAACAGAAATGGACACCCATTGTAGCAAAAACATCACATTGCCTAGCCATCTTGCTTTATAGGAAACATACAGAATATATGTAAATCAGCAGTCTTTTGGGTTTTTTACCTGAAAGTGCTTGGGTACTTCTACTCACAACTGTATGCACAATTACGTGTAAGAGTATGTATGCACATGCGTGTGTTGCTACCACCACATAACCCAGCCTGGGAGGCTTCCATTCTCAAATGCCCTGGTGAGTATCCACCCAGCTCTTCAGAGGTGTAAGAAATCCAGTTTGCACACTGACTGCAATGACAGGCTGCTGAAAGACAGCTCACATTGCCTATATGGTCCATCTATTCATCTTGGCCCACAAGCCTTCCTCGTACCAGCGCATGCTTTTTATACTCCATTAAAGCAAATCACTGGTGTTCTCCAGCAAACTAGTGTCACAGGAAAGGACTCAAAGACTGGCAGGAATTCAGCTTTGGCAAGCAAATCCCGTATTTTTGTCTCATATCTGCAGTTGCTCAGGCATATTTATATATCCATTTGTACACCTATCTTCATAAAAACCTAACTGCAACAAAATAAATAATAATAATTCCGCTGTTTCTCTGTTTCTGGTATTCTCCACCAGAAAGTGGGTAATAAAACAGCAAGCTCTCTGAAGTAGACATTACCAATCCAGGCCATGCAAACAAACACTTCACCATTTTATAATCTCACATGTCGAATGAACATCATCGTTCCCTTTGGTGTCTTAAAATATCAGGTCCATAAAATTACTAAAAGGCAAAGCAGCAATGCTGCCTAACGCTAGGACCACCTAGAACAGGCACGAAATCCTCTTCCCCCCACAGACCCAGGCCATGGTCCCTTTACAGTCTCCCTCGCTGAACAGCTAAGTTTTAATTTCTCACATTTGATGCCAGTTGTCTCCTCCGCCCCTCACAACTGTAAGACTGCGTAACGTCTCTGTGACTCCACTCCCTTCCTAGCTACCCACAAAGACACAATCACACCTGCCTCCGAGAAATTATGTTAATTTCCAAGTAAGTCTGAAGCCTTCAAGCTACATCTGTATCATCCTCGCTCATTTGTGGCTTTGAATCTGCAGAGCAGTGTTTACTGTGTGAAGTGCTTGCAGAGGCAATGGGCAAGCGAGGCCCACCTCATGCATGAACTTCCCTGGAAATAAAAACTGGCTGGAAACTGGAGTCAGCATCTCCCCACCACAGAAGTAGCGTGCTCAGGGCAGGGAGCGGTGGCCAGGTGCAACCTCAAGCCCTGAGCACTCAGTGTGCACGCAGTTACATCTCCCTGTCTGCCTGCAAAAAGCTGATACCAGCACTTCGTTCTTTCTTGTTTAGCCTTCCTGTGCACGCACTTGTCAGCAGCACAGGAAGGCTAAACGAGAAGTACTGTGGGCC
The DNA here is from genome assembly GCF_017639655.2 of Falco naumanni. Lineage (NCBI taxonomy): Eukaryota > Metazoa > Chordata > Aves > Falconiformes > Falconidae > Falco > Falco naumanni. The sequence goes on along the minus strand of NC_054054.1, from coordinate 110,691,182 downwards.
TCTGAATATGGGAATTAGAGTGAGAGAAATTCCTGATATAGTCTGGTTTGTCCATTGCTGTAGTTGTTTTTAAATAGCGTACATGGCATGACAGATTCTGACAGAATCCAGGGAACAGATAGGGCTTTCCAGCTTTACCCTTTCAGAGCAGTGTTAAAAAAACCCCAAGTAATAATAATAAAAGAGACCCTGGACCAACATCACTGATGAAAAATACAAAATGAAAATATAAGCATTGCTGCTAGGGGCTCCCCTTAGTTCAGAACACCAGGTTTACGACAAGGCTATAATTTTGCAGATTAATAAGATCAAGTTGGTGGCGAGAGAGGGTGGGGGGGAGCGGAAATAGTCTGAGTTTGGGGAGAGGAGGAAGGAGGCTGGTGAAAATGCTGATACTCACTTACTGTAAATGTTGAGCCTATAAAACCTTCCCTCACACAGCAGCCTAAAGTGCCAGGCAGACAACAACAATAGCATGCTTGAATGAAGTTGTATATTGTTTTGTGAAAGCAGCAGCTCACAGCAGAACTGAGATTAATAACAACCGCAGCTTTCTCAGTGTAAGTTACAAGAGCACGCCAACACTCGCTGAGAGCGTTCTGCCCAGCAAGGCGAGCGCTGCAGCACCAGGGCTGCCATTTTCATCACCATATCATCATCTCCTGGTTGGTTCGTTGTTGGGATGGTTTTTTTTTCAAAGGGAATGAATTTCTGGGCTGCTGCCTGCAACAGCACGTGCACCTGCTCCTCTGAGACAAAGGAATTCAACAGGCAAATAAAATCTCTCACAAATCTCTCCTTTGCATGGAAACCCGGGCATCTGTGTAGATGCACTTCCTGCAAGTCTGTGCCTGGCAAAGCCAGTGGGGATGGCTGGGATCCCGGAGCAGAGCGGCTGTATAGAAACACACTGATCGGGGGGATAAGTGCTTACAGATGTCCCCGCGCCTTCCTGGGAGCTGGGAAGCAGAAGGCGATAATCCCGCCGTCCGGGGACCCGCCGGAGGCCGGTGGGGCTGCGAGCCGAGGCGGCGGGCTTCCCGGCCTCCATCCCCGCTGCCCCTCGGTCCCACTCGCTCCGCATCCTTCGTTAATTGTTGTTTGTGTTTATTTAATGAGGTGTGGAGCAGCCTCTAGCGGCGGCCGGCGGGCAGCTCGGCTGAGCCCGCCAACCGCTGAGGGGAGAGGCGGCGGGCGCCGCTTTCCCACCCAGGAGCTGCTCCCGCTCCTCGCCCGGGCGGCGGGGCGGCTCCATCCAGCCCCACCGCCTCACGGCGCCGATTCCTACATGGGCGCGGAGTGACAGTCCCCCCCAAAGCCGCCCTCCCCTTTACCTGAGGGAGATGCACACTGGAGCTGAGTCAAGCTTAGCCCACCCGCTCGCAGGGGCTGCGGCCCCCTGAGGAGCCGCCCGCCAGGGGGAGGCAGCCGGGCCAGCCGCAGCGGGGCAGGCGCTGGCCTCCTCAGGAAGGTGTTTCTTCTTTTCCTCATTTCCTTCTGTCTGAGGCACAAATTACCCACTCCTGGGTATGGGTGAGTCTGGCACAGCTGGGGGCAGCGGTCCCCTCACCAAACGCGGTTGTCCGAGGCGGTTGGTGCGTGCTCCCTCACAAGCAGCAGCAGGCTTGTTGTGGAGTGGCGCTGGAAAATCTCTTCGGTTCTCTTTCCTTTTTATTTACTCCCCTCAGCTCTACCCAGAAGCCTTCTGGAGCGCAGAGGAAGGCCCACGGGCAGCCCCCCAGGCCCAGCGCCCCTCCATCGGCCACTCACCCCTCCTGTCCCGCCGCTTCCTGAAGCACTCCTGGCACTTTCCGAGTGGGTTCGTCCTCAAAAACTTTACTAAATCCAGCTTTACAAGACAGAGCTAGGAATATCCAGGTATGGGATGTGGTAACAGCAACACACAGGTGAGCAGCGAGATACATAGCTCTTGTCAAGGCTGGTTGCAAATACAGATTCAGGCTCCCAATTTGTTCTGCTGTAGAAAAACAGGCAGTTTTCCTAAAACAAAGACATAAGATTTACAAAGCAAACTCCTTCCCGTAGTCCCTGTTACTGCCTTACTCTAGGCAAGATGATAATGAGTGCTTTAAAGCTGTTTGGATACCAAATAAATGGGCGTCAGACAGCTGGAGAGAACCAAAATGATGCGATTTCCCCCCAAAACACTTAAGATTTGAAGAGCAGATTCCTCCTGATTAACCATGGGCAAGACTGATGCAGCAGGTTTGATGGTAGCTGTTTAGCTTGTACTTACCTACCAAAAAGGTGCTTGGAGTTTTAATTAATTAAGAGTGCATGAATCAGAAATCTTTCATTGAAACTTGTTGCAGAAACACAAAAAACTCTCCAATCAGTGCTTGAGTTAAACTTACACTTGCTGTTTGCCAACCAGCAAGGCACCCTCAAACCCTTGCAATATTTATTCCCTTCATTTTGTCTCTGAATTGTGCTTCCTTCAGTTAAATTCACTTTGATAATTGCTTTATCTTGTCTCCTGAAGTTCCTTCAGCACCATACGTCCTCCAGGCTCACAACCAGTGCAATATAAGCCAGTGCGTCCTCACAAGTAGCTCAGTTACAAGGGCCTACCAGTCCAGTGCTCAATTAGGCACTTGCATGTCCCATGCTCATCACTTTTACTCCAGATTACAGTTCTCAACTGTTTTATATCCAACCTTTCCTGCCACTGCAGAAGTTATATCTTTTGGCTTTCCCTGGCCTATGATTTGCATTAATTCCTCAGAAAGCTGCTGTCAGTTTTCTTCTCCCTTTACTGGCACAGCTTCCAATTTTTTAATCCTTGATCGTTTTCCTTAATTAAACTCATAAGTTCTCCAAACTATTTCTCTACTGCAACTCCAGATTAAAATACATGTTGACCTCCTGGCCATGCAAGGTACTTCCCTCCGTACCACTAGCTTTCATTTCTGGAAAGCTTCCTCAGACCTCCGGACTTGACACTAGCAGGAACCTCTCCATTACTGGTCTTCAAAGAGGTTCTCATTTCCCTCAACAGATTTTTCATGGATTTTGCTGAATCAGCTCAAAATCCTGAAAGGGGTTTGACATGGACCACATGCTTTCAGGGTCTTTTAACACTCTTAATTTCTCCATCACCTCTGCTCTGTTTCCTTCAATATTTCTTCTTTATGCAAAAGGAAATTTATCTTTCATTCTGGCATATGCCCTGCCACCCGCCTTTGTGAACATGAAGGCAAAACTATCAGGGATTTTTTTTTTAGATTTTTCTTTTCTTCCACAATGTCCATCAATAACTCTCAGCAGCTTTTAGAGTCTTTCCATTGCTGATCTATTATTCCTTTGGCCCATGCAACATTTCTTATTATTTATTATAACCATTTTCACAGTCTTCATTTCCTACAACGGCTCATCCTGTCACTTCTTTTGCTCCTTGCTTTGTTCTGAATTGCAGATTCAGGACCACATCTTGGCACATTCTTGTTCCTCCACACAGGCAGGTCTGCAAGAACTCCCAGGTAGGCAACCAGCCACTTAAGGTGGGAGAATTCAAAGGGTGAAAAACCTCAGACAATTTTGGTCCTACAGATGGATGGCACATGAGAGAAGGCAGCAAAGACCTTCTGTTAACTGTGAATGTCATCGGTCATTTTATACCAAGTGTATATATCACACTATAATATCATATATTGCCTTTTTGATAGCTAGCCTTGTCTATTTTCTACTTATTTCCATTTTATTCTGATCTTCTTCCAACTTTCTGCTTGTTTTTCCCAAGAAAAAGTTCTCCGTTCCCTTTCCTGAAACTCAGTTTATTTTTTGTGATGGCAGTCACAGATTGTGGTTGCTCCCTCTAGTCAGGATAAAATACCAAGCAGAATGAAACCATAACCATGAGTTTTAGTTTATATATGATGTACACTATGAGGGCTCTCGAAATCTGTGAACCTTCATAACTAATGCTCCCATCCATCTCAGTAGAGCTACATGAGGAAAATATTTGGCTCTGTGAATTTGCAATTAGATACCTAAGAGAATAAATCACTCCTTTTTCCAAGAAGCAAATTGCCCTCACCTATGTAAACAAAATCCCTCACTTGAGGGCAATTTCAGATTTTTTTCTAGCTGAAACTTTCAGTGAGATCTTCTCTGGAAGCCCTCTTTTTTTCCCCCTTATCCTCACCTGAATTTCTTCACAGCTTATCTCTAGTTTTTAATAGCTGTGACCACCTTAACTCCTACAAAAGTACGCACTAAAAAGCCACAGCCCTGAGGGTCAGAGTAGAAATGCTCTTTATTTATAGGGAGCACATTTAACTGTCATGCAGTTCCTGCCCATTTTTTGTGTCACCATTATTAATAGGTTTCTCTAGTCATCGCTGCCTCTGTATGTGCTCAGCTTTTGAGGATGAGCAGCACCACCTTGGACACTTTGTGGAGCAAGGGAACCAATAAAAAAACATTCATGAAAATGACCGTTTCAAGGGAGATAAAATATCATTATGTGAAATGGATTTGCTGGCACTCCTCACCGAATTTAGCATCTATTAAATTATAGAAACCATTATTCCTCTTATACAGAAAAGTCTGAAACTTTCCCTCAAAGATATATTTTATTGTTTTAAGTGGGGCCTAAATGTATTTTTTCCTTGTGATCCATTTCCACATATGATTTTTTTTTTTTGAACAAACAGTGCAATACTTCCCTTTTCCTACAGCACAGGAGAATTTCTCTCCCAAAGTGATACAGCTTTATTTTATTAACAGCACAGCCTACCTGAAGTAAACCAAGTGTTTTTACTTACAAAAATACTGCTACACCACCCAAGCATGATCCATCCAAATCCTCCACTGTGCTTTCCTACACTTTATTTTTCTTTTTTCACCAACATTTCCTAAACTCTGCCTCCATACTAGGCTTGTCCAGCATACTGTTAAAAGCAGTTAACACAGGCTGGCCTGTTAGGAGTTGTAAGAAAGTTTGGGGTTTTTTTCCTTTCACTGAACAAGTACTCTGGAAAGTCTGGAGGCTGCAGAAGCAGAAGTGTTCAGCAAGTCTGTAATCAAACTTCCCCTGGCTGGGCAGGCTGGGTGCAAGAGGCCAAACCAATTAAATAGAACATCAACACACCGAGGGAATCAAGTGTCTGAAGAAAGTTGCCTGGAGAAAGAGGAGCGGGTTGGAAAAGCAAGTGCCTCACGAAGGAAGGAAGTGTGGCCTTTCAGGATGAAACAGTGCACTTGTAGGAATACTTTCTGCAGACGCCTGAAGGGAACCTGTGCTGCAGATCCCCAGTAGATGCTGTTAGAGACAAACACCCAGGAGGCAAATGTGGAGGGGAAACATGAGAAAGGCTGATCCTGTTTGATCACCAAGCATAGAAAAAGTGGAAGAGAGTGGATGCACCCCTGCAAACAATTTTTTTCCTCTTCCTTTTTAACATTAAGAAACTTTGAAACACCTGCAGTGGGAAACAAAAGGTTAATTAAAAAGAACCCTAGTCTTTGCACTAAACTGATTGCTGGGACTCCTGCCAGCCTGGGAAGGTTAAAGAGCTCAAGCATGCGTGGGCTGCGGGGGGAATGGCTAAAATTTACAGCTAGCTCCCTGGAAAGTCACAGTTCAGCTGTTCTCCCGGAGCAGGTGCTCATGGGAGCGGGCCTGTCCCTTTCAAAGCGTGAAGATTGATGAAGCCTTCGCTCTCACCAACTGTAAATATACAACCAGCCTTGTCAGAGCAGGTTTGTAACATCACTTGCTGACAGCAAGAAATTTTTTTTAACCTCCTAAACACACACACACGCCTACCCCACACAGACTCACACACACACACAAAAGTACTAGAAAAAAGGCTTTTCCCAGGAAACTGAGAAAAGCCAATAAATAAAATGGGGGGAAAGGCATTTATGTTTTCCCTGCCCAGAGAGACAATAGATAGAGGACATACATGGGGTGATTTCATCCTGTCCTTCAGAAAACAAGCAACATCTTCCTTGGGCTGCGCAGTTTATGACCGAGTCCTGTAAGGCAGCTTGGACTTCAGCAAGTGAGCCAACTTGGGAGCCTGGCAAGCTTAAATCAGCAGAGCTGTGTGCTGTCAGCCACCTCTCCACAGAGATGGAGGATAAGCAATCATAAGAGATGATGTGGCTAAAATAACCATTTCATTCTGCCCTAGCACCTGCTAGCTGAGGACTTCATAACATGTTACAGATAGGAATTACTTACTCTTTGCAGCCACACTTATTAAGTTCGACAGCCTTGTGTTTAGATTGGGATTTTCAAAGAGGCCTTAGAGAATCTCTTGCCAAGGGAATACAGGCTGCCCGTGGGGGTGAGCAAGCCTCCCTGAGGAGCCAGAGAGACAGGGAAGGGGTCAAGCAGCACAGCAAAGCGATGGGACCAATACCTGGGGTCTCAGCCTTGGGATATCCCTTTCTGCTTTTAACATCATGTATGATATATATCCAAGCACTCCTCTCCCATAATTAGTGGTTTAGTTCCTTGAAGGCACCATGGCAGAGGTGAGTCCTCAGAGAGTGTTTTCACCAGGAGAAGGCTGTCATTCATTATTATCTTAGGATGGGTGTTTTATGCCTGGAAAATTGGGCAACAGACTGAAAAACACCCTGCAGGCGCAGCCCTTGGTGCTGCCTACGAGGACTGAGGGGAGATAGGATGTAGACAACAGAGACAGAGCAGCAGGAGAGAGGTGGCTGCTTCTCCACACAGGGAATTATTTTCACTAATAACATTGAAGAGTCACAGGCAAATCTAGCAGGAAAGAACAGAATTGGCAAGGCCTCTCCAAAGCCCATGGAAACTAGATTATGAATGCACTCCTGACTTTAGTGACTGAACTCCTTGGGTGATTGGAAACAGTGTTCTTGTATGAGTTTCTTTATTGTCCTGCCTCAGAATTCATTTCTAGCATGGCAGTCAGTTAACTAAAATAATTCTGCAGCATCCTTTACTTCTTTCCCAAGGAAATTTCTTCTGTGTTACCGTTTCTCTAAGGCAAAATTATTGAAGGGTAAAAGAAAATGTTTAGCCTAATAAGTTTGATCTTACCCTTGCAGTATGGAGGGATTAAATTCGTTGTTTTAGGAATACATTCCAACCACCCCGTTGTACCTTGGAAAAGAATCAGGTTTTGTTTGGTTGGGGGTTTGGTTTTAGTTTTGCTCCACTGCTTCTGGTTTACTACTTTCTTCTGATTATTATTAATAGATTAGCACGAGAATACCCTTCCCTAGGGCTCCATGATGTATCCCCTGTTCTCTTAGGCAAAAACAGGGCATGGGTAATTTCTTGCAATTTTCAAAAAGCCCTTTGGTTATCTCTTTCTACAAGAAAAAGAAATTTTTTACATGTCTAACAAAGCTCCAACAAACCTACCTTGCACATACATTTGTACAGGATAACATTCATTTGCATTTCCTTCATGATACATAAAGAATAAGCACACCTGTGAAAAATCATGCAACTCCCTCAGTATTTGCAAACTGTCACATTCTTCCTTTTGCCTGTGTTACATCTCTTCTCTCAAATTCTTTGACTGACGTGGCTGTTTGAATTGCTAACACTCTGTGATGAGGACTGTCACTGTCATCTCGGCTGTGTTTACCCAGTGCCACTCACAGCGGGGTTTCCCTCCCCAGTGCAGTCCCTCACAATATGGTACATGCTAATAAACAGTAAGAGAAAAAGGTACTTCCCTCTTTTCAGCAGCAGAAATATAACAATCCTGATGAATAGGCCAGGGACTGGGAATGTTTCCAGGAGCTGTAAGGAAAAAGAAGTAATTTATTGCAAGTGCTAAAAATACATCATATACCTGTGAATACAGGTGACCATCACTTGCTCAAACGACTGGTGCTGTCCTTGGAGGCAAAAGACCACGAAGGTCTCTTTCTACCATAGTGAACAGCAAACAGCAAAGTCCTCCACGAGTTTCAGGCAGGAGGGGCAGGTGTTGACATGTGCTTGCATTATACCCCACAGCAGAGGTGGCCTGAAACACAAATTTTCTCAGTAAAATTACATTCGGGTCTTCCATGAGATCCAAAATGGCTAAAGCGATTTTTTTATCAGCTTCATTATTACCTTCAAACAGCATTGTCATTCTCCTCCAGTTCTATTTTGCTTATCCCTTCATTAAACTCTGCCTGCTGATGTTTCAAATCCATGGTTGCCTGTTCTGCCCTGTCTCTGTTACTCCCAGATCTCCTTGGCTCCCTTTGCTGCTCTGCAGCCAGGAGAGGCTGGGAGCCTCCCTCTGGAGGGGAGTGGTTGGGGGAGCATGCACCCCCTTTCACAAATGTATTAAATGCCCCATACCATCAGGGCTGCTCCAGAGGGGCCCTGCTCTTCCTCACACCTCCGGGATGGAACTGTTACCTGCTCCAGGCTGAACCCAGCACCCCCAGGGTCAGAGCTCCTCCAGGTTTCTAGGGGCTTTTCAACGTAGCCACATTCCCAGGTACATTCATAGGAGCCTAAATTAATGGAGCTTTTTTAAGCCCTGTTAAGGGCTACTCCCGTTTCCATCTGCTGAGGATCAGACCAAACAACTTGCTTTCTTTTCCTACTTTTGCTAAGATGTTACAAAGAGGGAGGCCAAGGCAAGGCATCACCGCCCATCCCCTCGCCCACCAAGCTCCCTCCTTCAGAACTGGTATGGTGAAGAGGAGGAACCTGAAACCAAGTTACTGCTCCACTCCTGTTCTCCCAGCCTGCCCGTCCACCCAGTGAAACACGTGGCATTACGAACTTCTGCAGCTGAGAGGATCTGATTATTTTTATGGAAATTTGCTCCAAGTTCAGAAGCGGATCAATGACAATTTCTTGAGCTGGCTCCATTTTGAGAACCCAAATTGACTTCTGGAGAGGTTGCTTGATTTCCCCAGCTTTCCCCCACCAGAAAACAGATTATTGCATAGGGTGGGGGTGATATAATTCTGCTCTGAATAGGTTCTGGGTCTATTAGACCTCAACATAAAACTCACGTAGGCTCCAAGGAAAACAGAATAGCTTCCTGCTATTCACTTTCATGTCTCACCTTTACACCAGAGAGAGATGGGAGTAAATCCATTTTACTAATGTTCAATACACCACACAAATATAAATGCAGCTCAGAACGTAACACAGGGGAGCCTCATTTTGAGCAATTTAGTTCAGCTATTCCTGAGTTCCCCAGTTTGCCCTAGTTCTGTTACACAACCATGCCACTTATTTGCTTGCTATATTGTCTTGCTGTCTGCCCATATCTCTCCTCATTCTCCTTTCCTTTTACATTAGAAAATACTTTTCTTCTACTTCAAAGGCCTTTCACTTGTGTGCAAGTCCCTCTGTTTCCCACTCACCCGTCACCTGCTGGGTCTCTGCATCTTGCTGGGACCACATAAGCAGCAACTCACCAACTTGTTTGCACGGAGCACCCTCCCTGGCGCTCTCTCCTCTGCCAAGGAGCTCCCGAGACCTTTCTCCGCACATGGAGGGAGTGTGAGCTGAATCAGGTCCACAAGAGTTGCACAGCCCTCAAGACACACTGCCAAAGTTCTTCTCATTTCTTTTCTGCCACACAGCCCTACAGCATTCACTTACACCTGCATGCTCTTTTGGCACCATGTTTATCCTGGAGAAACCTGACTCACCTTTTGCTGTTAAGTACTGTGATTCCTATCATTTAGGAAGAGTTTTAATGAAGATTCTGCTCATAAATGTTGGTGCAGTGCTAAAACTGCATTTTTGCATGCTGTAATTGCGTCAGTGGAGCGCATTCTGTGCTGGACAGGCACAGGAGGATAAATGAGGCTTATCTTTGGTTCCGCTTTAATCCATGCAGCATCTCCCCAGCCTTTGCTCATGCCTGGCAGTCATGACAGTTTACACCCGCTTGAATGTGCTGTCAGCACAGACTTACCAGGCTGCCCCACGGCAAAGGTCCCTCTGCCCACTCTGGTCTAGGAAAAGCAGTGTAACCTTTTCCATCTGTCTTCAAAGAAGAAATTCAGACTTTCTCTTCTTCCTGTGTTTCCTCCCAGCTTGGCCTTTCTTGGGAGCAGGATCTGCCTACAGAACACGCTGTGCTGCAGGAGAACTGGGAGAACTTTGTTTGCTTTTGCTCCAGCTCTGTTTAACAAATACTTACCTGAACTACACTTTTTTCATACTCTCATGTAACTCAGAGGCTGAGTCCCGCTCAGTAGGGCCAAATGGCTGCAACAAGCACAACCTCTCTAGTCTTCCACTTAATATGTTAAAATCATCTTGGGGGCACAAGGGGTAACAAAGATTCAGGCTATTAATGCAAATTCCTGGCTTCAGGTTAGCACAGTGCAGTACTTGCTGCCAGGCCTCCATAAAGAGGCTTTTAATTTAGCTCTAATAGGGAGGTTATTGTATGTTAAATAAACACTAATTGATTATTTAATATATATGCATTGAGGGTTAACTGCTATGTAATGAGCTCCTCTCCATTAGTGGAGCTGCTAAATGTCAATTAATATGGGTTTTATAATCAATTGATATTTAACATGCCCTAACTTCCCTGTTTAGACTTAATGGGTCAGCATTTCTGAAGTGGCCAATGCCAATAGTTTCTTTTAAAAATTAAAAAATATTTGTTGGAAGATTTACAACAGGATGGAAAGTTATGCATCTATTAAAAGCTCAGCAGATCAGCTCCACAGAACTGGATGCAGCAAGGTTAGTCTGTCTGATACCAAGACCTGCACATATCAGAAACGTCTGGGAATGGGAGAGGGGAGCCACATTCCCTTAACTTCTGTGGACTTGGACTTTTTCCTATAAAGAGTTTCCAGAAAATGCTCTGTACCATTTCAAAACTTTGTACCATTACGCTCTCCCTTTATTCAGAACATTAAGCAGTATATGGCACAGAGCTGGGCTTGGCCCCTGTGTGATCCTGGTTTTACTGTCCACTTGCACTTAGATACACACTAGAAATGGGATATGAAATGCCCCATTTGGAAGTGACTGCAAGATAAATATTAGGGACAAGATTTTCAAGGATGACCAGGGGATTTAGACACACAGATTCCATTTATTTTAATAAGCATCATGTCTCTAAATCTCCCAACTGCCTTTTAAAATGTCTAATGGCTAAAACTTTATTCCCTTTGCCTCTCCTCCCCAAACACACACAAATAAATCATGTGCAAGGTGTTAGTGGTGTACACCACGGAGAAAACAAGGAAATTTCTAATAAATGAGTGATCATAATGCATTTACAACCATTATCTAACACTATTTCTTCTAAAATTTCCTTACTTTCAGATAATTTTCATGATGTGGCAGAGTTTAGCTTTGCTTACCAAAAATTCAGGCTGGAAAAGAGCATAATGGAAGTACAGGATCAAAGTATCCCATCTGAGAGTGGCTTTTCTAGGTTTGCCCTCTTGTACCCAGGTAGACCCCTGCAACATAGCAGGCCACTCCAGAACCTAAATGCTCCCTATAAGTATATTTCTAATCAGCAGGGCTGGGTGCAGGATGATGGATTCCTGTTTCAGTGTTCTCACTCTGATAGGCAACAGCACTCATTAAAGGCAACTCGATCACTTTGCCATTGTGGAGAGCAGCTCATCTTACACTGAAACAGGTCAGTTCATACAGATTGTCTAACAGATATTAACATCACAGCCTAAATCCTAAAGTAGACAAGGCCCCCATCTCCCACACTTACAAAACACAGGTTTTGTAAAATGTGTGGATGTTTTAAGCAATAAAAGACTGTGCAGAGCAGACTAAAGCATGGAAATACCTTCTCTCACTGCCTTTGTACAGCACTAAGACAATGGATCTGAAAGCATCATTGCAGCTTTCAGGCAGCATTATGATGCAGATAATGAAGATGAAGAAAGAACAAAGAGGAGTATGTGGCCAGATCATGGTTTGAAGTCTACAGCCTGATTTATGTCATCTGAGAATCCGGCCCAGTTAGATCTAATTTTAACATCCTTGACAAATTCCCTTTAACGGCAAACTGTCAAAAGGAAATCTTTTCTCCGCCCCTCATCCTTCCATCTCCATGAGCTGTTCCCTGTGACAACACCGTTCTCCAGCAGTAATTGGCAGTATCATTCTATTATCACTTATTCTTAAGGCCTGAGGATTTCATTCCTTGCAATTTTCTTGTTGTACAAATTCACGTCTATTAGTTTAACACATGTGCATGTGCGTGCATTTATTTATTCTCTCTGTGTGTGCGCGTGTGTGTCTGGCAAGGAAAACAGTACTTAAACCTGAAAGGGCCATTGTCTTATAAAAAAATCTTAGGGAAGCAAAAGAGCTAATTACTGATGACATGTACTTGTGACTTGCAGTAGGAGGTGCCTCTGGTGTCTCCAGCAAACAGTCTCAATTGTCCTTATAAGCATTTTAAACGGATGATGATCCTAATGAACTTAATAGCATCACTATCCAGGGACAGCATCAACTCATTGCCATCCTGTATTTTGCAGAAATAGCTTCTCTTTAAACAGTGTGCCCCTGCTTTGAACAGTAATGGTTTTTAAAAGTGTCTTAGCACACAAAGGCAAAATCTTTTTTGAAACAGGGTGGAATTGGTTGGTGATTATCACTGAAAAGCTGGCAGCCACCAGCTAACCTTCTAACAATGAAATATGGGAATTTACCTTCATGCTTCAGTGCTTGCTATTCAGCTGTCTACCAGGGTCTAAATCAATGATTCTACACCCTCCACTCAAGGTTTCTCTTTCAAATGCTGCACATATGACCTTAAGTTCATCATCTAAACAATGCAGTTCACGTTTAATTTCATTAATCTGAGATCTTCCATAAAATTGCAATATGGCACCATACCTTTCAAGTACCTTCATTAAAATCCATGTTATTTCTAAATCCTATGCATATCTATGAGGTCATACGGTGTTTTATTAAAATGGATTTTTGAAAGGCTCAGCTCTTTTATCACCAATTGTCATAAGGTAGTATACAATAAGAAAAATTTTAAAAAGAAATGCTCTCCTATTGCTTAGGTGATGACCAGATCACCCATTTCTGCAAATTACCCCCTTTCCTAATTTTTAGCCTTTTTCCAAGGATTTTACATTTGGAGTGGAAGGAAAGAAATTATCAAACCCTCCTTGTTCCTGTGTTTTCTGCTGTTTACTGTGCCTGGTGCAGTTACCCTTTTGAATATATCATGCCATTCAGATGCAGTGGACATTATTTCCAGGATTTTCCCCCAGATGTGTATGTTCTTAAACTGCACATTTGATTTTTTTTTTGCTATTGTTGGACTAATACATTGGCACAAGTTTATTTTTCTACTGCATCCCTCTCCCTATCTCTTGTCTATATTATATATTATATGGTATTGTGATAACACTTTGGAAGGCCAGTTGGAGCAGAGACCTCATGATAGTAGATGCCAAGAGCACAGAAGACAGATCCTGCCCCCGAAAGGCCCCTCTCTCAGCACTTCCCACCCATTTAGATCAGAAGATATTCAAAGGAAAGAATTTTCCTCTTTATTTTGTGCTTGCAGCAAGCAGAAGCAGTTTGTGCAGTAAAGTTCTTACATAATTCAGAGTTATGTGCATAATAATAATAGCAGCAATACAAAATAAATAGATTAGTCATCTTCCTAATAAGAATGTGCTGAGATCTGCCTCTAGTGCCCTGATTCTGCAAAGGCCCGGTGCATGGCTGCCTTCCTGCACTCCAAACACCTGCAGCCTCCAGACCCTCCCACAAGCCACTTGCACTTGACAGGATTATTTCCAGGATCAGGGAACAAATTCATCCTGCATGTTACCTGAGCTTACCTGAGCTGTGCTTGACTCTGGGTGTTCGCAGACCCCCCTGCTGCTTTAATAAGCAGCATCACAGCAGGGAAGGAGAGAGAGAGGGCTGAGCTCCCTGGGGGAGCATCTCAGAGGTGGGGCACATTCCCCCAGCCTTGCACAGGAGTTGTTGATTCTGCCTCTTTATTAGCAGGAGTTTTACTCCCTTCCTGTAATGAAAAGCAAAATAAAGCGCTATGCTCCAGCATTTATTATAAAACCACCAAAACGCACTTCCATAAGAAATCCGAGCAACAACAAGTTCCTTAAAACGAGGTTGGTTTATATGTCTCCCTGTGAACTGGGGAGAAAAAACACCTAAAAAGACTGGGAGTAAAAAAATCTTCTGGAGCATTGTAGTTTCAGGAATACCTGCCTTGCTTCTGAGTGACACGAGCACACCAGGCGGCAGCCTGTGTGGGTGCAGAGGTACCCAAAATGCTGCTGTGACACACTCGGTAAGTCAAACTTTAAATCCCCTTACCTACACGCTGAGACAAACCAGCAGAGTGGTACTGCGTTCCCACCCTCAGTGGCCGCGGTGTCCCAGACTGTGCCAGGCTCGGTGGGACAGCTTGGAGATACAGGCAACAATCACAGCCTCCCCTCCCACGTTTTCCCCAGGCTTCACTGCACCTACGCTGGTTTCCATCAGTAAATTCTGCAAGTCTGGAGGCTACTGAAATCACCAGAAGACTTCTCTGTGTGTATGGGCTCAGTTTAGACTTCATACTTTAATTAATTGCAAGTGAGGCTGCATTGGAGCAACCATTGCTCCCTCCTTAATTAAACTTGCCACTTAAATGTAAGTTCAGGACCCGCATATCGATCTCTTCTGGAAAAAATCCACCCACTCCTTACGTTAGTACTAAACAAAAATAGATCCCTGGCAAAATCTAATGCAAATATTCACGTATTTAGATTTTTCACAAAGGTAAAGAGGACACAAATGACAGTATCTATGCCCAAAGGAAAATAATGTTCCACAGCATTTTCCATCTCCTAAGCAAAGAAAAAGAAAAAGAAAAAAGCATTTCCATGCTCCTAAGTAGCCTGAAAAGACAAAGCTGTCCCACGGTCCTGCCCTCATCCTCTGCACTGTTTTACTGAGGCTCCAGCAGGAGACACTGAGACACTGCTATTGAGATGTCATTTGTGACAAACCTTCCACAGTTAATATTGGTTGATGACTTCAACCTCGCCTTCCTTCATCCTTCCATAAAAACATACCACGCCTGCAGTACCGCACTTACGGTGTAACATTACTCTGAAGAAGCAATTACAGCGAGCAGAGCAAGGAACTAAAGACAGGTCACCTAAATGAACTGAGGGAAAAGTACATGAGAAAACAAGAAAATGTCTTCATCACTTTTCAGGCTTCAAATTGGAAAAACAGGGATCAATACAGCAGAACTTCATTTAATGGTGTGAAAAACAATCCACCCCAAGACAGGCAGGAATCACTTATAGCAAAACAAACAGGCCAATTAGGGCTGGGCAGGGTGCAGCGGGATGCAGGCACTGGAGCCATTCCTCCAGCCTCGGCTGCCCGAGACACGGGCACAAGGGACAAAGCCACCAATGGAGGATGCTCCGAGGCCACACAGCAAAATATCCCCCCAAAAAAGGGCCACATGGCAGCAGTTTGCTCCTTTTTCTCCCCTAATTTTTTCACTGGTAGTGCTTGCCATTCATTTTAAGATTGCAGAAGTGGCATGCAGCACTGGCTGATGCAAACACCAAGAGACCCGGGCTGGGAGACGGGGACACAACACATCCTCGTGTGTGCTGAGGTTCAGCCAACACCTCTTGGTCTAGCCCCCAGAATAGCCAGGAGGAGGGTGTTATTGAGCCATGGCTTTATGTCATCCACAGTGCTGGGGATGTGCAGAACCCCTTTACCACAGCTGTTACCACTAACACCATTCCCAGCTGACAGCAGCAGACTCTGTGGAGCCACACTCACATCATTCTTGCATCCTTCCTCAAGACTTGGTCCAGCGTGGCCTTAAAACTTTTGCTATCAGAGTCCAGCATCCTCCTCAGTCAACTCATTCTGCCAAATGGTTTCTGTGTTGGAAAGTTTTTCTTCATCTGTAGAGAAATGGCAGCTCATCTCTCCAGCATGCCATTCAGGACACTGTACCTGAATGCAAACATCTGCCACGTGAGGATTTTATTGCTTTTACTGTCATTGCCACTGCCAGGTCCTGTAGCATATTAAACAGATTAATAGAAGTGATGTAGAGGGAGTATAAAACCTGCCAGTCTTCACTGTGGGCCAAGTGCCACTGAAATGGAGAGAGGCTGGAGCTGACATTTGCAGAAGTAACATCATGTTATTAAAACAAATTTGGCATGAGGCGAAAATATGTTTGCTTTGCACTTAATAACGGCTATGAGAGCATATTCAAAATCAAATATTTGTAAGGCAGTAAGTTAGCATTTTCTCCTCCCCTTCGTCAGTCAAATCCGGTCCTCGTCTTACTGAGTCACAGGGCTGCTGTTTTTAAAAGTACATCAAAATGCAGAGTGGACATCCATCAGGCCTAAATCTCAAATTAACTTTGAATTTATATTTGTCTTCAGAAAAATAATCAACCCCAAAACATGCGGCCACAGTCTCTGGATGCATTTACGGAAAACTGCTATGCATTGCAATTTTTCTCACTTTTCTTTTTTTTTCCCTTCTGCCGAAACATTGGTTGTATTTTCTCCCTTTATTTATTGGAGTGCTAAATGGATTATTTCAGTAATAAATCAGGCCTTTTCATTACATTTTTTAAGGTGTTGTCACTGT
Organism: Falco naumanni; assembly: GCF_017639655.2. NCBI lineage: Eukaryota > Metazoa > Chordata > Aves > Falconiformes > Falconidae > Falco > Falco naumanni. The sequence goes on along the minus strand of NC_054054.1, from coordinate 110,674,564 downwards.
TATGAAGTACAGTGTGCCATCAAAATTAAGCTCAGATTGCATTACCACCTATTTTATAGATAGAGAATTACTTGATGGATTTTTTTTTCCAGCAGTCTAAGCAGTTTGAGTCTTTCCTTCGAAGAACAACTGGCTCCCTAGTTTCACAGAAATGTTCCTCTACAAGTTACGAAATTTTCATTCAGATTGTCTCACAAATATCTTTGCATTATGTTTTAAACCAGAGGGATGATATTTATTTTAGCCCAAACCAACTATTCATGTAAATGCAAGGAATTGTTAATGGGTACAGGCAATACTGGAGCAGAATTACCCGATGTGTCTGGCTTCTCTCTCACTTCCCAAGGTATAAATCAGAAGTAATTCTACTGAAGTCAGTACAGTTACCTTACAGCAAAAAAAAAAAAAAAAAAAAAATGCCTCAATGGCACTGGAATGAGGCAACCTTTCGGTTATGCTGCATTTGTAACAAAGGTGACTGAAGGAGATGCTGATTTCCAGGGTAATTGCTAGCTGACTTCATCTGAGCAAGAGTCCGTGCTCCTTGCCCACTGCCAGCTTTCCTCCGGGCGAGCACAGGGAGCCCACTTCATCATCTCCCCGTTCCATGGCTTCGCTGCAAAGGACAAATAGCATTACTGAGGCTTAATTTCCAAACAAATCTCCACCTATGAGAGTTTAGTATTAGCCTTCTCTAATTAGCAGTGGAAATTTCTACTTGGGTGTTATAATATGCAGTAATCATATATGAAGTTATGGGAATTTTATGAGTATTAATAATAATCTTATCTCTGTGTGTGCATGTGTGCAGGAGTCCAAGACAGTGCAGGGTAGCTCAGAAAATCCAAATTTAAATCTCTGAGCTTCCATATGTGATGGCAGCGAGTGATGTCGCATCTCTCCTCACAGACAGTGGAGCTATACTGCACCCTCACCTCCAAGATCTGCATGGAAGTACCATCAGGAAAACTTCCAGAAAGCTTGCAGGGGTGAAAGCCTGCGTTACACTGTGTTTCCCACCCCAATGCAGGAATGGCACACGCACACCCCTTTGCCTGCCTTCCATCAGAAGGAGCACAGGGAGGCCAGCATGGGAAAGACCTGTGTGAGCCCCCCTGTTACAAAGCAAAAGCAAAGCATCTGTTCTGTTAATACTCCTTTCAGCTGAAGTGTTTAAACACTGCTCTGTTAAAAGTACTGGATCTTGAGCGGATGTTTAAAGTTAAGTGTGTTATGAAAGGCTTCCTGAATTACATCTTTATGAGTAGTATATTTATCTCAGATGGAAGATTTAGAAAAGAGATCCGTAACACAGCCAGTCTGCTGCGGCATGGCCACATCGCACCGGGGAGCAGACTGAGCTGCACAGTTCAGGTCAGGTAGATCAGGTGGACGGGACTTTGAGTCACATAGGTTAAATCCAGACCGCTGACCTGCGGGCTCTGTACCACCGCTGCTGCGACACTGCTGGTTTTAAGCAATAGGTGGCACTTCAGGAAAGAGTTTCTTCTAAATTTTCAAAGCAAGGAGTTTTTCAGCATTCCTCCTCTGTGCCTTTCCTTTAAATCGACAGTAACATTTTTGCCAGGATTTTTAGAAACCAGAATTTCCCAGAAGAAATAAATAAACGTCTCACCTGCAAATTATACAAACCCCTCCAGCCTTCGCTGTGCCTGCTCCTTCTTCCACCCCCCGACACAAACTGGGAGCAATCCAAAGAAATTAGTGACATTACCCTCCAGTAGCCCGGTGACACTTATGTTTCAATCTTCAGAAAAGCGACTGCAAATCTGTGGACATGTCTGCCTACTGCTGCAAAAGTAATTTTAGAAAACTAGCTACTGCACATTATGGGCAATACTTTGAGAGCCGTATGTGTCAGTGACCCGCTGCTGCATCCTCTGACAGAGCTGCAGAGCATTTCATTCGTCTTCCCTTTCTGGCCACAGCACTAGCAAGATGAAAGCTTGAAATCTTATGTATTATTTAAACCTTCCCTTCACCCCCACCCACCCACACAGCATCTCTGATTGTCCAGTTTGGGGACAGCCACAGTGTAATGCACTGCACCTCTGCAGATCGTGATGTAGAAGCTGGCCACTGACCACCCTCCGAGCAAGTCTCTGCTCTGTGGCTTTGCAGGCTGCAGGGCTGGGGCAGAACTTTGCAGCTTCCAGGAAGAAGCAATAATTTCTCTTTAGTGCTCTGGGATGACTCTTCCTGAGTGCAGAGCGGATGATGTGCGTGCTTAGTGCTCACCTGGGAAAGGCCAGGCACCCTGCGGTGCTGGCCACCAGAAAACAACTATTTACAACTCAGAAGTTTTCTCATTCATTAAAGACATAGCAGAGGACCAAGCTGCTCAAGGAGTTAAATGTATTAAGCAATTTACAATTAATATAGAACTCATTCCAGAGATATCTACTAGAGAGTACAACAGGGCAATTAACCCACTAATACACTAGGCTATTACATCGCTATGTCTCTTATTTTAGCCTGAGGTGATTTGAAACGCATTGGATTAAAGGATATTACAGGAGATAGCATGAAAAATAGCTTAATGTAATGAGCCATCCCGTGATGTCTGCTATTAAAGATGATTTGCAGTTGAAAACTACAACATACAGTAGTTCAGCCATTTAGAAACATGAGTATGTTTAACCCTTTTCTAGCCCATGTCCCTTAGATAAATCAGTGCAAGAGCTTCTCCCCCCACCCCCCATTTTCAATGCCTTTATCTGAGGATTATCAAATGCACCTTGTTAAAGTACAATAGTATCTTTGGGAGATTGGTGCCTGAGGTTGATAGAAAAACAGTAATCTGCTAATAACTTTTAAAAATAGATCCTCGAGAGAGTAAATAGGCTCAGACGGAGGGAGGCTATTTGACTGGTGACACGTCTGCGAAATGGGAACTTGTAACAAATATCTATACTAGCCTTAGGCCTGTCATATCAGTTTCAAATGGTAACTCAGAACTGGGAAACAAAAGCACCTTATCTTAAAATCTATAACCGTACAGCTTAGCATGGAAATAGCAACACGCAGGGAGAGGAGGGCTCAGTGGTTGAAAAGTTCCTGCCTGTAGAGCAGACCTGCCATGGAGACCTCTGATAGCTCAGGCACGTTCGCTGCTGGGTTTGTACTGCAGGCAGCCGCAGGTCAGCAGCTCTGGTTTAGTCTGGCTTTGGTCAAGAAACCAACACCATAAAGTCTGGGCATTGAATAAAGGCATCTGGAAGGCATCTTGATCTCAAAAAGAAAAACACACCTGAGCAAATGCTTAGCTCCAAGCACAGAGCTTCACCCATGGGCTTCATCCACCTTCGCCAGCAAGGGAAGGACTGCGCTGCTCATGTCCGAGGTGGATGGTGAGCGTGTGGAGGTACTGGGTGGCATCTGATCCTGCCCGCACCAGCAAGGCTGCCTGCAAAAGAGCCCAAAAACTGTGTTGCAGCCAACATGGCTTCCCACAAGTGGCTTTAGCACAGTTGCACATTAGCAGCACTCTGCCAAATTACTCAGCTGTAAATCACCTTCCAAAGCCTGATCTCCTGCACAGACAGTGCTCCTGCGGAAAGTCAGTGGCCTCAAGGATGATCTGGCTGCTCAAGGCCTTCTTCAGGTGAATTTTAAAACTCTCCAAGGATGGAGATTCCTCACACCTCCAGGCATCTCTTCCAGAGCTTGGTCACTGTCATTAAAGAAGTGTTTTTTCTTACATCCAATCTGAATTGTATTTGCTGTTGCCTCTTCTTTCACTTTATTTAAAACCAGATAGAAACACCTACAGAAGGCCCCTCCAGCCACTACATCTACCGAGTCTGGAACAAAGAGGAGAAATCAAGCATTCAGCAGGAGCAAATGAACTCAAAGCAGAAGCATCCCATGGCATCTCCCAGAGCCTGGCATCAGCCTCCTCTGCAAACCCACTCAAGCAGACAGCCTCTGCCTGCAGCTGAGCCAAGGAAGCAAACCTCAAACCTGCCCAGGCTCAGGTACCCCACCAAGCCACTGGCCACCACCACTGAGGAGAGGGAGCCTGTCCCTTGGTTTGTTCCTGGTAACTTTTTATGCTGTTCTTCTAAACATAGCGCAGGCTTTATTACTTACATCTGTGAGTATTTTAACCTCAGCTTGCCAACTGCAAACCCATGTCCTTCCAGCCCACATGTCTGCTGATTTCAGTTCTCAGGAAAAATCATGATGCTGGGAAAACAGTTTCCGCCTGGACAGTGTGCATTTCTCTTTCTCCTATTTCTGCATTTTCCTCTCTGACTCAGAATGCAGTAAAATCATTGAACTCATGCTGTCAGTCATGTTTTTTGTCTATGAAACAGGTAAGATTCTGCACACCCCAGGCACAGTTTCTCTTCTTAACAATGCTATTTACACAGAAATAGAGATGAACAAAACAGGCACTTATTTTTCCACCAGAAAAAGGCAGGATTTTTTTCCCCATGTTTCCTGTGAAAAAGTTTCTTTTCTCAACAAACAGAAAGCAAGGAAAAAAACCCCATGCAACCTATTAAAGACATCCCAGAGGGACCTGGGGAAGAGTTATAAGTAAAAATATGATTAAAAGAAGATAATTTTCTGGATAGCTTTGCAGCTAGGTGAGGGATTACAGAGCTGGGTTTTCTTGCCTGCCTCAATGGAGACAATCCCACAGCAACTTCTTTTCGACTCCCGTACCTGTCATCATCTCCTTCTCCATCCTGTTTTGCGACGAGGTCCTGCAGACCTGTGGCATTAGGCCTCACCTCTTCCACCTCAGGTTGCCTTTCTCCATTTGAAGAGCTCTGCATTTGCTGCTCCAGCCTCAAATAACAGCCTGTTTGAGCTGGGGTTTCCAGCCAGACCCTCTACCCATGGTACAGGCAGGACCTCAGGAACAAGCCCATGTGTACCAATGCTCTGAGCATTCTTATTTCCATTTTGCCCCTGGAGGTGTGATAGCAAAGTGGCTCAGCACCTGCAAAACCGCCCCAGTGCTCCCTATGAAACACCTGATTGGCCCTGTTGCCCTGCCAGCACTTGTGACGGGGCTCTGCACACCGCATCTCTCCATGTGCACATGTCCTCCGCACCATCCTTATGGACATCTGCTCACATCAGCATGGCTGCAGGATTCAGGCTGCTGGTGCAGGTTTCTCTGATGGTGAAGCTCTCTGGTCTTCGCAGAGCAGTGCTTTCTCCCTGAAACCCAAATAAAAGCACTTGGTTGTAAAATAATATATTTTAGAAGATTCACATGAGGATTTTCTTGTTTGCATAAAAATAGAAAAACAATTAACAGGGAACAGTCCAAACTGATTATGCTTCTTACTTTGGAAAGCACGTTGGTGAGGTGCTCTTTACACAAGGGATAACTTCAGGGCAGTCAACATGAAGAACTGGGCAGGGTAGTTTGTAGACAGGAGGACACAAATGCTGCCTCAGCCCACACCTCCCAAACACAGTGGGTGCAGCTACTTCTTTTCCAGGAGTTTTTACCACCTCCTCTTGCACATTCTCAAAATATATGTAGACAGAATGAACAATTATCCAACAATTAAAGCAAATAACCACAAATGACACAAACACCACCAAGATTAAATCTCCACCTGAGAAAACATGACCTGGCAGTGCTCCCCACCTCCTTCGCACGGCTCCCAGCACTGTCCCAGGGCCAGCCACTTGGGTAGTGGAGGTTGCCCAGAGTATGGTCAATGGTTACTCAGGGATACCGTCACTGGTTGCATTGGCTTTCAATGGTTAACCCATGCCCTGAGATTTAAAAGGTGTGTGCCAATGTGCACTGAAATTAGGAGGAGGATGGATGGTATCATTATGGTTCCTCCTTTGAAAAAATTGTGAGGAATGAGGAAAAGAAGGGGAAAAACCAGCAAAAAGTGCTCTCAGGCTGAGATTCTCCTGGACCTGAGCTGAGACATTTCCGCACCAAAGTGGAAACAGAAGACAAGAAAAAGCCATTTCCCCAACTGACACGCACACCCATGCCGCAGCAGCATTCAGCGGGGATTTTAGGCAGAGGGTGGTGCTTTCCACAAACCCTTCCACAGGGGCAGGAGGGAGGAGGTGGTGGGGACCGCTTTCTAATCAAAGAACTTGTCACTGCCACTTTGGTGTTAGCAGTTGCCATGAACAATAACCAGGATCCCATGCCTTTGAAATGCATTATTAACAGGCTACATTCATTGCTATCCACCCCTACTCCAACCGGCTTTCCTTTTTGTTTTACTCTGGGCTGCCTGCATCCCAAGTGGCACGGGAACCTGTCATTTCTTGTTTCCATCCAGAGGAACAAGTGATTTGGGAGAAGGGGAGAGGATGACCAGGGCTTTCTGACCTTTTCTCCTTCAATTTCATTCCTCTCCTCTGCGAGGAGAAAATGGCAATCACACTAGGTGGAACCGACAAACTCATCTCTGTGTCACTCCTTTACGCGTACAATAGCTGTGTCACTCGGCATCAGGGACGAGGAGGCAGTGATGGGATTACGGGCCCATGATGGCCCTAATCTGTGAGCAGATTTAAGCCTTCCCGCTGTGCTGTCGATGCTGGCTGGGGTGGGGTTATTTAATTGTACGGGCAGTTATGCAAAATGCAGCAAAAATCTACGTGCTCTGTCCATTTTTTCTTTCGAAGTGGGACTGGTGTCTCCCTGTGCCTGCAAAACTCCTCCTCAAGGGGGTAAGAGCTTGTGGCGTCTGAGATCACTAAGCTCTTTGCTTTGTAAATTAAAATGAAGATATCCCAGGAATATACTATAGTGGTGAGGAAACCAAGGCACAGACAAGTCAGTAATGGGGCTGTCCCAAAAGCCATGAGAGGACCAAGCGCCCAGGTCCCTGCCCTGCACCCTCCAGGGCTGGACTTCCCCGCAGCCAAGTGGGGGGGGGACAGCACAGGAAGACAGCGACACCCAGCGCGATGCCCACCCTGTGCCACCCCCAGAACTGCTCTGCCTGTACCAGCAATTATCCCACAGGGAGAAGACAAGAGACACCAGCGGTCCCTGCAGAACTGTCCCCAGCACCTTGCAGTTGCTACATGGAGGATAGGATGGCCCAGAGCATCGCAGCCGCTTCCACAGAGGGCCAGCCCAAGCCACTGCTGGCATGCGGCCGAACAGAGCAACTAATGAATAAAAATAGTAGCAGTAAAAAATGGCTGGACAAGAGTACTCTGCACTACAACTGGCACCTCTTCACCAGGGCTTTGCAGGTCACTCCTGAACCTGTCCTGGCACACGCCGCTCGGTGTAACGTATTTGGCTGGTTTGATATTGAACGCGATTGTCTGCCACAGGAGCCCAGCGGGCTGTGCCTGCTGGAGGCAGTGCCTGCGGGGCTGCCGAGCACCAGCGCTGCCCCGGCCCCCGTGAGCTCCATGCCAGCACCAGCCCGGTGGCACCGGGGCGCCTCAGCCCCAGCAAAGGCAGCAGAGCCACCACCACTACAAAGCCATCGGGTTTACACAAACCACCGGCTGCGCCTCTTGGATGCGGAGTGACAATTCACATCTCACCTGGTGGCTGCGTATGGTTTGCAAACACACCTTGATTTGTGAAGGGGAACGGTTTAAGTTAAATTAGAGATTTCACATTAAAGGGGATTTTTCTAAACCGTTCTTAGCCTCAAAAGAATAGAGCCTAACACAAAACCGCTGGAGACAAGAACAAAGACCAGCTATAGCATCATTTTAGTCAACTGTAACTAGTTCTAGATGAGATATGGTGTTGCAGGACTATATATTCCTGGTCAGCATGATGCAAACTGCATGATTACTCCTAATACTCGAATGGAAAAGCACATGAAGGTGAAGGGGGGAGCAGAGAGAAGCAGGGGAGAAGGTTTTGTACAGAGAGATCTTCTACAAGAAAACTCCCTTTTTGGAGAGTAGGAGGGATATTAGTTGGTAACAGCAAGAGCACAGATTTTTGCACTCCTATAAATCATTATTACTGGAATGTCCCTGAGGGGATGAGAAGAATGAATCAGTTACACACACACACATAGCCAAACTTTTAGATGGAGAAAGAAAAAAAAAAAACCCCACACCAAAAAAAGAGGGGGGGGGAAGGGGAAAAAAGGGGGGTTGGAGAAAAAAGGAGGGGGAGAGAGGGAAAAAAAAAGAATAGAATAAAAGACAAAAAGAGGAAGAAGAGGAAAAAAGAAAAGATAAAATAAGAGAAAAAATAAACATAAGAGGGAGAGGTAAGATAAAAAGCAAAAGAGAAGGAGACAAAGGCAGGAGAAAGGGAAGAAGAAAAAGGGGGAGAGAGAACAAAAGCAGAAGGAGGAAAAGAAAGGGAAGAATGAGAAGGGAATGAATGAACTTTGGAAGCAATTTATAATTCCTTTCACCTGCACCATGAATTGAACATGCAAAAAAAAAAAAAAAAAAAAGAAAAAAAGGAGGGCAGGAAAGGAAAAATATTCCGCCTAGCATGCAGATTATCATTTGAAAAGATTCTGTTGCTATGTTTTTGTCCCTGGGTGATGAAAATGAAATTGTCTGATGTGTGCGCCGTGTTAGATTTACCTTTGCAGGGTTCACCCACAATCAGTAGAGAGGGGTCATGCCACAATATGTCATCTCACAGCTCCATCACACCAACTCCAATTTATACGAGGAGGTATTATGCATTTCAAAGGAACCCCCTGCGCGTGGCTCTTGTTACTGATCTATATCACAGCTCAGCTGAGGGAAGATTAGTTCTGCTGCAAGGGCAACGAGACTTATTTGTTTATGATTATATTCTCCTTAAAGACGCACTATTCCTTTTTTTTAATGTCTAATTTAAAGTGTACATTAAAGGAGTTGGGGAGGGGGTGGGATGTAAAAGGTGAGAGAATTCTGCACTCTCCCACAAGGAAACCTAATAGTCTTAGTCTCCCATGCATCGTGCTCATTAAAAAAAAAAAAAAATTCTCCATTTAAATGCAAATTTGAGTTTTAGCTGGGGACTCCCCCAAAAGCTTCTCTTGGAAGCACCAGGGAAATAGGATTCAGAAACCTAAAATGGCTGACAGCAGCCGAACGCCCACAGAAAACCCTTCCCGTCTAAATACCCCCATCCTTCCCCTCCGCAGCCCGATGCCCCCGGGTGCCCGTGCCACGTCCTCGTACAGCCCGGCTGGCTCAGGCACAGCATCACTTATCACCGCGCTCCGCTGCAAGATTGTTTTACCTCAGGCAAACACCACCCCAGCGAGCTAAAACTGATAATATTAGCCTTTCAACTCCTGCTCGCTGTTACTTTAATCAACGTTTTCCCAGAAAGTCGACGCTTTTGTCCCTGATAAAGGCTCTGAAGGATTTAATGAGGCCGCCGAGTGCCGCAGACCCCGGGAAGCCCTGATCAGCACAGCTCCCTGAATGTGATCTAGGGGGGCCCCAGGTGACGGTGGGCACCCAGGACATCACCAAGCAGCTGGCACCGCTTCCGTGGTTCCTGAGGTGTGGGGCACCCCTGTAACCCCCCACATTAAAAAGTCAAAAAGTCCTGGGAAGTTTTTCCAGCAGAAGAGCAGATTAGTTTGCTTTGATGGGGGTAAGGTACAGAAGGGCAAGGCGGTCGTGCCCCGCTGCCCTGGTCCTGCCTGCCATGCTGAGGATGCTCAAAGCTGCCAAGGAAACCCCACAGCGACTGCGGAACCAGGGCACCAGGGATGCCCCTCCCGGAGGAAAGCCCTACGCTGTTGGGGCATCCACCCCTGGGCAAAAAAAAAATAAAAATAATAAAAAAAAAATTAAGAACAGAATCAAGGTTTTAAAAAGAAAAAAAGCCGAGAGGTGAGATGAGGGAGGTGAGGGCACCTGTGACCGCTCTCGCAGCAGAAGGGTGTTTGCTTTCACAGTGAGAGCAGGGCAGGATTCACGCTGAGCTCTCACGCAGACACTTTCGCTTATTGTTGCTGGGCCTGTTTCCGACTCCTCTGCCCATGATTAACGTATCACTGGTTATAATAAATAGGCCCATTCCCATCTAGGAAATAAATGGGTCCAGTGGGGACCCACGAGGAGCGGAGACACGGAGATGCCGCTCTCTGGCCCCATCTCTCGGTACCTCCCAGCCCCTCGGCAGAGCAAAGCCGGCAGCGATGGTGGAGTTTGCTGGGAGCAGGGCAGCGAAGGTTGCCCGCACACCTCCAGCTTTTCTTACTGTTTTGTTGAAGCATTTTGCCAAACTTTGTGAAATCCACACCAAATTGGAAGCATCTAAGTCACCATCATCTTGGCTCAAAATTATCGTCAGCTGCATCGATTAGATGTGCAAGACTGAAAGTGATACCTATCTCCCTGTGCAGTGCTGTCACTGTGCTGGAACAATAGATGAACAGATAAAAGTATATAGAAGAAAATGAGTATATTAATTAAGGGTGGAATTGGCTCATATTTCACTTGAAACATACCCTGCATTTATGTGGCATTTGCCCTCCCCCAAGGCTGGAGCAGTTGGTGGGACGCAGGATGGCTGTGGTACCCATGGGGATCCCTCCCAAGGAGCTGCCGGCCCTACAACAGGTCCCTCTCACCCTGGGGGCCTGATCCCGCTCGTCCATGTGCTGGGGAACACCCAGGGAAATCCGCGGCATTACCAAACCCCTGTGCCTTGACACGAACGGGCGTGCTGGTGAAGGAGCGGTCCCAGCAGCTCAAACCCAGTGTTAAATATTTTCTCCTTAAGTGCAAAATCTTTACAGTATGGCTCATTGAGCTTCCTCTTACCCCAGAGCTTCACCACAGAAGGAAAACCCGGGATGCCAAGGGCCAGTCACAGGTCCCCAAAATCCAGGTTTATCCAAAGGGCCTCATGGCCATTGGGCTCTGACCTGAGCTAAGACTCTGTCTGCGCCGGCCCCAGCATCACCCACCACCACCCTGGGTGAGGAGCCGACAGCCGGGGGCCAGTGGGGGGTGTCCCCCCCGGTCCTGCAGGAGACCATCCTGGGAAAGGAGCCAGCCTTCCCTCTCCCTGCCATTTCCTCCCTTGTTCTTTGTAAAAACCACACTTATTCCACTACTTTGAAAGCTCATAATATGATGGGTGAAAACAATTAAATGAAATAGACTGGTAATACCCATGGGAAAACATTTTTAGATATGATATTACAATCTTGTTTCAAAATTGGATTTTGCCAAGAGGAAATACAGTTTATTATAAAACACATTTTCTTTTAATTTAATTATATAATCTTTGGCTTCAGAGAAGGGATGCTTAAATCAGACCCATTTAATTTTCAAGTGTATTCACCCATCACCTAGGGCAAATTGGTTTAAATTAGTAGGTGACTATATAAGTTCTAGATATGTGTCAGACAAAAATTTATCTGCGAACTCTGTATAAAAGACCATCTACATCAGCAGCACAGCAGCAGAAATTACCGGGGATGAACAGACAAGTATCTGAAGAGTAGTATTTGCTCGGATTTCAATGATGCCCGCTACAAAACCCGACCCAGGATTATTTTTTTTATCTTTGTTAATGTTTTGCCAGATCAGTTCATCACACTGCATGTCTGCACTATGCCAATAAAAACTGATGACCTGCAGTTAGTTTCTACCAGGTGCATTAAATTCCCATAACGTGAACAGATCTTGCTAAGTCTACCATAGCCTCTTCTTTTGCAGAGATTACATTTCCAACCTAATGACAAGAGCGGTTTGTTCAGATGCTGCAGTCCCTGAACTCTTCCTGCGATCCGTCACGGTGACCCGGCGCACGTCGCTCACCCGCGCTCTTGCGAAGCAGCTCAAGACGGACGATCCTGCACACGTTATGTCACGCAAGTCTCTTCCCATCCCACCCCTTTTTTCCCCACTGCTGTGTTCCCAGAACCCACGGTTTGCTGGGATGCAGCATTTGAAAGTGGCCAAAGAAAATACCTCAAACCCAAGTCACACGTGCAAACCTGGCTTTGAACAAGCAGACGTGCATTTACCATTTACGGCTCCCAGAGCTTAAAATCCACGGTTTACTGCTGCTCGCTGTGGTTTGGGATAATCACTCGGAAAGACAAGAGAGGAAATTCCTCAGCAAAAGGAAAATACTGCAGTGCAGTCAAGGCTGACTCGGCGAGAACACTACAGTAGTAATAAATAATAATACGTGGGACTTAGATGTGTTTTTCATTCCAGGTATCAAAACGCTCTGCACGAGCACTGGCTGCGGGGGGACGAGCCACCCCACGCTGTGTGGCCACGTGCCAGCCTGGCTCCAGCGCCCGAGCCAGCCCCACTACCAGCACCCTTCTGCCAGGGGGCTCCTGCCTGCGGGCACAGCTCGGAAACCTGCTCCAGGAATGGTTCTTGAGACCCACCTGAGCCCCTGGCTCGGTTCACAACCCCCATCAGCCCTTTCCCTATTTCTGCTCACCTCAGTAAACACGTCTAGTTTTGTACCCTCCGGAATAACTCTCCAGGTGATGGCACCAGCAATGGGCACAGGGACCTCGTGTTAAATAAACTGAAAAGCAGAGGCGTCTGCCCCTGCCCAGTGACACCTGGGTCAGAGACCCAGCCAGCATTAGAAGACAGGAAACAAAAGCAATATCAAAACACAAAAAGCCCACCATGCAAATGATTCTTGCAAAGCTGTTTTCTTTTTAAGGAACAACAAAATTTATATCATTACTCTCATGCTAGGCAGTGAGCACAGGCCCCTCTAAGAGCCGAAGCCTGCGAAGACTCCCACTGCCACAGCCCCAGCAGCGTGCGTGCGTATATATACATCTATACACACACAAATATAAACATATACATGCATCAGTGTAGGGGAATTCTGAAACAGTGATTTGAATGAATTGAGAGTGTTGCTCAAAGGCAAACTCTTACTAAACTCCATAAAAACATCATTGGCAAAAATAGCTTCTTGTAAAATAGAGATCGAAATCCGGAATTCGCACAGCCAAGATCTAAATCCTTCATTCCAGGTTAGACACAACTCCCGTGCCCTGGCGAGGGCTTGCCAGCACAGCGCTGGCTGGCACCCCGAGGCACAGCGTCGGCACGGGGGGGAAGCCCGCAGGTGCTGGTGCCGCAGCCATCGCTGGCCCCGGTATTCCTGGTACCTCTTCCCAGGGATGCGCGATGTCCCGTGGGCAGGGAAGGTCGCAGCCCTGGGAAGCACCGCGCTTCGTGTGGTTTTGCCACTATTTGTGAAACGTCGATGGCTGGATGTGCTTGCCCAACACGTGCAGGTGTACATCGACGCACGTGCAGCCATACTGATATATATAAGTAAGCCATAAATCAATAAATATGATTATTTCAACAGGTGTTGGACATCCACCTCCTTCTGGGTCTTTGATGCTCTCCCCCTCAGCTCCCCAGTTTGGAGATGGACCCAGGCCATCCCACAGACCAAACCCTGCACAGACCAACCCTGCCAGCTGCTGAAATGCAGGTGTACTCCGAGTGTTATGAAAACATATGATCTCAGCCATGTCTGGCAAATAAACATTACAAGGGGCTGTTTCAAATCTTTGTAGTAGCAAATCTCAGCACTTAACTAGTAATGCAATAAGTCCTATCAAGAGCACACTGAAAGGTGGAATAAATTTCCTGGAGAACAATGCGGGTGATGTATGCATATGACCAATGCACAATAAAACTGTAGAATGGGAGGAAAAAAATGCATACAGTCAATACAATAAAATCAGCACAAGTATAGGCTGTGTAAGCAAATAAATCTAACAATCCAAATATTTTACAACACACTCACATGCAGAACATTTTTCCCCCCAGAAATCTTAGGGAAAAAAAAAAAATTAGACTGTTTTGCATCTTAGTGTATTGTAAAGGCACCAGCGGCTGTCTGCACAAATTACCATTCATCTAGGCGTTGTTGTGGAAATTTTCAAGGGATTTGCAGTAATTATATGACAAAATGCTTGCAAATCTCACTCATTGCTGAATAGAAACACACGGGTCAAAGATTGAACACTCTCAGCTTGGTAATTTGTAAATGTCAATCAGACGGGGGCCACGGGAGGCACACAGGCGTAAGCAGTGAAAGGCAGAGCGATTCCGTAGCAACCAGAAAAAGCCTTTTCAATACAGATTATAAAAGGCACGGGATAGTTTTACTTTCCAGCCTTTTTTCCTTTTTTTTTTTTTCCCCCTTTTTTTTTTTTTTTTTAAACAAACTGATCACCTTGCACCAAGAGGAGGAGGAAGAGGGGGGGGATAGGAGGAGGGAAGTAAAGAAAGGAAGGAAAAACAGTTTAAATAAAACTGGTGAGATTAAATTAACTGATACATACATTCGCAGAGGTAGATCGTTTGCTCTGTAATAAATATGGACTCCTATCTTCCCTTCTCCGAGACAGCAAGGAAAGCAAAATAAAATTAAAAGATATAACAATAAAAATTATAAATGCATTGCGGTCCCGCAGACCAACAGCTTGTAATGAAGGCTGCAGCGGAGCTGGGTAGCACGTTATCTCTTGGGATCATAAATAGGTAGAGGAAGGCAAGGTGAGGGGGTCCGATGTCCCCCTCCCCTCCCAAACTGCCACCAGCCTCCCATGGGGACACAGACCTTCTTCAAGAAGTCAACTCCATCTTTTCCCATTTTCCGGAAAGTGGGATTTGGAATTAAATTGTTTTAAACTATACAAAAGAATCCAAATCCATGAGGAATACATCAAAGTGATGTGATTTGCCTCTCGGGGGAAGGGTCTCTCCTCCACGAGGGCGATTCCAGGTTCAGTCACTGCCCGGGCTCGGTGGGCACCGCAAATTCATGGTGCTTGCCCTCGGGGGCCCGCAGCTTTTCTGCAGCTTGCCCTCTATTTCAGCACTAACAAAAATGGTATTTTTGTTTAGCAGTGCTGATATCTGAGGGCTCCCGAGGTTGGTTGCGTTTGTTTTTTTAAAAAGAAAGGGGAAAAAACCCACAGAATGACAAGACGCTGCTATTTTTGTCCCCGAAACTACTATTTTAGGACTGAAAGCCCCATTGCAGGAGAGCTGCAAACACCCCAAGAAGCTGTCCGGCCGTTCCCGTGGGTGACAGGTGCCCCCAGTGTCACCTCCCTCTTGTCACACCATGGGAAACCACGGCCAGCCCAGGCTGTGCCAACAGGGCTCCCGCTGCTTCGCCCACGCGGAGTCACACCCAAGTTTTCTTAAATTGAGCATCATCTGGGGCAAGTTTCAAGCGCAGAAGGAAACGCCGGAGCTGACAAGCTGCACAGATATTTTTTCCGTACCAACAGTCACGGTGAGCGCAGTGAGATGCCGTCACCCGCCAGGAAGGGCTGGCATCAGCCAAACCGCAGGGTGTGGTCTGAACACCAAAACCATTCAGAGCCCTCAAACTTAGAAATGTCACTTTTGGTACATGGCATCTCCCAAGCCAGAAAGGTTACAACAAACAGCAGCAGAGCTGGAGGTTAAGGCAGGAATCAGAGGATTTATACAGAATTTTGTCAACACCAAAGCCCAAGCTGATAAAATACACCCTTGGCTTAAGTGTAACACTTCCCTCCCCCCTGCCCCAGGCTTATGGGAGCCAATGACTGGTTTAACTGGTTCAGAAGAGAAATCCCACCACGGACAGGGGTCACCTGTGACATGAAGACACTGAGGAGCACAAGAAATGCTGTCCGGCTGCCTCCTTGCCTGCCAGGTGCATCCACCCCTCCCAGTCCCCAGGTGGGACCCCCAGTGCGGCTGTGATGGGCTGGCCCCCCCCCATACCTGGCCCCAGGGATTTTGTGACCTAAACTCCTTAAAGATGCTGTTTCTTTCATGCTGTCACAGGCTGAGCTCCCAGCCCAGCCCAAGCCTGGGTGCAAACGCACCAGCCCGTGTTTGCAAAGGGAATGGGTGTCTAGAGGTGTCAGCATTTCAGCATCGCCACATGCTCTGCATGGTTCTCCGCCAGGATGGAGTCACCTTCACCAGCAGGATGACCATGGGCAGGCAGCAGCTCCCAGCCCTGCCACGATCTGCCTCCAGCAGCGGCTGGGTGCCAGTGTCACCCACGTCACCTGCTGCATCCCTTCCCTCTGCCACCCGCAGCCCCGGGCGCACCTCGCGCATCCCGAGCTCAGCCTGAAGCCGGCTCCGGCGCTTTGCAGGGGGATTACGGGCTGCTCCGTGGTGCTGGGAACGCACTACCTGCTCTGCCATTAGCTCCACCCTCAAGCGGATTTAATGAATCTGAGAAAAATTATGAAGTACCATAAAGCCACAAGTATCATAAAAAGTATAATAAAATTGAGAAAAGCTATTAAGTTATAAATACAACCAATACATGCAACATCACTCAGATGGCAGAAACTAGCTATAAAATAAAGTCATTTTAAACCATCATTCTACAAGTTACCAAGTCTCTTAATTCACAAGTCACACGTCCCTTTATGGCATCCAATCCTATTGTCTGTATCGAGAGCTTTATAACATATATCTTCCTGTACCGGTTAAACATACACGTGCCCTTACACACAACGGAGGACAAAGGACTTCAGGCACCGCTGCGGTACCTCTCACTGCCCCCCAGGAGGGAGCTGGGCAGATTTCCATTCCGTCCCTACGTGGCGTCTTATTTAACCAACTCCCCAAATATCTAGCAAGTGCAGAAAACATCTTTGGAGCTGCTGCCCCAGGTGGGGGTTTGGGGAGCAGGGAGAAAGAGGGGCTCCAGGCGCCCCTTCAGCCCACAGCCCCACATCAGTGATGCCGCCTGCACCACGAGTCACACTGCCGCAGCATCAGGCTCCAAACACCCTTCCTATTTAAAACCAAAGTTATCCCAAACGTACCAGCACTGAAAACAAATTACTCTAATAAGGTGCTTAGTAAGAGGTGTATTCATTTCCTAAATATATACATATATACAAAACTCAACTGCAAAACCAAGGGTTTACAGTGCAGGTGTATTTCATTTTTGCTCACTCAATTTAAAGACCAGGCTTTGCTTATCAAGCTCCCAATCACCGTAGAACAATTTCTTCTCTTTATTTACTCAAAAGGTCCTGCGTGTTATGAATATTCATTGTAATAATTGAACACACTGTTCACAGCTTGTTGTGTTTACTGTTGGCCCAATAAAAACCAAACAGGTTAATGATGATCTTTAATATGGGAATTTAATATTATTTCACCTATATATCGGCTAAAAGTTTAGCTTCCCCTTTAAGCCTCATCAATTTACTGAAAATAAGTAACCACCGTAAAAACATGCTGCAGACTATAAGTCAGAGGTACATGCCTCTATATATTTGTCTTCTGTGCTTTTTTTGCTGAATTTCTCATTTTGGTTTTAGCTAACGTACTAGAGAAAAAATGAGGTGTGATTTGGGTTTTTTCTCTCCCCCTAAGAATTATTCCTGTGATGGGGAGTTCAGCGCTGCTGGTCGGTCACGGGAGAGGTGGGTGGAACAGGAGCACAGCCTGGACTGACAGTGGAAAAAAACCCTGTTATGATCCAGCAGTCATTAGAAAAAAAGATTTACCAAAGATTGTATCCAAGCGAGGAAGCCTCTTAAAATGGTAATTGGTGCCTCTGCTTTGCCATGGGACGAATTGGCAGCGGCAGCGCCCTGGGCTCCCTCGGAAGATGCCACCCACACCAAGGCTGGTACTTGCTAATTAACCTACTCCAGTAAAGACCTAAGAGCTCCCTATTAGCCATTTAGAACAGGCTGTCAGAGACACGCAGCCAGACTAGAAAGGACCAGCACAAATCAGGAGAGTTTATGAGGATAACTTACATTAATTTTATCCTTTATAGGCAATAAACCTTTGCTGGTTCATTACTGGCCACTGTTAAGTTTTAAAGGAGTTTTGTAAGGCGGTGGGGAGGCGCTGCCCATCCCGTGTCCCATGGGCACGGCTCGGCGAGGAGGAGAGGTGGGTTTTGGGGACAGGGTGGGTTTGCTGCAGGCACAGGGCAGGGGACACAGTGGGGCCGTCACTGACCCCCAGCGGGGACTTGCTCTACGATGGCCTCGTCACTGCTGGTGTTGGCACAGGATGGGGTCCCCCCGCCGACCTTCCTTTGCTCACAGCTTCCTGCAAGTCCCAGCTCAGCACCCCCGAAGTTTGTTCTCTGCTTTTGGAAAGGGCGCGCTGGCCTGGTTAACCCTTTCCTCTCTGCTCACAGCAAAAGCTCACCCAGCACCAGCAGCCCAGGGATGCCACTGCGGTGCCCCAACCCCACTGACAGGGAATGGTCCCAGAACAAAAACGCAAACACCGGGGCTCCCCGTTCCTTTCTGCCACCCTGTGCTGAACATCCCTGGCAGGAGGGCAGCAATGCCAGCTGCAGTCGGAGCTTGTCCCCACTGGCTGCCGGGCACCGCCAGCTTGATACCATCACGCGACCAAGACAAACGCTTCACTTGCTGCGTGCCTGGGTCAGCTTGAACACCCGATAAAAGCAAGTGCCATTGGGTCAGGAAGAAATTACAGAGCAAACTTTCAAACTACAGAGCAAAAATGATACTAAAGGTGCAAAGCTGGAAAATAAAAAAAGCGTGAGGGAGAGAAACCTGCAGCCACCACCGCTGCCTTGTCTGTAGTTGCACGATGATTCCACAGCGTCAACTTGGCTGGAGACTTTTCCTGGGTCTTGAACATTAGAGAAATATTATTCTCAGAACTACCTGAAGTTTTATTTAGTGCAATAAAAGCTCATTTTTGATGGGAATTAGTCCTGAAATAGAAGACTATTAGGAAATGCTGGATGATGTATAGCTCAGCCCTCTGAACTAATGAGCTCCCAAATACCGAGGTGCAGGGGAGGGGGCTGCCAGGGTGTTTGATGCCTTTTTGTCAGAGAGGTGGAAAATGGGACAAACAATTAAGAAAATGTCTAATTTAGCACTGAAATTAACGGAGATCTCAATTTATCCCAGCTAAGCAGCTAGTCCTCTATCAGAGCTTTGTCATTGTCACAGACTGAGCCGAAGCAAAGTTCCTCCCTCTTCCAAACTACTCGAAGGACATGAGAAACTAAACCCAAACTGACAAACATCCCCCAGCCCAGAAAAAACACAGAGCAAGAGAAAACCACAGGTATCACCTCACTTACAGGGTTTTACAAGGCATTTTCTATTAATAGAATTGTTAGCATCATTTAGTGGGAGATTATTCCCAGAGTCCCCTCCAGCCTCAATCAAGAGGAGCTACTGCTAATTTTAAGAAATGACATCGACTGTTTTCCAATTTGTTTCTTCCCAATTCTTGGCAACTATTTAATAAAGTAAAGGGATTCAGGGCAAAAAGAGGAGAGCAGCTGGAGCTGGGGTCTCAGGGGTACGCCTCACATCCCTGTTAAAGCACCTTTTTGCAAGAAGAAAGGAGAAAAAGATGAGGAAAAATCAGTAAAACAAAACCAGTAGCAAGGGCACCAGCCCCTACTCCTGCAAAGACAACAAACCTCATTTCCCTTTGGAAGGCTCCAAGCTGAGGGTAGGAAATAAAATGACCCAAGGAGATAATCTGCATTTCAGGCATTTATAACCTTCAGTGACCCTTACCTGAAACCTGGGCGGGGGAACTGAGGGTCCCGAGGAAAAGCCCCACCAGACTGATAACTGAGAGCACCTGAGTGCTTCCTCCGAAGCTCACACTGATGAATTAAGGGAGAAGTTCATCTAGAAATCGCTTGTTTCTCTGCAATTTTATTCAGCTCTGCAGTGGTTCTTAGCACACACACCCCAGCTGCAACCAGAGCAGCTCTTTAACAAGTTCCCTTGAATATTTCTCCATACAAGAGGAATAATTAACCCCACTTGCAGCAGAAGGCAGGTAAAAGGAGGGGGAAGGGGAGTTAGGCCCCCCACACCTGGAGCTGCACTTTTGGGCAGTTTGGCCCAGAAGGGCGTGCTTGGCCCCGGGGCTGCCGGGAGCACCCCTTCCCACCCCGGCTCTGCACTGGGATGCCAAGCAGGAATTCAGAGATCCGAAACAGGTGACATAAAGTAGAAGGAACCCAACCCAGGAAGGCAGCTCCTGTCCGCCGGGTAAATGCCATATCTTGTGAGGCTGTCCTTTTTAGCTGTCTATATAAATAAAAAGGCTCCCCCTCGTCTCCATTTTTTTTCTGCCGAGCAGCCTGTGTTCATTGTAGCAGTAAATGGAGTTCTTTAAAAAGGTGTACGGGAGCTCTCAGTATTACGGTTGCGACACTGACGGACACCATAGATCACGCGGTAACACAATGCAGTGCGGATGCAGGGCCTGATCCTGTGCCCGCAGGGATGCGGAAAGCCCTGGGAACCCATGACCCAAATGGGGGGGTGAAGCCACCCTGAGACTCGGGGAGCTGCGGTGCCCAGAGCCAGCCCCAGTTCCTGCACCAGCAGCATCCCTGTACGCTTTGGCACCAGCTTTTCCGACCGATCAGCCTGGTCCTCAATTCCCAATGTGTGGCAGCATCCCCCAGCCACCATGGGTACCAGCCCGTGGTGCAGTCCTGCCTGCTTTGCTGGGATTTCAGTGGGTTTTTTTCCTGTCACAGGTTCCCATGGCCATTTACAAGAAACTCTGTGATTCTGCATGGGACAGCGGTGGGGTGGACAGGTTGGTGAGTCAGCTGCCGGAGCAGGCACTGTCTCCCCCTGAGCTCCATGGAGAGGGCAGCCGTGGGCAGGATCAGGCCCCCAGCCCAGGAGAAACGACACCTGCTCAGACACAACGAGCATCCTCGCAAGGCGCACAGCTCCTTGGAGCAACTCGCAGCTTTAAACACGGCTGGTAGACAACGCGTAGCTCTGGTGTTACATACGGCAGCGGGTGGCCGTGAGATGCGCTGCAAGTAAGTGAGATACACTGGAAAAAAATTATATTTACCAAGAGACTGTCATCGCAATTTAGGGATGTGGGGGACTGCAGGAGGGGGAGGATGCTGCAGCCGGCCAGCCAAGAGCTGGGCCATGGGGCACACCTCCCCTGCAGCAGCAGCGCAGGCATTTCCCCCAGCAGAAGGGTCTGGAAGTTTTTTATCTGGCATTTTGCTGGGCAGGTGGAGCTCTGTGCACAGCGCGGCTGCCCCAGAGGAGACAGGGTTGCAGGGCCTGAACTCAGAGATGGATAATCCAAGATGCATTTGCTTCCTCGGCCCCTTGGCTGTGCAAAAATGAGTTGTGCAAAGTCCCAGGGGCAGAGCCAGTTGCAGTGGAGGTGCAGGGGCTTTTCTCCGTCCCACAGCATTAGCTCACCTCTGCTAGGCATGCACCTCCCCAGCCAGCCCCCCACCCCAGCCCCTGCTCTCCATCACCCCTTTGCCGCTCTCCTGTCATTGCTGCTGTTGGCTCATCCCCTGGATACACCCAGGAGCTGAAGGCAAGACCCTGCTCCTCCAGCACATCCCGAGGGCAAATGCAAGAGGCATGGGCAGGGACATGCTGTCGGCACCAGCACCACAGCCAGACTGGCCACCGGAGCCCAGAGCTCAGAGAAGCCCAGCAGCAGCCGTGAAACAAAACAGAGCGATGGCTGGAAACGTGCCTGGGTGAGGGGACGCTGCCCAGCGCAGCTCTGCCCTCCCTCCAGCTTCCCTCTGCTGTCTGGGTTCCAGTCCCACAACACAAGACTCGAGGCCAAGCAGCGACTGGCGCTCAGAAGGAATGAGGAAAAGCATGCCGCGAGGCGGGACTGGGACTTGGTCCAGGGGGCACCTCTGCCGGGGACAACGGCATCAGCCTGCTTGGTGCACCCTGTCCCGACGCACACGAGTGCGGGAGGAAGGAACTAACCCTGAGCAGCAAACCTGCACCTGCAGCGGGAGCGGGGCAGTGCTGGCAGCCAGCATCCCTCGCGGCATCCCTTGTGGCATCCCTCGCAGCATCCCTCGCATGGCTGGACCACCCAGACCTCTCCCTCCAGTGCAGGGGATGCTTCACCTTCACTGTTGGCGCTGCAAAGGAGAAACCACCAACGTTATTTCCAAACTCTATGACAACGCCGGCTGTTTATTTCCTTAAGTGAGTTCCCGTGTTGGGAACAAACATGGACTTGCTGGTTTGCAGCAGGGGGAGGCTGCGGGTGCGCTGGGGCACCCGGCCTGCCCAGTGTCCTCACGCTTCACCCAGCTGCCTCGTAAGGAAATTATCGCACCTGAGACTTGGCCATAGAACAGAACAGATTTTGTCAAATTGTGTTGAGATTTGTTTAAAGTGCATCTTGTAAAATCGTACATGTTCAGGGAAAGCAATCTGGGATATACTACTACCATTAATACATTCTTTTATATGACAAATAATGTGTGTTTATAAACATCTGTTACTGCACAAGCAAAAATAGTTCCAAAAAAAAAAGAAATCCAATATAAAATAAAATTACTTTTTAACTTTAGAAATTCAGTTGCAATCATGAGACACAATCCATTTCAGACAGTAACAGAAATTTCTTTTTTTTTTTTGAGTACCAGCCAAGCGCCCGACCAAACAATGAGCAGGAGCAAAAAAAGATCTTTAACATGACACGTGGGAGGGGAGGGGGGAGCTCAAGGTTCCTCTCTTCTCTCTTGAGAGCTGAGCAGTGGGGAGCAGACAGCGGAGCTGGAGGTACACTGATCCTGATCCAGGCACCATTCCCACCTCTGGTGTTTTCTTTAGGAAACCAGAAGGTACGTGTTTCCAACCCAGCTGCTTTAAGAAAGAGAAAAAAGAGGAGAATCCCCTGTATTTCTGAAAGCCCAGCTTATGTGTATACACACGTCTTCTTCTCATATATATTGCTTCAAGTAGCAAAACAAATTCCTGTAACTGGGGTCCCTGTTCTACCCCTCCAGGCCAGCTAAATGATGCTACTACACCAAACACGGCTGCAGCGTTCCCGATGGCCTCGGCTGCAATACACAATCTATACATCAGGTTTCCCAGACCCAGCACGGTGCTGTGTGTGGCGCTGGGCACCCAGAGGGCCCCATCTGCACCCAGCCGATGGGGACACCCAGCCCAGCCTCTGCCACAGCCGCCCTGTGCCACGTGCCTGGGGACGGGGCTGGTGCCACCATCCCACGGACCTGCCCAAACGGTGCCACTGGCAGCAAGTCCCTGGGTCCCGTTTAGCCCCCTCCAAGTATGCAAAGGCAAAAAATGGATCTTTGGGATGGTTTTCTCACCCACCTCCACTCGGGCGCTGGTCTGGGCAGGTGGAGGGACCGCAGCAGCAGCACCTGTCACCCCTCCGCAGATCAGCCCCTTCATAACTAACAGAATGACCAAAAAATGTTTTTTCGCCATTTGCTCAGCGCTCTGCTGTGCCCCAGCACATTTCTTGGGGTTCCATCTGCGTCTCTCACGGGAGGGACGGGCCATCTCCAGTGGCCACAGAGAGGACAGACGGAGCTGGACCATGATGGGAGCTTCCAAACCCGGTGTGGCTGCAGCCAGCAGCTCTCACCCAGCATCCCTCAGCTGCTGCAGCCCCTCCCCAGGGGCGCGGAGCCCTCACCCACCCAGCACCCATCGCCCCACCACCACCACCTTGCACAGGAAAAAGTAACGCGGGTTTCCCAGCATTCTCCCCCGTTCACTTCTGTTGCTGCTGAGCCTCCGCGCTGGGGGTTCCCCCTCCTGCTCCCCATCATTTGGTCCGTCTGGGAGACAGCAGGGCCGCAGGGCTCACCCATGGGTGCCAGGCAGGCGCACCCATGCCTAATATCAGAGCTCCACCTAGTGCTGCACAGCCCCTCCCGCCGCCAGCCCGGCGAGAGGCAAGGGGGGGAGGGAAAAAAAAAGGGGAAAAAAAATTAAAACATATTAAAGGTGTTAATAAGCGACTTATTTAAACAGAGTATCACATATTGAACATTAATCACCTTGCAGTAAAAGTGTAATTAAGGAGTCACTCTGCCTTCTGGGGAAGGCTCGCTTGGAAGCCGAGAGAAAATGGTCTCTTTATTAACACAAATTATTTTATTTGGCTAAAGGTAATAATTCTAAGTGAGGTCAACGGGACTCGCGCACACGCGAGCGGCGCCGGGTCCCGGCCAGCGTTTCCATGGCGACTGAGCCAAGTTCATCCTCCGCGGTAATGGCTTTGCTCTCCCACCACCACTCAGGATTGTTTCCTGGGAAAAAACAGCCTTCGATCTGTCAGCAGCATCTCCTTGCTGCACCCGGCTGGGGACCGCACGGGAGAACCCCCACGGCCTTCCGAGGTCCATTTTGCAGAAGTGCCACGTTCAAAGGGTGGCAGCACCATCCCCACCAGCCGCTCGGCACCAGGGCCCACAGCACAGCGCCCACCAGGTATTATCCGCATGGGAATGGCATTCAACAAGCAGGACCAGCAGACAGTAGTTTTTTTCATATTTTCTAGCTCATGTGTAGCCTGGGACACTTGTAGGACCACGTCCATCCCAGCCCTGCGCGGCCAAGCCACGGGAATTTTCCCCCATCACCTTCCTGCAGGGGAGCGAGGGCTTTATGGAGGCTGCAGCTTCCCTGAGAAACTGCCACAAACTGCAGATCCACCAGGAAAGCCGTGCCAGGGACGTGCCCCCGGATGTTTTCCAGCAAGAAACATTTTCCTTCTCATTTTAGTGCAGCTCTAGCAAATGCGTTTGGCGTCCTAATGGGCACCAAGTCGCAGCAAGTCATTTACCTGCGAGCACTTCCAGGCTTCTACGGCACTGAGTGTCCATTACGAGCAGGGAAGAGCATATTTAAAAATATATCTAATTTCATAAAATCGAACTGTAATAAACGTGCTAGTAAAAGGCAGAGAGGGTTTGGGCTGTAAAACCCCATTTTCCCAAGCACATTCCTACGCTCAGAGAACTCATGTGTTATTCTGTCTCCCACAGATTATTGTCTGAACACAGCGGTGATTTATCTGTCTCCCATGTCATGTCATCCGTTTATGTACAGTATTATATGTAGAGTATGGCATTAACATTTTACTATTATTCTTACCTTTCAATGCAAAAAGATAAGAGTGTAAATCTGGGAGACAAGGGATGTGTCAACAGAGCTGAGCCAGTGCTCCCAGGCGCGGGTGCTCGTCCGCCTCCCTCCGTGCACTGAGCCTGGGTTCACCGGGGGACCATGCCCACCCCAGTGACCACGGTGGGGACATTGCCATCACTGCACCAGCCGCAGCACCCCGCAGCGGGATGGGTGAGCTCTCTGTTCCCCCCGATAAAACAAACCCCCTTAACAGGAGCATCCCTCATGCACAGAGCATCCTCCCGCGAGGCTGCAAACATAAAGCACCTCCCTGCCACGCCAGACGGAGCAACAAACAGCCTGCTCACAACTTACGGCCAGGCCCGCATAACTTATTAACACCTAGTCAAGATTAATCAAGCAGGGAAAGCTAAAGCAGGTCCCTAATTAGTTACTGATGATAACTATATTTGTCATCCTCTCCCAATTAGTCTACTGTACATTTTGGAGTTTAATTGCACCTTGTTCTTCATTTAAATGTCATCATGTGCATATATTCTCCTCGTTCTTTAGTAAATTTGAGAAAAATTTGACATTAAATATAGATTATCTTTAGATTTTCATAATTAACACAACTGAACTGTCTTCAGCCTAAATACATCTCCTTATGCTATAAATCTGGCCGCTCTCCTGGAAGCGGGTATTTCCAGGGGCACCGCAGATGTGGGTTTGCATCCCCCTGGCACCGGTGACACTGGTGGCCGTGGTCAGGACGTGGCCTCAGGGACCCCCACAGAAGGAAGACATGGGCCAGTCTTTGGGTTTTTCCTCTCTTTAGGATTTTTTTCTTATTTTTCACAGCCAATAACATTTTGAGGAGTCTGATTTGCAAACGTTGGGTCCGATTATACCCAGGCAGATGGTGAAGGTGAGGAGACGGCGTCACCTGCTGCCAGAGCTGCCCCGGGCAGCGTGGGGACAGGCAGCCCCACTCAGCCCCCATCCCGCATCACCCTTAGGACAAGACACGTCTGTTGCTCCACCAGGTTGCACCCAGTTCCCGCAGACCCGGATCAGAGGATATTCAATATATTGATGTACACAAAGCTCCAGCCCAGTGACCTGCACCTCTGCATCCTGCTGCCTTTAACCCTTCAGCTGCTGCCCAGAGCTCTCTGGCAGGGCTTTGTACCTCCAGCCTCCCCTGCCACCCAGCAGAGTTGTCACCGGGGGTGGGGACGCCCAACCACGTTGCCCCCTGCGCCTGGCTGTGTGCCTGTTTTCTCACCCAGTGCACCAGCACCATGGCAGCTCGGAGGGAGCAAGACCCAGGGAATGGCTGATCATCAGCTGTTCCCCGCAGGATTCAAAGCCCCATGTGAGCATGAAGCCTCTCTCCTGCCATAACCACCATACCCCAGCCCCAGGGGGGCCCTGCCACATCCCCACCCTGAGCCCCCTGCCCAGACGGGGCCAGACCCACGCCAAGCCAGCGCTGCCAGGGAGCCAGCCCAGCGTGATGGCCCAACGCACCAGGAGCTGTGGGGTGAGGGGCGATGGGACAAGCCGGGATGGGGGGCTGCCCTGCACCGCAAGCGTGCTGGCCACCACGTCCCGCGGGGTCTCGCACTGGCCGGGCTCCCCTGAGGGATGTTGGCATACTGGGACACAGCCACCCGCCGCGTACAGGCACAGGGAGCAGCTCCACAGCCATCCTCCACTCACTGGATCCGCGGCAGAGGAGGCGACTAGCACAACCCCCCCTGCCCCCCCCAGCCCCCCATGCCTGCGGGGGCAGCCGGACACAGAGAACTGGAGGAGATGCTGGTGGCCAGCAGCTCTGCCCACAGTCCCTGCCACAGCGATGCTGGCACTGGAAACAAGTCAGGCTTCCAAAGAGGAGGGGAAGGGAAAAAGCAATGAAGGAAGCTGTACGGTCCTACCTGTTCCCTTAGGAAGAGGCTCAGCACACAGATCATCCCTACTGCCTATGAAGCGCAGGGAAAAAACACGCATTTCCTAACTGCTCCGGGGCTCAGCGTGTCCAGCGCAGGGACGGCAGCCACTCGCTTCCCCGGGAGGAGGCTGCTGCTGCATGACTGGACGGGGGAAGGAGAGGAGAAAGGAAAAGTGGGAAAAAAATTTAAAAAAACCCCATGAAATCAAGGAGTAGTCAAAAAGTGTATTAGAAGCAAATTTGGAAAGAAATCAATGGCATGTAATTAGATTTGATTTTTTCTTCACGTTTTGTTTGGCTGAGGGTTATGTATAGACTCCCCATATAGCGGAGCAGAGAGATTAAAGCACAGGGAACAGGTGCCGGCTCACGAGCCGGTGGCCACCAAAGCATGACAGCTCCATCACTGCTGTCAGGAGGCACAGCAAAATAAACATATAAATAAATAAAGGGAAAACCATTCAGGGAGGAGATGGGCATTTGCTTATTTACTGTTTTAGCTGCTGCTCCCCCTACCTGAGCACAACCACCCCCCTGTCAGCAGGAAAGGGGCCGTGTGGGGACCGGAGTCCGACGCCAGCCCACTGCCCGGCCCTGCTTGGACCCCAGGCTAAAGCCCCCCCGATGCCATGAGGGACCCAGATGAGTCCTGGGTCACACACAGTGACAGGGATGTCCCTAAAACCATGAGCAGGGACTCCCAGTGTGTTCCTGCCGGCAGGAATGCTCCTACCCCCCCCAGAGCTTCGCCAGCCTGCTCTGGCCATCGGTGCAAGCCCGGCGCGGGTGTGCATTCACTAGGAAAAGAGAAGGGAGCCCACCCGTGCTGGGTCATCCCGCACCTCCGGGCAGCGGTGCTACCCACCCATAAAACCCCAGCTGGTGCGGTTTGAGGGTTTCGCTCTCCTCTGAACTGAAGCAATCCCTACGGAGCTTGGAAAGGCAAGCCAAGCCACCGCAGGGGCTGCAGCACAGCGTTATCCCTCAGGAAAACACCGGGAAACACGCGGCAAACCCGGACGGAGGGTGGACCTTGGCCCTCCCCACGCAGCAGCACCCAGAACAAGCTGCCTTCGCTTTACTTCCTACGGAACTTTCCATAGCTGGAGAGCGTGACTCCACACAGCAGCATTTTTTCCAGCCAAAACTTGGGAAATGAGCACGGAAAAGAGGATGGGAACTGCTCAATGGCCTGTGTGGCCCTGTGGGAGCAAGCATGAGCCACATACATACACACACACACAGAGGCTTAGGTGCAATCTACACAGACATTATAGACATATATCTCCTGCACAGTTTTCAGTGTTGAGCTGCCAACCATCGCTCCTCGTCCTCCAAAGTTGTGAGCTATTTTTTTTTTACCCTTTAACCTTGAAAATTAACCTAAAACACAGGGCGCTGTACACATGACTTACTCAAATAAATTGCATCCTTAATTATGAACACCCTCCGCTCCTCCGTGCTCCAGGCCACGCTGCCCCAGCGGACACCCCCCTCCTGATGAGTGGTTATTGAACATGCGAACAACAATCAACACTAATTAAATACTCAGCTGTTGAGAGGAGACAATGTTTATCAAAAAATGCAAGAGGAGGGGAGCACATCTTCTGTTTTCTATAATTAGTTAGCAATATTCCCCAGGCGGTCTTGGAAATCGAACTCGGGTTTGTTCACATCTGTTTGGCACAGGCAGACAAAGGCCACCGTGGCCCTGGCCCCCCCAGACCTACACCCCAGTGAAGCACGCAGGGTGCAGCACCCACACCGCGCCCCCGGCCAGCGGAGGAAGGCCACTCGCCTTCCTCATCCCCTCCGTAGGTGTCACCGATGGGGATGAGCACACCGAAACGGGAGCGAGCCACCGAGGCGGCTGTGGGCTGCAGAGGTCCAGTCTCAGGCAGTGGCACGGACCGGGGCAGGGGGGGGCACCCCAGCCCCCCATCCTCACGGCCCCACAGGCACGGCAGCCACCGGCACCCGCAGAGGGGGGACAGCAACGGCGAGGGCACAGGGTGTCTCCACCTTCCCTCAGACCCTCTGAAAACCAAACCCCTTATTGGCAGGAAAAGCATTTTGGTGCAAAATTAGACCTTTTTTAATTCTTTACTTTAATTCTTTAGTAGTTTTCAACGAGGAAGGGGCAGGACAAGGCCGTTAATTTCCCTCTGTCTCACATTATTACCGGCTTAAAGATCTACTCAGCACAGAGGACAAGAGTTAAAATTTCCCTGAAGGAGGGGAAATAAGGCGATTAGCGATTGCTGGGGTTTGCATACTGGAGCCTGGGACAGCAGCAGATAAGAAAACACTCGTGTCAGAATTCGGATGTGAATAAAGACCGACAGGAACAAAACCCCTCTCCGTCACACTCCACGCTGAGGTTTATCCAAGGGCGGCTGAACAGCCCCTGTCCTGCAGACCCACACTGACGTCACCACCTTCCTACACACCACAGGTAGTACAGACAAGCCTTGTAGCGAAACCAGCGGCTAAAAAAACGACCTCAGACAATGCTCTGAAGTTACTACACTGGCAGGTGCAGTGCTGCACGAGGAGTAGTGCTGCACAAGGAGTAGTGCTGCGAGCCCTTTGCGCCCACCCCTATAGAAACTGCTAGCCCTACACTACACGCTTACAGCCACCCCTCGCAGGCATCCCCTGTGCGCAGGCACTCCTACGCCGCACATCCAGATGGACACGAGTGCCCTTCTGAAGTCTATTCCCCTACATTAATAGCTCATCTTTCCAAATACTGAACATAATTCAATACGAACAAATATTCCCCGTGCAGCATCATCCCCAGCCCGACCCCACAGCAGACGGGGCAGCCGCATCCCCCGTGCCAGGAGGATGCCCGGGTGATGCTCGGCTGCCGGTCCAGCGGGAGCACGAGCCCTGGGGACACCCCTGCTGTGGCTCCCTCCCGCTCCCCGCCAGCAGCCGTTGCTTCCCACCCTCGGCCCTGCTCGCCGCTTCGATCTGTCAATACTGGGCGCAGTCGCCGGGAAGGGCGGGCAGGGCTCCGGCCCCAGCCCCATCGATCGGCAGCAGCCGCTGGCCCCGTGGGTGCTGCACTTGTTGAGCAAGGCTGCGGTGGAAGGAAAAGAAACCCCATGTAATACACTGCTCCTCATACAAAGCCAAAGCCAAACCCAAACGTGTAGGAGCAAGCAGGGAGGCAGCAACATCCTTTAGTGTCTTGCAGAGGGTGAATAATGGCAGCAAAAGCAAATGCTGGGAGCCGGGGAGGAGCAGCGCCTGGGGACGTGAGCCTGACCTGCAGCGGGGCTGTATCGCTGCTCCTGGGCTTCATCTGTTGCACCTGACACCGCTAATGACACACAAGCTTTGGTAGGAAAATACACTGGAAAAAATAGATTAAAGTTCAGCACGTCTCGGTGCTGCTGCTGGGCTCCCGGTCCTGCGTGCGTGCGGGTGACAAGGGCTTCGCCTCCTCTTGCTCTAATCATCGAGAGCACGAGCTCGCTGGGGATCAGCACACTTCTCCTCTTGGCAAGTTTGAAGGTGACAATAAATAACAAATGATACTTTCACAGTGCTGTTCATCCCAGGGATCGCAAACCACAGTTATTAAGACCAGGAACTAATCCATACTGCCTCCCTACAGTACGGAGGGACCAGTACCCTCCGCTCACAGACGGGACATCCCTGAGGATGGGGACGGGGGGTGGCACTGGTGCTGCGAGCCAGGACAAGCCAGGATGCTGGTGGTGCAGGAGCTGCCACCATCCCAGATGCGCTTCCCGACTCGCTCGGCTCCTGGCATCAGCACTGCGGGTTTATGTAACCAGCCTCAGAAACCGGTACATTGCCCTTACACTCCACTGTGATCTACCCTAAATTCCTACAATATTTCTGGTAGTAAACAATCTCCAAGACTCATTTCTTAGAGCAGCAGCAGATGGTCAAGAGCATTTCCTGAAATTGAATATTATAATGAATTTAGGATCGAAAAAATTTACATAATAATCTGTTTTAGATTCTGATAGTGAAGAAACCTACACAGAAACTGCTTATTTTCAGCTATTTGAATTAAAGTATAAATCTTCAAGTACTTTAATTATAAACAAACTCTTTGCTATTCCAGATCCATGAAAGAAATTGAAAAATTAACTACCCGGGGAGGCTCAAGGCCACATGTCAAGCTTAATTCATCGGCAAGTTTACCTCTTGTGACCCGGCGGCAGCTGGGGTGGGATGCCGAGGGGCCAAGCAGCCAACCCAACTCGGGTGTCCGAGTTGACTGGAGATCTGGCTGATCCTGTCGGGTCCCCATCAAACTGCACGGCCAGGTGACCCCACAGCAGCTCGCCTTGGACTGGAAACCTGCAGAGTTGCCCAGGGAAGGCAAGAGTTCTTGGATCAGGACAGTCTTTGAATGCACCGCTGCGGGGGTCCCAGGTTTGCACCCACAGCTGGGGATGGGTGGGTGAAATGAGAGGGGAGGGATGTGCACATGCTGCTGCATGGCACAGGTGGGATGGGACAAGCCCATGCCACCCTGGGGATGTGCTGTGCCCAGATCCTGGTGAAGGAAGGTCCTCCAGAAGAGGCGCAAAGCCCCGATCACACACAGACACTGGGGGCCAGGTCCCCCCAATGCCTCCTCCTCGCTCCCCCCACCTGCAGCACAGCCACAAGGGTGAGGCTGTGGAGCCCCTCAGGGCCACCTCCCGTGGTGGCAAAGCCGGCCCGTGCAAAGCGCATCCCCGCAGGACCCACGGTGGGCTGCGACGGACCTGCTGCGGGGGCAGCCAGGGCTCCAGCAGACACCTCCATCCTCCCGCGACTGCTGGACCACGGGAAAATTTCACTTTCCAGCCTCGTGCCAGGAGATGCAGAGGGCCTTCCCTTTTAGAAAAGCAAATATTTAGTCTAGATAAAAAACCCCGAGAGCGTTTTCCCCAGGTAATACTAGTAACTAAAATAATCACATTCACTTTGCTGGTTTAATTTTATATTTCCATTTCTACCTTATCTTTTTTCTGCAAGCATCATTAAACCACACCATAACAAAAATACATGAACTGTTATTCTTTCAAGAGAAGCCATAAACCACCTCAAAGCTTTTCAAGTTTATTCTTATCTCGTACATCTTCCTCTGGTTGGGTTGTTGTTTTTTTTTTTCCTTCATGCATTTCAGAAAGGTAGTTTTCTCTAATGTTAAGAATAGTTGCATTGAAAATGAGATGCTGCCTCTGAAAAGCCCCTCTGGAGGATTAAATAAGTAAAATATAGCCAGAAAATAAACTGGAACCTCATTAAAATAATTTTGCAAGGAGAAATCCTACTTTACAATAGGTTTTCAATATCACTTAGAAAATTCTTAGAGTCATATATATATGTTCTTAATTCAGGACCTTCCATTAAAAAAGACATTACAGAGGGAACTGAAAGGCCATTTAGTACCCTTGTTTATATAAAAATGCATATTAGGCACAGATGCAATCTCCAGCAAAAGACTTGTGATACAGTTTGAATAAGCTCCGCTTTGCTGAAAGGTGCTAATGAGGGTTGGCAAAGCTGCGAAGGCACCGCCAGACACCACCACCTCATTTATTCTGCCGGGGAACGCGAGCCCTGGCGCATCGCTCCTGCGTCCCCCTCCCTTTTCTCTCCCGCTTGCCGACCCCCCTGCAGTGCCGCTGGGGAGCAGGGGGCTTGCCTGGGCTCGGCTCGGGGGGGGGTTGATGGCACCAACTTGCTCCATCCTCAGCCAACAGGGATGGGGCCGCACCAGCAGCTTGGGCTGGGGTTGCAAAACTGCCCAATTCCCCCCAGCTGCTGCTCGCGGGATGGAGCGTGTGTGCCAGGAACAATCCCACATGGAAAAGGGCTACCTCCCCTTGCTGGAACTCCGTGTCACGTATCTCTAATGTGCAATGCTATCCCATACCCTGGTATCGGCATGCACAAGGACACCTGGCTGCAGCACCGGCGGGACAACCTCCATCCTGCACTGCTGCAGCATCGCTCCACCATCTGCTACTTCTTCTCACCCTGGGACCCCCTCGCTCCGATCCCCCCCATCGCTCCCGTCCCCGAGCCCATGCGGCACAGCAGGGAAGGGGACATGTGCTGCAGCTCCAGCACCTGAGGGAAGGTGGGTGGCAGCGAGGGGTTCTGCGGGACGGGGGCTGCACTGGTGTGCCCAGCCAAGTCTGCAAACGGGGGGGTCAGCCTGCAGCACCCCCACTCCAGGGAGCCTCGGCAGGATGAAGGAAAAAGCACATCCACAGCTCTCAAAAATGGGAAAAGGGATTGTGGTTTGGGGACATGGGAAGAGGAGAGGAAGGAAAGCATCATTTTACTATTCATCGGTTCCTGCAGGAGAAGCAGGCAGCAACTGCTCCAATTAATTAAACATCAGAGTTGCACTGATGATTTATACAGACATGGAGGCTTCCGAGCTGAGACCCCCGGGCCCTTAGCAGTGCTGGTCACCCCGAGCTGCCCCACGGGGCTGAGCCTGGCCCCTCTGCCCGCTCTCCTGCGGGCACTTTGGTGCTCAGACACCTCGCCAGGACCCTGAACCCCCAGGGTTGGGCGGACTTTTTATCTTCTGTACAAACCTTTCAAAGGCAGCTTTACAAATATTACGGAAGGACATTTACACCCAACTGCAGACACTACAGCGTCCGTCCTGTGCAAGTGGCCGTCAAAAGGGAGCTGGCAGAGTTGGGGCCGCATCCGTGGGACGCACAGGACGCGATGTTCGGATCTTCAGAGAAAACAGCTGAGCTACCGCTTCCCCAGCACAGGGGAAACACTGCTGAGCTGGCAGCTTCTAAAACAGGCCAGCAGGAAGGAAAAAAAAAAAAATAAAAAAATTGGCAGGTTTAACTGCATCAATCCACAGCGGATTGTTACATTTTTAAAGTATATAAAACTATTGATCATAAGCAAGGCAATTACTGCCGCCCATATTTAACGCCATGCAGCAGGCGGTAAGGAGTCCTCGCTGACCCCCCCCCCCAGGCATTTCGCAGGAGGGGGCAGAAAACGCCGTCAGAGGGCAAAACCCCCAAGCAGAGCTCCTGGCACGTGAGCCCTCACACGCCCACGGGGCTGAGGTCTCTAAACCAGAGTCGTGGTTAAATGATGGAAATCACCAAGATGGGAAGAGTTTTGGAGGCCCTACTTAAAGAGAAAGTAAAATACAGGTGACCCGCCCGCGCCCCCGTGTACCGACACCTATTTCACCTCCACCGGCTTCAAAACCCATTGGAAGTGCAGTGACAAGTCCTAGTCCCACTGAAAACACAAGGACTTCTCCAGCTTCCTCCAAACCTCCATCATTTTGAGTTGGGCCTTGAAATAGCTGCAATAATCCTGAGACTGAAGCCCAAGGGAGGTTAAAGCATCTTCCCTTGAAGCAAAATCACCCCTTACCCCCCCCGGTGAGACCCCCCCCAGCCCCCGAGCACGGTATCGGTGCAGAACCCGAGCGTGCAGGCGTTACGCACAGCACAGCCGCTGCAGAAACGTCTCGGGAGTGACCAAACCTGATCATACACGATATTTGGGTGGCAAGTTTTGTAGAGAATAAATATCACACTTCAATTTCATGGCAACTTAGGGGGGTTTACTGGCAAATACCATGGCTTTTACATGGTTCTACCAATTACCGAGCAATTACATGTAACCTAGATCTGGAGGACATACAGCAGTGATATAATGTATTCCTCTCTCTGTTAAAAAGAAGGCGACAGTTAATAGAAAACTCTTCTTTTTTTTTTTAAATTATAAACCCCTCCACAATATTCCTGTGTGACATTATTAAAACTCCACATCAATATCAAACCCAAAGCAAAGACTGCCATCCCATTAACACATCAGTTGTGGGATGATCAATAAAAATTTACTTTAAACTGCACCATATGTCGCTCCCCACAAAGTTTTATTATTCAGATTCATCAGTTTGTACCTCAACCCCCATGCAATTAAATCCCATTTAGCAGCACTGACCTTCTGATTTGAACTTGTCATTCCTACAGCTGGTTTGGAGTTTAACAGCACTTTTAAATAATGAAAACAAAATGCCTGTGAATTAATGGTGGGGTATGGGGAGCCCTCCGCCGGGAAAGCCCTCCTGCACTGCTGCCGGCGGCACAGCTCCTGTGCCGGAACAGGGAGAGAAAAAAAAAAAGAAAAAAAAAAAAAAAAAGGAAAAAAAAAAGTGCCAGCACATTTTAACATGTTGTAGCATATTTGTAAACATCGTTAATCACGGATTAGCAGATGGTACTGTTAATTGCACCTGTGGAAGTAACAAGACCTCAAGGTTGATTACATTTACAAACTCAGATTGTGGCTGTGGCGCGGTGGAGGATTCCCCACCACCGGCGAGGAAGGTGCCCCTTGGGTGGCATTTCCAGCACCGGCTACTCACGCCCCAGCCCAGCATCCCCCCCACGCTGTCCCCTTCAGCCATGGTACCACCTCGAGCTTTGCAAAGACAAAGGTGTTCTCTGTCCCAAAGCCTTTCCAGCTTCAGGAAACCTCCCTGGGACCCAGTGATGGATTTGATGGAATACGATTTTTTCGGTCGTCTTGATGATCTGTGCACAAAAGTGAAACCTGGGGCATGCGCTGAGCTTCTCTTGCAACCAGTTCTCCCTGGAGTTGATTCTGGGAGGTAAAAAAAATTTGTGTTCGCCTCTGTTTTGAGGATAAAAAAGCCAAGGCACGAAGCGCGTCTTCTGAACCAAGGAAGACAAATATTTTGTCACTGTGCTTAGAGACACTTTGATTATTGAGAAATCATTTTGGAAGGGCAATTAGTAAATTTTAAAATCAATTTGGTAAATAAGCCTCCAAAAGGAATCCATGACAAGCAGCAGGGAGGGAAGAATTGACTTTCAAACTACACACACACACACACTTTATTCATATCTAAACATCAAAGAGACTGTATGTACAAACAGAAGTAATCAGGAAGCATGTTTTGATCTTGCTGATGAACACAAAAAAATGACAATTAATGTCCTCCTTTATGATTTAAAGCTGGGATTTTTCTTACAGTTACATTACAGGGACGATTATAGTCAAGCTTAAGGCTAAAAATAATGAAAGACTATAAAAACTACATTTTAACATTTAAAAATATCCAGGAAATTAACTGGAGAAGCAGGCAATGATCCAATTAATGGATCTCATTTATTAGATCAGGGGCAAATAGCACAGCACAAAGCTCCATCTCCAAAGGTGCAAGTGTGCAGAGGTCCCCATGTTCCTTGCGGGTCTCAGCCCAGAGCAGGATGGAGCTGGGGCAAAGGAAAAAGCATTGGCCACGGCAGATACATTGGCCGTGGTAGATACATCTGGCTGACAGCGAAGCAGAATCCCAGTGAAACAAATCTGGGCCAAAACTTCCACCAAGGGAAACAGGCTAAACGTGAACAGCAGAGCTGTCTGGAGTGGGATCTACTGTGCTCACAGAAGCCTGTGTTGCAGCTCTCAAGCACAAAAATCTGAGCTGCAGCCCTAGTTAAGCGCTCAAACTCCTGTCTCTTAAAACTCAAGCCTCACACAACTCCCAGTAAGCCTTGTCTGATACTTCAGTGCCAAATCAAGGTGCTCTGGGGATGCAGCAGCTGCAAGGGGAAATCTGTAGGGGAGTTGCAATGGCTGCTGGAGCAATGGACAAGTAACTGCGGGAACTTTGACCTACTTCACCCAACCTGTCGGCAGCGCTGCTGCAGGCACTGAGGTTTCAAAGCTTTTTGGGAGCCTTCCAGGAGTAAAGTAGCTGTTCTGTTGTTACTCACTTGCGTCCTCATTAGAGGGGGTGAGCCAGCATGGTCAAGCACAGTCTGATGGTGCCCGGCTTTCCCAAACACACACAAAGCCAGTGAAGCATCTCCTCTGTTAAGGTACTGCTTAAATAAATAAACAAATAAAAGCAAAAAGGAGAAAGTGCATTTCCGATGATATCAGAAATATATATACTTACCTACAGGTCAAGAATAAAGAAATGGTTTTAGCCTCATCCCTGCTGCTTGGAAGGAAGGATTCAGTTAGCCCCAAGTGATGAATCTTTCCTCAGAAAAATGACGAAATCTGAGCCACGGGCACCCTCTGCTGGGGCACCCACAGCTGCTGCAGCACAGGGCTGGCCTACAGCCTCCCTGGCCCGGAGCCTTTTTATTTCATCATTTAAAAAAAAAACAACCAAGCAAACCACCAGACCAAACCCACATGCAGCCCACACAACGCAAGAGCTGTCGCCCCTGTCATGCACCCGCTCACCGTCACTCTGTGACCAGCTCACACGACGGCTGTCGTTTCGGAGGGATCTGGGGTTTGTCCTTTTCCACCGGAGTGGGTGAAGGGGCAGACACAGCCCAAGATACACGCCACCGTGCCAGGCACCCTTCTCCACCGCAGCCACAGAAGTGAGCACATGACACCTTTCAAGAGCTCCGTGTCCCATCCTGTCCCCCATCCCCGGCACCTGGGGTGTCCCCAGCCCCACAGCCACCCACGGCTGCAGCACCCACCGGCCAGGTCCTCCCAGGGATGCATGGGAAAACCCTCCACATCCACAGACCGGTTTACAGACTTCATTTAGCTCAAAGGAAAGTCCTAATTAGTCACTCTGAGTGATTTACTTGTTCATTTGGAAGGGGGGGGGAGGGGGGAGACTAAGCTGAATTGTTTGAAATTATCCCTAAAGGGCACTGTAAATTAAGTGTTAATGAGGAATCCTGTGCAAAGGGCCACAGTAGCTAAATAAAATAATTAAGGTGCTAAGTGATAACATTCATTTGGTTCTCAATAATTTAGCCAGCCTGGTTTTCAACCAGGGTATTTGCAAACGAAGCCACCCTCACCCTAGCCCCATGCCATCAGCGGAACGGTGCAGCTGGGGCAGCTCAGCATCCAGTAGGATCAGGCCCACCAAGGAAAGGAAACTTCTCCAGAAGAGAACAAGCTCCTGATTCCTCTTACTACCTGAAAGAAGTGCTCTGTTCCACTAATCACGCCCCGGATTTATATATGACACAAAAAGGATTGATTCAAGTCTACTACCAATCTTTACAGAGGCTTTATTTCAATGGGCTGCATTTATCCCCACTACAGCTGTTTCCTAACAGCTCGTGTCCATCTTTCGGCAGCGCTGCAGATCTCCTTTACAACCAAGTACAACTTGGTGTGTTTACAGACATTCAAGCAGCAATATCGAACAGAGAAACCGCCTCATCATGAAGAAATTGCTACCAAGTTGTCCCAAATCACACCTGGCTCTCACCTGCACCCTCTCAGCTGCTAGGGGGGCGGTGGGCTAGGGCAGGGGGCACAGGGTGGGCACAGCTGCTCTCAGCAGCAGCACTGTCTCTTGCCCTCAGCCCAAATTCTCTCCACAGCACAGGTGACACACAAAGTCCCCTGTGCAACAAGCACGAAGCTCGCAGCCATCACAGTGAGTACGGAACGGCAAGAACGAAGCACACGGCTGGCTGCTTTGAAAACCCAGCTTTGTCTGCCTTCCTTACAGCCGCTCCTCCCAGGTGCCAGTGGCAGGTGTCACTCAGTACATGCAGGTGTCTGACTTCAGCATTAAGCCAGGAGGGTTCTGGTGGTGTCGTGCAGCAGCCAAGACACAGCTCGCAGCAACGGGACACCCCCCGTAACTTGCAGTGACGGCGAAGACCCTGGAAAGAGCACTTCCATATCCGCACCAACAGAGCACAGCCACAGAACACCGAGCAGCGTCCCCCGCCAAACAAAAAACATTTTCAATCACTATGCCTCAGCTTTTGGCTGCAGATGGAGTGCAGGAGAATACCTGTAGGAAAGTAAAACTAACTAAATAAAGAAAATCTTTTTTAAACCACAAGAAAATCATTCTGCGGGCCTGGATATTTGATTTTTAAACACAGAAATTTGGACAATGATGCCTCCGTGCTCAGAACTGTTCTTACCAGTAGCAACAGAGACATTCAGTGACTCG
Organism: Falco naumanni; assembly: GCF_017639655.2. Classification (NCBI taxonomy): domain Eukaryota; kingdom Metazoa; phylum Chordata; class Aves; order Falconiformes; family Falconidae; genus Falco; species Falco naumanni. Next base: position 110,635,764 of record NC_054054.1, on the reverse strand, counting down.
ATCCCAGGGTGAAGCACTCTGCCAGGGGGTATGGCCAGCATCCGATGGCACAAGAGCTGCGTCTCTAGGGAAAGCCCATCACCTTCACTACCTGCAGAAGAAAGGCACTACTCAGGTCAGCTCACAGCTGCTGCCACGTCCCTTTTCCCCCCTCCCGAGTACAGTTCCTGCTAATGCTCTACCGCAACTACACCCTTGCCCCTAAGTCCACCAGAAACTTCACCTGCTCCCATCAGCAACAGCCAAGAACTACCAGAGGCAAGATGGGCACCGTACCTGCCTTCCCTTCCTGGCCCACTCCAGCCTCCCTGGACCTGTTCTTAAGTATCTGAAGTGGTTTTGAGAAATACCTGTGCAACATGCCTGCACGCACAGTGTAAAGCACAGAGCCTGGTAATGTGACTGCAAAGCTCCCCTCTGCATGCAGCCACCGTGCCTGCAGATGGCTGACCACGTACACGGGTTGCTGCCAGAGGGACAAGGCAGACAAGAGGCCACAGGCCTGATCTGGTCCAGCAAACCCCACATCCCTATTGATAGTGACGGGTTCAGCCTTTTCAGCACACAGTACCACCATCTGGGTGCAACTTGTGAATGCAGACAGTTTAACCAGAGGCTTCAATTGATTAGTTGTTAAACCATCCAACAGCCCTGATATGTTTGGGCTGATACACTGGTGAAACAGAGTTGAAATCTATCCCAGGTCATTAGTAGTTGTTTGACTCACACTGTCACAAAGGGAAATGGAAAGGGAGAGGCTTTAAACAATCCTGTGCGCAGACAAGTGAAAATGCAGAAGACCACAGACCTCCCAGCCCACTCGGCTCCCCAATGAATTCTTCCACATTCATTATTTAGAGCTACACAGACAGCTACACGGCTGCAGGAACAGTCAGCTCATTTTGAAGACGTGCTCACCCTCTGACAAAACAGGCTGAGCACGCTGGAAGCCACACGATCCCCTCCCACAGCCATAGCCCAACCCCAGCTGAACACCAGACTCATCCTGGGACGGCACTGCCGGGGCACACGCTGCCTGCCAGGGCTTCCGTGCCTCTGTCTGCCTAACCAGCGCTGTCACCAAGGCCTCGCTCAGCTCACGTAGATTTAGAGACATGAAGTTTAAAGGATGCTTTTAGGCACTTCCTATGCCACTGGAGACTCACTCCTCTATAAGGAGCTCCTTGCTGGGTTGAGTTGCCACAAAATTCTTCCCCCACTGTCTACGTATAGCACCTCCCCAGCAGGTCCCTCAGCACTGATCTGCATGACACCCCTCTGCCCGCACAGGGTAGCAAAGTGTTCTTATCCCATTTCACAGGCTGGAAGCTGAAGCCCAGTCTCATATTTTGCTGCTCTGATCTAACTGGCAAGATGCATTTCGGGTAAGGAAAAGAACGCCTTGGGTAATGCATCTTGCATCACCTTCCCACATGAAATAAGCCATACAGGCAAAAATATCCTTTGGCTGGGGTAAATGAACCTTCAGAAAACCAAAATCACATCCTAACCATTATTTTCCTTCTGCTGTAAGCCAGCAGTGCAGACGAGGCCTGGGTGAGTTGTCCAAGGTCATGGGGGAAGCCCGAGTGACACAAGGAATTGAAGCCAGGCCTCCCACAGCCCAGCCTGCCTCTTCATCGCTAGACTGTGGCTCTCTAAGGATGCTTCAAGAAATAATTAAAAATAAAAATTATATATATATATATATTAAATCCTACTTTTTCCTGATTCAACACAGAAAAGTTTTACAACTTACAGTCATATTTGCCTCCTGAGCCTCTCAAACCACATTCTCATGGGACTCTCCAACTGGGACAGCAGCTATTGCCAGAGGCGTGACAGCTCCTGGAGCAATCCTTTCCTCTCCCTGATAAGGGTCTTACGATTCCTAATAAAGGCAGCAATTTTGCTTCCAGCTTTTACAAAGCTTTTTATGGCTCTGGCTGCTTAAAATAATTAGGAACCATAAATTCAGGGCAGAAAGAGTTGCACACTGTGACAAGAGGGAGGTAGCACTGACTGAATCAGATTAAATCCTACTTTATACTGGTGAACCAAACATTTCCCACTTCAGATTTCTGACTTCCATCTCTTAGCTTTGTCCCTCACTGACAGGCCTCAAAGACCAGAGTTAGAGCTTGGCTGAAATGACAGAACACGTTTCCTGCCCCATTTACAATTTACAGCACCTTAACAACTGCAGGCTCCAGTGCAAGAAATTCAAATCCAGGCAGAAGCATCCATGCTGGCAGCTCAAGAGAAATATGCAAAACGAGCATCTCCATAAAACCAACAATTCCGTGAACAGCCTTAAACCCCAAGCTAAAGACCGAAGGAGTAAAAAGAACAAATTACCCAGAAACTCTTCTTACTCAGCCATCTAAGTGCTCCCAATCTGTTCCCGTTCGCACAAGGCTCCCAGTCTTCAGGGCAGCCAGCCTGCCTGTCACCTTTGGCAATGACTCCAGTGCAGACAACATTAAACTGGACTGTCCAAATCACTCCCTGCCAAGGCAGCGAAGATGCCAGGAGGGTGAATTCAAGTCTGCAAATGCTTAACTTACAAGACAATCTGTGCAACGCTAGGAAACTCACTACCATGCTAAATTATCTCTGCTGCTCGCTGTAGCTGCAGGTACACTACATATTCAGATCTAGGATGTTTCTTCAAACAACCTCAGCATCAGACGACTGTAATGTTCAATTTTCTTTTCAGCAAAGAGTTAGTGCTCAGCAGAGAGTTGAAATCATTACTGCTGCAAGGTCCGGGAGCTCTCCTCATGCATCTACCAATCAGCCTCCAATCTCCCTTGACAAAAGGATATTTGGACTTTTTCCTGGAGAAATCTCTCATAATTCAAGGTAACGACACCACTGCCACTTTCACCCCCTTCCTTTCTCCTGGTGTTGTCGTTGTTTCTGCGATGCATTTCTTTGTGGTCCATCAGCAGCACTGCCAGCCTCCCTACTCCCTTTATAATATAGCTCCACACATCTTGTAGAGATGCCAGATTTGCGGTGTTGTCTTGTCAGTATTTCTAGGAGTTCAATAAACATTTTAATTAAAGGAATGTCTTCTGAGCCAAGAAAACCGCAGCACAGGGCAGGATTACAGCCCCTTGATGGCTCATCGCCAGCATGACACTACTTCCAAGTGTAAAAGCTCAAACCAGCTCTCGTGTCTGCCAGGTGACACAAAGTGGGGGGGGGCGACACCATGGCCACACAAGGGTGCCTAGAGCAGCACTCCTGGATGAATTTCTTTCTCTAGCTGTCACGATGCCACTGCTCCCTTCACTTCACACTTCTGGGAGGCTGCACAGCCCCATACTCTACCTACGAAAGACAGCATTCTTTGCCAGTATCCTCTGCACAAAGGGGGCAGAAGCAGAGGGCTGTGCAGGAATTGCCCGGTCTAGGTGCTCAGGAAAGTGGCACCCGTTGCTCAGACAGCGCACAGCTCTGGCAGGGAGCAGGTTACACCCACTCCTCCAGCTGGTACTGCAGGAGCCAACAGCTCCTGCCTTCTCCTAGGCATACAAAAGCAGCCACTGCCTGGTCTCCGTGGTGGTTTCTGTGCCACGAAGCCCAACTTCGAGTTCAGACCATCCCCAGCAACAGCTCTTCATGCTTCTTTCCAGACCTGAGCACAGCGATATATTCCTGTTTTTTTAAGAGGAAACACGACAGAGCAAAGACATGGCACAGCTCACCATTACAGCCTCAGCCAAGCAAGCGCAAACCCGCTCCTTCTAGGTGTCTCACTCAGGTCTGTGGTTTGCCAACACAAAAAATCCAGGTTCAGGGCTCTTCAGGACAGGATTAAAAGCGCCCCAGAACACAACACAGAACAACACACTGTTGGCTACCCTGACCCAGATCTGTCCTGCCACTGGAAACTGTCACCTAGACCCTCTGCAGCTACTAAACTCCCTGTTCACCTACACAAACTGGCCTGTCCTTGCAGTTCCTACTGGGAGGCTTCTCAGCTCCTGGTTTCATTTGCAGCCAGCTCATTCTAATACTTCTTGCTCAGTTTGTCCTGTCCAGACCAAACTGTGATGTAACGTAGCAGGCCTGCAACTAGCTTTGGAGTGAAACATCCCCCTGATCAGTCCCTCATACGTGTACCTCCACCAAGCCCAAAGCTCTTTAAATTGAAATACCTATTACTATAATAATGGGTTTATTCCACCGGAATTCCAAGCAGCTGATGACAGGAACGTTTTCCACCTCCTCAGGCTTGCTGACCGTTCCCACAACTTCCCAGCCTTCTGCAGTTTTAGCCTAGAAAGGGAAAGGGAACAAGTGTTAAAAACTTGCCTACTTTTCAAGCTTAAAAAGAAGTTAAGTCATGTATGCAAACACCCATTTTTTAATTTGTTTTTTGTTTTGTTTTGTGGGGGGTTTTTTACATTTTCAGTTAGGTTAACTGGCTTTTCTAGTTTTTTGGCATCTCTTGAATTTTTACCACCAAAGTCCTCCCTGTACCAGCACACAAAGCTTGATTTAAGGGGGGAAAAAAAAAAAGGAAAAAAAAAGTAATTTCCCTTCTGCTTTTTATTCTAGTCCAGCAAGCAAACAAACAGAACTGAAAAGCCTTTTTTTTTGCCTATACAACAGTTCTAGGAAGGTTTTTGCCAGGAAAGCATACAAAAAGAGTAGCGTTAAACAAATTAGCATAAGGATAATCCATGAAGCAACGCAGTGGAAGTTCTCAAGTGCAGGCTCAGCCATCAGAAGCCCACAGTAACGTTTTCAAACACAAGTGCACATTTTCAAACTCAGATGCCAAAAATCAGCTCATATAAAAGGCAGGGCACTCAACACTCAGTGCCTCACATAATCAAAGAACCAGCCTTCCCTTCCACACCCTAGTAAAAAGAGCCTTAATTATTTGTCTTGGAAATCCATTTTAACAATAAAAGAGCCGCTGCTTCTTGCCAGCTTCATTTCCTGTGAAACTGGCACTTTTTACATTATGTTATATCAAATTTACACCAGCCAGGCAATGCCAAGGGTTAGGCCAGTGAATCTGGGTCCAATTAAATGAACTGCTGCAATGGCTGAAAATGTTAATAATTCAAGCTTTACAGTAACAAAGTGATTCTTCCAGCTGTTTCAATTAGATATCAATGTATTTTATGTATCTTTCATTCCACCATCATCCAGAGCTCCACCTGCCACAGACCTACTGTACAGACGGGCAAGGGTTTTCTAGCACCAAGTGAAGAGCCCAGGCTTACCTCTGCTCATGAGGCCTCTTGCGGTCACACCAGACTGTGACGAGCTCTTCCTCAAAGGGACACTGGCACACAGTGACCCTGGGAGCGCAGGCCGGGTGCCTCTGCTTCCCTGAGGATCTGCAGCCTCTGCCCTCCCACCTTGGGCTGAATCCTCCAACTCCACTGCTCCCCCCAGTCTGGGGGATCCCACATGAACAGGGGAGAGCAGATGAGAACCTGCAGCTCCCTGCTCTGCACACACACGATATTCAGATGGTCCTTAGCCCAGCCAGGGCACAGGGGACCTCCATGAGGAGTCAGGGCAATCACACGGTGCTATCACAGGGCTGACACACTCTGCCAATTCAAAGCAACACCCCTGGGTTTGTTTCAGTTTAAATCACGTTTTCCCACGTGCATTCCCCTTCCTTTTGCAGCGCGTTTCTTCAAAGGGCCCTATCTCACCTCACCACACAAGTACAGTGTAAAAATATTTCCAGCAGCTCGCACCAGCCCCGGTTTCTCCTCTCTCCTCTGCTCCAAAGGCTGCCCAATACTGCCATCATGTGCTTGGGCACCAGGACGCTGCCTCTGCCACACGCCAGGCAAGAGCTGCCGCAGGCAGCAGCGCTACCTCGGGTCCCCACGGGTCCCCATATTAGCGAGCTCCGATCCTGAGTACGGGAGATAGATAAAGCATTGCCCAGCTACTGCCACCTTCCAGAAAAAGACCCACAACTCAGACCTGTTCCCCCACCCGATGGAATGGGACTGGGGGTGCATGCCTGTCAGCGGTGGTCCAACAGCACAGACCACCGGCAGCAAACAGGACTGCAGAGAGGGAGCACAGGACACTGGAAATAACTCGAGTCCTCTTCCTGTACCTCCTCTCTGTTCAATACATGCAATAATTGAGATTTCTTGAAAGGAAAGGGGAAAAAAACCGTGGATCATTCTACCTTCAAAAAGCTCCGGAGATCATCTGTGCTGTAGACATCGAAGACTTCCATAGTTCCAGAGCTAGCTTTGCTCACTGTTGGAGTCAAAGGGCAGCTGCAAGGAAAAAAGAAAGGAAAAGTGTCATATGAGAGCAAAAAAAGAAATCCGGGAGACTTTTATTTCTGTGTTTCCTTCTCCTGCCTCTGCAACCCAATTCCAACTAGTCCACTAAAGATATCGCTGCTACACAGATACATTTTCCTATGGAGAATAGGAGGGCTCAGAAATTAGCGCAGGAAATAGGTTACAGCAGTTTTGTGCACAGATGGGCAACTGAAACACAAAATGTGTTAAACCAGAAAGTACCCAGGGAGGCTCCTTACTAGCCTGGAACACCACATCCCTGCAGCCTCCCTGCGGAGCGCAACGCAAAGCAGCAGCTGCCCAAGTTCAGCCCTCTGAAGAAGCTATCGAGCAATGCAGGCTAGAAACCTCTTTGGGAGCCAGCAGGAAAAGCAAGCAAAAAGCTTAAGGCGCAGATAACCAACCTCGTACCTGTTCCTCTGGCTTGCCACCACTCTGTCCACCCCCAAGAAGTACGCAGAGCGCAGCAGTGCCCCCAGGTTCATGGGATCCTTGATCTGCTCCAACACCAGCCAAATCAGCTGTCGGTTCGGACTCTCTTCATCCCCCAAATCAGGCTTCTCAACTTCCTCCAAACTCTTGAAATGGAGAGGGGTGGCCTCCAAACAGACGCCCTGGTGGACCCGACCTCTGCAAAGAGCATCCAGCTCTCGCCTGGTGACGTGGTGCACAGGGACTCCCCGGGCCGTGGCCTGAAGGACAAACTCGCTCATAACGAGCCACCGAGAGCCGCTGCTCTGCTTGAGGAACAACCTGAACAGATCCCTCCTCGACTGGGAGAGGGCCAGGGAACACGGCGCGATCCCGAATAAGATCTCTGAGCCTTTAGTCCTCTCGACGGACAGAGGCTGTTGCTTCAGCCTCCTCCTCGCCTTGGAGAAGTCACCCCCCGACCAGCCCCACCGCTCCCGGCTGGCTGCCGCGGGCCTACCCCTTCGCTCCTCGGCCTTGTGCCACGGGCGGCCCACGCGGGGGGCCCCGGAGCCAGCCGCCGCTCCGGAGACCGCCGGGAGGGCTGGCGGGGGCGGCCGGCCTGTCCCGCCGGGGGGCGGCCCCTCCTCAGGCCCACCCGCGGCTGGCGCTGACCGGGGCGACGGCTGCTCCCGCGTGGAGCAACACCTCAGCGCTGCCCACCGCGGCCGGCAGACGGCGAGGGGCAGCCCCGCGGCCCACCGGGCGCTGTGCTTCAGCACCTGCTCCATCGGAGCCCCGAAGGCCTTTCCAGCGGGGCAGGGCCTGCGCGGCCTCGGGCCGCGGCGGTGCCGACAGGAGGCGGCGCCGCACCGCACCGCGGGCACGGGGCCCTGCCCGGGGGGAAGACACAGGGCTCGGCCCCACAGGCAGCCCGGCCGCAAAACGGGGGCGACGGCAGGGGGCGGGCACGCGAGGGGGCGGGCGGAGGGGCGCCCCTGCACGGCGGCTGCCGGTGGCGGCGGACACGCGTCAGCCCGGCCCCCGCCCCTACCGCCCGCGCGCGCCGCACCACTTCCGGGTGGGCACGCGGCCGCAGCAGCCGGGGGATGTCCCGCCCCGCCCGGCAGCGCCGCCTGGCGGTGGGCGGGGGCGCAGCCGAGCCCCGGCTGCTCCCTCCGGCCCCTGACAGAGCGCGGCCCCTCACGGGCCCCAGCTCCCAGCCAGACGCGCAGCCGTGAGGCAGGCGGGCAGCGCAGTCCCCTCACCCTTAGGCCCAGCCGGGTCACCCCGTGGGGCGAGGGCAGGGCTGGTGCTGCCCCGAGCCTGAGGGGAGCCGACCCCCGTGGCCTGCACTGACAGGGCCTTAATTAACCAGAAAATCGGAACCGCTTCATTAGGGCATCCTAGCCTTGGTGAGGTGAGGGGCAGCATCCCACAGGCCCCAGGCCAAACAACCGGCACCACCCAGCCCGGCAACAGGAGCACCAGTGCTCTGCAGAGTCCTGGCCTTGGCCTAGCCCTGATATTCTTAATATTTAAAAAGAAAAGAAAAGCCATTCCAGCCTCTTCACCACCCAGGCGACATGCTGCCCCACACATGGGTAGAAAGGGCTCCCAGGGCAGTGGGCAGGCCCTGGGCCCACCTCGCCACCAGCCTGTCACCTTACACCAAAACCGCTCTTCTCCTTACCTGATACTCCATTTCCATCTTTTAATTTCATAAATGGGTAGACAAGGGGCAGGCAGGGAACCGGGCCGTTCACAGCAATAGTGTTAGGGCTGCCAGGCATTTATCCCTCTGTGTGGGCCATGGGGGACAAACCACAGTGGTACTCTTTCAAAAGGATTTTACAGAGAAGCAGAAATTTTTCAATTCCTTTTCTATATGGTTAATCTGAAGCATTGTTACATCTGGACTCAAAAATACCACAAAATTGCTTGTATAGATTGAGAGATTTTAAGTAAAACCACGTCCTTCCTGCTGCTTGCCAGAGCCAACTGTGCCCGTGGTTCCTCCCCAAAAAAGATCAGAGCTGAGACTACTCACCCAAGATCCCATAATCTGCCAGAAAACACGCTGCAGGTACAGCAGTTTTAACACAACGGATGATAGGTACAACGTGTATGACAAACAGAAAAAAAAGCACAAGAATAGGAAAAAAAAACCCCAAATATTGTTTTAATTCTATAAATGCTCTCTACCTATTTACAAGGCATCCAAAATATCTGCCTCAAATCCAGCAATGGCAGCCAGTTCAGCCATTCAGTAGGCATTTGCAAAAATTTCGTTGTCACTGACTACAGACTTGGGCTTAGCAATGTGCCTCTGTGCTTGGACAAGCTGAAAGGGGACTAGGAAACAAAACCGCCTTCAGTTATGCCAACAATACTCTGCCTTGCTTCCAGGCAAGCACGAGAAAAGAGTTCAATATCCAAGTCCGAATAGCAACAGCAGCTCATCCCTTGCATAGCTTAGTCAAACCCAGCCATGCCCAGCAGCCTGCCTGGGGATTGCCACGAACCCCCTGTAGAACGCAGCATCCTTCCAACAAGGACCAGCAAGTCCAGCCTCCACAGGTCATCTGTGAGACAACTGGGCACTATTCTGCTCTATAAAGTAATTACAGTTTTTCTTATGAAGAACCAAAATCACATGTTTCTGTTTGAACTCTTCATAAAAGAAAGGTGTAGCTGTGAACAGTAAAAAGGATGTTATGTTTTTACACAAAAACTACAATATACACAACAAAAGAACCACAGTGTGCCTCTCTTTTTATTCTTTATTTTACAGTTCACAATTAGAAACCTACTGATAAATTACACAATTCACCCTCTTATTTGGGGTTTTTAAATGCCTCAGAATTGTGCTGCCAATCCTATCTCATCCCAGGAAGGTGGTGGCTCAAGGTGCCACCAGGTTACGCAAGGCAGAGCAGCCAAACATGCGTTTCACATGGGAAGTTAACAGGCAGCAGGAATTATCCTCTAAAAACACATTTGAAATGGAAAAATATACTGGATATCATTTCAAGGTTATTTTATAGACTTGCAAAGGTTACAAATATTGGGGGGGGGGGGGGGCATGGGGCGGAGAACCAACACAAACTTCCAGGGCTGCAGGTCAGCCGGGTTGTATTTGCAGGGAGCAATTTACCCAGACTGGCCCTTTTTCAAGGCCCTACATCTTAAGCAATTCTCTCCGAAGCCTCCTTTTACAGAGCAGAAAGGTAAGTTAAGCCCCTCCTCAGCTGTGCATTTCAACATCTACTTAACTTTGTACACAGTTGCGGCCACCTATTCATATATTTCACCAGTGCTACCCACATCCCTGCTCATTTGTTTTTCTGCTCAAAAGTTCCTAATTTCTCAATGCTTTTTTTGGCCTCCAACTCCTAGTTCAACCATCTTAAAAAGATGGCACACGCTGCACAACAACAGCGCATCTGCTGAATTTCAGCAAGCTCCTGCAGAAGACGCCCTGTGGAAAACACCAGTTTTCATAACAAGTCTAGCTGAACATCATAGGGGCGTGATAAAAAAGCACAGTAGTGCTTGAAACTTCCTTAGCCAAGTGCCTCTGAATTGAGGATCATGGTGGCGCAGAGACCAAAGAACTTTTCCAGCTGGCGCAGGCTCTTTCTCTGCTGCAGGGAGGATGGCTGGCTGCATGCAGACCTGGACTGGCTGCTCCTTGCAGGACACGATCTAACCCAACCCAATGCTGGGGGTGAAACCCAGCTCTGGGCAAAGAACCCACCCAAAGCCACCACCTCAGCAAGGTGGAGGAGGGCATGGCGTTACCGTCATGCAAGCCTTCACCTAAAGGGCATGAATTTCACTCAGAGTAAATTAAAAGGCCAGATCCAGAGATGAGGCTATGTGTACTTGCCAGTAGAAACTGGTGACAGATGAGGAATGGACAGAACACACCGTGAGCATGTATTTATAAAGAGGAAAAAAAGGGGCAAATTGCCTTTGTTTTTCCATTATGAAGGAACTTTTTACCAGTTTTCTCCTTGTATCCTTCTACAGTCGCTTACCTTTGGCACAAGGAATTCTACGTATCACAAGATTTAAGTAATAATAATACTTCATATCAACACTCAGCACTTACACAGCGCTTCTCATATCCAAAGTGCTTTACAAAAGTTTGTGAGTCCTCACAACACCCCTGTGAGGTAGGTAAGTATTATTATTCCCATTTTACAGATGGGGAAACTGAGACAGAGAGGTAAAGTGATGTGCCCAAGGCTATACAGGGAGTTGAAACTCTTGACATAGTGGCCCAGTTCTGGTCTCCCTTATGGTGGTGTAACACAGGTGACCTCCCACAGAGGTATAAAATGGTGTAAGCTAAACAATCCAACCCTAGTTTCTCTGGCTCCCAATCCTCCACCCTGAAGAACTGACCATACCTGCTCCACCTAAACCAATGTTTGCCTTCTGAAATGCTACAGAAAGTCCAGAGCACAGCAGGAGCGAGTCTGCAACCTTAAGGCAACACGTACATTAACAGCTCCATAGCTCTGCAGCAAGTTGGACGACACACAGACATCTTTCTGCCACACTGCGAGACAACTCAAGCGGTCTCCAGTGCTGCACGTATCAGCTTTGCGGCTGATTCTCTTCTCCCTCAAGTTAGAATAAATCCAGAGCAAAACAATGGGGCAGCACCAGCGCAGAACTAATATGAGATCTGAACCAGACCTTTTACCTGCTGCTTTGTAGGCAAACACCCCTACTAACATCTTTTCATTTTGGATAGCTTCGGCATGGTTCACTTCAATCTCTCTCTTTCTCTCTCTCTCTCTCCAAGTTTGTATCTCTGCATATAAACAAACTTCCAACATTTCCAACTGGTCAGCACCAAGCATTTAAACAGCACCATACATCTTTCTAAGACCAACCACTATTTCCAGAAAAAGTGTCAATGCATGCAAATACCACATACAAAAACATCAAGAGTGCTGGGAGATGATACCAAGGATAGAGGTGATCACAAGACAGCACACATTTAGTTTTTATTAAAAATACCAAACAACTCACTCTTACTGTAACTATGCCACTTAGATGATCATTCTAACCTGCAGAAGTGCAGGTACTTTTCCTCCAACTACTTACCTACCTACCTAGAAAGAAAGAGAAATAGCAAGCACACACATTTATACTTCCTCAAACTTGGCAGGTGTGATTCATGTGAATGGGAAAGGAGGGTGTGGGGAGGTGGGCGAGATTCTACACCGAGTTTAGAGCAGTGGAGTATGAAAGAAGCAGAAAATATCACATGCATCATTACCATCAGTAATCAATCTGATGAAAATAAACCCCAATATTAGATGGATTCATGTATGAGATCCACTGTAAATCTCAAACCCTAAGCACACTGCAGCTGGCAAACATCTTGTGCCACTTCACCTATGTCCAGACACAGCATCAGCAAATAAGATCAAACAAACCTTGAAAAGAAAGCAAAAGGAAGAATAAACCAGCCTGGAGACAACAATCTTCCACAAACCACTTCCCTGCATTAGTTTCAAATACATTTTACTCTTTTAAGCAGTTTCAGAAAGGAGTGGGGGAGAAAGAGACCCACTACCATGTTTTTTTTAAAACTGGCTCAGCACCAGCACCAGCTCAGAGAGAGGGAGAGAAAAATAATTCTTCAAACACAATCCTTGGTACTTGATTAAAACGTTGCTAGCCAGCCGACGAAACCCTAGATTGCCAGAGGGTTCGAAGTGGAGTGGATACGCTGCGCTGCTCACGGTCCTCTTCATTTGCTATGATATCTGCTCCGTGGGCCTCATCTGTATATCTCCAATCTAGAAGAGACCAACACAGGATTTTACTGGAGCGCTGAAGTCCGTTTTAAATCCTGCACTGGGCACTTCCATGCTGCACCGTTACAGTGGCAAGCTGCACACGAAGAAAGCTCCTGTGACTAGAAATGAGCCTGCTTAACTGAGATACTAGAAAGAAATACAAGTGAATGCGGCTGCTCTGCTTTTAGCGCATGGAATATAAGCACAAATATGCACAGAAAGGGTACAAGATGACACTGATTACAAACTCCCGTGGTTCAAGTCTTTGGTCCCGCTCACAAAGGGTCAAGCAGAAGCACTGCTTGACCAGCCACAGGCAAGACTTTTTATCTTCTTAGGACAAGAAGGTCAGTGATCCAGTGTTAAGATGGCCACGTCTTGCTCCAAGGAGCAGAGTTCACACCAGGGGCTGCTAAACGTCTCACGATCAAAGTTTGCTTTTGCAACAGGAACTTTTGCATTGCACATATTAAACTACAACACTGCTCCTGCCTCCTCCTGGCTCCAGCTCAAAGCTGGTCACTTATTTCTTGTTTCACAGGAGGGAAGTCCCTCCCGGCACTGTGAGCATCTCACGCCACCTTTGGGGAGGTGCACAACACTTGGCAGGATCAGGCCCAACACATCATTTAGTAACTGGCAGAACCCAACCCAGCTGCAAAACTATCAGCAAATCCATCCAAAGGGGCAGAACATGCCCATATCCCTCCTGTGCCCCCTGCCTTGCGCAGCCCTTCTCCGGGGTCCAAGCAGCCCTTGCTGGATCCACAGGGCTGTGAGCAGCCCGAGCAGTGCCATCCCATAGCTACCATAAGGGAAGTGTAAACAAAGGTGCTCACTGCTAATCCCCAGCCCAGGCTCCTCGAAGCACACAGCTGATATGGTGGCTGCAACCCTGATTAGCAAATGTCAGGGCAGCAGTTACCCTCTCCGCCTTCAGCCCTGCCCCAGCAGAGTCCTCCAGCCCAGCCACAGCCTACCTGTACATGAGGTGGGGCACTGAGGACATATATGACAGCGTTAGCCATATCTTCAGCTTTGAGACACTGGAAAGACAGGAAAGAGACTCAGTCAAAGGGCACCTCAAAGTTAACCACAAGATCACTCCTTTCCTAACCATCAATAATGAGTTTCGACAGTGTCGCTGGGGCACGTCAAAAAGATGCAAGCAAGCAGGAAAAAAATAATCCATTGAAAATTTAACAAAGGACGTGTCTGGTGCTGATAATTCACCATTTGCTGTGAATAATCTTACTACTGGCACAGTAATTCTGCCAGGTCAGGCATTGCCATCCTTATCAAAAATTCCCAGAGAAGCACAAGAAATCCTGCGCTAGCCACCTGCAAGACAACATGCTCTCGCATTTCTTCTTGTGCAGGCATGTTTGCTTATTATATCTTCTCTTCAATAAAGAAGTCATAGCCTGCAAAATGTCAAAGCTGACTGATTTATTTACAGGAACATCAAAACAAAAGGAAAAATATAGGCAGTCAGAAACTGAACCCAAATGAAAATCTGTATTGTGCATAAATATCAGTGCAAAATCTGAGGTTTGAGTGCTGAGACTTTGGGAGATGCTGATTTCATCCTGGAAGGCACCGGGCACTCTGCAGAACTAGTTCCTTGTGCCGTTCGCCAGGAAAGAGACGTGAACTATAATCAGAGCCACTTCCCTCCGTTTCCATTTCTCTTTGTCCTACCCGAATGCTCTCATAGGTTGCAGCAGCTCTCTCGGGGTCATTATCATGAAGTTTAAAAGCAAATCCCGTTTCCACCAGTCCTGGAGATATACACTGGAAAAAAGCAGAGCACATCCTAATAGGATTTGTAATTCCCCTTCAGTAAAAGAATGAAAAGAAAAAAAAAAAGAGAACGAAACTTTTTAGTGCTGAAAAAGCCCCAAAAAACACAGCCCCCATTCTATTGTCCTCCTTCCCCACCCTTTTTCTAGGGGAACAGTTTAAGTGAGCAGGCTTTGCCTTAATGATTATTGTGGCAGGAACCTCTGGGGGACTGCTGACGGGTACCTCCCTCTTCATGCTCCAAAGGGGCAGAGAAGCAGAGAAAATGACAGAAAAGCTTGTAATGCAAATTAACTTCTGGATACATCACTCCAGAGATGCAAGCTCTGGATGAGAGCAAACAGCCCCACTGACCGCCCCCCTCTGCTGCCATGAGCCCCCCTCGCTCCCTGACCGGCAGCTCCCCACTTTGTGTACCCAAAAAGTTTATTTCCTGACGCAGCTCACTGCTGCCATGCCTTCTGTACCCCAGGTCTCCCTCTGCCTGGGAAAGGGAGGCGGCCAGGGGCAGCTGGGCACAGGACCCGAATGTTCCCCAGGGTGCTGAGTACTATTTTTGCAATTCCTTGCCTGTTTCCCAAAGGGAAAACCTCTGCCCCATAAAGCCGGCCAGCTCTCCACCACCCACAAAGCAGGAGAGAGGAAGAAGCCCACAGTACTCACTGTAGCTCGTATATGAGTCTTTGCTTCTCTGAGCTCCTGCCTCAGCCCCTCCGTGAGAGCCGTAACCGCGTACTTGGTGGCACTGTAAAAATGCACCACCGACTGTGGCACAACGCTGTGGCCGTTCATGCTGAGGAGAGAGCAGAAAGGAAAGTGCTGAGAGGTGGGAGGCAAGCCGGGTCCTGAGAAGAAACCAACAGGATATTCAAACCAGCATTACAAACACAGAAGGAGAGGCTGACGGGGTGGCTACGTGAGGAATTCCCCTCTCCTGCAGGAAACTCACACCACCAGAGGCTCCTCTGGACCCGGCTGTCTTCTGGAGCTGGTCAAGAAGCTTCAGTCTTCAAACTTGCACCATCGCAAGTGGTTGGCATTATCCTTTTCTCTGTGGTTAGGTCTTTCTTGCATTTAGACCAGCAGAGGTTAAAAAAAGTGGTTTGAAAAAAATCAACCATCACAACCCTTGGAAAATCTCTCCTTGGACACCACCAGCCCACTGCTTAAGTCCTCTCTAGGAGGTAGGGAGGAGCAAGCCCACGTAGCTGATCCCACATTCCCCCCTCACATACCTGTTAATGTTAATAATATGCCCGTCATCGATGTTCCTCTCTTTCATGGACTGGTAGGCCTCTCGGGTGCAGATGCTTACAGCCATCACATTGACCTGAGGGATGAGCAAAGAAGACCAGGAGACCTGGGCTTTAAGACCAGCAACCCTGCCTGGCAGCTTCTGCCTCCAGCCTGTGACCCACGGCAATTCCCACGCAGGCCAACAGAGGGAAATGCACATACACGCCTGCCACACGCCTGCCACACGCCTGCCACACGCCTGCCACACATACCCAGCTCTGTGAGACAGCCCTGGCCTCCGCCAGAAAAAAATGGGCTGAATTGTTCCAGGGGCAAATGTGAGGCTGGAGTGTGAAATAAGGGAGAAGAAACCCACCGCCCCACAGCCAGCACTGCCTCCAGCAGACAGCGTTGTTTATTTTGTACAGCACTGAGCACACTGGTGTTTGGGCAGCTGATAGGACACTAACAGCAGGTAATTAGGTCAGCTAGTTAACAAGGAAATCCCCAGATATTGCCTGTCAGAGCGCCAGGTGCTCAGCGGCACTGCAAACCACACAGCCAGCAAAGAGCTTCCTCCGCACAAACAAAGCCAAAGATCACATCGTGCCACGGGGAAGGCCAGAGTGGGCAAGTAACCCTGCAGATATGAAAGCCACCGACCTGTCACACTGCCTGCTGGCATCTCCCTCAGCTCTAAGCGGGTAAGCCAAGGAAGAAAGGACACCGCGATTTATCCAGTCCTATAGCACAGGATGCAGAGCTTTCCAGGCTCTTGCTCTTTGGACCAGCGCTCCCCAGCACACCGTGGCTTGGTTAAACTCGGTCATATCACCCCTGCAATGTGCCACCATTAACGCACAGATGCCTTCAGCGTTTGCTGACCATAAAGCACAGAGTCAAAGTTTCCAGGAAGACAGAGACATGGAAATTCCCCCAGCTGGAATACACAGCACCCAGAGGTATGTGCAAGATTGATGAGCAAGCCAGCTCAGCAGCAGTGTTAATTGCTGAAGTTTATGGTGGTTTAGATTTAGAAAGGTGGCTGAAAGGTAGAAAGCGTTTGCTAAAGCCCTCTAGAAAGGCTGCAGCCATTCCAAGGCAGGATACACTGGCAGGTCCTACCTAATGGCATGTCACTTTGCTAACGAAATGAGCAGGCCAGACAGGTCTAAAAGCACCCCTGTGAACTAAATATCCAGGAAGAATGAAATTTCTGATGAATCAGAAGTCAGGTGCAATAAACGGGAGGAGAAGCAGGAACGAGGCCATGTGGGCAGCGAGCAAGGGATATATCATCGCTGTGAAACTTATAAACAAGAATGGGGCAGGCTAACTAGGACTTGCTAGCACAGAAGGACATGCAAGACAGGAACGTTAATTTGGAGACCAGAAAGTTAAGAGGCAGAGAAGGATGGATTTGAGAGATGCAATTACTGTGCAGCGCACAAAAGATGAGCGGGGTCAGCTGAAGGATCTTCTGGTCACTGCTTTTGTCTTGGTCCTTATTTCCTATTCATTACTAGAGGCCGTGCTTGTGAGTTTTTGTCTTGGCAACAGATAAATAGCATGCTTATCTGATCTTGGGAGTACCCAGGCAACACAACAAAGTAGAGTCCTCATCCTCATCCAAGTGCACTTTGGTTAAGCACACAGTCACTGCCAGGTATCTCAGTCATCATACCTGGAACTACAGAGATAAATTCCCTGGCGCCCGGTTGAAGATTTACCTTGGCTGCGCAAGGAAGAAAGTTAGCAGACATGTCAGCAGAAGTGGCACCTCAGCACTGGAGCGAAGCCCAGAGCAGGCAGGGCATCTGAAGGCTTTTGGATTTCACAGTAAGGTGGGCAAGGAAAGCAGGAGTAACCTGCTCCAGTCTGATGTACCAACCAAGTGAGGAGCCAGTCCTTTCAGATACAGATCTGGGCAACTGGTAGTATAAGAAGGCTTCATGATAAGCAACACACCTGCTTTCCTCCCTGCCCCAGGAGACCCTGAACCCACCAGGCACCGCATCTTTGGTGCGGTAGCTCCCCGATTCCACTCCTTCTCCTTAGGCCACTAGAGGGTAACATCAGCCTGAAGCCTGAGACCCAGCTCCAACGCCGTGAGTCACACTGAGCAATGCTTCCTTGCGTGGGTAGACTCACAACATTTTGACAACTACTGGCAAAGCAAGATACTAATCAACAGCCACATGGGAAAGTCCAGAGCCTGTACGATAAGCATCTTGGTACAACAAAACAACTGGCTGGAAGGCAGCTGAGCTGGGATTGCCTCGCCGCCTTTTCCTGATAGCACCCACAAGGTTTTTGGGTGAAATCTCATTTCAAAATGTGGAACAGGCACTCAGGAACCGAAAAACACACCTGGAAAACGTGCAAGTCTTAGGGCTGTATCACTGTGAGAAACAATCCAAAGGCTGTTGTTACAAATATCTACAACAACACATTTTCCAGCCTCATTCCTGTTGTCAGAAGGGAAGGTTCAAAGATCCCTTCGCAAAGACAGCCAGCACATCCGTGCTCCGCCTTTGCACAGCACGCTGCACAAGGCAGCGGGTCCGGGGCTGCCGCGTGTCTGTGCTAATACAACAGAAACAATGAAGGCGCATTTTCTAGTAATTAATGAGTTCCAATCGCAGGTTGGGAAAACATAAAAGATCCTGTTCCTGGAAGCGCTGAGCATTTCACTTCCCAGAATCAGCCTTTTCTAAGGCATCAGAATGAGTACCCCAGCTCCTAAAGCACACATAAAAACGCAGGTTACAGAAAACATATCACTGCACAGATGGTATATAAAACCAAGAAGAACAGAGCCTCATTGGTCAATGAATAATGCCAAGAAGAATCAAACCCATTTAGCATCTCGAAGAGCGAGAGGATGTGTGCTGCAGTCCTTTGTGCCCTGAACAGTGCAAATGGAAAGTTCAGCTTGATTTCCTGACTGTAAAGGTCAGTAGGTAAAACGTGAAGGAGCTGTTCAAATCCCAGAGCCTGCAGTCAGTGTGTACATAGCACCCAGCCCTGGCTACTCCTGTGCAGATCGAGGACAGCTGGAGGACTTTGCTCCAGCCTCATGTCAACCTCACAAACATATAAAGAGGAAAAGGGGGAAGCTGTGAACCAAAAGATGACGGGCTCAGAACCTGCCTGCGATAGCACGCTCCCTCCTACACACACACCAAATTTGCTGGCTGGCAACGCTGGGCTCTGTGCTGCTGTAAAGCAACAGAGACACGATTCCTAACATGAGATTCCTGCACCCCAGGGAAAAGCAGCTCCTCCCTTGGGAATAAATACCAGACAATAAGGAACCAAAACATACCAAAAAAAAAAAAAAAAAAAAAAAAAAAAAGAGGAGGAATAAGTAAATAACATGATTTTTGTATAGCAAGGAATCTTACGGAAGGGGAAACTGGCAGGAGACAGAGCCTCAAAGCTCATAAAAAATGCATGGAAACAAAAATCGATTTACCAAAAAGGAAAAATGCCTTTAATTTAAGGCCCTAATGCCTCCTAAATCAATAGATCGATGGCTGTTTAGAAACTTTCCCTGTCTGGCAGCCCAGTAGCATGCTGAAACTCTCCAACAGCATCTCAAACTGCGCTGCTCTTTAAGACCTTTCTCCAAGGGACCTTTGGAAGAAGCCTCCCTGCTCCCGCTCAGTTCTGCAAAGCCCAGTGGCCCATGAAAGGTGCTGGCAACCTTCCCTCGTCCTGACCCTCCAAGAGCTTCAGAGCATGTAGGAGGAACGGGCCTGGTGCGTGTTTCCCTGGGGCTGGCGTGCCACATCGGGGAGAGCTGTCACTGCAGATTCCTCCCCAAAGCCCACTGCGACGCCAGTGCCTGCACAGCCATGGCCGCATTTGGAGAGCGAGATTTTCAAGCAGGAAGGTTACAGCCACAAAACAGCGGCACACAGCAAAACAAAAAACCCTGAGCTACTACTACCACTTACCAGCAGGCTAAAAAGCAAAGCCCAGGCTTGTCAGGCTGCCTAGGCTGAGGTGGGCGAAGCACTTGGCTCTGGACTGGCTGTGGGCATCACCCTTGCATTAAGGGTGCAAGTGTTGTTCAACTACACACAAGTCAAGAGCAAACCCACCAGCTTCTGGGAAGCTGGCAAGAGGAAAACATCTACCAGTACAGGAAGAAAGTTTGGGTAACTCAGTCTGTTCCCAGAGCTACACCAGCATTTTTGCCAAGCAGTGACAGCGCATACAGCCATACAGATCACCTCTGGCAATAAAACATGCTCCCAGCCTGGTTTCATAATGCTGCCCTTGTGGAGGCACCACCCTGCCTCTCCTCCCACCCCACCCATCACCCCCAAACAACTCCAAAGGGTGAACACAGCAGCACCCACAAGGACAGCGGATCCCACAGGCTCCCAAACTTTGAGCCATCATAAATACCAACACTGGAGTGTCACACAGGACAATCCTCGTTCCCAAATCTTTCTTCCTAAAGGTGGTGGAAAGTGAGATAACAGGAGCACTCCCACCTGAGCAGGAAGACAGTACGAAGAGAAAGGCCTTCAGCTGGCAAAAGCCACGTGTCTCCCCCAGCCTGACCGCCTTACAACAAACAAAAGGTCAGAAGAACAAAAATGAAGAAGCGTAAAGGATGCGCAGCATCCACGGAGGCATTCACACAAGACATGATCACAGCGACCAGGATGAGTTTACAAGGAACAGGTGACCCACAGGGCCAGGCTTGCAGTGAGACAACGCTGGGAAGTGCCCTGCTTTACACCAGCTCAGCCTCAGCTACACTTCACTTAATTTTCTTTAAAGACTCCATGGCAACCGGGGATGGGGAGATGTAGCTGTGCAGTGACCCAGGCTGGGCAACCCACAAAAGCCTGGCTGGGCAAACAAAGCTGAGCTGAGCTTGCTTTGGCTGCAGTCACAGCAGCTAGCAGACCAGCCAAAATCCTAACAAGAACTTAATTAGCCAGGATACGGCAGCTCTTGCCCTGGCAGCAGGAGTCTGAGGCCTCAATGCGCCTCTCTGTTTTGCTTTACACAGCCCCTGAAACTACTTCTGGATGAACAGCCACCAGCTGCCGCAGGAGCCGACAGATCCTGGCTGAACCCGCTGTCAGACACAGCGGCCCCGAGCTTACAGCTTGGAGCAGCTTTTCAAATAGACGTGTCTTTTACTTCACTGGGACAAGCTCTCACAGCTGCTGGAGGTGCTGCAAGGCTTACTCAAAGCCACGAGTTTGACTCCAATGTCTATGAGGACAAGGCTTTCATGCACAAAAGTAGGTAGTACAGGAGGGGAAAGCTCCTGTTTCAGCCTCTCACCAGCCAGAGGTGCAGGAAGGTCAGTACAAAAGGGCCGTTGCAAGGGCACAGTAAGTGGCCTGGGGTCCCACTGCTGTGGCTGCCACTGCTATGTGCAGAAAAGGGCCATCCCATAACGACAAAAGATGGTGAAGTCCCCAAAAGATGCACGGCAGCACCTCAGGACAGCAAGACCCAGGGAGAAGCGCTGCTAGTAACGGCATGGACCATTTGCACAAACTCCCAGTTCGGCATATGAAATTGTCTCGATCACATCCAGCTCTAACCAGATTACGAGCAGAAAATTAAGCTAAAAAGACAAAAAGCATTACAGTTTTTTAAGCCAAAAAGAATCTGCCCATTTTACAACCCACTGCTACAACTAACAGGATTAGCTACAAAAGCCAGTGCTTGGCATTCAATTTCCTATTTTACTGAAGAAAAAAAAAAAAGCAGCAAGGCTCATCACCCTTTAGAAAGCCATTGAGCTCAAGGAAAAAATGCTACTGAAGGTATCGAGCATTTTCATACTCCAAGGTGAAGGCATGTGGCTCAGCAGTGCATGATATCTTTCCACTTCCCAGTCGGCAAACCCAGGCCATGTCAGAGCCAGAGGGGAAGCAGGTCCTCAGCTCTGCCCACATGGAATAAGTAGATGGGGACTATGGTGCCGGTGGCCAGAAAAAATTAAAATCTAGCCCAGTTCCCACTCTATCAGTGGCAGTACTCACATCTATCATCGTCCGCCAGCCCTCCGTCTTCCCTGAGAGCAGGGGCTCCGGGCGAGCCAGCCCCGCGTTGTTGATGCAAACATCAACTCCTTGATGAAGCGTCTTGATGGCGGAGAACATCGACAGGATCTCCTCTTCGTTGGAGAGATCGCACTTGTACGGGATGAGGGTCCCCGGGTAGCCGGCACTCTGGCATTCTGCTGCCAATTTCTAAGGAAGAGAAAGGAAGGAAGTAAACAGCCATCAGCCTCCTCTCCTCCTGGAGTAGCTTATCCAGCCACTTGCTTAAAAACACACCCCAGGGCTAAGAAAACACTGCAGGCTTCCCAGCGAGCCTGCCTTTAAAGTAGACACTAGGGAAGAATCACTGAAAATGCTAATTAAGAAAGAAGAAATATCGATATACATGAGAGTCTGAGTGCTTCGGCCTTTAAGTTATTAAACTTGAGGAGACGCTCTGTGCTCATCCATCACTCTGGCAATACAGGTCGAGGCAAGCAAGTGCTGGCAAAATACAAACAAACACTGCCATGGCACCAGGCGGCAAGTCTGCCACACTGCTGTGCGGATAAAGGACGTGGCAATCGCATACCCGACAATTCCTCGTTAGCCGTTATCAACAGTTATTCCAGGCATTCAGATCTTTTATCAGACTAGATGATATAAAGCAAATGAAAGGCCAAGAGCTGCTGCTGGTTGCCTGTGTTAATGATGTGGCAGCCACCACACCAAATCCTCTGGAGGATGCCCTTTACCCCCTGATGCTAATGAGAAGCAGCATCTCATCTCTGATGTGTCACATTAGCGACAGTGACAGCTTCCAGTGTGAAGCGAGAGCCACATGATGTCTGGTTTCTGCAGAGAGACGGACTCTGGCTACAAACGTCCACCAAATCACTTGAACGCCATCACCCAGGTCGCTTTCACCAGCGTGACATTTCAGCGGGTGCAATAAAGCTCTCCTGCCAGAGGCAGCTTTCCCACTCCTCCCAGCTCCTCCCTGCATACCAAGGACTGCAGCTCACAGTTTATAAAAGGAGGAGCGAGGCCCAGCACAGGAGTCACCTGGCTGGAAGCAGAGGGCCTGGGACGGTGATTGCACATGCCGGCGGCTCTGAACAGCCAAGCCCACCTGCCTTAGCCAGCAACAAGGGTGCAGGGAAGCCAGTGCACCCACCACAGCACCTGGGAGCACCCGAAACACCGCTGGGAAGCTCACACCAGAGGGATCTGACTTTTTTTGCTTGCTGTAAGGTGCAGCATCTCATCCCTGCTGTATCATATCACCTCCCGGACTGGCCCAGCCCCTCCTGGCCCTCCAGGAGGACACATGGAGAAATTCGCACATTCTGGAGAAGGCAGATGCTAAAACCAGCCCCACCATCTGTACCGACATCGGGAGGAGCCTGGAGAGCCATGCTGGCCTCAGACACAGCTCGCTCTCATAGAAGCGGGAGTGACACACCAGAGCACGGAAGGTGTCCTTCTGCCCGGGGAAGCTCGCAAGCCCCCAGGCCCCTGTCCCCTCCGCTCAGGAGAGCTGATCTTCCAGCAGCTGCAGCAGGGGCAGACCTGCCCCACACAACACCCAGCATCGGTGACACTCGCAGCATGTGTTTGCCAGAAAATAAACATCAGACAGAGGAGAAAACAACAAAAAAAACCAAAACCATGGAACATAAGGGAAAGTGGAAAGAGAAGGAAAACAACAACAACAACAAAAAAAATCAGAGACAGCACGGCACCTGCTCCCCCAGCGCAGGCTGTCAGGAGAGCTTGTGGGGCTGCACCGGTTCACCACCACGGGACCGGGCAAACGCCAAACCAAAGCCTGGGCCCGGCTCCCATCCAGCTGGCCTCCAACGCATTCCATCCTGCAGATCAGATGCCAGCATGCCCAGGAAACCTGCTGGTTCTGATCCCTGAAGTTTTGTTAGAATCGGCTCTCTGTCCCCCAGTCAGCACAATGCAGGGTGGCCGTATGCCTAAGGGTAACAAGGAAGGCTGGCAACTTGGTTAGATCCACAAAATCCAAAAAGGGGAAAAAAATTAAAATCCACCTGAAGATGTGAATTGGCTTCCAACTCCAAATCATAAAGTGTGCTCTTCATCAGTGGCTTTTTCAATAACCAACTTTCTCTTAGCCAAGTTTTACACAGAGCAGGGCTCAGCATCCTCACTGCAAGAGGAACAGCCAAGCCAGGACCTCCAAACTCCTCTCTGTGCCCCAAGCACATTCATTTTAATTACCCTGGGACAAGTGGTCTGTTTGGTAAATGTTTTTCAGCCTTTCTCAATACCTAACACCACTGCTGAGCTGGGTCAAGTCCCTGAACAGAGCATTTAAGCTTTTCTTGATTTGCCTTTCACAGCAAGCCACAGCTTTCAGAGCCCACAAGCCGAATCCAGCCCAGGTCCAAGGGTCTGGTCCAGAAGCCACTCTCCTTTCTGGGTACCACTTCAGTGAAGGCACTGCAGTAACACAAGAATTATTATTATTGCTCTCACAGCACCAGGCAAGAAGGGGACAGACATGCTGAGTTCAGCTCAGAGATCGATACATCCCAACAGCATCACGCTCTCTGGAGAGCTCTGCTTGGGCTGAGCTAGACAATATTTCTGCCCAACAGAGAACAAAGGTTCCCCTGGGACTGAATCGTACCTCTCTGTACCCTCCTGGGGCTGGTTTCACTTTGCTATATATGCAATGTTGTTGATTATGTGCTGATAATAGTAGAAAAATATATAGTTTTTTCAAGACTAGTGTACACACTTGAGAAAACAGTTGGGGGAAAAATTCTGCAAGAGTAGCATCTAGAAAATTAAAAGCAGTATGAAGGGCTGTTGGAAAGTGCTAAACCACTCTGGGGATAGGGCCTTGTTCCTGCAAAGATAAAGGAGGGAAAAATGGGCAAGGGGCCTTCAGCCAAATTCTTCACAACCTGGCACCAAGGTGACAGCTTGGAAGTGCTCTCCGTCCCACTACCCAGACTCAAGCACCCCAGTTAAGGGATCCACCCCACTCAGTATTTCCTGGTAAAGTACCAAGGCTCATGCCTGGCGCTTTTTCTTCCTAGTTCACCAGGTCATGGCGAGGAGTACGGTCTTAATTTGCTCCTGGAAGAGGGCTGGTGCCCTGGCACCTCCTGCAATTGCCAGGCTGCGTTTAGGTTGCTTGAACAAGGGCTGGGCTGAGTTATCTTTCCAGTGGTGCCTCCAATTTTTGCTGCTGATATCAGTGCTCGTCACAGGTAAAGTGGGGTGCTGTCTTCTGAAGCCAGCGTACTCACACACAGAAAGCAAAAGCAGGGCCCCCATCGCGTCCCGAGGCTGAGCATCACGGTGCGTCCCAGAGCTGCTGGGAGGAAAGCTTAGAGCTGATGGCAGGAACCGGTCCAGCCAAACTCAACCCTGCTGAACTCGAATCAAGCGACACCAATGATTTTAAAAGATGAGAAATACAAGCACGAGGGATTGGGATGTATCTCCCAAAAGAGGACTCATTCCAGGAGAGCTGGCTGGAAGGATGAAGGGCCCGTCAGCATGGACAGGAAAGGACAGACAAGCTTATCTACAGCCCAGAGGGAAACGCCGTGTTTAATATCTCTGTCTCCATGTTCAGCTGTCATTTCTCACTATTCAGTGAAACCTTTCACTGTTCAGTACAGCTCTCGATGGGGGCAGACAGGGTCTAAATACCACGGGCTGCAGCACAGCAACCCAGATGAAGGAGCAGATGAAACAAGGGATGCGCTCCGGACAGCAGTGGCTGTCGTGGTGGAGCTGCCCATCCTGCTTCCCCAGTCAATTTCCTTAGCTTATGTCTTAGATGTACCGAAGAGAAAGCCCTTTCTGAGAAAGGCTCCTCTGCTACAACTGACCAGAGAAATTAAGTATCTCTCAAGATACTTCTTCTTCTGTCTGGTGTCTCGCCGCCTGAAACAAGCCTCAACGTGGATCCTTTCATCTTTCAGGCTACACTTGTGTTAAGAAATTCTCTTTGAAAATGAAGTGCCGAACACCACTGACACTCAGGCGGAACTGAACATGCTTCAACCCTCTGTAGATAAAGAGTCATCACAGGCTCTTCAAAGAAACATCAACTGCGGGCAAGTTTGCAAGAGAAGACTTATGTAAAGCAACTCTCTGAATTAGGGAGCTTGCAATATTTTTTCAGAGCATCTGTTAAGTCACTCAATTAATGCTCATTCCACTTTAAGCACACCACACACACAAGAAGGGAAGGAAAAAAAGAAAAAAAGCTGGTTTTCCAGATTTCATAAGCAAGTTGAGAGTGACCATGTAATGCAACACCAATACAGATGAGGGTCGGTGCGCCTCCAGCAGCTGGAGGTGAAGATTTGAAACAAGACCTGAGCATCTCTGTTCCACACCATTATCACTAGATGCCTGGCAACAGACAGCCGGGTGCTGTAGCTACTGGTATAAACTGGGATAACACAACATAAGAAATCGATACCCTACGTGTTAATATGTTTAACCTAGAGCCATCCACTGCCACGGATGCAAGCCCTGGTCCCTGTAATTCTGATGTGCTACCTTGCATGAACACAGCAGGCGGCAACACCCATGAAAGGCCAGCTTTCCACAGAGGGCACCTAAACTGCTCGTGGGATACAGTGAGTCAGTACGGCAGCACGCACTAGACACGTGGGCTGCTGTGTGCCTCTTGCTTAGACACCAATTTTTCCATTGACATCACAGTGATTTACCTCTGCTTCCAGCGGTGTTGGATGAATGAACAAGCAAATGAAAAAAACAAAAACGTTAAGCACCTACCTGCATGTAAGTAAGATGAGACCATCTGGTCATGCTGCTTCCTATATACTATTTAGTTGTCTGCTTTTAAAGGTTCTAAAAGGATGCCTCACATTATGTTAAGAATAGGTCAGTTCTCCCAAGAAGGGGTTAATGCTCTTTGTGCATACAACACTTGGAAAGGGCACAGTGCCATGCATTTAGATTCAGTCTTGGTAAAATGGTTTTAGAAAACTAACTGATATAAAAATTTAAAGGGACTCTTAAGGGGAAGAAAAAAAAGAGTCACGTAGGGCTTTATTTGGCAAACCATCCCATTAACTCCAGACACATTTAGTTCAGAGAGATTAAAGCTAGAAGAAACCATTAGGTAATTTTTAATCTAACCTGCCATTCATCACAGGTGCTTGCATCCTACTGATTTAGCTTATGCTTAAATACATAGCTGTACCAAGAAACCAACTGGAAAGAAACCGAAGACACCCCAATTACTTTTGCTATCTAAAGGAAATGAAGGAGAAAAATCCTAACGAACAGCATCACGGTTGTGAAAGAAAACAGGGGGCTTAAAAATCCTTTCATTTTACTGACTGGCAAGTTTGAAGCTTCTTTTAATTAAGATTTAATGCCACTGCAACAGCATAATACAGGAAGAGATACACAGTGAATAAAGCACGAGACTGTGGTTGATTTCCATGGTGTGCTCTGTGACCATGGGCAAGATGCAGAGCCATTTCCCCATCTCTAAAAAGGAGATAATTACATTGAGCCCCTTCCTAGAGCTGCCAGGTACCTGGGGCTTTTTGCCCGCATGTGATTCAATAATGAGTATTACTTCATATTTATTCAAGTTCGTTTTGCCTGGCTCCAGATGCCCAGACAGGGCTTCCATGGGAGTCTAAAAGGAGTTTTCAAATGAATATAACAGTAAAGTGACCCCTCTTCCCTCCCCTAAGCTTTAAATTGATGCTTTTCACTGATGGCTTTTGCCAGTCGTCGCTCCTCAGCTTAGATCGGTGTCTGCTCCAGGACAGAAGGAAGAACGGTGGGGATGGGGAGCTTAAATGGAAAAGCAAATGTGCAGTACTCTGCTGGAGATACCAAAGCAGAGTACAGCCAAAGAAGGACTAGCACCAGTTTCAGACCGTTTACCTGAAGTACATCTCAAGTACAGGCTGCCTGACCAGGGAGACTGAATTTTTCACACCGCTTCAGAAACCCACCACCTTTTGGCACAGGCAAAGGAAAAAAAGCAATCAAAACCCAAACAAAATTTAAGTCCCTGTATGTATTTCTTTTCACCTTGTATCATCCTAAATGTACTGACTTTATAGTCCTCGCAAAGACTCACAGGTGGCACACAAAATCAGCACTCATATAATAAATAACCCAGAAAAATCAGATCTCATTTTGTGAAAGAGAAAGGAACAAAACCCCAGGGAACCTCTGGGACCTATCTGCTGTTTATCAGCTTCCAGCAGCAAGAAGCAGACCATGGAGAAGCATCTAAGGAGTAACAGTCCCAGCCAGGTAGTCATGACCATGGTCCTCACCAGGGCTGCAGAGCACAGCATGGCAGCCCTCCCTCCTGCCAGGCTCCTCACCCCACGGTGCTGCCACAACTTCCGATACCCACTGGAGACAGCACAAAATTACATCTTGGCATATCCCCAGCATCAGCTGTCCGGCACATCTCCTGGATGCTACCCAGGCTCTGGACACTGAACATCAGCATGGTGCACACCCTTCACACTGCAAACCCATCCCGCAGGCTCCGGAGGGGCCAAGCGGCATCTCCTGTCCACCCACTGCCCGTGGGCGCAGCGTGGCCCAGGGAAGCCCCTCGGCTGGTCTCACCCCAGGCACCGAAGCCAGCCTCCCTGCCAACCAGGAGCCTGCCTGAGCAGTCACATCTTCCTGGTACTGATAATCGTCCCCCCAGACTGCTGCAGATTCACGTTGTTTTTTTCCAAGCTCTCTCTGCTTCCTGCACTTTCTCAGTCGTTAAACATCCAAGTTTATTTTTTTTCCTAGCTCACTTAA
Organism: Falco naumanni; assembly: GCF_017639655.2. Taxonomy (NCBI): domain Eukaryota; kingdom Metazoa; phylum Chordata; class Aves; order Falconiformes; family Falconidae; genus Falco; species Falco naumanni. The sequence continues at coordinate 110,607,330 of NC_054054.1, read as the reverse complement.
TTTTAAATTCCCAGCGTTATACACGCAAGCCAAATCGTCCCATTTACGCTGCCCTGAACGTCCCTGCTACCTTAAGACATTCAAACAATCGCTCCTTACGTCAAGGCTGAAGGCACTTTTTTTCTTTTTTCTTTTTTTACTGCTTGCTCAGATCACGTTGCTACGGGCTGGCATGGGGGAGGAGGAAATACGCTTGCTCCTACGATGACAGCTCATTAAAGCAATATCTCTTGCTTATTCTGAGGTATGACTATCCTAAAACAAGCATCATAGGTGCCTGCCTGCTCTTCAGCTCCAAGATGCATAAAGCAGGTTCCCACGCAGCCAGGCACGTAGATGCTTTCCTTCCTCAAAGGACCCAATACTCATTAAGACCGAAGCTGCTGTCTTGCAGCCACCCGTGGTCCCCCACCAGCCCTTGGCTGCCTTCACAAACAGGGTTCAAAGACCACGTTGCTCCAACACACCCAAATGCCTGCACGCAGCAGACCTGACAGTCCACGCATCACAAGCTGGATCACTGCCCATTCCAGCAACAGATTTCCAAGGCAACCTGCAAACATACCACTCGGAGGGCAGAGCCGAGCCTGAGCTTCAGCCTGACACCCTCAGATCACGGCACATGCCTTCTGTGTCATCCCCACCACAGGCGAGCACACCTCCACTGCGCTCAGGGAATCAGAAAAAGATTATTTGTTTATTTTAGTTAAATCAGACAGCAAATCCTGCAATAATGAAGGTCTGAGATGCCTCACGGTACCCTGAAGATCCAGGGTGTGATCAGAGGTCCATGGAAACCATCAGGCCACGCCTGCCCTGAATAACATACATTGTAATTGAATGTATCGCCGTACCTTGTGGGTAAGACTCAGGAGCACTCTCGAGGACAGCCAGGACATGATCCCAGCTCTGTCACGACCTCACTGGGGGGCTTTTCCCCTTCCCAGCCCCAGCATCCCCGCCTGTGAGACAAAACAGCAGCAGGTGATAATCCTCTCGCTTGGGGACCCAGGAAAACCTGAGCATCGACTGCAGCCACCGGGCTCCCAGAGCTTGGCCAAGCTCTGCACCTTGCTGCGACACACAACACGCCTGTCAGCGTGGCCGTGAGCAAAGCACCCACCACTGTCACCAAAAAAGCTGCCACCAGACCACGAGACTGGCCTTTTCTCCTCCCAACACCCCACAGCGCAGCCCTGGCTCGTCCCCACAGCTCGCAGGAGCTGGGTGTTTTCCCGCTGCCCCCCAGCACCACCCACACGGCAGCAAGCATTCCTGCTGCCAGGGCACGGCCAGACCTGCGGTCCCCGTCCCCATGTCCCCATGCATTTCTCCGTCTCATCGGCTCCCATCCTGCGCCCGTGTAATCCTCAACGAATCCTCTTCTGAAAAGGCAGATTAACACACGCTGGGCGAGGAGCAGGCCTTTCCCCACCAGCTCCCAACGCTCCCCGGTACCAAAACAGAGATGACAGGTCCTGAATTTTAATACACCCCAGACTCATGACCCACCGACATACAGGACAGAGGCTCCCACACACCCCAGCCCAGCCGCAGTCGGAGCAGGGACAGTGCCAACAGGGATTAACACTTCCATCGCCGCACAGCGCGGGCGCCGCGATCAAACATCTGTACTGATGCCAATGCCACCGGCCGCAGCGGGCTCAGCGCTGCTCACATCTACGCTGATGCTAATCCCCAGTTAAGCTGGGCAGAGCCGCAGCTGATCTGCATGAGCCCAACAGGGAGTAAAGTCCGGCTGCAGGAGCGAGACCGCAGGCCCTCTGCTCCCGCTTCACCCGACAGAAGCGGGGTGGGCACAACCCCCCCCAGGACCAGCAAAGGCAAAATAACCATGTTCAGTCAGGAAACTACCATTAACACTGTGCCAGCTGTGCCTGGACCTCCCTGCCCTGGGACACCCTCCACAAAGCCGAACCACAGGCCAGAAAACCCGCCCTGTGTCTGAACGCTGCTCCCATACAGCCCTCTGACCATTCCAGGGTTTTACACGGGGAAACTGAGGCACGGGACAGCCACCCGGTCTGCCCTGTTACACAGCACGGCAGAGGCAGACCACGCACCCCACTGCATCTCCAAAATCCCAGGGAAGGCTCAGCTATTACTTATTTTTAGGGCTGCGACCATGACATACCCCGCTATCACGGCTCTATCGCAAAGCCAAAGGGAACAGAAGAGAAGCAGGGAAGGGAGGGAGGCTGAAATAAGACATTTTAAAAGCACATTTTGGGGGAAAGGGGATAAATCCAACCTGGTTTAAAAGCAACCCCTCCCCCACATGCCTCCTGAGCTTCAAGGCTGTGCAAAACCATTGGGACAGCGAAGCATTTGTTCCCACTACTCAGGACAGCAATTACGGGATCTCTTTCCTATTCATCAGGAAAGGACCTGGTCAGGGACAAGCGGCAATAAAAGCACCTCAGAGGCCTTGAGTACCCACCATCCCCGAGGCAAGGCCTTCACCAAACACAAAACAAGCCCTTCCAGAGGCCAAGGAGATTCTGAAGGTCATTCATTTACAGGGGACTGTGCCTTGGGATTATCCTGCCTGAAGCTGCTCCTCCTGCCTTAGAAAATAATTCACTGGGCTACCAGACAGCCTAGCAGCTCTGCAGCCTGCATACCGCGAGAGCGACAGGTCCGGGGAAGAGGGGCTGGGGAGCCATGAGGTCCTCAACGAGCTTTTGGGGACAGCAGCTCACCCACCTTTGGCACGGGGAGACCAGGAGCTGCAGAGCCTGTGGGCACAGCCAGGCTGCCCGGGGGGTGGGAGCCAAGCACCAAAATTCAGGTTTCAGCCATGAGCACGTTGCTTTAAGTCGCACAATTAAGACAACACAGGCCCAGAGGTGAAAGCTGTGCGTTCAGGAATGCCCTCCAAAACGCAGCCCCAGCCGTAGGGCAGACGGACAGAGCCCACCAGACACCCAGCACTGCAGGGACACCCACAGCTCGACCCCACGGACAAGACACCCAAAGGGGGGATGCCAAAATTTTAACCAGTTGACCTCTACACCATCAACATGATTTGTACCCAGTGCAATTAAATTCCACATTCGGGTACCATGAAACTATTTAGCCATTAATTAACCGCCTTGGAGGACTGAAGGGGTCAAGAGCCTCCCTTGCACCTTATAGCCCGGGCAGTGATGGGTGGTGGGGATGGGCCAGCCTGCACACGGATATTTGGGATGCTCAGCTCCCGCGAGGAAGGCTCAGCTTCTTCCTCCTCCCACACCGCCACAGCATTGCTTAACGAAGAGAGCGCAAACCTCTTCAGAGATTGGACTGCTCAAATCTGCAATCAATAGCTCAGCTTATCAAAGGCTGTTTCTTGAGCAAGATCTAACCTTGACAATGCAGTCCCTGGTTATAAATGTTACCTTTGATCAATAACTGTCACAAATGCATTAGAATTAATTGGTTAAACCTTGTATGCTAAGCCACGTTTACTGCTTCCTGCAAAGCTCACTCTCCACACCCTAACAAAGAAAAAAAAATATTTTTTTTAGAACACAGCATCTATGATTAGATTTCTTCAATGCCTTATGGCAGGCCATCGCCTGAGGGCCCCAATCCCCCCCGACGCAGCCTCGCCGCGCGGAGAGGGCAGCACGTTCCCCCACCAACATCCCAGAGAGCAGCCAGGTACCGCCGCTTCAGGGGATGCTCGCCAGCCCCCCAGGAGCAGCTGCATGCTTTGTTACATGGCTTGCAGCGGACCCAAGGCGCTCCCATCGCAGACTGGGAGCCCAGGGTGAGCCATACAAGATAAGCCCACCAGCACCCTACAGCCACCAGCTCTGGACACTCCAACCTGATGCCACAACCCGGCAGCTCAGCTATTTCCAGCAGCGATGTGAAGGACTGCAGAAGCCAGCTGATTTCCTGCACCTCTTTGGAGGAGTCTCTTCTAAGTGATGAATTAACCACACTTGGAAGGCATTGAAGAAAAATAAAACAACAACAACAAAAAAAATAAAATAGCATAAAGCAAGTGACTGATGCACCAGCCACCCTACAGCAAGGTATCAAAGGAATGAACGAGCTGCTGGAGGATTAGAAAGCAAAACCGAGTGCAACAGCATCAGGTGTTGCCTGATCCAGAGCAGCCGACACCGCAGCTGGAGGGGGAACTCCTGCCAGCACTTTTGCCATTCTCTAAAAACATAAAAATAAATATAAAAATACATTAAATTAAATTTTATTATAGAAGAGTGTAATACCAAGCATCAGCTGCAAACTCTCTGGAAGCAGCTCCCTGTCTCACACCTTCCTGTGCTCCAAAAGCACCAGAGTACCTCGATGCCATCACCACGACTGAGCCAGACCCTACATTTACCACAAACTCTCCCAAGTCTTCCCCCACCCCAGGAGAAGAACGCTGCGAAATAAAACTTCTGCATCACACCGAATAAAAGACCAGAGAGTGGTTTGTCAGCCATGGGGGAAATGTTTTGTCCCATGCACAGGGAAGCTCCCTCCTTTTTTTGTGCTGCTGCAAGAAGTCAGACACTAAACACAAATTTCTGGGAAACATCAGGAAGAAGCAAGTTGAACAGCCTCGGAGCGAACCCATCAAAAGTGATGCTCTGCTTTTTGTCTGTGGGATGGAGTGACTACTGCATAACCTGCTATCGTGCACCAGCTAAGCTGTGGCAAGTCATTAAATCACAGCAGCTCTCCTCGGGTGCTGGAGACTCAAGGGATCAGCCAGGGGGTCCCTGTGCAGGTGATCATTGGACAGGGCACAGTTTTCACCAACGCTTGATCTTACAGGCTCTCAAAATTCTTGGCTAATTCATAAAAGCACAATGCTCGCTCCTGACTTGGAACACACATAGGTATCTGAAGAGCAGAAAACACTCAGCAAGAGCACATGCCAAAAAGTCTATGACAGCTGTTAGTACCTCCAGGCTTCTCATTTAAAACAAGCTTTCAACCTAAATTATCTCCTGGCATTCAAAAGTAAAATAAAGCCATTTAAATTATTCCTCGATGTCTGACTATTACAGTTACTGTTGGATGACCCACACGATGACTCTCCGCTCACAAAAGTTGCACAACTGGGGAACACGAGGCTGCTCGTGAGCCGGGGCTGCAGGACGGGCAAACCCATGGTGTAAAGGCTCACGGCCAGAGACAGCTCCTCAGGGGAAGCCCAGTCGCCGGAGGCCACGCTTGCCATGGCTGCATGCAGAAAGATGTGACAAAAAAAAAAAAAAAAATATCCAGTTTTGAAATAATACTGCTGAAGTCAGCTGGAGCACTAACTCAAGGCACGTTGAGCACGTGGCTCTTCTACTGAGCCACTGGAAGAAAAAAAAACCACAAAACAAAACAAAAAAAAAAAGAGAGAGACTTTTGCAGTTTTTGTAAGCCATTAACATTTTTATTTCAAAAGTCAAATAATGAGCACTGGCGTCGTGACACAGGTTTTATACCAAAACCACAACTTTGCAACTCCTTCATTAGCTTGCCTCAAGCCCTTATCTGATTTTCCAAGAGATTAAGAAATCTTGACATAGCATTTATTGCCCTAGTTAAACTCCCCACAGAACAAGATACTCTTTCAGTCACCAGTTTACAGTAGGTTGTAAAACCACCATGTAGAGTGGTTTCAGCCACCTTACCTTAAAATGGATGACTAGTGCATAACATTAATGAAAACATACGCTTTTCTGCTACCAAATGATCACCACATTCCCGGTTTTTAACTGTATCAGTTGCACTCTTTCCATTTCAAGCTGCCTGGATTTATTTTGGGGGTTTGCTCCTCTAGTACACCGTTATCCACAGTGGCATTTAGCAAATTATTCAATTTTAATAGAGCAACAAGATCTGTCCTGCAGGAACTGTGGCTGCAATGCCCCAACCTCTCCTTTATTCGCATCTGGCAACACCAAGCCCTCAGCTCCTTCCTATTTCTCTCCTCTTGTCCCTTCGTCACTGCGCCCCAGCCCTGAACATCAGTGCCGCTTCCCCCATCCTGCCCCTCCAGCTGGAGCCGCTCTCCTCGAATTAGCGCATCCTTCAAATCCCCACCGAGGCTTCCTGCCAGGGGATGGTCCTCCAGCTCCCAGCCAACCCTGACTTGGAAGATCAGCAGCCGGACATAACAGATGAGCATATTTTGTGGATAGATCTGGTTATACAGTAACTAATTAAGGTAACAACATGCTCACAGAGTGCTGGTGGCCCAGACCCTCCTGTTTCCTTCCTACTGTCCCCACAGCCAAAGCCCCTCCAGCGGGCAGGAGCCCCTAGGCAAGGTCTGGCTGCACAGTCATACCCGCACACAATGCCACCTCCTGCTTCTCGAGGTGGCTTCTTACAGCCACGTCCAAAGTCCCAAGCCCCAGCATGAGTCTGAAGCCTGAATATCTTCCTCTTTTTTTTTTTGTTAAAACACATTAGGTGAAGCTCCTGGAGGAAAGCTTCATTACCGCAAACAACCCTGCTCCGAAGGCACAGCAGGAGCCAGCAAGAAGCCTCACCTGTGCCAACACAGGTGTCCCAGGCAGCCACTCCAAGGTGACAGACCTGTTCCCAGAGTGAACCTGGGCCACCTCATGCTTCACCACCTTCCCTTCCCTGAGCAAGCAGCACCTCTGGGATTTGGTTCCTCTTTAAGGAAACATGCTTTGCGGCAAATAGAAACCAGAATAGCAGCGGAGCAAAACACAGCCCAAACATCTAACTAAACAAACAACCGTGTGCTGCAAACACAATTCGGTCCTCGAAAGCACGAAGCCGGGACAAACATCAGCTGCAGTGTTAGACACAAGGCTTGGGAACGCAACAGCGACAAGGGACTCGGAAGGGGCCGAGCAGTCAGCATTGCTCGGTACAGGCACATACCACACAGCCCAGACAAATCACCTACATAAAATGCGACTGCATTTTGTGCAGATTCAAATAAAAAGATAAAGCCTTTAAAAGACTGCTCTTTCTTAAATCTATACCGCATTTTTGCCAGAAAGTTTCAGAAAGGAGGGATTTCAGGCTGCAGAAAGGAAGGAAACTCCTCTGCAGTAGTGAAGGAAAATACAAGTTTCATTTATTTTCTTTACCAAAGAAAATCAAAAGGTTTCAAAAGCAAATCCAAAGAAAGTGCAATATTGGAAACAGCAATACTGGAAATGGCTTTTCTGTCCTTTCTGGAGCGGAATGGGAAACAACGGCATCCTTTACCACATCCTTCACCAGGTACCACAAGGCTACAAGAAACCAGGCTACGGAAGTACATCCTTAAATACCGCTGGCCGCACATGGGAAAGCCTTCGGAGAACTCGGCTTTCCCTGCAAACCACAGTATCAAAACACTGGGAAGTCCAAAATTAGAAGCAAGCCCCAGAGGACATTTAAACAAGTCACATTGGGGTATTTTCTCCTCTCTGCAAGCAGTCTTTCTGATTCATGATGAAGAATGGAAAAAGTTTTGATTCCTCTGAGCGTTTCTTTATTTAACCCTGTATCTCAGCAACACCCACCATGTCAAGCCTTGTTTCCCATGATTTTTTGGACAGTTTATTCTTGGTGTGGCCAACTGTGCATAGCGAGTCCTTATCACCTTTACTAAGGAAATACAAACCCTGGGTGTTCGTACGGTCCTCGTCGGGCTCGGCTGCCACCGAGCAACCAAGATGACAATATTTGGGCTGTCTGACTGTAACTTTTTTCTTCTCTTTTTTCTTTTTTCCTTTAAGAAGGCAACTTCTTATGAAATGAATAGGCTTCAGCCTGCGCCGTTGCGCGGTAAAGCCTACAGACACATCCAAGGACACGAAGGACCCCACAGAAACTACACTGAGCATCTTTAAGGCAGCGGCGAGGTGTTGGCTCTAGAGGTGGGTGAAGGCTTCGCTCTTGAGATGCTCATTGTAGGGGTGAGCAACGTGGGAAGGTCTGGAGCCCGATTTTAACACGAACTCGTAGAAACATCCGTATCGCCCGAGCGCCCGCCGTGGGCCGGGATGCACCGCGCCCCCCCGCACCCAGCCCCGCTCCTCACAACCCATTTTTAACCTCGATAAAAGGCAGCTCAGAAAAAAGCAACCCCAACCCCAACCGAACCTGCTCCCGGGGCAACTCCCACCCCCGGCCCTGCTGCTGCGGGGTGGCGAGCCCCTCCGGGCCCGCCCGGCCACGGGAACCCCCGCGCCGCAGGGGCACAGCTGCTCCCGCCGGGCCGGGAACAGCGGCGGAGCCCACCCGCGGGGGGAGCCCACCCGCACCGGGCCCGCAGCAGGGCGAGCGGCCCCGCCGGCCCCAGCCCCCGCCTCCCGCCGACCCGGCCCCGGCAGCGCTCCCACCCCGCGGCGAGGCCTCCCGGGGCGGCGGCCGAGCCCCTCCCCGCCGTGGGACGCCCCCGCCGTAGGGCTGCCCGCGGCCCGACCGGGGGCCGCCCACCCTCGGCCCCCGGCCCCGCTACCTCGATCTTGTCGACGCTGCGGGCGCAGCCCACCACCTTCATGCCGTGCTGCACCAGCGCCCGCGCCACGGCCGCGCCGATGCCCACGGAGGCGCCGGTGACCAGCGCGACGCGCCCGGTCCAGCGCTCCATGGCCCCGGCCCCGCCGCCGCCGCCGCGCACAATGCGCCGCCCGCCCGCGCCGCCCGCCACGCCCCCGGCCACGCCCCCCGGCCACGCCCCGGCGTGTCAGGCCGCGCCCCCCCGCCTGGTGTGCACCGAGTGTGCGAGGGCTCAGCCGGCGGCGGGGGCAGCGCTGGGGCTGGGGGCTTCCTGCCCGAGATGGCCCCTGGGAGAAGGGTGAGGCACCGCGGCGGGAGGGACCTTAAAGGTCATCCAGTGTCCCCCCCGCGGGGACAGGGCCACGTCCCGCCAGCCCGGGTGGCTCCCAGCCCCGTCCACCCGGCCCTGAGCCCTCAGGGACGGGCACCCACCGCCGCTCTGGGCAGCCGGGCCCGGCGCCTCGCCGCCCTCACGGTACAGAATTTTCCCTAATGTCTGATCTGAATCGCCCCTTTCAGCTGGGGGGGTCTCACCGGAGCGGGGCAGAATCCCCTCCCTCGACCTGCTGGCCACGCTGCCGGTGGTGCAGCCGGCTTTCTGGGCTGTGAGCGCACTGTCGGGCCACGGAGAGCTTTTTGTCCCCCAGTCCCTCCCAGTCCCGCTCCCAACCCACTCTCCGCCCAGCCAGCACTGGTACTGGGGGCTGCCCTGAGCCAGGTGCAGGACCTTACGCTCGGCCTTGGTGAATCTCATGCGGTTTGCGCAGCCTGTCAGGGCCCCTCCAGCACATCAACCACACCACACAGCTCGGTGTCATCGGCAAGCTTGCTGAGGGTGACCTCCATCCCGCTGTCCCTGTTGCCAACGAGGATGTTGAACAGTGCCAGTCCCAGTATGGACCCCTGAGGAATGCCACTGGTCACCAGTCTCCACTTGGACACCCAGCCATTGACCGCAACTGAGTGCAACCACCCAGCTAAATCCTCATCCACCGGGTGGTCCATCCATGGAATCCCTGCCTCTCATTTAGAAAACGAGCATAAATGGGAGAGGAGAATGCAACGCGCTTCCAGTCCTCAGCTGGAGTCTGCAGCTTCAAGCCCAATGGTTTCCATGTGTATGTCCAGCCGCCACCCTCACCATGCTGGGACAACCAGCTGCCCAGTTTAACTGTGGGGAATTTAAGGACACTTGCCCCTTTGCTCTGAAGTTGGTCAGACCTGGAGAAGAACCGCGTTCCTCTGAGGTCTATCCACTGCTGGGGCCACTGCTATCCATTGCTGCAAGAACTTACTGGGAAAACTGGTTTGGAAGGTTCTTCCTCCCACCAGCCATGCATTGCTGGGCGGCTTAATTTAAACCTACTTTCAACTGCCACATAACAATGGGGAACTTTATTATATAAAGTCTGATGGCTAAGTACCACCCCTAGAGCTGATTGCACAGCCTGTCACTGAAAGTTTTTTAAAAAATAAATTAAAAAAAAAAACACCAACCCCCCCCCCCAAAAAAAACACCACACTAGAAGGAAAAAGCTACACAGGTATTCAGGTTCTTTAGGTTGTGTAAAAAATGAAGCAGCACTGGTGTACTTCACTCGACAGGGCAAGGGGTGCAGGAGGTTTTTCCAGGAGGCGTCTGAACTCGGCTTGGTGCAAGGCCTGGGGACAGCACAGGGCTCCTTCCCCGGGCGGTGGGATACAGGAGCTGTTGCAGTGAAAAGGGCCCCTTGGCCATAATAAATCCACGGGGAGACTTGGGCATGCTGCCCCCCTACACACAGCACCCACTGCACACAGCACCTGAGCTGGCCACGTGCCGAAGGGCCTCTGGAGCTCCCCACTTTCCTCCAAGCTGCGACCCCGAGCAGGCTGCAATCCCACCACGTTGAGAACAAAGCGATCCCCATCATTCCAGCTGCGGTAAAGCACAGAACGACGAACACTCCACTTGAAAACTGGGGTTGCACCAATTCCCAAGGGCAGACACCCCTCGGAGCCAGCTCCTCGCGATGCACGAGCAGCACGGCCAGCAGCCCCGCTCTTTGAACTTCACCGTGTTTTTCCTGTAGCTGGCGAGCAGAGTATTTGATTAAAGAGAACCGCCACAACAAGGACTCCCCTTCCTCGTGTTCAAGATGAAACTCCTCCCGTTTGCAGAAGCAGCCTTTTGCCATGGCAAATGCCAGGTCCTTGTGGCCTCGGAGGAAGCTGAAGGGTGGCTTTCACGAAGGCGAATTTCAGAGTTCAAATCAGGACTAGGAAAAGCATCCGTACGTGTTTGCTGTCACTCTCCATGAATTAATTCTCGGGTTCTTTGTGAGAACCCTGGGCAAATTAAGCATCGCCAGGCACAGTGCTGCTTTATAACGTGGCTGAGGCGTGAAGCAAAGCCAAGAAAACAGGTTTGTTTCTTTCTCAGAAAGACTAAGGGAGCACAGTACAGAAAATGAGGAAGTTAGAAGTTATATTCTGTAATTCTGCTTATACTCCCCCACCAAAACCAGAATTTTCTTTTTAGTGACAGCTGCCGCCATAATCATCATATTTTAAAAAAAAAAACATTCATACCTTTATAGTTTTGTTTTGTAATTAAGTGAAATAATCTGTGACTATATTTTAACCATTACCCAACTGGACTATTTATCTAACTTGGAAAAAATTACGAAGGTAAAGCTTATTCAAGAACGTATTTTCACATCTGATTTTGCAAAGTGGCCACCAAATCACCAGGAGGGATGTGCAATAGCAGAGCATGATCTCCTTTCAGTATGAAGGCTACCTGGGGTTTTTTGTTTCATTATGAATATACTTATATCTTGATTTCAACTTCAGACATAAGTTTTAATTCCTACATTTTTTCAACTGCACTTGTACAACACATAGCCATCATCTCTAGATAAACACAGATATATAGCTGCTCCCAGGTGCGGGTGCCACAGAATTCACCTCATGTCAGCTGAACTTGGATGTTCACTGTGCAGAACCGTACCACTGCCTCATCTTGTTGATTTAGCACCAGGTATTAAACTGCTTTTTTCTTAATCTCCCACACCCTGCATCTTCACCTCTTGTCAGATCACCCTCTTACAAAGAGGCCGTGACATTAGAGACCGTATTCAGTAGAACAAGACATGGTTGAACGGATATTTATGCAAAAGCACTCCTGTTCAGTCTTCACAACAGAGCTTGTTATTCCATTAAGAAAATGTCAAGGTGTGGTGAAAAGCTGCTTTTTGTTCGATTACATTCTGACGGGCTCAGGCAGCAGCTTCGAGTCTGCGTTGTCAGGGGAGAAGGAAAACGAGCGCAGCAGTCTCCTAACTCACCGGCATCAGTAATTGTCTCGATGAAAAACTAAATTAAGCCCCAAAAATGGTACAGGCTGCACACTCCAAACTCAGAACCATCATCAAACCAAGTATGCTGCCCTTGGGCACAAGCAGCCATGTCAAGAGTTACAGAGCACACCCGCACAGCACAAGGCTGCTGGAGACCCCTCAGCCAGCTCCGTGCCACGCCGATATATTGTCCGCGAGCCTGGAAGCAGAAAAGGCACTCGATGCCACGTGGCGCCAGCCAGGTTGGGTGCAGCACCACACGGACACGACTGAGCTGCCATGGACCCCGCTTGCTTGGCAGTAGCTCGAAGATCTCTAAAGCACATGGAACGGGGACGCACACAGCCCGGCAGGCTGGCTGCCACGAGTGCCGCTGAAGGACCTGTGCTCTTCCCAGGCCAAGCTGACTCACCTGACACCCACCTCCGCGAAGCCACGCAGGCTGAAGCGACAGCCGCCCATCTGCACAACAAGAATTCAGACTGCTGGGAAGGAGAAGTAGAAACACGTACACCAACTTTTACTATGCATATTAATAAATATTCTTTATTTAAATTTTGCACATTGCGCTTTAACATATTACATCCAAAACATTTTGCAAATGGATGTCTACTTTGTAAAATCTTATATTCAGCTCATTGTCATTCTGTACAGAATTATAGGTACAACATTACTTTGCCACTAGTTTGCTTTTTTTAAGTCTCACAGTAAGAGAAACATTTAATGAAAAGAGATGGCTTAAATTATAAGAGAGGCTTGCACAGCTACTCAACTAAAGATACAAGCCTGAAGAAAGAACAAAATTAATGAAATCACCTCCACCAGCCTCCCCAAAAAACAAGAAAAAAAAAAGAATCACATTAATTTAAGATAAAATTTTGCCATAAGTCACTAAATTAAGTTTTTGAAAGAGAAGGCGCAGTAGTCATCTTGAGAATTTCAGTGAAAGACAGAGCTATTTTATTGTATTTAGTTCGCTCCAGCCGTTGTCAACCAGCTGTTACAAATGGGCCCCTTGTGATCATTTAAGCGGCAGTATTTATTAAATTTCTCCTTCAGGTGCTGTCGGTATTGTTCTCTATTGCTGTAAAAAGACTTGTTGTTTGCCATAAAGGACTGTATTTCATCTTGTGAGATAAAGATTTCCTCATCAGAAGTGCATTCAGACTCATCCTACAAATGGAAACAGGCATTTAAGAACTCGAGCATGGCCCCCCCCGTGCTGCACACCTCTCCTGCAACGGTACGCGCTGCCTACAGGTATCTGAAGAAGGCTGTAGCCTTCACGGCACGACACCGCACGCGGTAGCTGGCTAATGCAGTCACCCGATTCACAGATACGTGCTCCACTATTTTTTGGGTAAAAGGCAGCCTATACAGTCCTGAAAGCTACCAGAATAAGCCTCAGATTCTTAGCACATTTCCATTGAAAGAGGATGGCTTTTATTATATGTTATTACATATAAATATTATTCTTTTTAAAAACAAAAAATAAGGAAAAGGATGTAAAGCAAGGGGAAGGAGAAGGGAAGGGAGAGAGAAGAAAGCTGTCCAAGGAGCCCGTAGTGGGAATTAATATTTGAGGCATGAAGGCAGCAATAGCACATGCTTCGTTTTATGGAATAATGCAATCCTTGGTAATGAATACTTATAACACAAGTTCTGTCACTTGCATTCCAGTGACGGGCAATCTCCCCTCCTCTGCAAAGCATCCGAGTTACACACTTTACAGAGAACACGCAAAAGCAAACAAACTAAACCCTAGGAGTGTAAGCAATGAATCTTAAGTTCCGTTGTGTTCTCCCTCGTAACAGTTCTTCAGCGGGATTTGAGTTCTAAACCCCATCCTCAGCCCCGAGGACTTAAAGCAGTATGCTACAACCTAAAATTCAAAGCAAGCAGTTACTTACAAGGAGTTCCACTAAGCTCTTGGCACCTTTTCCACTATCAGGAACAAGTGACATTTCTGTAGGTTCTGCAAACTGTGACACATTTTTCATATGCTCAAACCAAGGCAACTGCTGCCCACTTTTTTCTGAGCTACAGCAGCTTTCAGCGTGTGTGTCTTTGGTCTTGTCGCGATGACATTCTGTGTGCGTGATATTTCCTGAGGTCTCTCTGTTACCTGGATCTGCCATACAGCTTCCCAGTTTCTGAATCTACAAATTGAAAACAGCCTGTAATGAACTACTAGCAGTGTTAAATCCGAAACATTCGAGTTTCAGATGGAAGCAGAGGGAAAGAGGAAAGGAAGGAAGTTCACAAAGAGAGCAAGGGTATGTATTTTTAAAATGTGTGCCTGGGAGGAGGGGGGAACAATACGTTAATTCACTGAGTGTGCAAAAGTGCACATGCTTAGGAACACAGGAGAAAAGAGACTCCTTCTGCCACAGCCTATTCTAGGAAGGGCCTCCCTTTCAAAACCTGGATGCAGAGGTAACCCAAGAGCCTTGTTACCCCATTTACAGAGTTAATCACAATCAAAATTCGCAACACTTTTGTTAACAACTTTAAAATAAGCATTCTGAAATAGCTATGTTCCTTACATGCTCATTCTCACACTTCAAAGTTTTACTTTTCTTTTTCTTCTTTTTGTTTTTGCCTTTTGTGGTACTCTCTTCTGAATTAGCCCAACATTCCACACAGCTATCTCCATCCTCCTCTTTGTCATCACAGCGATGGACACATGAATCATCTCCTGCAAAAGACAAGAGATTTTCTTCTCAGCCACTTAAGTTTTGCTGATACTAACCCGATATTCTGTTCTGACCAAACCTACCATTTTCATCATGGTTGCAAATGCCTTCAGTGCAGGCCACATCTGATCCCTCTCGAGATCCTGTTTCACTGCCCTCCATGCTAGATGAATAGCCGCAATCGCTACCATTACAATGCGGAGATAAACCTGAGAGGAAGCAAAAAGTTACAGTCATCTACAGCAGCCGTTGCAGATTCTTTCAGTTAGGCCTCTAAGAAGAAAGAATTCTTAAAAAAAAAGTCATTTTTAAAAATAATAGCTGAACACTGTTTACTCCGTAAACAGTAAATGCTTTTAAAAATGAAAAATAAATGACATTTGACATACCTTTCTTAATTTTAGGTGAACCTAATAGGGTACCACTGCTAGGACAGGTGCAAGAAGTGCTTTCATTAGTAACAATTACTTCTACACAATTGTTGGCTTCTTCGGTGCTACCACAGGCTTTGCAACTACTTTCCATGAAGTTTGAGTTTTCCTTAAAACAAAGCAAAAAAAAGTACTTGCAAGTACTGAAAGTAGCTCTGTCGGCAACTTTATAAGGGATACTCTTTCCCTAAGAAAAAACAGCTGACAATGATTGACAACAGCCACAGCACTGCTTGTGCTTCTTCAGAAGCACAAGACAACCAAGAAAGAAAAATGCCAAACCAACTGCTTTCCCCAGAATAATATGACCTACAGTTAGTTCAGCCAAGAGATCCAGAATAATAATTGCACTTACTCAACTAAAGCTTTCCGTTCCCCAAAAATTCAGTGGTTATTGTCTGCAACTAGCATTTGAATTCCCATATTCTAAGTGATCTTTAAGAAAGGATAGTTGGAAAGTGTTCTAGCATAACCTGACCCATAGATTTAGGAGGTTTTACTTAAAAAAAAAAAAAAAAACAAAAAAAACCACCCACCAAACCCAAACCCCCAAAAGCTAAGGAGTTCCAGGCAACTACTTTACAAAAAGACTATACTAATCTGGAAAAGTATTAAATTCCACTAGCGATCAAAAACTAGTTCCCAGAACTGAAGTACGGAAGAAAAACCCCAAACCTCTCAAGAATTCTCACATGCAGCAGTGAGCTGATGATTGAAGCAGCAAATGAGAGATCTAGTTACTTCACACCTGCAAAAAGCCACAGCTATCAATGTTTACCTTTGCTTGATTTATTTCCTTCTCTTCTGTTGCTTGCAAAGGAGTAGGGATCTCACACACGCACTTATTTTTCCGTCTGTTCTTTCGTTTTTGGCGCTTCTTTTCTTGTTTAAGCTCTCTGACTCTTTCTTCTTCTGAAAATTCTTCACAGAGCTGTTCCAATCGACTAATACCCTGCACTTTTTCCACGGCCATCTGTTTGTAAGAGGTTAGATCTATTTGTAGGTATTAACACAACTCAGGTTTTAACATTTATTAAAAAAAGGAGGTGGTAAATAGCTGGTAAGTACTTTTTATCACAGCAACACAACTATTGACTATAGAAGAAAAATGTCTATCCAGGTTTAGTCACTAAATTTAGATTGCTGGAGAAGATACATGTATGGGGGAGCACTGCACTTAATTTGTGGCCCAGAGTTGCAATTTTCAGTGAAAGGCTGTGGACCTGAACACGTTTTTGGATCTGTTTACACAGTGGATACTCTGGTTATTTAACACAGCAGCACAAAAAAACTACATTAGAACTACTGCTACAGAATTCCTGCAGCTCTTTGTCTAGAATAATCAGCGAGAAGCCTAACTGATTTTTCTAGGCAGTCCAATTTTGAAGCGTAGACATATCTCAGAATATAGCAAGTATCTAAATATGTCCCTTAATATTAAATTTAGAACATGTACCATAATGGCACACCTACATATTAAGTTGCAAGAATATAGTTGAACTAGTAAACTATTCTGGATCAGTGCTCCTGCAGAGATAAATTTAAATTCACAGGTGTTTCTCTTTTTTTTTTTTTTTTTTTCCCCTCCCAGATCACTCCGGGAACTCCTTCAGCCAGAATGAGACATCATTCCCCATTCACCTTAGAAAAGGACCCCATATAAAGACACGGCAGTTCCGTATTTCCAGTTCATAGCCAACCTTACACACCAGTACAATTACCCAAGTTTCACAGTGTCAATGAATTTCCAACACCACGCTTTACTAGATTAAAAAACCAACCAAGACAAAACCTGACAAAAATGCCACAGTGTACCCAGTCCAATGCCACTTCTACAGCATTGTCTTTCAAAAGAAGTTACATGTAAAAACTCCCAAGAACTAATTAGATTAGGGTTCCACTAAAATCTTTCCTAAACTGATTTTCTTCCTCCTCCTCTGATGTTTCAGAAGCTTTTAAGAGAGAACAGTCATTATGAACGGAAGATAAACATAGCCAAAAATATCCGTCATACCAAAGGGCAAGTATACTATTGACACACGTTAAAGGAACTGCACAGAGTTCTACCTGAAGTTCAAAATCCCACGGGATTAGAGTGCACATGGAACTCACTGAATCCAAGAGTTAGCAGCTATGTTTGTAATTCAAAAGCACATCCTTCGTTTTTACTAATAAGCCAAATAAAAACTACTGTAGCCAGAGCTATATGAAACACTATCAGGTAGGAATACCTTCACTGTGAATTAAAAACATAGAAGATCCAGCGTACTATATCACGTAGCTTGGAAGATAAATTTGCCAGCCTCAATCTTTTATGTTCCAGCAGACTTTACATCAGAGCACAACCCAGTTGTGCTATGCATGGACATTACACAACTGTTGCCCTGCAGTGAACAAGGGATTGAATCCAACACCCTTGAAGCTCCTTCCAGCCCAACGTTAGTAGAAAGCAGGAAAAATTATTTTAGTGAAAACGTACACAGTTACTACAGCAATTCAAATACAAAAAATTGAATTTTACCTCAAAGCTTTTGCGTAAAGCATCAACACCTAGGTAAAAAAGCATCTGCCACGTCTGTTCCTCAGCACGCAATTTCTGCCAGATTCGGTGTAATCTTTCATAAAGATGAATACCCAGGCAGGTCAAAACTTCTTCTTGGGCTATGTCTATTGTCTTAGCATGCCTTTCTCTTCGTCTAAAGGAAGAGTTGAACCAAAGTATAGTATTGTTAAAGTAGCTGGAAGTCTACCAAGAGATCAAAGCAGTTCAATGACGTACTTTATGTACAACTGAAGATATGTTTGCATGAACAGCTTTTTAAATAGAGTTCTGCTGTGCTGCATGCAGATGCAAAATAGAAAGGACCAGGTCACAACCACCAGTACATTCCTGACAGATTAATACGTGCACAGCGCTGTTAAGCTGCGCTATGCCTTCCCACCTGTGACTGCTGAAGGTGTAACCCCATCAGCCTCTGCCTGCTCCTACTAGGAGGGATCAGCAGAGTTTTAAAGCCAAAGAGACGCAGCCAGTCTTTTGTTTCCTAAAATTTGTATTTGGTTTATAGCAAATATTCCATTTTCCTAGACATTTATGCATCAGTTAACTGAAACTGAATAAAGACACAGAAGGTTATACATTACTTACCGTACAAAGTCAAAATATTTCAGTATTAACCTGCATCTATCATCTACTAAGGAAAAATCATTATAAAAGGATTTACCCTCCTAATCAAACAGTTATGATTGAGCTTTACAGATATTGAGGTCAATTGTATTTTTCATTGGAAGATTTTAAGATGCTGGGTTCAGGAATTACTATAATATACAAATGGCGACTAGAAAACTAAATTGAACACTTGGCATTTGGTAAAAGTGTCAACCAAGGTTCTCTTTCTATTTCGCATATTTTGAACATCTCAATGGAAAAGCAGGCAGCCTAGGGAGTGAACAAATAAACTAGAAGGCATTTGGCGATTTATTTCAGTCTTGCCTTCAGAGTTAAATGCACCTTAAAGTCAAAAGCACACTGAGAAATCTTCACTACTTTGAAGCACTATCTTGAAAGTCTACTTCGACATGAATATTGACATTCAGAAGTTTATTATGCAGCAAGGAGGCAAAAATCATTTGCAAAATACATTCAACAATAAAATAAAGAAGCAAAGCGCTAGATAGCCCACTCTAGCAAATTACATACTCATACCCTCCTGCGAACTCTGGTTCAGCTCGACCCAATAGGTGTGCGATGAAATCTGTTTCACAGCATACATGTATATGACGTTCATGGGGACAACATCGCAAACCCTCGTAAAGCGCGGCGCAGTAGCCCTTTTCTTTGCTGCAGTCTAGCTCACCGATAAGAATATTGTATGCCCGAAGTACTTTATTTTTGCAGTCAGTGCAAAACCTGTGTTAAAACAGAACATAACAGAACTGAATTCTTATTCAAGCAGAAATGTACACCCACTTAGTTTAAGTTGTAATATACTGAGCTATTTAATAGCACATGCTATATTTAAACTAGGTCACATAAGGTTTATGTTACTTCAAAAGGCAAAATAGTAAGACTTTGGCTGTAAGCCACGTAAGTTTACTGTATGTATTATACTACCTATCATATATTACCAGTCTGGATATCAACTTTCATGCTCCAAGGCATAAATCAGGCTAATTGTTAATATGAAGGAATTCCTATATAGAGATGCAATTCCACATCTGTTCAAAGATCAGAAGTCTAATAGCAAACAAACCAAATCATTAGTACAAGCCAGGACAAAATTCCTCTCAAGTAACACACTCCGAGTTACTTTATACCAATTATTTAAAGGTACACTCAAGCGAGTGATAAGCAATAAGAAAAAAAGCTTCCTCCGTTGCCTGCTGTATAAGAGCGATGTTTCCACTACAAGCACCTTTAAACACATTTTGAATTACTAATTACTGCACAGATAGCCAAACAAGGTTTTCTTATAACACAACATACTCAATTTAAACATGTGCTAGCTCAGATAACCAATATGAGAACAGTATAATTATGAAGTCTGTTATAATTATAATCTATATATCTATTAAACCAAAATTAAGCTAATTCTGTTTTATAAGAGGAGTAATCTTTGAGGAGCTACAAAACCTCTTGCTGTATTATTCTAAAAATGCAAGTCAGACAAGCTGCTCACATTTCAGCTTTCAGCTTGAAAAGCTGGCTCTTCATGCCATCTCTGGATGGGGTTTTTCCCTTTCCTAGTTTGTCCAGTCACTTGACAACACTAAGTCAAACATATTTTGATGTTTGACAGAACTATGATAACTGGCTAGTTTCTGTAGTGAAAGGAAAGAAAACAGTAATATTATTGCAGGTTAGCATCAGGAACACTGCCAACGCCATGTTTAATGTCACAGGAGATTAAAGTTGTTTTGTTTCCAAAGTGTTTTTTCCACACCACCACCACCACCCACAACCGTCTGTGCCCCCACAGCTTGTATCAGAACCTTCAGACTACTGGAAATTAAAACTTTCAAATCAGTATGGTAGCTACCGTACACATGCAACAATAAATTAGTAGCCTTTTTTTTTTTTTTCCGCTGCAAGAGAGACCCAACAGCACTAGCACTACTAAGTCATAAACAACTGTTTTAAAACAGTGATTTACAAGCAACACCAGGCCTACAATCTGCTTCTATTAGTTTAGCTCACATTATTTGGAAATTGCATATACTCCCCACAGGCCTAAAAAGAAGGCATAGTTCCAGACAGAGTAAGCTACTTGTGAAAGAGTGAAATTATACACAGTTTTAATACATCAAATTGTAAATCATAACGTAATCCTAACCAAAAGAAGTTAAGACAGGCAGCTATTACTTCAATACCGCATTTCCCCTACCATGACACAGAACAACAGGTAAAACACTAAGAATGTTTCACCGCCTGTGTCTCAGCAGTTGCCACAATGCCATCTGGCAAGGTACTCGAGTCCTCTACATTTTTAAACACAGTGTGAAGTCTACATACATTTTAATTCACAAAAAAAATGCAGCAGCTATTCCTCTAAACGAAGGTGCGCCTTCATCCTTTTAACATACCTGTGTTTTCGTAGATAGGTTTCTAATGTTTCTAAAAGACAACTAGAGTCAATTAAAACTACTTCATCCCTGCATTCCTGGGACATGAGCTCCCACACATCCATCCAACAACCCCTGCAAAAAAAAAAAAAATCATAAGAAACAAAAGACTATATATTATCTTGTTAGGAGTTTAGAAAAGAAACAACATAAAGCATCATTCATTTACCTGACTGCTTGCTGGAAAGGTCCACAGCAGAAAGTGATGCTATACTTACTCTCCTCCTTCCTGCTGTCTTCACTGTTTTTCTTATTTGCACTTAATTTCTACGTACTGAGTGTGCTACTGCTCCCTCCACTGTCACATAGTATTAAAAAACATTTTTTAAACCTATACCATATATATATATTTCCTAAACAAATGCTATGAAAATGCTACCATGTTCCTTCATTTACTTTTAATCCTTTATAGGCTAAGCCTTAACTTTCAGTGAAGTTACGGTCAGACATGAGATACAAATTTTGCTGTCTGTGTTTATAAACCCAGATTCATAATGACTCTTTAAAGTTACAGCTGAAAGCCAGTAGTAATTTTTCAGAATATTACCTTTAGCGTAAACACATACAAGTTTAAATACTTCTGGCAGATTAAATGTCTAACTTAGTAAAAAACCAAACCAAACCCCCAAAGAAAAAAGCAAATCAAAACCCCCACACTTGCACACATCTATCACCATAAGAAATCATAAAGCACCCCCTACATTAAATTTCCAAAATTTGTTTAAAAAAAACCCAAACCAACCAACTTTACAACACACATTTGGATATGCTAAAAGTACACTTACAGAGCAAAGAACAAACTTTGAATAGCAAGTCATGTTTACTTACAGCCTTGTCTACTCGACATTTTATCAGAACGGCCATTTCTGTTTAAGCTCATGGATGGATACAACAGAGCAGGAAAACCGGGGAAGAAGCACTCCTATTTAATAATTAGCCCTCAAGAGTATTTATGCATGCTACTATCTAGTTTGCTAGATCACATGGCTTGCATTTATGAGAGGTTAAAATGCTCCTTAGCCCCAAATGGAACAGAGTAGCCATAAACCAGGCACACTGAAACTAAGGCCATCAAGGAACTCTCAAGTGGCACTAGCTAGTTACGTAACTTGTATAATTAAACACACAATTACAATTCAAAGCCTTTTTGTGTGTATAAAATGCCTAACAGATGAAACTAATCTGAAGAAGTTTCTTGTAATGAAGTGAAGCAGAAAGCTCTACGTTGATAAATAGAATTTGTTCTGTAAGACTATTGTATCCGACACCTCCATGTCTAGGCTGTTGGTGCATTTGCTTCCATTCAGACCAGCAGATTTATTTGGAGAAATATCAGTACTGATACACCCTGATCGGTTCCACAGCACAACAAACCAGTATCGACTGAGCAAGCAGAGAGCAAGCTGTGCTTCTTTACCAAACTGCAATGATTGTCCACAAGCCATGTTATCAGATAAAGCTGAAAGCTTTACTTGCAGTGTATTAAAATACTGCTCTTCCACATATTCCCTATTAACCTGCCAGCACTGAAAATACTAAGGGGATTTATTCCGGCATAAACTGAGGAAATAAAGGCAGCATTTTCCTCTCTATTCACCAAGTTTCAGAATTGTTCTGCCTTGCCAAGATGGTAAGTGCAAGTTCCATGATATATGTTCTTACACAGAAAAGATTAATCTTCCTAAAAACAAAGCAAAGAGATTAACACTTTCATAATGCTTTGAATTTGCTTTATTTAAAAAAAATATATGCCCCTATACGCTTACAATCTTTTGCTTATGTAACATAAACTTTAAACTAATCTTATGAAAGGCCTGTAACAAAAATATAATAGGAGATGATGATTAGCTGCCACCATCCTCAAGCAGCACAAGTAAAAATCAAGTGTCAAATTCCACAAGCCTACCATCTCCCGGGACTTATCTCAACCCAAAGAGACTCCAGTCTCCATAGAAAAATACATGTCCTGTAACTGGAAACCATGACCAAGCTTTCACAGGTTGTATGCTTAACCAGAAGTAGAACACAACTAACTAAAGAAGGTCCTGGACACTCCAGCTAAGCATAGTAGTCTAATTCATTAGTCATCTAAAAACCCCAAAATATAAAACACACCCTACAAACAAGAAAACCACCCAAAATCTGCAACAGATTTACAGGGAGTGTTTTCTCAGTTAACCAGCTGGAATAAACCATTTCAATTTCAAGACACGGAGGCACACATGCATCTTCTTCACTGGTGTATTCAAAACACGGCACCACATTTAAAGAAAATACAGTCTACAGAGTTTTAACCCTGCAGCCCAACCACAATAAAGCCCTTTATTAACAGTCATGCAAGGCATTTTTAATAATCCCAAGCAAAACGATGTATACTTGTTTAACATATACCCTTTCCCCTCAATGTGAGGAAAAATTGCTGATCAATCATTTTGGTGTAGAGCACCAAAACCAGTTTGTCTTTCCAGAGCGCTGTCTATACCACAATGCAGAAGCTATCCGTGCCCCGAGCAGACTATATTCCAAGTTACGTCAGACGAGACACGAAAGGCATAGAGAGCACTGGTTTGTAATGGCCAAGTTGTGCTTTGGCAGCTAGTTTTGAAATAAAACATGGATATTGTTAAACAATAAACACCCCCAAACAAAACACTCCACCACCAAGTAGAAGACCCTAAAGACAAGGGGCTAAAACTGAACAGCTAGTACTAACAAGCAAGTTTGGAGAAACAACGGATTTCATATGGTAGCCCTAAACTTCCTACGAAAGCATCACCAGTTACCTTACAGAGCTCTGAAAGAGCAGAGGGACAACTCACACTGAGGAAGGAGCACAGATCTTACGTTGGGAGGCTGGAACACCTTATAGCACTACCTTTGTCCACTCAATAGCGTGAGCAAGGGCAGTAGGAAAAGTATTACACATCCTACGAGTAAGACTACCACTCTTACTGCACAACAAAGGGTTAACTACCTTCTTACAAAAACCTACAGAGAAAAGCTCGTGCGTGCCCTACAACACACGCTGCCCAAAACCCCTGGCTGCCTCTCTTCCACCCCTACAACTATTCGGGTCTACTATAAATCCAAACAGCTCAGAGATTACTACACTGGCAAACAGGTAACAGCATAATAATTTGTTTCTATGCTTACAAATAAATTAGTATCAATAGTTTGGATCCTCAGAACATTTTTAGATTGAATTGTGCACGTTAAACACAAACTTACCCCAAAGGTTTCGGTTTGTGTGTGTCCAAGGAGTGTAATTGACATCTCTTATTCTTCTTACTTTTGGGAATTGCATCAATCATATCATTCAGTTTGGACCTATGGAAAAAATGTAACTCAGTATTCTGAAAACATTGTTATGCAGAGAAGTTTGAAAGGGATTTATTCAGCTCATGCATCAGAAACAGGTATGATAATGAACATTAGACCTAAAATTGTCTTCCAGTCCCTCATTTTCACTTATATCGTACAATCCTGCAGTACCAAAGAAAAACACAGTACAGATTTTCCAGACAAATTCTACTAAGAAAAAAAAAAAAAGCCATATCTAAAAAGCTATTGCGTAACTTCGTAACAGACCTCGAGCAATAACACTTACTTCAGAAGCAGAACAGTCTACTTCACTGTCACCACTTTATCAAGTTACACTACCTCACCCTCCAGATCTCAGTATCCCCCGCTCTGCACTGACCCTTCCTTACTTCCCACTGGCCTGCTAACTGGAGCAAGAAGAACAAGCTGAAACCAACTGGAAGGCAAAGGCCCATTGTGGTGAGCAGTGTCTGTTTGGTCTGCTGACAGCTGAGAAACAAATGGCACTGAGGCCATTTATTGTGCTAGCCAAACCCAGAAGGTTTCACTTTCTCAGTGTTACCTTTCTACTCAAGAGTAGAAATTTTCTGGGAAGGAGACATTAATTACTATTTAATTTTGTTTTACATGCAGAGTAATGGGGTGAAGAAACACTCTTCTTCATGAGAGATCACGAAAAACCCACAATGCCTATTTCAGATTAATGACTTGACATTTTAATACTGGTAGCTTTCAATCGCAATCATGACATTGCAACTGATGATACGAAAGATGAGGTCCTTTGGGTATTTTTTCCCCCCCAGTTTAGGCAATAACTGGTTTAACGTGACTGTAAAAGACACGATTCAAACTTGCAACAATTTAGCATCGCCAAGAAAGTTGCAAAGTCAAATGCACAGAAGCTAGCTTTCCTTTTTGCCAGGTAAGGATAATCTGTGCAGTTCAAAGACACTTACCCATGCACATAGAACAGTGTATAAAGCTTCTTTGCATCAGTCATACAGCTTCGAGTTACAGAAAGAACCCCCTTTGGCCCTACTGTTAGGGGCTCAAGTGCTGGATTTCCAGACTCTACGAGCTGAGAAAAGAGACGTTCCACACTACGACGACAGCCAACACAGGGGACCAGCTGAGAAAGTGCACTCAAAACTTCACGTGATGTCACCATCATGGCAATATTTAAATCCTGCTGTTTAAGCATGCTATGCCTCTAAAAAAAGAGAAAGAAATGAAGTAATTAAAAAAAACAACCAAACAAGCAACATCTTAAACTGTTCAAGACTTCTTTGCCTTCAACAGCATTTCTTTTTCAAAATACACCTGTGGAAGATGTACTCAGTGCTCAGAGTTTCAGGTTGCCATCTTACTGTAGATCACTTAAAATACTTACTGTATGAACAAAACCACACTTGCTAATATCATAGGAACAATTCTGCATCAAGTCTATCCTCTGGAAGGAAGCTAGTGTTTTTCTCCTCCTGTTCCCTCCTCCTACCACTCAAATCAGCAAATGCTGCTCCCAGACAAATGGCATACCTCCCTGTCCTTATCAGGAAGCCCTTTTGTTTCCTCCTCCTCAGCACAGATGTTTTAGTAAAGGGCCTCACATACAGCTCTGCGAGTTTTCATCTTCCCCTCACACTCATTTTGTCTTTGGCACAGAGAAAGGAAATTTCTGGATGCTCATTGGCATATACGGGAATCTCATTTACAACAAACTTGATCTGTTCAGACCAAGACAATTTAGCAATATTTTTCCTGGACGGTTAAATGCTATTTCCTGTTACAATTCTAATACCTGAAATAAAAAAAAAGCACATATTACTATTCAGGGTGAAACATCTGAATGTTCAGTACTGAACATTCAATGCGTGCTAATAATAGAACCTTAAAGGGAACACCTTCTAATATTTCTTACATCAATAAACAATTCTAGGAGCTTCTCCTGGTTCCTCTGTCAAACACATCCAGGCACGCATAGACACAAAAAGCACATACCCTTCTATTTCTTCTAACTGCTAAATTAGCGGTGTGGACTTCATCAACACTGAACTGCCACTAGCACAGCTATGCAGAAGACAGAGTCCCTTCCTCACGCACCAACACACACATCTACACTTAGAACATCAGCGCTACTGGCACTTTCCAACATTGTCTGTAAAAGCGCAGTCCTGTCAGTGCATTAATTGCTATAACCAGGGGAAAACGAAGCTCACAAGTACAGCTTTGTAAGCATAGTTGTGTCTATACAGGGAGCTTTTTGTCACAATAATATTTTCTGTATTCTTGTCATATCACACCACTTAAACATGCCTAACGCAGAAATGACAATCACAACTTCTGGAGAAAGAAAAGACCACACAATATAGTAAAACTAATCGATCTCATGGAATGTGTAAACAGATCAATTGAAAAGAGAAAATATTTTCAGCTCATTTTATGTAATGCATGTTATGAAAAGTAAAGCTGTTATGAGATAACATTTAGTCTGTGCTCTTAAAGGCAGGCACATTAAATAATCTGACAAGTGATATCACTCTGCCATAATCTTCTTTCCTGTAATTAATAGTACGAGTCACAGCAACAGCAGGAATGAGCTATTTTCACAACACAGCTATGCTTCATATGCAACATATGCCTGAACTGTGGCTGTCAACCCACAAGTGAAGAAGAGCAAGCTGCATAGCAGAAAACTGCCCGGTACCTTTGGACATCAAGTGGCACAATGTTTTAGTTGCTACAGGTGCTACAGGGCTACAGTTACTTGCCAGAGCATTAGCAGAGTAATTTACTATTATTAAAGCTTCAGGGGTACCACAAACCCACCTCTCACTATTCAACTATACATAATCTATAAAGCAGCACATTAATTCTATCTCGGTATGGTCCTAATCATAAGAACTCCATCTTAAGCAATGCACACTTCCACTTGAAAAAGCAGTTCAAAAGTTTTCAGAAAAAAAAAGAAAAGAAATCAAATCTATTTAGAAACTGTAGTTTCCATTATGCATAAACTGGCAGTGACCAGAAGATGTTATCGTTTTTACAAGTTTTCAATTCTAACTAGGTACGCAGCAATTGCCTCCTGACAAGACAACAGTGTATATATAGATACTGTGAAATACTAATGCACCCAGTGTACATTGGTACCAATATGTAATCGCATATAGGTGCTGACATGTCTTTTAAGTCATTCCAGGAGTGACAACCTCTTAGAGAAGAGAAAGCACAAACCTAAGGAACGCAAGATCTGACACGTGGCCTTCTTAAAAACCAGAAAGCTGTATTTACCTGAATGAACTGCTTTAACTGTGCACCATTATTCTGATGTCCATCAAGGTTTAGCACGTTATCAGGAAACTCCATCACCATCTATACAAGAGAGTGAAAAAAAATAGCTTTCAGAGAAAAAGTCAAGCAAAAAGAGTTAGCTTATTTTACTTTCCTGTGGAATTAAGATAGAAATTACATTAAATTCTCATTCTTTCCACGTAACTCCTGGAAGTTTGGGAAAGGATAAAAGTAACAGTTCAAGAGAGTGAATCTTTCAGCAAAGTACCTGTGTCAGTAATATAATGTTTAGAGGCAGTTTATAAATGGCAGCTCTTAAGTAGCCCTTACAGAGAAACCAAAAGTTGCTAAATGCAACATCAGTATTTATATCACACTATCTACATGACTTGAGACCCTGTTTCAGTTTAAAACAATTGTACTTCAACACATGAAGATCCAAATTGATCCGACGGCCTAAATCAATTTATAAAGCTATGAAGAAACAGTTGCAACTGTTTAATGACAGACTCATGGACTCCTTCAAAGGCTAATATAAAACCATAGTAAACCAAGAAGGTACTCCAAGGTATACTTTGTTCTGTGTGACTGCAGCTGCAACTCTTAAGAGGCTCAAAGTAAAATGTTAAGCCTACAGAACAATGTGATTACTCGTAAGTAATAATATTTCTTTTAAATATTTCTTGCAATAAAGAAGACAATTTCTTGGGGGGGCCGAGGGCAGAAATCAGTAAAATAATTTTCAGTCAAAACCCCAACTTTACAACCATGGAGAAAAATTAAACCAACTAGAAAAACTTGTAAAAAATGCCTTAGTCTTCTTTGTCCAAACTGAGAAATATAGACTATCAATAGGAATACTGGAAGTTCTCTTTAAAATCCGAAAGACGAAATAACTTTGGTTAATAACTCTAATACCAATCAACGCCAAACAAAATTGTCTGATTTTTTTTTCCATCTTCCACCTTCCCTCACTTGTCTAGTAAAGACAGAATTCCCAGCTGTCTTCATAATTGCTGACACTACCTCCAGAGAACGCATATATTTACTTTTACAGGCACTCCAACATTGCTCCAAAATAAACATCTATTCTCCAAGGCCAGAAAGCAAGGCAATATTTTGATCTCACATGTGCTAGAATTGGAACATTAGCACAGCTGCCTTATCTGTGTGCAGAACAGTGCCACAGTCCGTGCTAATTCTAATCTCCCATGTCTTTCTCTTCCAGCCTCCCTTGCCCCTGACCTATACACACTAAGCAGCAGCACAAGCTTTTGCTGCAGAATTACAGGCTTCCTACATTTGATATTTCTGGGGGCAATGAGCTACATGCAAAAGTAAAAGCTCTATCTGCTCATAACAGAGGGAAGAGGTAAATCTGCATTTTTTTATTCCTCCTTCACCTTCATCTCCCACTATCAGACAACACCCTTAGGTATTTTGTACAACAGAGTGAAATTATCAAAGACTAAATTAATTCATGTGTCTGATGAGATTTTATTAAGTGGTTAAACATCAACCACCATCACACCCTGAACTGGAAGGAAAAAAAAATCCCGTAATACCACATCAAATGGAATGCCTTCGAGAAATCATAAAAGCTGCTTAAGAAATGAAAAGGGTTAAATATTTAAACCTCCTTTCATTTCTAGTTGAGCCATAAGAAACAGAAAAGTGTGGTAGTGAACAATTCATTTGGAAGAGCAGTATCACATTGCACCTAAACAGCTTCTTATGCTACTACAAAGCAAACGTTACAAGTGTAAGAGCATTACAGGCCATTCATTCACTAATTTGCAATCAGTGATTCACTATTTCTAGATTTAAGACATAGATTAAGTCTTCCAGCTGACTAACAGAAGTAGCCCCATTATTTTTAAAATTTGAGTTTTAAAAGAGGTCAACAGAAGCCAGCTGCTGTCAACAAACACCACTGTTCTTTAACATTAATGCTGCAGATGTAAAATTATGTTTCAAAGACAACTGCATGTCTTGCAATATCTCTCATTAAGAATTTAAAATGTAAATTACAGACAACCTAGACAAGGAAGCCAAGTTCATTCACTTGCTTCTGCAGATTTACTTAGTAAAAGCCTCCAGAAACCACCTAGAAATCAGAGTACTTTGCAACAGTTAACAGAATGGGAAAAAAAATAATTATGGACCTGAGATAAGATTTCCTTCATGGTGAGGATGACTTGCACTTGCATAAATGCCTTTCACCCAGATGGATACAAAACTTATTTACAGCTATGGGAACCTCTTCAATCATGAGCAGGACTTGCCTCTGGTGTAAGAAGGCCAGCGACAACATAGCGCAATTGCACAAAGTTTGGGTCTGGCACTAGTTTCTGGAACTAAACTACAAATGGAATTTTAGGTCAGCTGAAGTCATCTACCTGACACCCGGTATAGCCAAATTTTCTCTCTCTCAACCTACCGCACACAACAAAGGTAATAAGTACAAGTCTTCTACCCGACACAATCTAGTAAGTAATTTTCACTCGGGAGTCCGGGAGGTGGGAAGAAGGAGAAAGAAATCCAAGATCTTAAAACTACATGGGGAATGGACGGACAAAATAAATTTCAAGGCATGGCCAAGACATCAAAAAACCCCAAACTTACACAACTGCTACGCAGTGCAGGTAATCAAGCGCTCCAGGAGAGCTAGATACCGCTTGGGACAGCTTAAGGAGGAACCCTGCCTAACGTATAAGCACCACTAACCAGGGAAGACAGACTATGTAAAAAGCCAAAAAACAGTGGTGGTATTTGGTAAATTAATAATACACCATCATTTAGAACAACCAGAACTAAAATACAGCAAAGAGCCTTTCTTCAAATGTAGCAAAAGCCAATGAGCTTGAGATACATTATCTTTAACAGTGGGATGGAGGGCTAAGAGACTGTCTGAAGATATTCGATTGTTCTAGAAGACACAAGAAATTATATTACAAAGTTCATCAAGTTAGCTGATGCAAGTGAGGCATTCTCCCATACTAGATCACACATTTTTACACCCTTTAAAGCAAGAGCAGTTACTGTCACGCCACTGACAGCAACAGAAGTCAAATATGAATAATTAAGATGCCCAATCATGCTGTCCAAGCCCAATTTTGTCTTGAACCCAACATTTTCACACCTGAAGAATGAAACCAAATGACAACTAGCTGGTTAGAGAACATTTTTCCGTTTGCTCTGTGCTCACCTACAACGCAATTCCTGAGCTTTCCTCTAAACACCTGAGGAAAAGAGAGACCGGGGAGCCTCCAAGCTACATGTAGTTCATTTTTCCACTGAACCTTCTGGAAACGCCCCGCCGCCCCCCCCCCCCCCCGTTTTTCAGTTCAGAACGCCACACCAAAACAGACCCCCTCCCTCTCGGGGTTTGTTACTGTAGACACAGCAGCATGTCACTAGCAGCTCGATGACCCTTACTTTTGGTCAAAGCTTTCCAGAAACAAGCTTTAGCCTTTTCTTGCCTCTTTAAGAGCACGACTGCCTCGTGGTAACCCTGGGGTTTGGCCTTAACATGGCTCCCTGCCTTATCCCCTGCAAAACGCCTCTGCTCCGCATGCAGGCTCGGGCGCCGGGCACGCTCGTCCCTGGAAAACAAGTTGCACGCGAGCTCCAGCACAGCACCAACTTTCTTACGAGGCGGTCTGCGCGTCCCTAGAGCCGGGAATCAGATAAAAAAGTTGCCACACGAAGCGCTGTTGACCCGAAGTGTTGCAAAGTCCCCAAGATTACGGCCGCAGGAGCAAAGGAGGAGCCTGGCAGGCCTGCCTGGAGAAAAGGCCTCGCCGGGAACCGCAGCACCCGGCCCGCCGCGGGGAGCAGGGGCTGCGGGGGGCTTGGGCACTCACCGTCAGGGTGTCATCGATGTACAGGGGGATCTGCCTCTTCTCGAACGGGAACTCCTCCTCCCCGTCTCTGCAAACGGCCACCAGCCGCGCCATCTCCGCTCGCCCCGGCGGCTTCCTCCCAGCTGCAGCCTGCGAGCAGCCCAAGCCGGGGAGGTAAATCCCCGCCGCGCTTCCCCGGCACACTTTCACCAGCCCGGCGCCGAGCCTGCTTTACCCCATCGCCTGATTCACCACGCCGAGCCCCGGCCCACGCCCGCCCGCCGCTCGGCCCCGCCGGGGGCTCCAGAAATAAAATTAATTTTTTTTTTTTTAAAAAAAAAGGACTAGGGGCCGGGAACGGGAGAGGTGGGCAAGCTGGGAAATGCGACATAACATGGAAGAAAGGGAGGGGACGGCGGGGAGGAGCGCACCCGGCCTCCGCCGGGCACAGCCCGGGGATGGAGCCCGCCGCTACCCGCCCCCCCCGCCCCAGACAGGCCGGCGGGGCCCGCCCAGCCCGGAGCGCGGCTGCGGCTGCCCGCGGCCCCGGCCCGCCCGGCGGCGGCTGGACAGGGAGCGGGGCGAGGCGGCGGCTCCACCTGCCGAACGGGGACGCCGCTCCCCCCCACCCCGCCCCGGACGACCTGCAGCTGCGGGAGGGGGCCCGCCGTCCCCCGCTCCCCCCTCCCTCCGGCGGGCCGGGCGGTCGCAGCCCGGGCGAGGCTGCGGGCAGACCCACCCCGCGGCTCCCGGTCCTCGCCCAAGCCTCCGGCGCGGCGATGGCGGGGTAGCAGCCCCGAACGGAGGCAGCCGGCGGGGCCGGCTCCCGGCCTTCCCCCGCCTCCCGCCTCCCCGCGGCCCCACCGGCCGCCTCGCCCTCCCCGGGCCTTTACCGGCTCCTCCGCGAGTCGCCGGCCCGGGCGCTGTGACAGGCGGGCGGACACCCCGGGCTCCGCCACAGAGCTGCCTCCTTCCTCTCCCCCTCCCCGGGCCCTCCCCACAGGCGGCGGCCCCGGCCCCGGGCGGCCCCGCCTTTCTCTCGCGAGAGACCGCAGCTCCGCGGCGCCGCCCGGCCGCCCCCGGGCCTGCCCGCAGGAGGCGCCCGCTCGCCCGTTACCTCCCGCCCCGGGAGCCGCCGGCACCGCCGGCCCGGCCCGGCCGCCAGCGGAGCGGCTGGAGGGGCGCCCGTCACAGGCGGCGCGTTTCCACCGCGAGTGGGAGGCTGAGGTAGGGGCGGCCGCCGCGGGCCCGGGGCCTGAGGGCGGGGGCACGATATAGGCCTGGCCCCGGGGGCGGGGGCAGCGGGGGCAGCGGGGGCGCCTCGGGCCTTCCCTCCCGTGAGGCGGCCGCTGCCGTCGCCTTCCCGCCCCGGGGCCCGCGCCTTGCCTCGGAGAGGGGCCGCGGGGCCGAAGAGCCGGCGGGACAGGGGCCGCGGGGCCCTGTGGCTGGGCCCTCGCCGTGTCCACGGCAGGATGTGAGGAGCAGGCCCCAGCGCGGCTCCCGTGCTCCCTGTGAGGTGCAGTCGGTGGGAGTGAGGGGCCCAGAGCGTCGGTGGGATGAAAACTCATCGCTGACTCGGGTGGGACAAGGCCGGAGTGTGTTGTGGGCCCACGCGTGGAAGCAGCCCTGATGTAGCTTTTGCTGTTAGATGCAGCCCAGTGCAGACCAATGGGGAGCGTAAGCAAACAAAAATGCATCCAACACCTGCACTTCAGACTCAGCCCGAGCATCCAAGTGCAGCCTCAGACCTCCCTGCCTTGATTACATGCCAGGTAAGGCAGGCTTTCATTTGATTACGGTCTCTGACTTAAGGCTGTTGGCTTCTGCAGCATCCTTGTGCAGCCAGTGAGAAATCCTGTGGCTGCTTAATTTAGGCAGCCAAAAAAACCTCCACAGCCTTTCTTGGACTATTAAATAACACAGTTGATCTGTTCATTCTTGTTATTTATGTATATAGATACTAAACTCCTCACAAGAAAACACAGGGTAGGCAACTAGGGAGCAGGAATATATTTTTTTTCCTTGTTTCTACAAAAAACCCCCATCTTTAGTGGAGGAGTTAATTGAGCTCATCATGCAACATCTCTACCTCTAACAGAAACACTGTGCAGAGCCACATTGCTGCCCAGTTTGCATATTTTCACGGTTTTCTTCAGGAAAAAAGAAAGATGGGATTTTGTAACAAGGGATAGTTTCTCAGCTTAGAGTATTGTGAGTATACTGAACTGTGGAGAGCGTATGTTGTCTTCGCAGGCTCCGTTCAGTGTGCGGGCTGCTGGGTCACTTCTGCCCTGCCACTCCCAGAGCATGGTTGGATCACATTGACATAACAGCAATGCCCCAAATTTTGTATTCTCAGGGTGCACATTGATAAACAACTTGATATGAAAATCACCGTTACATTTAATGTAATTTTTATCCACAGAAGAGGGTGTGGTTTGTGTTTTTTTATTAAGTTGCTAGAACGTGCAGCTTACTCATTATCTATAAACAGTGAAAAGACAGACAGCCCCTTCATGCCGTTCATTTGCATGCCCCTCTTTTGCCTGTTCTTTAGGCTTTGAAATAGGATACTGCCTGAAGTCTTTATTGTAACATTTGACTTCAAAAGAGAGGCTACTGGGTTGGAAAGGAAGGCATTCTAGTAAGTTAATCCTTAAAAATGAAATTTGCTAAGGAGCTACTAAAGTTTAACGTGTAACAAAGTTAAGGATAAATGTAATCAGTCTGCCACCATATTTTTTTTGTCCTGCAGCCCGTACAAAAAGGTTGTTTGGTGGAATTATGGCAGCAAAGACAGAACAATTTATGTTTTCTCAGTGCTCTGCTTTACTATTATTATTGAAGTCAGTGGCACACTACCATTTTAGTCTTACTAGTTGAAATATCTTAACACTTTTACTAATTATGTAACAGCTAAAGCAAAGTTTATGATTTTTTAAAATTTATCTTTTGATCTGTACAAGCTTACACTTCTAAACACCCCAAAGTGAAATGAAATGGAGTTCTTGCGCCTGCCAGCCACTGAGCTAACAGCTACTGAGGTGGGTGCAGAGAAAGCGTCTACAGCAGTAGCGTAGCATTAACTTCTCTCGCATCTTTTCAAACTCATTACGCTGCTGTTTGCTTGTACAGACTCTGTGATCAAAGAATGCTTGCTTGCATTTCTTGGTTCTTT
The DNA here is from genome assembly GCF_017639655.2 of Falco naumanni. Lineage (NCBI taxonomy): Eukaryota > Metazoa > Chordata > Aves > Falconiformes > Falconidae > Falco > Falco naumanni. The sequence goes on along the minus strand of NC_054054.1, from coordinate 110,573,109 downwards.
CAGAGGCATGGTTAATTATCTGTATTCACAGTCTAAACATTAAGCGTCGGTAACTGTGCCGGTTGCTTCAGGGCAGAGCTTGCCACATTTGTTATCAACAATAAGCAATGAGAATTAATCGTCTCTCATTAATTCAGTGGTGAACAATTTCATACGGCTTTAAAAGCGGGAGATGGCCTCGCGATGCGGTACTGTGCCACTGTCGAGACAAGCAGGTTGTTCTCGCTCTTGTTCCATGTGCACCACAGTCCCCTCGGTTTGCCAGCTTTGCTTTCGCAAACCACAGCTACATCCTGGAGCTGGTACCCACCACCCTGCTGCCTGCGCGCAGGGCTCTGCACAGACACAGCAGACCTCCCACGTAATCTTTGCTTCACGAAATGGAGTTGGCATCTGGATAGTTTGCTGCTTGTCCAGACACAACTCTTGCTTTGTCACACCCAATTAATGCCTTCATTCTGAATCACACTGATAGACTTGTGCTCACAGGCAGAACTTAAGCACAAGAACTCACTGCACTAAAGTATTTCCAAAATTAATATCCATGAGTAATTTTGCATAAATGAGTAGTGCCATTCAGTTTGTGATGGAGGCCTTTCTCTCCTAGGCAAGGATAGGAAACGTTTTAAAATAAATGCATACACCAGTTACCAGAAAACTCTGCTATGAACTGTGACAACTGTTTATAAGACATTGTTGCCAATTAATGGCATTTGTCCCCAGGATAACACAGGCTGGTTTTCCTTTAATCCTGAAGACTATATGGCCATAACTTGGAAGTAAACAAGCATGAAACCAGCATGGCCACAGCCTATAATCCTCAGACTTCACCCTTCCATTGGCCAGCGGCTAAGAGAACCTTGTAAATTTAAGAATATTCCACAGCATGTCTGCCTTAAGGAATCTGATTTAGAGGCTTAATCTCCATAGGTTTTATGATTCATCACATTTGATAGACAGGAGAACTATGAAATATGGCCCATGTGCACTGCTGTAACTCCGCTGACATTAGACATCTATCATCAACTACCATTTGTATTCTACTTCTTAAGTATTTATATCTCCCATTATTGAATTCCTCACAATCTTTAAATATATTTCTCTCCTCAACAACTTAATGAGGTCAGGAAGAACTGTCACAGTCAGAAGACTGAACAAAGAGCATGTGCTGCTCTGGGCTTGCAGGAAGACTGTGATAGAAAACCTGAGAACACCTCATGTCAGCACTCTGCTGGGCACCCTGGCCCACTGCATCATGCTTCTTTTCATTTCCACGCTGTTTGTTTGCTAATAAAATTTAATACAGAACGTTCCCACTTGAAGACATCTCAGCTGTCAAAATACAACACTAAATGAGCTGCTGTTTAAAAGAGTTTTATAGACAAGTAGGTGGGCCTCGAGTACTTTCAAAGTAGAGCTGAAGACCATATATTGCAGCGCTCCTAAGGAGGAGCTGTCACAAAATGTTGATATGCAGGTTGGGGGTGAATTAGTTTTGGGTCTTTGTATTTTCTTACAAAAGGCTGTGCTGCTCTTACTATGTGCACCACAAATTCCAACAACTGCTTTACGAATGCATCTACAGTTGAGCTTTGTCCTTTGGAGCATCACACTTTATCTAGGGTCTTCATTTATATTCATCAGCGAGGATGAAAATAAAATTTGGCTTTAATTCAAAGGCTAATTTAGATTTCAGTATATGATTAACATTTCACACACACACATATCAAAGTCAAGCATGTGCATAAATCTTTGCAGGACTACGGCCAAAACATTTTTAAGTATCCATTTAATAAGTTTTATATAAAGGATTATTCTTACATGGGCCTTAACTAGGTAAATCTTGACACAGCTAAGTCTCTCTCTAGATATAATTATTCATTTTCTTACTTTTCATCTAGCTTCTACTCTATACACTGTTATCTAATTCTATCAGAGCTCAGGTACAAATACAGTTCACTAAATACCACATAATGCTTCTGCATGTGTGTTTATAGCAGCAGCAGCAGTATTTGGCAAACAATCTCAAAAAGCAAGCTTTCAGGAAAACATGTAACAGCAGCAACTGTATATCTGGTAAAACAAACCATTAGAAGATAATCAACAGTCAAGCATAAAAAGCTGTACTAAGTCATAAATTACTGCAATACACAGGAAAAATACTATTTTTTCCATTAAAATACCATCATTCAGCTACAGCAAACAAATTAGTCCACTTAAGACAGAGCGGAATCACCAGAACTTTAATACTATATTTCTGGCATGTAATACATACATAACTAAACAGTTAAAAAACATATAGAAGTGTAGTATACATAATGTAAATGCAGTCTTGCTGTGGAGTGTGTCTATCAGTATATTCACAGTACCAGTCATAACGTTTGCTAGCAAGAAAAACAGTAATTGGTTTTTATTAATAGCGCTAATCAGGCAAAGGTGTGACAGCTTGCCTTCCCTTCCGATAGGCATGGCCTCCGGTTCATGCTTTCTACCAGTATTAGGGGACCTTACAACATTCCAGCAACAGGGCACGCTGGACCCCTTCACAAGAAGCTTTGTGAACACCAGCATGAGATCAGTCACTACAAACCAGGTAAATAAAGTCAGACAGTGAGCAACCACCCATATGCAAAAAGACAGATTAGCCATCCGGCGGGACACGGGCTCCGCGTACACTTGCGACACATGAAGAAATACGAAGAGCACGAGAACCGTGAGCAGTGAGAAACACACTGCTTCAATCCAGCCTTTGACTGAGTTTCTGCACTTCCGCAGGCAGAGTCCCACTTGGACACTCGCCATATATATGGCTAGGTAGCCAAACAGAGAGAGCAGTCCTTCCCTGTTGGCATTTAAAAAGCCAACCCTAGTATCTCTGCCATTGCTCCCGTGCAAGATAAACATCTTCAGAGAGGTAGCATTAAGAATAAGCTGATAAAGCACAGCGAGATTTATAGCCACAATCCAAGAGTTCTTTTTTGGAAATATGGCTAAAAGTAGTGATGCTGCAAGCCTCACAAATGCTAGGGTAAAGAAAAAATTCCAGTGCACTCCATACTCTGAAGTATGTTCATGGTACTCTATAGATTTAACACTAAGCAGTCGTCCGATGCCAAGAAAAATCAGTGGCCAAACGGAGGAGAACTGCCTGGCCAGACTGGAAAATCTTGGTTGCGTCACAGGAGACTTTTGTCTAACTTCAGGACAAACAAGAGCGTTGCCAAAAATAAAAGCTCCAACCCCCAAATCCATAACTCCTGTTCCATAGGTCTCGGCTTTGGCGTAGCGCCTTGGATACTGCGGGAAATCCACTGCTAAAATGCTGATTGATGTCAACACATTGATGTAAACACGAAACACAGTTACTGCTGGAATGTATTCCGGATCCAAGTACATCTTTTGGAAGTCTTTTACAATTTGCCTAAAAGACACTCTGGTCTTGTGTTTCCTTTGGCTGTATATTTTAGAAAATATTCCAGCACAGAAGGCCGCAATGATAGCTGGCATGAAAAAGATGATGGGAGACAAGACTGTACAGGAGAAGACGAGGGGAGATACTAGCACAAGGAAGTCTAGCAGTAGGCTCTGTTTTCTTGAACTCAAAGGTTTGCCATAGTTGAGGTAATACAAAATCAAGAGGAGTCCCCTGCAGAGCAGGCAGAGCGGAGGCAGGGACAAGCCCACGGAGATTTCCAGCAAACTCGTCCCGTTTAAGTTGCTGATAAAGGCTTCCTTCAGGTGCCTTGGCGACATCCTTCCTCTGAAAGCACAAACGGGCGCTTGCCTTAGTTTTGTAAGACGGGGTGGTAGAACTTCACCAGACTGAATCTGCCGGACGGGCTGACGGACACGCAGGGATCTCGGGAGCTTCCCGGTCACCCGGCGGGAGGAGCGCAGGGCGCTGCCCCCCCGCCGGCCCTCACCGAGCTCCCATCGCCGCCTGCGCTGCCCCGGCAGCCCGCACGGGCTCCTGCGGAAGATGGCGAAACGCCCAGTGCGGGGCTGAACGTTCACACCGTGGGTAGCCCCGCCGCGTTCTCCGGAGCGTTAACGAAACGGACACAGAAATCCGCGACCCAGACGAGGCCCGTGCCACGGGCAGCGCCGCGGAACCGGCGGCTGACGGCCTTGCTAGAGGGGCCCGGTCCCACCGCGGTGCCGCCGCAAGCTGGGGCATGCCAGGCGTTAAAAGCAGGAATCGGGAATGCGGGGCTGCCGGTCTGTCCGCTTCGCCCGCACGGGCTTCGCTGGGGGAGCTTACCGGTGCGGAGCCGGAGCCCCCGGGCCGGCCGCGCTTTGTGCGGTGGGCAGCGGCCTGCTCTTCCGCAGCGCTGGGCCCGCCCCGGCCCCGCCCGCTCCGGCCCCGCCCGCCCCGGCCCCGCCTCCTCCGGCCGCCGCCGCCGCCGCCGCCGCCGCCCGCTGCCGCCCGCCGTGAGTGCGCGCTGCCCGCCGGGCCTGCTGCGGGAACACGCGCGGGGCTGGGGCGGCCGCGGGGGGTGGGTGGGGGTTGGGGGGGGGGTGCCCGCGGGGAGGGCCCCGGGGGGCGGTGGGAGCCGGGGGGCGGCGGGAGCCGGGGGGCGGCGGGGCTGGCACGGCGAGCGGGCGGCACGCGTGGCACTGCGGCCGGGCCGGGGCGCTGCTCCTGGGCACCGCCGGCAGAGTGGTCCCGAAGGGGGGTTGCGTCCCAGGCGAGAGCGGAACAGGAATAATAGCATGGAAAATAGCATCGAATGAGAATAGAATAGGAATAAAATAGAATAAAATTACAGTAAAAATAGAATAGAATAGAAATGGAATACAAACAGACTAGACTGGAAAAAGAAAAGAAAAAGAAAAGAAAAGTACTGGCAGTCTCAGCTGCTGGAAGGCAGCCAAATTCTCCCCGGCGATGTGACTGCAGCCCCCGTTTGCCACCGAGGGCCAGCAGAGGACACAGCAGGAGGACAGCAAGCGCATCTGGTTTCTCCTGCAACACAGTTCTCCGCGTCACTCCTCTTCCAGGAGCACTAGCGTCTCTGACACTGTCAGACCCACACATCTTTCCCATTTGTCCCAACAGGAGGAATTTAACAAAGTTGCAGTTTCTTGCCAAGAAACCTTGCTTTATTAATTCAAGAGAAACAAAACATTTTGTTCCTGATGTAAGGAAAGATATATTATTCCCTCCAAATGAGCTTTATTTGCTTAATGTATGACTATTACTCTGACAGTGCGGGTAGGCTTCCTAGCTCCAGCGTTACTTGCGCCCCACCGGGATCGGTAATTCTGTCTGAAGCCTTCAGGCTCTGCTTGTGGAACCTGCCAGAGAATGACATGTCCAGATTTATTTTGTTCTAAATGCCTTTTTTAATTTTTATTTTTTTATTTCAGTCTGATTTGAACAAGCTATCGTAAAGGCCCCCTCCAGCATTCTCATCCATAGGGCTGGGACAAGATGCCAAAGCAGGTAAAAAGAAAACCAGGAGTTGTGCGTGCTAATTAAATTTTACTGCCAGGAAAGAATTCTTGGTTTATTACCATGTAGTCAAGATTTGGTAACTGCTAATGGATATTCACCCGGACTTGACTGGACCTATTAACTGTGGTTTTGAGCTGTGTTACTAACGCCAGCTAGCAACTTTTGTTATGCCATTGGCTTTAACGGGGCAGGTGTTGACGCATGTAGCAAGCACATCCTTAAGGGTATTTTTCCAGTAAAATTCATGGACACGTGAGCAATGCAGTGTAGGCATCAGAAATGATTGTATTTTCAAATCCTTTTTTTCTTTTGGCTAAGTGATTGCCATCTCTTCTCAAAGAAGCAACGTTGAGTAGGGGGGTACAGGGGAGCAAAAATAAAAAATGAGCCCTTTCTCAGGTCTTGCAGTGTCAGCTGCACAATGGACTTCAGTTGGCTGGTGCCAGCATAACGCAGTGAACACATGGGAGCGTACAGAAGAATGGGCAGTTGGCAGAATCTCATCTTGTCCATGAAGTATTTCATAATTGTGTGCGCCTGCTCTCTGTGAAAGCTCAAGCTTCTTAATGTTCATTCAGAGGAGAAAACCAGAAGTCACTTGGATGGCAATGCTTAACTCCTTCGCTAAGCTTTTTGTCTGTCCCTTTGCTGTGTAAAATTTTGCATTACTGGAAATGAACTACTTATGCTGTCTGAAAAAGATAATAATGCTCCTAAATGAGTTCATTATTGTAGCTTTATATTTTTTTTTTTAGAAATGCATTAATGGGGGTTTTGCAGTATATTTTCTGCTGTATTAATGGGCTTAGCTCATGTAGTGGGAATGCTGCTAACTAAATCTAGCACTTTTTCTGTATAAACAAGGTGATGCTGTTCATTGACTTGGTTAACTTGTAAAGAATTGCAGATTTATGCTACTAAATGTAAATGAGGGGTTACTTTGGAAAACTTTCTGTCAAGGAGAAGGAGAACAGAAAAGGAATACCTGGAATGCAAAAATCAGGACTGGGATCTTTTCCCTTCTTCGTTCTCTCTTCTAGCCACTCTCTTCTTCCCCCCCCAGAAATGACAAACAGAACCTGAAATCTCCCTTCTGGCCAAGCTTTCCATTACGTTCGTACAACAGAAGTGTCCTTCCAACTAATGGTGTCAAGGACATGGGAGCCCAGAGGCTACGATTTAAATACTTTAAGTGCTTCAAAGGGGACAAATCTTCACCTAATGCAGGCCAGCTCCTGTAACACCGCCATTTCTTTCCCCTGGCTGCCACGCGTGCGCTCTGCAACGTCACCCTTGGGGCCCTCAATCTCTGCTCTAAAAATAAGTCTTTTTTAGGAAAACTGCATTTGTGTTGGACCACAGTAGCTTTCATCTCTACCTTAGCCTCTGCAACCAGGCCTTCCCGCTGCCCAAGGCAGCCTTTGCATTGAATGCATGACACTCACAGGCTTAGAAACATGCCAGTTAAGAGCATCGTTAAGGGTGTGCTGAACAACCTGCAAAATAGCAGGCGCCAGGTAGTGCGAGTGTAAGGACACATTCTTTCCAAGTGCCTTTGCTTACAGCCAGAATTACCCGCGATGAATTCAGTTTACAGACAGTGTTGTCAGCTGCCATCTCTCATGTGCTAGATAATAATAACTTTCTAAAAACAGAGCGCCCCATGGGAACCATTGATGCAGGGGGAAGGCAGGCGAGGAAGAGTAGCTCTAACATACCAAGTTACGACTCTTGCCAAGACCAAACTTCTGTTACATGGAAGCAGTAGAAGAGCTATAAACTATAGCTGGTGAGGTGCAAGTCCAGCTATATTCAGCCTTTGACTGGCGCTGATCTGACATCCTTTCCAGGAAAAAGGCCAAAATGAAGATTCTATCACCCAGAATGACCTCAGTGAATCACTTGAAGAAGAAGTTAGAGCGTTCCTCGGTGATGAAGAGAAACTGCATCTTTTTGATGACCTCACGAAAGTTAATCCGGTGACAACTACAACAGGTAAGCTGCCAGCCAGGAGAGCATCTCCTGAGGAGTCACATTCCCTGGTGGCTACTAATATATGGTAGTTGCTGTTCTCCTTGGATTAATACTGTCATTAACACAGTAGTTAAAAATTCAAAGCTTACTAAAGCCTATTCAGAGCCTTAGAAAGTCACATTTGGCTTGGTTGAATTTTTTTCAAGATACTTTTATTGTAGATTTAGCCATGCTGATCTGTTATCAAGCTCTGCATGCAGAGGCCACGTTTGTGGTGTTGGTTCAGGTAGCCAGGGTGTGACTGAGAGTTAATGCTACTGAAGGATTCCAGCATGACCTTGTGATTGCAGTTTGGTGGTATAGGAACATATCAGAAAACGAGTCTCTAACTGAGATTCAAAATATATCCATGAAATTGGTTTTGAAAAGTAAATTCCTCACTTGTCTTTTGAAGATAACCTTTTGAAGATGAAGAGAAGCCAAGGCCTGTTCCTAGTGCAGACAGGGAATTCTTGCCTCTGTCTGTTCTGCAAGTGAACAGATTTGCTTTCTAGGACTGATTGTGTGAAACCTCATAAAAGCACAGGATTTATTGGATGGAATAGTTAGCAGATCCCTTAGGATTTTTAAAAATAAGGGCAATTCTTTAAGACATCGTTATGTATATTAGACCTGTATCCCTCTCTTGATCACTTCATTCTCTATTAAACCTAATAGGTGAGATATCTGAAGGCTTTTGTTACAAACAGGCACAGGAAGAGTCAAATACACAAATACATACGATGCTAACAGAAGGTGTGTCTTTCAGTTCTGAAATGTCTTCAAGCAAGATACAAAGTGAACTTGTTTTACACAAATGCTGGCTGCAGCCTGGTGGCTTTGAATCCATTTCAGCCTGTCTCCTGCCTCTACTCACCTGAGCTTATGAGAGAGTACCATGTTGCACTTCGTCCTCAGGTAATCCTTAGATTTGAAATAACTGTCCTTCTGCAGAACCCAGATGTCAAGTTCTTCAAATCCATGTAAGCAGAATAATCCTAAAGGATAAAACCCATTTCTAGTGAAACATTAAAAGAGCAGTACTGCTTTCAGAGAAATGCGAGAAGACCTTTGCTGTTGAACTGTGTACTTACCGTTCTCTTAAATATGAATATTCTTTTTTACTGCCAGGATTTAAAACCTCACATCTTTGCAGTGGCTGAGCAAACCTACAGAAACGTCCAAAGCCAGATAGACCCTGTAAACCAGTCAATAATTGTGAGTGGAGAAAGCGGTGCTGGGAAGGTAAAGGAGATTCTTTTCTGACATTGCTCTTAAGTTTTGAGATTTGCTAGAGCACGTAGCCAGTCTGCTCTAGCACAACTCTTGAAATATGCATAAAGCATTAAGTGATTGCTGCAGTTACATAGACTCTACTTAATATAGCTGCTCTTTAGGTGACATCTGTAATTTCTGGGAGGGCTGGATTTGAATCGTTCCAACCAGAATTGCACCTGAGTTCTCACCCTAGTCTGTCAGGGAGCTAGTGTGGGTCTCAGCAAGCCCTCCGCAGAGACCTGGAAGAAGTGGAAAGTTCAGATCCTATCCTAGGCCCTTCTGTAATGGTCCATCCCTATTCAGGAAGATATTGAGGATATTTTTAAGCCTGAGAACAAAATGATTTGCTGAGTGTTAATGACTCAAAGTCCATTTATATTCAATTCATCTTAAGATACTAGCTGTTAATTCTAGCTGAGCTTCCAGATGGTTACATCTTGATAAAACTGCCATTCAGCAAAGCACTCCGACTCCACCAGCATTTAAATACGTGTCTGTTGCATGTAAGCATATGCACAAAAGGTTTCCACCAAACTAGAGCTATAAACCTGACACAGTTATTATCTTTAGCATCATCGCCAGCTGCACACTGTGTTTTCAGAAGCTAGCACTGCTTCACTAACTGACATAACTAATAACATGGTGAAAACAAAGACCTTTTGTCAAGCCTCTGTCTTGCAGACCTGGACCTCTCGCTGCCTTATGAAATTCTATGCTTCTGTTGCTGCTCCAGTTATCTCCGGAAAAGGCAATGAAACTGTGGAAAGGATAGAGAAGCGAGTGTTGGATTCCAACCCTGTCATGGAAGCATTTGGTAAACAAGACTTTTTTAACCACAAAAAGAAGTAGTGGCCACTGTGTGTCTTTGTTAACACACAAGTCTAAGCTAGCTCTTGGTCCTTGTCTTAAAAGACAAACTCTTCAAATACTGGAGCTATGAACAAGCACCCTTAGTATCTGTATCTCCCACATGGAAGAGTGGAACCACTCTGATCATTCTGTATCTGTCACTGGCAATTTCACAGGAAACGCATGTACCCTGCGGAATAACAACAGTAGCCGTTTTGGAAAATACATCCAGCTTCAGTTAGACAGGTAATAATTACTGTGTAAAAACCTTATCTATTGTCTTGTTCCTTTAAATCTTTGCAAGCCTGTTTCTGAAGTCTGCCATAGAATATTTTATCTGTCTTTAGAACATATTTTGGTTTGCTGGCAGCTTACTTTTTTTTTTTTTTTCCTCCTGCAAGCTCTCACCCTGATCTCTAGAAGAGAGCAATGGAAAAACAGAGATGCAGTTAAGAACTCTGAATAAAACATTACATTAAGCTTGCACATAACTGAAGGTGAACTGCAAAGCATTCATTGTCAGTCGGTATCGTAACAACACGACACCTATTGGATTCTATGAGGAAGTTTTGTTGAAATCTTTGCTTTTTTTCCCCCCTCTAGATTCCACCATCTGAGTAGTGCTTCCATTCAGACTTTCCTTTTGGAGAAGACCAGAGTTGCCTATCAGGCCCCCAATGAAAGAAACTTTCATATTTTTTATCAGGTTTGCCTTCAGTTAATTTTGCTAGCTATTTCTGACAAACAGTGGGGATGTAATCACCAGCTTTAGCACGGTTGCAGCTTTAAATATTTAACAGCTTTCCTGTCTGCCATGCTTCCAAATTAAATCATGCTCCTAGTACATTATTCTTCATTGTTTGTGAGCTGTAAATACCAAAGGCAGAAATCAGTTGTTACCTTATTTTCTGTCTCCAGATCACAAAAGGTGCTACTGCAGAGGAGAGGCTGGAATGGAACCTTCCAGAAGGGGCTCACTACCGCTGGCTGCCAAATTCTGAAAGAAACTTAGATGGTAAAGATTAGTTTCGCAGACTGTCCGTTAATAATGGCTGTAACTTTCAAGGCAGGCAGGCAAAAATGTGTCTGTCCTATTAAATCCCATGACCCAGGTTGGTCAGCCAGCAGCAGACGTTTTGCAAAGCCGCTTGCATTAATGTGAATCTTTTTAAGTTTCATTGCCCTGTTAAGAGTTGTCATCTGTCTTAAAGCAGCGGTTTCTGGCCTAACGAATTTGCATCTCTCTGTGGCTATGTTTAGAAACTGTCTTGTCTTTGGACGTGCTTCAGCAACCTGCTGCCTAACTTCAGAGCCCCACAGAGTCAGTGTTAAGCCAATGACTTGGTTCTCCAGCTTGTACTCTGGGATTTACCAAAAGAGCATCAGGCTCCCTTGGTGTCCTCTGCCAATTCCAGCTAAACTGGACACGGTATAGAGTGTTCTGCTTGCCTGTGTTTGCGTGCGTGGCTTTCGTTTAAATAGAACTTGTTTGGCTTTTCAGAGGACTGCTTCGAGGTGACCAGAGATGCAATGTTTCACTTGGGCATTGACCGCTCCACCCAGAACAATATTTTCAAGGTCAGGTACAAAGCACGGTCACCACAAGGCTGCTAGTGATGGTTGGAATGTCTCTTAAGTGTGGGCTTTCTGCAGAAGTAAATCTGTATCAACGTACAGAGCACGGGTTGTTTAGTATTCCTGACTGGAGGGCCTGCAGCTACACATGAGGTTGCATAGCCAAATACTAGATCTTAACTGAAAACCTGCACCTGTGAACTTTAGTTTTCCTTCAGCAATTGCAGCACGAGGAATTAACATAGAAGCCTGGAGTCATCTTGTTTTGTTTTGTGCAGAAATGTTTTGGCTTGTCCTGTGTGTGTGGCGAAAGGAAGGCTAAGAGGGCGCTGCCTTGGAGGGCAGCTCTGTTTCAGAAAACTCAACGATTGACTGTATTTCAGGTGTTGTCAGGCCTTCTCCATCTTGGGAACGTTCAGTTCTCTAATCCAGTGGATGAATCTCAGCCTTGTGAACTAGAAGACAAAACCAAAGGTGAGGCAACAAGCATGCTGTGCTCCAGCGTTATCTTAGTGCAGGTGCCTAATGGAAAGGATTACTATGCTCTTCTGCTTGATAGGAGACTATCAAGGTCACGGGCAACCCAAAATTTAAGCATGTTTTTGTTCTTTATTTCACAATTTCAAAGTACTGAACAAACAAAAACCTAATGCCTCATTGCTCTGAGAGATAATAGCCTTCCGTTACAGGTCAAGACAACTGCAACATTAGACAGTCATTTCAGAAGGATTATTGGCCGAACTCTTGCCCTTGATTGTAATCTTAGGTTGACATCACAAGACTTCCAGAAATCTGACCCAAAGTGGAGAGCAGGGCTTTTAAAATGAAAGCTTTGAAGTTTTCATGATAAAGACTAAAACTTAGTCACAACAAATCTGTTAAATTGTGGCACAGAATATAGGTTGTTCTGTGTGTCTTTAGGAGGCTTGTGGATCTAGTTTTCCTTCAGAACTAAAATACTGTTCTGAATAGTGAAGTTCCCTACTATTATTTCCCATGTGCTGAATTCACACTACTTAATATTCAAATAGTTTTGCACCCAGCTCAGGTTAACAAGACCTTAAATGCTTTGCTAGCAAATACTCATTCTTCTACATTTCCTTAGTATCCCCCAAATCCCCATTTCTTCTGGTTGTGACTGTTTGATTTGTCTAGCTGCATTTAGAGGTGTCTGTTCAAAAAAGTAACAAAGATATACCTAGAGAGTACTCTCTAAAATGCCTGCTTCAGTGTGGCAAACTTCAGACTTTTCAGTATTTCATTTTAAAATTGAACATTGAACAACATTTCGGTTGTTTCATTTTAAATAGAGTACCTAAACTTTTAGGGGTACTATACATCCCAATTAAAAGTCTGGTCTTGCAAAACTTTCTCCCAAGTTTGGGTATAAAGATCCAAAATCCACATTTAAGTTGCTGAGTTCATGGAAGTGTCAGTTTTCTGTATTATCTCTAGACCTTCCATACCTTTGAAGGGGCCGCATCCATGTGACACTCCAGATAACCTTGCGATGGTTTTTTTTCTGAACAAGGTTTTGTGATGACTGCTGCAGATTTGCTGAAGATACCCGTCGAGGAACTACTGGAATCATTAAGAATTCGAACAATAACCGCTGGAAAACAACAAGTCTTCAAGAAGCCATGCTCCAGAGCCGAATGTGACACTAGGAGGGACTGCCTCGCCAAAGTGATTTACGCTAAGTAAGGACACGCAGGCCAGGCTGCTGTGCTAATCCATATAACTTTTGTGAGAGAACAGGGAGGCTGGAGAGATTTACTTAGCCTCGCTTTCTGCTTGGACTCAGTAACATCGTAACCCTCCCTTCCCCTCTCGCCACATCCCTGATTCAGTTGTAGATAGGGACACAGAGAGATCTGCAGAGAACTGCCGTTTCATGTCAGCAGGCAGCATGCCATAATTGTTTTGTTTCTTCCACATGATACTGGTATAAACAGCAGAAAAAGATTGTTGTAACCAAGCACTTTCCAACTAACCCAGCTGTCGTTGTCTGCAGGTTGTTTGAATGGCTCGTTTTGGTCATAAATGAAAGTATCTATGCAGATCCGTCGGTGTGGACCAGCTTCATAGGTATGGTTATTCACCCCTGGCTTATCTGAGGAACCGTTAAGTCCTTCAAGCTACTCCTAGAGCAAAATGTGCTGTCTTCCCAAATTCCTTCTAGGTTTGTTGGATGTTTACGGTTTTGAAGCCTTCCCTGAAAACAACTTGGAACAGCTTTGTATTAACTACGCCAATGAGAAACTGCAGCAGCACTTTGTAGCACACTATCTGAAGTCACAACAGGTAATACATCACTAAGATCAAATGTGAAATAACTAATTTTAAACTAGCATCTTTTGTCTCTTTAATTGCATTTCTGTGCCTCTGGTCAGATTGCAACCTTCAGTTGAGCAAGCAATGCAACAGAACAGTAGGATGTCAGTAACAGTTGCTTTTTTAAAGAGGAGCATGTGGGGCTGTTGGTGAAATGAGACAGGTTTCTCTCTTGAGTACTGGAAAACTGTTTCCCATTATACAGCTCCAGTGGCTCTGTGGCCTGTTAAACTGTTTGCTTTCCCTGAAAGAGCTGAGCACTTAAAAACTAAATTCTTGAGGCAAGGGTAGCCTAAATTGAGACTCTCTTGGAAGCTGCTGGTTGATTCTCTTAAGTACAAAGTACCTAAATGGGTGAGGAGCTTCTAGACCTGAACTTGGTGCAAAGGCAGAGAGCGCAGCAGAACCTTGTAACCGGAACGCCAGCAGCACGTAGCACCGGGTGGAGGCCTCCTGCCGCAGAACAGCTTCATAAAGCTCGCTGTCGTGCTGGTACCTTTAAAGACCAAAACCCACTGCGCATCAGCTCTTCTTTTGGAACGAGGAGGTACACAAGTTGTGTCGTTTCACAGCAGAGAAATTATTTGCACCATGCTAAATGCATTGTGGCCACTTGCCTAACTGGTCACACACTGCTAATCCCAGTTCTCATCTGAGTGCCCTGAAAGCTACAGAGTCCCTGCCGGGACTGCTGCTCTAATAGATTTATTTCAGTCCTCGCTAAATTCCTCCACATTACAGATTTGTTACCACAATGCTCTTTGCCATTAACTGGAATCTGGGAAATTATTTTCTTGATGGCACCTTCTGCCTCACAGCATAGTTTTGTCAATTTATTCAGGAGATAAGTATCTCTGACCATAACCTGTGCTTTCATACGCCCAGCCTTTTTTTTTCTTCTGCCTGCCCTCATTAGTATGCCAGGGGTTACTGGTCAGTGGAGATGGAAACCAAGTTCAAGCACACAATTACTTTCCTTGAAACTGATTCATGACCTCTGTTTATAGCAACCCTCCCAATTACTGCCTGCCCTCTTACCTCTCTTGATCTGGCTGTGTCCCAACCCACTTAAACGCCATTAGCGGCTGTGCTGAGCAAGCGTTTGGCAGGAGACTTTTTAAATAACTGGCCAGAGCTTGTGCTTGTTAAACACTCCTGACAGTTTGATCTGTAATACGGCATATTGTACAAATTATTTCAACCAGTATCTTTCTCTATTTCCTTTTGGATCAGGCTTTGATTTAAATGGTGCCAAGTTAGTAAAGTCTAGTGCAGAGTGGTTGGTTTAGGGCTGTGTCCCATCTAAGGAAGGAGTTCTGCGTGTTCCTTGCCCTTCAGGGCAAAACTCAGCACAGCCGGGAGAGGCTTAGTGCGACGGTAGCCTCTGTAAAGCAGCCTTGCAGCGCACTGATAAACCTGTGAGGTTCCCAGATGCTTACACAAATCATTCCAGCAGGATTTGCTGCTATATATTCAAAAGCTACCTGGGGTAGAATATCCTCCGTTGTTTTTTTTCCTCAAGGTTGCCGTTGAACACGAGCTGAACTTTAGATTAGCAGACTGAGCCTGGGATTAATTTGTTAAACAGTAACTGCAGCAATCTGCACAAGACAGTGGTTATTTGAGCTGTAGTGCCCTCTGCTGCAGAATAACCAGGTTCTCTCTTACTTCAGGAAGAATATGCAGCTGAAGGCCTGCAATGGTCTTTCATAAACTACCGGGATAACCAGAACTGCCTTGATCTGATCGAGGGCAATCCGCTCAGCATTTTTTCTTTGCTGAATGAGGTAAGTGTGGATCTAGTTGTCTGCCTTCCGCCTGTGCCACCAAGGAAGACGTGAATGCTGAATTAGTAGGAAACTTGTCAGCTATAACATTTCTGCCAAGCTCATTTTCAGAAAAATCATGACACTGCCTCTCCTATTCAGAGTTGTGTTTTTTCCCTCTGATCCTGGATGTTCTGACTCAAATATGAAGCCTCAATTACATTATTTTGGGTTTTTTTCCCCCCAGTATTTCAGGGCTTGCATACTCAAAGCAACTCTAAAAGTAAAATGGCTATGATTTTAAAGTGTCTTAACTTTTAAAGATAGTTCTTCATGACAAATAAGAGATGCTGCAACTTTGTCTCGTTTGTTCTGCAGGAGTGCCGTCTGAATAGATCCTCTAACACTGACCTGTTCCAAACTCGGATTGAGAAAGCCTTGTCTAATAATCAATGTTTAAGTCGAAACAAGTTCAGTAAGAAGCCTAACTTCATTATTTCACATTATGCTGGCAAAGTCTGCTATCAGCTGGCAGCAATGGTGGAGAAAAATAAGGTAGGTGCTTTCAGAAAGAACTGTGTAAAAAAACCCCAAACCTAACCATCTTACAGATCAAAAGCAATTAAATCAAGGCACCACTAACAAGCACACTCAGTGATGCTTACTGGATATACATACCTTGCTCTGAGTAGATCCTTCAGGCTGTGTAAAGGCGGGCGATGTCTTTGGTCTGATTCTCAGTGAACCATCGCTGGCACAAGCAAACGCTCTGTTAGCAGACCTTCCAGCTGAGGGACCAGCAGACCATGTATCACCAAATCAGGGCTTCTTCCATTCCTGAGACAACGCAGAAGTGTTAATGGCATCAGGACATTTCTACAATCATAAATACAGCGGTTTGTTTTTCCCCCAAATTCAGATAAGTTTATGAGAAGCAAGAGCATGGACTTCACTGATAACTCATGGAAGTACCAGGAAACTCAAGTTTTGGCCTCATTGTGCCATCAGGGAAATCACCTGCAGATACAAGGGTCCCTTGTTAGTTCTGACATCGCTACCAATTATGACAAGTGGTATTAGGTGATGCAATAAGATACCATCTCTTAATTAAAAGGAAGACTTCCTAATATCTGCTGTAGACTGTCCTACGGGATTAAACTAGTCCTGAGACTCCTAGCTCACGTCAGTGGTGTAATGAGAACAACATTAGGAGCAGTCGTACATGTGACTACGTGAATCCAACTGTGAATGAACGTGTGTAGTCAGAATTGAAACTACAGCTGTGGTTAAATCAAAGCTGCCATCAAAAATACTATTCCATCTATATATGTGGAATTTTTAGTCATTTTCAAAGGTAACAGGTTTCTGGCAAAGTCCAAATGCTAATGAGTCATGTTTGTGTTCGCAGGACCCCATTCCGCTAGAGCTGGTCCACGTTTTGCAGAATTCTAAGGACCCCTTGCTTCAAAAATTATTTCCTGTGACAGAAAGGAATCAAAATAACATCAAAACACAGAACAGAGCGGCTGTTGTTACAGTGGTGTCAAAGTTTAAGGTACATCCTATTCAAGTTTCTGCTTTCTACTGTTATCGTCATAACTAGGTGAGGAAACAGTATAGCTGGACCAAGATCAGGTGTTGGTAAAATGAAGCAGCTGTAAAACAGAAATAACCTCAGGCTCCCGATACTCTGGGTTTTAACTCGGTCCCATTTTACCTTTTCCTTTAACACTCAGGCATCTGCCTCTTTGAGGATTCTTCCTACCTGTTCTTCTTGAGGGGTTAGCTTCAACTGATGGTCCTGCTATAATTTTGGAAACTTCCTGAATTTGCTATCAACAATCTCACAAAAGCATCCACAGAGTGGAGTTTTGTTGCTCAAGCTGTCCTCATAGAAGAGCCCTGCTAACACTGACTCTGTAAACCCATCCTTGCTAAAAATGGCTTCACTGTTTTTATAGAAGACCACTGATTAGCTAAACTACCTGCAGAGGAGTCCCTAATTAAGCCTGTAACTACCTGCAGAGGAGGAGTCCCTAATTAAGCCTCTAACCACCTGTGGGGGAGGCGTCCCTAATTAAACCTGTATTTGTTTTCTACAGAGTTCACTTGAACATCTCATGCAGATTTTGAATAGTACCACAGCACATTACATCCGGTGCATCAAGCCTAATGCTGAGTGCAAGGCGATGACTTTTAGAAGAGAAGAGGTAACTTTGCAAAAGCCTTTCCCCACCGAGTCGAGAAGCTTCCTGGAGATATTGTTCAGGGCTTTGTGTTGGGTCTTTTACGATCCTGAGTCACTTGCAAAAAGCCCTTTTCACAGCATGCTTTGAAAGAGCTTTTTCTCCTTTGGAGCTTCCCGGATAAATGTCCTTTCAGAATCACTGATGATGCTTGTCTAAAACAGAGCGAGTCAGCACAGCAGCCCTTCCAGATGCAACTTACACGTTGCTGTATGAGAAGCTCTGTTACCAGAGCGCTCCTGGGTGATTTGAGGTGCTGCCATCCCAGCCCTCAAAACAGATAACGGTGATCTGACTGCTCAGCAGTCCCGGTCACATGGATACCTGGACGGTGAATGCTCACAACAAAACTTCGCTTGCTCCTGGAGTCTAGTGTAGGACAAGTGAGATGAGATCAGCCAACAAGCATGTCTTTGGGAACAGAGCAGCAGATGCTAAAGCTGTAACTAGAGAACCTTATCTGACGTAAAAACAAGCAGCTGTAGTGCTGCCTTAATTTTAAACACTCAGAGAATTTGCTGATTGCATGCGAGTACTATTAAAATGCCAACACCGGCTTTTCATATTCTGCTGCATTTGGTCAGTGCAGGGGGTGTGGATACCGCGAAAGGGGGCACTGAGGGCTGTCCCCCTGCGTTAGCGCTGCCGTGACCCTCCTCTGGGTGTTACTCAAAGCAGTAGCTCCAAGGCTGCGTAACCCCCTTCCCTGCCCTCTCCAGTCATTCCCTGGCCACCAGTGCAGCACCCCCTGCGCAGACCGTAGCAGCAGTTTCCACAGACAGAGGTCACCTAAACCATCTCAATTTATGCCTCAGGTTCTCAGCCAGCTCCAAGCGTGTGGAATAGTCGAAGCCATCACCATCAGTGCGGCAGGCTTCCCTGTTAGGTAAGTCCAAACCTCTTGAGCAGCATCTTCCATAATCCATTTCTACAGCAATTACGGCATTATTAGTTATTCAGAAGAGCTTGTAAGCAGGAAATGCAAATATTTTACAGTCCGTTTCAGACCACAAAACTACTAATTCTTTCAAAGCTGTCTGAAGAGTTCTGCTCACTACTTGCTTTTAAGCTTATTTGAGCACCTCTCTTTCATGTTTTGGGGACAAAAAAATACCTGTCACAATCTGGACTGTTGTTCTGCATTTTGGCTAGTGACACTCTGCTTGTTCAGCAAGTCCAGAAGTGCAGTAACAGCACAACAAGCAGTGCTAGCACAACCTGCATTGAAGACAATGGGGTTCTTAAAAATACACCAAATACTATCAAAGTCCAGATATGTATGTATAACACACCCCTGGTCGGAGAGCTCACTGTTCTTTTCCAGTCTGAGAAGCTGGGGAAGAGGTGTTTTGATGTAGACTGTCATGTACTAGAACTTTCTAATTGAATGTGCTTTCACAGTAACATTTTCAGCAATTAAAATTAAATTATAAATGGCATTCATCTAAGCACCGTCACCTTGAAGTGGAGCATCTCATGGCAGCCAGGCTCCTTGCTGGGCTTTCTTGCCCACCTTTAGAGGATGGAGAGAACAAGGCCTGAGCTGGTCACGGTTTTGACAGCTCGGTGTCGATGGGCTGAAGCTCACCATTATCACCAACAAGCACCAGTCCCGCTCAGTCTCTGCTCCAGGCAGTCACTGCTGTTACGGGGCAATACACGGTCTCCTACATTTCCTCAGAAGCTCTGTGCTTTGTTGCTTGTTGCTGACTACGTAGGCATCACTCTGTTTGCATTCTCTGCACTGGATCTTTGAAGCCATTCTGCAATTTCCACCCCCCAAAGGATAGGTTATTTACGTTATAGTAAATGATACTTGCTTACAATTAACTGTACATTTGTCTGTCAGGATCCCTTTCCAAAGTTTCACTGAGCGCTATGACCTACTGAGGAAATCATGTGGATCCAATAAAAACAGAGCGTGTGATAAAAGCAACTGTCACACTGCCGAGAAAAAAGGTATGTTTCTTCAGATAATTCCTCTGCTACCAAGTAGAATTATCACTGCACCGATCTGATATCACATAAATCAGATAAAATTACTGTATTTAGCACTAGGGACACCAGTATTCTCAAAATATTTTTCTAATCTGTCGCCAACTTGAGTTTCTAATTTGCCTAACGCTTACAGCAGGCTCTCTTTTAAAGTGTGAATCTTTCATCTTACTGCCATTTTTCTGTGTTCCTCTTTGTTAAAGCAATTACAGTACAATGGTGTTCAAGGTCCTCCCCTGATATAATTTGATTTAGAGTTGGTTCTTGAATAGACTTGAAAACCACTTACCTTTTTGCTTATATTCCTTCTCCTTCCTTTCTTTTTCTTCCCCACCTTGTTTTCTTGCCAAACACACTGACCTTCTAGCTTACCTGGATTCTGCTGCTTCTTCTACCTTTTGCAAACTTCTGTATGTGATTCTTTTTTCTAAGCAAGAACAAGGATGGAATTTAAAAAACACAATCCAGTCTACAAGGTAACATCTCTGGTATGAACTTCTTGATGAGGCAGGTGACATGTAATACTGAAAGTTACTGCAACCCCATTTTCTCTCCCACATTAATCCCATCTTCACCCAGTGAGTCTGTTCAGTAACCAGTAAACATGGGAAGCAGGACCAGTAAGTACCAGCCTGTCAGATAAGTAAAACGGCTGGAAATCTATTCACTTTATGGAAATGAAATGAAGTAAGGAAGCATAGGCTGGAAAATTACTTACACACTGTATCTTTCTCCCTCAGTTACAAACCCATTAGCTGAAATGCCTCACTGCGATAGGTTACTGGTCCTTTTTATCTTTAGAGGGTAATAAGCTGCAAACAAAACAAAACAATTTCCTAAACATGAAAATAAGCTTTTGGTTGCCTTATCAGCCCAGCCCCATGAACACCATCATAGTCACCAGATGTCTTCCTGTAAGCAAGAATTGCTTGTATTTGTTTTCAGTACCTTAAAATGCTCTCATCTCCTTAGAAATATTTATAGCAGAAAAGCAAACAGTATCCAGGATGGAAAGATACAAAGGCCATCAAGTTCCGGCATTGGGCATGCAGAATCTCATGCAGCATTGCCTTGAACAACACAATCTCTTTCAAGGACAGGTCTGAATTACCTCTTTTTCCAAATAGATTAATCTGGCTAACATGTTTGTCTCATAATGCAAAAAACCTGTGTACTACATCCCAGAAATGGTTTTAATAGCCACTTATTGCTGCAATAAACTCCTGCTTAGTACGTGTCCCTGTAGCTGCTTCTGATGCCCTGTGAAAGCTGCAGCGTTGTGTACGATTTTTCTGTTCCCGCATCTTCCAGTACATTAATGCTGTAGCCTGATTAGGTGCTGTTTGGTCTTTGTTCCCCACAGCTTTGAGTTTTGGGTATTTCCTGAGATTTTCTTAGGACTGAGCTGCTCAAATATCTTCTTAATTGGATTGCTTTTGCTTTCTAAGTGAGAAAGCTGAGCCCTCCGTATGTGTGTTTCATTGCCTCCATCTACCCATAATGGCGTGACCCACGGGCAGGTTATAACAGGGGTGGTAGGGCAGCACCCAGACTCCACCCTAGGTAAAGCACACCACCACACACGCTGGTTTTCTGGCTGCTAGCACATGGCGCAACCTATGCGGTCACATTTTCCCCTCAAACACAGCTAGACCTAGTGATGTCTCTCAGCTGTCACACACACACCCCCTCCCCAAATGGCCAGGAGGTCTCAGTGTAAAGACAGTTCCTTGGTCCTGATTTCCAAATTTTGTGACACCTTCTCTTCAACGCTTCATTCACAGGCGAGACGCCAGTGGTGGATGATGACATCGCACCACGTTCTGTTGTTCTTGAGATCCTTCAGAATGTTATGGGACAAACTGCTGCTGAGCAAACAGGGGACAGAGCAGAAAACACTTCAGTGTACTGCGGCAAAACCAAAGTATTTATGGCTAATTCTGTGGTAAGAGCGCTGTTTCCTTGGCTAAGAGTCCTGGAGCGTACCTGCATCACGGGGATTCTGGCACAGATTATCCTCGTGGTTTAGGCGATACTGCTGCTAATGCCAGTGCGACCAGTGTCTGGCATTTCCCTTCAGTTTATTAAACTAAATCAAACATCCAGCAGAATCCAACTATGAGAAGCACTTAGTTTAATGGCATCCTTGTTGCTAACGGACAAGGAGCTGCGCTTGTGTCTAGCATTGTCGGTGTCCTCCCGGTTCCAGCGAAGGCTTCAGCTGGTGGGCCTGGGACTCTGACAGGCCTGAGCTGCTGCTCTGGGGGAGCAGTAAGGGGCCAAGGGCACTTGTGCAAAGCCTGCGTGCTGGGAACTCCCTTCAGTGCAGCTAGTTTTAAGCCAGCTGCCACTGTGAGTGTGGGAGTGCCCACTTTTTCTCCCCACAACAGTCTTTTCTCCCTCAGGTCACATTTCCATTTTACGTGTTATCTAATAAGCACTAATGAAGTGCTCTCACTTCTAAAACCCAATCCAGCAGTCTTGGCACACCGAAGTGTGCGTGTGGTTTTCTGGCAAACACCAAGAGGCTGTAGAAGGGGGAGAGTTGTGAACACAACTCCGTGCCTGGGCGTTAACTGCAGGCTCGTGTCCCCAATGCAGCTGGAGCAACTTGAAGCTAGAAGAGCAGAGGTGTTAAATGAGAAAGCGTTTTGCATTCAGTGTTGCTGGAGGAGATTCAAGCAGAAGAAGCTAGCTAAGGAGAGATGGTCCGCGACTGTCATCCAAGCAGGTAATTTGATAAGGGTGTGGCTGACTATAATATCACAAGTAACATTTCCAGTTACACTGGGTGTTTAAAAGTGGCAGGAGTGGTTACATTAATTGAACACGGAGAAGGCTTAAGTGCCATCTCTCTTACATTGTGTGCAAGAACTTCCGAGATGCTTTGAACTCATATTTCTTCTAATTAAAATCTTCAGCTATTCGTTCCTGGTTAGCCAAGAATCGCTTCCAAAGGATGCGTGGGGCTGCTAATGTTATTAAGCATGGCTGGAGGAAATGGAAAGTAAGTACCCTGCTACAGGAAAGCACTGAAACTGAGTGACTGGGGCTTTTTAGTGTTTGAGAGGGAATATGCCTCTGTCAGGTAACTGTACAAACCCAATACAGCCACTTCTCCAGAAAACTCTTCTCAAGCTGAAGAGTACAAGGTGGATGCCAATCTTGTAGAGCTGCTGCTACAGGGTGGCAGCGCAGACAGCACAGTAAACTTCCTTCATGACGGGGGAAAATGTCCCAAAGGGCTCCCTCTCCTTTAAGATGCCCCCTTTTTTAGACTCCGAGTTTTGCAGTTTTAAATTCTGTTCAAGATGTCTGAGAATTTTGTTCAAGAATATTGTTCTGCATCTCTTCAGGCAAAAATGGCTGCATTAGCAGCAGCAGAATTGGATGAGGGTGAAGAAAAGGCGTTCTCAGTTCCTGGAGCTACGGTGACCTCAGCCAAACCACCTTTCCCTTTGGAAACAACTTGGCCTCTGCAGGCAATAATTCAGTTCTGGCCTCTTGGCCTTGCCCTGGCTGCTGCACCTGTTACTGTAACGGGACTTCGGAGAGACCTGTCCCTGCTGGCGTGTCTCAAGGTGCTGCAGGAGAGCGGCAGCTGCAAGGTGGAAAGCTGTTTCTTTGGCTGCGGCATCACTTCTGTTAGAGCTCTCCCACAGGTAACCAACCTCATGCACTCGAGGCAGCAGCACAATTAAGCTCTTCCGTGCAGGAACCTGAACTCTTCTGTTGAGCGGAGCGACCGTGAAGTCTGCTCTCACGCTACCGTCTTCCTTTTCCCACGGGCTTAGGTACTGAAGGACACCGACAGCAGCAGGTCAGGTTAGGCACAGGGCTGAGCTGCGACTCTCGGCCAAGCTGGGAAACTTTTCCTGATCGCTGCCATAGGCACAAACTGATCAGAGCTCTGCTTCAGGAATGGAGAGCAGGGATCCCAACACGGGCTCTGCTCCTCCGTACCGTGTACTTTTTCTGCTTAGGGGATTCAAGCTGCACAACAGGTGAACACATGAAAAAGCATCCACCTGGGGAAAAGCCTCTGGGTGCATTAATAATACCGCAGTAATTCTGGCAGTAACTTCACTGTGCAGACATGCACGGACCAGTCTGCATAGAGGGTTTTCAGGGCACAACCTTGAAGTACTTAATCTCCTACGCACATGCAGAACAGTCTTGGATACCACTTACTACAGACAAGCCACAGCCTACGCTGGCTTCTCAGAAATTGTGCTCCAGTTACAAACCACCTGGTGCTTCTGCTTGGCTTTTTTGGTGAGAACGAGGTTGCACAAAATGATGTGTGCAGGAATGAGCCTGTGCCTGGTTACAGTTACTATGAGTAGGAAGCAGCAGTACCAAGTTCAGTACTAAATACTCAAACCTTCAGTGTTCCAGCCAATTTCAGTTCAAATTACAGTATTGATACTCGTTGTTGTAATAATTTATCTGAAATCCATTTGGCTAGGACTCCTTTGGAAGTCTGCCCTCTATCCTTACTCATTCACTAGTTAGTTATATACTAAAGCACTACTTGGTTTGAATAGCAAAATTAGCTCAAAATCTGGCAAAAACATCAGCTGACCTCTCTGCCTCTTCTTGTAGGGCTCCATCAAGTTTCACTGTAAGAAGTCTCCCCTGCATTACGCAAACATCAGCCCCCACACAGATGCCTGTTCCATCACTGGACTTAACCAGATCTTACTGGAGAGGAAAAATCTCCTTCCGACATAGGTTCTGGCCATCTGCATATACTGTACGTTTTCCTTCAGGGAAGGGCTGTCTGCAAGCTGCTGCTTTCAAATTACTCGACGTCTGTATCTGCTGCTACCTCAAGAGCTTTCCATATTGATGCCTTGTACATATAATATACTTCAAAATCAGAATGCATAGGGGGGAACTCCTCCTCTGACACACACGCACATATTAGAGGAAATACCAGCACTAGGAGAACACTCAATTAAAACAGATCAAGTGCTTTGAGCAATATATATTTGAACTGAACACTTGTGGCATTACCTGGGAGAAGTAAGAGGCTGGTAATGGGAGAGCAAATAAGGCAAATGTTTCTGGTGCACACTGGATTCTCCCTGGGAGGCACAGCGTTGTGCCTGACCGCGAGTGCTGGGGAACACCGCAGCAGACTGCGACTGAGGAAGTGCGTGGCAGTCGGCTGTAACACTAAAGGCAGGTATCTCGGGAAAAAGCAAAACCAGACTCTTGCTTTTTATCTGTATGTTCTGCCACAACCACCATGCGTTTCTAGCGCTCCCTCGTCAACAGCGTTACCCCTGCAGAGGTTCTCGTCAGATGCTCCGTCCATCTTTTTGTTGTTGAAATGGGTCTTGAAAATGTTCAGCAATTCTGTGTGTGCCACTTTGAAATAAACTGCTAAATACCTTGTAAAGGTATCTGACCACCTCCAACAAGGTTTAGTTAACAAAAACATTCCAGAGTAGTTTATGGATTAAAATAAATGCAAATATATTTAACATTGTCATTGGGAAGCAACATTTCCCACAGTGTTTCTGTACCAACAGAAAGCAAGTCCACAGAACATCAAGTTTAATTTCTAGTATCTAGAAATCTGTCCAACACAACTACGTCACTGTTTATCAATTCTAAACTGAAAACTGGAGCACTGACGCCCATGAGAAAGTGTGACCAAAGCTAGCGGAAATACACAGAACGGTGCACCGCGGCAGCACAGGGGTCTGCCAGGTGTCTTCCATCAGGGGAAAAAAGTCTCAAGGAAAGAAAACCATTCCCAAAGTAGCTCACTCAGGAAGAATATTCTCCTTCTCTGAAGGCTCAACAATTCTCAAACAGCAGTCAGCAAACTCAACAAATATTGGCTCCTGCATGTACTTCTTCATGAGGGAGCTTTTATCTTCTGCTTGATCAACTGTCAGTAGCAGCTGTCTGAGATGTGGATTCAGAAGCAAGCCTCTCAGCTCCTCTGATTCCCCTTTAAAAAAAATAAAAAGGAAAAAGATAATCAGTACTAATCTTGCAGAGTTACAGAGTGGTTGACGCTGCCCTTATTTTGCAAAGAAACTTTCAGAGCCATAGCAAAAGGCCAGGTATCTGACACATAAAGCTCTACGGCCTTGCAATGAGGTGCACGACGGGGCCAGAGCGCAGAGCTCCGTGAGATTCCCGGGGCTGAGGGCCTGCCCCTCCGCCCCACACCCCCCCACACCCCCCTCAACCCCCCCCAGCTGGCTTCAGACCTCTCCAGGTTACCTAAAAGCTTGAGTTTGTGCAGCGGGACACGGTCCTGCTCATCATCTTCTGCCAGGATGTCCTCCACCGACCAGGGGCTGCCTGCGGGCGGGGAGAGCAAGGCTGAGGGGGGAGCCCGGGCTAAGGGGGGGGGGGTGCTGGGGACGGCCGGGCTCCTGGGGGGGCCGTGGCCGCCCCCCGCCTGTCCCACCTACCTGCGCGCTGCTCGGCGCGGCTGGGCCCGCCGGGGAAGGCCTGTCCGGCCGCCGGCCGCTCCCGCTTGGGCTCCGGCCGGCATCGCTCTGCGGGAGAACGGCGTTAGCAGCGGAATGGGCCCCCCGACCCCCCCCGCCCCTCCATCCCCCCCCGCCCCTCCATCCCCCCCCGCCCCTCCATCTCCCCCCCCCCCCGCCCGACGGGCACTCACCCTTGTGGTTCCTGCAGCACGGCACGGAGCAGCTGTGGGGCGAGAGTCGCGGTAAGGGCGGGGGCCGCTCCCCTCACCAAGCAAGGCCACGCCGCCCCCCCCCGCTGCCTGCCCGGCCCCCCCTCCGTCCCCCGCACCGAGCAAGCCCCTCCCGCCTGCCCGACCCCCCCGCCCCCTGCCCGGCCCTGCTCTCACTAGGCGGCGGCGCAGCGCGGGCAGCGGTACTTGGCGGCGCCGGCCGCTCCGCAGACGGTGCAGGGCCGCAGTGCCCGCATGGCGCCCGCCACCGCGCCAGGTCCGGCCAGCGGAGCGCCGAGCGCCTCCACCCAGGCTGGCTAATCCACCGCCGAGAGCGGGGCCCCGCCGAGCGCTTCCACGCAGGCTGGCTAATCCACCGCCGAAAGGGGGCCCCGCCGCCCGGGGCTATTACACACACACGCATATACCCTTATATATCGCCTCTTGATGGGGGTCTGGCTGGGTTCCAGCTGTCACCTTGCTTTTGAAATGGCAATCTGCGATAGACAGCGCTGCATACTGTATTCTGATCATCACACATCACTTTGCCCGCGGCAGTATGGAGATTAATAGAACCCAAATAATCTAATAAATAGCACATAACACCCCCTCGGGCTGATCTTTGCCATCTGCCCCGTGGTGAGCTTTGGCTGAATCTCCTGTACAAGCGTAGGCTGGAATCCACCCAGCAGGAGAGAGCTGGTCAGGTTCCAGCCCAGCGCTTCCCGAGGCTGGTGGCACCAGAGTTAATGGAAACACTTACGGTAGCATTCAGAAGAAAAAATATTGGAGCCAGATTTATCTTGCCTGAGTTACATTATCCATTTAAATAATTAATTTTAATTATGTATCATTTCGTGCCATCCATTTCCTTAAATGTCTGAGTTTTAATTCAGACAAAGGAAATTCTCCCATAGTTCTTCAACGTAAAGTAGCTCAGAAAAGGGGTTTTATAGCCATAAACGTAAAGCACTAAGTATCGGGTTTGTTAATGTAATGGCACTTGCCCATCGCTTACATTAGGAGGTGAACCCATTTCTTACACAAACCCCCACTATTTTCTCATACCTGCTCAGGAACAGATTGATGGAGTTTTCTTCTTGGTTCTCTTACGCCTTTGAAATGCTGAAACAATGACAACAGAGCAAACAAACCAGGGAAAAAAACCCTGAAAATGCCAACCTGTGCTGCAAGGGCCGATCTGGGTTGGGTTGTGTGTGTTTGATGAATGCAAGAACGTTATCACAGCAGGGGTTATCACAGTGATGTACCACTGAGTAGCATTTGAGCATACATTAAAACCAGAAAGATGAAATGTCACCAGGATCTGTTCGGTCAAGGCTCCTAGACTGGTAACCGTGCAAGAGAGAAGACCCCGAAGCATTGAGATTCTTCTAGACATTATCCCTCTGTGACTAAGGATACACATTCATCTCCACTAGGATCCAACAGATCAACTATTCAGTAACCGATTTCTTTTTTTGGGGGGAAGGGGGTAAGACCTTTTCCTTTTACAAAATACTTGGTCTCCACATTTTTATTTTGTTTTGTTTTGTACAGGCAACTTGACTGCAATTCTGACACTGAAGAATTCCAGTGAGATTTTCTCCTAGAACAGCGTAACAGAAGCCATGGACTCAAGCGTGCCTCTATTAATAAGCAGAAATATGAGAAGCGTAGTCACAAATGTTTCATAAAACCATGTAATCCAGCTACATACTGCAGGTAAAATTACATCAGCAAAACAGTGCTGAGCGCCGCCATTAATAAAGAGATATTCACAGATACGCTTTCACTGATGAAATGAGAAAGTAAAACTACATTTCCCCCCAGACTACTGAAAATTTCCTAGCCACCCAGCTGCCTTCAAGCCCGCACAAATGACAGCAGAGCGGTGGGAGCCTTGACAGGGCGGCGCGCCCCACAGAAGCCTGCTGCACACACAACTCGGAGCCAGCACGGCTGACGGACTCGCTTCGGTCGCCGAGCCAAACAGCCTCGCGTTCCCAGCGCCGGGCTGGCCGGAGCCGCCAGGGAAAGCTGCCCCCCGCCCCGGCTGCGCCCCCCGGCCCCCGCCCCGGCGCTGTCCCCCGGCTGGGTGCTGAAGCGCCGGCGCTGTCCCCACCCCGCTCCGACTCCATCGCCCCGTTCTGGGCTCCCCAGCTGCAGCGGGAGGGGGAGCGGCTGGGGAGGGTCCGGGGGGGCTGCGGAGGTGGTGAGGGGCTGGGACATCCCCCGACGAGGCGAGGCTGAGAGCCGGGGCCGTGCCGCCTGCAGAGGGGAGCCATCAACGCGTACAAGAACCTCCAGGGCAGGTGGCAGGAGGACTCTTCTCAGCGGCGCCCAGTCACAGGACAGGGGGCACCGGGCACAAACTGCCGCGCAGGGAGTTCCACACGAACACGACGGAAAACTTTCCTTTGAGGGTGGCAGGGCGCTGGCACGGGCTGCACGGAGAGGCTGCGGGGTCTCCTTCTCTGGAGACATTGGGAACCCACCCGGACAGGACACTCTGCACCCTGCTCTAAGTGACCCTGCATTAGCAGGGGGGTCTCCAGAGGTCCCTTCCCACCCCCACCGCTCTGCCATTCTGTGACTGGGTCAGGCACAGCAGCAGTCCTGGACCAAGGGCAGGCCCGGCTAGATGTTTGCAATGGTGCAGGCTCGGACACGGTTGGTGGAGAGGCATTGCAGAGCCTTGAGCTTCGCTCCCAGAGTTTTGGCTTTCAGGGTATATATTATGGGGTTTCCCAAACAGTTCATGGTTATCAGCATAGCCGTGCAGTTTCGGAAGATATAGATGCCTGGGTAAAGATCAAGGGGGCACTGATGGTTAGTTGCATCGAATATGACTCCTGCGAAAAAAGGAGCATAGGAGATCAGCGTCAGGAGCCAGATAAAAATACTGGTTCTGGCAACCTGGATTTCAGCCGATTTGTAGGTGCCAGTAGCTTGTCCACATGCCTTCATTCTCAGCTTTCTTTTCCTCAGGATGATAATGATTCTAAGGTAAGTGAACAGAGGTATCACAAAAGCCACCACAACATTGGGAATGGCAATGAAGATAAGGTAGTTGACACAAAATGGACTGTAGAGGACAGAGAGATTTTTTTCCGTATGCAAGCAGTTCCACCCCATCAATGGCAAGCAGCCCAAAAAGAAAGCAAGGACCCAGTTAATTAAAACTGCAGCTATGGAATGCTTTCTAGCAACCCTGAATCTTGTCCTCATGCTTTCAGCCACAGCCAGATAGCGTTCAATTCCAATGCTTACCAAGTTATAGATGGTGGATAAAATAGACACCGTATATAAAGCATAAGGTGCCAGCATATCCTCGGATCCAAAGATTGTAATGTCAGGGTTGGTGATGAACAGCATCGAAATCCAAAAGCCAGAAAAGCTGGTGAAGAGATCAGAAAAAGCCAGATTGCAGAAGAGTATAGAGATAGGCTTGTGCAGGTCCTTCATCGCCATTCTGGTGAAGATGACTGTGCAGTTGAAGATCACAGATGCGACGTTAATGGTCAATTGAGGAATGCCCAATGCAAGTACTAAATAATGGCTCCAAATTTTAGTGTGGTTAGCAGAACAGTTTGGGTAGCCATTCATGGTGGAAAATCCTACTTTCAACTGTTAACAAGGTCTGCTTTACTCATCCCATGTTCCAAAGGAGACCATACGCCTGGAGTGTTACTGCCACTTTGTTCTCCAGGCGAAGAACGAATCCTGACGCACAGCTTCTATTGCCACATCATCATCATGACAGTGGATTAAACATTAACCACTTGTGGTTTTAAATATTTGGGTTACCAGCTCAGGGCATAGCCAATTACCTTTAAGTTGCTAGGATAGCCAAAACTGGAAAACATATTTACCACAAGAGAGATGATCTGCTTAAAGTAACATTTAATCAAGAGTAAAATCTGGCCGGTCCTTATGAAGGTGAATGCTCACATCAGTAGTTTAAAATTCTTTCAGGATATTCTGAAATGGAATGAATGTGAATTCAACTTTAATACACAAAGAAATTAGATGGATAAAGGATTAGAGAGCCAGAAAATGGAAAGCAGTAATTTTTTGGTTTTGGAGGGGGTCGGATGTGACTGGTGGAACTTAAAGAAGCGCACGACTGTTGTGCCACCAACCTGGGCCCCTGTTCAATGAGGATGTAAGTCCTAATTTCAGATCAGCTCTAGTGACAACACAAAACTAAAGTGCTCGAGATTGAGCAAGATGCAGCAGAACCTAATTGTTCAGTCTCTTGCTTACAACTACAAACTGATGCAGCCAACAGTGGCTGTTTTTCTAAGTGCAGTTAGATCATTATCTACAAACCCCAAACTTGTAAGCAAAACCATATAATGAACCGCAGCACTTAAAAGGGGATCCAAAAAGGTGAGAGTATTTGTCTCCACAGATGCTTTTGTGCTTGGGCTTACAGAAATATCTCTGTGCTGGAGTACTCAGAAGTTGTCAGAATGGACCTGAAATTGTATGGCCTTTCTTTCTCTTGTGTAAATCACAGGTACTGATGCTTTACAAGCTAAAAAAACCCAACCAAACAAACAAAAAAACCACAACAAAAAACAAACCCAAAAACATTAATGAGTTGTTGAATTAACTTAGTTTGCACACAAGGAAGCACAGAATGAAGCACCTTCAGTAGATTAGTTGTATCGGAGACTTAAGATGCCTAAGCAGTTCTGAAAATGCCATTTTTCCCACCTTAATTAACTCTTGGATGAGAATGTAGTTAGAAAATGGCAGACCCTCTACTCATACCTTTGTTAAGGGATATTTTGTGCTTGCTTATTTAAAGTTAATTTGCACATTAACAAAGCAACACAATATCATTATATCTTTTCTTTCTCTTTTTAAAGGTAAATGATTTTTGAGAACTGGATTTAAAATACTTGAGACGGAGGAGAAAAGCTCTTTGGCCACCCCTTCAGTGCTGTCGGCAGAGGGCACTGCCGGAACAAACAAAACGCCGCGTAGCACAGCGAGGCGGATGGGGGTTCTAAGCAGAGCGGTTTAGGTGAGCAGTACACCAGCATACCAGTATGCACAGCACCGTGGATATTTTTTCTGCCCAGAAGTGGCTGCATTTGTTTGCCAGTGCTGAGTGTGGGTTGCCTGTGCATCACCTCACGTTTCATTCAAAATGCCCACATACAAGAGAAATCTCCAATGTGCTACCTGGCTGCTACCTGCCATCTATCCGCAACCGAGCGGCTTGCCTTTAGCAAAATTGTCCAGGTAAAGCCATGTTGCTTATGAATTTATTCTGATTTAATTTCTTTTTCACTGTTAGCCTAACAAAGGATTAATTTGCATTAGAAACAATTTTATACCATGATATTGCAAAGCAGCTCAGCTAAGTTTATGGGCCTTTCACGTTCAGTGCTGACATCTGATCACTATAGCAGCAGCTCTGGCTCTAGAACTGTAAATCTGTGAACTATGTGACAGCTCTGCCAGCATTTACAACGTAAGAAATCTGTGCTAAAGTGTTGAGCTTAAAAAGGAAAATTCCATAGCTTCTTTTTGTCTATTAAAGTTGAAGTGTATGAAAGTATATTCAGGTCAGTGTGCAATTAGTAGTACACAATTATTATATACTAGAAATACTTTATGCAAATAAGTAATAGATATTTCAGCTGGTCACAAGGAGGTGCAAAGAATGATTATCTAGAAATAAGGGCTGAGAATTGATTATTCAAATCTGATGTATTACTATCCTATAACATATTCTTCTAAAAGTGTCATGGATAAACCATTCTTTGTGCACTCTATAACCCACCTCATACAGAGCTGTGAACCCCACCTTTGGTGTGAGGCAGCTGCTGAACAAGGCCTCTGCTATTCCTGTCACCTCGCCCGTGTGGTGACATCAGCACCGCATGGCACCAAGCCCTTTTAATAGCAGCAAGCGTGTTGGCAGGTAACATACAGCACAGGTTACCGTCGGCCAGGAACGGCAGAGGACACCAGGCCAAGCCACCAGCACTCCTGATCTCTTCTGATTGTCTTTTCCACGGCTTTGTGAGCTGAGGGAGAGGGGCTGAGGGCTATGATGAACCACAGGCTACCCACAAAGTAAAACATCTTTAAAAATATCCTAGTTACTAAGAAGAGCATATCCATAAACTTGGATTGTGAAGTGCCCTACATCTTCCTGAAAATGCTACTAAAATTCCTCTAATTTGAAAATTTGATGTTCAAGCATGAAACACTGAACAATATGAGATCAGAATGTAATTAAAAATAATATCACGTAGTATAAATAGCTTTTCACAAAAGCTTTGTAATCTTATTTCCCTAATATAATTGCATAAAAATTAACATAATGTTGCTAGATTAAAGGAGACAATTTTCTTGTGGAAACTGTTTTTTTTATGGGCTTTAATATACAGGAAACCCCAGATCTCTATATTCCAACCCTCTGTAATAAAGTCTGAGCTCTCAAAACCAGAAGACAAGTAGTTTGAATTCAAAACACTGTGTGAGACAGAAGGCTGCTACATAGCCAGATCTCTATATATAACAATTTCAACTCAAGGGCATTCTTATACTCCCATATTCTGGGAACTTTGCAATCTTTCCAGTACTTACAGTCACAACACACCAGTGAAGAAAGAGCGTTATCTACATTTTACATATGGGAAAAGAACAATCACATTATTTGCTTAAGATTGCACAGAAGTCCAGTACAGGGGGAACTGAATCTAATCTCCTATATCTCAGGCTAACACTTTAAACATTGGCTGTACCTTGCTGTTGGCAAGCCTTTGACTGATATCTATCTAGACTTCACCTTCTGCAACACTTTCTAGTGCTATATTTTTTTTATATATTTCTTTATCTGAATGTCCAATTTGTTCTGATGTTTGCCCTGCATAAGAAATGGCATTATTTTGTACAGAATCTCAACGTTCAATACTAATTATCCGACGATTATGCCTGTGGAGGAGACAATAATCACTGAACATGTTGGAGATACTGAGAAACAGACGTGAGAAGCTTTGGGCTGGGTTTTTCATGACCATTCATTTCAAGTGGCTGTTGTGGAAAACCTAACCTCACACAACTGAGCCTGCAGTTTCAGAAATGTCCATAACCTGCAGCTCTCAGGCTTCAACAGGGGTCTCAAGTGCTCAGCAGCGCAACAGGCCCCAGCTCTCACATGCCAAAGTTGATTCCAAAATAGGAAATTAAGTTCAGGAGCTGAGAGTCTTAGTTCTGTGCAGTAACCCTTGGACAACATACACTTTTACCTTAGGGTGATGCAACAGCAATTCTCTATGTCCTTTATGCTAGTAATACACCAAGAAACTGAATTATGTCTGAAACTACAGGAGCTGAAGCTGTCATGAAGATAAGAACCCTATAGTTCAGTTAAGCTACAGATGATTTGGTGTTAACTTTCAAAGTCATGTATGTACACTACACACAGGAGAAAAAACAAGGCACTGAAATTATAAGGGATTTTACTGTTCTGGCTTCTTCCCTGTCACACTCTCCTTGAACTCACGTCCAAGTCCTACTCCCATTCTTGAAACACCAGACCTTGTTTGCTGTGAAATGCAGTGGTTCAGCTTTCTCCTCGGCTGCCCCTGCACTCCAGCTATACGCTGTACCAAGCTGTGGGCAACACGCAACCTGAGCCAAAAAATGGCAAGCGAAATGCAGCTTGGCTAAGTCTGGAGGAAGACTAATTCCTGCTTGCCATGACTTTCAGCAATGCCTTGAGACAAGAATATCCATCATCTCAGTTTTTCAATGGGCATCATGAAGCCTGCAAATACAGAACATTCAGGAAAGGGAGTAATACAGATAAGAAGCCTATTTATCCAATTTATGCTTTAATTTATGCAGATTAAAGTCTTCCTCTTTGGAGAGGAAGACACAAATGGGATGTATGATCTCCTTCCAAGATTTTTCTGAGATGTTTTCAAAACAGAGTGCTCTGCTCCTCCTCCACCCAATCTCTTTGAGGAATTTTTACCTCACAGGTTTTGAGTTATCTGACGTCCCAGCTATGCTTTCATGGTCCTCACCAGGGCCATAAAGCAAAGACAATCATCAGGCTTGAATCTCTCCGACTGCTATTTAGCATTACCTTGGCTACAAGCCAAAAAATAATGGCAAGGACAGCTTGTTGCAAGAACACCCCCACAAACCAGGCCCTCTCCCCATCTACGCAGAGCCTAAACGCTTCTCTGAGATGCCAGAACTGTTATTTTCACCTCTGAGGGACTTGTATTATGCTCTCTAAAGGAAGACAAACATTGCTAAATACCTGAAACCAAGGCTGAATGGTAAATGAAGCCTTCCACTGATAATTTATACGTGAAGAAGCCAGAATGCATCTTATCCCTTTAGACATGAAGCGGTCCACATAAAGGGCATCTTCCTTCTAAACTACTACAGAGGCACAGTGAGGGCTCTTGTTACAAAAAAGCAATGGTCAGGAACATGTGTGTGTCAAAACCAGGCAAAGCAACTAGGCAGGCTGTAAACACGCAGAGCTAAATATACAGCTTAGAGGCACACGTCCTTCAGAATACGTCTTTGTAATTCTAGGAAATGTTAAGTTGCACACTGCTAGTGTTTCATCACTCACCAAATAAAGACTATTTATGCACATAAAGAATAGCGTTTTACATAAATTCTGGGAAAAGGAGGGAAGTTCAGCTTTACTAATGATGACATCGCATAATACAGGGTCTACTCCTCAGATACAGCCTAAAATAGCTAGCAGTTAATGCACCAGGGCTGAGCAGAAGGCCAAATCGAGGGCCATTGCAAACGCTTCTAACTATTCCATGGAACTGACCTTGTGTTAGAACAAGGTTCCCAGTAGAGCAGACGCAGGAAGAATCATAGCCAGCTCCCTTTTTAATGGGAAAGATGAAGACTGATTCACCAACAGCTATGAAATTCCGGATTTCCTGTTCAGTGGTGAGGGAACTCTAATGGAGAAAATTACACACACAACTAAATGAAGAAAGTGTGTTCTCTTACTCTGAAGGGTAGGTCTCCCAGTCGCCCAGTCACTAATCATGAAATTCATCTGTGTGTTAAGTTCCTTGGAAGTGCTTCCCTCTCCCCCTGCAGGGACAACTCCTCCCAGGTCAGCTGATCTATGAACATGATTTGGACTCAAGTGAGTCTCATCCTCAACAAACCTTAGATCTTCCTTCTAGGAGCAACGACTCAGCCTCCCAGCACAAAAGGCTGTGTCACTGCCTTGACTTCGACTGGGACTCGTGCATTTGTGCCATAGAATCAGGCCCAGCAGGCTGTCATCCCCTCCTGCCTGCACTGCTGGGACGCGGGGAGCCTGCAGCCGGTCAGCTGGAAGGTTAGGAACAGCTCTGGACTTCCTCCCGTCAGCACATGGTAGGATCATTTGGCTCAGGCACAGGCAAGCTTCATTAGCCGTCACGTCAGCCCCTCCAAGCTTCCCATGAAGCCCTTTCAGTAGCAGCAGGCTAATGTCAGATCTCACGCATTTCAGAAACCAGGCTGGGGGGAACACCTCCATAATGTTTGCTGCTGTGGCTCTCAAGGCCACCAAATAAGCGCAGTTTTCACTGGTTTTGATATTCCCTCCTGTTCTTACCTATTCTGTAGCTATGGACACAACTGCAATCGTTATGTCAGAAAAAGCCTTGAGTTCAGTGATCTGCAAGAGACTCCCTCCTTAACTTCATCTCTTATCTCCTCTGGCCAAGATCCTCCTATGTATTTAGGGTTTAATGTCCAAAGGCCTTTATATAAAACCCACCCACAGTGCAATTCCTTTCAAAAATGTCCCTAGGTGCAAAGATGCCATCAAGACCTGATAATCAAACACCTGTCAGGTAAGTTTTTTTAGAAAAAAAATGGAGATCACATGATGTCTACCCTGTTCATTTAGGTTACAAACTTTATAAGGAAAGGGAATGTCTTTCCCTGAGTCTGCCTTTGCTTTCTAGCACAAATGAAGAGTTACTTAACATGACTGCAGTGGAATTTATTACCACTTTAATAATGACAAGTTGGAAGGTTTAAAAAGTGGAAAAAATAAAAAGGAAAAAAATCCCCAAACCCAAGAATCCTGAATTTCAAGATCAAAATTTCTAACCCTCAGATTTTTTGGTCTCAAACAGAAGGTTTCTATCAGGCTCTTAGCTTTCAGAGAACTGAACACAAATAGAGCAAAAAGAATTCATCAAAGAGCTTTAGCTCACCTCCTCTACTGAAGACCATCCCCAGAAAAGAAAGAGAGAAAAGCCTAAGAGTAAAATGTCTCGTAGATGCCATGGGAGGCTGACACCACCTGACACTGCCACATTCACGACCCCCATTCTCTCTACGTGCTCAGCATGCACCTTGCTTAGATAGCTCCACTGAGACAAACTAGGAAGTTAAAAAAAAATGCAA
This sequence comes from Falco naumanni, assembly GCF_017639655.2. Taxonomy (NCBI): domain Eukaryota; kingdom Metazoa; phylum Chordata; class Aves; order Falconiformes; family Falconidae; genus Falco; species Falco naumanni. Next base: position 110,536,494 of record NC_054054.1, on the reverse strand, counting down.
CAAATTCCCTTATTGTTCTTGTCACTGCAGTAACTATTTATCTTAGCACCATGTGCTAGGCAAATCATCATCTGTTCATGCTTTAATCTACCTAATCCAGGATGGAAAAACACTACCCGGCAAATCTTCATTGTTGGACTGTTATTTATAGCCATCCTTTTTATGAATAAAAGACCTGCTCATAAGTCAGCTGTCAGATTTCCCATTGTTATTACAGGTCTTGATCCTGTGTGCCCCTACTACTCACAGCAGAATGGCCATACTCCTCACTGAGGAGCTCGCAGCTCTTGGTAAGGGCAAGAAGTTCTTTTTGGCTCCTCTTTTTAATTCAGCCCTTGCTGGATGACTAGGCTTGCTCAGTGCAGCTAGCATAATGCCATGTCACTCTGCCCACCCCTTCGTGGAGGAGCACTGGGTCAAGCATCCTGCTCTTCTTCTTGCACCCAACCCAGCATGTGGGTTGTATCCCCACAGACAGAGAGGCATTTGGGGAAGGGGAAGAAAAAGTTGCACTCCCCCTTTTGTTTTCCTCAGCAGTATCAAATTCTGACCCCAAATAAAAAGATTAAATCTATAATAGACACTATAGAGCAAAAAGTAATAGTGCTACTTTTCTGTATACACCTTTGTTTGTCGAACACAAAGCCTGAATTGCCACTGAATCAGACACATGGAATTAAAGCATTCAGATAGGAAAGCAAAGGGAGCAGAAAAAATAATTTGCATCTATTATACTGTAGTACTAGAAGCAGGAAAGTTAAGACAAAATACTATTTTTAAAAAAGTACAACATCTCCCCCCCCAAACAAACAAACAAACAAAAAGAAAAGGTGTGCTCTCAGTTAATTCACTAAGTGCAAAAGCATATATGAGTAAGGTGTTGGCGTGCCACCTAATAAACATTTCCTGTTACTGCACGCAGCAGTCCCACTTTCCAGTCTCACAAATCTACTCCAATCCTGAGCAGCTGGTTGGAGGGGTAGGGGGGTGAGGGAGTTGGGGGTTTGTTTGTTTCATTGGGTTTTTTTGAAACAAACCACTAACCTTAAGACACACATGGATCGAATCATGTGGTCTGTCAGGAAAAAAAGCTACCAGTAAATAAAATTGTAGCGTTTTAGTAATAGGTCACTAAACCTGCATAGGTTGCAAAGTATTAGTTACTCACTACAGGCTTAGCGCTAGAAATCCTGATTCCTTTTGTCATTCATTTTTGAGAAATGAATAAATTTAGGCAAATCAGGAGCAGGGTAAATCTGGAGAAATTACAAAGGGGAGGAGTTCACCTTCCTGGTTATGGCTTTCAGGTCTGTCCAGGACTACTTACTCTGGTATAAAACTGAGAGCAGAAATATGATCACATACTAAGAAGTCTAATCAATTCTGGTTTCAACACTGAGCCTATTTAAAATAGATAATGGAATTGCTGTTCCTTGCTCTCTTCTCCCTGCACATTGTCAAGACAGAGGCAGTAGGTAAGTCCTTGCCTGCTCTTTCTAACCCCATGTACCAAGGTTACTTATATTTATATACATACAGTATAGACTCTCTTAATTCTTCTATATGACAAATGGAGAATGCTTTGTTTATTTCTATGCCTTTTATTATTTATGGTAAAATATCAAGTATAGACTTTTCTAATGAATGAACGAGTGGTTTGGGTTTTTTTTACCTATAGATATTCTAGTTGTCCTCCTGCTCCAAGAAAAATCAATGATGTTTGACTTGATCTTTATAGTTAATTATATATGGAAATGTAAAAGATAGATTCTTTATCTGTAAACTTCTTTAAACTTCAAATAGCTTGTTTTAGTTTCCTACTCGTATTGCTTTGCTTTTTGTGATATAAGATGAAATTTTCACGGTTGCCTACTGAGAAAGAAAGAACAATATGTCTTTGCTGCATTAGCCCAGCAGATCCATCTATTTTTGCACTCTGGGCACTATGCACATAAGTACACTATGCGCTTACAATGACTAGATTAAATAGCGATCTATAATTAGTATTGAAAAATGCAGAAGGTATTTTTATGCTTCTATTAGATCAGCGATGCTATAACATTGATTAAATCACCTTTTCTATGTAAATATCAGCACGCAGCCTCAAAATTAAAGATAAACACTGCAGTTCTTAAAAGTAATGAAGGGTCTATTGTTTGCACTAAAATAACTAGACTGCACTGAGGGAAAAGAAGAGATACAATAGTATCAGAGGTATCAGAGGGAAGCACTGCACCGAGAACCTATTAAAGAGACACACTTTTAAAGTTGATCAAGATTCAATTGCCAGGCTTAAAGTAACAGAGGTCTGAGGTGCTCAGAAAGTGCCTCAGGAGCGCAGCCTGAGCACTGGGGAAATGAGGGGGTGGGGGGGGTGGGTTTCCCACATTTTATTTCTCTGCTTTTGATTAATTCTCCATATCAATGACTCAGTAGCTTGCCTTTTCCAGATTCTTACCTGACAGTTCAAATACCTTCCCTCTTCTTTAGTCTGTACTTTAGAGATATTCTCTCTCCAGAGGCTTCCCACATGTGGTACAGGTAAATAGAAACACAAAGAACCTTTGCTCTTCCAAAGTCTACAGCTAGTGTTTGCTTAATATTGATTACTGACTAACGCTTTGCTAAATTTACTGCTCTTTTAAGGGAGTTACTACAGGATCTTGAAAGACTACTTAGAAAACCCTTATGGGCTTTATTAGATTAGCATTAATAATTAGTGCTTTAGTGGATGGAAATAAGATAGGGAACACATATACTCTTTTATTGAGGTTTTTTCCCAGCTGTGATTATCTCCAATTTCTTCCCTGAGTGTAGAGGCAAACTACATAGTCATTAATGCACAAGAAGCTTGCTCTCTCCCCTACCTTCTTTTCTAAACCTTTTCCTGAGGTAGAAACTTCACAGAATACATTATGCTATGCTAAAAGCTAAACGTTCCAAGAAACTTCAGCTTTTGAGAATCAGCCTAAATTATATTTTGTTATATTTGGAAAGTATATTTTTTTTTAAAAAATAAGCATTTCATTTTGATCTTACCACTTTTCAGAAGTAGCTTGAGTGATATCCACTGATCAATTCATTTAACATACCTCCACCAGGGCTGTTTTTCTACTCTAGGCAGTGTAATAATTCACCACAGTTAAACAGTCAATATAACTGATTGCTAGCCTTTCAAATTGCTTTCAGCCTTTACTTGTCTCAATAACACCTATTTTTAGAAATTATTGCTAATAGTCCTCACAAGGCTTTATAAAGAAGCAAACTTCATTATTCCCATTCTACAAAAGGGGAACAGAGACACATTGGTGCAGCCACCTGCCCAAACATCAACCGGCACCAGGAAGAGCTTGAATCTCTGTCCAGCATCTCATCCACTAACTTACATGGATCTCAGTTAGCATATTCCATTAATAGCTGCACTTAGGCACCTCTGATGGCTTGCTTGATTCCTTTGGGAGATCAGTAACCCTCTGGTACTTCTATTAGACAGGCAGAAGAGAGGCAAAATATCTGCAATGTTCCAACAGGAATATTCCAGACCTCTGGGAAGAGAGGTACTCAGTCTAGTGCCGTTCAGAGAACAGTTGCAGAGGGCAGTAACACACATCCATCTAGAAGCTTCATGGTGGGGTTACAGTAAGCTCCAAGTGTTACTGAAAAATAATTTTAACAGGAATGGAATGAACCTCAGCATGTTTTAACCTTTTTCTTTATCACAGACCAGGACTCAGCCATGAGAGGACATTCTTCCACAGTCCATGCTCTAGTGCTCCAAAAGATTGATGCATGATAGAACATGATTCCTCTAATTTTCTATATTTCTACTTACATACTTTTAACTTTCACACACATAAAATTTACATAACCATGCTGACATTGACGTCAGCATTAATTCTCAGTCTGATGTTTCCTCGGGGCCATTCAAATACAAAGTAAAAATGGTATCTCTATAAGCAGCATTAAAAAAGGTGCTGTAACTTTTTCCATTTCCAGTTCTAATGGTATAGATTGCATACATATTTATAATTGTATTTCAAATCCATTTTAGGGTTGGCAAAATTGGGATGCTGATGCATTTAGATGCACTCTGGGATGAAAATTTTCATTTTCAGTTGTTTAAGAAAGAAGAGTAACTGCAGCGTAAGACTTGTAACACAGAAAAGGCAATAAGCCACAGCTGCTTTAGGCAGTAATCCATAGGTGTTTTAGGAGGTATGGACTGCCTGAATTTCTCCCTCTCCACCCACCTAATCCAACACATGATTAAATATAGTTGACAAGCTATCACTGACATTATCTGAAAGTAATTACCTCGACAATCTCAGTGCAGACAGAGTCTTGATCTCAAGTTATGATCTTTATGCAGGATACATTGCTTAGGGCTTCCTTCTCTTTCTTCCTTGTAATCATTCAAGCAGCCAAAATAAATTTAAAGGCTTCTCTGGTTCTGCCTACCATCATCCATTCATATCAGTGTATGGCATCAGTGCCAGATCCACCGTATGCAAGAAGAAACAAGAGCTCACATTTGTCAGGTTGCTGAGTGTGCACTGAGAGCAAGCGATACCCGCTGATACTGCTCTGTGCTCTCCCCTCTCCATACAGCGACATAAACTGCTTCAGCAGCAGAGAATTTTCTAGCTTTATCATCTGTGCTGAACCAGTAGCAGCATTTAGCACTTAATAGCTTTGAAACTCTGAAAATTTTTTACTAGTAAACTTTCCATTAAATGTGGATCCTGCAATTAAATTTTAGCAAATGAACCCTATAAGAGGGACTGTCATGGCGAACAGAAGATTAGCCGTTGTCATATTCACTGTCATACTTGGCTTGCAATTGGAGGAGGTTTATGGCCGAGAGAAGAATGGACACAGACTGCTTGGCCAGGATATCTAAGGATGCAGATCCTGTAATCTCAGAGTACACTTATTTCCTTCCATAGTTTATGATAAAGGCACAAAGTGGTAAGGCGTTGTAATGATTTTATTCTCACTTGCTCTTTGACACCAAAATTCAGTAAAAGACAGAAAATGCTTGTGGCAGAGCAGCAGGTGACACAGTAGAGCCAGAGAGCAGCTCTTCACTTAGCTCTAACAATCTATTTCATTCTGGGGGACAGAGAACCGAGCCCACTGGGCAAAGAAACAAAATCGTGTTTCACTGGAATACTCTCGAAAAGCAGCGACAAGACGGTATTAGTCATATATGGAATGAACTTTGAAATGTTTTTCACTTCCTACATTTCTATAGCCTGCCAGGTGTGGCATTCAGGTATATCTGTGTTGCATAAAAGGACAAATTTGTGTCAGACCAGGAATGTTTTGGTTCTCTTCACATTAGTCTATGTGCCAAGGTTATTCAAGAACATGTACTGTGCAGGCACATCTCTCTGCAAATCCTGACTTCCTCTTAAAGAGTTACACTTGTAAGCATTATAAGATCACCTTTGCTGATCTTATATATGTTTGCATCATATATCAACCCAACAACTGCCCCTCATCCCCATGCATGACTTCTGAACTGCTGAAGAGTGATTGCATATAGCATGCTTTAATTTTTTTAGGCATTTGTTTTATCTATGCAGTGCCTAGGGCAGCATACATCCATGTGATGTAGGCATCGAGGTTCTTGGGCAGGCAATTTTTTTACTAGGCTGATGCATCCAAGGGCATCACAGCTGCAAGTTCAAAAATCATTGCTCACTAGTTTGCAGCCTGTTTCTGGTGACATGCAATGAGTGGGCAATTTTCCATGCACACAGTGGACCCAATCACATTATTAATGCTCCATTTAAGGATCAGCCTGACTAGCGTGAGTACACCACATTGTCATCAATTTGTATTAACTCACTGTTTAGCTGACTCCGTGCAGAACTGCAATGTGCTGCATCACCTAGCTCTCCTCCAGCATCCAAGTCAGGGTGCCTTTCCTGCTGCTCTTCGCTTCAGCTGTGGGGGAAGGAAAGGAATATGGTATAAGCCATACATAGGAGCCATATGCAGGTAACAAGTGACATTAATTCAGCCTAAGAATTGCTTTCCTTTCTCCTATAGCAAAAGCTATCAGCATAAGAATTGGAATATCCTTTATATATTGCAGGGAATAACCCTGCAAGTTGGGCACTGTGATACTTAAGAAAACTGGAGTCGTGGTTTCTCCTGGCACTCACATTTAGATTTTGAAGACTGGAAGCTGAAAAGCACTTTCAGAGACAGGTGCTGCTGTGAAATACCTTTCTCTTAGCTGCCTAAATAATCAGCACAGACCTTTCGGTTTTGAAGACATGCTGCAAGGTCCAGTTCTTCAGCTAGGTATCTGTCTCCATGTGAACAGTTTTTTTCCCCCTGTTTGTGGCATTGCAGGAGATGCTCTGTTATGTTGTAGGATTTATCTAATGGCCTGTTATTAGCTTTTTAGTCATGTTTGTAGCCATAGGATTAATTGTCATAAACCCAGCACAAAAGACTAAAAAATGACAGTAAAGCCACAAAGTAGTTTGTTTGAATTAAATTTAAAAAATACTAAACCAAGGATTTCTGAATTTTATTTGATGCTGCCTCTGTTGTAAACAAAGCAAAACAAAATACCCCACACAAATCACCTTAGCCCTGGATACTCATTTTTTGTTAAAGGCCAGCTTCCTTCTTTGATACAGCAAATTTATGAGGACACATATATATGACAGAGGCTGTAACAGTGTCACAGGTCACAGCTAAAAACATTTTTCCTCACTCTCTGACACAGAGGAAGTATCTTGCAAGTGTCTATAAGGCATATCTAGGATCTTCCAATCACTTCGGATTTTTTCTTTAGTTTATATGTGTTACAAACAAAGACCTCATTGAGCATATGATTTATGTATACATGTGCAAATTATAAACACTGTGCTCAAATCAGATGTGGTTACTTGTAATGCTTCACTACTATAGGAAAACTTATTTTCAAGGCTAGCTCACCATAGTTTCTTGGAATGTACATACATACAGATGTGTGCAATTATGAGAAATAAAATTTCCAGGTAAAAGTGAATAGTAAAGAGATGAATGATGGCAAACATTTGTTTTTACATGGTTAGTGATACACAAATCTAAAAGTAAACATTTGGAACTGATTTTGCCTGTCAAAGTAGTTGATCAGGACTTCCTGAGGATGTGTAATACTTAAGAATGTATAAATAGACTTACATATATCTGCTCAGTTTGTGTTCAGCAATCTCATTAATTAGAAAGACAGACTTAGATTCCACTTACTTTTAAGTTGCTTTGTCTTTTGTACTAAAGATAATAAGGTTCACAAAGCAAGTTAAAAATAGAACAAGCCCAACACTAACCAAAGCTAAAAATATACCACATGCAAAACTAGTTTTTGCCCAGCCTTCACCCCGCTGCAAAGCCAGCGGTTACAACAGATTTTAGGGATGGATTTGAAACTAGTAGACAATAGAGCAGTGATGAGAACTCTGACATTCAGGGCAGCCTGGGCTTTCTGAAAAGCACCAGTGCAGTGGGAGCGCTATCAGCTGCGTGTCTCAGAAAACAACGAATTGTCAGTGAGAACATGGCTGAAAGAGGGTGACAAGAGATCTACAGGGGCAAACAAAGGAGTCAGTCAGTGAAAGAGAGAGAAGGGATTTTAACTAAAAAGCAACAGAGGATATTCTTACTGTCTCAGTATTTCAGGCTGTCAGTGGCATAAAGGTCATTCACACTTCAAAAGATTAAATATAGTTAATAAAAATAGCTAACCGTCAACAGATAGAATTAATTCCAGCCACTTTATCCAGGACAAAACCTGTTTTAGTAACTCTTTTGTGCAGATGGGCAAATTAGAAGAGCAATTTTCAGCTAGCCTGGATACCAGTTGTCTCATGGCACTGAGTCAGAGGAGATGCGGGCTTCCAAGCAGCAACTCAGCAGGTCCAAGTAGGGCAGTAAGCAGGGAACAAGTAGGACAAAGTAGATTTAGGAACCTTTATGGAATTCAGGCAATCTGACCATGGTCCAAAGAGCTTAAGGGTCTTTTCCTAGATCACACAATAGCACACTGGCAAACTGCTAACGCCCTGGCTTCCAGCCAGAAGCACTGTCCTCTGTCTGGCTGCGTAAGTGAACAGGAGAGTGAGTTCTCAACCGAAGGAATTTTTTGCCTCAAGTTTCCAAGTTAGGCTTGATAGCTAAAACAATTGAAAACATTTACAATAAAATGAAAACAATACGTAATTGTATTGTTTTCCAGCTATTCTGGTGCCAAGAAACAGCTTTGGTCAGGAAACCAGTTGTAAATTTGACAAGGAAGAAACAGAGATAAGTGGGACTGCTCACTTGCCAAGAGAGACTCCCTAAACCGAACTGTCGTGAACTTTGTGAAGGAAGAGGAGGCCTTCAGCCTAGTTCAGGCTACTCTAAATTCAAACCCAGTAAAGTCAAGGTGACACTATAATATGGTGCATCGCCACTCAAATCAAGAATCCATAATACAACGTAAGGGCCAGATATAGTTGATGATACAGCAATTGTAAATCCAGGTGTATATTTGTACTGAATGCATATGTATACTGAATTATATTGCTTCCAGTTGTGACAGGAATGCAGATGTCTCTCTTTAATGCCAACTAGGCGAGGAGCTTTTGGGAATCCTGGCTGGCATCTAACACCATCCTGAGTGAGGTGTGAACGCTCACGGCTCAACTCACGTGTACCAGCAAGGTAGGGGAGTAGCTATGCAGCCCTCCAGGGCAGCTCATATCACACCAATGGTTTCAGCACATCAGCTACAAAAACAAAAAAAACCCCAGAACACCAAAAAACCCACTTTCTGCTGCATTTTTCTGGGCAATAAAACAAATTACAGGAAAGAGAATGGGGGAGCTGAGGTTTGTTTGAAAGAGCAGTCAGGTGAGAGAACTGCAGGATCGGATCGGATCAGATATGTACTGAGTCCCTGTAAGAAAGCGGCTTCACAGAAAGAGAGACAAAAGGCTTTGAAGCGGAATTGGCAGAAAGGTGAAGGACATGTTGTCAAAAGATGGGACAAAGAATGGATGAAGCAAGAACAGGAATTAGAGATTATGAAAGAACTATTTGAACACTGTAAACACCAGGAAGGGAAAAGGATTGTTTAGGGTGGTTCAGTGATATTTCTAGGAGTGATGGGATGCAGATAAGCAAGTGGAAAATGTAAGCTATTAAACGGGAAACATTTCCTGACAGTGAAGGCTAATAGACTGTGGAAAAGTATCCTAAGGGAAGTGACAGGATCTGCTCAGACAATTAAAACTAGACTAGACAACATACCTTAGGGTACAATCATGCTAAAACCATAGACAACTGACTGGATGTGACAAGTATCTTACTTTCTTGCTTCAGAAATAAAGCCATAAAGCCCAGGGGGAAAAAAGGACCATTGTAAATGCAAGGTTCCTATATGTAGGGAGGAATCACACCCGACCCAAATAAAATCCAAATACAATTTTTCCTTGTAAGTGACACAGAGTACAGCAGTTTGGTTCCTCCTGAGCAGTATCTACACAAAAGATCCTGTTCTCTAATGTTATGTTACCACCAACTAAAAAAAATAATATCTAATTCATAATAAACATTAATTCATTGTTTGCTCAGGCATTCTGCAATGTTTAATTACCTCATTGTTTAAGGTTTAACAGCTTTAAGGACCTTTTTTCTTACAAACTTCTGAATTTATATCCTGTTCTACTTCACTGATACCATCCAACTTCCTAAACCACAACTGTGATAAGACCTTGATAAGAAAACACTAGTTCTTTGTTAGCTTGTAGACATTAGGAATTTTGCAGAAAACTTGCAAAAATTAAACGCTGATTATTTGATGTACGTTGCATTCCACGGAAGAAGGGAAGAATACTCATGAGTGCTGGATGTAAGGCAGCAGTAGCCACCTGAGGGCTGGATTTTTTTATATTTTTTAAAACTTTTTCTCCCTGTCATCTTGACATGCAGGCTGGAAGATTTTTAGTGTGCTCATGTGTCAATCACTAAGATGTGACTGAAACCCACAAGCTTATTTGAGACAACCTGCTGAACACTTATCAGTTAGTGAAAAATCAGCGGTGGCGTTGGAGAAGGATTGGACTGAAACTCAGAAATGAAAGGCTCCATAATCCACTTCCATTTCTCTCCTCTGGTCTGGATACACTATGTATCAGGACCACTGACAATATGATTTGGTGGTATTTACCTTCCGTCAGTGTTTCCTGTGGTTGTCTGATTTTCGTGGATCTACGGTCAAGGTCTAAAACCTCCACAACCCAACCTTGTACCCAATAAACTTACTGCGCTTACTTGTAATTGTGAATCATATTGACTGTAAAATTTGATTTGCATTACAGTAATGCTTTGATATCTAAGTCATGATCACACTCCCATTGTGCAAGGCACTATATAAACCCAGAACAGTAGACCGTTCCAAGAATTTACGGTAAACAGACTGGAATACTTCACCCAACCTTGATTTCTCACCTGACAAGTTCCCTCTTTGATTTAACTCACATCCCAAAGAGTCTGAGATCAAATCTTTGCACATAACTGTCTTTTTATGCTGCATAGGTGCTACTGTCTTTAAATATTTGTGTCCAGGTTGTTCCTGCAGTGCAACATGGTTTCTCCTGAAGGTTTATGCACATATACCTTCCAAGGAAAGACTGCGCCCAATCACGGGGTGCTGGCGCTGCAATTGCTACAGCATATACTGACCTCTGGGCTAAAGCAGTTGCCAAAAATATGTCTGCAGTCACTCATTTGTGCAAACACTAACACATACAAAACATAACCAAGCATTGTGAAGATTAGCTTACCTGGTATTTGCTAGGCATTTATTGATGAAAATATTAAGGCACTTGGTGACATTCTGGGCTTGGGACTTCTGGTTTGGCTGTTTCCCAGGGGAGATGAGAAATCGCACAGCGCTGCTGGAGATCTGGCTGCTGTCTTGTGTACACAGGCCTGGAAAAAACCCGCAACAATCAGTTTTAAAAATGGCACGTCCTAACGCTGTTTTGAGTATGTTTGGAAGTGTGTTAAAAAACCCAAACTTTGTCAAAACCATTTTTTTTATAATTGCAAAATATTCATGGAACAACAAGTAGAAATCACTACAGTTCTTCCAATACAAATGCATTATACAAACACAAAGCAATGTTGGTCACTTTTCTTCTCAATATTACTAGACTACTAAACTAGAAAGTGAGTCAACTTTCTATTTGTTTGAACAATATTTGAACAATATAAACAATTATTTATAGTGTTCAGCATAAGCATAAATTTAATTTCTGTGAGAGACAAACTGAAACAGCATAATTTTTTTCAAGATTATATTAATTGCCACAAGCTCATTCAAGCCTCCCTCTGTTGTTCCAGCTAGCCACAATTTTTATCAAGGTTCTATTTCTAACGTAGTACTTAATAGATGGATGGTATTGCTATGCTACTAATATGAAAATAAAGGTGTTAAAAGCAGTTATGAGCCTTCCAACATATGTGTTATAAAAGATCACAAATTATGGTAATTAGTACTTTAATGACAGCACTCTTCCCTAATAATAAATGGCTAATCAATTTTAGTGATTAAAATGTCTACAATTTACTAATCATAGGCAAACAGAAACCGTACTATTAATCTTGATTATAAGAGGTTTTGAATTGTTATTGATTAAAGTAGCCAAGAGAATTATTCCTGTTAAAGTCCATTTAAACTTTAAAACTGTCATAAACAGCCATTGAAGCATGCTGTGATAAACAAAATAGTTCTTACTTCCCTGACTAGGTCAACACACACTTCAGTTAAATCAGCTGTCTTCCTCTGAATTTCGTATTTCTTCTGACAATGAAAAAGTAAGATTAAGACATTCTATGGAAAAAATTTGCAACCATCTGTGTGGGATCACAGCTGCATTTGAATGAAGATTCCTCATGTCTTTTGAGAAATGAGATCCCTCATTTCTTACAATTCCTTATTGCACCAAGTAATCTTTAAAATAGTTCCTGGAACGGAGTGAGATAAGTCATCTTGCATAAGTGAATTTACAAGTGTATGAAAGGATGGCAAGTACAGAATTGATAAAAGGAGATTTATTTTAACACTACATATACTCAGATGTGGAACTTTTGCCTCAAGAAGTTGCTGAAGCCAAGGTTTCAAAATTGAATTATTTAGAACTGCAACCCCTCCAGAGTTCTAGTATTTCCTGCTAGCACAGTTTTGAGGGAATATTAACAGGTGTAAACTGATTCTTTTAAGACCAGGAGGAGATCTAGAGAGAGGACGGAACTGCCCACTGCAGGATTTTTATGCTTCTCAATAATTTGATATTAAAGCCCAGATAGACTTGCTGGATGGTGTGCTCCATACTGCTAAGAAATCTTTAGCAACTCAAGATGTCTTCACAGCTGAAGCACTCACCTCTTACCAGTAATTGTTGTTTATATATTTAAGAAATGAAACATCTTGTTCTAATAAAACTGGGCAGACAAAACCAAGAAGGTGCCAAAAGTCTGTGTGCCCAGTCATCACTCTTGGAGGATCACAAGTTGCGAATGGTTCACTTCTGCTTTTTGGGGGACAATTTGTGCAGCTTTTCATTCATCTAATTTAGAATATCTGATGTTTTTGGTGTGGTGTTTTTTTTTTTTTTTTTTTAGTTGGAGGCCATTGGTGCTATCAGTCACAGAAGTGTGAACAGCCACAGTGTGAAGGTACTGCTAAACTATTTTTCCTATCACAGTAGCATTAGAATTCTATTTTGCAAAGGGCCTCATGATAGAAACAATGCAAAAATCCATGCAACTCAGCATTTAATGCTGCATGATCATGTTATACATAAATGCAAGGGCTAAACATGATGCCTAAAGGAGGGTATTTTGAAGACACCACTGCTTGTGCTAACTATTCATTTTGTTTCAATCAAGGATAATCCTACAAATATAAAAGTAACTTCAATGTGTCTGGGGTTAATCATCGCAGCAATCTGGGTACAGAAAGCTATTTAAATTCTTCAGGACAGTTATGAAAAATCCTATGTTCTACCTAAACTGCACCTTTTGTTTTAGCAGCAGCATCCACCTAGTCTGCTTGCTGCCTTGTTCATTCCTGTGTCCTGCCCAGCCCCCCATGGTACTGACTGTGCTGGGAACCGCATTTTGCTGCCAGCACCAGCACTACCACCACTTTTTGGTTGGGGTTTTTTTTGTTGTTGTCGTTTTTGTTATAGTTTCCAAGTTTCTCTAGTTTCTACAGCTCAGGCAACCTCAGTGGTAGTTCACTTTCTATTTTACAGCCATTTACATGTGCATGTTTTCCTCTAAAGCTTAGCAGAACATGCTTGACACATTAATATTTTTAAAACTACAAAAAATGATATGCTCAAAAAGTTCTTGTATTAAATTCCAACATCCAAAGACCTTTCCTTCAAAGATGTCACCAATTTTCCAAGCAAAAATATATTGACTCTTGGGTGGCTTGGCTTTAGCAAGAATTTGCAGTATACAGAAAAACATTTTTTTTTTCATCCTTAAATAGATCCTCGACAATGGCATCTAATAGACAGCACCTGCAAAGGAAACAAACAGTCACCTATCAATATTGTCACCAGAAATGTAATTTATGACAAGAACCTTAAGCCACTGAATTTTGAAGGATACAATGTGAAGGGGTCTTCAAAATGGAACATAGGAAATAACGGACATACAGGCAAGTACTGCCAAATATATTGTTATGGGATTTGTTTGTGCCTTCACTTGGAACCAACCATTCACTTCTTCCGTGCCCTGGGCAAGGTGTTAGATATCACTACTGCTACTTAAAAGCAAGGAAGAAAAGATAGCACCCCAATATTTCAGAAGTGAAACTTTCAGGCCACCTTCTGAACCAAGGTTTTCTGGGAACTCTGGGGGAATTACCTAGTTTTTGGATTTGGGACATGATCCTTGATTGTCTTCGCAGAAATTGGTTCTGTGCATGTGTAGAAACAGAACTTGAGCTGTCTAGGGAACCTCTACATCAAACAAATTCTAGGACTGGGAGGCGGACAGGTATAGGGGTTTAGGACAACGGTCTGGGCAGAAGTATACAATTTCTGCTGAATGCACCTATACCCTTCATTTCTGGGTATATTATTGCCCTTTTTGACCCTTGCTTCTGCACAAAGGAGAATTCTACTGGAGAACAAGCTCTGGGAAACCCATTTAATCAGTGGCTTGCAGTGTGTGTATTTTACTAGTTCTTTAAATAATGAGCTGCAATCTCAGATTTCAACCTGTTTTCTCTGCATGTGGAAGTCATCTCATGTGAGCTTGTTGATCAGCTACTTACTGATTCAGTAAACAGTGAATCAGTCAACAGCAATTCAGTAAACATTGAATAGTAGTTTAGAACTGTTTCACTTCCTCCACTTTTTTTTTCACTGAAAGCAATACTAATGATGATGCTTCAACAGTATTATGCAAAACTACTTTAAAGTTAAAAATGAATCTGTTGTCTTTTTTTTTAAATTATCTATAGATGTTGCTAAAATTCTAGATGGATTATTTTAACTGCCAAATCCCTAAAGAGGAAAGTTGCAAGTGGTAAATATTTTCCTAACTTAAAACGAAAAGGTAGGAAGGTAGACATCTGGGTAGATTTTCAGAGTCAGAGTTTCTAGTTTAAAACATCAGTATTTTGAAAGACTGTAATAAAAAGCCATCTTTTAACTTTTCACTAGTGTATGGGTTAATGACCATGCCGTTACAGAATGATATTCTAGAATCTCCATATTACAGTTGCTACGCATAGAAATATCTTTGACACAAAAATTAATATTCATAAGGATTGGTCAGCACTCTCATCTTTCCCAGCCATGCAAAAGGATTAAGTTTTTAATCTGGGCTTTCAAAATTTCTTCCTTCTGAGGGCAACCAATTCCTGTGCTACAGTGAGTACAATTCACTAAAACGGTTATTGCTTAAATTACAGCTGCAATTAGAAGCTCTACGTGAGATTAGACTATCATTATGTTTGACGATGTGCAGATAGCAAAGGTCAGTGTCTCAAAAGTCCTACAATCTAAATAAAGCAAGCCAACAAAGATAACGTTACTCATCCATTTACAGATAAAAAAGCAAAGTAACTAAATGACTCACACAAGCTTCTAGTTCATTTGAAATTCAGAACAGAAATGAAATCTCTGGGGCTTCAATCCAGGTGAAAACAATCCTATGGAAAGAAAAGTACTGTGCTTAATGTAGAGGTCTTAGTAAGTAAATTTTTAAAATATATCCCAAATGCTTCAAGCACAGGAAGTGAGGGTGATTTATAGAAAAATATCTCCTAAGAAAATTTTGTTTTGTTGTTAACAACAGATCAAGCATCACATTAAAAAGATATAATGACTTAGATGCTTAGGCTTAAGTTGCAAAGCTACTTTAAATTAGAACAGAGTATCTTTAAATCCTGCCTAAAACAAATGTTACAGCATGGATGATAGGAGTCAAAAACAATGCTTAAAACCTGAATAACCTGTGATCTCTGATAGAGCGGGTTCTCCTAGACAAAAGATGAAGGAATACAGGGGTTTCTGAAAGGTATAAGTAGCTCTGACTCCTGGGGTTATAATGGCAGTGAACAAATCCCTACAAATCCCCTCAGTGCAATCAAGGAAAGACAGGCTGTTACCCTGTGTTCTTCCAAACACAATTAACCGATGATGCTCCAAAGGATTTATCAACGGATGCCACAAAATCTGTAAAACCCTTACCCCAGGACAACCCAAAGTAGGGCTCTGTCCTTTTCCTCCATTTTACAAAGGAAAACAAGCATCAGTGAATTGATTTTATTTATTATTATTTATTCAACTGACGTACTGGGTAGCTCCACCCTCCAGGAAGCGAGGCTCTACACAAGTCATTGACTTCGCAGAGCAAATCTTTAGCATAAATTTGAATCTCAGGAACATGCATCTCTCTACTGTCACATACTATCATGTCTGATATGATATTTATTTTGTTGTAAACAATGTATTTGTCTTTCCCAGTTAAAGTAACATTAAGCACATTCCCTAAAATTGGAGGCGGAGGTCTGGGAAGCAAATACAAGGCAATAGAATTTCATTTGCACTGGGGAGTCCCAGGTGGGCAGCAGCAATACCTTCCCGGGTCAGAGCACAGCATTGATGGAGAGAAACAAGCCATGGAGGTAGGTGAGACTGTGGATTACAGCTTTTCCTCAAGAACTCTGGCCTTTAAAGATACTGTTGCACAAAAACTATTGGCTAATTCTCCTATGTAACCCCAACAGTGGAAATAAAGAACGGAGGACACATTGCTCACTAACCAGAACACGGAGGAAAACACTCTTGTGTTGCATGGCACAGGCACAGAACAGACAATAAATCTGGAGTTAGATAGCCTTTTGGGAGGAGAAACCTTTCAAAGCTTGTACAGTCCAATTATACTCTCACACTGCTTATTCAGATTATATATTCATTTCTGGAACTGCAACCGTGAACTGACCTATGCAACCAAAACCAATATATTCTCTTCAAGGCAAGAGAAGTTGCCAGCACTGATATACATGGATTGGTGGAAGGAACCCACCTCCCGTTTCAGACCATGATGTAAAAATCTGCCTGTTCTGCTGCACAGGCTGAAAACTGAGGGCTGCAGCAGTCCAGAGAGCATGTCCCTTTCTGAGGAGATGTCTGAAATGATACCGCTGCTGATAAATGATGTTTCAAATTATAATACACTTACTGATTGGCTCCTGCCTCGGGTCAAGGACCCCGAGCTGCTTGTCCCCAGCCTGCGAGCAGCAAAGCAGTTCTGGCCCCACTGCAGCACAGGTGCAGAGAAGTAGCCAGGCTGCACTCACAACAACAAACTGCAGAGGAAAATGAATCATATATATATATAAAATATATAATTAAATAATAAAATGAAAAATAATTGGCCTTGACTCTTGTGTTACAGCTTCATGTTGTCCACATAAGAGAAGATGTTTCAGATATAACAGAAGCAAAGAAAAATGCAGATGGTGTGGCTGTGTTAGCATTCTTTATAAAGGTAGGTAGCCAAATTTCTAATTGCCCATCGCAAATTTACCAGCAATTTGGCCGAGTGATCGATTGTTAGAGTAGTCCAAGACCTAAGCCTCCCCATCTTCTGCAGACATTCAATGCCAGCACTTCGCTCCTTTACCCATTTCTATACTCTGCCTGTTGTTATCTTTTAGCCTTGTGGTTCTTTTCTGTTTTATTCACAATTAATTTAAAGCAACCAGTTGTTGAGAAATGCATCATTTGGAATAAAAATATTTCCCTTTCAGGTAGAAGAAGAAAATAAAAACTATGCAACTCTAATAAATGAGCTAGAGAATATAAAATACAAAGGTAAGACACTTGCATCGGTCAAAGTGCAACACGTATTTACTTCAAGCACATATACTACCAGGTAGTTCATGGTCCAATCCTGTTCTAATTATGGTACTGTGACTTGAAAGTCAAAGCCAAAAGATAAAAGTTAGTTTGCCAAGCAGTCAGAGCATCACAGGAGGGAGAAAATCTAGTCCTCTGTATTTGCAGAGAAGAACAGCCCCCCCAAACCAGAATGAGTATTCCTGCTTCTGTAGGAGGAAGTGAATGAGAAGAAACCCATGCAGCGTTAACACAAGAGGAGTGCGCAGCTTGTCCTCAGTGGGATTCTGCAGCTGGCAGTCAGGATCTCACAAGCAGCGCGGTGTGGCTGCCCCAGTCAGTGTGGGAAGCGTGCGTGGGGATGAGCTTTCCAGAGCCACAAGCAGCAGCCGCATTTGAAGACAAATGTGACCACCACCTGCAGCCATGCTTGTTACAAGTGGTGTTTCCCCCTGGTTTGTCTAGGACAAACAGCACAGATGGAGCCTTTGCCACTGAGCTCTCTTCTCCCACCTGAGGAAGACCTTGGAAGGTACTACCGGTACGAGGGCTCCCTCACCACTCCTGACTGCCATGAGGGTGTCATCTGGACAGTATTTGAGAAGCCAGTTGAACTCAGTATTTCTCAGGTAAGTCGCAGGAGGATAGCCTGGAGAATTGAACACAAACTCGTTAGCTGCTCGCTTTGCTCCTATGACACACACACACACTTGCTTGACATTAGCCCAAGCATAGTCCCTAGTGCCGGTTTTTTGGCCCCATTAAATCACCTCTCAGAAAACAGCAGGAAAGGGGAAGGAAGGGGAAATGACAATGTGGAAAGAAAGCCAAAAAAACCCACAGGTAAACACTCAGCTCAGTGCTTCGTCAGCAGCACTTCCACTGCTATCATCTGCTCACTCCCCAGTTTCACTGCTTTTCTCCTATTGCCTTAAGTATCAGGATACCAGAACAGAACGCTTTGAAATCCAAACTTTAAGTCTATAAGCATCAGCTTTAAGCCATGCATTTTTGTCCTATAGAGAGGAATGGGAGACTGAATCATCACTGCCTTGAAAATATAGATTGTTCAGCTAACAGAGTACATGATGAAAAAATTCAGATGTTCTGGAGTGGACTCTCAGCAATACCGCCAGCCAGCACAGCCTGGCTGAGAGCCAGCATCTGTATTTTTCTTCCTTCCCTGCAGTGCACTCATCATCACTTCAGTCACAGGGAATGCTCAGCCACGCACAAGTCAGGAAAGCGCAGCGTGCGAGAGTGAGCATCTGCTTGCTCTGGGCCAGCATCATGCAGCAAGCAGTTAGAAATTGGAAGCAAAGAGAGAAAGCCTAGCTCTCTTTCTTCGAGTCACTGTGACGTAACGGGGAAGGACAGGACTGTGTGCGTCAAGAGGACTGGTGTAACCAGGTCCTTGAGCTGGACAAAGCATTTGGCTCACACAGAAAGGAAGTCCTCATGATTTCGAAGGCTAAAAGAAGTCATCTGTTGGTGACCTCTGGCAATAGCCTCCATCATATCATTTCCTGCAAGGTTTAATGCATCCATACAGTTCAAAAACAGAGCAAGGCACTGCAGATTTTTAATATCATGATTTCCAGTGTTCTATGGAAAAAGGATTTAACCATCTAATTTTTTTCTTCAATGTTTGCAGATTTCTCAGTTTTCAACAGTCCACTTTGATGGGAAGAACTCAACTTACATGACTGAAAATTTCCGGCCTGTTCAGCTTCTGAATGAACGAAAGGTGTACTGGTCCAGTGCCAGCGTCCTCGTGCCTACTGCTAAGGTTTTAGTGTTGGTCCTGATGCTTACGTACATCCTGAGTTCTCTTTGCCAATGAACAGTTTGCACCTCATTCAGGGTTCTGGGCTTTTTGGAGGTGGTTGTTTTTATTGCTGTTGTTGGTTCTTTGTATCAAGTAATCTCTCTAACTACCAACTCATGAATCATATCTCAATGCAGAATTTAACCTTGCCCTCCTCCAGGCACTAACCGAGGACTTCTGTTGCTGCTCTTATATAAAATGAAACCCATTGCACTAAATCACAAGAATTTAAAGGAACTGTAAGATAAAGCTTTGAAGATTCAGATTTTAAAAAGCCCAAAACACTTAAAACATCGGGATGGATTATTTGCAAGCCTGTAGTTTGAACACAGCACTGGAAGGACACTTTACAAGCAATACAGGGGATCTTCAAGAGGAATCTGTTCTTAAGTGCCTATGAAGGGTTTTGTTTGGAGTATGTTTACATTCAACACTGCATATCAGGAAGACAGTAACATGTGGAGTAATTCTTATAATCCCTATCTTGTCCTACATGGAGGTACAATACAGAGCAAAGAAAAAGTGCTCACACACACAGTCCAGCAACATCTGGGTCATCCATAGTGAAGGACATGTGACAAATTTAATCTGTACTAATGCAATTTCCCCCCTTCTTCCTTCAGAACATCTAAAGTTAATTTTTAGATAAGGATACTGGATTCTTTTCACCTAATCTACTGATTCTGGATTTCAGGTGTCTCTATTAAGCCTATTTATTCAGCCTAGTACAGCATCCTTCTCTAGCATTCTCTGCCAATATGATGTGCTAGAAAGAAAAAGAGAAGGTCAGCCACAGGTACCAGTTGCACATCTGTGGAAATTCTCTCTCTTTGGAGGGTTGCATTTGAAGCATAAGACTTAAATGATCCTTTTCAGTTTTTGTTTGCCTAATAAAATGGGATAGCTCAAAGAACAGCTCTTTCCAGAATCATGATTTATGTTTCTAAATGTCAGTTTGAACGCCCTCCCCCTCTTTTTTTTCTTTTCATGAAAACATGCCTGCAATAGTCGCATATGGTTAAGATTCATAGTTTTTTTCCAAGAAGATTGTGATTTAAACTGATTTCTTCAGATCTTATTCAATTACTTACAGAAAACCTCAATATATTGGAAAATATTATTTCCTTGATTTATTCCAGTTCTCTCTCTGAAGACAGACACAAGTTTTGTTTGGCTAATGCCATATAATATGTTAGATCTCCTTTTAAAATTTTAGATTTTGGCCACACCAAAATAGGATGTCATAGTATCTGACTTGTGGTTTTCTCTTTAGGCCAATGTTTGCAGAGATGACTTTATACTACAGCTATACGGCCATTTTCAGGAAAACCATAGCAGTGAGACTAACCACAGCTCATCAACAGAGAAAAAGCAGGGGGAAAAATATTTTAATATTTAACAATAACATAAGCTTAAAAAATTACACATGGAAAAGCGAATTCACCTTTTTAAGTTTAGAGAAATGATTAAGACTTTGAGTGTATTTTTAGCTAACAAAAAACTTTTGAGAAGCAAACAAAAACAAAGGATTAAAGTTGAACAGAGACCCATATTTTTGCTGCCTTGAGTTTTTTTCTTTTGTCCGTGCTAAAGGGGAATCCACACAACACTCGTTCAAAAAAGGAATGTGACATTTTCCCCTATTTCTTCACAAGGTTTAGGGCTGGGTTTGCATTTGAGGGGGTGGGCAGGGGGAGGGATTTGCAGTATGTTGGGACATTTCTGATGTCAGCAGGCTTCTGGAGCTTTTGCTTCACATGAGTCACCCAGGTATTATTTGCACATAGCAAAACTGTTTGAGTTTGGCACCTTGCTCAGCAGAACTGGTGCAGACACCCAGCCCATCAGGTAGAGGACAGGCAGATTTCGCACAATGAAGGAAAGGGTACCATGGATTTACCCAGTGCAACTTCACCTCTGTACAAACACGCAGCTAGTTCGTTAACCAGGATAAACAGTTGCATACCTACGCATAAGTTGAACATCTCTGTGTTAGCAATTTCCATTACATCCCTCAACATCCCACAAGTAGAGAATGCTTCAAAAAATTAAGAGGAAAGAATCTTTGTTTTCATGCCGTGGTACAAAATGTAATAAATGGAAGTATTCTGAAAGACTCACATTTTATTGCTCTTTCAAGAGTTACAAGCAACGTGGTAAACAGCACAATCACGTACAAAAGTCCTGTAAGATGGGGAGCTCCTGTTTTAAAGACCAGTAATGTGAATACTTCTCAGGGTGCCTCTACTGAGGACAATGCCTTTTGCACTAAAAAAGCCCTCTGTGTCTGTTGGGATAACAACCCACCACCTTTCTCCATTTAGATTATTTACTAAATTAATGAAATTATTTTCATTTCATAGGACACTCTCTTAAGAGTGATTGGAAGAAACTGTGGATGATCCATGTTAACTATCATTTATTGCTAGTGATCAATGATAAATTACGGAGGCAACTTTTCACTAGGCTGTGCCTCAGTTTATCATGTAGATAGAGAGAAACATTTACAGCAGTTAGATATGATGTGGGGGAATCTTATTTGCGGTGAAATACATTAAAACATAACTAAGAGGAAGGGGAAAAAAAATCTCCTGAAAAGATGGTTAGTCCTCTGTAAGCACTCTTCTGCACAAACCCCAGCATGAATCAAATCTGAACAGACAAGTATGACCATTTTTACTGAGTGAGTCTGAATTTTATGCCAATGAGGAACAGGGAACTGCTACAATCTGCATCTGTGTCAGCCATCAAGATCAATCTGTTCTTTGTCAGAGGTACCTCTTTGCAACCAGGCAGACGCATTCTGTTCTGGTGCAGGATGTAACAATTACAGGACTAGCATTAATGCAGTGAATAAATACAAATCTACAGCAAAAGCTATTCAACTTAAAAACCAGTAAAAGACAGAAAGGTGTGAAGTGGGACATTTGGTTTTCTTTTGTGAAGGCAGTTATGGAAAAGTAATTTGCTGTTCCGCAGGTAGCTTCAGGTGCTGATTTTCACCAATTTTGTCTATGCTACATTTGGCATGAAACTTCTTATATTGTGAAGACACTAGGAAGCAACAGTAACTCCTGAAGAGCAAATAGGCAAGCTGTGATAATACAGGAAAGGGCGGGGGAAGGAACAGAGATATTTAGAAAGACCCAGAAAGAACAGTATTTTCCCACGTACAGAAAAGTTAATGCAGAACTTTGCTAATACATTTCACATATGTCGGAGTCAGAGCTGAAGACTACTCTAGCTCCTGTGACTGAAAGCTGGAGTACAATAGAAACTGAAATAACCTGGAAACTAAAATTGTCTAGAGGTATATGTTTCAAGTTTAAAACAAAGCAGGTCTGAATCAAGTCAGAGGTAGAACATTATGTGGATTGCAGACAACCAGGCGTATGAACTGATCATGTTCATGAGTGCAGAGACCAAAGTGTTTTGGGAGATTATCAAAGTTTGGATGTAGCTTTGCTTATAAGAACTCCACCCTTTGGAAGCACCTTGCATTTTGGATTAGGGTTTGCCTGTAACGGCTGTCATGGTACACTCCAGTCACCATAAGGTTGAACAGCAGCTAAGGACTCACCAGGCTTCGGTAGGTCCTCTCCATTTCTAAAAATATAGCAAGCTGGGATTACATGGATTTGTATAATGCATCCAAAAATCAATTCTTTTCCAGTTTTGGATCAGACCTTGATTTGAGTGCAAGCTTTCAGAGGCCTGAGAGGTGAAGAAGCAGATCTGCTGTATGAACACAGGTCTGGCTTCACCCTTTCACAATCATCTGGCAATCGGTTGGGGGAGCAGGGTCAGACCACAGGAGGGGCAGGCACAAAAAAAATTCCTAATACAATAGGTTTTCAGCAAAACATTTTCTCAGGAAGCAGAAAGAGACAGGGAAACCTAGCCATTACTCACGAGATATATTTACATTATCCACAAAGAATTTTAACAAGCTTGCCAGCTTCATTATATGGTCAGCTCCTCCTGCTGACAAACACAAGCTCAAAATGCACTTTTCTTCCATACAGAATTAATTTTCCATGATTGCTTGGGGAAAAGAATAAAGCTTCTTGGTTTTTCCTTTCTTCCCTTGCCCATCCAGAAGTGGATTTCACAGGAAAGACAGCATTTGCTGGCAGAGCCACAGCCTTCCTGTTAAACAGATGTCATATAACAAATCCATGTAAAACATCCCTCTATCCACCTGTAGTCAATAAAAGGGTACAGAGGAGCCTACCTAGCTTCCCAGATTGGGAAGTTTAATAATTTTGAAGTTTAATAAATGTGTTAGTACTAGGTGTAACAACAACAATCCAGAGAGGGGGAGACCTGTTGCCTAACACTGCAGTGTGTGCAGGAGATAACACCTCACCACAAAAGTTATGGTTGGACGCAACGATCCTAAAAGTCTTTTCCAACTGAAAGGATTCTATAAAGGATTCTATGAAAAATTATTATGCTTGGAGATGTGAAGCTTTTTTTCAATAGATTTAAAAGTGTGCTTAGTGATTTTCTTGCCACTAAGCACTACAAATGACATTGGATTTAGAGACAATACAATGACAGAGAAACAAATGCCATGGTAGCTCTGTACAGCCAGAGGTAGCTGTGGAAAATGTTTCATATAGGAGAAAATCATATATAAATTATAAAAAAATAAAGGAAATACAGACTTTACTAGTAAATTAATGTGTATCTATGGAAAAGCCAATAAAATTCTAGCTAAGATGCACCGAAGAAATAACATACAAGGAAACAGAGACTGGCAGCCTCCTGCCACACTGCCCAGCCTGCCGGGCTGCTCCCCGCAGCACAGGGGATGGCATGGCCAACCACAATCTGGTGGGATTCTTCCACAAGAAGCATCTAGAACCCATCTCACTCATACAACATGACTCTTGCTGCCTACAGAGCCTTACAAAAGCGTCTGTTCCAACATGAGGTGATGCACCCATGAGGCAGCAGCCAAGCTGCCCATCTGAGGTATCCTGCACCCCAGGGCAACACTCTGCCTGGCAAGTCTTTGTGCACCTTGGGTTTTGTCAGTGTTATTTCCTCGTTTGTCATCTTTGCAGGCAGGACTGACTCACCGTTTTGCCGTTCACAGGCTGTGGGAAGCAGCAGCGTGGCTGGGCTGGGGCCTCTCTGAGGCGGGCATGGTGGACAAGCTGCAGCACTCGCTGTCACCAAGGCCGGGTTCAAACGCCAGGCAGGGTATCCCTGCCACTGAAAAAATGAGCTGAAAGGAAAAAAGAGGGGGAATGTAAGGAAAAAAAATGGGAGAAAAGAGAAAAAGACCTTTTCAGCACAGCCGGGGGGCAGGCTAGGGGTAGGCCCCCACAGCCCTCACCTGGTGCTGGCCGCCATTTTCTGAGGGCGCCTCAGGCTGAGGGGGGCCCAGTGCACCCGGCCACCGGAGCCCAGCACAGCCCCCGCGGCCTCCCCGTGTCGGGCTCGTACCTCGGGTTTCGGGCGGCAGAGGCACGCAGCAAACATTTCACCTCCAGGAAAACACCTCAAAAGCTGGGCTGGGGGGAGCTGGCTGGGGACCCCAGCGTGAAGCGCCCGTCTGGGGCGGCGGGGAGGAGGGTGACATGTCCAGGCCCCATGGAAGAGCTGGCCAGCACCTCGGGGCCACCGGGGTGGGGCTTGGTGCCCATCGCAGGGCAAAAAGCTATGGAAGAAGCTGGGAAGGGCCACAATGGAGACGTGTGGGCAGCGGCCACAGCGGCCAGCTCCGGCTGCATGAGGCTGGGGCAGCTTGCCTTCATGGGACCCTCCACTCAGCACCGACACAGCTCGCCCCAGCCCACCACCGAGAACGGGAGCAGGCAGGTTTCATTATGAAGTCTAAATATATTTCCTAAAAATAACCCCGCTTGGGGCTTTTAGTATCAGAAATAAATCCATATATACCGATAAAACCTGATTATAATTAGTCACACAAGTAAAATTATGAGTGTAATTAACTACAACAATTAATTGAAATGCCTTTGGGACATTTATTTCCCTCCTCACAGTTGAATGCAATTTGCATTTAGAGTTATACAAGGCATAAGATTGTAATCAATTTGGGTTATTTTATTATCTTTTACCTATTAATATCTTCTGAAATGATTTAGACATCTAGTACGGTTCTGATTTAAAAAATTCAAACAGCTGACACTATTTTAATAAATATGGGTTTTGTTTTCCTATAATCTATCTCCTCCTCACTAAACTTTTCCATGCGCTTTTTATGATATGAAGAGAACATTCACAAAAATATATATTATTTTTCATTGACTGAAATTACCTTCCCAATGTCAACACCCATTCACTTCCCACATTACTGAGACTACTCTCTGTTCCCAGCCCATGGGAGAAAGATCTTGATTGATTACTTTCCAGATACGTGCGGTTATGAAGAATTTATGAGAGAGAAAGGAAGGCAGAAGTTTTACATTTTGCTGATTGTGCCGATGTTGAGATTAAGCCCTAAATAAATCATGGTCATTTTCTATCAAGAATGGCATATCTTGGAAAATCTAGAATCATTTGAGTTTGTTGTACGTTAAACGTTCAGCATTACACAAAATGCTTTCTTACGTGCAGTAAAGCATAATGTTTTATGTCCTGGAACCCAACAGTCACTTCTGAACCTATGAATTATCCTGGGAGGAAAAGAGTAAATTCCCCGAGGTAAGGGAAAGCTGCTGCTTAAAAGAGCAGGATAAAGACCCAAAGTCAGCCACCAAGGCGCTGAAGTCTTCCTCAAGTTCTTTCACACAAAACTCACTGCAGCTGATGGCTCTCCATGTAGCACTGCATTCCGAACACATATAAGTAAAAGGGAGGATTCTCCACTGATTTCCACATCATCAGAGAATTTCAGTGCTCCAAGTCACTGATATAACACTGATATATTTTGGGAACTGGCTGTTGGGACAGTCTTGGTCCAAGGGGTGTCCCTGTGCAGAGTACGCTCAGATGAAGTCTACAAAGCAAGTTGTAAGCAGGAAAACTGCCAAAGTTCCATTTACTTCGATGGTTTTACAACAATTTGCTTGGCAGAGAACACAGTGTCTTATCACGTGCTGCAAAAAGGACTCCAGTGTCACTCATACGAAAAAAAAACTGAAATGGGTTTCTATTGTCCTGATTGTTAATATTGCAGTGCCAAAGCATAAACGGGAAGGTTTGGTTTATAATCCCACAGATATGAATACAGATGTTACGGAACAAGATTGATTTATTTAAAAAAACCCAGCTATTAAAGCTCATAAAACACAAATGTTCAAATTACATGGAAACACATTTTAAAAGTTAGTGCAATTTCTACTACAACCATAGAAATGTTTTGAGATTGTGACAAAGAAGGGTTGGTAGGACAACAGGCAATCCACAGTTGATGATTTGCAAATGTCTCATATAAAACTCATTAAAAAGAAAAATCACATGTGGCCATTTCTCAGCAAGTATCAAATGACCTCGGTAACAGATTCAGCCTCAAGAAAGAGATGTTTGTCTGGCAAAACCTTGTGGCTTGTTTTGCTAACACAAGGTAACACACGTAGGAAGTTTATAAAAGATCTGTGCAACAGAAGCACACACAGAAGCACCTCTAACAGTTAAAATTTGTTTACAAACGAAAAAGAGCATGCACAGTAAACTATATGAGATGGAATTAACTCTTCCAGAAGTCATTCCCCCAGCTGTTTGACTCAGGTGTATATGGTTAAGTCAGTCTTAACTTCTCCACAAGATAGAGCTGCCTAGTCTTCGACTTTCTGGCTAAACAAACTAAATAGAGGCTTAAAAAAAAAAAGAAAAAAAAAAAGACTGAGATAAGGGTAAAATAACCCAAACACACAACACAGGAGAAAGTAAAATTTTACTTTACAAATGTTATTTTGCAATAGTTGCCCCCAGCAGAGCCTACAGAAGTGGCAGTGTAACCTGCTTCTCCATTTAGAAAATCAGGAAGCACAGTACGATAATAAGATCTGCTGCTTGCATGGGCAGAGGCAATAAAAACTTCAGTATCAGTGCCTGCTTTGCTGTAACTTACTGCCAAGTTCCTGTCAAGAAAGCTGGAATGGAATGATTAACACATCCTGCACCCTCATTATAGAGCATTCGATTATCCCAGGATACTCCATGGCAAATAGATCATTTTCATACAGCACTGTACCACGCTTTCAGCCCTGTACACTCTGTAAAAGCTTGGCCAGCAGTGGTCTGCTTTTCTGCACCTGATCTGGAGGGCTTGTATGTCTTTTTTCTTGTCTTCAAACTTATCTGAAAGGGCGTTTCAGAAAGACAGGACTCTTACAGCAACGCTCTTAACACTCCTGCATTAGGATTATTCAGTAACTTTTATAGGAACCTCCTTGCAGCACATTCTCGATCATCAGTGACATTTGTTCTTATTAAGAGGAATTTAATCATCACTGATGACTTCTAAGAGTACTTGACCATCAGTAACATTATTTCTAATACTGAAAGGGCAGTAGTTTCCTCTCCTCCCACCCCTTGCTCCTTTTTAACCCTTTAAAAAAAAAAATCCCACTCAAAAATGCAGCATTATCAGTCTTTCATATGAGCAAACCAGAGATGTAATACAACCCTTGACTCTTGGAATTATACCTTTTCTGGTAGGTTGGAGAAGTTATAGGAATGGATTAAATGGACAGAAGACAATCATAAGGCTCCAGACTTCTGTCTGTACTGATATAGGCACAGATGCACATCTATATACATCAGTGGAAGTAGTAACTCATGAAATAAAAGGAAATGGCAAGTATATTTCTAAAATGTAGGAGGACACAAGATACAGGGAGGAAATTGTAATATACAGCTACATCATGCACAAGAAGGAAAAGGAAAGTTTTAGGAGTAGGTAGCTGTCAACACCTATGGCTGAAAGACTCAAATCACATATAAAAAGTGCTATTATAAAAAGCTTAACTAGATGCAAGTTGTAAATTGGAATGCTAGCAGCATTCCAGAAACCCACCTGCTGCTCCTGCGTGCTGTGTCATGATACAGCAGTGTGGGTTCATCGATTATCAGTTCATTGGCTCTCTGCAAGATGTTCTGGGACAGGGACCTGGAGAAGCAGGACAAAAATTGACCAAAATCAAACTTTTGTTCAAAAAGATGAAGGTAAATAGCAAGCCAGACTGGAAGAAATTGTCTTCCACCTAAACTACTACAATAGCAACATTTTTTTTTTTTAACCAACCTGTAACAATTTCCATTAGAAATGATTCTAAGTTCATATTTGCTTCAATCTTCATGGGGGCAGGAGGCAGGGAAGCCAAACACCCACAGCTAATGAGACTTATTATGATGATGGGAATTTGACTCTTTTGCCAGTGTGCAGTAACGTGTGCTGGACTCCTGAAGGTGGGTTCTTATTGCCTCTACCAGACACCAGCATAAAACCAAGATTTGTAAATCACACTGAATGCCACTGCTCCCCCCAGACCACATCTTCTCTAGAAAGCTGCTGCCCACTGTTCCTTTTTCCAGAGTCAGGCATTTGGGTACAAGGCATCGATAGCACTTTAACCCAAATCAATCTGGAACACTATTTGTTAAAGTGGGATGTTTTTTACAAATTAAATCAAAGTGATTTATGGTGTGAATCTGCAACCCAGGCAGGATCATCTACATAAAGGCCAAAGGTCCAAAGCTGATAAACTGAAGCACACAGTCAGGGAATGACCTGCCACATGAGGGTCTCTCCAGCATATAACTGCAAAGACTGGACAAAAAAAGATAAATATTTATTCTGAAATAAAAATTCAATTAGAAACCTGACAAAAGAAATCAAGTCCCATACAGCGTACAGCACAGCACCCAGAAATTAACACAGCAACGTAGCATATGAAGGGAATGAACTCCTGCAAAGCAGAGAGCAGAGCTTTACAGTCACCCTGCTAGCAATTGCATCATGTGCTGTGACAAGTTAAAGTATCAAATACATTTTTCAGACTGACCTTACAACATTTATCAGAGTGCTGTAGCTTCAAGGCAAAACACACGCAAATCACAAGGCTTTCTTCAGTTAAACTGTGAGAGTAGATAGCACCAACCATTTAAAGAACTCCAGCAGAAATAAAGGCTGTGGGGACACTTGGAAACTGGTTCGCTCTCAATCTATTCACCCTGAGCCAGGGCATACAAATGCGGACGTGGAAAAACTACAAATAGTAAAGATAGTACAAGTGACCTGCCTATAACCCACTCAATTTTCAGTATTCCAACTATTTGGGGGATCTAACCAGTAAAATTACTGGAAATATTTGGTACTACTTGCAAGGGATTGTCAACGTAAGTCAGTTCAGCTAGGGTAGGTATTCTACATTAAAAGTGATGTGGTAAAGGCAACTGCAGGCAGGTCTCTGAACTTGTGCAGCTTGTTCCCCAGCTGACAGGACAGAACAGCCAGGCAAAACACTTCCCCCCAGAACCACCACCATCCTCCCCCCCTCCCCTTCCCAAAAATATCTGGCCACTCTCTGCAAGTATTCTTCCTCAAATACCTTCCTGTAATCTTTTATTTTAAGCAAAATACATAAACAAAAGAAAATAACGTCAGTGTTTTATTATTGTACACATGAATCCAAAATACACATTATATTAATCACCAAAATAAATTATTGTACCGGTTTGAAATGGTGGGAAACTTCAGTTTGCCTTGCATTCAGATGGAGAACATTTTATAGTAAGACATCCCTCTGGGACAATATACATTTTCATGGATTCAGTTGAAAGTTATCATATATTTTTTCATATTAAGGCTGTGTACATTAAATTTAGGACTGTGGGAAACAGAAAAAGAGCCTGATAAGAATCTTAAGTTATCATTTAATGCAATAGAAATGAACAAAGCCATTTCCAATAGCTCTTGCAAAAGCCCCTTAAAACAACAGCTTTCCACAGATTTCTGGAAAAAATAAAAAAGCAGATATCTGTCCAGACAATCTATTTTCATATTTGAATGGCTGTAGTCTCTTTCTTTAGGCTAGTAACTCTGTGCAGCATGTTTCCAGAAAGCACTTCACAGCTGAAATGTAAAACAGAGAACCCAGCTAAGAAAATACTCCCCTGTCTCTCTTTTTCCTCACGACAGAGCAAAGAAAAAGTAGTTTTGTTTAACCGACTGGAGCAATCTGAAAAATCAGAGCTCAGGTTGCGTACGTGTCAGCTTTTCCATCGCTGATACTGTTTCCTTCAGCTATTCTGCATTTATTTTTAAAAGGTCATTAAGCAAGACACAAAAGGTGAAGTGCAATGTTACAGATTTATAACCTGCCCGAGCACTTGTTAGACAAAGGGTCAATCTGCCTCAAACACAAAAGCTGAGGTAAAGGAGGCGTCTGCTTTCTACCCTGAAACATCAAAGTCCAGCAGTTAAAGCGAGCAAGACCAAACCCAGCTAAGAGTGAAATATATTAGGAGGGGATATTCACATCTGTGTTCTATCCTTTACCTTCCTTTAATCAACTCTTAATACATGTTATTTATTTATTTGAACTCTACCCTTCTTCACACTCAACTTGTCTTTTGCTGCATTAGACTACCTGCGACTCACATGAAAGAGAAGGCAACTTTAAAATATAGCCAGTATTTTTGTCCCAGTTAAATCAAATAGGTTAAACAACAGTCCAAGCTTCTTATCCCTACAGATTTTTTGCTAAAAGCTAATCATTCTTCAGGACACTTTTAAGTCTTACTGCTTTAAAGTGCTGCTAGTTCACCTCGTGTCTCATTAAGCAGTCAAATCTCTGGATTACGCTAAAAGCAAAATTTAAGGGCTTCTTTGATTGAGTCGCTATTTGAAAATATCACCTACACTGAAGGCAATCGTAGTCTAGCTTATATTTCATTCACAATCGTTTAAAAAATATAATTAGAGGAAAAGGTAAGAAGTTTAAACACCCAGTCTGACATCTTCTTTCACATCTCATGGTCAAATTGGTCCTGTGATATGCTGCCAACCTTTTATCGGAACGTTTCCACTAAAATTCTCTTTGTTACAAGTTAAATACTGGGGCTGTCTATGCTCAAAGAGGCTGCGGACCCAAAGATTTATTCCCTTGTGTATGTCTTTAAACAGGAACATTTTTATATTCAAAACTGAAGATAAAAAGGCAAGACCACATGGCTAGCATACATTTACAATTCACTTGCTCGTGAGCAAAGGCATAAACATGAGCGTGTGTTAACAGTCAGTGTGCATCATTTTGGTCTTCCTGTGTGGAATCCTTTCCTGCCCCTTGAAGAAGCATGCTGATACAAAGTGAATGGTTTTGATTTAAAAGTCTCCAAAGGGGTTTTATTTCACATCAAAAGGAAAACGTCATCTAATGAAAATTCATCTAACTTTCTGTTCTGTTTGCTGGTGGGTCACAAAAGAAAACCTCCAGCACCCAGGTGAAGCATTAAGCCATGATTCAAATTGCTGCATGAACTTTTGAACATCAGAGCTTAAAAATTCAGCCAGGTCTAGCCTTGTGAGTTTGGAAACAAGTTCAAATCGTAGGAGAACTCAGGCTGGCAGGGCCTGCAGAGACCTCCAGCCCGGCCCCTGCTCAGAGCAGGGTCAGCCCAGGCAGCTGAGGGGCTCAGCCAGGTGGTTCCTGAACTCCAGGGACAGAAACACACAGCTGCGATGTCAGCCCGTCCGCTGCCACACTGCCCTCATGGTGAGCAACTTTCTCCTTGTATCAGGTCAGAACTGCTCCCACTTAAAATTTCTGACCGTTGTCTCCATCCTCCTGCCACCGAGGAGGCTGGCAGCACCTTTGCAGTTACCCCCGTGTCTGTCTTGAACCGGAGGGGGCTCGGGGGAGCGCAGGCTCTACTCTAGATGTGGCCTGATGAGTGCTGAGCAGAGAGGGGTAATCGCTTCCCTCGATCTGGCCAGGCTCCGGGTGCTCTTCACCTTCCTTGCTGGCAGGACACGCTGCTGGCTCCTGCCGAGCTTGCTGTCCTCATCTTTAGTTTACTCCGAGGCTGCATCGCATCATCATGTGCGTCTATCTAGTTCCAGTGCTGAGCTCTTCCTCCCTGCCTTGGGCAAGCCTTCAGGCACAAATCCCGTACGCTCTGCCCTCCCCACGGCATGCTCCTGCCTGGCACTGGCACCCAGCGTGGGCAATTGACAAAACATCAATGGAGCGCTGCGGAGGAGGGATCTGCCTAACAATGCAAGGGCCAGATCTCTGTCCTCACATTGTTCCTTGCATTGTCTCGTTACTCCAAACATCATAATACAAACATCATTTGTAAGGCTTTCTTAATTTGTCACTGGTGGTGCTGGATCCTGTTTTTGGCTCTGAAGCAGCAGCTTTCCTTTGTTGTTATCCAGTACTTAACTAACACACGCTCTTCAGTTTTCCTGCAGTTTCTCATTGGGAGGCCAAGGTTTATTTATAACCCATATAAATATTTTCTCCAACAAAATGCTGCATGGAGTGAAGGGACAGTTTTTAATCTGCAAACCATCTCAGCCATTGTGTGCTACACATAAAGAAGGTTTAGATGAATACCGTCCTTTCTATATCATATTTCAGCAAATTTTAAACCAGATTACCCACGTACTCAAAGGTACTGAAATACCTGGCAAAACTACTCTCTGATGTTAAGATTGAGCTAAGCCTGTTGCCTCAAACTATTTCTTTGATGTCAAACATAGCCAGCACACAATCCACCACCTTTCCAATTTGTCAGTTTAGTTCTTTTCTTCTACCTCAGCTTGACCAAAAAACACTCAAATGGATGGTGTAAAGACAATGTAAGTTGCAAAATACTTTGAGGAAATAAGAAGCTAGAGAAGAGTTGGTAAGAAGAAGATACGCATTTGCAGAAAAGATCTGAAAGTCTAGATAAGATGACCTGGCTGTGACAGAATACTAACAAAGTAAAAAGAAAGTTTTTCAGAAAAGAAAAAAAAAATCTTCATTTAACCTTTTTTCTTTAATTATAAAAATATTTGGTTTTATAGCAACTGTATCAGCAAGCATTAGGGCATGCCCAAATTCAGTGATGACACTGCTTTGAGCAGGAGGCTGGACTGGATCACCTCTTGAAGTTCCTTCCAACCTGAATTATTTCATGATTCAATAGTCCTATGCAAAAATATACACCGCAATATTATTTTATTTCCATTAGGTCTATGTTACACTCTGTGGAAAAGGCAGATGGTAGAAAACAACCCTGAATCTTTCAGTTTGAGCAAAACAGCAATGTATCTGTTTCTTTCACGAGGGAAAGTGAAATCTGCCTTGGTAAGGCCCCCAAAATGCTCCCTGTGCTTCCCACTTCCTGGAAAAGGGAAAACCAAGTTATTTTAGCATGTTACACAGAACTGAGAAACAACCTACTAAGCAATGTTGAGAGGTATACCACTTCCAAAACCTGGAAAGCACAGCCATCACACACATGAGCTCCAGGAGCATTTGTATTTTGCACCCAATCAAAATCTGATGCTGAAAAAAAATTTCAGCAGTACTAAGATAAATAATATTGCTTAACTGAGTACAAGGAGTCCTGTATTTTCAGAGATCAAACACTTTAACAAAGGCTGTGAAGCATCTGCTGCTATTTTTTTTTTTCCAGGGAATGGAACTATACTAACTCTGATAAACAAAAGCAGCATGTGACCCAGCTAGGGACATCTGTTTGCTCTCTAGTTGTGATTTTTAAATACACTGCTAGAAGGGGAGGTTCAGTAAGTCAGGTAATGCGGGACAGGAGATTCAGCTGCCTTTGCCCTGTTTTGACAATTTTATACAGACAAGAGTCACGAGTGGCTGGAACCAGCACTGAGGTGACAGTAAAAATATGATGCTAAAACAAAAATTATAATGCAAGCAATTGTACCCTTCTTCAGGGCAGTATTTACTGCTGGTCTTATTTTTTCTTCCTTTAAAAAAAAAACAAAAACAAACCAACCAGAAAACCAAAAAGAAAAGAGTGAATTCAAGCTAAATGTGGAGAGACAACTAACTTGATGCTTTGGAAGAAATCCTACTCATCAGCACATAGGTTTTCATTTAAGTCAAATCGCATTTGTTTAAACAAGAATTAAACATAGCCACATGGTTGGCTTTAAGGAGAGTAAGAGGCTAAGACGACTAGCTAAAGACTAAGGAAAACATCAGAGTCTGAGTTACCAAGAACTGTTAGGTATCACAGACTGCGCTACTAGCTGGAAAAATAATACACACGCCATTCCTTGAAGCCATGTGATCTGTTCATCTGGTCGCAAACGCCAACAGGAAAGTAATTACTTTGATGGAAGCCTCCGCAGCGGTAATCAGGCTGGAAACATGCAGTGGGATGGCAGCTTCGAACCCATTGAAAGGAAGCATTTAACTGTTAGAGACCTCACTGGAATGATCCTAAATAAAAATGAAAGTTGTCTTTTGCCGTTATTTTTCCTCCTGTGTTTTCTACCCTATCAATTAACAGAGAGAGCCTGCTGGATGTGCTTTTGCACAAAATGGATGGTCTTTTCGCAGTTATTTATTTACCTTTCTTTTCATCTTAAAATGAGTATCCATACATGCTTTTCTTGTCTCTGCACTTCTCACAAGCTTGAATAAACGCAGGAAAGCAGCCTGGGTTGGTTTTATCCCCGTGTCCGGTCTGGGGGCATCGCTGCCACGCAAGATGCAAATGCTGCCAGCAACTGATTGCATTAAACAACAATGATTAATACAACTTTAACAAAGTAATGGAAGGTTTCCTTGTCATTTTCCATGAAATCTAAATAAAAGACTAAATTGGATTTTCCAGTAGCCTTTCAACTATGCTTTTAGCTGAACAACCACCTGAGCCTATGCCGTGGCCTGCGGACACCCCGATGTCCTGCTCAGTTGTCTTCCCTCAGAGCCTCTTTGTTTGCTTGGACAAAAGGACTGAATTGCAGTAACTAGGAAAACTGCTCAAGTCTGTCTTAATGACAAACATTATTTAATCCCCAAAAGGCAAGAATCTGGAGTCTGTGTGTCTCTATGACGAAACAGCCAGGATGTCACCCACCTGTTTTAGGTTTTTTGTGAGCTACTAAGACTCACAAAGTGAGCAACTATCATGAGCAAGAGTCATCATTTCTGGAGTATACACATACACTCAGAAAATTTCCATTTATATTAAATCCAGAAGCATCCTTAATATATTTTCTAGTTTGTGGCTCATTTTGCCAAAGGGACCTTACCAAACATTGCTTTTAATTTTCACAAACAGGAAATCTTTTACACATGAACAAGGAAGTTGGAGGCTTGTCCCAAACAAAAGGCACAATCTTCCAAGCTTCTGTCAGGTTTTCATTTTCCTGAAATGATACATCAGCAAGCATGGATGACTGCATTTTACTAACTGCTTGCTTCAATTTACTGGATCTAAGGGGAAAAGTGTAACAAAAGCTGCAATTAATACATACGCTGACGGCCCGGGGCCCTCAGCCAGCCAGGCAGCTGTGCCCGCAGTCCATGTGCTTTCTCAGGACACTTAATGGCCCTGATCTGTAGATAACGAATAAACCTATGATACAGAGAAAAGCTGCGACACAATCTCCTGTGCTAGAGTGCAGGGAACAGAAGGATACATTCTAGCTGTAACCAGCAACTCCAGAGCAGATGCAAACAATAGATAAAGATGAAGAGTACTTCTGGAATTGGGCTTTTAAGATTTAAGGGGAAGTGACAGTGGTCAACTCCTTTTGGTAGCAGGGCATTCGCAGGAGTTTATCCCTCTGTGCTTTCCATCACGCTGGCGGAAATAAAGAGGTTTTTGCATAAGCAGGTACTCTCCCTGCTGCGTCTTTCCCCGTCTCTCCCAGGAGAAAAATCAAAAGCCATTGCATCGGTGGACTTTACTGGAGGTTTAAAGGAAGCCTACCTAACCACCTTCAAGAGTAGGCCATGTATTTTTAGCACTTCAGACACACGTAAAGGTACGTGGGCAAAATTCCAGCACAGCTTGTTTCAGAATTGCTCCCATCTTAAAAAATCCTAAATTCAGAGAGCCCTTATCTGAGATGTGTACAGTTTTGACCTGGGAAGTAAAAGGCATTCAACAGGAGAAAATAGCTACATTTTTTTGGCAGTGATATGATCCCTTCATCTTTTTAATGGCCCTTGGTACACTTCTGAATCAATAAAAACTCTACTACTGAAAATATCACCTGCAAACATTTTTGGTAATTAGAACTTTAATTTTTAAAAAATTGCATTTTCAATACCTAAAAGCCTTAACAGAGGAAATTCATGATAGGACCAGCTATAGATCATACTATTTGATTCAAATTACATTTTCAATATTGAAAATGTACATATCACTCAAGTGACAGTAGAATTATCACGCTTCTGAAGAGCGTCCATTGTGAATGCTCAGAGAATTTATCATGAGGCAGTGAAGACAACTGCACTGAGCAAGTGACATCACTTAATGCTGCAAATACTACAATTGCAGTTGATAAAGACAGCAAGAGATGGCTTCATTTCCAGAGACTGGCATCATCCTTGGTGATACTGATGCATGCTAATCCTTGGCTAAATATCCATTTAGAGTCTTCAAGGGTCATAAAATAAGAACAATAGTTCATTTCCAGCTAAACATAACCACACTGTTTTTGGAATCATTCAAAAAACAAACATCTCCAAGCGATATGTGACTCCTGACAGACTGGCTCACTGTGGACTTTGGTCCAGTTGCCAACTCAACCAGATTTACTTCCTTTTTGGAAAAAAAAGCACAATTGTAATTGCAGTAAGTCTCTCATAATCAGTGTCTGCTCAGAGGAAATGTCTCAACACTATATACAGTCAAGAAGAAAATACGTGAGCAAACACTCACAGACGTAGAAGCTGCATCAGGAATGTATCAGCACACCAAGACCGTACATGCAGTACCTTCAGATCCTTGTTTCAAAAGCACTGCTTCCAACAGCAAAACGTACATAAGGGATCATTTCACTTCTGAAACAGATTTGTTTCTAAGAGGAAATGTCATTAACAGCAATACTGAACAAGGGATTCTACTGAGAAAATATGAAACTTACCTTTTGTAAACAACAGAAGAGTTTCAGATGAAAATACAGTTCAGGTACAGTCTGCTTATCAGTTATTGGAGTTACTGGTTCCTTTCTTCCTTTCTTCTCAGAAATTCCATGACACGACAATTGGATTCACCTTCTGAGGTTTTTTTATTACTTCTAACCTGCAAGCTATCTGCAAGTGCACATGTCCAAACAACAGCAAGATCAATTTTGACCTCTTAGTCATGCATGTTTGCCTTAGAGTTGTTAGCCCTCTGGTGACCAAGTGAAAGATTTTCGCCTTTGACTTTCCACTTTGTTAAGGTAGCCCTAAGACTTGCATCAACTAAAATCTAGCAGTAGGATGTGTCAGGATACTGGCATATGTTAAAGTCGTCACAACAAGCGTGCATCATGCATGGAAAAGATTCTAGACGAAATCTCATATTCAACTCTGAGGAAAAAGCCCAAATATTTTCTCAGATAAGAGTATTCTCTTCCTTTCCTTTTTAAATCTTGGCGTTATGACCTGACACAAGCAGGGAGTGTTTTCTTTAGCAGTAATGTATCAAACGAGCCACATCTCCAGTAGAATTTTCCTTGCCAAACTCAGTTTATATCCTGAGCAAAATTTTCCCAAAGACTTTTGGCCATTAGCATTAACCTTACAGTTATCTGGATTCACGATGAAGTGTGTCTTCCTAAAAAGCCATTGTTAAGTCTCTGTTTATATGATACTCCATCTTATTTCTGCAGGTGGCACCAGAAAGTGGGCTTCACGATGGCTTCAAGTTTTTCCCTTAATAAGAAAAAGAAGCCTAGTGGAACCTTTGCCATAACTTGCAAAGAAAAATAAAGATAACCAAACACATCACCCCCTGTATTGACCCCAGCCACAACACAGGGAACAGTTCTGTGAGCCGAGGCATACTTTCACAAGTTAGATGGAGCAGATGACCTCCTTTTTCCCAGCCCAAGTTATTCCGTGATTTTACAGACCTAACAGGTTACAAAACCACATCAGAGGAAACAATGACCACCTGTTACAGCTTGTGACTCTTCCTTTAGCGACAGGGAAGAATTTCCTTTGCCGGCAAATGTAGCGGTTTCATTCCCCGCCTAATGCAAACTGCTGTCTGGAGACATCCAGGCGCCTGCCCTGCAGCAGTACGGACACTGTACTTCTGGGCCTGTTTTTAGAACTATATTTTTTAACTTGCATCTTTCCTTTTTCCTTCTGTGTCTTTTGTATGAATCATACATTGAGCATGCTATTTTTAATCTCATGAAAACAGATATTCTGCTTGACTTAAAATGCCTATCGATCAATTATACAAGCACAATTAAACGCTTACGTGCAGAACTACTAAGTGTCATTTACTTCAGATCCTATTGTAACATTAACAATGTTAAGTCCAGGTGAGGCAAACCCCTGTGCTAATATGCAATATGCAGATGATTACCACTGCAGACAAACGTCTTATTTTCTCACTTTACCAGGTCAGGAGTCAGTTTTATCCTGAGCGCGGCATGAAACACGCTGCCCGCAGAGCGGAGGCGGGCAGTGCTGCACTGCCCCAGCTCCAGCTGAAAGCCACAAGTCAGCCCATGCCATTCAAAGATTTGTCTCCTAACTTCCTATCAGACCCTCCAATGATGGAATCTTCACATGATTTTCTTATAACCCCATTATTTCTGGAACATTTTGAAAAACACTTTTTTTTTAATCTAATCTCTTAAACTAAAAAAAAAAAAAGCCTTACTTACCACAGCATGAGAACCTGGAATAAAATTATTACAGCTTGAATATTAATTGTCCAGTATACTTACTAAAATTAAGCAATTAAATATTTAAAAGATACTACATTCCCCCCTCCCCCCCCCCCCCCCAATAACCTGCAGAAGGATTCTCAAGGGTAGGTAAGAAAGGATCTCACATGCAGCCACTGTGCTTCTAAGTCATCACTGAACTCTCTTCAGATCTATCAAAATTACAACACAGAAAAATGTGAGAACTGCTAAATTAATGTGGTTTAGCGCACTAGTTCTTCAGACTTATTTATAAGGAAAGGTCTCACTCATGTACACAGGCACACAGTTTAAAGATTAAATAGGCTAATTCTAAAAAATACTGAACAGGATGTTCTCAAAAGGAAAACAACTTAAAACTCAGAACAGCTAAAATTTCTTGGTACTTCGTTCTATGCTAGACAAACTGCAAAGAACTGCTGTATGTGCACTCACACTTGTGGATTGACAAATACATATAAGCTTAATGAAAACAGTACAGAAACGTCAAAGCAGGTAAACAGCTATTAAAAATTATCTGACAAGAACTGACACTTTAATCTGCATCCACAGTATTTAATTTGTTTGAATAATATAGTTACAGATAAACAGGTTCACTCCATATACAATTACCGATACCTTTTTTTAATACAGCTCATATTCCAGTACATCAACACTATTTTATTTACAAGGTATTTATGTACATTAACATCTTTCTAAAGTCAGTGCATTGTCAATAAGTTTTATACAATAATTTACAAAGTGAATGTAGTTAATAGTTAACTTAATAAATTTACTACTAATTCATGAATTAATTTAATTTAAAAAATTAATTACAACCAATGTAACAAACACAGAAGATCAAATAACATTAGTAGATTGTGCTACCTGCTTAAATAAAACATTTTAAAGGAAATCA
The DNA here is from genome assembly GCF_017639655.2 of Falco naumanni. Taxonomy (NCBI): domain Eukaryota; kingdom Metazoa; phylum Chordata; class Aves; order Falconiformes; family Falconidae; genus Falco; species Falco naumanni. Next base: position 110,496,505 of record NC_054054.1, on the reverse strand, counting down.
GTTGAAAATCTTTCACTTTTCATGGAGTTTGCAGAGGGAGGAGCAGACAAATGGGCACTGAAAAAGCTTCTAACCTAGAAATTCACAAGTCATGTTTGATTTTTTTCAGTATCAATGTTTAGATCACTTTAAAGATAAAAGACCATATAGGATAGGGAGCAACACTTACAAGTAAGAAAATACTTATTTTGGAACTGATCTGTTGCCCTCAAAGAGGCACGACCTCCAATAAAGGCAAGGGTTTTTTTGCCTGAGCGAAGGCAGCAAGATCAGCTGATACAATTTCTGAAATGGACAGAACTCGGATCTTTCTGGAAATTATAAACTTACTGGTAGGTTTGGCATTCTTGTAAAACACATTAAAATGAACCCAAACATTTATTTCAGAGATCAACCGTGTAAATATCAATTTTGTTAGTGAAGATAAAAAATCTAAAGAATTTGGAAGATAACACATGACAAAATTAGTAAGCTGCTTAGACTCAGCTGAAGAACAAAAGGCCAAAAGGCTGAAACTTTTATTTTCATTCAGATATGCAAAAAATTTAACACTGAAATTGTTTAAAGAAATACCTGCTCAAAAATAACCATCTTTTTTCCAGTCTCTGCTAAGACTCAGTCATGCTTTCCTTCATGCATTAAGCCTGTTGACTTAAAAGAGCATGTTGCAAGGGCACGGAAAGCAATTCTGGTTTAATTGCAAGTATATGCATAACCTGTCGCAAAACCAGAAAATTTGAAAAGGCAACCAAATTTTGGGAAAAAAAAGAAGAAGAAAAAAAAGAAACTCCATCAAATTATGAAACGAATGGAAAAAAATATCCATCCATGAATGCTACGATCGCTACCTGACAGCCACAGCTTCTTATTTGTTTGAAATACACAGTGGATAATTCACAGCCATTCACTCCAGAGCCCTTACAATAACAAAAACAAACTATGTTTCTGAATTTAATTATATGAATTTTTAAAAGTGCAAATTCAAAAGCAACACCAGTCATGAAACATAAGCTCAAGCATCTTTCCTTCCAAAAGCTGGGAACATTTTGTGCAATGTGCACATTTTAAGACACCATGCGTGTAATCACAACTACTCTCTTCAACCTGAAGTTTCTTCTTGAGGCATCTCAGAAGTCTGAGACAGCACTCTTCAGGCAGAAAAGCCATTCCTGAAACATGTTGATCTGCACAGCCAACACACAGAGAAAACACAATTATAATAAACCATTCAAGCGTAGAAATTAATCTCTTCTCAAATTATGATTTGGTTGTGCTCCCAACATACAGAAAAGAAAGCAACTGACACACATTAGTGGTGGCAAAACCGGAAGCTTCTCTTACTCTTGATGATAATTCTTTAAGTTTGTGCACTTTTCCTTCTCTTGCTTTCCCTGTTTTGCCAATAAAATGCAATAAAACTGCAGGAAAAAGGAGGTAGCAATATCATGTTGTCCAAAAGACAACACTACAATTTTTTTTCCCCATTATCTTAAACCTAAAGAGAGCCTTAGGGGTTTGTTAGAACGGTTGGTAAACTCTGCACTACTTCATTTAGCTCTTATTTGGACTATTTAATTTAGCTCTTATTTGGTCCTAGTCGGCTTTTCTCAAACCATTTTATTTAAAGGCCAATGGCAGTCTCAGCCTGATGTCTAACATCAGAAATGTTTAGAGCATGTAGTGAGATAACAGAACAAAACAATACTATCTTTATATTAACTGCTATTTAATTAGGGGTTTCTTTTTGTGCTTTCAGATCACAGGGTACAATAACTACACTTAGGTTATCTGTTTCAGTGACATTTTTGCCAAATTTAAGTTTCAGGATGTCATCCCTCACATTCTCAAAACAGTCCATGGAAGACCATCTGCTTACTGTAAAACACAGTACTTCTTATAATCAGACTCAAAATCTTCATCCATGCTGCTCGTGTCTGCCATCTTTTTGCCATCTATCTTTGGCAGAAATTGTGCATAGTCTACCCCCTGCTGCTCGTAGAAAAGAATGTAGGCAGAGTCGGTGTCGATTTCATCAGGATGCAATTCCTGAGAAAGAGAAAAACAGTGTCTCAAATATGCAATGGGACAACTGTGTTACCGTCACTGAACTTAAATACACACAATAACTTAAAATACACACAACTGCCCTAGAAACAGTATTTTTAACCAGCCACTTACAACAGGAAGAATCACATTTTCTGTCTCCCTTATTATAGCTATCAGGCGCCGTTATTTACTTGAAAAGTACGACAGATTTTATAGTGATAAATGCAAATACTTTGAAATGTCAGAACTTAATTATTCAGTAATTGAATACAAAACTGCTAGCATCATGAAGAAATATTCTTGGACTTCCATTTTTAGTCATTTTTCCATCTTTGTACAAAATAAGCATCTTTCCTTAACCACAGTAGCAGCTGATGAACAGATGTTAACTTGAAAAAAATTTCACGTCGAATTTCAGTTAACAATTTTAATATTTATCCGACACAACTTTTGAGATACTTATGATTTCAAAGAACAGTTCTCACCAGATGTAAATTTCTTTGGCTCTAGGTAACCAAGACAAAAATTATTTGCGACAAAAATAAATGGTTTACCTTACAGCTACTGTCATTGTAGCAGTACCACTTGTTGTTTGGGTTTTTGGCATAAGTGACGTAATGACCCCCTCCCATAATTCCTGAATGGCACTGAAGAAAATGAAGAAGAAAATAAATTCTAGATCAAACATCAAACCCCAGAATTCACAGAATACATTCTTCACAAATCATGATCTTTAAGTGAACAGTGCTTCATGACAATTAATACATCTGGAGCTGACTAACTTTATATATTTAAGCAGAAAAAACACTATGCAAAGATACACTTTTCAGTTGTACTTAGTTTTATGGCAAATTTATACGCTGACAATGGCCCTGCTTTGTTCTTCTCAATAGTTTCCTACTTTCTGTAGTGAAAACAGTAGAGTAAATGCATTTAGTCAAAACAAATGGCACGCAAAGATAGTTTACTTCCATCAAAAAAAGTCAACTTACCGAAATTGCATATAGATTGTAAATAGGGTTAACGCACACTTCTTCTCTTTGGTCATCTGTAATATCATCCTCGCTGTGGTTATCAATTTGACCATTGATACTGCCATTACTATATGCATTCTGCTCACAGATGTATCCGTTGGCTAGAGTCATCTCATTGTCCTGAGCAGTATATAGTTCACTCTGGCTACCACCCAAAATCTGCCCTCTGGTAAGAGCATCACCTTGATTAGAAGTAAATCTCTGCTCCTGGTCAGTACCGTTCTCTTTACTTGCATCCAGATTTTCTTTGCTACTTGACAGTTTGTTTTTACCCAGTTGTGGTAGCCGCAGGCGCCCTTTACCTCTTCCTAAAGTCCTTGGGCTACTATTTGGGCTACTGTTTTTACTTGAAGGACAGCTGGCTCCACTCTTCCTCCCCAAAGATGGAGATGCTATAACAGAAAACACGTGGACTACTAAGATAAGTGAACTTGTAGTCTACTTTTTTTTAGAAGTGTTTTTTTCAATAACCAAACATTGAAACCCACTGTTTTGCTACAACTAATAAGTACATAGAGGTAAAACTATCTTTGCATACACACATACATCCACCTATAAACCGAAATTTAACTCTCTTATGCAGGATCACATTCCTCACTCTTAATCCAGCCCACTTACACAAGCAGACAGTGCCAACATCTACTGTTACTGCATAATATTTTTTTTTCCTTTCCTTTTTTTTTTTTAATTTAAATTATAAAGCTTCACTAAGCTTTCTACGGCACACAATAACAGAAATCGGAAACAAGCATTTCAAGGTAAATTTTGGCCGAAGAAACATTAAAACTATGTTCATAATATAATTTTCCCCCCCCTCCAATTTATCAGTATTAACTGGAATTTTCCCTAATTATTACCCACCTTTGATATTATTCAAGACAGTAGTGTTAAGGGAAGATGGACTTCTGTTCAGTGTATCTCCTTCCCCGGGTGGGTAAGTGATCTGCAGATCTGCTTTTCTAGACTCCCCTTGGAGAGTCCGTGGTTCAGGAAGGCTGTCAACCTGAAGTGTTAGCTGCTTTCTTTGAAACTGACTTGGATCCCTTTGTACCAAAAAGGCACTTGGGTCAAAATTTTCTCTGGGAAATTTAACAATTTTCTGAGATTTTATCCAGCGTCCATTTACGAACTGAAATCTTTTCAGGTGAATGATCTAAGGAGAAACACGTGAAAGAAAATTAAAGGGGAACAATTACATCACACTGAGTAATTTCACTGTTTAAAAATACTTTTTCATGAAACACACACATTTTTATCATACGCTGATAAAAAAACCCAGTAATAACGCTGTCTGTTACAATTTGGATTTTGGGATCAAACTGGTAAAATATGGAACTAATATTTTCATGGGGAAGTGACGGAAAAGGTTGCTTCAATTCATTGATCAGCACCGCACGTTCGGAATAACGTACCGAATTTGAAAAGTGACAAATGCAGGTGTTACACAACTAGACAAAAGATGAGGTTACTGGAAAGACTGCCTGAGTGTGAATTCTATGTCAGAACAGATGACACAATGCAAAACACCACAATTTCTTGTAATGTATCAGCTAAAAAGATTCAGAAGGATCTGAGGCTTGCTTTATTTGCCTGCATTACAGAAATGCATGAAGCAAACTACGTCAATACCCCTCCTGAGACTGTGAACAAAAGCAAATCCTACTCAGAACAAGGAGACATACCTAGCAACTGAAATTTGTGATCAATGTACTTTGGTTTTGTTGCTGTAGAGGAAAATTACACAAGCTCATACCAAAATTGGGGGAAGTCTCCAAAGATCCAGTTTTTTGGTGGCCAAACAATGGGTCTTGCATTTGGAACAGTAGTACATCTCATCCTCCCCTAGTTCTTCCTCACTGGTGAAGGCTCTAAGACAACTATCCAGATTGATGGGCTCTGCTTGGGCTCGTCGGCTTTGTTCAACACTTTCATGTTCTTCCACAATCTGAAGTGAGATAAAACTGTATCTGACTTGGAAACATATACATACTGCTCAGAGGAAGCCTCTATTCACAGTATCACACAAATATCATCATATAGTTACTTAGGTTTAAAGATTAAAACTAGATGCACTAAGTTTTAGCAGATATTTTATTTCAGTTATGAAGAGGCAGACATACAAATAATGCACTGTCCTTATTCTTGAGTTTTGCTTACAAAATTATCCTTAAAGCACAAGTTTATAGACTCATCTCACAAATTTGAACCGCTATTCTAGATTCATTTGCCTATAGGCTTACCTTTTGATATGTTTTGTTGACTGTCTATAGCACTGGTGTGCTTAGAAAATTTATCAAATTAACATATTTTATAATACATTGTGGAGACTAGATCCTAAGCAACGCACAACATGCAGACAATACACTGTTGAGGTTTCTTAAAAGCTTCCATTCCACATTACGGTCACGTAAGAAGTCTAACATTAAGACATTAATGTATCCAGAAAGTGGTGAAATGGGCTGTGCTTCAGAGCTATTAACAAACAACAAAGGGTTTACATTGAAATTTTACCCGTTCTTGTGACGTCTGGTAGCGCAGATGGAGTGCTGTTGGATCCCAGTCTACAGCAATGTAAGCATTCCCGACACACGCTCTATCTTCTGTGCACTCAATTTTACAGCCACGGCAAAATCTAAATCAAGAAGTTAGATGTGGTAAGTAAACTGTCTAATAACTAAGTTTTACATTACATCACACTTCAATTCCGCTCCTTGTTTTTTAACATATGCACTCTCAAAGACGCAGGCCGTGCCTCCAGTGTAAAAGAGGCATTTTTACAAAACAATAATCAGTGTCAGTTTGCTGTTTTAATACAGGATTTGAGAAATGGAAGCAGTTGGGTGAGCTCAACCATCCACCTGTGTATAATGCTGACCAAGCCCACCTACAACACCCAAAAACTACAATGCTCTGTCTCCACAAGTATTTTACATCATGATAGCTAATGTACTTGATTTATGCAGCTGTAAGACTTTTTTTTTTTTAATGAATATATGGCCTGAATATCTTCCAGCAAGGCTCTGGAATTTTTATTAGCATGTCTTTGTGTAGGTAAAAACCCAAGCACGCTTCCAAGGTGAATTTCTAATTGTCTGTTGTAGTCCTTACTCTTCAAATGGCACAGGAACTAGCCAGGGTAGATCATATACATCTAAAAGTTTGGCTTCATATGAAGCCCCTACAAATCATCCAAATATGTACACATATGTGCTTACATATATATACACACATGCACACAGAATATTGTAAGGGGTTAGAAGGTTTTTGATAATCACATCTGTCTCCTAATTTAAAGTTTCTGTGTCAGCACGGAGTTCAGCTCTCCAAGGCATAAAAGCTATATTACAGTGAAAGTCTGCCATGTGAGAGTTTTGCCTAAATTAGATTACAGATTCTTATTGTTTGATATTACCTCTGAAGTCTGAAATGTATCACAAACCCATTACCATAAATTACCTTTTTGCTGGAGTGATTCCCTCCCTTAAACCTAAAAAGGACAATTTACCTGTACCACGGACACCAAGCACAAGAATTTCCATCCTTCTGAACAACCCTTAGGGTGAATGGATACTGATACCCCATGCTATCATCACTGAAACAGAAGAGAATGCAACGTGAAAAGTGAGCACTCATTCAGACTGCCAATTACCTTCCTTCACTATCTTGCTATGTTTACTTTAAAAAAAAAAAATTGCCCTCAAAATCATAATTTTTATTAGATTGTGCTATAAAAACAAGACTTGCCTTTACTTCGCTCCAATTTGTCAGATACAATTAACTATCAACAACTGCATGACAATAAATCAACCGATTTGTGTAAAGCCAACCTTTAAATGCAGCTAGGAGGTACAGTACGTTTACATTAATTATTGCCATTATTATGAGAAATCATAGCTGATAAAGATGAAGGTGAATATAGTTTTAAACCTTGTCACCAAGTCTAAGCCACTGTATTATGTCATTCAAGCCAAGGACCGAGATGCCAGACTCACCAGTCCTGTGCATGATTACTGGCTTCCTGAGGCGGGAGAGGGCTGGCCAGCCTGGAAACCTGAATCCACACTGCATCATACAGGTCTCTCTTCCGTGTATGAACTGTACAAGGAACAATTAGTGGCATTCCAAAGAGACTAGGACGATTCTTCTGAGATGAAAGAAAATATAATTCTGTCCGCATCTGTGTATGTGAAATAAAAGAATGACTCAGATATGAGTACGCATTAACTCACGTTACCGTAATTACTAGGATGCTGACCTTGTTACTTATTTCAGGCTTTGGCAATTAAAATAAAGCATTAATTCTCTATTGAAAGTACCCTATTTCAACATTTTTTCCCAGTATTAAATACTGTAAATTTTGATCACTGACTTAAACTTTTTTGCATTTATATATTAAGACAATGTTGTTTAGGTATTAGATGACATTAAACATAGATCTGTAATTCAACCATGTAAATATTTTATATTTTGTATAATGTATATTTCTTACTTTTCCCATCACATGGTAATATTGTAATGAAGACATGCACCTAATGACACTAATGCCTGTCCCCAGATGACCCCTACACTAGGCAAGCCAATGTTTGCTAGAGAAAGAACACTTCTCTCTAAACCTAAAGGAGACACTACAGATTTGTACTCAACTTATTCCAAGCAGACAAATTAACCTTCATGCTACATCCTCCATTTATAAGGAAGATTTAACACACCAGTTTAATGACACTGAGGTACAGCCAAAGCTACTACATTCCACAAGTGTTATACAGGTAAGATTATTATGCATTGGTAAGATTTTTGACAATGACAAACACGGATTTTTGGAACAGTTTCCACAAACCACTTCCACTGGTTTTTTAGCTGTATGACTAAAGCTTGTAATGGCTCAAAAGCATTATACCCACGCCTACAAGATTCTGCAAAATCTGAATCAAGGTAACAGTGGTAACAGTGGTTAGTGGCCACTGCTTGAGAGAATAAAGCAAAAGGCCCCGTACAAACACACGGTGAAGAGGGCAGTCAAATGGCCTCCTGGCCCATATCCACCAGGCTCTAAACACCACCAGGCTCTGAAGTCTGGACACAGTGCATACAGAACACGAGGCTGTCTGAGGTGTTCAGTCATCCAGCTTTGACATTTAGAGTTCAACTTCAGCACTGATGCTTTTACAAAGAGTAGTTCACGCCAACAGAATGACCCAGGAATGTACTATATAGCTTCACTCTGTTTCTGTGCAAGAAATAAGGCTTTTCCACATACTGGGAAAGAAATGCATTTCTAGTAGCTCCTCTAATTAGAATTTTTTCTGCTCAAAGAGTCTGGAACATTTAATCAGGGAGTTAGTGAACGCCCAAGTATGTATCTCAGCATTAAAGAACTGGGAAGCATGCCAGTACTAAGGAAAGAAAAATACACCAACGCTAGACATAACTATTTAAATTTACAAGAGTTGTGTTTCTATAGAACTTGGCGCCCACTTAAGAGGAAAATGTATTCACTCCCTCTTCTTAAGAAATAAAGATTAATTTATCATACGGACATTGAAAAAAATCCTCACTGGCTTTCCTTCAAAGTGTGTTACGTGAACAGTTTATAACAAATGCAAAATGTACTAACCATTTTCCTGTGGACTGCAATTATATACCCTGTACAGGGACTATCCGAGAGCACGGGCACGTGACCGTTGAGAGTCCAGTTGGCAAGGTTACGCTCTGTTCCACATGGCACTACAGTATTTGGCATTCCGTTTGGAATGAGGGTTGGTTTAGGAAGGTCCCCATTCATCATTATGTTGGGTGCTCCATTAGCTGGTGGCCCAGTCGAGACATCTGTTGACAGACGATTTACACCCTCAATTATCTACAGTAACCAGAACTGATCACATGATTTTTATCCTTTCCACCCTGTTCAATGCATTTCAGGAAATATCTTCTACTCTCCTTAAGACCAACATCTAACCTTTATTTGCCTACAACTTCGCAAAATCAGAGCATGCAAGAGCAAAGAACAGCAGAGGTGTTTACAACCCATATAAGAAACCACAAGCAATAAAAGCAAAACCACACACCACACTTCCAATTTTTTACTTGTCCTGCCTTAAAGCCAATCCACAAGCAATAAAACATTTTGTTCAAGACATCTTGCGTCTTGAACTGAAGTAAGTATATAGCAACCTTCAGACTGCTATTCTGGGCATGATCCTAAAAAGGATCACAGATCATCAGTAAATGATCTGAGACTGCACACAGCTCCTTTGTGGATCAGAACTTTTATTTGTCTTGTCTTTAATCTTTAATGTTTACTTAGTAATAAGTAATAAGGTTTTCTCATGAATGTCTCCAGTACGTAAGCACTGTGCATTTTAAATGAGGATTAAATGCACTTAAATAAAGGAAAATAAGTATGTTTTGCTTTACCTGTCTGCACAGGACTTGATGCTGATGTAGGGGATCCTGGAATTGGTATTTCAAATGCACACAAAAACCCACTCACTGATAACCGGACTTTCTGGTTGTCTTGAGGAAAGTTCTTCAGCAAAAAAGGGGAAGTTAGTCAGACCTGCATATAATGCTATCCGTGACTCTGAATGTGTTCTGTTCTTTTGAAAATAACGTATCTATCAGCTCATCCTTCCCCTCCCAGCTGCTTTCTTGCACCTCTCCAGAAGGAAAAAAGGAAGCCAACAAGGACACTCCTTTGCAGATCTCTGCACCAAGACCTGAAAGAGTTTTTACTGGTTCTCTAAACAGACTGACAGCCCCTAGTTTCAAGCAGCTTTAATCATATTTAATGAGAGCAAAAAAATGTACACATATATACATACACACTATGCAGAACTAAGCCAGTCATTACTTATGCCTCCGATATCTTGAGCGTTTAAACTCATCACAGCACTCTAACTTGAGATTTATTACCTGAAGATTATTTTATCCTTTTTTTCCTAAAAATATCAGTAGTAATCAATTCAATTAAACTTCTGCAAGCTTCTACATCACTAATAATTTTGTTTACAAGTAGTTTATTTTGGTTCAGTTTAGTTTGATTTTATATCTATTTAAAACAAGCCAAAGCATACTTTAAGAATGAAATAGAAGTTCATATAGAGCTATAGCTAAGCTGACTTTATCATACTTTAAGTTAAATTATTTCACAGTTCTTCTAAACAAAGCTTAATGCCAAAAAGATGGTAGTACGTCGCTGTACACAAATAACAAACAAAACCACCAAAGGTATGCTACAGCAATACTTAATTTTTTTTCTTCTTACCTTTATATTGGAGCTATGCACTTCTGCAAGTAGAATCTGTTCCGGTTTCAGCCCGCAGAGTTCACTTAACTGTTTTTTCAAACCTGTATACTTTTCATCCATGTTCAACCTCAAGCCATATCGAACAGGAGTAGTACCATCTAATTTAATTACTTTAAAGGGGAAAAGAAACACACTGGTCAGCAAACCAGGAAAGTTTTAATGAGAACAATATATTACAGCTACTTACTTAGTAGAAAGTATTTTTTCCCCACTTGAAGATATGATTTTAAAATATTTTTTTAACCAGTTCAACTTTCAAGGCTTGAGACAAATGTCAGAAATCTCTTGCCGCATAGGCAGTAGAAAATGGTTTCAAAATCTGTTTCACTTTTTTATCATCTTTGCTTCTTTGCCCACAATACATCAGTTTTTCATAGCATAGTTCATGACCCATAAAGTAATTTGTGTTTGTAGACTCCCCCCAGCCCTTCTTTTTTCACTCTGTGCAGATTTAAAGACAACCTTCACGACACAGTGAACAGAAGGAAAGTTCTCAGAATCTCCATTTTGTATGTTTCTGCATTAAGTCATTTAGTCAAGACTGAAATGGGCCATCTATGCTCTCTTTTTAAAGGGTTTACTTTAACTGTATTTCAATGAAAATTTGGGTACTCTATTATATTACAATGGTTATACTATTTTTAAAAGTAAGTACCACACCAACGAAATCTGGATGTTTCCTAGATGTTCTATATATACAATTTTTATTTTAGTAATGACAAGTTTATAGGGAATTAAACACTACTACTCACCTGTAATTTCTAGGTGCATGTAGCTATCCATTGGCAAAGGCAAGGATAAAAAATTAAAAGGGTCAAATCTAACACTTATATGTCCACAAGTTTTACATTTTACTTGTGACTTCAGCTGCCCATGAAATAAATCCACAACAATGGATCTGTTTCTTCTCAGATGGTTTTCCCAGGCCTAAAGTGAAGTATGACACAACAACACAAAGTTAGAAACTGAAGACTATTTGCTTGAACTACAGAAAGTAGTTTCATGGGAAGTCAAATGATTTCCATAGAAGTTGTTTACCAATTTCTAATAAATAGGAAGTATTTCATTTCAACATGAATAAAGAAAAGTTAATTCAATTAACACTATAATCAAGGTACAACATCATTTAAAGTACTTCTGAAAGGACCATCGGGTATCTTGAAATATTTTGATGCTCCACAATTCTGAAAAGTTGTTCAAAGTGACTGTGAAGTATCATCTCTATACCTTTATTATAATACCTAAACCTCATTTTCAGCTCAAAGGTGAAACTGACTCCTCAAATCAGAGATATAACAAGTTCCAAAAGACAGCAGAGTCCTGAAAAAGTACTGCAACAGCCAGCCTCATCAAAAACTTAGCAGCTTAGTACTGTAAGGAAAAAAAAAAAGCAAACAAACCCCAGCCCCAAAAAGTTTTAACTCATACCTCTGCTGCTACTTCCCAGTCTGGTCGACCATCACTGTCTTTCAGTTCAACATATGGCTTATCATGAACTCTGTTCAAATCCTCATGAAGACCATCCAAAAGAAAAGCCAGAAGCTCCTGTGAGTCTTGCTGTTGAAAGCCATTAAATCTTGGTGCATATTTTGCTATTGTCCACTATAAAACAAAAGCCAGAAAGTTATTTTAACGTCATGTAATAAAAGCTGTAAGAATAAAGCAAAATATTTTAGACAAGACACCTGCTGTCAACGAGCACAAATTCAATTGCCAGGAATTAAAGATAACCCTCTACGCTTTCAAAACAGAAGACCGTTCACAGGCAAATACATAATCTTTTGTCCATAACAAGTGCTATAAAAGCCACATCTTATACCACAGCCTCTGATTCACACCACGTAACTCCTCTGAACTTACAACCACTGAATCATGATTATATTCCACAGAAAGCGGCTCAAGTCCTGAGCACCAGGACCGATGAATCCTGGCCTCCTGGAAATGTGCACCTCACCCCTGCACAGCCCCTTCCTGAAAACCTCCCCTACGTTCCTTACAGGTGAGAAAGCAAATTCTGTGATCCGTTTCAAGTAACATCTGTGATAACGAACTGCCCAGGATACGGTCACTGGCTTCACAGCCAACTTCTAACATTTGAAACCTGTGTCCAAGTTTCCTTCCCTTTCTCTAGGGGAGACACTGATTTGAGGCCAAGAGCCACTACAATACAGGTAACACCAGGAAAAACTGCATTAAATAATTCCTGCTAGTCACAGAAATTCTTGCTTTCCATCTTTAAAAAACACACATCAGAGGCTCACCCGCAGCTTTAACGGTGCTATATTCTTCTGAGTTCCGCTCCACAGCTCCTGAACCAAATCCCCATAGCACTTGGCCATGTGTCCTTTCATTCCTATTGGATTTGTCCTAGAAACCAAGAAGTAATTAAGGCCATACTAAAATTTAAACAAAGTTCATGCATAGGGATAAACAAGGAAGTGCAAAGGCTTCTTGCTGAACTGTTTTAACTCTCCCAGAAACAAAACAGGTTTCATTTTCGTGCATCTAATCTAGTATCTGCTGTAAAGCTGACAGTTGATAACACTGAACTTAAGAGGATTTATTCAACGTGTCTACTTCTGATAGCTGGAACTCATTTTAAAGAAATGTTACAGCATCTAAAATGCCAATAGTCTCAAATAAAAAATTACCTGTTAAGTTCATAAAGATGTCTTCCAGAGATGAAATACCTTGTTAGAGGTTGTGTATTACTGACACACTGGATGCTGGAGTTCATGAAGCATGTGTTACCCAGATTGCTTAATCCAGTAGCACCCTTTTCAGTAGGAACTGAGAAAAAGAAAACATAATTATACCAATTGTGCAGATGTGAACAATTCAGAATGGTATATCAGTAAAGTTAAGAATATGACCTTTTCACAGTAACCAGTTCAATTTAACCTGCTCCCAATTACGAAACTACAGCTGGCAGAGATGAAACAGAGGACCAGCCTGTTCAAAACACCTTCTCTCTCAACTCTACTTAAGTTAATAGAAATTGAGGTATTTTGTTGTATCTGATCCACCACGGACCTCAGTACAATTCATACAAACTATTTTCAGTTTGTATGTATTCAGTAAATAATTATGGTACTGAAATTTCTGGATTGATTTGTTAAAATCTTAACTATTCCTTACCTTAAAAAAATTTCCCAGATAATAAACACAAACCTCGGAATTTGTTATGTACCATTTGCCAGTGCTGCATCTGAACATCTACAAATTTATCTGTCTATACATCCAACACTTGCACATTTCCAGCATCTAAGTTAATACAACAGAAAGAACAAGCCAAGCAGCACAGGTGTAAAAGACCTCTTCCGATGCTAAGAGGGCTTATACTAAAAATAATTGTTTCAACATAATATAGCCTCTCGGATTTCTCTTCTCATCATAATTCAATTACTATGCTGAAACACTTACCTTTATGTCTGTCTATTTTACTGCTGTTTGCTATAAAAGACATCTCTTCCGGCCAGCTCATGTCTTTGTTTCGAACTAGAAAGAGATATGGTATAAGGATTTTTTAAAATTCTTTGTTACTTGCTCCAGAGAGCTTATGCAGCTGAAAAGGTTTAATTAAAATTTTCTAATATTTAATTGAGAATAGAAAATTGCTTATTTTTAGTTATTATTTTTGCTAGGTTTTATTTCATTGTTTCCAATCATTATTGGAAATCATTCTAATACTGGCATCATTCCAGTAACATCTTTAGGAAGCAGCCTTGAGACTTCCAGTGGATTACAAGTTTTCAGTACTTATTCTAATATTTAGTATGTATCCCCCAGATCTGAACAGATCTGTTCACTTCATGAGTGATCACTAATATTTTTTGTTGTTATGAATCACCAAAAGATTAAAGTGCATTTCAAAAGACGGACAAAATATATCTGTTTCAAGATAAAGCGGGACAAAAACCCACAAGCTTTTCTAAACTAGCTTTACCACCGCCTCTCCACAGGTCCCCTCTGTAGACCTCCCCTTAGCATGGACACAAGCATACAGTGAAGTGGCTTAAAGGACATGGCTGAATAGAGGAAAAGGGAGTAATTTTTCACTAGATCGCTTCTCACAGCCAGCTCCTCAGATAGGTCTCAAGTAGCTGTCCACGGGTACGGCAGCTGGCATCACAGACAGCAGAAAGGCAGGCTGGTTCTTTCGTGGCAGTGCTGACTTAATGCCTGTTTGTTTATTGAACGACAGCCTTGGGGTTCTGTTTCACCTGATACAGCAAGGTGCCGTCCCTCTCCCCTCTCGCCACATAAATTCCCATTTCTTCTCTTGTGTCTGGTGATTAATGCAGGCACACAATGAACTGCATCATCCACTCTACCAGTTTTAACTTGATTAAATGTGAGCTAAGCCAAATGACAAAAGGGATGAGTCCATCCAGCACACCAGCCTGAGGTGCAATATAAAGCTACGTTAAGTTAAACCTGTACAGACACGACATCAGACCCAGATTTCTATAGCACCTCTGTGATGTAAGGACAACGACAGAGTGGATTAAATATGTATACTTCTGTTTCTCGTATACAAAAATTAGCCAAAAGGTCAAACTAGGCGAAAACTCAGCTGATCTGTGCACCCTGCTACCTTGGACAAAGGCTTAACGTACTTGTGACTGACAGCACTGCCTCGCGTAGTAGCGCATGGCAGGAGTATGAGACACGAGAGACATAAATTGAAACAAGAAAGGCTGAGATTGTTTACAACGCCTTTTTGCCATGACAAGAGTCAGTCAAGCAGTCAAGTCCAAATGCATTAGGCTCTCTCCAGATGTGAAAATAAAAGCAGCTTCTAATGAAAATCTTAGCAACAAAACTGACATGGACTGAAACACGCTGTTTTCTCCAACTTTTGCTTTATGAGTAAGAATGTATACATGCAAACACTGTAACCTGAACTCTGGTAAAATTAGTGAAAGAAAAATCAGATAATGAAAAAGCCTCAGATGCCTCGTACAGAGATTTGTTTAATCTCTGGTATTTTAGTTATTACTGTAGGAATAGCGGATTATTTGAAGCTTTGGTATTTCTTCCTGTATTTCTTTCAATACATACATAGAAAAAGACATCTATTTACACATACTCTTCATTCTCAAAATACTTCCAAAACCAAAATATTTTGGTATTAGGCCTATATATTTGGGTAGTTCGGGCAATTACAGAAACGGGTACTATATGCAATTTATTAACCATACATATACTTATATAAAACTATCAATTTTTAGTAAAGCATTTATAGGCCCTTTTTATACCTTCTATTACTAAATGCTGCTCATCTTGGATTTTAAGATACTCCAGTCTGTGATCTTCATCATCCAGCAAAGTAAGATAGTTCTGCAGAAGAAAAAATAATCATATAGTTACTACTTCTAGATTTTAAATACTCTGAGGATATTTTAATCTCAAAGCAATGAAATCAAAACAGTATTAACAATTTCTTCACAAAAATGAGAACACCAGTTTTGTACCTAAGTTAATTAAATACAGTAGTTCACTGATCTCCACAAGCATCTAGTTCAATGCTTTAATGTTAAGTGGTATTTCTTTAGAATGAGAGAATTACACGTACTTAATGGTTTGGAGGAATGCATTCTGCTTGTTCATTGTGATTTGTTCACATGCACATTTGAAAAAGATCCTGGATGGCTGCTGGCTTCTGTGCCAACAGGAGCCTATAGCATCACGTGTGGCACTGAAAGAATATACTTCTATTTTTATTTAAAACAGTTTCTATGAAATTTCATATCAAGCCTTTCAATAGGTCAACGAATTGCTAATTTTTAAATACACCACAAGATAATTAAATGTTTATCAGGCTAACAGGAAAACAAAAGATAATTTTTCTGGGTTACGAACATTTCACTGTTTGGAGTGCACAAAAAAAAAAAAAATATCTAGAAAGCAAGTGGCAAGAGTTTTCAAACCTGGGCAGTTAAACTGCAAAGGGAACTTACATCCACTTGTTTTTGTTTTTTTTTTTCTGTGCATGTACATGTAATAATTTCTAGGAAAAAAAAAAAAAAAAAGAGATATACAACATCCAACAGCTGATTAAAAAAAAACCACAACCCAAACCCAACATTACCTCACTATTGTATAACCAGAGACGCATATCTTCTTCTTTTATACGTAACCTCTGGGAGAGATATTCATGTATCTCCTTAATTGTTTGCATTCGACTGAAGCAGCCAGTGTAAGCCAACACTCTTTTTAAAGGAGCATTCGGTGAAGGTACATTCCCTGGATTCACAATCATAAGAAAAGGGCAAAAGATAATGTACATACCCATAGGCCAACTGAAATCAGATCAGTAACTTATACACTATATATACAATAAGCATATTTTGTCAAAGTAGTACAGAGTTCTAGTGCTTCTGTATATGGATAAAATAATGACTTAGATTGAAAGGTAGTTGTTACTAACCCCTTGGGACAACAAATTTGCTATCATAAAGCAGACAGATTTACCTCCCTTCTTACCAAAACCTGGTAGAAAATTGCTCCCCAAAGATTCTCATAGAAAATAAATAACTTAAAAGAAGATTTAAAAGACTGGACTATTCTGTTAAAGACAGAGTATCAGGGTCAATGGTAATTTTCAAAATAAAGGACTTCAAAATTTTATGAGAAATTAAATAAAAATTAAGGTAAGAGAAAAATCAGTCTGACTGTTCTTGGAAGCAGCGTGACTTTGCTTCAGCTCTTCCATGGAGATGAATGCTGATCTGTGAAGATGAAATCAGCCTGGCAGTTTCACAAGAAAAGTATTCCTAATAACTAAATTTCTCAAAGCATATTCTGTGAAGATGCCTAGGATTTTCACCAGAATTTCTAAACAATCTCATGTTTACAACACAAATTAATTCCATCAGTTGAGATTGTTGCTCTTTTCCATAATATGAGCTCATCTTTAAATAAAACATTTGCACAAGAGGTGAGACCAACTTTACATGCTTTATTCCTTGAGCTTCCTTGGTTTAAAATTAGGAAGTTTCCAGCTCCTCAGAGAGACAGGTCTATAACACATTCATGAAAAACTTATTACACAGCCAAACCCAATCGGGTGACTGCATTGCTTAAGTAACCACAGAAGTGACACTGTTCTACTTTCACTGTCAAAAGAGTAAAATAAAATAAATAGTACCATATGAAAAGATGCAGTATTACATGCAATTTGACAAAAGAGTAAAACTAAATTGTAATCATCAGTCAGTAAAGCATCAGTTTTGCCCCAGTATACCAAGCAAAGTACTCATTTTTTTGTAAAGAAAACAAAAAAGCATTTTCTGAGATTAGGGATCAGAGGATTAGTTGTAAGATTACAGCAAGAAAGCGTATTTGAAAACTCAAAAAGATTAATAACTGATTGGACAAATAAATTAGTGCAGAGCAAAATAATTCCAAATCAAGATCAAATTTGGCACATCAGAAGATTCTCTTTATTTGAATTTGGGCGTTTTAGGATGTCCAAACAAAGCACTTCCCATTTTATTAGGTCAAGTAGGAAAAATGAATTTGGGTAGCAGGCAGTTTCTGTAGCGGATCTTGATCGAGCAGGCAGCCGCTATCTACATGTTAAGTTTTAGATTCTACTGAAGCAGTGAAAAATGGAGCATCTGCATGAGGTTTTTAAACATAGGCTAACACTAGCAAGACTAAAGAATTTAATTTTCTGAAGTCAGGTGAGCCCATTTCTGGACATATGTTACTGTGGATGCAGATATACATCGGTGTGCATCCAAATGCACACGCATGTGAACATCATTTATTTCTTCAAACCTCTTGTGCAAGGCAAGTATGCAACTGTGCACACAAATGGGTAACCGAAAACAAAACCTGCAACACTTCTCAGATGAAATGTGAAGCTGCAATCTAAAGACTATTCTTACAGCCCATTACTCGTGCAATCTTCTGGCAAGCATTACCATCACAATTATGGCACATATGTTTCAGTTTGAAGTTTACACTTTCTACAGTATTGTCTTTCTGAACTGCATCAAATAACAGCCTTCATATTCCATTAACTCTATCACTTTCTAGAGAGTATTAAACAATTTGGGGCATTAAAGCCTAGCTGGCCAAGTAACTCGGAACCAACTGGCTGAACAATGATTTCATTTATTCTAGCACTGTGCTATCAGATACACACACAGAGCCCAATGCACAGGTGCATCTATTCTATGGCTACAAAATTAATTACCAACAGGAATAATGAGATCTGCCCTTCTGGGTTGTTTTGTTTATGCAGTGCTCATTTTTCACCTTCAGCTCACCAATCTATTTGCAGTAACTATGCAACTTAACGGACTTCATTGAAAATGCTCCCTCACGCCTCTTCCTTCCAAGAGAAGATAGCAGGAAAGCCTTTAAATCATTACCAAATGCTGATTGTGCCTTACAGTTGATTAGCTGGTGTACA
Source organism: Falco naumanni (assembly GCF_017639655.2). Lineage (NCBI taxonomy): Eukaryota > Metazoa > Chordata > Aves > Falconiformes > Falconidae > Falco > Falco naumanni. Next base: position 110,477,691 of record NC_054054.1, on the reverse strand, counting down.
AGCACAGTGGCAGCAAGCTTCTACAGCTGTGGGTCTCGCTTTCTTAGAAACTGCGCACTTGTATTCTTGCTGCATTCTTAAGTTACCTCTAGGTAAATGCTGAGGAAACATTCTCAGGCTCATCATACCCATATTCACCCAGATGTTGGACTGCTGCGTTCGAGTGGCAGGCTGCTGTCTCAGGAAGAGCAGATAGCGAGGAAATAACTCTAGCTCAGGCACATTTGTTTTGCTGTTTTTGATCACCTAGTAAAGATGTTTAAAACGTATTTTAGAGACCGCTGTTCCAAACATATAGGAAATCCCAACAGGAGCAGGAAGTAATCGTTAAAGCAGATGGTTAAAAATATAAACAATGTTTTACTGGGAGATGAGAAATCTTCTGAACTTATTACGGGGTGTCTTAGGCAAATATCCACAGGAATAACAATTCAGTGATTTGTAAGGCCTTTTTGAAGCTTATTAGTTGCAAATCATCAAAAGCAAACACCATACTCAGTGGAGCACAGCTTCCTGTGCCATACTATAGAAAAAAACCCTGAAATATATTTTCCTGAAGTATATGTGCATCTACAACAAACCTCAATAATTCTACACTGTGTATACTTCAATATAAAAGTTTCACAATTGTTGAAAAAACACATGAGCTGAATAAGACATTTGTTCTCAACTTCCTGAACTATGAGCTTTGTATTGCAAGTTTGTAGACTGAAACTTACTTTTGTTACGTTCTGATATGCTGACAAAAACAGCTGAAACTACCCCAGAATACGACTTGCAGCTTTTCAGTCACCATTTTTACAAAGATTTTGTAGATCCGTGCAAACATAGGCATACATAAATGGCAGGAATGTTCACTATTTTTGTGACCATGTGAAGCAGGAGAAAACACTCGGTTTAAGATGCGAGAAACAATAAAATGCACTGAAGTAGCATTCAGTTACAACAAAAGCAATATGACGACATTTTCTGGAAAAAAACAACATAATAGTCCCTTACTGTGGGGTGGGAAACTGGGACTGTAAGTGCCTGTATAGATGGTAGTAAGTAATCAAATGGGCTTTAAGAATTCAAGTGCTCAGATAACCAAGGGTCAAAGCGTTGCTTAATTATGGACTGTAAAGCTACAGCTTACATAGGTAGTATTTATATTTTTCTGCAGACAGGATATCCAAACTAAAATTCTCTCATTCTGTATAGATGTCTCTCTTCTAATGACCCTATTGCAAATATTTCAAGCACATTAGTTTATGTATAAAGAGATGTGGCCTTTCCTGTATCACGAAAGGTGTTGTTTCCATGGAGAATGTGTGGGAGAAAGGTAACAGAAGCCAGTGATTTTTCACTGTAAAATAATTACCACTACTATGGCTAACAGACCAAATCATCAAAAATCATACAGCTAACTCTCTCCACTTGTGACACTGTGTACTTGCAACACCAATCACCAAATCTCTATTGCTATCATTAAAAAATAAAAAAATTTAAAAAATCCTCTCACTTCCTTTTTTTAAGTGTTGTTCCTATAAGAGACTACCTGACACAGAATAAACCAACCACTATACAAAATAAATATACTCAACAGAAACTGAAGAAAGTTCCCAATGTTTCTAAGTGAACAGACTAAATGACATTCATTTTTCTTGCCTCTAACATCAGCCTACTTCTCTATAAATTCAGTATTAATAATTCAAGGCATGCCAGCTTTAGCTCCAAATGATTATGACCTGTTAATTGTTTTGCAATATTACACACAGAGAAACAGAGAGATAGCCCAATAAATTGTGAGCAAATTGTATGATTCAACAATGGCTACTGCTATATAATTACTGCTTCTCTCTCACAAACAGTTACTGTTTTAACTTCAATCAAAAAAAAAATATCTCATTGAGATAACACAGACTATTAGTCCACTTAGTCAATTCCTTTTAATATATGGCACTTTCATATTTGAAAATTATATTCTGCAATACATTCCGCATTGAGCCCCAAATGAATTTTTAATTAAATATTTTACAGCTTTAATATATAAAATACTAGTGTTAGTTACAAAAAGTAACTTTGGTTCTTCAAGGTGTTTTTTTTAAAATAAACTGTTATGCAAAGAAGTACAAATACCACCTTATCTTTGATAGGCTCTTGCTAATTAGTTAAATTTTATTACAAGGCTTTAAGTGACTACAGGTAATTAAATAATTGTTGATATAAAAATGCAGTATTACTGATTTATAAATATATTTTTCTTACACAATTAAACACTTCTGTTAATTGTCTGTAAAACTACTTCACAATTTTATTGTGATTCATTGGCTTTTCTGCTTACTATCAAATGTAAGAAATGTGAAAATTCACTACATCGGAATTATTTCCTGACAAATAAGTATTCCTCAAATTTGGAGAAGTGTTACTGATTTTGTGCAGAAGGAGAATGGTCATCACTTGCCTCACCAGTAAGATTTTCTGGTACTCATTAGAAAAAATGAAGGCAATTATCATAATACTAGAAGAAGAACGACACAAAAGAACTATTTATTTTAACAAACGATATGCTCAAAATAACAACTGGTATTCCTATGGTCAAAATATATAATACCTGCAACAAAATTCAAAGCTGAAGAATTAAAACAAGATGGGACCAACTGGATGAGCATATCAGGTGAGATCCCTTTTGGTGAGGTCTTTGCTTTTAGCACGGAATAGTTGACCATGATTGTGCTAATGTGCCTTAGACAACAGATGCCAATTCACTTTTAGCATCTATTTCTTGAGGAATTACTTATGATAAATGCTTTATTGAAAAACCTTTGACTAAAAGCTGTACAACTTCACCAGTCTGTGCAGTACTCAAAAGCTGATATGCTCATACACAAATTCTTTTTAGGAATAACTACTCCTGCAGCTTGTAGCTACAGCTCAGAAGTGCTTCTGAGCAACCATTTTAACAAAGAAAAGTCTTAGTTTTCTTCACTGGGATCACCTATTGCTATCTGCTTTTTAGATCATCACCAAATGTTTTCTATGACACTGAACTTGAAGGACAGCAACTGTTAACTTTCCCCCACTTCCTGAAGTTGTGAGAAAGGCAGGCGTTTTCAAAGCTGCAGGTGTCTCAGTTTTAACACTATTGTTTTTGCAGAACAGTTGAAAATTTATCTTGGCTTTTAAAGACGAGTGTTTTGATGCCAAGTCTTTTAAACTGATCTCAAGTCTACTTTTGCCTGCTTTAGTAATCATGATCATTTGAGCAGCATTTCTGTCCTCTTGCAGTATCTCCTGGGGATTATTTCCCAGGGATTGTGCTGCAAACCTCCTGGTAAATATCCACAACTTTCTATCCATGTCCATTTCTGAGACGGCTTTTTCCCAGCTTGCTCTTCAAGACTTTTCATTTAGACTACCCATTTTGAATGAAATGGGAGATGACCATAAAATATTACCTTGTGCAACTGGCAGAAGCTTGGACACATTAGGTTGTTTGTATTATCTTGGAGGTTATGGCAAGTTAACAGCATCTATAATCACAACTTACCGGCCTGGGCAAGGACAGATTTGCTCCATACCAATGGTAAAGTGCTCTCCAGACTGGTTCTGGTACCATTATGTAGTCCTTTCCTTCAATCAGTTGTGGAGATCGCTTTAATCTTCCACCCTCCATTGTTAACGATGCAGCCTTTAAACAAAAAGAACTTTGTCAAATCTCAAGTGGAAAAAATAGCATGTAGCTGCAATGATTTTACTTCATGATCACAGAAGGCTTTTTAATTATTCAAAAAAATTTATGCAGCAATTTGCAACTGCTTTTCACACTGAAAGATGGTATTTAAATGTAACAATAATTAAAGCTCAAGTTTCACTATTTACTATTTCTCTAAGTAGTTATCTGGTATAAAATTCATACTATGTTTCTTTTGTCACCTATGCTGACAACTCATATACTGCATAGAGAAATCCAATCTATGCTCATCATTGATGGTGCTGGGCTGTGTTTTATGTTTTGTTTGCATAAACACTGGGAAAACTGTCAGTTTTGTTTCACTATTTAGTTAACTATTTTCTGTTTTTATACAACAGCAATAAATGCTTGTATTTAGATTGAAAATACTGAAGTGTTTAATTACTAAAATATTTTAAACTTAATGCTTAAAGCTGTGTTTTCATATGTCTTTTTCATTTATAAGTCTTGTTTAAGAAAATTTTGAATACTTGTCTTCCCACAAAACACTCAGTAGTAGTAGCCTCAGAAGAGGAACACAATTTTTTCCTCTTAAGAGTAAGAAACTCAGATTTTGTTATATGACAAAGAAGTGCTAATATATAAGTAAGCCACTAGCTGAAAAAGACCCCACAAACATAAAAAGCTGTGACAGAAGTATGCTAAAAGATACTTTTCCTACATTGACATCACTCAGATGTATTTACCTTCACTGGTTCTTGTGTTACTAGGGGTTGGTTATCAATAGCTCCTGGTTTCTGAGGATTAAGCTGTAGCAAAGTACTCCCATTGGTTCCAAGGAAACACTGGTTATTATTGTCCGAAGTATTATGCTGCCTAGCAAAGCATACATCAGTCCCTGGTGTGCCAGGGTAAAGAGTATCTGTAACAGAATACAAGGAAAAAAAATAAAAATCCTCTGTTTCAGTTCATGACTCCATAAACCATAAATGAATGAGTTAAATTCTTGTATCCTTTTTTTGTTTGTTTTTAAAAAAAGATTGTTGAAGAAGTTGGCTAACCTTCACACTTCGGTGATACTTGCAACTCTTCCAAACTACAGAGTGGCAAATTACAGAGTGACAAATTATCGTCAGAAAAGGTGACGAAGAGGATATATGATATCCAAATACCAAAGCAGATATCTACACAAATACCTGTTTGAAAATAGCTTAACTAGGTTTGCCGGTACAAATGTGTTTAGCATCTGCTTATTATCTGTTGTTTGAATACCAGACTCCTGAAAATCTTGTATACAAACCTGAATATATATGAAATAATGCCCAATTTTTATTTTTTTGTCCTTGAAAAGGAAGATGTTTATATTCTGATAAAATCTCCTTTGGTTATGCAGAACACTAAATCTAAATTTCACGTTAATAAAAAGAACAAACTTATAATGTAAAACTTGTCTCCCTTCCTGCCCTTCCTCTATCTTTTCCAACACCCACCCCAAAAACAATCACAGTAATTTATCTATTTTAAATTGAAGTTACAGTTTTAAGACACAGATTTTAAAATACCAGATGCAACATTCAGCTGTCTTGTAAGAAAAAACCCAACATCTCAAATTCTCACAAGAACAAAAATCTCTTCTTTCAAAAGATGGCTCCTAGAATCTGCATAAACTCATTTAGATCACATGCCCGGTAAAATTGTAAGCATGCTTTCCCTAATATTTTTTTTTCCTGCTTCTTTCCTCTTTGTAGTATCTGAGGTCATCTCGTTGGAAGACATAATACAATGCCCAATTAGGTATGACCTAGAAACAACTTAATGTGAAGAGAGGGGGGGGGGAAAAATCCACTCAGAAAATAAATGATAGGAGAAAAACCATCTTGAAAGCAATTCTGGAAACTACTCATAGCATAAAAGATGAATTGCTGTTTAAGCAAAACTGTTTCTTGTTTATCCACCACAGACTAAAAAATCCTAGTAATTCACCAACGTCCACTTGTAGGCCACTACTGCAATCTAAACCATGTTATCTTTTCGCCTGGAGGAATCTATGCGGCATGTAGTTTTCTCTAAACCTGTTCTACATTAAACCTCCAAGGAAATAAGATGTTATGCTTACTGCTGCTAGTAGTCTCTGAGGCTTCTGATGCAGTAGAAATATTATCTGAAAACTTTTCTTCTGTTGCACTGAAGTAATTAAGACCTCCCATTTTGTCTTCTCCCTGTTCTGAAGTATTGGCTGCAGCAGCTATGAGCGAATTCTTACCTCCACTCAAGACAGACGAAGGCTCTATCACAACAGGGTTTGCATCCTAAAATTGGTAGGAAGTAGAAAAGTTAATTATAAGCCGATATCAAAGACGTTTAGCACCAGCCAAACCAATCACCAAAATTCACAGCTGCATGACCACTTTTGTATATCACAGTGCGCATTATAGGAAAAAATATTTTCTACACCTACTGATGAAAAACCTGCAGAAACTAACAGTCAAAATTGTTACAACCAACTGAATAAACTCTGCCGTACAATATAAAAATGGTGAAATACCAGAATTATTTTCTCTATCTAGGTACATAAAAAGACAACCATTTTAGACAGCTGTAACTAGACTAAATATTTGAAGATTTGTCGTTGTTGAATTTCATGGGATTAAATGAGAACAGCTAGCACAAGATAAAAAAAAACCCCATGGTTTCCTCAAACCTGCAACATTTTAGTCTTCCCTAACTTCGTTTTGAAACAAAGTTCCTTCGTCTCCTTTGGAGAAAGAATTTGCAAATGCAATCTGGCTCACACTTAGGCAAAATATAAGCGGAGAAAAAAAAAATATATATCTGTGTCCTCCACCAAGAGTGTAACTTGCCTGCCCAGTACAGACAACATGTAAGAAGAATCCTACTCAATTTATAGCACCAGTCACAGCGAGAAACAGCAAGAAATGAGAAAACAGAAAAGGGTATTAACTGAGCCTTAGAGAGGAAAGAAGAAAATCCACGCAATAAACATCACTATAACAACACTGAAAAAAAGGGATGTTTCCTGATTTAATTGTCCCCTATTTATCATGTAACTAAACATTATATCTTGTCAAATTACAAAACTGTGCATTAAATTGAGATGTATAAAATAAGGCTAAAATGTATGTTGGAATTAATGTAATAATTTCTAGAGTTTTACGGAAATTCTGAGTGTCCTCTTTGCTCAAGAGGCAGAGTGACTAATGGCATTGTGCTATTATGCAAAGGATTAGGTATGAAACCATGTGCACAGCTGAGTGCTTATACTATGACGAGGATTAAATTAACTAGTATTTCAGGTATTTAAGCCTTCGTTTGTCCAATTCACTGTGCACAAAGAAAAACTAATTACATGGTTAGTTAATGCATACATTGCAGTTTCTGAGTATTTTTAGTTATTTGATTTTATAAAACAACTCAAATACTTACATGATTACTTATCACTATATAAAAAAACCTTTTGAGAAATAGTTTATTTCCCTTGTGTAACCTGCAAAAAGTACTTATCACCACCTCAAATTTTATTAAATACGTTTTCTTTTGGGTAAGTTCATAGCCATACTTTAACTTAAATATTTTAGTTGGTGGGTATTAAAAAGCACCCTAGAACAATACCCTGTTAGTAGGGCTGCTTTGATCACCATCAGGTACTGGACTACTATTCTCCATTGCCTATAAATCCAGTTATACCAATTCTCTCCTTTATTTGTCCAGAAAATACAGTGTGTATTTGTGGCCTAAGTGAAGTCAAAACCAAAACAGGTAGCTCTATTATCAAATGGATCAAAAGACTTAATGGGAGCACTACTGTGAGACTGTATTTTTATTCAAAAAATATTTTGACATGGAGGAATGATGAAACAATGTACAGGAAGAGATGACAGTTTAATGAGATTATAGTGAAAAGCTCACCATGTGACAATGATTCAGCAAAACAATTATTTTCCACTAAGAGACAGGAGATGTTTGATTTCAAGCATTATTGGTTAAGCAGTCATTGGCTGCAGACTTTTTTTCCATCAACACATTCACAGAAACCCTTACTCAGTATATAGTATTATTATTATACTTACGTATTTGACATATTCTTTCCACTGGTGCCACCACGGCATTGCAATAAGAAACCAGCTGTGCCCTGGCTGAAGACCATACCTGCTTTCTCTTTCTAACCAGCCTCTGTAAGTAAAGAACAAACAACATGAAGTATCAGTTGAAACAAGGAAACTACAGTCCTTTTGAAAATATTCAAAGGCGATTCTGAAAACCATTTAAGATTCTGAGCAAAACACGTACCTAATAATCTGTCCTTCCTCTTCTGGAGTAGCAGGTCGTAGCCCCAAAACTATATGACACACCTGGAAAAAGAAAGTAATTTTTATTAAGAACTACATCACTATGAAACAAACATTAGGCAAACACAAGAAAAGAACAGCTAACGAAACCATTCAGAAAATTCTTTTCAATTATATAGCAAGACTACCTAAAATTGAACAAATCACTAAAAAAGTGTTTTGATTATGATATTCACAACCTGTTCCCTCTGTTACGACAAAAATACCAAGAACGTCAAAAGCCCCAAGACAAATTAAGGTGAACAGAAAATGAATTTTCATTATTTTCAGGTCTGAAGCGCATGCTATGAAAGATCACAGCAACTGACATGGATCAGACATACAAAAAGTTAAGATGCCTGTACGTACTGGAGAGAGGTAATGAGAAATTGGGAGATTACAAGTTGTTAGAAGAGGATAAGCTGAAGATTTAAAATAAAAAAAATGCAAAGGGGAAAACTGGGGAGAAGTGGTTATAAAAGGGACTGAAAGGAAAACAAGCACATGAAGAGACTGAGGGAGAAGTTTAAAGCAGGCCAACGAACCAGTCAACACTGAGAATGCTCTCAAAATTGTAGAACACTCTCTGAATGTCTGATGCTTTTTCTTCCTTTTTTTTTTTTTTCCCCCCCTTCTTGAAACAAACACAGAAGGCACCATCCCCTAGATGGCTGCCTGATCTGGGTGGAGTTTTATTCCGAGTACACAACAACAGCAGTCCCTGACGGGTAATATTTTACTCCTCTCTTCCCAGTGAAACCACCCTGGCCTTGGCTGCAGCAATGGCTGGGGCTGGTTCTCCCAGCAGCATCCCAGCCACTGGGCAAGCAGCAGGGAGCAGAGGGGAACGGACTCTGCAGGGGTCTTTGTTTCCCATTGCAGGAGGAGGGTCTGCTGTCTCGTCTCTGAGACTGTTTTCAAATTGGTTGCTGCTCATAACATGATTTTTAGTCTTTTCTTTATGTCTCTTTTGAGGCTATCAATTTGCATCTCAGCTGGAAATTTCTAATGACTGGTGAGATATCTTATTTAAATTTATATTACAGTGTGAGAGACCATTCCACATTCTGAATAAAACAAAGACCATTAGCTGCTGGGAAGCAACAGATTTTCCAGCACACACAACACAGCTGGCTCTGACATTTCTTTTTAAATTCATGTAACACTGTGCTAGCATCAGATTCTTCATATAAACTAAACCCGCTGCAAATAAACCAATTTGTTGACAAGCCATCCAAGGCACTCTACTCAGACTACTTAGCTTCTCTTGTCTGCAGATGAGACACACAAGCTCATGACAGCTCAAATGAATGCCCAGACAAATCAATGGCAGACTCTGTCCTGCACGAGTATGCTGTTGAGCCCGCAGCACGAGAGTGCTTCATAAGATAAAGTTATCAAAGGAAATAAAAATCTAAAATTAAAATATAGCAATTTTCTGCCAGAGGAAAAAATACTGTAAACGAGACCTCCAACAAGCAATGTGTAACAATGGCAACGTGTAATCATCATTAAGACAAATATATTAAATGTTCATTCATTCTACTTCAGTATTGCATAGCTACTTGTTAGTTCATCAATATTAAGTTATGATGATGGATAAGGATAAGGATATATAATGCTAGACAGTCCAAAAATAAAGACAGCCCTTCCTGAGAAGGTTGCAGTGCAAGCAAAACCTGATGCAATTAGAGATAAAAAGAATTTGCAGAACTTTCTGATTTTATTCTTTTCAGCTGTGGTGCAGCTGATGGTCTTAGAGTACTCTCACTCAGTCACCTTTAACTTCTTTAAAAAGAATAGTTCAAAACACAATTTATAAAGTAGTCTAGGGTTATAAACGGGAGAATTAGGAGTATGCTAGTCAGACATCCTCTCACAACAATTTTAAAAAAAAAACCCAAAACCAAAACCCACAGCTTCCCTCTGATGAAGTATTTTTCTGGTACAATCTGCCTCATAACTAATTAAGTTTCATTGGTAACGTGAGAACGGAGCCCACCAGTTCTCCCCGGCCATCCCTGGAAGAACTGAGACTGTCATACAGGGCTGGAGGTGAACATTAAATTAGGACAAATCTTCAATGCTCCATCATTATTTATTACCATTATTATTACTATTTAAACTCAAAGCATCAACCTCTATGGAAAATGGGTAAGGAACAAACTGCAGTGAACGAAAATACTCTCAGGGGGTCATTTTCTGCACAAAGTGAGCCAACACTAAAATATGACTGTTTTAAGAATTTACAAAAATCTAACTCAAGCTTGATTACAACCAAATCATATACACACTTAATCCTCAGCTTTGCAACACAATAGTGATATGAGATCACAGCTTTCAAGGACTGCTTCATTAAGAAAGCAACAAAAGGTTCCTTAAACGGCGTTAACCAAAAATGTGAAGGGAAAGCAGTTGTAGAGTTACTGATACCTTTTCTCATTTCCTGTGTCACTTCCTCAGCATTTCCAGGAACAATTGTTTAAGAACACAGCCTTTTTCTAATGAAAAATATAACTGCTGATACACTGGATATTTCATTTTATGAACAGTATTGTTGATAAACATTCACTTTATCAAATTAGGCTTTAGGCATCTCCATACACTGAAAAGAATACTAATCAAATAGAGAATCTTTCCATCAAGGTAATGCACAATTGCAAAACCACATAACTCAGTGAAATAAACAAAACCATAAGCACGTTAGCACAAATGCTGATGCTGCAATTCATGGCCACGCAAAAAGCTCATGAGTTAGTGTCCACAATTTTCAAATTTAAATTTCCTCTAAACATACCTGAAAAAGCAGATTTAAAAATTCATTGGCAAGTGCACTCTTCACACTCCATATCTGGTAGTCCTCCAGAGTCAGGTGTCCAAGCTTAGTTGAAGGGAAGAGAATGAAAAGGGAAAGGAAAAAAACGTCAAGCTATTAACCTATTTCTATTAAAATGTTAATTAAATGTGTCATTACAAGGCATGACAAAGCCAGTGATTTGACAAAAATTTGCATCTACCACTGATAATAAAATTTAATCCAATGAAAGAAGATAAAACAAGTTTTAGCATAACACATGTAACCTAGAAAACCAAAAAGCTTTGAGAGTACAGAGGACAAACTACACACAGGCTGTAACCTTTGCTCCGGCTCTCCATCATTCAGATTTAATACTCACGCTCAACTGCAGTAGTCATACCTTCCCACACCACGAAACCATCAGAAGCAGTATGTGACTGGTCAGGGCAATCACTTTGCACGAAACAAGACTGAGACAATCTAAGACTCTGATTGTCCAAATAAGCTCTGCATATACAGATACTTGATCCATTCAGAAACCCACCATCTTCCTCTGTGGGCTGGGAAAAACTATTTTTGATCATCAAGTCCTTATGATCTTACCCTACAACACAAGTCCTATTGATTCTTAATCACTTGCAAAGTTACAGTAGCGTTACCACTGACCAGAGTCAGAGGACCTTGTGATTTTCAACCATACAGTGAATGGATCAAGCTAAATTGCTTATACTGTAATATAATTTATAGCCATTTTTACAGTAGTGGCAGTTACTCCACCTCTTCTTACAGACTATTTTCTCCAGAGTTCACACAGGTCAAAGCTAACATGCAAAGAGAGGTTAAACAATTTATGTAATTATTGCACCATCAGCTCTTTCCATCACTACATTCATGATGCAACTATGAAAGATATTCTGAAGACTTAAACTTCTTTCCCAACTCTTTGTGGAAAGAAGACTGCTATACACTTCCTTATAAATGACCCATTTAAAATAAACAAATAATAAAAACCTCAAAGGATGAAAGAAAGAGCTCACTGAAGCCATATTTTCTACTGCTTTGGCAATGAAAAAATTATAATAAAATATTTGCCCACCACTTTGTTGGAGTACAAGCAGGCAATACAACTATTCAAACAAGTAATTAAGCATTCCTAGACATTCTTTAAAGTTTTTCTTAAATTACTTAGTTTCCAGACACACATCTTAATTAGTGAAGTAAAGGATGAAATAATGGAAACAACTTCCACTATATTGTTTGCAAATGGTATCTTGAAAAAGCAAGAACTTAATTAAAGATTTACACACAGCTAACTATAAAGCACAATATAAGCTACTAAGACTTTTTTCTGTGTGTCACGACAGTCGTGACATGTCTCCATAGTTTCATGGATACTTAGGTCTGAAACAATATCATCATACTAGTTCACTGGTTGTATATAATGATACTGCAAACAAAGTAGCTTGAAAATGATAATGCATAAGTTACTACTGAATTAATACAGTTCTGTTCCAGCATAGGAGGTGTCTTTATACAGCATAAAGTATAAGGTAAGTTAATGCATTACCCCTTGTTTCACATGAACAAAGATCTTGCAAAAAAAAAAAACAACCACCACAAACAGTTTCTCTAGAACAAGTCAAGCATCAGATTTAAAACTGGTATTAATTATGCATAGCAAAGCCTTGCAAACAGTATATGCTTCAAATTAATTTCATCTGGATATGTATTTTTGGTTTAGTCTCACGTATAAAAATGGCTTATAAAATTGAAACATGTTCTTTCTCTCACAGAATGTGGAAAATCTTAATGGAAAACTGACATTTCTTGAAAGAGATTTTTCTATTGACGCATCTGCTTTAAAGAAAGCACAAGATTTTACTTTCTTTTTTATAAATCAACTGAAAATACTAGGGTATAAAAATGACAAAGAAACAAGAGCAAATTCCTACCTTTGTGGTATCATGCATATTCAAAATATCTTCTACAATTTCAGATAAATCCATGTTCAATTCCTTAGCAAAAAAAAGGATTAGAAAACAAGAGTTAAATTCTCACAGCACTCTGGAGCTGCAAATGTTTAAAATAAAAAATGTAACTATAAGAAACGTTGATGATACCTCTATATAATTCACAACTGAGTGCTTCCAGACAGTTGCACTCCTGTACCTAAAGTTTCTTTATATGAAACAGACTACATTATAGTCAGATCATTCTGATTTGGTTAATAGCAGGTCAAAGTTAAGCGAGGCAAGTTACATCCACTTATCAATACTCCTAAGCTAAAGTAGTTCAAAAGGAAGCCTGTATTTCACTGAAACCAAACAACATTCACATTCCTACTTTTGAGGATGACTTTAAGGAACAGAAGCAAACAAATAAAAACCAAAATAACATACAGGTATTTTATCAGTACGGTTATCTTTCCAGACTTCCAAAAGTGCAACCACCATTTCTTTAAGTTCAGTGCGAGACAACACACCATCCCGGTCAATGTCAAAAACCTTGAAGCAAACTGAGAAAAAAGGAAATTACTTTTTTATGTTAGAACTACACAATAACTACTTTTTATTTCTCGCAGAACGTAAGTCTGCAGAGTCACAAGAACATGATTTAGTGCTGACAGTTTTGATGAGGCAGGATGCATGTGTGGTAGTGAGGAAATGGAGCAGCTGTGTTTAATAAACTGAAATCTAGATTCCTGCAATTCTGTGCTGTGTTTTCTAATGTGACATAGCAGGGAACATATGTGCATCCAGAAATTTCCAGTGAATGATAGCTTTTAAGTTGCAGCAATATGGCTTTGGAAAAGTATGGCACAAAGGTATTTCAAAACACAAGAATCTTGCAGGGAGCCAGCTGAAAACCGAACAGTAAGCAAGCCAGAACATGCTATTAACCACAAGACAATCAAATAGGACATTCACTTGATATAACATATAATGAATAGATAAGTGTTTGCACTTTCTATACTGAGATACACATTTCAGCATCACAATGCAGGACACTGCAAAACAACTTCTGAAATATATTTTTTTCCCTGAAACATGTTGATAATTTATATGAAGCTATGGATAAGTTATAATACATACAGAATTATGTTTCATCATTATTGATAGAAGGAAGCCCTGGTATTTAAAAATCCTTTAATTTTTTAACTCTTAAAGTCTGTCACCTTTCACAGACACACACTTGTTCAGCGGAAAATATTTCTAAAAAGGTGGAAACAACTAAACTTCACTGCTCAAACCAAAAAACTTCTCTAAAATTAACAGTTAACATTTTGCATACTTACACTTTTGTCTTTCTGCCAAGGGTCCCCTGCAACATGCTGAGAGCCCACAGGAAATTTCTTTAAAATCTATGTGATTGTCTCGGTTTTCATCAAAAGCATTAAACAAACCTGCAAACCACAAAAGCATCTCCTGTTACAGCATCTGGCTGAAACAGCTGACAATCATACTTTATATTTACATGAAGGGTTAATTGTTAACATCTGCAAAAAGAAGTATAAACACTTATGATTATAACTAATTCTTCTAAGTGTAATAAAGATATTTAAGCACTACTAAGACCATTTTTAAGGTGAATTAGATCACTCATGTATGGATAGACAAAGCCAGGGGCTGGGTCGGGGGTGGGGGGGGAAATGAAGAACTCTGAACCTTATTCTCACACCTTCCTCGTAATGCCTGATTTATAGACAGTACATCTAAACCAGTATGGCCAGGACAAGCATTTTACAAAAGCTAAAGGACCAAAATAGCAAAGGTACTCAGATGCCAAATGCTTCTGCTTTTCCAAAGCACCTGATAGAAACTCCTAAAAATCACTGAATACCATTACAAATCTGGCCCTAAGTGAGTAAGCAGTTTTAGTTACCAGTCTTCAAAGGATTTAAGAGTCCTATTCATTCAGCACATACTTTTTTTTAGCCCATAGATATTTTTTTTGGTGTGACAATGACTCAGTTGCACTATCCACAGAAGACATACATAATGACCAGAAGCCAATCAAATTTAACTTTCCCCATAGCACCTGTGTAAATTTATATCACTAAGTAGATAAAACGCACTTAAAAGCAAAAGGATGTGGGGATATATCCCTATTGAACTGAACATATGTTCTGGTGTTTTAACAGATTGCATCCACTACAAATAAATTTCCCATCTTCTAGTTACTGCTGCCACTTGTCAGCAAAGCTGACCATTCAGTGACAAAAAATTCCCACTCTAGAACTGCAGACAAAAACTAGCTGTAAGCAGAATGTTACTTCGTGTCCTTAAGTTGTTCAGTAAATGGCAATTAAACAATTGCAACCTCCAGTTATTACCAGAGTGGCTTCAACTTGAAAGACCAGCTTGGTTATTAACATGTCTGCATTGCAACATACACATCTCCTGACCAAGTCTTCTGAACAAAATCTTCCTTAACTTACACTATTAGGGAAGATCATTTCATTGACAGCATGATACAACTTCTGACTTGCATGCTGAACTGCCATTTCAGAGATGAAACACGTTTGTCAGTTTTGAAAAGGTCTCCTATTTTATCTCATTCAAGGACAGCAGTACATTTTGTCACTACAAAATCTTAAGGAACCCAGTGAAAAGATTTAAGCAACTACAGGGCAAATTATACAATCAAGTTCAACAAATTTCCTGACAACTAACAACAATGTAACACGCAGAAGCATCACTTCTTTCGTCATTCCAGATTTCCCAACAAACAGAGATTGCTCAGGTATCTTTTCTCATTTTCAAACATTCAGAACTCAGTGAAATGAACATCTGTAATTTAAACTTAAAATAGATTTTAAACCAGGCCCCCTTTTAAAGCTGTAAAATTTGTACATCAGTAGACAGTCAGGTACTGAACACCACAGCATCATCACTTCCTTGTACATTTGACCCAATTTCCATACCTTCGCTCAGAGATGGATGAATAGGAGGGGAAACTAAGGGGGCAAATGTTTCTAAATCAAAACGTCCAGTTCTTGATTGAGCTTTTAGCAGCCAGTATCGTTTTTCGAGATCGATGATGTCAGATTCTTCCACTGTATAAACAACAGAAGTAAAATAATATTTTGGTAGTATCTGGACTGCGTTAGAATTCAGTACCAAATAAAAATGCAGCATTATTTTGTCACAAAGAGAAAAATTATGTTAATTCTTTTTTTTATGCCTGACACCCGCATATAAAAATTAAAAATATGAGCAATAAAGGTCCAATATTACCTTCTTTATCTACAGAATCATTCACCATCTAGGAGTTCAACATTAAAAACGCATCATCACAAGCACTTAGAAATAAAGAAATGAAATCCCATTGCTAAAGGCTCCACAGTCTTCATTTTCACATATTTCTTCCTGGTGAATTGAACAGGTAGATTTTATGTGCAAAATCTTACTTTCCCAAGGTATCCAGTATTCAAGTCCTCTAAAAGGATGTGAAGCAGCATTTAAAAAAAAAATCCCAGAACTTTTTTAGAATAATAAAAAAAAACATTAGTACTTGGCTGCTCTTGAAGAATTCCTATTTGAAATTTTTAGCCTTCTTATACAATAATAAGGCTAAATTATGTGACATTTAAACACTGTATCTCAGCAATAATTTTTTCCAAATATAGAATAGCTTGTTTTACTTTATTATTTATACTACAGATGCACTTAGAAACCCAGTCAACATTGGGCAGTGATTATACAAACCTAGAAGACACTTTATACAGAGGAATTTACAAGCTAATTTAAAGAAGGGGGAAAACCCCAAACCCCAAAACCAGCAATGAGGAAAACAAGGTGCTAAGTAAAGGTAAAAAAAAAAATACAGAGGAAGAACTTGTTTTCTTTCAAAACATTACATACAAACGTCAGTCTCCTTATGCTTTATCCTTTAAATAAAATAAAATAAAAAAATAAATATTAAAAAATCATTACATTTCTGCTCAACAATACTTTTAACCTTTTTACATATGCAAGTGTGTCAAAACACTGCTTTAGGTCAGTGCAAATTAACTGGTTCTCAAATAGATATGTAATGACAAAGCTGTCTATATTAAGAACCACTACGTGTGATCCCATTCCCAGATGGTTCTGAGCCTTTAAATCCACGCCAGCTTTCTAATAGGTTTAACTTGAGCTATTTGGCCTGGTTTAGTCTATAGAAACAATAATAATCCTTTAAGGCTTAACAACGGAAGAGACCCAAAAAGAGTTGTATGTCAAATTGAAATTTTATTGATTTATTTTCTTATTTCTGTCATTGAGATTAGTAATTTACTGAGAATAGTAATTTAGCCTAAAAAAAACAACACAAAAAACAAAAGCAAAAAAACCCCAACAAAACAACAAACATGAACTAGTTGTCATTACCCAGCAGGCAATTCATATAATGCATCAAAACAAAAATACCATACCCTTATCAGCAGAAAGCTTGGAAAAATTTTAATGAAAGATTAATAACTGAAGCAGAGTTGAAGAAGTGGAAGGGGTTTGCAACTTCCCGCAAAATATTTTTAGCCAGTCTAACTAGAAATGTCACATCAGTGAAGACATCCTCCCTTCCCTCTGCCCATTCCGTACAATCACTAGACAGCCTTGTGTTGCAGAACCCCCACAGCCACGCAGGCGTCCTAGGGTCGCATGAAGCTAATGTAACTTCAGGCTGTGCGGAGAAAGTTTACCTTCCCCCTTAACCCCAGGCACCTGCTGCAGCATCCTGGCTTGCACCATTATCAGCTGTCGTGCACTTACATAGTGAGATAAGAGAGCTGGTCCAGAAGGAAAACCGAACTGTATTCCTTTCTCCTCTCCTCCTCCTTCCTAGATGAATTGATTCCCTTGTCTGCTTTACCATCTCCTGGCTCTGGGTCGTGTTGTAATCAGAATGGTGGAGTTGGAATGGGCCCTTTAAAGGCCACCTAGTCCCAACACCACCCCACACCCCCTGGCAGCAAACAGGGACACCTTCAGCTGGACCAGGTTGCTCAGAGCCCCGTCCAGCCTGGCCTTGGATGTTTCCACAGATGGGGCACCCACCACCTCTCTGGGTAACCTGTGCCAATGTCTCACCACCCTCAGCACAAAAAATTTCTGAATCTATCCTCCTCTAGTTTAAAACCATTACCCCATGCCTTATCACTACAGGCCCTACTAAAAAGTCTGTCCTCAATACATAAGGAAGCAGGAATCTAAACATATAAAGGAAAATTATTCTACTAGAAATCAAGGAGAAATGCAGTAGTTATGTCTTTGAAGATCAGCCTACAGAAATGTCATAGGTGCTTAGGACTGCCACAGATGTCAGCAGCTTCATGATCCTAAGCAGAACAGCCAAGTGACGTAAAACTGCATTTGGCATGTTCCAAGAAACACAGGGGTCTCTTCACGATTTAATGATGTACCTGCCCCAAAACGGTCAGCATGTCACCAGAGGAGAGAAAATCTACCAAAATACACTCTCACTCAGGCTTGTTGCCTCTAAAGGTATCAGGGTGCTACAGTACTGATATGAAAGAACTCGCAAGACATGACATTAGGACTAGAGTACTCGTATTCCACAGGAGATACAAGGAAAAGTATATTCATGGAGTTTCAAGAACAGAAATAAACAAAAAGAAAAACAACAAATGAAAGGTAAAAGATGCTTTATGAGACAGAACCTTAAGTACACAAAGAGAATCACAGTACTATGATACTACCTAAACAACTGCATATAAAGGGCAAGTTTGTACTGTCATTTAGAAGAACTGCAAATATACATTATTACTCTCATTAGCAAATACAAAAGCATTATGCTAACTCTCCTGAGCATGAGCATGTAAATCACTTTGTTTCCTTTTAATCTACCTTTGTGACTGGGAAGAATAACAAATGTGCTAGTTGCACTTCATTCTTGAAATGATGCCACACTAAGAATATTAAAAAAAATAAAGAAGGTCACATTGTCTTTACTGAAGAGTAAATCTGCAGAAACTTGCTTTCACTGGCAGGTACAGTATTTACTTTTAGTAATTAAGAACTGAAAGATTGTTTTATTTTCCCAGAGAACCTTTCTCAAATATCTATAGCAGAAGCTAGTTGTACTCCATTTTTTAAATTGTAATTCACAGATAGCTTCTACAGTGCTAATTTTATTGCTTTATTACATTAATCTCAGAAAAGAAAGGTTATCAGAAAGCATCTTATCTGCATTTCTGTCAAGCAGTGGTTGAAATTACATGGTCTTCTAAAAGACAAAAGAATTTTCAAATAATCATCTTCAAAAGAAGAGCCGATAAGTATTAGCGTAAGTGTTACATTGATATCATAGCCAATGCACATCCCCTGTACTGACTTGCTGCAGAAGAGCCTAACATTTTAGGAAGTAAAACTGACAAAGTAGTAAATAATATTCTTCACACTGATTAGACTCACACAACATAGTTTAAATACAAATAAAAATGTGACAAAAGAACACTTTTTGTTCATAGTAACAATGAATTGCAGCCCACTGCAATAGTTTCACTTACACAAAATACAGAAATATTTATTGGATTAAGCACACATGAAAGTTTAACTGTGCCGTTGAAAAGCCAGCTGTTACATAATGTGATTTCTACAGAGTGACCTCTTTGCTCAGAATCTTGTAAATCAGTCTCAGGATATATAGTGTACCATCTATTCCTCCATAAACCCAAGTTAAAAGAAATCTCTTGTGATTTATGATATATACAGATCATCATATTTGTTATTGAAGTTTAAATGAAGCATGATAAAAGCAGACTGCACTTTTATCCGAACATGATGTGTACAAAAAAAATTGCCATATTCTAGAGGGTTTACATTGGAAAGGTAAAATCTTTTATCCAAGTATAAAATTTCTTTCCTGATGCCTGTTCAAATCACAGCAGGAAGTATGAACTGGGCTTTCATTCAGTAGTTCAAATTTTAAATAATTAGGATTATTTTAAAAGACGTATCTTATATAAAATCTAGCCCCAAACATCAGAACAGAGTGGCTTTCTAGGCCAGTAAGTATTAATTTTTGTCAATTAAATACAACACAATTATTTAAGGTCACATGGAAATATTATGCACCTGTGAAATTTAACCATATATATGCTATTTTAGGTCTCTCTCATCACTTGTCCATTAAAAATATGAAAAAACTTTTGGATCTTTTGGCTCTGTAAAATTATCACTAGTATTTTTTAGTTCAATCTCTAAGAATTAGACAAGTATAATCAGCAGGATAACGTCAAGTACACCTCAAGCTACAGTCTTCATATTGTAAAGGAAGAATAGGTAAACATTTTCAGTAAAAATACGTATTTGAGTAACTCTACTGAAAAGAGTTAATTTAAAACCAGCTGCCACAGTGTGATTGGCAGGCAGGTTGCATGTCAATGAAAAACACTAAAAAAAGTATCCTTCATTTTAATGCCATTCCCATGACATATCCACCCTTCCTAAATATTGCAGCAAGCCATGAATAATCCTGTCTTAAAAAAAAAATAAATAAACATGTGTTTTCATTTCAGTAACTGTTTATTACAACTCTTTATATGACCAGAATTAACTAAGCATTTCAATATATTTTAAAACTTTCATTTCTACCCACCTATTGGTACAATCCTCTCTGGTTCACAGCAGAAGCAGCATACCATATTCCCAACATTTTAACTGAAGCTTGCTTTGTTTTACCGTTTACCATGATATCCTCCATGCAAAACCCAGTCCCCAGCTGCCGAGGGAGCCCTTCATTGCGCAACGGCTGAGTCAGAACCAGAGACCAAATGAACACCAAACAGGGTTTCTGACTAAGCACACTTGTTTGTCGCTTTCAAATTAACACACTGAAGACTCTGGGACCTGGGTACTGAGAGCTGCTTTGCAAGATATAAAATAGCCTGGGAACTAAGAGGATAACAAAGTGGCAAGATGCAGATTAAGTGACACTGAGGCTTTTTCTTAGTGGCCTGGTCTGCTGTAATACTTTCATCTTTCCTTTGTCCTTATTGAAAAACACGCAGAGACACACAGAGAAGGGAATATTGTAACTTCAGCCAAGATCCTTGTTTGTGTCAGACATGACTATCCAGGTGTTTACCTAGCAGAACACAGATCACCAGTGCCTTAACATGAGAACATGTACAGAAGTAGTATTACATACTGCAGTTCCTCTCAAAGTAAAAGTGTTCACACACTTGGGAAAAAAAATAGCACAGAATGAAATATGCTCTTAAAGGCACCTTTAATAAATCCATAACCTTCAGAATTGCTTTCTGTTGGCTTCCATGCATCATTAAGAGACAGCTTTTCAAGAGTGGATACCACAACTGAAGTGGGCAAGCACATACTTAATATCCAGACAGCCTTTTAACATGAGCAAAGTTAAGTGATCACTTCATTTCACCTCTCTTTTACAGACTCACATCTTCAGCTTACCATAAAGCCCTACAGGTTTATAAACCCATCTCTGCCAGAAAAGGTTACTTCCACAACATTCAGTTACAATTTTATACTGTTTCAAGAAATCACTCTTCCATTTCAACCATGCTGTCTGGTTATCCAGGGCTTCTCTCATTTACTAGGCTAAATTAGCAATAACTCTATGTTCTAAAATATAATTATTGTACTGATTACACACTGTCTTAGCTGCATCTTGGTACGTAAGAGCTGTCAGAAAAAGCAGGAGCATTTTGATGAAATTTTCTGACAACTGAAGAGAGTCTCTTCAATTCAAAGGAGATTTAAGATGCTACTTAGTAAGAACTCAGTGACACAAAAACTGGACTCCAAAAGAGTACAAATTACAGAGTCTGTCAGCTTGAAACCAGTAACATCTCTGACAAATGGGATTATTCTCCCCATGGACTGGAAACCTGAGCATGTAAGCCCCATCAAATCACAACAAAATGACACAGCCATTAAAAAAGGGCAACCACCACCTATGTTGCCGCATCAGCATCTCCAGCTGAGTGAAGGAGACCAATGAGGTCTCACCTGGAGTCAATATGACAGCAACCCAAGGCTGAGATGGAGCACCTTATCTGAAACAGACTTGAACTGGGCTCATTTTACTTTGGCAAAAAGTAAGACCTACTTTACAGGTAGGATGGAGTCAGTTTTGTTCTGATACTTAAAGAGAGTGCACACTACCCAGGGAAGGCAACAAAATGACATCCTCCAGTGGCTGCGAGCTGTGGTATTACTGAATTACCCCATTAGGACTTAAGAGTACCAGAGAAGATTAGGCATTTAGTTTGTAATTATTAAGCATGTATAATGATTTGGGGGAATATTCCCCTATAGAGAATTTTAGTGTTAGCAGTAGTCCCTGACAGGATTTATCTTTGATTTACATGCTTTACCATAGTGTTTTTCAATACAATGGTTTAAAAATAAAATAGAATAAATTGAAAGGTACCCAATCATACTAAGAAACTGACAAAATCCAAATGGCTGCTAGTTGGTCAGTACTCAGGCTTAGGAGAGACTCATATCCCTGAAACTGTTTTTTAAGAACAAAAGTCCAAGAGAAACTTAAGTTATTTTGGTAGCTTTCAAATGAAATGATTCATATTTATGATTTAAGTGAAATGGAACAAAATTTGATTAAAAGCAGTAAGTGCGTGCAGCTTCCTGTAACTTTAAAATTTCTTTTCTAATTATGTGTTGAGAAATATAATTAAAGTCATCTGCATACCAAAATAAATGTTATTTACAAGTGAAAAATCAGAATTCCTTTGTTTCCCTGATAGCTTGGCTCATTAAACAAATTTAAATGGAGTCACTGATGCTTTGCAATAAAATGTTCGCTGTCTGTTCCTAAATCAATGTTAATAACTTCCACTATTTTTATCACTGCAATTTTTCATGTCCCTGACACATTATTCAGGATGTTTAACGGGAAGCCCACTGAGCAGAGGTAAGGCTTGGTAGGAGGATCTGAAGCTTGAGCCGGGAGAGGGCGTGCTGCAACCCAGCCAGAGTCCTGCAGCCAGGTAAGGAATTGCTAATTGCACCAGCAAGTTTCACAAATTAGTCTTCATTTTACAGCAGAAATTTTAAAATCTTCACTCTTTCACTGCATTCTGCTAAGTGTTTGCCTAGGTTTACTAAACATTATTTCAGTAACTACTTCTCCCCAAAGGCAACCATTATCCTAGGTAGAAGTACTAAAAACAAGCCTTCATTTAGAGAAAAGGAACTGTCACAACAGCTCTTACTGGTTTACACATTCAGCTGTGTTAAGAATACTTTTGTACTGAATTTCGTACTTTTTGCTGACCTGATTAGACTGCAATTACTTCCAAGTGCTCAAGCATTTATCTTTACTTCTGCATCTGTTGTATGAGATTCCTATACTGTCTTGAATCACAAGGGAAATCATGGAATACATCATAAAGTATTTGTCCAGACCTGGGGGAGGCGGGTTAGTTCACCAGTTCATCTTCCTACTATCTTAAATTTCAGTTATCTGTATCTGTCATTTGAAAAGGTATCAGGCTGCAGACATTGTAACACAGCACAACTACTTTCTGGTTTTCTTATTACAACATTTAACTGAAAATAATAAAAATGCAGTAAAAATCAATCTTTTCTAGAGGTCCAAACATAACTGTATTATGAGCTTTCCAAATTTGCTTAAGGATACTAAGTCTGTTGACAGTATGCAGTTTGAAACATTTTACAGAGTCAAAAATACATGTAAGTTATGTAGTTTTCTGAAATACAATTGAAAGCTTGACCTCAGACCTGACATGCACTTGAAGATTCAATAATCACTTCAAACATTCTCAAATATTTTATTTCAGGTTTTTAATCCTAGCAATGCAAAACTTGAATTTTCACTCAGTTCTACCTTCATTACACTCAGCCAATGGCTTGTAAAAGTAAGCTATCACTAAAGAAACAGAGAAGACCACCAACTACTAGAAAACACTGAATTTCTCAGTAGTCTGATGCAATATACAGCAAAAGAAGATATTTTTTTTTCAGAAGTTAATTTTTTTTTCCCCCAAGAACATAGGTTGTGTTGAAACACCCAGCAGAGACCCAAACTCTGCAAACATAATTCACAAGTCTTTAAAAATCTGGTAACTTCTCCAACAGAACATGTAGCCATACGAAGCAGCACATGGAAAAGAACAACCACGCATACAAGTTTCCTAGAAAAGAAAGAAGACTAAACACTTCCTTCTGTAATTTGGTTTACAGTATCAGATGCCACTATACACCAGAGTGTTATGAAATTACCATAAACCAACTTGATCATAAATTAAAACCAAATACAGGAGTATTGCTTTAACTTCTGACCTTAAAGTATGAGGAACTGCAAGATACAGCTAAAAGATGGTGAGCTGATATCAGGACTGG
The DNA here is from genome assembly GCF_017639655.2 of Falco naumanni. NCBI lineage: Eukaryota > Metazoa > Chordata > Aves > Falconiformes > Falconidae > Falco > Falco naumanni. Next base: position 110,453,514 of record NC_054054.1, on the reverse strand, counting down.
TACTTTCAACAAAGATAATGGCTATCCTGAGGTAGGATCACTGAGTCTGCTATGAAAATTTAAAGAGCAAGACAGTTGCTTCATGAAGGAGTCAGTATACTTAAGAGCAATTAAGCAAGAATTGAGATTGTACAGTTGAAGATGTCGAAGAGGCAACTGGAAATTAAAGGGGATAATAATCATTAAATGGAAAACAGACTACACTCCTGCAGGTGTGCTCCGGGAAAGATCGTAAGGCTGAAATAGTAGCAGAGACACCATGGTTAGTTGATAGATCCCTGCAACCAAAAAGGCTCACATTTAAACTGAGATGCTTGATGCAATTTGACTTTGAGACTGATGAAGTAAGTGAGATTCTGTTAAGACAAAGGTAGGAGAAATTTGAGATGAAAAGATGAAAAGACTCTCTACAAAATGAAAAAACCCCACCTATTACAATAGGAACAAGTATGACATGGAACCATCTGCACAATTTTTTTCCAACAATTGGAACAGATTTTGTTCCCATTCATTTTTTTCTAATATGCTTCTCATCCAGTCTCCTTAATTTTGTTTTTAATTATAGCACTTCAGTCTTAATTTCTCCAATTCTTTCTTCAAAAAAGTTGAAAAAAGAAAGGCTTTCTTCTTGATACAAGAACATAGGTATGGGCTGGCTAAAATAGAGTATTATGCTCTTCAGTCTAAAGACCATTCTTTCTTGAATCATTTATTTTGCACATCCAAAACAGCTGGGAATACAGTTGAGGGCCTTGCTGCAGATGGTAACAGTAACAGATGTATCAAAAACAGAAGTAGCGAGAACAACATTAAATATGAAATAAAATCTATTAAAACAGTAGCTTTTTTTTATTATAAATCTCAGTTTCAGTATAAATAAATTTTTCACAAAATGCATAGTAGAAACTGTTGAGAAAAAGTTTCCATTTCAAAGCATTAAAAAAAAAAAAGCAAAGCAAGCTCTGAGGTAACATCCAGAGGTTTAAGGTAAAGCTTTCTTTGAACACTTAGGGCAAAGGAGACTTGACAAGGTTGGAGGCATGGCAGATCTCAGTTTGATACAGCTGGAGAGATTTTTCCCAGGGCTGATGCCTAGGAAATTCAGAGGGTTGGTTGTTTTTTTCAGCATACCTCCTCCTCCACCTTGTCTATTAGACCTCAGAGTATTTAGTGGTCTTCTGTAACCTCCATGTCTACTGCAGTCTGTCATGTAATGCAAATAAATTACCTGCCTATAAACTTCTAATTTTATCATGCATTTTCATTTCAGATGGTCAGAACAGAATTTTAACGCTCAGATTTAAAACCAAGAGAAAAATCTGTATGTTGCTTTATTCAAGTAAAACACCCATTAAAGAGATTAAATGCCATGCTGACACCAACAAAGAAAATTATGAGAGTACATAAAATATAACTAGATTGCTCAAAGTACTTGACATCTCAATAGCAAACACCCTTCTCCCAGGGATACCAAAGTCCCTTAGATGCTTTACTGTAATGTATGCTTACATTATACTTGCACATCAAGTATAATTTATCAGCCTTTTGTTTTTACATTTAATTTAAAAAACAGCCGCTCCTTCTTTTACATTAATACAGACATAAGGAAGCACTTGTTCTTTGGAGATTATTCCTAAATGCAAATTCTGAGGAGGCTTCTCTTTAGTTAATTTAGTTCCCTGACTAGATCACATGCCAGGAATACTACTTATTCTACTGCAGAAAGCAAATTAAAAGGTAATACTTATTTTTGAAACTACCATTATTTTCAGAACCCTCAATAGTTTTACGATCTACTCTATCTATGAATATAATATAAAATGACTATTAATGTCAACTCACGTTAGATAAATTTAGTATTTGTCAACAAGAAGATATTTTCCTTTTTAGTTTTTATTTTTCTTAATTTACTTGTTAGCAAACTTCTACTAAAAGAAATGTTGTAATCTCAGTATTGTTATCTCTTAAAAATAATGACCTGCGGTGTCCTTGTACATGACAATGTTTTACATGTCACTGCACAAAAAGCAGAGAACGAGTTAGCACAGAGAAGAAATTTATCTCACTGAACAAATTCCACATAACTCATCACAGTAGTGAGGTTTAATGAACAACTGTGGAAAGGCAATAGTTTGTGTCTGTGAATTTCAAAACAGTTTTAAAAAGGCACATAATAACAAGCATCATTTACTTACAATGTGTGACTCCAGCCAGGGTTTGATAGAAGGTCGGGGTATCACTATCATCAGTGAGTGTCACATACACACCTCCAGACAGCAGCCAACGGGAAAACGTGAAAGCATCTTTGTTGTGCAACAGCCAAACCCTGAACTTCTCATAGTTTACCTTTTCACCCTTCAAGAAAAGTAAGAAAATGTGAGCTGTTTTTCTCTGCTTTCTCAGTGCCAGTAAACAGGAACCATCCAGCTGTATGAACAAGAACTGGGACAATCTCCTATAAAAATAAGTACTAAAATATTTTTTTTTCTTTGGAGTCATGCCTGTTTTTCTATTTCATTCTGAAATACAGCACTGGGAAGGAAATTAGACTCCTCATCTCTCTCTGCATTTCAACCACCTACTCAATGTGGCCTTTGGAAAGTAATTTACTCTGAACCTCAGGTTAAAGGGATTAGATGAAAAATAATTAATTATGACTCAAAATAACAGAGGCTATTATTATGAATTTAAATTTATTACAATAGATAAAAGCACTTATGTGCCAAAGAACAGATGCTACAAAATCATAAACATTCTGTTATATCTGAGCAAGTATACAAACTCTTAATGCAGAAAAATTAGATTTCTGCATAACTAATGGTATGATTAATCGCTGCAGTAGCATGTCAATTTTTTGCCTCTATTGACCAAAACCCACTCTGGAGCGTACATGTGAACAAGACATTCACTCCTAACTCAGTCTCTCTTGCTGGATGTCTCATGGAACTGCCTGTTCAGAAATACACAAAACCCACAGATTCACAGAGTTTAAATCATGGAGAGGCTGTTTAAAGCATTTAGTTGAATGGTTTCCAAGCTGTGGCCATGAAATCATAGGGATCAGCAGACTAATTTCTACAAAACCTACAAAACTAACTAAAATAAAAGCAAACATCAGTAGCCAAACTTGTTAGATGGAGATCCTAATCTCCATGAAAATAAACGAGGGTCTGCAAAGTGAAAGAGGTTTCAAGTAACTGATGATTTGAACTTCCCTAATACCACAGACCATTAAACTTCACTGAATTATACCTTAACATAGTCTAACAATTTGCATTTGCCACGGACTATCTGCAACTGCAGAAAACTGAAAATCCACTACTTCCTTTGCCAAGTTGCTTAAATGGTTAATTACCATAACTGCTAAAACATTTGCTTCATATTCCAATTGTAGTGGATTATTTCAGGATCCAGATACTCATTCTTTTTATGCCTCTCTTTCCTAGATTCAAGTGTGTTACATTTTTCTCCAATACATACATGCAGAAACACCCCAATACTTCTACCATAGACTTCCACGTGGTTGTAATTCAAGGAAATCAAGCTGCGACATTGCTATTCCATCACCAATTTAATCTGTATCCACATGACTGACTGACAACACAGTCCTAACCTTCCTCTTACCAACACTGATTCTGACTCTTCATCCCTTCTCTTTTGTGACCACAACCACATTAGTGCAGTCATGTGGCAAAACAGATCTAGCTGAAAAATAACCTACAGGATTAGAAGCTACAGAAAAAGGGCTTACTTCTCAGCCAGATCAGTTTCCCAATCCAGTTCATCAAGGCATCATATAAATACTTGAGCCAGCACAAAGGCAGGAGAATGAGTGACAGTCAGGAACAGGGTAACTCAACAACATGGACTTTGCAGGGTTTAGCCCATAATGGAACCACTTGCTTAAGCAGAAAAATCTCAACTGCCAAATCAACAGAGAAGAAAAAAGCAGCCCACTTCCTGGTTTGGGGTTTTTGTTTTGGTTTGGTTTTGGTTTGTTTTGTTTTTTCTCTAACAGTTCGGATCAGAGGCAAGATCATTTTCTTACTACCTGCTCCACTCTACTTTCCCTCTAGTTTTTGCACTGCTTTCTGTAAATGCAGCAAGAGCCATGCCATGTTTCACTGTGACTCTGCATCATTCCAATTGATTACAGGAATGACAAGGAAGAAGAGGGAGAGGAAAACTTTGAACAGGGGCTAAAAAGCATTTGAAACAAGCAATGTTTATAGCTGAGGCATGATGGAACTTGAGCAACCCCAGCAATATAGGTATCACTGAATTTGTTTCCTGTATTTCAGAAACAACAGCGAGGAAATCTTATATTTCTAGATGACTACATGCAGTAATTCTGAAGAACAGAAGTACCTATAAACATCATCCTTGAAAGCATAAACTCATCCACCATACGGCAGGAAGGAAGGCCCACAGCAGGAACATTAAACTTTCTCACTCTCCAGCAATGACCTAGTATGATTAACAGGCCAGTAAATCCTGCTGAGTGGGTTATTACACTATTTTCATTTAAAAGAAAAATCAATATACAGCATTTTCTTGAACAGGAAAAATGGTACGAAGCCAGATTGATACTTCTCTTCCTGCGAGTCTTCATAAAGTATTTCTGGATTTCTTGGACAGTGTGCAATTAAATTTTAGGGTACAATTCATCACATCATATTGATGGGAAATTATAAATAGGAAATACTGAAGTGGGTCAGCTCCAGAAACTGGACTGCGGTATACATATGATTTATGATTTCAGCCAAGAACGAAGAATGTAATCATTGCCTACAAAGCCAACACGATACCACTGCCAGATTAAATGAGTCTGCCTCAGCGAATGGCCACAACCAAAGTTATCTTCAATGAAGTACAATAACATTGAAGGTAATTAGGTAATCTGATATCCACAAATAAAGATTCTAGTCAATCAGTTTTTCAGTGGAATGTATAATAATGAGTAGATTTTGCTGATGTATAGTCCTCTGATAACAAATGAAGTGACCAAAGCACAACCTGATAATTCATCAGGATCAGTAGTGCCAAAGAAGTACCTGTGAATATTTAGAAGTAGCAATAGCCTGTTTTAGAGGAGGATTTCAGCAAGCTTCATAAAGATTACATCTCTCAAAGCACCTGAAGCATAAATAAATGTTATAGCTCCTGGCAGGCAGTGAGACAAAAGTAATACTATAAAACTATTATTTTTAAGCAACCACTGCTGGCAGGCATTTTTAAATCCAGGATGCAGATTTTCTTTCCCTTCTCAGGTCTGTGTTCTAGATTTCTTCCCCAATTGCAATAAAACGTTCACACTAATGAATAAATTTCCACTAGCAATATTAGTATTTAAATTTACTTGATAACATGATTACCCTTGGGAAATTATTCTTTTTAACTAGCACAGTAAGTACAGTACCATGGAGAATGCCTACATTTATATACCAAGCTGCTATTCACATCAATACAAACTACATGCACTATTACAACATAAAAAACTATGAGCTTTTACCCAATTTAACAAGGTCAGTTTGTTCCCGTACATGCACGAGCATGTATACATCAGAGAAAAAAACCCAAACTACTCAATTTAATTTTCACTTTTTTTGTAAACGTAGTCGGATAAAACCTGTATGAAATACCTCAGAGAAACATTTCTTGAGTGACTCTGGGACCTTCCCATCAACCACGTGCAGCATCTTCTCCATCTCTTCACGGACAACATAACTCCCAGATTCATTAGAAAAGAGACTGAAAATGTCTGAGAAAATAGAGATATGTTTAAGCAATTACAGTAGTTACATTTTTCAAAGATTTTGTTTACAACTGGCTGAGAATGCCAAAGGCATTCTAGTGCAACAACTAAAGGACTAAAAACTTAGGTTGATTCAATTTCAATATAGCTCAACAAAGTTTAGGTTAAGAAATAGCTCCTTTTTCTTTTAGCATTGTCCACTAAACAAAAGGAAAATAAATACTATCAAGTCAGATTAACAAAGAAGACAAAACAACAGAAGTCAGTAGGCAGATGCTTTCATTTGTTTTGAAAAATATCAGTGCTGTTCTCCTTCCTCTGCCCACATACAGTGATCAACAGTCTTTCTGTAGGATCCTAACATTTACATTCATGATGACTTACCAAATATTTCATTTTGGTGAGTACAGAAAACAAAAATGCACTGAATTTCATAATATACAGCTTAAAAATGTCTAAAAATATTTCTACCTTTATTGGCAAATGTATTTTACATATAAATATAGGGACTTAGTATACCACAATTTGTTCGCTTTATATAAGTGTATTTTACACTCACTATTGAGTATCCCGTTGTTACTGTTGTAAGTTACATTGCTTACATTTTGCTTTCTCTTCCTCTCTGCCTCTTGTAAGAAGAACTAATCCAACTATCAAGTTATTGAAGTGCAGCCCCTTGGATATTCCTCCAAATGAACAGTAGATAACCTAGAAGAATAAAATAGAAAAGTTAACCAGAAAGTTAACAGGGAGAACAGAGATGTCAGAACTAAAGCAACAACTTATACAGAGGGTCTGTCTTACTTGTTTTTTACACTCACCTCACATTCAGCTAAACACAGTTCTAATATTAATTCTGTTACACTTTGTAGCATTTCCAGTACCGATAAAATAGCCTTGCCAGGATCTTTTATTTAGGGAAAAACAGGTACTTTTAATGAACAGCAATACATTTAAAAAAAAAAAAAAGTTAGAATCCTCCAATGAAGAGAGCTTCTTGCTTGCTCACTGGTGTTATTTCCTCAGACTACTTTATCAAGATAATAAAGACGAAATCTCCTCTGGATAGTCTCAAAACCATCAAGATGTTGTTGGAGTATCAAGTGTTTCATTACCCAGTCCCAGGAGATGCACTTCCAGTTAAGCCATCAAAAACTACTGCTTCAAAAAGATGTGACAGACAAAAAACCCCAAAACTTTCAGTCAGCTGTAACTTACTATCTTAACTTCACAACTGTTGCTAGAATGACCTTTCCAGTTTAGTACCCCACTTTAACAATAGCATTTAAATCTTTCTTCCAATAGAAAGGAATAGACATCAAGCCTTCTAGTCAGAAGTTACTCAAAGATCCACACCAGAGTAGCTGCCAGCACCAACACAGTCAGCGGAAGGGATGAAGTATTTACCTTTCTGCACACTTCAGCTTAACTCACTCAACAGCATTTTAACAGTGATTCAACAGTGATATATGAGATAAGAAGGAAGTAAATCATTTTAGGACAAACAGCAACTACTTTTAGTAAACAAGAATTACCAGCTCACTTATTCCAATATATTACTTCATCTTGCTTCCAATACTACAGAGCACAAGTGAAAATACGTATGCTGTATTGCTCTTCAAACACAGACTCCTGCAATCCCAAATCTATTCCTACAAGCACCAGTAGTCTAACAGTACGACAAGACAGAAATCTGCATCAGGTAGTAGAATTTAAAGCAGTTAGAACGTATCAATTATTCTTACACTGAAGAATTATTTCAATGTCTTTGTCTTATAATTTGATTTTCTTATACGTATCACAGTGAGCATCAAACCATAAAGGGAAAGCATTAAGTCTAGCTGATGGGGAGCTATTACAGTGGAAGACCAGAACGAAGTGATTTGTCACTGATCACAGTTCGGATAGCAGACTTATTTGCTGAATTTGGGTTTTATATAACTTTTTCAGGGGGAAAAATAAAGGAACAGAGATCAACTTCTATTAAGAAAAGTGTTATGCACATTTTAAATTGTATTTTCTTTGCTTGCATCTGAATTATGTTCTAAATAAACAATATTAAAACCAGGACATGCACACACAGTTATGCACTGCTTTTTAATTTTTCTCCAGTAAAACCTTGAGTATAATCTTTATAGGAGAATTTAGCCAAATAGCAACAGCAGCAGACTTCAGAGGTCAACAGAGCTTCAGAATTATTGTGGCTGGATTCACTATTTTGTGTATCACCCACAAAGCAAAGTGAAGCATTAGTAAGCCATGGGATGAAACCCCACAGATCTTAACTACCACCCTCTATCTCTTTCCCCCTACCATCTGTTTTTAGATATATGAACTACAACCAGACACAATCCTAAACAGCTAAAGCAATATTTTTAACTTCTTTTGACCTCTTAAGCTCTGTTGTGTTTTTTTTCCCTTTGAAACTACAAACGCTTGCATAATAAACTTTAGGGGTTTTTTGCAAGCCTACCAAAGAAGCCATGACGCATTGGAGCCCCCACAGACAAAAATCCACCCATCTGCAGAATTAACACACTATTTATTTTTTTTTAAGCTTCCACCATAACCATCAGGAAACATTTACATTCACAGATGATTAGAAGGCAACAGTGAGAGATGGTATGTGCAACTGGAGTGACACTTGTCTTCTAGACTATTAGCAGTGCTGGAAAAAGTGCATGTTACTAACATTATCTTAAGTGTGTGACATCCTGTGAATCTAACTAACAAGTTATAGTTTTAAACACATCAAAACAATCTACTTTTAAACCATCATAAAACAAAATCATTACAGGGGTGTAGAAAATCTCGTATCAATTAGGACTTCAGTTTTTAAGTTTAAAAGTCGTTACAACACAAAATCTACCACTGTATGAGGAACTCCCGCAAACGGCAGAAATAGGATCATAAACCTACTGGATGTATCCAGTGAACACTCTAGTTAATAAATCTCTCTTTGAAAAAAACACGGGAATAATTCTAAACCAGATTTAAAAATATAAATCAAAACTACATTAAAGTACAATTAGAATTTTACCTCTTTGCAGACACCTACTGCCTACAGTTAATTTACTTTAATGTACTTCCATCTTCTGTCTCTCTCAACACTGTAGTTTAACTGCTGTTTTAAACCACTGCTAGCTTTTCCCCTGCCCCCAGCCACTCATTCCCACCCACACTCCACTTCCAACATCTAGATTTATAAACATCTACAAACAAACATTCATGCAGCACAACTATGAATGAAATCAAGGGAGCCAACCTGGGTCTGAACTAACCATTTCTGTTATCAGGTTTCGTTAATCTAGCCCAAATTAGGTGACCTCAAGGTGAGAATAAGTAGCCAGGATTAAGTTGACTGTGAAACTGGTACAAAATAACTACATAAATGACATTTCAAATATTACAAGAGAACTTCTATACACTACCATGTGTAATCAAGTGCAGTCTGTTATCAGTTGTGCTCTTCAAAGGAGTCACAGAGCACAACACTACAACAAAGTGTAATAAGGAGGAATCCACTTCTCAACAGGCTGAAATCCCCTTGCAAAATGTGAATGCGTGTCTCCCAAAATAAGACCGGAAAAAAATTTACCATCACACTGATGCAGATCTATATGTCAGGAAATTGTTCACCAATGAACTAACAGCTGTCAATATTTGTTATTCTAACTGTAAGCTAAAAAATCAGTAAAGCACTTCAAAAGAATCTGTGTCTTTTATACCGATAAAGAAACATGTAGCAAAATTTGTTGCCAAAAAGGTTTATTTACCTTAAAACAAATAGCTGAACACTGGAAAAAGACATAAGAGAAAGTAAAATCTTACTGCACTGTTAAAAAGAACAGCTTTTGAGATCATCTGCTGACCACTATTTGTTATTAAAAATGAAAATTTAGCTTCCTTAGCAGTTTAATCACTTTCAATAATGTTTCATACTAAATTACTCGTAAATCACAAACTGACAGTAATCTGACACTTTTCAGAGACAGATCTGAGTAAAGATGGAAACAAACTGACAGCAGTTAGAGGAAACCTCTGTAAGCAGGTGCAATAAAATCACTAGGCAGCTCTGAATCTGTAGTTTTTCCTATTAAAAAAAGGCAGAAGAAATCAGCTGAAAATTCCCAACAAATATATTATATGCCTAATAACTTCCACATCTGCAGAGGCTGGCATATGACTCCTTTGAATCTCTTGAGTATAATGTTGTAGGGCTCAAAAAAGAGCTTCATAAATGTCCAGTGACAAAGCTCGGACAGATCTGTGTTTCCTCAAGTTCCTCAGCTGAAACGAGCTGGGATTCAACAAGAGGTTCACAAGGTTAAGTGAAACAAGAAGAAAGTTACTGCAACTAAAATCCCTCTTTCTATCCCCTCTTTGCCCTCCAGTAACAGCAATCACAGTGCAGCAGCCAGAATCCTCAAGCACAAGTGAAGGGAAGATGAAGAAAGCTGAATACCAGAGCCACGGGAATGAGTCACTGCTCTTGGTATCTCAGGTGTGGCTTCCACCTCAAGTCAAAATTAAGCCAGGACTGGGAGTGACCAAATAAAACCAGCAGTGGGCCTGGCAAGGGCACAGGATAGATCTGGCTAAGCCATCCAGTGCTGTAGTGGCAAAAAGAAGAGAAGGAAATACCTAACACAGACTAACTACATTAATTTCCTACTGCAACTGCCTTTTATGTTTTGGGTATAACAAGGTGCCTTTCCAGCAATAGGAAGCAGACTAGCAGAATTCATTTGCAGAAGGCGTTCTAGACAACCTCCGAAGAAGCATCAAGCAGCAAAGTAGTAAAAAATTCTAAAATTTTGTTCACCTCTCTATCACAATTATTACCAGACATAACACTGAAGCAGATTCCCCGAAGACACTTACCTCAATATAGTTCTCTGTATGTTACCTTCCATAAATCCCTTCCTTGTCCACCCATCAAGCTATCACTTTTCATTGCTATCCACTTAAGAGTATTAAAAGAAGTCTGAAGGCAAATAAACGTAAATGAGGCCGATAATACAGAATGATCTAATTCTGCAGAAAAATTATGTAGAACCTGCAGTTTCATTCCACTGTAAGACACAGTGCTACCTAAATACATTAACTTCCCATAGGGTGCTCAGATCATCCTCTTCTATTACTGAAGTTTAATACATTTACAAATGCTTCAAGGGCTAAATTATTAAAACTAAATTTGTGCTCTATTTGCCACAATGATTGTATATGCTTCATGGACAATGTCATGGCAGAGATCTGAATTCCACACTTTCTACATCTAATCATTCTGATTTCAAAAGATGCCTTCAAGGCTACACCACATATGTAAGCAATTTACCTTTATATTACATTGGAATCATTACTTTTTTAAAACTATGCAGTTATCTCTGCCACCCACTATAGCTGAAGTCTTAATATAACTAATTTTGACCAAAAAAAACCCATGAAGAGCACAAAACAGAAGGGAATTCTTACATTTCAGATTAACAAGACTTGCAAGACCAAAAAAACCCAAATTGAACAAATGAGAAATCACTGTTTTTTCTTTTATAAATTCTAATAAAATAGTAACTTTTCCTTATCCTTTATTCTCCACCACTCACATTTAGCCCTTCTATGCTTTGAGACTTTTCTAACAGCTATTTCATAAACCAACTCAAATAAAGCTGTATCTTCTCTCCATCAATCTGAAAGCATATTTGTAACTCATACCCATTTCTGAGTTTTTCCACTTGCTTCTGTTGAACTCTGTACATCTCAGTTATGACACCAGCTGAATACCAAATATTACATTTATACATTATTTGAACATAACACATTGACTGATCATGATACAAACACAGAAAGGGAATTCTATGGATAATGTCCAATGTATTAGTATTTAACATAGGTTATGTAATTGCAGCCATAGGCATCTAGCACTACTTTGAATTGAGCTGCTTAAGCATTCTTTGGGAAGAGTTTATGAACACTGAATAGTTATATCACAGTATATAAGGGAGATTAGTTTGCATTTCTAAGGAAGGAGCTGCACAGTTTTTCACCTTAATGTGCTATTTGGAAAACTTCTAATAAGATGCACCATCAAACTATGATGCAATTTTGTATTGTCCAAAATTACTTAATATGGTTACACCTTTACTTAAAATAGCCACACCCAGACAGTATGATAGCAATTTTCATTTCCGCATGTACCATTTAGTATAATAATATGGTACACAATCTTCTTTTTCTTTTTTTTTTTTTTAAATAAAATTTCAGTCTGATGTGTTGTGTTTCATGGATAACTGAAGGTATAACAATCTGGTTCCTCTTCTGTTAAAAACAGTCTATACAAACTGTTCCCTTGAGGTCCAAATCCCTGGCCCTGTGCCCATACACGCTAGAAGTAAGCCTGCTGGAAGAGTAGGAGAGGATGCTCAAGGCATTATATTTTGGCTCCTTTCTCTACACCATATAAAATGTCCTGAATTCTTTCCTGATTTTATTCTTATGACCCCTCTTCTCTCTCAGCCCTTGAGAAGTCTGTGTTCTTGTTCTATTGGCAGCCTCTTCAATGTGTCCTTCGTGTCCCTGCTAGCATCATCCCTCTTCTCTTTGCATTACTTAGACTGCAGCTTGTTAACCAATTAGGTCACATTTGGAGAAAAAGATGCACTGACATTTAACTACTTAGTAAGTATCACAGAATGCTGTGTATAAGCTGTCTCACAATTATAATATATGTAGGTACATATAAAAGGTATAAACTAATCAGTCATTGAAATGACTGCACAGGCCAAAGGTAGGAGGTCCTTTCTCAACATTCTTCTCCTCCTCAGTCTAAAATACAAAGCTACTAAAAATGCTTTCTTGAAATATTATCACCTCCTGTGGACAATATTTTTTATATTAAGGTGCCTACAACTGCATACAGTAATTGCATTATTTCCTTAGATTTAAAAATAATTCCCGCGTTCATACATCTCTCCACTAGACCAGCTTTCCTGCAGTTAAAACAACGCAAAGACAGCACATCTCAGTTTCATTTTATTAATATCTTCAACTCCATTTTTCCAAGAGATCCTTTCAGAACATTACTGTCCTGAACATTTAAAAAATATTTTGTGTGCATGACAATCATGCAAATTGTTTGACCAAAGTTCCACTGGCTTCAATTCTCTAGTTTATGTCCCTGCTTTAAAACTCTGTGTTTTTAATTTAATGAATTCCTGAAGGCCTATCACTACTCAGATATGAAAAACTATTATTCAAAACATGCAGAGAAGACAGCCCAGCAATCTGAGGCTCAAAATGATCAGTTTTAATGATTGAAAGGCTGAAAACTCAGAGCAAGGCTTTAAGCTGCCTGATGACTTTGCCTGCCTTTCCACATCCCCAAGCCAGGAATTAAAACGCATCTCTCAACAGTATGAGCAGGATCAAATCCGAATTTACAGTGTTCACGCTCACAGATATGACTACTGCATTGCCTAAATATGAATAGTGTAAGTACACAGTAATTTGTACCAGAATTCTGCGATGTCATCAAAATGGGCACATCGACATCAAAAAGCAATTATAATTCTTCCATTAATTTTATTTCACCACCAGCAAACCAAGAACTGCAGTATAACTATAATGAGCGTTAAAAGAGATAGTCATCACTAAAATCGTGTCTTTAAGGGGAGATTTTAAAAAAATTAAGCAGAAGGTAGCCAGCAGACGTTTGAAAACCCAGAGTCTCTATTTGTCACCAAAAGTTTACTCCATGCAAATCAGTAATTTGATCCTTAAGACTGGTATAAAAGGGATTAAAAAAAAGTACAAGTTAACTCACAATGTAAAATTCTTAACATATTATATTATTTCAAACCAACTGTATATGGTTTGGGATACATTTTTTGTTTCGTTTTATGGGCTACTAACAGTCAAAGCATCCAGAAGACACATACAGAAATGAATACTGAAGACCTGTTTTAAGCTACGGGCAGATCATATACTTTAATTAGATAGCACTAACACACATTGCAATTTTTCCTGTTAAGTGCTTGAATACCTACATTAAAAAGGAAAAAATAAAATCAAACTGTTAACTATATCCCCCTCTTTGGCAACACTTAGAAAAAACAGACAAAAGAATGGAGAAATGGTTAAGCTTAGAAAAAAAGTAATTCTACCACAGCGTTAAAACATTTGACAATGCACACTTCACTATTCACATTATCTAAACAATACTAGAAGACTTTTATGCTGCCTGTGAGGTCAATAACACTGAAGACACCAGAAATAGAAGCTGTGATTAGAAATGACATGGAGCAAGATATCATTTGAAAGGTTTGGCTAATCTTTTACCTCTCTACCAACAATAATTTAATTTCTCTGTCAAGACAGAAGCAACACTATGAAAGAAAATAATCTTTCAAACATTAATATGTACAGGATGTTATTACTATTTTTTTATATCTATATGCATACAGAATTTATATCCATGTAGCATATTTTGATCCTGGGTATTCTTCAGTTCATTTATACATTTATTATACATGAAATTATTGTTAAGAGCTTGTAAAGATTAATATGCACTTTAGAAAACAAAGTAAAAGCCAATGGAATCTCAGAGAAACCAACAGCAAGTGTAACTCCAGAGTAAATAAAATCCTCCATTATAATGGCTATATAGAGTGTTAAAATTTCCCATTTCACCTCCCCAAATCTACATCTGGACCTTCAGGTTTATTCAAAGTCATCTGCCACTTATTAGTTGGGACAGAATCAGTAGCTCAGTCAAGCACACATCACTGACAACCCATGATCCAATTCTGGAATATTATCTTCAGGTAGATAATGTACATTGTGATATTGCAGGCAAAAGGGAAATTAAATCATATCATGTATCTGTAGAGCCATATTTGTGTGTGCACATCTATAGGTGTACATTATCAACCACGTATGCCTCCCCAGAAAACCAGCAAGTTTATAGATTACCTCAGCAACTTTTGGAGGGACTCCATCACCAAGAACTTCCCTGATGAAGCACTGTTGAGTCATATAATATGAGAGTCCACAAGTTCTCTTGAAAGCATCTTTCAGTCGCTTTAGCTCTATGTCTGTAACTGTTGAGTGAGGAGAATGAAAAAAAAAATTTGGTCAGTAAAGATGACATAGAAATCTAATACCTTAAGGACTCTCAAAATCCTATATGCCTTAATTTCCCTTCCCAATAAAAAGATAAGAAGAAACTAAATGCATGATTTCACCTAAACAGTGGAAAATCTGACTACTACAAAATGAGATCTGATAATCGAACTTTCCCCAAAAGAGGGAAGTGAAGTAGACCTAAGGTTACCATCAATGATTTTAACAGTTCACTGCCTAAGTTTTCTCTGACTACAATAGCATATTACAATTTTTTCTAAATTAAACACCATTATTGTCACACAAAAGGAAAATAAGCTTGCTTTATGATCAATTTTACATTGCGTGTAAGCCAGAGAAATGATCTGTAGCCAAAAGTGATGAATATTATTAAGAGCAGCTCCAGCAGCATGCTTCAAGTAGTTTCATCTAGCAACCAGTCTACCTTTCTGTATACAAGAAAATATATTTAATCACCACTTACATGCTCATAAGACAGTACAGCAAAGCATGAATTTGACAGGAATACTACAGCTAAACTTTGGACTAAATGTATTTCTTCACCTAAGATTATCCTGCAGAGTCAAAATATTCTTGCCAGCTAAAATCTGTTCAAACTTGTTCACAATCCGTAAATGTGAAAAGTTTCATGACATCCCATTTATACTTGCACATGAGCTTCCTGAAAAGCAGAGACTGCTTTCAGGTTTTACAAGCATAAGGCAACTTTCTAACAAAGTGTTTAAGAAGGGAAGTATCTCACTGAACAAAACAAGTCCTTTGTCAAAAATCAAGTTGCAGAGAGTAACACACCATGACCTGGATCACATGTAAGTTAATACATAGTGCAGAAAGACCTATTTACCACCTAGAAGCCAAAAGAAATGATGCTGTACATGAAAGCTGTTTCACTGTATTTATAGTAAGGCATTTTCCTTACCCTGATATAACAAGCTAGACAGAAACAACGCTGACATGGCCAAAAGCTTGTCAAGCTTTTTGTTAGCCAAAATAAAACAGAACACTTGAGAGCTTAATCCAGCACTCTCTTTAAAACTTCTACATTTCAATTAATTCATTCATCAAAAAAAAAAAAAAATTACTCCTTAAAAGTAAATCACGCTGAAATACTCGTCCCTAATTTTAATCCTAGTCAACATTGAAACAGACTAATGTCTTCACTTAACAACTGTGTTTGAAAACATAAATCAGGTTATGGTTCTTTTAAAATTTTGTTACAGATTCTGGGTATTTCTGAACAGAAAAAAAATAAAATCAAAGGATCTAAGAAACAAACCTGAAGTATGAGCCACACAGCACTGGTGCCATTAATTAGCAGGGATTTGGCCAAAGACAGACTCAAGTTATTCTCATCACATAGCTTGTTTTAATAAAACAAGTTTACTTTAATTATGTGGCAGAAGGATGTTGGTATAACTGTTACCTGGCTTATATGGTGTTTAAATTCCCCTATTTCACATTAACATCTGTCCACAGAGTCATTTTCTTTCTTTGTGTCTTTACATGTGATGCTCTAATGCATGCTCAAAACACTGTTTGGCACACCAGTTTTCCTCCAAGATTTTCCCTAGCTAAGGTGAAACAGACTCTCAGATACAATATTTACAACCTGAAGCAACATTTTGAATTACAGAAACAGGAAGAAAAACGAAGATTCTGCAAAGAAACGAACCTTCATGCCACAGCATTTCCTCCAAACCCTTGCAAGAAATTAATAGAACTTCTCAATCAGAGGGATGCTTCGCCTTGTCTCCTCCACACCCCCTATGTACAACGAAACTACAGCAACTTTTCAGCCAACAGGAACAACTCCCCACCACATCTTTGAAGAGTAAAAGCTTGGGATTGCTAAGAGGTAGCTTCTGGCTTCATTATTTTGGCAAGGTAAAGCAATGACCTAGACCCTACACAAAATCTAGCAACAGTTCTTTGAAGAAAGCTGATTTATTTTGTTATATGCATGTGCACGCGCACACACACTTTTAATAAAACCAGACTCTACGAACCAGGTTTTTTTCTCCCCCTCTGTTTATTTTTTTGAACTACTCGCCCATTAATCCAATCTGGTTTGTGGTCATTTGGCAAAAAAGTTTATATGCAAACAAAGCATTAACTAACCAGATGCTTAAAGCTTTACACATATTATAATAGACTTTCAAGTAACATGATTATTTTTTACTGTAAAAAGAAGCTTGAAACATACACAACATATACAGCCACTTAATAGAACATTGCATCATTACCGGCGTTTCCAGGTTTAGTTTCCTGAATGCACAGAAAATCCAAATAATTTTCACTAGAAATTTTGAGCAAAATTATTTTTTTCCCCAACATTTATTTATAACTACTCATTTTGTGTCCCTTGATCCAATTCTTTAAAGCTTCTCCCCAGCATGACATCATAGCGCAGAGCAGCAGAGGCGGCTCTGCGTGAACTCAGATGCACATCGGCACAGTGCTGTATCTGTGCTGCACCAGCAATCCCCGCAATTTCGGGGCAGAGCAGTTTTGCACAACTCTCGTTACCTTCCAGCTGCTGTCACTGCTGAGCTGACTTGCTGCAAAAGCACTTCGCAACAGGAACACAAGTACAATCTTGCTGAGTTATACTTGTGTGCAAGTTTCTTCTAGGATTAATTAAACAAAATACAACAGCCCATTGCCACGTAAAACTTCCAATTACTGTTTTAATAGAAAATTTTATTTATCCAATAAAAGTGATATGTAATAGGCTAGAATATGAAGTGATTTTAGTCAGTCAAGTACTTTCACAATCATAAAATTTACTGGCCCTTCCTTTGAGATTTACCTGTGCTAACAGAAATTAAAAGTAATTTGTAATCTGACAACCTTAACTGCAGACCGTATTAGTACTCCAGAGATATTTTATGTAGCACCTTACATTCCCAAGTGCATGAAACATCATATGCTCCGAGTCACCGAAACGCAACCACCTTTCTGGTG
Source organism: Falco naumanni (assembly GCF_017639655.2). Lineage (NCBI taxonomy): Eukaryota > Metazoa > Chordata > Aves > Falconiformes > Falconidae > Falco > Falco naumanni. The sequence continues at coordinate 110,435,657 of NC_054054.1, read as the reverse complement.
ACAGAACTGCATAAAGCAGTTATTTCTTGCGCTAAACTGACGCAACAAAGAGCAGTGAATTAATTTAACCCTGGTAGAGTTGCTGTTTTGCAGTGTTGCAGGACAGAGAAGGCCTCTAAGCAAATAGGTCTCACTGTATTGAGTAAAGAAGACAAGCAGAGCGATGAAACTTTGGCCGACTACATCTTGGGAGTAACGTGTACTCCCAAGAGCACTGCAGGCAGCAGTCATCACTGCTTCCTAGAGCACCCACGACTGCCAAGTGTGTACTTCAGGCAGTGGTCAAGAATAGGAAATTGCCACACATACATAGCTACCGTGAAACACAGAAGTGACTGAACTCCTACTGAAGGTGAGGAGAAGGTTGGGAAGAAGGCTTGTCAATCAACACTACCAAGGCCTTCAAAAAGAACTGTCAATTTATCGTTTAATAGTAGATGATAAGTTGATACTGCTAATCCACGTTACATTTCAAGATTAAGTTATTAGTGCTAGAGACCACTAAATATTATTGTTTGCATGCAGAAACTACAAAACAGAGCATGGAATTACAGGAAAGGTAATTACTTCCATTCCTTCCTCAGCACACATTAAAATGACTGATGCTGGCCATTTAAAATTATCTACAAAGCTTTGTAAAAGTAAGTTCATTATACATTTAGATCCAGGCACATCGAAGTACTACTAAAATCAGCAGAGTATAAATCAAAGATACTATCAATGTTTACTGTGAGTCTGGAAGACAAATAAACCATTTCAATACAAAATCCCAACACCAAAGTACCAATTACTCAACACAGAGATATAACATGACGGCATGTTGAGAGGAAATAAAACTAGAGTCTTAAATTATGCAAGTAACATTTCTAGAAGCAATACATCTATTACTATAATAATACTAAAGATTAGAACACTCACATTCCCACAACTAACCTTTTTTCCCCCTCTGTTCCACAAGTTCTATGCAGCAAGTATCACAGACCATGGAGATATTTTTAATCCCACCTTCAAATGTAAATGTAGGTCAACAGCCCTGTTCCCTACACTGACCTAAGTTCCTTCATTAAGTATATTAACTTTTTCCAAATGCACTGTCTTACCAAACACCTTCAGGAGACAGATGTCTACAAACACCTAAGAAAAGTCCATTCACAAGCTGCTCTCACTAGACAGTTAAGACAGACACTACACTATCAGATACAATGGTGCATTCATAACCTGAGAGTTAAAAACAGAACACGTAAGACTTCCCAAAATAAGTTTATGGTAGTCAACACAGCAAAAGCCATCTCCACATTTCTCCTGCCAATAATAGGTGGCACAACCTCAATATTATTGCAGAGAACGTAATGCAATTGGAAATGCACCCCAAATTCTTTACACCTCAAGGCTATAGAAGCTTACTTTTTATTGCAAGGTTCCAATTCAAAATAATAAAAGCAAGTTTCAATAGCCAGATACTGTATCCTAATTCTTAAAAATATATCTGCCCACTTCCAAAAACCACTGCTGAAACAAACAGTCTTTTCCACAAAAGGAAAAGTCACAGGCTATGTCATTCTGTCAAGGTAACTTTACCAACACAAACCTCTTCAACGCTGCCTTAGCTGGGCAGTTTCCAATAAAGTTAAAGACAGTTTAACAGAAGATCAGTGCTGCATCTAACTCTCTAGGGAATATTCCAGCTCCAGTTTTCTTAATAAAGTTTAAGTGAAACCATGCAGTCTCAGCTAAAAATGTCACTGCAACTTAAAGTAATTGTAACAAACCTTCAGCTCATCCAACTGCTGAGGTTTTTTTTAGTTTAATAGTGTTACTTAAACATAATGATGTTTATATGGATTTATGACTACTATTTTTTTTAAATTCACGTCTGTCCAGGTAATGATTTGTGTAGGGCCTTCCAAAACAGTTCCGTACTGGAAACCACCCTCTCTGCACTGCTTTCACTCCACATATTTATCACCAAGTCATTCTGGAGTTTTCCTTTTAGAATAACACTGTATCTGAAACCTAGGTGTCCAACTCTAGACTTAAACCTTATTTTGCCACCCATATAAAACTGACTTGAATTTCAGAGGGGATCCTCACCACCTGTGTCACTGATACAAATGGCAGCTGCAGGGAATCTGTCTCAGAAAAAACACATTAAATTTATGTAGAAGCCTAATGTTAGTATCTAACGTTCAGAATGTGGGTATCTATGTTCCACTTGAAAAGGAAGGCAGGGAACACAGCTGAAGTTACTGCCCTCCTTCTTAAAACTAAGAGGGGTGTGTAAAACCAGGGTTAATTATCTAAAGCATTTACTGTCTAGTACTCAAATTCTGTAATATTTACATGTGCTTAACCAACTACTCTCAAATTTAAAGCCTGTTGTATAAAACCTATAGCCCAAATAGTGTACATAAAACCATATATCACAATGTTTCTCTTCAAGCAGCAGATACTATTCTTTTTGCTAGCCCTTCTGTAATGTTTTACTTTAACTTCAGATGTACCTGAAGTTCTGTTTAACTAAACTAAGCTGGAGGAAATCAACCCTCAGAGTGGAGCTTTGGCAAGTTTTACAGTTTTACATTCTCTGTTCACTTGAGAAACTTTTCTTCCCACATCCTGTACCACTAATCCCACCCCCATCTTCTTGTCTTTATCTTGGAAAGTTTTAAAATACAATGTGAGTAATGTATGGTTCAATGTACAGCACAACCTCTGTCACTTCAAGACAAAGGTCATACTGAAAAGCACTGGACAACTTTATGCAACAAACATCTGTGCAAAACTCAGCAAGTTGGGAAGCAAATACCTGTCTCAGCAAAAGTTACTTGGATGTTACAAGACTGCTAGTGAAATTTATTATGAGTCATCATAAAAATACGACTACATAACTAAATACACCTAATATTGATACTTTTGTTTGTTCACTTCCTGCTTTGGGAAAAGAGATAGAAGAAAATGGTTATATCAAAGCCAATTCCTCAGTAATCAAAGTACCTACATTGCAATCTTCCTTAGAGACTAATGAATCTAAGCTAAGGTTTGTACAAATTACCTCAATAGCAGGTTTTAGTTAAATACTGTAAGAAAGTAGTTAAAATCTGCCCTTTTTTTTTTTTTTTTTAATGATGCAACATTAGGAACATCACTGAGGTCAAGAACACAAGAAGCGCCATGCACCACAGTCTCTGCTTGGCACAAGTAACTAGCTTGCACCTAAAGCAAGAATGAACAGAGTAACTTACCTTCCCATCTTTCAGCACATGGCTCCTTTCCAACACCCTTGCAAAGAAGTTTAAAGATTTACAGATGCACTGAAGGGAAGCAACATCAAATATTCCAAGCAAGCACTGCTGCTTAAGTTGCAACAGTTTACATGCGCATGTTAAGCATTACAAGAAACAAATACACATTTTGAAGGGAGCTTGTCTAAAGGTTAGAAGAAGCAGTTAGTCAGGCTTAATGAATTTGTTACAGCTTATATAACATAACTACTATATACCTTGTCTGTGACATGTGCAATGAGAGAGCGCACAGGATATGCATTTTAAATTCCATTTACTATTTATTACGGAAGTCAGACAAGCCACCAAAATACCTTCCCTTACAATGCTTCTTCCCCTACCCTTCAAAATCTAAGCACAATGATGTAAAATGCTGTGGTGATAGAGTATGAGATACAAAACGCAGCTTTCAAAAAGCATACAGTTGTCTGTTGGACTAAAGAATAAGAATAAAAGCATAGCATTTGAAGTCTTTTAATACTGCCTGACATTCAGGCAAAAGACACTTAACCTCTCCATGTCTTAATTGTCTCAACACTAAAATGAATATAAGTTCCAGCCTACATCAGACAGATGTTTGATAAATGATCTAAGATACTCTGTAAAAGTACTATAAGCTACTACACTGAGAAGCTGCTTTAATCAATAAAAAGGACAGAATCCCAATAGTTTAACTTAGGGTAGGTAGAGTTAATCTGCCATGGCTACTATAAACCAACAGCCAATAAACATAATCTATAACAAACTAGACACAGAAACAACCCATGTACCTGTCTTCTTTCCTTTCACCTTATTAGAGAAAGTAGTGACTGCTGAAAACAAATTAGTGATTTGGTAAGCTCTATTTACACAAGAATCACAAATGTAACGTGCAAATCATCACTTTCATTAGAACATGTAGCAGCAACAGCACCAAAAAGCTAATAAAATCTTTATATCTCAAGAAACTGAAGTATTTCATTTGGCTACATGAAAAGAAATTATTCTAGCTTACAGTTGACCAGCAAAAAAAAGGCAAATCAAGGCAGAAGATCACAATGTAGTGGCAATGCTGGAAATCAAAACAGGAAACAAATTACTGCATAAGCAGGAAGAAAAAAACCAGAGAGGATGAAAAGTTCAGTTAAGGTGAAGGATCAAGAAACGTTGAGCTCATCTGACTAAAGTATCTTACAATATATCCAGTAGGGCTGGTACTTTTTCCCAGAATTGTAACCATCAAAATGCCCACAATAGACACACGTGCACACACACACAAATCTGGATTTCCAGTGTCACTACTGGATGAAAAACAGCTTGCTATGTCAGTGCCTTAAGAAAAACAAAATAAAAACAACAGAACCCCCCCCAAAAAAAAACACCAGCCCTGCAGCTCTCAAGTATACAAAGTAAGCAATAATTTGCAACCATCAGCATAACATTGCATTTATTCTTTACTAAAAATAACTAAACCTGAAATCTAATAAAACAGACAGCTTGATCACCCTTCAGAAAGCAAGCAAAATTCACCTACCTCAAGCTCTTCCTGACTTCCAGCTCAGGTTTTAATAATTCTAATATTTTGACTTTTAAGCGACAATTTTACAGGTTCAATATCAAACTCACAGGGCATATAATTCTCTAACCAGACAATTATCTTCCCTGTAATCACTTGCTCAATATTTCCCCCAGGAATCCCCATCCTAGTTATACATGGAAATTTTATTACTTTTTTCATTAGTCTTTATTGTGACTTAATGGCTGCGGTTATGAAGATGTCAAGAACCAAAGCAATTAGTAAAAAGCTTCAGAGGTAAAAATGTGCAAGTGAACATAAAGGATGTTTGGGAACAACCCCAAATAGGAAGAACAAGCTACAAAATACAACTGAGATAAATGAACCAGCTATGACTAAAAAGACAACCTCCACACCCACCCATCCCTGCCAAAAAGAAATCCACTTGAGAATATTTTGGGGGAAAGCACATACAAAAAAATCCTGCCTCCCCTAACAAAAAAAATGAATCTACCCTTAAGGAATCTTTCATAACCAGAGCATCAAAACTGGCACCATTCAAATTACACAGCACACCTTGCTAAAGACTTAACAGTCTTAACATTACATTTACTAGTAAGAGGAATTTAAGGCTAACAGCAAAAAAGTTTTGGTGTTGTTTTTGGGGTTTTTTTTTAAAATCAAATTATTCAATCCAGTTGTATTTTTTCCTCCTACCTATTCTTTGGGTTTTGGCAGTAGTGGCTCATCCTGGGGATAAAGCTTTTCTTGGTTCTATTAGACCTAACCATAATGCATATCAAAGGTTTAACATCTTGTGTGCGAAGAGCAGAAGAAGATTTAGTTATTACAATAGGATTTGCCAGTTTTCTGTAACATGAATACTTAGCATTTATGTGATGCTTTTAATCTTCAAAGAGCTTACTTCTCACAGTTACCATCCTCAAAAAGAACGCCATTAAGCATTACTAGCCTGTTTTATCCATCTGTAAGGTATCTCCATCAGGGCACATAGTCACATTGCTATTTGGATTATGTTTGCTTCAAGCACAGCTAATCAGCACAGGTTCTGTGACAACCCTCCCCACAGACTACCGTGGATAGGAATTGCTACATAATAGCCCCGACAGTGAAATAATCCTCCCACCATCTGAGCACTTAAATCTTATTGGCTATATTTTATATCCTCAAGAATTAAAGGAGCCTAGTTTTATATGCTTACCAGTCCAACCCTGCAAACCACAGAAGAAACCTTCAGAACCTGAAAATTCAGAAACAACTGCAGATCACTGAAATAACTTTTCATGCGTACGACCACAAATTTAAGTGCAACAAACTGCAATATTAGGGACAAAAGCAATTACTGTTATCAATTAAAGAACTAGTAAGCTCATTCTCAGTGACTGAATAAAGTGATTTCTGGCCCTGATTAATCACAGGATGCCATAGTCAGAGCACTTATCACTTCTTCCAAGATGAGGTGCTCTCACTGCTCTAGATACTCTCAATAAATCATTGCTGACCCTGGAGAAAACACACTCAGCTAGCTGACCAGCACAGCCAGGCATGGAACCAGTACATAAAAAGACAAAAGGAGGCAGAGGTGCAAGTTTTAAGTGGTTTTAAACACAGAGCATAAGCTGTCTTGCAGCAACAGCACCAAGAACTCTGAAGTCCCCTCCAAAAGACAGAAGCATGGACAAAAATTAATTGTGGATTAGGCAAACCCTAAAAGTAAGCAACCCTGTCTGGGATGCCTGCCTTCACCTGAGCATAGTCATCACCCTCTGCCCAGTTTCCAACCTCTTCATTCCTCTTTTTTCTTTCATTTTCCACTACTATTTTCTTCTGATGCTTCTTCGTAGTTTATGTAGTTTGTACATGATTTCATAGGAAGATGGCTTTCACTTTCAATCTTCCCAGTACTTAAGACTGGACACTTAGTCCAACTTAGATTAGAAACAAAACTCTGCTCTTCTGAGCTGTCCCATCACCAGTTTTCCTGGCAAATATACTGAAATTTTGTATTGTCACAGGTGAGCAGAACAGCTTCTGCCACAATTCAGAAAAGCTGCTTCCACTTTATTATCACCATGAAAATCAGCTAGACATCCATGCTTGTTAAGACAAAAATAACAATTAAATTATGTTATATAACTAATCTCCAAGAAATAAACAGCCTATTAAAAAGAAAGCCAAAGGCACATGCCAACTATGTAAATGCAAACAACACCTAAGAACCTTCTACAAAATAAACTGGAATATAACAAATATTTCACACCCTGTCTCCAAACAGTGCCAAAGATACCAAATGCAGCTATACCATGAATTGTTCTTTAATTAAAAAACAGTCTAAGCCTGAAATTTTAACATTATCTGCAACTTCTGCATAGGAAGGCAGTGTTTCCTGTAGCTTTCAGTGAGGACAAAAGGCAAGGAGTTCTAATTTGCAACTGCCAATACAGTTCCGATCAAGTATTTACTCAAGTATTAGTCTCTGGCAGTTAAAAAGAACCAACTTGGTTAAGCATAATACTTAAATACAAGTAAAGAATAATAAAAGATTCAGATAATATTTACACACTACTAAATCTTAATCTCTAAAGTTAGAAGAAAAGTCAAGTGTTTTGGCACAAGCACATTACACACATGTACATACATACAGCTGATGGCCAATAAACAGCTCTATTTCAAGCTTTCCTATTCTCGACTCTTGGGGATACATCTGCCTAAAATACAATCTCAAACTCAATGCAGAGTGAACTAATTTAGGGTCGGTCACATACTCCTGTCTTCTGTTACACTGTTATAAACACATGATAACAAGTTTACTACACAATCTGGGAATGGCTGAAAAATAAAAGCATCACAAATAGAGACACTAGTTTATTCAGTTAAGAAATAAAATAAAAACTAACATGTGGTTAGTTCTGGGACCCTACTACATGTTTGGTAGACCACCAAGAACTGAATCAGAGAATATTTTTTTTTTTTAACAGACAATAGCAAACCATTAGTGTCACTATTTCCAAATTCCACTGCCACTGCGGCATATCCTGTCAAGAGAATTCTCCATTAACACCCCAGGACTAATATTTTGAAGAATTATCCTGAAAGAGGACATACTAGTTTTAAGAATATCTGTGGTCTATTAAAAAATGAATCTCTAAAAATACTCCTCATCAGATGCACACTATTCCTAAGGCCCTACACTTAGAAGAATGAGATAGCATATTTAGATACCCCATGTAACAGCTGTATGGGAAACCACCTTGCAGTTAATTTTACTGCCACTGACCAATTTAGATTGATGCAATGACTCAAATATCAGTTTTGTATAAACACACTGTCCATTGTTTCACAGAAGAAAAACAGAAACGGTATTAGAATGACTTAACACCACAGAGCTAAGATGCCCTGAATAGCATCAGCAGTTGGAATCTCTCCCTGAATCCCTGAAGAGACAAGATATCCCCAAGGACAGTACTGTCTCTATTAGAAGCAGTACATTTACATAATAAATTATCAACATTTTATATGAAGATATATTTATCAAATTTTTATATTCTGCTTTTTAACCTCTATTCTTTTAATTCTCTGACTTCTGCGGAGATCTAGCCAGTGTTCCATATCGAAATTAGTGTGTATTATGGTTCCTTCCTCTTTTAACCTATCTACATGGCAATGCACTCATTATTTAAAGAATAAAGTAAGTTCACACAAGATATTTACACAACTGTGTTTTAAGCAAGGTGATGAGAAGACAAAGCTGAATCGCAGCTAACACAAAAACATGGGGAATTTGTCAGTGGCAAAAAAGATCTATTATAATTCTTTAGGAAAATAAAAATCATGTTATTAGCTGCAAGACTGGAAAACAGGGACCAAGAAGTTCTCACATCACTTTTCCACTGGTAACAACTTTCATTAACATCCTCAAAGCATACAGAGCAGGCTATACTGACTGCACTAACTGCTGCTGCTGATTTTTCTTAAGAGCAACACTGCTTCAAGGTCTGTGAGGTGCAAATCCACTTTTCTAATTTTTAAACTAAAATCCAGGATTTAGCTGTATCACAGTTAGGGAAAACATGGTAAAAATCTTTGCAAGATCAGGAAATTTCCAGTGCAGAGTAAGATTTTGTTTCTGGATTACACTTAACAACTAGAAACACGGATTGAAAGGAAGTGCTTCTTCAGCCCTAAATAGATTCATGATGCCATATTCAAGTTCATTTTTAGAACTAATTCAATCTGCAAAACTGAAGTTCTCATAATTACTATCCCAATACTTTCAGTTCTTTTTCTCTATATCCACAGACTTATTAAATCTGGCACTTCCTGTTCTGCTTGGGTTTCTGAGTTTCTTCCACATTTTTTTCATTCAAGGTTTCAGAATTTTAGAATAGATTTTCCAACTACTGCATTAAAATTGATCATTTGAAACAACTGTCAAAAAAATCCAGCTAAATCAGTCTTGCAATCATTTGCAGAGCTCCACTGAGAGAGCAGCATATACCTGTTAAAGTACTTCAGTTCATGACTTGCTGCCAAAGTCGTCTGCCACAGGACAAAACCCGAGCATTTCCATTATCACTACAAATTAAGATAAGGAATGTGAATTCAAAGCACAAAAGAAATTTAAGCATACATTCCACATTAAATAGTTAACATGAAATTAAATTGTATGAGTGGATGACAACTGAAAGACCAGCGCTAACAAAAAGATAGATACAATGTGAATAAAAAAAACAGCTTGTAAGGAAGAATTCAAAAGGGCTTGTAATAGGTTTTATTTTAAAAGGACAAAGAATACATTTTTATAGAATGCAATTATCTCTTATTTTGGCCTGGTGACATTGCCTCTCGTAACTTCTCAGTCCAATCCAGACTCTAAACTAAGCAAAACAGCTTCAAAGGACCTGGACATTAAAAAAAAAAAAAAAAAAGAAATGTTATAGAAGACACTGAGAATTATAGCTTCACTTTCCCTTTGTAGGTGATGGTTAGAAGCAAGTATGGCACTTTGACAATTGGTGTGGCTGCCTCACTCCAGACAAGTTCTACGCTGCCTTTCTCTGCAGCTCGTGACATGCACCTGCAGCGCACCTGACAAGAGAAGTTAAATCCCTTTTCAAGGTACAGAATGTCTCACTGACTGTTTAAAACCACACTACAAGTCAAAACTGAAGTATATGGCCATGTGGAAAGCCTGATGGTATTTCTGCCTGTCTGACCAATGTATCCAAAGTTCCCCATTATGAGTAAGGGGCTGTCTTGTTAGTTTCAACAGCATCCTTGTCCCAGAAACTCTGGATGGTTTGCAGCACATTCAACCTTAATGCACTGGTGAACACATTAACCTATGCCAGTTATGAATACCATTCCAGAAAAGAGATCATTATTTTGCCCCAAATACACCACATGGTTAGCACAAAGAATTGTTAGCCCCATCAGCACATTTCCATGTGATAGGAGAGGCTTGTTATGTGTTGCGATAGGCTAAAAGGAAAAGGGAGAGGAGGATTTAAACACCCTAGAGATCATGGCATGTCACTTGATATGCCAACTCACCCTACCTGCGATAGCTAATCACTGTAGTGGAGGTAATGATTCAGGTAAGTAACTATTTCAGTGCTTTCACTATTTTTACATTAAGTACATAATAGGAAATAAACCCTGGTCATTACAAACTGCCTTGATTGTCATTTGTCCAAACCTTTCTCAGACATATCCTGTTTTGCTTCAAAACCAAATAAGGGCCGTGTTGCAAATGTTAGCATATTTTTAAAAGAAAGTAATTTTGTTAAACTGTTAATATTATTTAACCAAGAAACACACATCTCTACCTCCTAGAACTCAGCCACATGTCAGTATTACACTAAAATAACGAGCATAATTTACTTTGTTTCTTGTCATTATAATGAATGACTTAATGGTCTACACGGAAAAATGCTGTGATTGATTATAACTTGCATCAGTTCTTAAACAGATATGGTGAACCACTAAAAAACTGTATGCAGACACATTTTGTTTAAAACCAAGATTTGAACCCAGCCTATACCCATGAAGAATCAGAAATCTAGAAAAGCTTTTATACTAGTTTAATAAAACTGCAGTGCAGAGAGATGTATTCTTTCCAAACATGTCCCCTATAAGGACTACACCAACCCTACTCATTAAAAAAAAACCCCACTCTCAGAGGTGTTAAAATTCATTACGTAAAGAAGAAACGGTAAGTACTATTACACAGCTAAGCTGAAAACACTAAAGCTATACACAGTCATCACTAACAAAGGAAAGATGTCCCTGAAGAAATCACAAAAGAGATGGTACATTAGGATTTTGCCACTCTTTCAGCAAGCAGGGTATTTTTATTCCAGTAAGTGCCAGCAATAATATAGTATTCAAAGTTTTGTGAATTAGACCCTCTCTCTAAGGCAGAATCTACCTTAATGGATTTTTCTTCTACATTCATCTTTGCCTAAAGGCTTCGTTGTATCATTATGTAAATGACCTTTTCATATGAAAATTAAATGTTAAAAGATGCTTTTTGTAGTTCTTCACTACTGCAAATATCACATGGACACTCACAGTAATTCAGACTAAGTATAACTTAAAGAAAAAGTAACTGCTTCAAGCAATATAACAAATAATGAAATAACTTGGTTTTAAAGTATTTAAAAATTTAAAGTCTTATTTAGAATTAACCTTAAGAACTTACTTTCCTATACAGAAAGCCAAACTAGGAAATGATCAGTTTTGTTATGAACAATACCCAAGACTAGATTGTAAAATGCCATTCCAAGAACACACATGCAGAACTTGACAACCTGCATATATACCTCCAGCACACTTCCCATCTCCTTGGATGCTCCTTGTAGAACGCAGCTAGCAGTCAACACCTACAGAGAGGTTGGACAGTTTAGCCTCCACTGAACACCAAGCCCCACATATTATTCAAAACCATTCTGTACGTTACCACCAATTAGTTTAGTGCTGCTAGCTACCTAGGGTGCAGCAACTGAGTGGACAGCAATCACCATACTCATTACAAAGGCAAAGACTTACCATTCAAGAGCAGGCAGAAAAACACTCACACTTCTTCTTGTCATTAAGAACACAACCTCACTTCACAGGTGTCTGTAAGTACCTAACTCTATAAGGTTCTGTGGTGAGACACCAAATGTTTCTTGGTGTGCTTCCAGCCCCTCAGTCAGCAGCAGTAAAACAAGACCACACCTCCCAAGCCAAGGAGGAACACAGCACCTAACTGGCCAGCAGGACTTAAGTAGATGCAAAACTCCCCACCAAACAAACATTTAAATTTAATAGACTACTGTTAAATAATCCAGGAGCCCTAAAAAAGCCAGCTGGGTAGCTCCAGTTAACAATAGACCATGAAATACCTTAAGTCAGTGGACAGAAACAATTCCGGTATTTGAAAATGCAGCATTTGTTCTACTCCTCCTCCATTTCTGTATGCTCACTATATTTTGAATTTCCTCTTGAACCAAAAAAGAGCAGGAGTATTTTAAAAATAATCAGTAGCTAAGTCATACAGATGCTGTGGTAAGAGCTAAAGGACATACAACTCATGACACCTACCTGGCATCCCTCATATACCACATTATTTAGAACACATGTATGAATTCACAAACTAACCAAAAATATACTCCATTTTTAGAAGATACTCTGTCATTTTTTAATGACAGATGTTAGAAACATCTGTTTTCTTCAAACAGAAAAAAATCATTGTCAGTCCTATTACAAAGCAGCAGTTGTATGATAACCTTAATTTATAGAATTAAATAGACATATCATGCCTCACCTAATTACATTGCTTGCTAATGCTATGTTCTGTTTTATTGTCACAAAGTTTGTCATCCCTTCACAGGCCCATTTTTTGAATGTGATATCAATTTTTTTGAGTACTATGGAGCTGAATGCCTGCCTGGCTTACTTTATGAAATGAGACAGTAGGCTGGCTTCCCTTTGAGTACAGGAAGGGGAGTGAGGGTGGTTTTACTCATTTCTCCTACAATGCCAGCATCCAGAAAGCCTGATACTGTTACAAGTCAAGTTTAACAGGACTCAAGTAGCCCCCTCTTTTCTTTTTTCCCCTTTCACATTTCATTAGAAATACTTCACATCATTTTGAAAAGCTTCCTATTTTCTATTTTTGTCTTGTTTTCTCTGTAGGACACTGTCAGGTAGATTTAGGACCCTGATGTTGTATTTCATAAAAACTAGGGTTTACAAAATTCAAGATGAACAGAAATATTGCATAGAATTTATCAGGCTGGAAAGTATCTCAGGAGGTCACCGAGTTCAACCTTGTGTTTGAAACTGGGTCAACACTGAACTCAACCCAGCTTGCAGAGGGTTTTGTCCAGGCAGGTCTTGAAAACCTCTAAGGATGAAAGTTCAACAGCTTTCTCTGTGCAGGTATATTTAACAAAGCAAACAAAAAGCCACACAAAGCCTGCTGTTACAGGAGTAAAAACTAGAAACTGATTAGAGAGAGGTGATCAAGAAAATAACTGATTTCATTGATTAACATACAAGAAATAAAGCAGAACAAGCAACAGTTATATGAGCTATGAGCTATATGGGCATATAATCTATGAAACAAACCTATTGAGTATTTGAGTACTCAATTTTAGTCTACATTAATACAAGAAAATACATCACAGATATAATAGCCTGATAGTGTACTTTTTGTTTATATCAAGATGTTTAACACTCAAAATGAGGATTTGTTCAGCTTATCCTTTAGTTTCCAACCACCGTGGCTGGAATGATATTATCTATTTACACTCATTTGGCAGCTTTCCTTGACCACTTTGATTTGAATCTCAAGTAACGTGCTGACAGAACAAAAATGCATCCAATGTTATAAGACTACTATTACTTAAACACAAGATTCACCTGTTGAAAGTGAGAAACAGAGGACTCCTAACACTTACTGAATCATATTTCAAGGTTCTAAGAGCTCTTTGCTTTAAGATGTTTCTTGTTTATGAAATGCCTACATTGTTAAACCCTCCTTTATCAGACTTACGTCACTGTGTGCACATCCAACATTTCAGCGCTTACTCGACAACTCCCTGCCATGCTCGGAACAGCGGGACTTGGGAACCACCTAAGAAGTACTAAAAACCTACTAAAAGGTACATGATCAGCTCCTTCAGAACTGCAGCACACAGAGAAGCCTCAGCAGAAGGCAACATCTTCTTCTAACCTTTAAGTTTGCAACTGGTATTTCGTAAAGAACTTCTAAAGACCACAAAAGGCTTCTCAGGAAAGGAAACTTACTTGACTTAAGTTCACTACACCAATGTTCCTCATTTCCAATAGGAAATAACTTGAGCAGTTAAAAGTAAGAAGAGGTTGAAAACCACCGAGTACACTTCTTTAAACTTGGAACCTGACGTAGAAGAGAAGAAAGTGGTCACTGCAACTCAGCAGATGAAGAATTACAAATAAACAACTCCTCTTCTAACAGTAGCCTCTTTTCAGCAGTTCATGGAAGTTTAGGTAAAATTCCCCAAGTCACTTGTGCATTGTAGTAGGTGTTCAGCTGAGACTACTGAGGTATCCTCCCAAAACAAGCATCAGAACTGAATGCCAAAGTTGTGAAATAATTACTGTGAATTTGAGTAGCTACTTGCAGCTCTACAGATTTATAAACAGGAAGTGTGAAGCTATGCATTCATACCTGCTTTAATCATATGACAGAGCCCTAAAGCCATCAAATACCGGCTGACATAACAAGTCTTGCTGTATAATCTAGACCGTCTCAACAGTGGATCCATTCATTCTGATAGCTTCAAAAAAAATAAGAAGAAAAAGAGGGCTGAGAGAGATCTAGGCATTTTCACCACATGCAGCTAAAACCTCAAAACTCCTTAAACAGAAGGACACAGGTTTATACCCCTAGAAAACAACACACCCTGAAGAATGTTCGCCTACCTATGGAGTTCAAGCATGGTTTCTCAAATATGAGAGAAAAGAAAGTAGAACAACTGCCTTCATGGGATATAGAAAGAATAAAACACTAAAATGGTTCCCCGATCACTTTTCCTAAAAATGCATCTGGGGTTTATTAAGTTAATTTCATAGTCTGGAGTAATAAAAAGTAGTCTTCTGTGGGATCAAAGGCTGAGTCCATGGATTTTGTCACCAGGTTGAGATCAGGACAACCTCAAATACATTATTATATACTTGCACAAGTTTTCCATCACCCTTTTGTCAGATTTATTACATCTGTACATTTGAGGATATTAACAATCAGACATCAGATATATATGCCTTGATTTAAATAAAACAAATGTAGCTATTTTTCAAATTCAATCAAGACACAAAAGGTCATTAGCAAGATTTATCCTCTGCCCATCACATAACATCAGTCATTATTGGAAAGCATACTAACTAATATTTTTCTGGATTAAAGCAAGTTTTCATTGCTTTGACAGGCTTCTTGTTCTTCAGTTGGTAGCATCTTTGAGATTACACAAACAGGAAAGAAAACTGTCCTCAGAAACTATTTCATGACCTCCCCAGAAGCAAATCCTACGAAATTTATATACCTGCAAGTTTTGCCTCAATATTAGCTGGCATTTTAATTGCACATACATTTTTGAAAGACGGCACTATTCTTGTTCTTTCTTTTTGCTCTTTTTCTCAGAGATAATTGTGCACAGAACATAATGAAACAGATCTATCAGGTGCCACTCTTTTCTCCAAACAGTACTCACTGACCACACTGACGTTGTGGCAGTTCCCCCTTCTTCCATCCCAGCATACATGCAACAAAGATTTTACACGCCTTCCACTCTGGCACAAATTTGACAGATCCATGATTATTCACTGACATTTCTTTTAAGTGGTTACCTGACAATATTTAGCATACACAAGCTGAAAATGGCCTGAATTAGCATGACCTTCCCCAAGTGGCATTCACAGAAACTTTGGCAATAGAACCTATAACTTCTTAACTTCCAAGTATCTTCATAAATTTACACTCTGTCTGCAATTATGTTTTGAAAGTTACTTAAGCAGAATACGTTAACAGTCACTGGAAAATACAGTTCTTAGGGAATCTGAAATAAATTGGCCATCAATACCATGTAGCCATCTCTCTCCCAGGGAATCCTCATTAAAATACCCTATACACAACACAGCATAGTGCAGAAGCTGCTGTGTTGGAGCTAGTACAACAGTAATAGAAAGTTCCTCCTTTTATAAAGTTTTATTGGCCCGAAGACAGCTCTTTAAGAAATCAGGTGTCAAGGCTGCCAGCAGAACAAGTAAAAGATAAGGCAGACTTTAGAATGCTACCTCCCAGGCGTAAGGCAAGGCCCAGCACTAGGCGTTCTCAGAAAGAGCGAGCAGCCAGCCAGCTGGATTAACAGAATGATAGTAGAGGAGTCAGAAATCAGAGGCACACGTTGGAAATGTTACCAAACCAAAAAGGGATACTGAGCGAGCTAGGGAAGCCTGCCTGACTTGCGGTACTGCCCTAGGAAGAAAACCACTCTTGGAGCTTAGGGCTAAGAAAAAAAGTGCAACAAAGTCAAGAACCACATTCACAAGCTTAAATTTGATAAAATAACCAATAATCTTATGCCTAGTTTGGAATGAAGCACTTCTTTTACTTCACCTATAACAACCTGTCTGTGAATTTCAACTCCTTACAAAGAAGCCATGCTCAGAAGGAGGTCTAAGGGGTCAGGAAGAGCTCTTCCCTCAAGTTTGGAATCCATACCTTTCCCACAACAACAAAGTAGTGCCTCTGACTACTATAAATAAGATGACCGTAACTTGGGAATATTCATAACAAGAGAAGAGATGCCTAAAATAGCATCCCTTACTTCTCACTCCCAAACTACACAACCGGACAGAGATTTTACAAGGCACAAGGGAAAAAGGAAGACTAAAAAGGCTCAGTGTGACCTGCACTGGTGGACACAAGACAACTTCATCATGCCTATCCACATGGCCACGTCATCCACAGCACAGTCAGCTGTCTGTGTGAACAAGCAGAAAAAAAAAATTGCAGTACTATCTCATGCTCAACACTAGACCACTCTCAGGCTTTCATCTCCTTGAATAGAAGTTACATTTTAGCTACCGTTATTTATATTGTGAGTGTTTAACCACAAAAACTCTCCTCACCTTCACAACCTTTGGTTACTCCCAAAACGGAATTGCAATAAATAAAACTGCAGCCATTCACAGCTTACAAGCCTTATTTTCTGAAGCTTACAGAACCAGCAGCACTTACTGCATTTTCCCCCAATATTCTGGGAATCTGAAACTAAAACTAGTGTCTCACTTTCTGAATCACATCTAGATTCTAGATCATAACGTTCTGAACGATTACTACTTCTGCAAGTATAGTTCACCGCTATTGATTACATATGAAGAACTCACAGTTGAAGAATTTGTACAGTATCACCTAATATAAAACTTTCTTGCTATTTAACAACCAGGACACAACATTAGAGAAGGTAGCTCTAATTAGATATAAATGTATTTGGCTTTCTTTTTTTTAGTGTTTGTGTTTATCCATTATCTCTGTTTGTGTCCACAGAAATGCCGCAAGTACCAGCATGGTTCTGTGCAAGTAAGAATGGCCTAACAAATAATGTTTTGATAACTAGCCTGTTTTATACACACAATGATTCACTGGTTAAGTAAACAACATAGTTATTTAGCAAAACATCAATTTATATTAGAGAGCCTAAAACAACCTTTCTGTTCTCCTACAGAAAAACAGTATTAAATGCCTCATACAGATAGAATAACATCAAAGAAAAATATTACATTCACTATGCAAGAAATAATTTTAAATAACTTGTTAAAAAAATCAATCTTATTTTTATGTCAAGTAAACTTTTAATTGTGAAACATCCAGATGAACTTCCTAGATTTTGAGGCAGTGTACCAGTTTAAATCTAACTTGAAAACTCAAAACATTTGTTTTTTCTTATTTACGAACTTTGGAACATATGTCTTGACCGAACAAATATCTTTTCCACCAAAGAGCTTATTTCAAACGCTTCTTGTTATAGTCAACTTCACGCCTCTCCAAGCTACATTTATGACTCCAGCTCCTCTAAAAATACATATAGCAATGCTTTTGAAGACTTCTTATACTTTCACTAGATCTGAAATTCTTCAAGGCTACGTTTAAAATCTGTACCAAAAGTGAGTTTGAATCACGTATTTGGTTCTTCTGCTTGACAGTATGTTGCTCCATTTCCTATTTGACATGGCACCCCTCAGAGGTTCCACCATAAAAAAAAATAAATTAAAATACTTAATAAAACTCCCATTTCACATCAATTCGTTCGTCCTTCAATTAATGCTCAATGTTTCCTCCCACTTTTCCTTATCAATCTTTACATGCTTTTCAGATACAAGTAGAAATAAAAAGGGCAGCCACGTATTGGTTTGAGCTTACAAATTTTATCTGTGCTTTAAATATCAAACAGGTGAACTGCTTCAACTGTCCATGCTGCATCACATGAACGCACAATAGGGCAACAATTATAAAAAAACAGCCTTCCTGCAAACCATTTACTGTTGAAAATTACTGTCCCTCTTTGTCCTTGGACTTGGATATCAGTCCTAGAGCAAGGTAGCTGACAGGGTGTAGCTTGCCCGTCGCCTCGAAGCCCTGCAGCTGCGAGTATTCAGCATTCAGCTTGTTTATGTTTTCCCTTCACTAGTTCCTCTTTAAATTCTCCGGGAGCAATCTAGAAACGGACTAAACCAGCAACAGATATAACAAACCACGCCGAGCTACATCCATCTTCCCACCCAGAGATGCAGATGCGCGCTCCCTATCGCGGGCAGCGCCAAGTAAACATGAGGAGCCGGCAGGGACGAGCCATGGGCGGCCAGCGCGGTAACTCCTGTCACAGCGGAGCGGCAGGGCTGCCCGGCGCCGCCTCCCAGCCGCGGGCACGGCGAGGCCGAGCCTGCCGGGCGGCGGGAGGGTCTGGCGGCGACAGCGCCCGCCGGGTGCCCCGGCCCCTCCGCGCGCTCCCTCAGCGCCGGGCCGCGGGACGGCACCGCCGGGGGGGGGCGGCTGCGACTGGAGAGACCCCCCCGCAGCGCTGCAGCCCGGGCCCCATTATTAACGTAGGGGAGATAAATATACATATAAATAAATAAATAAGGGGGAGGAAGGGGGGGAAGGGGGCGGGGAAGGAGCCTGAGGTAGAGGAACGGCGCAAGTGCCTCCGCGCCGGGGTCTGTCATGGTGGTGCGAGGAGTCACCAGGCACCGCCACGCCGCCCGCTGACAGGGGCAGAGCGGGGCCCGCTCCCGCAGCCCCCCCCCCCCCCCCCCAACGGATCACTCCGCACCTTCCCCCCCCCACCCCCCAACACGCCCTCACCCCTTCGCAGGGCCTCGTCGTAGCTGAGGAAGCCGATGCGGGACTCCTTGGCGCCCATGATGCCCCTCAGTCCATGGCCTCCCCCGGCGGCCGGCTGGGCGCCGCGGAGCCGGGCTGCGCCGCTAGCGACTCCGGAGCACAGGGCGCGGGCGGGGGGGGGGCGGGGCGGGCCGCGGCGGCCGGGGGGAGGAGGCGGCCGCGCGCCCTCCCCGCTGCCGCCTCCATGGCGGATCACGTGAGCAGCCCGCCGCGCCGCCCCACGTGACGGGGAGGGCCGCCCGCCTCTCCCTTGGCGCCCCCTAACGGGCGCCGCGCGCTTCCCGCCTCCCCCTCACGGCCCGCCGAAGGCGCGCGCCTCTCCCTCAGCCGCCGGCCCGGGCGAGCCTCTGCCCGTCCCTTGGGACAGCGGGGCCCGGCGGCGGGCGTGCAGCGCGGCCAGCACCTCAGGCCCGGCCTGGGGGCAGCCAGCCGTGCCACAGAGGGCCCGGGAAGAGCTCTGCCCTCACGCCTCAGAACCTGCCGCTCGCCACCTGTCAGCGCTCCCCTGGGTGGGCGGGCAGGCACTGAGGGGGTGCGGGGGGGGGCCGGCAGAACGGCCTTTCCCCCCACCCCGGGCAGTGCGGGGGTGGCGGTCCAGCGCCTCGGCCCTTCAGCCCCCCTCGTACCTCACAGGGGCTGCGGCTCTCTTCAGCAAGTCCCCGAAGGAGATGTCCTGCAGGTACGGGGTGACGGAAGGAAGTTCCTGTTCCATTAAAATGTCTTTTCAATGTCTGAAACAGAAACACGGACTGAATCGTAAAAGGATCAGAAATACCTCTGTCCTTTGCTTGCTCTTGAGCATGTTTGGTTTTAGTATTCAGTCCTATACTTGTACAGAACGGGAGGTTTTCCCAAATGGCTTTGTTACAACATTAATCCTGGTAACGTACCCTGGGTCACTCCCAAGCAGAAAATAAGGACTTTGAAAGAAAACACTAATTTCCAAGGGCAGCTTGTTCCAAGGATTGTTCCATGCACAGAAACAAAGCTTGTGAAAACACCAGTTGCGAGTCATTCCCCGATTTACAGTTTCCATACTGAATGATCTTACCACATCAGAGCTGGAGAAAGGTCAAGCCAAAGTTACTTTCACGCTGATGTAAGGTCACACGTAGGTATTTTTATAGCAAACATTCCAAACAAATTTCATCTCTGATATGCAAAGCCAGGAATGCTGCTCACAGAGAAGCTAGCTTGAAGGCCAAATTTCTCCTCACATAATGCTACTCAAGTGCAAAGACACTGCAAATGAATTAAGCTTTGTAAAGCCTCCTTGGGTTTTTTTTTTCTGCCATCATCTGAATTGTTTATCATCTTAGATCTGTGACAAAGAATATAATTATTACACTCAAGCATAAAATCTGCCACAAATAACCTTTTGTCTCTCTGGAATATAGACTATGACGGTGAGGGGGAAGCTTAAATGCTTTTAAAAATTATAAATTAAACCGTTGCAAACATACTTCACCTACCAGTCACTTGTTACATACTTATCTTTTAAAGAGGTTATAAGCTCCCTTGCAGCCTCTTACTCTTATGCTGCCTTTACATATCTCTTCTCAGTGTAGTCCCCCACCCAAGCAGCTTTCAATTTAGATACAATATAAACTGTTTGGAAAAAAAAAAAATTGGAGAGAATTAATTCTACAAACATGGCAACAGGTCAATCAAAAGCATGTCAGCAATATTAGAAACAGCTAGGGAAGTCTGTTTCATCTTGTGATTAAATAAAGTATTCCAGCCCCTAACGATGGCATTCTTTTTGCCATGCTCCATTTGTGATGGACCACTTTTTTTAAGTATTAACTCACAGCTGAGGAGACATGGTTTAATTCCCCACTTCACTGTGGTATTCCTTTGTGACCTTATGTCTAGTAATAATCTTTTAATGTTTTGGTTGCTCCTCTGAATTGCAAAGATAACAATAGAGAGTCCCATTTTGCTTGGAACAAGCTGCGCTGGGATACAGCCAGACCCAAACTGCCAGAGCAGTTACAGAAAGCAATTAGAGCAGGAAACAGCTACAATGGTGTTGTAACATAGCTTCACACCAATTTCTTCTAGTTTTCACGCCGATGTCTCCAGGACTATTTATCCTTGCCTCGCCTCCCTTAAGTCTGTTACTTTCAGTAGGTTGTATTATTAAACAGCAACAACCAAAACCCAAGTAACGAGGCATACCACAGAACTGACATAACACTCCCAGGCCTGTTTCCTCAAGATGCATAGAGGTGAAGGAATCTGCGGGACAACAATTCCTGTTCAATGCTATTGCAACCCCCACGGTTTAACTGCTGTCCTGCATCTCCTCTATTCCATGTAGCAACATGGATGAATTACCAGCATCCCTTTTAGTATATTTACGGAAACCCATAGTTCTCTTTTCAGATTTCAAAAAAGCCTTCCACAAATTAAGCACTTCTAATTGCCCCTCTCTAATGAAGTACATCAATTCCACCAATTCTTAGCAAACTCACTCTATGCCAGTTTCAGATCACTTTTTCGAGTATGGATAACCAGACTTTTACCCCATTTTCAGCTGAGGCCCCACCATCACTTTGCAAAACTATTCCATTTTTATCTGTTAGGTCTTGACAGAGCCTCCACTTGTAGTACACACAAACCCTGTTCTCAGGCAGCAAAGATTATTAGGCAGTATAGGTTTTTAATGGCAACTGGTTCACTTGGCAAGTCATGAAAAAAAAAGAATCTCTAAAATTACAATTACAGGTCAGATCCTGCCACCAGCTTGAAGTATAGTCACAAACAACGGACTGTATTTGATGCAAATGAGGAGGCAGAAACCTCTAGTGAGGAGTTCCTTCCTCTAGAAGGAAAATGGATTGGAATGATGGTTAATAATGATGGTTAACACTTCAAATGTTTTTTTAAATGCTCTTTCCAAAATGGTTAAAAACATGTATTACTTTCAAGCTTGCTGGTTTTCATAGCTAGCTAAGTTTAGACTTGCCCTATATTTTTGTACATTTTTAAAAATCCAAACTCAAGTGACATCTCTTCCATGTCCCAGAGATACAAATGATGTCTAACAAGCAGTAAAATTTTGTTTGAAGAGTGCTTTAAAATAATTTGCTTGATCCATTGTACGCACCATAGCTTTGCCAAATTTAATAACAAAGATATTCTAGAATGGAAAAAGTCAGACTGGAGGTTTACGATGGCAGTGTCTTTGTTCAGATTAAATTAGGTATGTTCTCAAAGGCATTGAAGGAGGAACCTAGAGATAAGACTTTGTATGCTAACCATGATTAGATCTGGCAGTAAGTTTTTAATGAAGCCTTGTTGGGGAGCATAAGATTACAGATGTTGCTACTATTTAAATATTATGTCAAAGGTAAATCAAATTAAGATACAGTGAATTTATATTTGTATTAGGTGAATTGAGCTCTGCTTTTCTAGCAGAAAAGGGCTATATATGCAAATCTAACTGTAACTGGCCACGTGTCCTTTTGATTGCTGTGATTTATTTAATTATTCACTAATCACAAATCAATTCATAAGCACTTCCCAAATATCTTTTAAAGTGTCTTTGCATCATTGTCAAGTATCTGGAAAAACATACATTGCCTCCTGCACAGAAGCTGCAGGAGCTTGCAGCAACATTACCTTCTTGGTAGAGCAACCAAGCTGTCATCCTCCTGGTGACTGAGTCCACAAGGCTACCAGGAACGGGGAAAAAAAGTCACACAGACTTCAGCTGAGGCTGACGTGGGCATCTGCTAGGGAGAAAGTGTTTCTTGAAACATTTGCATTGAAAAGGCCTGAACTCAACAGAGATAACCCAAGTAATTGTGGAACTGCTGCAATGAATCAAAACCAATTCTGAGAAAATCGGTGTAAGCCCCTAGGATTTCCTGATTTAAAATTCACTGAGAACACATACCAAAAATGCAAGTTCTAGGCCTTGCTCTGTTTGCTTCTAAATCTCTGCTCCTCTTTCCCCAGTATCTCTCTCCCCACCCAAGGGTATTATTAATTTTTTAAGGATCAGTTGATTTTTGCAAACTACTTCAAAACATATAAATGTATTATGCTATTCTATGTAAATGCTGCACTCTATTCTCCAGAGAAGTTGCAATCTTTATGTTGAGGATGATATAAAAAACTGCAGGCTACTCTTTAGTATTTGTACTTAATACAAAATTAGAAAGCAGGGCTGAAGAGTTTTTCAGCACAAAGATGAAAAAATAACAGAGAGCTCAAACTAAAAGCTGAAACTGCCATAAGTGTTGTATAGGAACTGGTAGCCCAACAAACATAAAAATACAAAATAGCACGAGGGGGTGAGGAACTGATAGAATAATAGGAAAACTCATGTCAAAGGCCTAGGTCAAATAGAGCAGAAATGATCTCAGATTTTGCACTTCCATAGAACAGTAGCCCATAGCACCAAAGATTCTCTAACTCTCCATATCTCATAAATGTGTCCCTATAATTATTACTTAGTTGCAATGTTTTTGTGAAGTAGCTTAAGATTATTATTATGGATTATTTAAAAAAAGGAAAATTCTGCTCAAACACACTGTGGGATCGGTCATTTTCAGAAATTTGTATATTAGGAACACAGTAAGGGAGTTTTCTGGGTTTTTATTACTCCAGCAAGTGAGCTTCCGGTCATCAAAATCAATTTTGTGACTAAGAAAATACATGAGCGTGCGAATGCTCAATCAATCGTTTAGGGCTTAAATTTTTAGGTGTCAAATTTCAGCATTTCAGTTTGCCCTCAATTTAAGAAATGTTTTTCTGCCCTGTTGTGCTACAAGCAAGTGGAGGCACGGAAGGGAAGTCCACCTGTGGCATTTAAACTTGATAAAACTTTTTTTTTTTTTCAGAGAAAAAACCTAAACCTGAACAAAACCACAATCCCACACTAGAAGCATATAGAAAACTTTGTTTTCTCAAACAATCACAGTAAGAGTAGAATTTGTAATTGTGTTTAATGGAGTCTGGCCAGGCAAGTCCTACTCACTACAATAGCATTTATTCTTTCAAGACATTTATGTACTTTTGAAACGTAGATCCTAAACCTCCAATACAGACACAGCTAACAGAACTATCTTCACCCCTCAGTCTGGAAGGAAACTTGGTAAAGGACTACAAGAGCCAGTTACCATCTGTAAATTTGCTTTTATTGCCACCAGTGAGGATTTGAGACATGGTGCTAGGCACTGTAGAAGCATGAGACAGCTTTTACCCCTTCCTGCTTCACAGACAGTCCTGAATGGAGCACAGCACAGCGCGTCTCAAATATTTGGGAAGGGCAGAAGGGAGGAGAGATATCAAGGTGCAATAGGAGTATTCGTTCACTGCACACCTGCAGTGTCTTTCTAATTATAATGAATTGATAAGAAAAATACCTTGAATCGTTACCTGCCAATCTAATTTTGATGGTATCAGAGGGAGAGAGGAAAATATAAAAGGCTTCCTCAAAGAACTACATATGCAAATTGCAACTTTTATCACATCCCACATTTTCTAGGAAACAAGTGGTTTAGAATAGTAGTCAGAGGGTGACATTAACTACAGATCTATATGAACTCAGAAAAAAAAGAAAAAAATAAGGAACAGATTCTTACCAGGACCCTCCTATATCGCCTTGTTATCATCTAAGCTGTACTGCCACTCTAATGCCAGCACAAACTTTGTAGTGGAACATTGCAGGGCAAAAGGCTGTGGCTTTTATGGTCAAAGTGGAATAAATAAAAAAAAAAAAAAAGAAGAAGAAAAGAGATGTAATACAGATTTCAGTTTTAAAAAGCTCACTGTAACTAGCAGCAGCAGATAAGAAAATAAGTTCTTAACATTATCTTCTTTCTCAGGAAGCCCCACCCTATTTCTAATAGATCTTGTGTTTATTTTTTAAACACAAACACTCAAACAGAATTTCTGCAAACCCAGTAATCACCCCCCTTGTTGAAGGGATGTGTTAATGAATGCAGTGCTCACCAGGGTTGCAGTGTGCTGTAGCCAGGGGACTTTCAGTGAGATGGTTTGGATTTTCCCTCCTTGTTTGCAGCACGAGGGCACTTAGCTTTGTACATCTGCCCTATGGATCCCCACTTCCCAGCACTCTTATGACTTGTTCAAGCAGTTGCCCTTCTCCACCCACCTCAACACGACTGCCTCTGCCATAACAGCCAGGCCCTTCACCCCTGGGCTGGCAATTGTCCCCGGCTACTTCCTGGCAGCAGCCAACACCTCATACCTTCCTCCTTCCTGATGAGGTGATACCATATAAACAGGGTGGGGAGGCAGGAGAGATCAGCATGTCCCTCTGCCGCAAAGGGCTGAGCTCTAGTGACAGTACAGCGTGGTGATGACAGCCACTGCTACATGGGCAACAGTGACAGGAGACCTGCTATGTACACCCACGTGTGGCAAACACCATACCGGTGTGGCAGGTTGTGGCATACATGGGAAAAGGGGTTTGTTTGGACAGCAGTGCCCAGTCCTCTACAGGAAAAGGCAGCAAGGGAAGTGGGAGCATCCCACAGGCCTTATTTGAGCTGTGGACTACCTCTGTATAATTTTGCCACCCCTTTACAAGAGAATTAATTAATATTTTTGCTGAGCCACTTCCCTTTGGATGTTTTTGTTCATGGAGTTCATGACAGGTTTAATGCCACTCAGAATCACTGCTCATATTACTACTCAATACATAATTTCAGCTCATGTTATTAATAGTGTTATCTACACAACCAAAGAAAATGAGGTATGTCACACACATTCTTAGCTATTTTAAGATTTGTGGGTAAGTGATCCCCCACTTTTATTGCAGTTGCTTTTGAAACACACAAGAAAACACCATAAGGCACTCCCCACTCTTGATGTTCTCTTAAGTAAAGCTCCCCTGTGTGTGGAAGTGTGACACAATCACACTTGAGGCCCACAAAGAACAGTATAAAACCTTTTTTTTCCTTGCAGACTTTGCTGACAGGCCTCCAATCCAAAAGTAACGAGGTACCTCAGCTAATGAAAGTCACAAGATAAGTGTAATGCAATAGAAAATTTTATAAATATCATGTCCTTCCTTTTCTATCGACTTATTTGGTTATGCCATGTACAGGGAAAAGTGTGATAGAATTAATCAGCCTGCTGGAGTGAACACTAAAGGAACAGATGAGCTTTGGCAAGGCTGTTGCTAGCATTGAAAAAGACAAACTGTGACAAAAAAAAAAAAAAAAAAAAAAAGGCAGGCCTAAATCCAGAAGCATGTCATTCAGAAAGTGAGACATCCTATGATTTATCAACGTAACAAAAATTGATGGCAACATAGATCTCCCATTTCCAAGTGTTGTCTCTGTGTAGATTAGAGTAGTATCTGTCGTCAGGAAACAATGGGAAAAGAAATATGTTTGATAAAAGCCATTCTGTACTCTCTTGTAGACAGAAAACCACTGTGTTGTTGGAATGGAAGTAAAGGATTTCTCTGCAGTACCATCTTCAGCAGCAAGAGAAGTGTTGTGACAAGAGGAAGTGCAAATAATTAATAACAGAAGATCAAATGAAAGGAGTGGCTTTGCGAGAAGTGACTAATGTTTACTTCGTTTCAGAAAAGTCCAAACTGCACTGCAGAAAGAGGATGCTTGCATCGCCCCCAGAGTGCAACAGCAAACCCAGTGCACAGCAGGCAGTGGCTTACCACTGTGGCACAATGGGGCAACTTTCCCTTTCAAAGAAAGAGCTGCTTTCTTCTTGGCTCAACAGCTGCTACACACAGGGTCTCCAACATCTTAGCAGTTTGATTGTTGTATATAGAAAAAGCAATACCAAAGCATAAAACATCTAACAACTCCATGAACGTTTTGCCAGCAGCTGATACAATGGAAAACGCATCTCAAAACAGCAGGGCAGCAGAGTAAAACAAAAACTGTGGAGCCAGTACCATCATGTCATTTGGCACATCCTTGCACTTCCCTTAATTCTGTTTCAGATCTTGGAAAGGCAGGCCGAAGCATCTTATTTGCTAATTAAGGTTTCACACAATTCAAACACTGAACAAACAAAGGACATCCCCAAACAGAGAAACCTGCCAGCCTTCGTGACCTTGCCAACAGACTGATGTCTCAGTTCAGTGCTTTCACAACACAGACAGTAAGAAAGCTCTGGACAAGTGCATATACAAATGTGTATGCACACGCACACATTTTTATGCTAATATGCACACACTACCACTGATCGTGATCCAAAAGTTACACCTCTCTGCCTAAGGACACTCCAAACACCCTACAGACAGAGGTGAAAAAAGAGACATGAAAATAACAGACCTCTATGTTACAGTGTCAAATGACTAATGACAGTAATTAAGGATTTTAAAAGTTCTTTACCAAGTAGCATTACCTAAGATAGTATCATGCCTGTAATCTGTCCAGAGTCAATGAAGAACTACTGATCAAGCCAACAAAAAAAAAAAAAAAAAAAAAGTCTGACGGCTTGCCATCTGCTTAAACCACTACATCACACCTCATTCCCCTAAATACAGTAATAAGCCACAACAGGATGCAGATGACCAGATTGTTTAGCTGTCATTTCAGCTGAATACGCAGTAGCTGTTGATGTGGTACAGTGGACTCTCAAAACCAAGCATGACATATCACTGCTGGACAAATAGCTCCTTCAAGGTTTTGCCTTGCCATTTTTGTGGATTGATTGTACCCATGCAACAAGATAAAGCATTAGGGGATAATAAAAATTTTGCCTACTAGATCAAGTATTTGCATGTGGTTTTATTATATAAAACATACTGTTAAATGATCCAGAAAAGCATTTGGCACTGACCCTCCCTTTGGTTAGAGGCCCAGCTACTGAAAGAATAGCTTTTGGCCCAGCAGCTCCTTTCAGCTCCTGTAATAAAAATTAGACTTGGACTATCGAGTAGATTCTTGAGCTGATTTTTTAGCAATAGAAGACAAGTTCAGAGTAGCTGGGGGTTGCCAGATTGTTGCAGCTTGAAAAAGAAAATTGGTACATTACAGGAAGGGAGCAATTTGAAGTTCTTATAAAGCACTTGGGCACCACAATGATAGGCAAGAGTTTCTGCACTCATTTCTCTTTCTCTTATCAGTTCCCAGCTGTTTCTTCCACTGTCAGGTAGTTTCAATTTATCCTTCCATTTTTACCCACACAGTTAACTAACAGCTTTCTAGTTGAAATTCTGCTGTTTTTAGTGATGAGGTACCAGCTGTGCATCCCTGCAAGCTGGTGCATGTATGACCTTGAAATTTTCTGTGTAGCCAATCAGAAAATGCCTTTAAACAGTGTTCCCTATCTCCAAGAGAGCATCTCTCAGTTTTTAGCATTAGATATATATCACTATATAGCATACAAAGTGTTGTGCAAACATTAGCCAGCTAACACCAACAAAAAATCACTCCCCTCCAAACCTGTACCCTGTTACTGTCTAAGTAACAGTTCCACCATTTCACTGAAGCCAGCCTAGGGAGTTCTTTTTGCCTGCTCCTCTGCAGGAATATTAAAACAGAATGAGAATGAAGATAGTTGTTAATTTTATGTCACAGCTAGGAAACTGAAGGTCTTCAGATCACACTTTCTCCTTAGTCTTTTAATTGCAAAATTATACTTCAAAATTTGACGCGTTCCTCACCTCCCTATTTTCAAGCTACTAGCAAGCAAAATCAGACACATGAAAAATACTTTTTTCTCCTAATCTGCAGAGCCTACACAATGCTTCAATTTCAAATAGGTGAAATACTGCTAATTACTAGCATATTCTAACAGTCCTTGTGATTTTCCAGAGCGCCATGTTAAACTAAACCAAATTATAGGTCAGAATGTGCCAATCTTTTCATCATTATCACTAATTCCCTTTGTGGTTTAAGCCCCCCACCCCCACCCCCTATGTGTCTAACCAGGTTCTTTGAGCCTCGGGCTAGCATTGCTCAGCCACCCCATAATTATTCATCACACTAGATCCAGCAACAAGACATTCACAGCATGCTCTTCTCACATTTTGTTTAAACATTAGGTACAATAGCAGATACTAGAAAATTGAGACTTTGAGGCAAGAGACACAGGAATTTGTGTGGAATCAGATGATTAACAGAATTTTTCATAAAAATAACGGGTAAAAAAAGATTCTTAAGCAGACACAATGCCTTTCTTCTTTTTCTGGATAAATACTAATCTAGACCCTAGAATACTCCCACTTCTAGATACGATGCTTAGTAACCTATTCCTAACTTCATGTTAAATTTTAGTTAAAATAATGGAAATGTTCCCTAAATAAGTTACACCATGACCTCCTGTGATCCTCTTCCAGGTCCTGCAGTTTTTGCCTTTGCCATCAGCCCTACATTACCTCTGCAGTGCATTGACCAGCAGTGTCCCAAGACCCTTGCCTGGCATCCCAAGTCATTTGGCTCCACCATTCCCTGCAGCCATCCAAAGCCTCTTTCCTGGCAATTAGACTCCACCTTCGAGTCCAGAGGAGGGTCACAAAGGTAATCAGAGGGCTGGAGCACCTCTCCTGGGAAGACAGGCTGAGACAGTTGGGGTTGCTTAGCCTGGAGAAGAAAAGGCTTCAGGGAGACCTTATAGCAGCCTTCCAGTACCAAAAAGGGCCTACTGGAAAGCTGGAGAGGGAACTGTTTACAAGGGCATGTCATGATAGGGCATGGGGGAATGGCTTTAAGCTGAAAGAGGGGAAATTTAGATTAGATATGAGGAAGAAATTCTTTACTGTGAGGGTAGTAAGGCACTGGGACAGGTTGCCCAAGGCAGCTGTAGACGCCTCATCCCTGGAAGAGTTCAAGGCCAGGTTGGACGGGGCTTAAAGCAACCTAATCTAGTGGAAGGTGTCCCTGCCTGTGGCAGGGGGTTGGATCTAGACCATCTTTAAAGTCCCTTCTGACCCAAACCACACTATGATTCTAAGATAGAAATGCATACGCCTATGTCTGCACAGCACCTAGCACAACAGGATCTTATCATCTAGAGCCCTGGCTGTGAATTATACAAGCAGTAAATCATCAAAACCAGTTTTTTCTGCAGATTAATGTTATGTAAGTTATGCCTGCCATAAAGTATAAACAGCATAAAACGCACCTCTTTGCATTCCAGCATGTTGTGGAAGATCATAAAAGCACTTAATATATTATTTAAGCCATTTAAGCTAGATAGCACAAGTGCCGTAATTAGCAACAATTCTCCAAATCCCCATATGCCAGACGAAGGATCATGTTTAGCATTCTCAGGCTGCTAGGAGGGAATCAGAACATTGCAGAAATTAAATGGCATGCACTGGTGTTATTTTTTTTCTTCTGCCTATCTCAGCAGAGCCTACGTTTCACTACAGCTACCTCACTGCACCATCAATACAAGAGACTGAAACCTATCATGTAAAGAAGGCGGGCCTATTTTGCTTTTATTATTTTCAACACAACAGGGTGTTCAATCCTTTAAAAAAGAGAAATTAAGCCACTTTTCTTGATAGCTACATTCTATATGCTGGAGGGGAATTCCCTTGCTTTTTTCTTTTCTTTTTTGAATAAAACCAAAATTCTAAAAAAATGCCCCCAAAACCTGACTTCCTCTGGAAAATCCATGAAGTGAAGTAAATGTTAAGGTGGAAATTTAAAAATACTCCAAGCGCTAACCATCCTTCTTGCATACAGGGTCAGGCATGGGGCAGCATGATGCAAGGCACAGGTAGGGGAGCAGGATATAGACAGGAAATGCAAGGCAGGATTTGCACGAAAAGGGCATCAGTGACAACACAGGGATGAGACCCTAATAATACTAGGAGCCTGAAATTCATTACCCCTTGCAACCCTGGGACATACCATGTGCCCAAAAGCCTCATCATACTGCGTGCCAGCAGGCAGCCAGCCCAGCAGCACCGGTTGCACTGGGAATCGTAGCCAGTCTGACACTTCAGTAGAAAGAGCAAAATTACTGGAGGCAGATATCAAAATCTTCTAAAGCAGCAGGGAAAGAAGATACAGATTTGAGAGCCTCTGCCATAAAGGGAGGCTTTGGAATTGAGGGTACCATGAGTCAAAAAGGGGAGAGACCTGATGCAGACAATCTCCTGGCTCCAAGCCCCAGTTGATCTGACCAGTTGCTATTTTCTATCCTCTTCATAAGCGCAGATACAGCATGGCAAAATATTTTGCTCATGGAGTTTGTTCAGAGAAAAGCCTCAAGACTGGGAACAAAAAACAGGACAGGAGAACCCCTTCTGGTGGCCTGAAATTTCTGTATTGCAGAGAGGAAAGTCCCTTTTTATGCCTCTACTGTTTTTATTATGTTATGATTTGTTTTATTTTTTTATTCTTCTCCATTGCAAAGAAAGGAAAAGTCTCATGGGAGAGCACCTGTTTGCTGAGGAGGGCTCATGGCATGCCCAGGGCAGAGCTGTGAACGTAGGGCACAGGGCACACACAGGAGATCTGCAAGCTCTTCACTTCATCTCCCCAGCACAGAGCTGTGTGCAAGGGGGCTGGCACTTTGCCCTCTGAACCAGCACAGTTTTTCACAGGAGTTAGTTTTCTTTACCACTAACTGAAAAAAAGCATCACCAAGTTCTGTACAGCTTCCCCAAAGGCATCTTTATCCTGATGGGCATTTCTCTACCAGGTTTCTCCCTCTCTCTGTGCTTCAGGCTGTTTTCTTCCATTTTGAGACTATGAGAGCAATTTCCCTGGCTCCCAGAGCAACTGGGTTTCCCATTTGGTTATGCCCACCTTTCCCCCATGCTGTCATTTTTCAAGCCCTCTCTTCCCTCCCAAGCAGTGCTTAGCTCTCCCATCTCTCTCTCTCTCTTTTTCTTTTTTTCCTCCTTAACTCTGTGTTGTGGGCTTCTATTCGGCTTGTACATTCGGTGCCTCTCTGCACATCCTGCTAATCCCTGTGCAAACCCCTGCCACATTCCCCAGGCAGAGCTGACCTTTTGGCACAGCCATACCAGTCTCACAATTTTCCAGGCTTCTCTGATTCATTGCTAAGATGGTAGGTAAATTTGTTAGCAAGGGGAAGTGAGCAAGGCAGATATCACCTAGGGCAGTTCATATTACGTGATCCAAAAGATTAACAAGTTAAATTATTTTCAATATTAAGACATACCAAACTTGTTATAGATTTGATTTAATAAGCAGCAAAGGGATGGCCTTATTAACATATCATTAACAATACCCATTTTAATTTGCATAAAACCCTGAAAACTTATGAAGCACAACATGAAGGAAAGCCTTTAACTATCCTGTTTTTCATAGGCTGCAAGCTGCAAAGTATGGAGGAAGCTGATAATGCTCTTTCAGTTCCTGAGAACTTAAAGCTGCTTAAACAGTTATATTACAGTAGCAAACATCAGTAATAAGCTCACTAACAGCTGGCTAAAAAGCTGAAGAGAAACATCTGCAAAACTGTTGAAGCATAAAACAATGTAGGAACACCTGAAGATAACAGCAGTTGACAAGGAGGTGTCCAGCCTGTGAGGTTAGTCAGCAGTAGCTTTGGGCACTGTGGAAGTTTTGGCTAGCTATGTCTTCCAGTATGGGAATACTTGGAACACACCTGATCAGATTTTGCAAGAAGTGGATAAAAGAAATGCAGATGTATTTGTGGCATCTACACATCACCGGTCACAAATTGTGGTTGGGTTCTTTACCATGTTAATTCAAACAAGTGATTCAATGTGCAGCTCCCAACACCTACCAAAAAGGGACACCTATGGTATATTAAGATGCCTCTAATAATGCCACATAGGAACAACAACTAGGCCCAAATTATCTTTCAGATCTCTCCCCCCGATACAAGATTTATTAACTTGAGCTGTATTTATTGACATACAACTGCAGGGAGAAGACAGGTCTCCAGTTGGCTGTGAAAATTTTCACCATCCTTAAGCACCACAAAAGGAATTTCCAGATCCAATTAGAAAACCCTCCGCCCCTACAGTCTGAACAGTTGTGCTGAGTATCATTAATCACTCTATCAAATGAAGCATTCACCATCCTCCTGGTAAAAGCAGGTCACTGAAAAACATTCCTCATTACAATTCCTCTTTACTATTACAATGCAATACACCTGGCAATGTTTGGTTTTTATGCTTAGCTAAGCCATGGGTACGTGCAGTTGGTTTAAGTATAATGTAAAATACCTGTATATTTATCTGCTTTTATCAGCTCTCCTTCCCTGTGACCTACCAGTAAATAAATACATCAGATGCCTGCATATATTATATGCAACCTTACTCATCACAACACACATGGTATTCATGCTAAATCTGCCTAAAACAGCAAATAACAGACAGCAGCATAAACAGAGCATCTTCACAACCGTTTCCTTTTTGGCTACATGCCTACTCTTGCACTGGAAGAGCTGCTGTACTAGAGAAGTCAGTTAATGTTTGCACTTGCACAGTTCCTGGAAGACTAAGGCACTCAAACAGTAGAAATTAATATTCACAAAAGAGCTGTCAGGGGAAAAGGAAAAGTTTTCCCAAAGGTGCACTGTTACAATACAGTGTGTTTGACTGGCACTTAGGCTCTCTTTCCTTCACGGGGAGAAATATAAGACACATATTCTGTACTCCTGACATTTCCCCATCCAATTAGAATATTGTTTCACAGGTCTTCTGCCCATAAATAGACAATATGATCCTATAGATCTACACAGATCTATGTGGTCTGGTTTATGCCACCTTCCAACATGATAGGTTTCAAAGTAGAAAGAAACGTTGTCTTCCAAAGCGACAGGGGCTGGGATAGAACCACAGATTTCTGAGGACTCAAAGGCATGTCTCATGCCTGCTCTTGCAGGAGGGGACTCATCCACAAGACCTGACATGAGGAAAAAAATGAACTGAAATCTGACTCAGTGCTACCAAGAAAATTCAAGAGACCAGGAAAGTTCATAGCTTCAGAGGTCAGAGTACAGCTTTGAGCATTATTGTACATTTCAACAGTGAAAAAAAAGCATTTTGCAGCCTCAGCTGTTCAGTCTCCTGCTCCGCCACTGTACCAAGTAATGCCAGAAAAGACTACTAAGGTTACTGCTCTGCTGTGAACCAGGTTAATGGACAACTCCTAAAAACAGTGGGATCCTCAGATGGAGGCTGGCCAGGGAAGTCCCTCTATACCTCCTGCTTGTATATGCATGGCTTTGCCCGAGCCTTGAGTGCAGCACACGCTGAAAGGTAGAAGAACAAAGACTGGGATTTTCAAGGGGAACTCAAGGCTTTCTTCATCTTCTGAAACAGTGAAGTGTACACATAAGAAGCCAAGAGAGCCACTCTACGCTGCAGTCACATGCTATGTGGAAGCTGTAATCTCACAAGGACACAGATACGGCCATGCAAATATGGGTTATGCCTATGCTAACAACTGGTGTATGTCCCTAGAGCTCCTAAGCGGCTTTTAATCTCGCTGCTAATGCGTGTGAAAGCTTGTGCTGAAGACGCTTCATTTTTCTTGTGCTTCTGTTAGTCAGGAACGTGCCACCCTTTCATATCCTGAGTTGAGAGGTGAGTTCATAGGCTGGCAAACTTCTGGGTTTAAATTTTTGGAGGTGAAAAGGAGAGGAGCTGCCTGTCACACTGGGCACAGATGTCACAACTGCAGGCAGCAAGCACAGCAAGAGGGCAGTTGGTTACAGGCATTGAGAAACCAGCTGCATTTTCAACATCCCCTTCAACCAAACCATCTCTAACATAGTCCTCACAACACTCAGGCTGAAGCAACGTAAGTACACTCATCCGTGCTATCACCACTGCTTCACTCTGCATAGCTTACCTTGCGTTAAGTAACATGTAACATACCAAAAATTCCTAGTATAGGTTAAACAAGTTGTAGCATACCTCAGATGGTCAAAGCAAACCTAACTGCAGAGTGTTAGAAGGCAACTGTCTTTGTGTCTGCTCAGCACCAGCCTGTGTAAGGCTCCTGTGTCAGAGAGCTGACAGCAAGATTGCAGACATGGGGGAGGAAGAAAGCAGACACAGGAGGGAAAAATGCCACAAACATCTAAGAGGAGAGCTTGTCTTGATGGATTTTTGTCATTATTGAATTAAATCATGGATAAAGGCCAAACTTCCCTAAGACAGCCTGAAAACAAGAACCTGTCTCTGTTTCAAGACCCATCAATAGGTACTTTCCCAAGGTTACTACCTGCACTGGGCATTTGGCTCGGCAGGTGTTCAGCATCGCCAGCTGCACAGAGAAACACTTGACCAAAAGTGTTTGAGCTTCTGCCAAGAGCAGCGCCAGTCCCTCCACAGAGCCATGCCCAGGGGGACCTCAGAGAGAGGGGGCCTTTGTACAGCCCTCGAGATGACTCCCAGTGCCAGAAGCGACCTGGCACAGGAGCACAGCTGAATCACAGCTGCAGCAATTACACTAATTGTCCGAGGGACAAAACAATTGCACTTGTCTGACTGGTCAAGGCATGAGGGGAGCCCAACACATTTTTCTTTGTGAAAGCATTTCGCCGTGAAGTAAATTTCTGAAACAAAGTCCCTGTAACTACAAGTCTTTCCAGACTTCTTCCTGGCAAGTGCAATTTATTCCTTCTAAAAAGGAGAGCTTTAAACAAGACATTACCCAGGAGAGTGAGATCTCATGGCTGTTGGCTCTCACCACCATCTGCCAAGGAGTTAACACTGAATTTCCTTTACACTGGGATGGGAATTGAGGCCTCAACGTCAACCAGCTCCCTGAAAAACACCTACAGTGCAGCCCAAGGTCCCTTTTCCTGGTTTCACCTCTGTTCCTCATCAAGTGGGACTGCTTCTGTTACGGAGACCATCCCCGGTCCTATGTGAGCCAGAGTCTCTGGCCCCTGCCTCAGGGCTGGTGCTTTCCTGCAGCACAGCTCAGCAAATGCAGTGGGACACTTGGAGAAGGGCCCATCTTGAACTTGCTGGTGCACAAGCTGTAGAGGAAAACTGATTGCTCATGCCAGGAGCTGCACCCACACTTGCAGATAACGAGTGTGGTGCACACGGCCATGTGCATGACTCGGGAAGAGCTGCACTTTGTACCACCTTCAGGGGCCAAAATAATGCAGACTGATGCATGGTTACAGGCGCTGGACTTGCTCCAGGTGCAAACCCAGCACCAACAAATAGCCCAAGAGACTCCACCAAGCTCCAACAGGTGCAAACAAAGCAAAGCAGGGGACTTTTCCCTCCCATTGTCCACAGAAGCCACTAGTAACATTGAACATCCTGACGACTACCAGCAAGGGGAAAATCCAGGGGTTTCTGCTTATATCTTTAGGACCACAAATCAATGGCAAAACTGATGGGGAGAGGTGACACTCTACTCCAGAGGGCCACAATGTTGTGGGGCTGGAGGGCCCCAGCTGTCTCCATCGTTGCGGAGCTCTGAACCGGTGTCTGGGCACCCCAGTCACCTTGGTCACTGCAAAATGTTTCAGTCCAGACACAGCTCTGTGGCAGTTTTCCCTTCCAGCCTGGTGTGAGTGGGGCCCCGGGCAGGGGACAGGGCGTCTGTGTCCCATGGAGGAGGCAAACTTTAGGGATGAAGTGGATGGAGCCAGGGCAAAAGACAACAGCAGGGATGGCACTGCTGGCCAGGTGAGCACAGGAGAGAGGTTGGCACATAGCAAGAACAAAACAGAATCCAGCTTCAGTTTCACCTCTGAAATGTGGTTTGGGATCAAATCTGCAGAGAAGTAATCTTCTCAAGGGAGCAGAGCATGTCAGAGAGGAAAGGACTTCTCTTCCTACACACTTCAGCATATTTTAAAAGGCAACATAAGCTTGTGTTTAAGTCAGTTATATAAGTGTTGCTTTCCAGAAGATGAGTGGAGGAGTTACCTACACAAATGTTGACACAGGGAAAACAGCCACTGCCCTTTGCAAGAGAAAATATCCCTCTCCCCAGACAGCGAGGTGCAAGTTCAATAGCTGAACGTTTCATTTTGTTTCCAATGTGGCTTTGCAGCAGGTCAGCCATGGTACCTTTGCCATCAATAGAAGCTGTGTATGGAGCAGTATGGCATTACAATGAACCCATTGTAACCACTTATTTCCACTGAACAAGTAACTGCCAGCCCATATTTGAATAATGCTATTAGGAATGAGTGGTCATTGTTTACCTTGTAATTTATTGGAGGCAGGATTT
Source organism: Falco naumanni (assembly GCF_017639655.2). Lineage (NCBI taxonomy): Eukaryota > Metazoa > Chordata > Aves > Falconiformes > Falconidae > Falco > Falco naumanni. Next base: position 110,398,301 of record NC_054054.1, on the reverse strand, counting down.
CCAAAAAGGACTTTCAAATAGGCACCTAGTTCTTATGGACTTTTAATGACAATTTAATACCTAGTTTCATTGAGCACCTCTGAAAACCCAATGTGAAATGATTTAGCAGGAAGAGAAACACTCCTGAGCCTTAGGACAGGATTTGTCCATAGCAGTCTTTTAAAGAGAGGATGCAAGATCTGCACGAACTGAAAGACTAACCTGTGGCTTTGGCAATTTGTAGACCACAGTGAAGGATTTGGCTGGCATGATGAAGGAGGCAGCCTTTGTAACGGGCAGCGAGAGTGCTCCACCATGCAAGACCCTGCTCATCTGCTGCGCAGACGGTCTTGATCAGGACACCTTCAAAATTGTGAGATATTGAATAGAATTTAACAATAGAAGAAGTCAGTAGCATCCCAGGTTCTCAAGACAAAGGGAGCAAATAAACCCCAGGATTTAGCAGAGGGAGCAAAAAAGCAGGACAAGGCACTTCATCCTGTAGCCTTCTTCCATGTCTGAAAGTTTTTGCCTCATCACTATTTTCCGGTCATCAGGACCATCACACCTTTAGTTAAAAAAAAAAAAAAAAAAAAAAAAAAAAAAAAAAAACGCCACCAAACAAACCCACAAAAAAAAACCCCAACCCAAACAAACAAAACCAACATAATCACATTTCACATACATAGTTCAGTTTTTCAGAACAAGTACTGCTACATTATCATTTCATGTGATGCCACATGCTCCCTGGCTATGGTGGTTTGGTTCCTCTGCATCACTTGTACTGCAGGCACAGAGCTCCACCTGATACCATCCACCCCCACGGTGGGATATGACTTTCCTGTCCCTGGTGCATCATGGCATAAACACGCAGAGCCCCAGTCAAGGCCCAGTGCATGTAGCAGACCAAAAAAAACCCAACCCAAAATCAAACCCAAAACACACACACAAAAAAAAGGGAAAAAGGGAAAAAGGGAAAAAGGGAAAAAGGGAAAAAGGGAAAAAGGGAAAAAGGGAAAAAGGGAAAAAGGGAAAAAGGGAAAAAGGGAAAAAGGGAAAAAGGGAAAAAGGGAAAAAGGGAAAAAGGGAAAAAGGGAAAAAGGGAAAAAGGGAAAAAGGGAAAAAGGGAAAAAGGGAAAAAGGGAAAAAGGGAAAAAGGGAAAAAGGGAAAAAGGGAAAAAGGGAAAAAGGGAAAAAGGGAAAAAGGGAAAAAGGGAAAAAGGGAAAAAAAAGAAAAAAAAAAGAAAAAAGAAAAAAAAAAGAAAAGAAAAAAGAAAAGAAAAAAGAAAAGAAAAAAGAAAAAAAAAGAAAAGAAAAAAAAGAACCACTAAAAACCAAGGCATCCAGACACAGTGTTTGCTCCTACATCACATGCATGCAGATGCTTGCAACACATCCAAGGTTTGGCCACAGAAAGAGGCAGCGTGAGAAAAGCAGTAAAACAGTTTCCTTTTCCCCCTCCCTGCAGAACAGCAGCTGTTTTGTAGCCTGAAATTTATACCTCTCAGCCTACAACATTAAAAAGGAATTCCCAGTCTTGGAAATCCCTCAATTTCCTTTTCCTATCACCTTCAGCACTTTGCCCAGGGTGTCAGCAACCCTGGGACACGCAGGAGCGACTCCTGCAGAGTGATGGGAGGGCCTAACAGAGGTCCTGCTGAACACCCGTGTCAGCTTCCCCACTGTCGACACAGGAGACGCCAAAACATAACACTCCTTCAGGGCTTCCCAGCCAGCGATTTAACTAGTTTATTTAGTGAAAAGGAATGCTCAAGACCTGGATTTAAAATGCCGAACACCTATGCTAAAACCCTTTTTCTTTACAGTGCAAGGACCTTTTCAGACCCTTTAAGAAGTCGCTTAGGAAACTGCATTTACCGCAGCACCTCCCCACAGAATAAAAAAAAAAAAAAGAAGTACACGAAGAAAAGTTTGACCATAATCGAGGACCGCATGGATCTGTTTCTCCAACAGTACTGCAGAGCCTCGCAAGTCAAGCACTGGCAGAAGGGTCTCATCTTGCCCGGCACCGGTAGTACTGCACTGGTGGTGCTCCCAGCATGACAGGCTCCTGCCCCTGCTGCTCCCAGCAGGCATTTAGACACATACTTTGGCCCTGCATTTCCAGGCACTGGAAATCAGGTTGGGTATCTACAGGAGACTTGCATAGCTTGCTCTAACTGCCAAATACTCACAGATCTTGCAGGTAATTTTAGCAGAGGCCATGTGGTACCTAGTCCTGCCCAGCACAAGGCCAATTTCAATGTGCTGCCCATCAGCAACATCCCTTTGCAAGTAAAGGGGCTCGTAAGTAGCCACCTGAGTTAAAAAATAACCCTTCCCATGCTTAGGGAAGAGCAGTTCTTTCAAAGTTTATGAGCTTTGGGGAGGAAAAAAAGAAAGAAAGAAAAAAAAAAAGCTGTGCAAAATGTATGTCAGTGGTTATACTCACCAAGCCAGAACTAGGGAGCAAAATGAAGAAGTTGAAGTTTCTATTTACATGTACAATCCATCTCTTTCTTTTCCCAAGGATGTTGTGGCAATTTGTCTCCCTTTTCTCAGAGATGGATGGAAAGCAACTGCAGAACCTATATAAGTACATCAAAAACAACCAAATGGATAAGTTTCTGGTAAGCAAACAGGAAAGTTAATACCCCATAAGGTGTTTCTTGCTGTAGTAACTTTAAGGGGATAACTATACCATGCAGCTTACATTGATCGATCCATGTCAAAGGAGAAGCCTATTACCAAGAAGTCTGTTTACCTAAGGGACACAAATCCTGCAAATGTTGGCAGTTCTGACTATAACATGGGCACTGAGCTATCGCAGCCACCCATAGCTTTCCCTGGCTAGCTCTGGGAAGCTGAGCTGGTGTCCCCAGCACCGTGATTTACAATTTTTGGAGCTGTTTGCTGATCTCATGTTTCCAGTCACGCTTTACAGACCAAATCTGATCCATAGTTTTATCTGATGATATAAGAGTTAAACTCTGAAACAAGCACCTAGTTTAGGTAAAGGCTGTGTTTGCCAAAACAGAATTCTGTACCTGGGCACCAGCTATACAAAGGAAGTAAATAGTAACGAACTGTTTCCCAAGAACACCGACTCTGAAGGGTTAACCCATTTAAGCACACTTATAGCAACCATAAACATATCTCCTGAGCAAAGGCTGAGTACACCAGGAAGTTCAAAGGTCCACAAGAAACACATACTTTAAGAAGTTTATTAAAAAGATAATTAAAACAGATCTACAATTTAAAAAAAAAAATCAACTAGGAAATTGTTTTGAGTAAATTAGAAAATGGCAGCAGGCTAGACCTTGTCGGGTTACTGGGACACTGCTTGCTTCATGTTAAAAAGGGAGCTGTGGTCATTTGATAGCTGGCAGTGATAAAGCCATAAATAAGTTTGAGGCTGCAGGTAAACAGCTCTCTACTCCAGTTAGAGAGAAAGGGGAAAGCCAGCCGTGCAGTTTCTGCTTTTAGTTTATGGGGAAACAAAACCATCGATTTATTTTTAAGGCTCTAAAGAGATATTCCAACAATAAGGAAATCAAACCTATTGTAAAGAAAAAAGAACCCCCACACAAATTCCTGTTGCTAGTGTGAGACGCCCGTGATTAATTGGGAGACGTTAAAAAAGCAACTGGCAGCGCCAGGAGGCAGGCGGCAACAGGCGTTCCTGCTCCCTTAAATTTCTGAGCACTGCAGAGAGGGAAATTGAGCTCCATTTCCAGCACAGCCCTTCTCAGAGGCTCACGGAGCCCAGGACATGACCTCAGCTAAGGACAAGCTCTGCTCCTCCTGCAGGGCATGTGGCTGAGGGCAGCTCCCCATTGCTACCTCCAAACAAGTATTAAAAAGCAAATACCACACCCCTCACCCAGCCACCTTTCCATCCTTTTGCTCCCCTAAATAAAAATCACAACCAAACCAGACAATTCAACATCTTCCTTTCCAAGGAGAGGGAGGGGGAAATAAATAATAAAACAAAAAGCCAAAAACCAATCAGTGGGTGACAAGCATTAGTCACACTGCGTCGTGCGCTATTGGGATGCACCGGCGTGTGCTGAGGAGTGTGCACCAACCTGCAGCCAGCAAGAGCCTGCCAGCTAGGGCTGCACAGCGCTGGGGACAAGGCTACCTCCAAAAAGGCTGATAGAAGAAGCAACAAATTCTGCTGTTATGTAACTGTTGACAAATGCCTTTTGTTATGCAAGACAAGTGGGAGAAAAATAAGCATCTTTGCCCTTTGTGGGAAGGGAACAGCAGTCGGCTCCCTGCTAGAGCACAAACAACAGGCTGTGGATCCAGGGGGGACCGGCACGCTCAGTGCAACAGAAATAGATTATTTGCAAATGCCTTGTTATTTAGATGAGTGAGCATAAAATTACAGATTCAATATTTAATTAGTAAGTGATGGAGGTTGTCACCATGATAATTTGATAATTTTGTGAGTTTTGTTAAAGGAGAGAGGCTAATGAGCAGCCATCCACTAGCCTTGCTCATCAGTCATCTTAAAATTAGGGATCTAACTTCTCCCTCCCTCACACTTGGGCTTTTAGGCCTTTAAAAAAAAAAAATAATCAAAAAAAACCACCACCACACATCTGAATTTAAACACTGGTCCCAACCTTGTTTTTAGACTTAGTGAAAATACCAGACCAGACTCATTTCTTAGCTTAGAGCTAGAACAGAGCATCATTTCCCTTCACAATCTTCTGGCTCCTGTACACTACTGAAAGCTGTAGAAATCAGCCTGAGAGAGTAAAGAAATAAATCTTCTCAGCTCTCTGAGGCTCTGGAAAAGAGGTGTGGTGGTTTTTGGTTTTGTTTTTTAAAAAAAGCCAAACTGCATAACCAGTGGCAACATGAAAATTGTTTTTCTCCAGAATTGCCTAGAAGTGTGCACAGCATAGGTGCCGGCTCTCCATCCAGCTCCGTGGTACCATCCTACCACCCTTCGAATGCTCCACGCAAGGACCCATCGTCACCCGCAGCCATCCTCCCAGCGCAGAGTCCCATACAGCCACAGTGACATCCAGTGGCAGCGCACACCAGTCCACAGCACCCCCCCGCACCCCGGGGCGTGGGGCTGAGCAGCACCCGTGTCCCCTTACATATGCCTGAGCCACCAAACAGCACTGTCAGCTGCTACCTGTCTCCCTAAAATGCCTGAGAAATGACATTTCTCTCGCTAGCACGCTCAGTAGGGTTCTTGCTTTAAAACACGTATTTTAGGTGCTGGGGTAGACTGGGCTGGGTGAGTCAGGCTGCAGAAATAGCTGAGCTGGGCATCGGCGCAGGGGAAGAGAGAGAACACAGAAAACACAGCTTTGTAGAGGCCAGCAGGACTCGCTGCTGGGTGGGATTAGCCTCCGATCTCAACTGCAAGGAACAAATGCTTTGCAGGGTGAGGATTCAGGCAGACGGTACAGTCATTGCTCAGCTCACTGCTGCTGCCACCCAACAGGACCATGGTTAAGCAAGAGTTATTGCCCAAGCATGAGTCAACGTATGGTGTTTGCTCATATAAATATCTTTAAAAGTGTTTTGTTTTTTGTTTTTTGTTTTTTTTATATGCTGCCCTTCTGAAAACCAAGATTCAGTTCAAGAAGTTAAAGAAAAAAAAAAAAAGCAGCTTTACATCAGCTGGGGGCCTCAGCAGAGATACAAGAGCCATGCAGGAACACCTAGGTCAAAGAGACAGTCACCACCAACACACCTGCAAAGTCACCGCCCAGTGGGAAGAACAACAGATGAGAGGCACTCACATGGTCAGTGTCATACTGGCACCAAAGCAGGAAAAACATCTTCCTGCTCAAGTAGAGCCATCTACACATGGCCTTTTTGCAGGAGGATCAGCAGGTGAAGACATGATCAGTTGTGGAGCTAGAGGAGCTGGGCAGGTTGAACTGCTGTCTCAGATAAGAGACATGGGAGTAGGGAAAACAGCAGCAAAAGAAGCTACTATAGCATTAGGCAGCAATAAGGAAGACGACATCCCTTTGTTAGCCCACATCAGTTGGCATTAATTAGTGTGTCTTTACACAGCAATCTGGATGCTCAAAACATAGCTGTGGTTTGCCTTTGGGCCCTCCCTAGCAAAGCCACACACACTTGTTTTGTGGAGCAAAAATGCAGACTGACCTGTAGCAGGCATGTTTGCTAACCAGAGCTACTGGCAGCCTGTTTAATCCAGCCAGAACTTCGGCATACACAAACCCCAAAGGAGGAATGAGAAAGGGACATTAAAAGCAATTGCTGACAAGATCAGTTTTGCCACAAACAGGTGCCACAGTCTGCATGCAGAAGGAGGATTTGTCCCACGTAAGCCTATTTTCAAGCTGCTAAAATGCAATCACATGTCCTGTGGGAGTTCTCATGTACTCATAACCAACTTGCTTTTTATCTCATTTTCTCCCCAGTCTTTCTATTTACCTCTAAAAAAGTCCAATCTGGTATGTCACAGCTCTGAGGGAGCACTTCAAATCCAAATTGATAAACTAAAAGTCAAAAAACAAGAGCTAGCTAGACAGCGAGATCTGGGAGGCTGAGTAGGAGTCCCACACTAACCTGCCGGCTGCACGGCTCCAGGCAATCCTCCTCCGCTCGTCTGCTTCCCAGTAAGAACAGGGAAAATACAACCCAACCAATTCTTACGTAGATAAATGCACCAGAGACACAAAGGGCATGAAATACTAAAAATCAGTGCAATTGAAACATAACAAACATAGCAAGGATTTGGGATTGCTGGTTGCTTGAGAGCCTGGGTGGCAAGCCATGGTGTTACTATAGATTTCTGGTGACAATCTATTGGTGGGATTGAACCATATTCAGGATCCACCCAGTAAAGTTCATAGAGGACAGCTTGCGCACACCAGTATCAGCTCCTGTAGGAGATACAGCTTCCCAGAGGAGTTATGCCTTCTGTTTACTTTGTGGGGTTTTTTGGTTTTTAAGGTTCCCAGATGACTCCAGAGTCAATGGAAAGACAGAAATAATGTCATGCAGTATCATCACCTGAACAAAAAAGCAGGGAATAAAGACAGTCTCCATGGTTTCCTGAAACAAAAAAATACTGAAATACATGCAGCATCATAGCAACAAGCTTTGACCTAAACAAAATGAAAATGATCCTATTTTAAACCACGTGATCTTATTTATTATTATCCTAGAGCTTCCTAGCAGCTGTGCACCAGCATTGAGACCTGATTGCGGATGTGTAAGTATCAGACCTACCTTTACTACTTTGTTCTTTTTATATAAACTCATAGGGGAAGAACAGCGTTCCTAAGGAAGCAGGCAACTGCTCCTTTCCTTACTATGGCAGAAGGCCTCTTCTGACCAGAGCAGAATCTGCTCCCCATTCATTTTTATTAAAAATATAAACACAAACCCTCCGCATGTTGCAGTTGTACTGACCAGGGAGGAGAGAATGAAAGAAAAAGGGAAGAGACCAGCATACGGAAAACATTCTGGTAAAAAAAAAAAAAGTTGCATAACTTTTACACATAAACTTGCCATTTCTAACTGTTCTAGGCAAATAATGACCACGAGCCTGTACATACATCAGTGTTCTTGGGAGATGTAGCAGCTGCCATCCATTCATCCAGGTCGAGACAGCTGCAGCCCTGTTCAACTGCTGCTGCAGGAAGACACTCATCCAAGAGCTGATGCCTCAGGACAGGAGTAGTGAGAGCAGAAAACAGTAACAAAGCTGGCTGGTTTGGGCTTCAGGTTTGGCTAGATTTGATTTACGGTGGAATCCAGGTTTTAAGAAAACAACAGAAACAGCAATAACTTGGCATAAGAATCTTTTAGTTTAACCAGTAAAAAACAAACCAACCAACCCAAAGATCCATCCATCCTTCCTTCCTACGTGCTAAAAATCAGATGGTGGGTAGGGGGCTTAGGTATTATCTTCAGATCTGAACCCAAGCAAGACAAATCCCTCCTAGATCCCTTTGGAAGGGCAGATAACACAGTCCATTTTTAGAATCAAGACAACAGATTTCCTTTTTAAATGGTATCTTGGATCACATCCACAGACCTTGGCAAGAGACTAACGTCCCTGGCTGCGCTGCCCATGGAGGCACCACTGCCAAGTGTACACAGAAAACTGTTTGGGAGAGGTTGTGAAGGAGGATGCCATGTGCTGCCTTCACCGGGCAGCAGATTTGTCTTCTCACGTTGGGTTTCATTGTGCGTAAGAGTGGACACTTGTGTGGTACAGACCTGGTTCAGTAGCAGAATATGAGGAATTTTCTTAGAATAACAGAATATTTCTTTCAGCTTAAGGTTTTTAAACTTTCTCCATAGCACATATTCTATAAAGCAAATGTAGTAGCACATGTAGCTGCATCAGAAAAATACTGTATGCCCTCAAAATGTCACACTTATGTAAGACAGAACTGAGCAAGATTAAAGCCTGCTTGACTTGGATTATTTTACAATTTTTCCAGTAGGACCTGAGGTGACTTAGAAGTGACAGGAAAGCTCTCAAGGAAAATTGAGCTCTGCCAGAAATAACCTCACGATTTCCCGACCAGATGACATTGGGCAAAGAGAAAAGATTTCACCTCCAAAGGTCCCTGCTCTGAACATACAAGGAGAAAATGTTTGGTGTAAACTACAGGATGCATCAGTACCACTCATGCAGTATTACAAGGGTTGCTTTTTCCTGCTGTTTAATTTTGGAAGCCGACGGGCAGTGGTGCTACCAAAGCAGACTTGCTCAGCTGCAAGGCTTGTAGCCCTCAATGCACATTTCCTAACTCGGGCTGTTTGCTCTTTTCCATTTAAATGGAGCATGAGGGAATTCATGGAAGTGTTGCACAACCTTGGCTTTGGCTCTTAAGGAAACAAAGATTTTAATGTATTTTGTAAAGTGTCCATGCGTAGTGTAGAACCAAAGAAAAAAAAAAGGCACAAGACCTTACCATTTCCCCCTTGCAAACCATAGCCTGAAGAGATGCAAGCAGAAGCTGCTGTTGGCAGTTAAGTTCAGGACAGTAAAGCACATGTTTTGTGCCATAGGAAGCAGAAACACTGTTCAGTGGGAAACAGAAGATGTCAGGAATAAGCAGAACCTGTGCTGCCCACAGCCCCACAGCAGTGACGTCTCATGGCAGCTGGTCACCCCAGGACAAGACATCCTAGGACAGGAGCCGTCCCTGCCAGAGACACACTAGACATTCCGCCAGCCACAAAGAGCTCCCCATGCTTCAGAAAGTCCAAGGGACCATTTCTCTTAATGCTTAAAAAAACCAAACAACAACAAAACAACCTAAACCACCCACAAACAAACCAGCCTCCCCCCAGCAGCTTGCCTCAGGCCAGTTTTATGGGAATGGTGGTTACATTTTGCAAGCATGAGGAAGACTGCGATGATCCTTGCTGATGTCAGGGTATTGGACTTTGCTCAGACTAACCAGGGGAAGAAAGTAATTACTGGGAAGCAGCTTTTACCCAGCTCGATTTGCCAACTCCCCATAAATCAGCAGTACAGCCTCATACCTCTGTTTTCAACACCTGGTTACCTTTACCTGGGCAAGAACAGTTTTTGGATTGCTGCTGTGAATTCTTCCTTCATACCAGCTGAAAGGAACAGACTTTTTACTGAGCCTCCTCTGTTGTTGGTTTGTGCTTGGCAGTTTGGCTTCAGCGCTCCCCAAATGTCAACGTTTCCCTCGGGAAAAGGGAAAGAATTGAGAAAGTTGCCCGAACATGCAGATGTCCGGGGACTTACATCTTTCATCCATCTACATTTGCATGGATACAATGTATTGGGCAGGACCACAAAGGGCACTGCCACAGCCCTGAGGATTTCAGCCTCACCACCCCTGGAGTCATCCTCATTTTACAAGAGGTGGACCTGGAGCAGAGAACTTACCCGGGTTCCTCAGGGTGCAGTGCCTTTGAATTGCATTTGCTTCCCTAGCAGCTGGATGAGCGTTTGAAGGCATTTTTGCCTTTGAAAATTGAAATTGCAGACCTGTGAAATGAGGAAAGACCTCTGCCTGACACACTCAAATGACTCAGAACCTGATGGTTTAAAAAAAAATATAAAAGCTCCTCTTAGAAATGCTGATTTCCAACCCATCCTGGGCTCAGGCAGCCACACGAGACTCTTGCGCTGTGACTGCTGACTTGTATGAGACACTTTGTGTTCCCGTGGCTACTTTAGGGCAGGGGAAGACCAACACGCAGGGAAGGATCCGCATCTGCCAACTAATGAGGGCTCCCACCCTCCCATGGTTTACGCTTCGCAGGTACCCAAGAGGCTCAGTCAGTTGCTGCAGCAGCTCACAACCACCATTTCCAATTTGCCCATAAACACTGGTATTTTCACTTTGTACCCACAAGAGCATCCGAGTATTAAGGATTACAGCAAGTGCACAGATGAAGGTGAAGCAATGGGCACATAGAGTGTATCAAAGGTAAGAGTCTTCAGAAGTGCCGTTAAGAACCAGAAACAACTTCATCATGTCACACTCTTTCTCCTGGAAATGGTCTCAGACTGCCCCATCCCAGAGAAACGTGGAGGCTTGGGAGAGGTTTCCCTGGATCTGGACATCACAAGACACAAGAGCCACAACCCCCACACCCCCCAGAAGTCTCAGTGCGGACCTACTCTATAGACCAGAGGGAACTAGACCGGACCCGTCTGCTCCTGAGCGCAGGGCACAGACACCCGCCTGTTCCTTCTCCCGAGGCCTTGCGGTGTGGCTGGGATACAGCCCCCTCCCAAGCACTTGTAGCTGGAGACTGGAGGTAGCCACATGGCTCTTCACCAGCACTGAGCTTGTAGGGAAATTTCCAGATAAACAGCCAAATTGCCAACAAGTGAAGAGGGGAAAAAACCAGAAACAAAGCGAGCCCTGGCACCCCTCCCCATGCAAATGCTCTTATGAGAGTACACGCCTGGGAACTGGGTCTGGTCCACGGAACAGCCAGAACCACCTCCTCCTTGCAGCTCAAGACACTTCATCTTAAAACTGGTGGTGGGTTCACAATGCTGCCGAGCACAACTTCCTCCCTCAGCCAGGGCAGAACATTCTTTCCCCCTGGGTGTGTGCAGAGCTGGTTCTGGTTTTGCTTTTAAAAACAACCTTATTACAGTCAACTACCAACAGCCAAAGGTATTCTCGCACACAGACACTACCACACTGACATGGTGCAGCTGGAATTCCTGAACTATAAATACCACTTCATCTATGTTGGGAGTGCATCATCTAAAGAGTCTCATTTAAATAAATAGCATAAAAAAGCCTAAAGCCATCAAAACCCACAGCCCAGTTTCATTAAGTGCTTCTGCTTTTTAATTTAACTGCTGCAGTACCAGAAGATCCTAGGTGATAAAGCAACCACATTCACAACTCAATAGAGTATTAAACACAAGATGAAGGGGCCAGCCAAAATGAAAGCACCCCCAAAGCTGTATGACCAGCCATTTATGGAAACCAAATCATCTTGCCCAAGGAAAATTAGTTAGCCAGGTACAGCTTCCTCCAGCAATAATGGCAGTAATGGCATCAGAAGTTGTCCAACCAATATTTATTCTGAAGTTAACTGGATAAACCAAACACTTGCAGACTGACTGCACGACCTGCTCTCCTTACGGTTTATTAATTAAACCGACAGCAATACAGACTGCCCTCACACTCCGGGGGGCGCGCTGCAGTGAGTAGTGAAGAGGTGCAAGCTGACAGCACAGGGGACTAATCCACCCCAAGGTGTGCCGTTCTCCCCTACCAGGAGCCAGCCTGGACACACATCAGAATTAAGGTAATGTGGGCAAAATAGCTCAGAGGAAATGATGAACACAGACCAGACCCACTGCAAGCCCCAGAAGCTACGTTCAGCTCGACTCAACCTCTAGCCTTGCTCTAACATACTGTTAACAAGTAGATACAGCCAAACACCCGCTTTTATACATGTTACAATAAGGTGGGGGCAAGGGGGGGCCAGTGGGGAGCCAGAGGGCACGTAATTTGTTGAGAGCAAAGTTTTAACTGAATTCAATGCAGATACTTCAAAATGCGGGAACACTATATTTATTAGGTCAATATTTCATTTTAGCAATACAATTACAGAATATCACAATGCTGGTTACAAACATAGTATGGTTTGATGGTTACAAATAATGTTGGGCACTGCAGTCTGAGAAGTAGGATACGAAACGTTAGTCTTGACACGACAGGTAGGGTGGTCTTCAAAGTCTAGTAATGATCAAGATACTTTTGTATTAATGAGCGTGGCACTACAGGTAGAGATTCTGGTTTAGAGGTGGATTTTGTATAAGTAGTTCAATTTATACAGTTATACAGTTCAAGCAACATTTTTTTAAAATGCTATTAAATTAAAATCCCCTGTAGTTCAATAAAGTATAAAAATAGTACTGAACCTGGTAATATTCAATAAAATGTAGAGTTCATTCACATCATTAAGTAGTAAAGAAATTGTAAAGTTGTAGTTACCATGGCAATATCGCTTCCCATAAAGGAATATACATAAAAGAAAAAAGTTACACATATGGTACCTGCGACAATTATTTAGCGATCCAACACTGAACTTGTGCACCACAAACCAAGTTTCTAAATATCTCTATATATTTATATAGTATATATCTTTTTCATCTTAAAATTTACTTTTTTTAAAAAAAAAAAAATGTGCACTTCAACAAACTCACTAAGGCCACTCATGCTATAGATACCTAGGATTGCAATGAAATATTGTTAAACAAGACCCTAGAGCACGCACCTTTATATCACTGAAGGGAAACCTGTTTCACTGCCTAAAACATTCCTGAGATTTAGGGACAAAAGCATGACACCAGCGCCGCCAATTTTCTATATGTAGTTTAGTTTATTTCTAGATAAAGGAAATTTCTTCCCTGCTTCTCACAGAAATCCTCGCAAGGCCAAGAAACACAACGTGCAACAGGCCAGTTGTGTCAAACACGGAAACACCCACAACAAAGAGCTGGATTTACAACTAACATTTGGCCATTAATTTTCTTTTTATAAAACATAAGGAAAAAAAAGGGAAACTATGACCTTTAGATAAAATAAGGTTTCCGCACAGGCAGCGGAGGGAAGGATCTCCGTTTAAAGACTGGTAACAGCAACACCTCCACCACGCTGTTTGCTGCTAGCCTGCGAAGTCAGATCTGATCCATGTAAATCAAGTAAAGTTTTTGTCAATAGCTTCAATCATGTTTTAGGCACAACGCATTTTCCTTTTTGTACTCTACCAATACGTAGGACTATAAAAAGGAAATCAAGTTAAATGTGCATTTTTTGTACCATGAGAAGCAGCGCAATGGCACCTTTAGCAAATTTCTGACTGCAGCACGTGTAAAGAAAAACTTCATTTTTAAAGATACAAAAGAACATCATTGTCCTAATAAGTTAGAAATCAACAACAAAACCCCTTCAAAATTAAACAACAACTGTGTGCAAAAAAGGAAAAAAATATCTTAAACAATAGGTATAGGTATCGATACAGAGTGCATATGAAGACGGGGATAGTCAGACACTAGGACAGGCAGACACTTACTGGTTGGAATTAAAACCTTGCTATAAAAGCAATCAAACAACTGTTTGGGGCCAAATAGTCACTAGCTGTTTTACTTCAAGTAGCTGAGGGACAGATTTATTTTCAAGTATCTTTCTGCAACTTCCCCTTTTGTTAGCTCTTGAAATCTTTGTGTGCTTTTCCCCTTCCATAACAAGTCACCCAGAACAGCCCAGCCCTAAGAACGGTGCAGAAATCCTGATGCCACCTTCCTCCCTCCCTTTACCAGCTGCAGTGTTTGCGTAAAAGAGGACACTCAAGTTACCGACTCTGACAACATTGTGCTGAAAATAAAATATTAAGGGTTTAATTTAAACAAGGAGTTAAAATAGTTTACCTTAAGGTGACACCTGTCCTGCCCACTTGCATCCAGTTACTCTGATGTGATTACTTACCTTCAAGAAAAACCTCGGAAGATGCCTTTCACTGGGCTTCCACTCACAGGACTCCCTGCTTAATGCCAGCACCAAACACAGCACCTGCCCAGCTAACAGTAGGTGCACTGTGCGTCTATAAAATACCAGTAATTAATTAACTTTATATAGTGTTTCATAGTTGGCTACTTGAGTCACAGGGGGCACGAACTCCCCCAGCGTGCAAGGCTACATGTGGCCCCCATCCCAGTACCTATGTTCAGGTGCGCACCTGCTCTGGGGGTGGGGGGGAATCCCGGTTCTGCCTCCAAGGGGAGCGAGGGAGGTGCGGGTTCACGTCGCTAAGTGCCACACTGGAAAACTGCACAGTATGGACAACGCAGGGGATCACACCTCCACTCCTCTAGCTCTGCCCGGTGCAGAAGTCATGAAATACTGAAGTAATACTAGAAGAGCTACTCCAGCCACATCGGCACGGAGGGACATGTCATTTACCTTCCCCTGAAGTCATCCAGCTGGGCTCCTACTTTCTCAAAAATATCAAGCAACAACCTGTAACAGCAGGGACAGTAACGGTAATCAGCAACTAATACTGCTGCATTTCAAACAGTCTCCAGGTGCCAACACAGACACTTTCTGAGAAGATTTAGGAGATAGAGAACAAAAAACCAGAAAGGCAAGTTTTATATTATTACATGAAGAGTAATTATTACATTTGCAGCAAGGATAGCATTAGGTGAAGGTTTCAAGCTACAGCATGCAGAGCAGGCAACAGAGCATTTTGTAGGCAGCTGCAAAGCTGTTCTGCAAACTTTCTCTGCTTTAACTTCAGCCATCGGCCCCAGCTACCTTTTTCCACAATTTATGTGCCTTGGCATGACTGGAATTGCAGAGATGCTACAATGAGAAGTTCAACCCAAGAGTCAAGTCAGGGTTTAATTCAGTCACATGAAAAGCATGCCGTAATCCTCCAAGGATCACTGCAACTCCTCTCGGCCAAGTCACGTTTCTTGGCCAAAGTTCACTATCAAAGAGAATTCCGGATGACTTTTAGAACCTTAATTCCTTCCAGACAAGCCAACGCACCACAGTATACAACAAGCCAGTGAAGTAGCTTTAGGAAAGAAAGAAAGAGCACATCCACCCAGCAAGATCTGACAATAAAGCTACTGATTAAACAAATGAATGAACACACTTGGTTATCAGATAGAAGCGCAACACCTCCCTAACATGCCCCATGTTGGAAGCTCATCTGATTGCTTGAACTTGAAGGCAAACCACGAAACACATACACAAACTAGAACTGAAATAACAGCAGTGGTTGGTGCAGACCACTTTCACTGGCATCAGTCAAAATAATGCTCCTCATCCCAAACAAAACCTTGAGATCTTTGAGATTCCCTAGGCAAAAGTTAGAAATGGAGACCCAAGACTGGAAACCCTGAGCAAATAAACGGTCTCCAGGTAATGTTAAGTGTAAACCCATGTACCCACAGCCTGAAGCTTTTAAACACTTCTGCAGTACAGAAATGACACGACTTCTTTAGGACAATTTTAAACACTCCTTCCCTGCCTAAATTCTGACACTAGTATTATATACTCCATTAAATAGTTAAATAGTTTTAACAGGACTTCAGAAAAGAAATCGTTAGTAATTCACCAGCGCCCTGCCGTATGGGCATTCAGGGATAAAAATGTTTTGCCTTGCAGTTAGCTGAATTTGTTCATAGTACCTAAAGCAGTCATAAACAAAAATTGCTACAAATAAATTAGATTTAAATCCATGCACAATTTTAAGTTGAATTTTCATCGAACAGCCGTTGAAAATATACTGCAGTCAAAGTCTTAATACCACAGGGTTTTTTCTATGCAAATACTTCTTTTCACGTCAGTGAAGATAATCCAAGTATGCAATCATTAAATCTGCATCCACTAATTACATAACTGCGTTTTAGAGTTGGTATTATCCAGCCTTTCCCCAAAAAATGTACTTGAAGGCACCAGTATATGAACTATTGGCCTGTAAAATTTCAGTTCTTCGGAGCCATTAAGCTCGAAGTCGTGTCTGAAATTTCAATTTCTTCCTTGCACTCCTTGAAGACCATAAAGCAGCTCTCCCTACCCCAAAGTTTATGAACAAATTAAAAACCAGACCCCAAACAAACCATCCAGTCAAGTCCTGCAGGAGCCGTGCTTGCTGAGCCTCAGTTCGCACCGACCCTCCATGGCCGAGTTACAAACCCCTGAAAATAGGGGGGGAAAAGGGAGAAAACCCCCAAGTGACAGAATCCTAACTACAGGAGCACTGTCTGTGCTGCTATAACAAGAACTGAGGTAACAGCACTGAGTTGTTTCTAGCTTGCTATGTTACACAGACTTTCAAATGAGTATCACCTCAACATTAAAAAAAACCACAAACAAAACCAAAACCAACACCCAAACCAAAAAACCACACGACAAAGCAGCCCCCCCAACAGAAGAAAAATTAAGACAAGCTAGTGAGATAGGCATTTTAAAGGATCTTTACAGCTGACTTCTGCTTTTTAAATTAATATAAAGGAATCAGTTTCTGGTTGTACTATTGTTTAATGTAGAAATGAAGCATCACAAAAAAAAAAAAAAAAAAAACAAAAACCTGTTGTGCTTTTTGGCATTTTCCGCTGACCCCTGCAAACTGTACAATAAATTGTGTTCTCCAGAAACATAAAATTGAACTGGATTGCAATACAAAACTATTAACTGGTATAAACAAGTTACTGCCTCTATTATTAGAGTAAGCCCATTCAAAAAGGAAAAAAAAACAATAAAAAAAAAAATGGCTGCAGCAAATAGTCAAGCATTTCTAGTTTTTGCTTGTGGCATCGACATTAATATTTGTATAAGCTTACTAGGTAAAGACATGCCATCGCAACTGCTAAAGAACGTTCACTTCCTAGTTTTGTATCTATTACATGAATATAATTTTGCACTGATCATACATCTAAATGAAATAATTCTACTGTAAAAGTGAATGCAGGGGCAGAAATATTAAATTAAAGCCACTGGTCCAAAAACTGTTTCTAGCAGGCTGGTCCACTTTTGATTTTCCTGGTCCTGTTCAGAAGATTAGCACTCTCGGTTGGTACCAAAGAAAACTAAAGTTGCTGGTCTACTGGATCTTCTATCGCTTATGGATGAACACTGGTCCAGTTCAGGTTATTAAAACAACATAGAGTGGTGACTTGCTCAACAACTTATCGTGGTTCGCAAAGAGTATGTTGCTCTCTAAAGCGGTTCTTTGCTACTTTTCTTCATAAGGCAGCAGCCAAGGCTAGGGCATTCTCCCTTTTCTCAATATTTACGATTAACTTTGCTACAACGCATACAGTAGAAAGACCTTTCTCGTATAACTTCTTATAGTACAGCATTTATTCTTTCTATGCATCAGAAGAAAACTCTTGATGAAACCTTCTATTCATAATAAGAATGCAACTCCTTTGAACTCAAACAGTTTTATTTAATGTTTTCTTGCAGACTTTCTGCAACGTTGCTTCTTTAGAAAGAAGAAAGAAGGGGTTTTCAGGAATACCAAATGAGCCGAACTAAACATGCCATACACATGCTGATAAGAATTTAACACACATTCATCCGTATGGGCACTCTTCAGTAGACTGGACCAGTGTTTCAATGCAAATTCCAGCCCCCAGAGAACTACATGGTTTAGATTTCACAGTATGACTTTTCCCCCTGTAACCTGGGGGAAAAAACCTTAACTGGTTAATTGACCAAGTTCTTAGCTGCTTTGTCCATCAGTGTTCTGAGACATCAGAAAAGACTGGACCACTTCTTCAGTGGATTGAGGGCTGGTGCTTACGTCCTCCAGAGCATCTGTCACTGAGAACTGCCGATCCCGCAACCGGTTCCAATTGGCCAAAATATTGTGGTACTCAAAAACTTTCTCATAGTTGCCAATGGAATTGTACAGTTTAATGAGACCTCTGTAATCATATTCAAGTCCACTGTATCCTTCGCCAAAAAGCTTCTTTCCTAAAGAAACCCAAAAGTAAACAAAAATAAGAGGCAGTCCACCCATGTGCTGCATCTTACTTCACACAGCATTTTCAAAGACAACACGAACCTTTGTGTTACGGCAGACCATCGCGTTTTTCTTAAGTTAAATCAAGAACACAAGCAACATGTGAGCTTCCCGGACGAGGGTTTGAGTTCTACCTACCTTCTCCTTGGTGGGTACTGTAACTTGTCCTCAGGGACTCTACAATCAGGCCACGAACTGCACTGTGGCTTTACATACATACAACCTACCAGTCACATCATGAAGGTAGTCATTTTGTATCCCAATTTCACTCTGAATTCAATTTAAAGTGAAGCTGGTTTTCTGCCTTAAAACCATAAATTCTTCTCTAATGCACGGTACATAACTGTACGAATAAAGATTGTCTCGAAACTGAGCTACAGCATGGCCCAAAGATGCATTTGATTTGGAACTCTTAAGTTCATTGCAAGTGATAATGGGCAAGAAAAACATTTAATGATCGTCAGGCTGATGGGCACAACAGTTTTCCATTTCTTTCAAAATTTAACCACATTCTGCACTTAAGTTCTAGCCCCAGCAGCAAAACCTAGTCTGAAGACGAACACTCAAGCTTCTAATTAGTTGGTTTCCACATGCTTTCAAGTGTGAATTCTGATGGAGTGCTGAAAATAATACTATTCCAAAATTCAGGTCCCAGAAGACCATTCAAGAAAAAGCGTTACGTTTAGATTGAAAACACATACAAAACATCCTGCATTTCATTAAGCTCTTTACTAAAAACTTTAACATGCTTTTTAATAAGGTTTCCTGTAGTATTAAAAGCACTATATAGTCACATATTTTAAGAATCACCTACCAATTGCTATGGATCGCAAATAAAGCTTTTCAGCATTTTCATATTGATTCATGTCATAGTTATAGAGAGAAGCTAGATGACCCACTGACAGGGCAACTTCATAATCTTCTTGACCTAGAAGCTGCTCCTTAATCTGAATTGCCTTGATGTGCATTTCTTCTGCTTCCTATGGGGATGAAATTCACATAGGTCAGTCAGACAGCACTCACCATGCCTCAGGAAGGAGGGGGGGAAAGGAAGGTTTGAAGAAACATAGTGGCTAAATAGTCTGTAACTACTTTATAAAAAGGCAAAAAGTAAGAAAGCCAAAAGCAAATCAAGTTTTCCAAATCCTTAGTTAAGTGGATCAGCAAATAGTATCACTTCCTCTGTTGTCAAACCTGCCATCATCCCGTCTCTCAAGGCACCATGCTTATTAATGGATTACTTTTGCGCAAAGCTTTGGAGAGCTGAAGTTTTCTAACCATAAAGCTACCAACTGAAGGTATGAACGGTGGACATGGAAAATCATCCTTTGTTGTGACAGATCTATAGATGTCTTGCAGATTTTAACTCAAGGCTACTCCATCAATACAATCTTACCTTGAATTTTCTCATGGACTGATACAGTCTCCCAAGGTTGCCATAGTGTTTTGCTGTTTGTACATTAAACTCCCCGAAGGCTTTTTTAGCTAACTGGAGGGAGGACAGATGCAAGTCGTGAGCTTCTTGAAGTAACCTCTGCTCAGTCTCCTTGTTGTGACAGTCTATTGCAATCTCCTCCAGGATAAGTGCTGAGTACAGGAAAGAAAAACCAACGTTACTGTGTTCCAAACAAAGAGATGTTAACTGCAGGCAGCAGGGAGCCATCTACCCAAGACATCTCAGAAGACATCCGATCAGGCTTTGTGTTTATTCCAAACTGTTTTCCAACAGGTATGACCAGGTATCAAGCTCCTGCCATGTATTTCTCCTCTCCCTTCCCCCTCAAAGTCTTTCGGCTAAGTTTTAAAGAAGTTCTCTTGTATTTTACAAGTGTGTTGACAGAGAATATTGAAGACTACAAATATTCTAGAGTGACCTCCATTCAAAAAAACCCAACTCAAGCTACATCGCTTCTGCTAGGGAACAGGATAAACAGATCTGAATGGCTGATTTCAAACTGTCCCCGTAACACAGTGAAGGGTACTACCTTTAACTCTCTTTGAAGATGCCAAGAGAAGATGGTCTTCTGGGAGAATGTGAGTTATAATACCAATAGCACGTTCAGCATGGAATCTGAAAGAGTTTAAATATATCATAGAATCATGTAGGTTCCAGCGCTTGACCACCCTTTCAGTGAAGACATTTTCTGCAATACCCAATCTAAACCTCCCCTGGCACAACTTGAGCCCGTTTCCTCTTGTCCTGTCGCTTGTTACTTGGGAGAAGAGACCTACAGCTGACTGATAAAATATCAGAAACATTAACACAATGAACAGATGCATTTAAATGCTAATTTGGAAGTCTGTATCATTAAAGAACATTTTTCACCACTTACAGTACTAAGTTTGCTGCCAGTACCTCAAACCCTCGTACTCACAGTGCATTGTCAAATTTTCCAGAGCTGTACTGGTGAACATATGAAGAGTAAGCCAAGTCTTCATGAGCTGTGGCTACATGTATATTTTTACCTCCAAATACTGACTGCCGGATATCAAGAGCTGTCTGAAAGAGTTACAAGAATACCATTTCTTCAGTTAATACAGGAGAAAAGAAAAAAATAAATTGATCTCATTGTTAAAGGGTGATGGTGGGGGTGTAAATCTACCGGCTCTGAAATTCTGCAGGCATATACCTACATACTTGAAACAGTAAATACATAAAAACCACGTAAGAGTCAGTGGGAAAAAAACCAAAGAGAAAGCAAAACCCCACAGTTGGGGGTGTTTCAGTGTTTGGTTTATTAAAGAACAAGCACTGTGGTAATGAAATCAACTGCTATCTACCTTTGTGAATTAACTGCATGTGGGTTTCAGTAGAAACACCCGAGAAATTAGAAATATCAAGAGAAACTGAAGACATTTAGTCCGGCTTCATACCTGATAGATTGCAACAGATTGGCATATGTTGTCTACGTTGAGCAAGTAAAATCCATAGTCTAGTAGCGTATCAGAGTATTTGGGATGCTTGGCTCCAAAATGCTCCCTGTAGAAACACACTTGTATTACAAATGGAGGCAAGTTAAGTGTAATTTTAAACGTTTGCGGGGCTTTTTTAATGCTACTTACCGGGCAAGGTATACTGCATGTTTTATCAGCTGTTCAGCCTTCTTAAATTCACGTTTTACAACACAAGCCTAAACAGGTTGAGATGAAGCATGTCAAGAGATGCACACTGAGAGGCCATCTCCTCCAGATACGGGCACAGTTACTAACTACTATCTTTAATTTCAAAATATCACAGTTACTAAAGAACTTCCCTGTTATTTAAGAAAAGGGTTACAGATAACATTAGTAAATTTGTATTTTATTCTGCCATAAATGTCTAACTAAAGGGCTAGCATTGTACCTGGCCTAGATCAAACAGGGGAACAGGCCACCTTTTAATGGAATGCTCTCAGGTTAACTTCGTCACGACATTCACTTGAACCGTTGCAACTCAGTTCCAGAAAGGAAGAAGAAAACCCCCAAACCCCCTCCCCGGTCTGAGGTGGCCCAATTAAACACAAAGAACAAGCCATAAAGCTCATGAAACAGACGTGGCTACCCAAGTATTCTAGAGGTTCTACCTATCCTCACCCATTCTTGGTAGCAATTTATTTACAAAAGAAACATGGAAGACTTAAAATTCACCTTTGAAGCTTGTCGTAAAACATCCACTACTACTTTTACAGGCAGGCCAACTGTGATCTCCTTCATAGCTTCTATACACCATTTATAAGCCTGTTGAACAGAGAGTTACCAACACAATGTTGCAACACTAAGAAAAATATTACTTAGCTCTGAAAAATATGCTAGCCATTTACATTACAAAAATTAAAAAAAATACTGTTTAATTGCTTATGTGTAATGAACTTGTTCAGCTATGTCTTAAAAGACAGACTTAAAGTGCTCTTAAGGTTAATACTGAATGTGTAAGTATTTTATACTAGCCTAAGGCACATATTATTACAATGATTTTTACAGACCAAAAAGTGTATTTTATAATCTTTAAGTAATCCTCACAATTCCTATTGCATAGGGCAACTTCCTGGTCAACGTACTTAGGTGCCAAAGAAAAACTGCAGTTTATACAACAGTTACGCTTATGACAGTTTTTATAAAATGGGTGCGAAGAATCATTACTGTGTTCTGCTATCTGTTTTCACCTACTGGAATAAGCTTCTTATTTCATTTACAGATGGCCAACACATACTACAATCTATCACACATCATTACTTAACGTTGGTCAAAACACCATTAAGAGCTGATAGACAAACTCAGAACAATACAAAGAAAAAAAAAAGTAAATAAATCAAGTATTCCTCTGGTACTGCCACACAGGTACCACAAAAGATGAGGAACTCCAGCTAGAAAGATAGCATGAATACTGAGCCAGTCATGGAACATCCTAGCAGATTTCATAACCAGTTTTCTGAAGAAAAACAAAAACAAAATCCCACTCACCTCATCATAGTGGCTCTTGGCAAAGAGCAGTGCACACAGCTCCCCGTAGAGCGCTGCTTTGTTTGCTTGCTGACCATGTTTTGCAAGTTTATCCATGTAAGACTGAGCAAGTTTGAATGTTTCTTCTCCCAAGTGATATTTACAGTTACCGTTTCGAACATGCAGCAACCTTAGGAAGATGTAAAGAGATCTAAGCAGTGTCTAAGCCATCTCAATACACAGCAGTGCCACGGATCTGCAGTTCGGTGTTATGCATACAATAGGACTGGGCTGTCATCCCAACGAAACTGCACTGTCTGAATTCAGCAAGACAGAACTATTTACAGAATATCGTTTCAGTACACCGTGCTTTGTCTCTTGCATAGCAAGAATTTTTACTGTTGGAGATGTCAAATGATTTTATGTCTTGATACAGTTTTGTATATCCAGTGTTTGAACCACTTTGGTGTGGTGGCTTTGTGTTTTATCCATTCTTCTCAATAATATCTTCTCATAAAATCCATTCTTCTCAACACTGATAAAACCCGGTACTATACAGTATTAAATCCCTTCTACCTCCTTTCCAGAGCATGGTGAACTGAAACAGACACTTAAGTACAGACACAGCTCATTTTCATGCATCTCTGCACTTCTTCCTCAGACCTTAAGCAGCACAGTGCTTTGCAAGCAGGCACATTTTGGTATGGGGGTTTAGAGGGGCGGGAGAAGGGGGTGTCTTCACAACAGATTCAATCCCATTCATTCAACATGGTACCAGCGCTGACTTGGCACCACCACAGAAGACCTGCTCTGCTGACCCAGTTCACAACAACTCGAACACACCTCTCCCCCGCCCTGCCCCGTCTCCTAACCCGCTGCCTTTCCACGTCAAGGATTAACACAAGCTTCATGGAACAACAGCCGAATGCAGACAATAGAACACAGCCTTATTGAAACATACTCTTGTTTCTCTAGAGAATTAATAATTTCAGCTTCTGGCATCTATTTAAAACAAAAGTAAAGGATTTTTTCTTTCGTTAGTGTAGGCTGATGCTTATTTACTTTAAAGGCATACATTAGAAATGTGTGTATTACCATATTCCAAGCCTAAAGGGCAGAATTGTATTCCCACCCATTGCAGGCTGAGGAGAGACAGCTGTTCCTTCTCTACTGCAAATGCCTGCCATCTAGCACACACGAAATTTTGGTAAATTAACATCCATTGTCCCTCCTGGAAATCTGTTATTAGGCAATGAGCAATAGAGATTGAAAAACATCAGACAAGCCTTCACAAATCAGAAGGACAACATAACACAGGAAGAGAAATACACGAAGTGAAGCAGAATGCAATGCTGTGTGGCAGAGGCTAAAAATCTTATAATGTGAGCTAATGAATAGGTACTGCATTTTATACCTTTTGTGATACATTATGATACATCTTCCAATAAACTGCTAAGGGGGGAGGAAGGAACAAGCAAGGGTTTTGATCAGATGTTTCTCTTCTCTAAACCTGTTTCCTGTTACCATGTACTCCTACCAGAGATTTAAGTTATTGTAGCCATGCCTCCTGCAATAGCAAAGTAATACATCAACATTTACCCTGTAAATTCAGCCGGCCTCTAACATAGCCTCTTCCTATGCTTTCCCATTGAAATGTATCACAAAACTCAAACACTAAGAAGAAAGGAAATAAAAGTTCACATTTTCACAAGAAGCGGGAATTTCACATTTCACAATAGCGGGAATAGCAGGCAAGCACACAGCAGATGTGTATTTGCCATGCAGACAGAACATCAAAAGAAAAACCTTCAAAAACCCCCTGAAACGAGCTACATAAACATCAGCTTTCCAATGAGAAACAAACACAGCAACATGGCTGAAGAACAGGGAAAAAAAAAGCAACAGCCACATTTTTCCTTAAATAAGGTTTGAGAACTAAACACTATGTAGGAGCGCACTCTGTTCTTGGTCAGAGGCAGCAGAAAACTATCTAACATTCAAGCAACAAGAGACAGGAACTTTAAAGAAACCAGAGAGAAAAACTAAGCAATTACAGTTTCCTTAAAGAAGGAAACTATTTTGCCTACACCATTCAACTGGGAGCTGCTATGCAACATCAAAAATACGAAGCCCAAATCCCATGTAATGGTATAAGCCAGTAGGGATAGTACTGCAATTTAGATAAGCGCCTGGGAAAGATAATATCCAGTATCTGGATGCTTCAGTGATAGTGTCTGAAAACAAAGAAATCAACCAAAAAAACAAGCTAAACCTAACCCAATCCTCTAGGATAAGTGGAGTTTGTGTGATCCAGTTTTGAGTAACAAAAAATCCTTTGTTAATCCAAAGGAATTTTAGAAGATAAAGCCAAGAGGAAGAAAAAATGCCCTAGGACATTTATGCTAATAGCTATGAATCTTCTTTGATGTCTGCAATAATAGCTCTTGGGGAATAGCTCCCCTCCCCAAACAAAATCATCCTCTAAGAGCATACAAATGCAGCAATGTTACACAGCAACTTAGGAAGTCTAAAAACACCAGAAAAAGCCCCAAAATCAGCAAAATGTGAGATAGTGAAGTGGGTGAAGTGGGAGAACCACATATTTGTGCCTTACTGTTCACATACAATAATGAAAGCAAACCAGAAGGCGCGCACCACATGCAGGAAAGTGGTATACAAGCCTGTAGATATCTCAAGTCTTTCATTTTCTCAAGTTTCTCCATATAATTTACTACTGCCAGTACAAAGAAACACCAAATTATGTCTAAATAACACAAAACTTTAAATGTTTTTTAAACTGTGCTCTATTAATAATGCAATATATTAAACTCCCAGAGATAAGACTTTCTAGTTTTTAGAATAAGAGCAGCTCTTTTTTTAAGAGTGTCATATTTTCAAAAGCTGGACTTAAATTTTGATCTTTAAGATCTCCACTGACCTCCAGTGCAAGCACAGTGGTAAGAACAAGATATTCCACAGTCGGGCTTAGATGGTAACAACAAGAAGTTTATCTCACTGCCTCATGACTTCAAAGCCGAGTATAACTACAGTGCTCTCCCACAAAAAGGTGGTTAGATTTTACATACTCAGCACTTCTGAAGTGTTTCAAATCCTTGCTATTTGATACATTTCCAAATAAACGATGCTGTTATTCTATTTTTTGGGAGATGCCTGGACATAAAGCAGCGTCTCCTCATTCACAGCACTGCCCAGAGGGACTTGATGTCACACGCAGGCCCATCAGCCTTCATTACGAGAACAACGGCAGTCTCTACCCCAGCATCTCCAGTTCAGAAGAGCTCATTCGGACACAGGATGGTTTTTCCTAGCACAAAACTAAAGTCTTCTTTCTGTAATTGTGTGGGCTGTACGCTTTTGTCCAACAGGGAGAGTCACCTTTTTATTTTTCCCTCTCTGTTCACCTTCTTTTCTATTTGAAGAAGGGGCAGGAGTTTATTTTGTAGGCAGCTTCTCCAGATTGCCAAACAGCCTAATACAACCAGGAAACTTTTTTTTAGATTCATTAGAAGGCAAAGGACCAAGTACTAACAGCTGTAGTACATCCATAGTTCCCCAGTTCTAGGAAGGTGTATATATGTGTGCCCAGTCTTCTCCTGGCATCATCTTATTTCTGGAATGAAAGCCAGAGGTAGCTGCCAGGGCAGAACAAGGCAGAGCAGCAACCGTTGCCATGGCCCTCTGCTTGGCAGATAAAATAAGCAGCTACTGGCAAAGCCTATTTACTCTTCGCATTTGTCCAACCATAAACAAGATGCAGGGTGGGTTTTTTGGAGCAGTTTTCCAAAACAAGTTTTGCCCTATATTCAGATAAATACAGTATATACTTTGTGGTTCATTACAACAGCTAACAAAAAAATAATCCTATTTTAACTATGCTCACTAGCACACAGGTATTCGAGCGCATACCTGTAGCATGCAAAAGAGGTCAGTTGTTACTGACAAAAACACCTGCCTACTTGCTGCAGGCTGCATCAGTACAGCACACACCTAGAAACACAGATGGAAGAGCAGAGCAACTAAAAAATAGAAGTGATAATCACCAAGGCCTCTGTGAATGGAATTTTAACCTCAATGGATCCCACTACAAGCCTGAAGAAACAAAGCAGATAAACCCAGATGCCTCCTAAAAGCAAAACTTCTTTTTCCAAAAGTTTAAGCTGTGGCTGAAGGTGTCCACAAGAACTGTGCATCTAGATATTTACCTAATCACATAGTTAAGTAGCTCAGCATGGAGCTAGAGAATTCTTTGGATCTGGAATCAGAAAACCTACGTTTTCCTTTTATTTCTGCTCAGCTGTATTTATACCAGTTGTGTTTGGATTTGGCAAATTCTTCTTGTAGTAAATATAATTTCAACAAACATCAACACATAACATTCCTTCATGTGCAAACACCCTTGGGAAAACGCCCAAGGTGCTGTATCATTACTGTCCAGCACCTGCTACCCATGATACATCACGCGGAAAGGCAAAACGGTAGATTTTTTCATTAAACTCTGCTGCCAGCTGACAAGTGAAACCTCAAGGATCAGCGTAAAACAAGCACCTTCTGATCCTCAGCTCTAGCCAGGAAAGCACTGTGCTGCACCTGAATACTGAAGGGAGCATCTGAAGCTTGATGGCTCTGGGGCAGCTGGTAACACATTAATGTGTATTTCACAGTAAGACATACAAGAATTAGAGGTGAGCTCACCTTACACAACATTCTACGGCACGAAACCAATGAAGGATTTCATCATGAAGGGTGCATAACTGAAGGCAGGAAAGAAATACCTTCTCAGCATCACTGTACCAGCCTGCATCTGATAGGAACCCCCCTGGGGAAAAAAAATAAAATAAATTTAAACAATCAAGGACAAACAGAATTTGAGCAGCAGAACACCTTTTTAAGAGAAAAAGTGTTTGCTCAAGTCTTGGAAGAAGACTATTTATTTCACAGAACTGCATACTACATACGGAAGCCCTGTCCAGGTTAAACCCTGCAGTGCTGAATTGAAAAGGGTAAAACGTAAGAGTAGAAAAACTCTCCTTCAGTTAAGAATGACTTTTTGGTACTATGTAGTTTTCCTACAGTTTTCTGTCAAGAAATACTTACCGATACTAAAATTCTGCAAAGTTTTAAGGTTAAGCATTACATCCGCAAACAAATTTTAAATCTAAAACATCTGAAATATCAAATATAAGCCTATATATTCTTAGAAAGAAAAATATATTGGATTTTAATAAAGACACCAAGTACTTTTCTGAAAGTTACATTCAAAAAAAACACACGTTGTTTAAGAGAAATTACAGGCATTAACATGAAAAAAATTTAGTATTAGTTTACTGAAGCTTGCATGAAAGAAAGTATCACACTTTAAACGGCCTATCAGCACCAGTTACCTAGAACAAAACCGATCTGGATTGCTTTTTCTTTCACAGCAGAATCCGATTCTGCTATGTAGGAGCACCGTCTACTGAATGAATAGGCCAGTACAGAAGCAACTTTTACTCCATGGTCCATCAAAGCCTGAAAACAGTGATGAAGCAGATGTCTGAAACAAAAGAAAACAGAATTTGATTACACATGAAGTTTTTAGAACACTGCAGTCAGTTGGCTCTTGAGTGCCATGAATTCAAATGAGTAGTGATTCAAAGAAATAACTCCAACCCTCTCTCAAACCAAAACCAGATGAATACAAGTATAATTGTCGATCTCAAGGCTAATGGATTGCGCTTGTTGGATTATCCAACAAATAAAGTGAGTATACACAAAGTTCTTTACAAGGACACCCTCCAGTGCAAGCAAAACACAAGCTACCCACACCACATTAAAACTGGAAAACCACTTTTTTAGCTAAAACTTAGAGGAAGGGAAGCCTTAAATCCACCCTCATGCCACAACTCCCACAGAAACTGCAGATAAATGCACAATGACGAACCCATTAACATCACACACACGCAAACAATGGCAGAGAGGTATGTCTAAGACTCATAGCTTATCCCGGTTAAAAAAAATCTGATCTAAAAAAGGCAAGTTCTGAGCATAACACTACAAATTGGAATATTTAATGATGGGAAAACTCTTTAAACTGGGGCAATCCTACCAGCTTGATAACCCTTCACTTAGGATTTGCTACAACAGCAACAAACAGGTACTTTGCCACTGCTTGGGGAATGGCTGGGCATTGATCAGTTGGTGGTGAGCAACTGGGGATATTTTTTTTTTTTGCATCTCTTGTTTTTCTTGTTTGTGCTTTTTTCCTCCCCTCCCTCTCTTTGTTGTTTTCTTTTTCCTTAATTATTAAATTGCCTTTATGTCAACCCACGAGTTTTCACACTTTTACCCTTCCAGTTCTCTCTCCCATCCCACTGGGTGGGTGAGCGAGCGTCTGCGCGGTTCTCAGCTGCCTACCAGGGTTAAACCATAGCACAGCAATAACAAAGAAAGCACTTTGGGGGCCAACTACCACAGATGACTTGGTACATTTATGCAGAAGTTATGATGGTTTTATTTGTTTTTTTGAGACAAACAGAAAGATAGAAACTAAAAATAACTTCAAGTTACTTGAAAGTTTACCTGTAAATCTAAAGAAATATTCTTATGGTTAACAGACAGGCTAGCAAGGCATCTTCCAAATTCAAAACCTAGATCAGGAGGTAAGAGCTGAAACCAGCATTATTGATAAATTAAGATACCTACCTTTTATCTAAAGCTCGTAGCACCTTCGCAAAAACTTCTAGCTCGCAAAATTCACTACCCAGCTGGCATAAGCGACCCTGTTGGTAAAGCTGAAAGAAAAATATAAATAAAGTTTAAAATTTAAGACTGAGTTCTTCTGGGAAATTTAACTTAATAGTAAAGACGACTTTTGATGAAATCTAGACTTAAAAGTATTGAAATACACCAGACTAAGTAGCAATAGCTCCACTATCTCCACACAGGAGGAGAACTTTACTGTTTAAAAACCAAGCACACAAGCCATGAGAGCTCCATAAGTGGTTTCAAGGGTTTTTTTAATCTATGAATGTATTTTCACGTGTCTATGCCCACCTGTATCACCAAAACACCGCAACACAAGGTAGAAAGCCAAGACAAAACCAAGAAACCCCTGAAGTCAGCAAAAAATACAATAGCTTCTCTGATACCAAATGCTTTGAAAACATGTTGAACTGACACAGAATCCAGCATCCAGCATTGCAAATAGATTTTATATTATATATAAATAAATATATAACTAACCCTCAAACACACAAGTTATGCAAAAAACCCTCACCAATAGCCAGAGCTAAAGACAGGCATAAGCCCCGACACCATTAGTACTGAACTTACACAAGTAATTCCTGTGTAAGTAAATAGGAAAACTCAAGTGAATCTGTTCATGCATTTATAAGAAGCAATGGCTAGTTTTATACCCAAACCGATTTGTGTCTGCAGATAAGCAAATATATCAGTTGACTTGTTCATTAAAAAACCCACCAAAACCACCATGGATGTAGTTCTTTATGCAAAGCACAGTGAAGTTGCAGAACTATCTGCCATGCTATGCTATAAAAATGAAGAATTTACACAGGTACAAAAGTGACTGTAAAAATGTAGGTCAGAAAAATCCATGGTGGGCTATTAATTCCTAGTGTCTTGAAGCCCCTGAACCCCAGGTACAGCACTGGATCCCACAGGACTGGTGCAGCACAACCATGCGTTAGTTCAGGTGTTCCAGAAAAAAAAGCACACTCCTTTTGTTTTTTAATAACAAAAATAATAAAATATTTCTATGAGGCAATAACTCCCCAGGGAAAAAAGGAGAAGCCAGTAACTCGCATCTCACAGGCGCTTCTCTTGAGAAGCTGCACCTCAACACAGGCCAGCCAAGATCCATTCCTGTCCTTTCATGGCCACTGCACAGCAGAGACACCAGAAAACTGCAGCTTAACGGCAGACGCAAACCAGACTATACACTTGCATTTCATGCCATCGTGAGCATGCAGGTAAAGCGCTGCGGCGTTGCACTCCGAACAGTTATTCGGAAAACCTTGATCTGGAGCCCATACGCTAAAACATGGAACTGCACACTGCCAAGGCAGGCATGCCCACACCCAGAGCAAGCCCCGCGCTATCTAAGCGGGTTTTACAGCTACCAGGCACTTTGACGTGGAGTGCAGCTACCCTTACTATGTGAGCAAGAGCAAGGCCGACAGAACACATTATTTAGAGACGCTCAATTACAAATATAGATTTAATGCAAGTGTTAACATGGCTCGCGGGTTTAATAACTTCTAAAAACCTGTTATTGGTAAGCACCTTGGGTCTGGTTCACCTTTTCCTCCACAAACACTGGAAGCAGATGAATTAGTGTTCAAAACACAGCACTGATGCTGAGAACATCTCCAGCCAGAAATTTACTTTTAGTCAATTCTTATAAAAGCACAACACTGATTTTACAGCACAGCAAGTTTGTTATTTTAACAACAGAACCTAAAAAAAAAAAAAATACCAAAAATACTTTGACCTAATAATGTCGATTGCCAGAAATGAATGTTTTCCTTTCAGTCATTTCTTTCACTGGCAGGGGGAAGTCTTTTAAAAAACAGCACAAGTTTGCATGCAAAGTTACTCCTCAGATAAAACAGTGCCATGTCCCTGTACTTCAAAGGGATCAGAGTTTCTTCTGAAGCTATATTCTCCCCGGCAGTGGAAGAAAATACAATCTGGTGTATTTAAAAACTACAGTCATGGTTGAGTGTTCTCATTTTCTCCCACACAGCTGTCTAACGGTAACTGTTCTGTGAAACCTAAAACACATTTTCTGCAATCAAAAGAAGAGGTTATTACATCTTGCCTAGTATTCCATGCTCAAAACTGAACAGGGATACCTTATCAATAATTGATGATACCATTTCTGGAAGAAACTAAGACACATAGCCAAGCTATTTTACTAGAGATTTAAGACAATCAAATAATTTTTTTGTTTGTTTGATCAAAAAACCAAAATCAAAACCAAATGTTTAAAAATTAGGCTTTCAATCAAGCCCATTATAATTTCCTCTTATCACCTTGCAGTGTTAACCACAAATCCCAGATTACTCTGGTACTAGTTTACCAAATACTAACCCTAGTAAGACTTCTTCAAATTAATATATTTAAGAAGTTAAACACATTTTGTGATGTGTTCACTGTTACATGCGATTCTTAAATTGCTAATAAATAAATGCCCTGGTTGGATTGAAGGGGAAGCCCCCAAACTACACTCGCAGTTTTGATACGTCAGTTATTCCAGGCACATGTAAAATTTGGCTTATGGCCCAGAGGTCCGAGCCTGTTATCTGCACATCTCCTACCCCAATTCAAAGGTAAACACTTGCATCATTTGGGCATGCAAAAAACCCCAAACACAAACCAACTGATTTTTCACAGGTATAACCAGAAATACAGAGAAATACAGTATTCCTGGAACGTTTACCACACCATTCACCCCTTCCCTCGACATACTGGCAAACATTTTAAGGAACTCACTCAGCTTGGAGTCTTTTGAAACTGTTGTAGCTGTTACAGCAATATTTTCAAACAAAATTTGACATGGAAATAGTGAGTATACGTCAAACTGTAAAGCAATTCCAGGAGATTCAGTAACGCTCATTTGTTCATTGAGAAGCAATTGCAAGCACTGAAGAAATGGTTCTCTTGTTAAAGCTCCAGAGAGACAGAATTCCTGACCACAAGCCTTGCTACATAACACAAAAAACAAAACAAAATAGTGATTCAAGAAAAACATGCCCTGACAAGAATAGCAGAGGTTTGGACTTCTGAAGAACCATTCTTTTCTTAAGAAACAAATGTCTTTTAGACACAAACCTAACCTATTTGGAGCTTAACAGAGATGTCTTTTTCTTTAACTATGGAAAAACTAATGAAAGCCTGCAATACAACTTGCAACTTCATCAGCTCACGCTGACACATCAGTTCTGGCACTGAAGATGGGAATCAAGGTATAAATTTAATATACAGCCATATTATTACATGCACGCACAACCAAACTGTTTTGCATAGCTGTGAGAAAACCACCACAATCCTCCTCCAGGACCAAAGGCTTAATATTTAACCCGTAACACATCCAACTGAACATTCAAAGGCCGCATATAGTGGAGTCCCCAATTAAACATATTAGTAACATTAACCTGTAACATATCTCATCGTGGGTATGTAGTTCTGTTAAAGTTCTTGTCAGATTTCTCGCTCTCTGGCTAGATTAAGCTGAGCTCTAACTGCTTCCTAGCAACCCCTTGAAAATAAAGACAAAAATATGTTAAACTTCTAGCAAAAGCAAAGCCGTAACATAAGAGAAAGAACTATAAAATATTTGTGTCACCAGCATTCTCAGCTGTTTCACTGTGTACAAGCACAAGATAAAAGACTTTCTCTAAACCTAATGAAAATAAAAAAATCATTTTTAAAGCAGCTGGAGATTAATTCTAAGCAGTTGTAAAAGGACCCTCTAAAAGACAAACTGCAGCATACGCAATTGGAAAACTATGCCCTTATTGCTCCAGTTTGGAAAAGGGCTGAAAAATTAATGTAGATATTTCAGTAAGAATTAAAGGTACAAGGAATTCCCCAGCACTTTTAGTAAAGTCTAATAACGTAATGTGGAATATCATGCCAGATGTGGGAAATGCTATATACTTAAATCAATAAACATCAGTATTTGAGAAAAAACTTCCGATGTAACCACAATCTTCCTTTCCTACTTAACAAGGAAGGAAGGAGGAAGTTTCCTGAGTGTCAGTAGTGTGGTGTTGACAAATGACTCATTAGACATGGGTAGGGGGGCAACAGCCTTAGAAAATAATCTGCTTGAAATTTAGGTACACTTCATTCTTTTAAATCGATTTCAAAACCACCTACAAAGCCTCTGGACAAGCGCTGGTTCACATGGATATTGTCTGGGGCATTAAAAAATGCAAACTTTACAGCTTTTCTTTGAAAACATACTGCCAATTACTTTATGAACCTCAATCAAATAAATAATCAAGGAAAAAAACCCCAACCTTATTGAAAAAGCTTAACTTTAGAGACAACTTTTGGAGCCTACCACTTTCACACACAGCACACTTCCCATCTGCCCATTCATGCTGCTTTGCGTATCATAGCAGCAAAGTATTTTGTTTCACGTCTAAACAGAGTCCAACCTACGGGATACGAAGCCTTACAGTCACACACATACATGATTCTCCGCAGCAGTAATGGGGAAACCCAATTTGCTTTGAAATTAAATCAGTACAAAGGAAACGAAATGGAAATAGGAATTATTATTTCAGCAGCAGCTGAACACCTCGGTTCATGATATGACCTCATTATCTGAATTACGATGAGTTCTAGTGTCTAAGTAAGACTCAACAACAACACAGATAAAAATGGGGAATCAGGATGAGAAAACATGCCCCATAGTTAGAGGTTCAAAAAAACCAAACAAAAAAGAAAACAGAAACCCAGTTACATGAGTTAGAAGAATGGCAAGCAATGACAAGAAGTTTCAAACCAGTAAAGACATAAGGAAAGATGCTTCTGATCTAAATTTAGACTATAGAACCAAGGCACGTGTTAAAATAAAAAGTAATAATTGGAAAAAACCTCATGAAGTTTCACTGCGAGGTTTTAATTTAAAAAGGTGATACAGAGATACGACTTACTTCAAGCAGTACTCAGCAAGTCCTAACTGCACTGAAGTCTAACCAGATGATCAGAACAGTTGTACGTGTGTGTGCGCACACGCGGAAATCATGATCGTTCCTCACACATACACAATTAATTTCTGTCCCCCAAAAATAAAGCAGCATGAGTATAATTAAGTCTCTGTGAAGTCACACTTATCGGTCACAGCAGAAGTCCTATAAAATCCAATCCATTTGCTCTGGGATTTTTTGCCTCCCTTGTAACACTGCTCGCTTGTGACCTTGTTTGCATCATTCTGGTCAGAAAACCTCAAAATCAAAGCAGCACAGCCCCACTCCATTTCACGGGTAGCTTATCCCCATCACTCATCAAATTACCCAGGAGACCGAAGCCTTGGGACAAGCTCGTTCTATTCTAATTTACAGAAATCATGCTTCCAGTGATTCTTCATCAGTAAAAAACAATCTCTGCTGCAATGCAGAGAATGGATTTTCTATTGCTTGTTGTGAACAGTCAGCAAATTCCTGTTTATTCATTTTGTTTGGTTCAGATACCTAGATATAACAGCAGAGCTTTTATTAGCCATGCTTGTTCTTTTTCAGATTAGCAGAATACAGTGAGGAGACATGATATTGCAGCTACACTCATTAATATAGAAGTTGGAGCTATTGGGATCTAAACTCAAAATCCAGTATTTTGATTGACACCAAGGTAGGAGCACGGCAGAATTTTTATCTACCACTTCAAAGAGAATGTGTGATTATAACCTTTTGGATTTTGCCTAAAAATTTTAATGCATAACAAGTCAGCACGGTGCAATTACTAAAGGTTACAGGTCTGCACTAATAAAAACAAATTAATGTCATCTTCAATTGTTCTTGTGGTTAATGATCTCATCAGAAAACATTCAAATAACATTGGACCCAAATGGGCCAAATTTTAAGAAAAATCAGTGTAAAAAGAAAAACACGCAGTCCAGAAAAGACATTCCAGATGGAGAATAAATATTGGATGAAACTCCTTGTTAGCCAGCACAACTCCAAGATCAGCCTGCTAGTGCGTAACTGCAACAAATACCTATGACAGCGAACACTAAAGCTAATGAAGCAGTATCTCTTCAGAAGCATCATGAAACCAAATAAATGAGATAATTACACATAATAGCATATAAAGCTGAGGCACGGGGAAAGAACTGAATTCTATGCAAGACATTAACTGAACAGTCATTGGACTGGATAGTTCAACGTCTTATTTCTGTCAACAGAAACTAGGTTCTTCACAAGAACTCCCTCCAGCAGAACACTCTCCTCTCCCCAACAAACTACAAAATATAATACTTTGATTTTCCTCTTTTTTTAAAAAAAAGTTCCAGTTGTCACCTATTTTTTAATACAGAATTTTGGCAATTGCAAATGCTGCCTACCTGCCAGGCACGTCCTATTTTAACTGAGATCCAGCATGTTTATTTCTTTGGCTTCTAAAAAACTAGGCATACACCTACCCACCCACCCCCGCAAAAAAACCCAACAAACCCAACAAAACCAAGGAAAAGAACCTAGCTAGTTCTACTAGCAAACAACACAACCAGGATATACACACTGGCAAAGACACAAAGGAAACAAAATATGGTAGGTGTGCCCGTTTTTTTCCCCCAGATGCAGTTGTTACTCGTAACAATAGCAGTTATTAAGCTCTTCAGAATACAGCTCTAATTAATAAGACATTTAAATACTTTTTAGCACAAACACAGACTTGAAAGCTTCCGGGACATCTTTACAAGCATTTTGCTCTGCCTCTATTATTTTTCCAACGGTTGCAAAGAAAAGTAAAATGCCGCTTGAAAAAACAACAACCACCCAGTAACACCCTGGTAGACCAGTACAGGTTTGCTGTTTTCACTACAACCATGATTATTTGATATTGCCTTTTTTTAAGCTTTAGTCATTGTTTATGAATGCTGCAGAAAGGTAACCGTGCTTAGCATTTGGAACCTGCCTGCTCCCATCACCCTGTAGCCAAACCTACTCCCTACCAAGTCTGCAACACAGAACATTCTGCAACTATCCCAGGTTGAATTCCTCACTGCAAACTGTAAACGCACTGGTTTATAAGGCATGTCCTAGAAGTTAACAATTCTGGAATATGCAGAATCAAGAGTAACTGGATTTGTTAAGGAACGGGAAATAAAGGCAATATATTACAACAACAGAGCCAAACACTGGATCAAAGGGTACCCCTGGGGGAAAACCTAGGACCAAGCAACTCTTCTAGCATTTTCCTCCCTTTGAAATAAGAGCACATTGACTATCTCTGCTGTTGTAACAGTATCGCACCCTGCCTATGTCATCTTCATCAACGTGAATGGGTTGGCAAACTGCAAGATTTGTAAATATTAAGCACGAAGGCTCGTATCAATGAGTCTGGTAAAAAAAGTTTTGCATGGCCACAGCCAATTAACATTTGCGTATCAAAACAAAAATTGACTGATACTACCTTTTATTTTTTTTGAAAAATCAGTAACAGTTTCCCCAGCATCACAAACCATGATTAATACCTGGATAACAAACCATTAGTTACATGTGAAAGACCGCAAACACTTTTATTCCTTTTGATAATCTCAGAAAGTGATTCTCTGTCTTTCTAAAGGTCTAAATGCAACTATTATTCATCACATCTTCAATTACACATCACTTTTCCTCAGCTGTATTTAAAGAGTAAGTACTATTCCATCTGATTCTATCAACTAGCTCACACCCCTCAACAGAGCAGCAACCACCACCACCACGTAGTCAGAACGAAGATGTCAAAGTCTCGTACTTTGTCTTAGTTTAAAGACTGTTAGTGACTTCAGAAATTTTACTTCTGCTTTGAAGAACTTGATGGTCAGGACGTTACCGAATGCGGCTCACCAACCTGAAATGGCATTCAATACCCACAGGGTTTTGAAAATCACTGTATGCAGAACCGAAACAGTAAAACAAGCACCACACAGAAGAGTGGAAGGATTGTCCAAAGGTGCGATGCTGTCCCCAATCTAACCTAACCAGCTACATCATTTGCATTGCAGTAGCCAGCCAAACACAGAAGTCAAGAACCAGTTACGGAGTGTTGCACAGGTGCACCGAAAAATGCAAACGCTGTTCCAAAAGACTTGCAATCTGGGCTAGGCTTCGAGGCACTCACTGCAGGCAGACATCTCTGCATACAGAAAAAACACCATTTAGTAAGGACTGAGGACTTCCTCTCAGCATCCCACCCAAGGTTTAGTTACATTTACATGTAAGCTAATTTGAATGTGACTATTAAAGAGTATAGGCTCTCCTACACAGAAAAGATTAAAAAAAAAAAGAAACAGAAGTGAAGACATGGAAGACCAGCCTACCATTGGCAGCAGTGGCAAAACACTCACTGCACCGCATAGCCTAGGTTTATTTATTCTGTAGGCAGACGTTTCATAGATGTCGATTTGTGAAAGAAATATAGGTTCACCTCACGTATTTCAGATTATCAAACACTGTCCTGTTTCAAACACAGAAATAATAGGAAAAGCAACGCAAATTACTGTCATTAAGAAAAGTTATATGGGCTAGCGATAAGCACAACAGAAACATTATTTTGAGGACAGGTACCCAAGCACATTTACCATCATCTGCCCAACGAGACAGCGTACCAATGTGCACAAGCAGAACAAACAGAAAGTCTCTTCAGAAGCCAGACATACCGCTGGGTATCGTCACAAGGACTTTGTTTTCATGCTTTTAAAAGCCACAGAGCACTATCCTTTCGTGTGAATGAACATCAGGACAGGCAATGCCAAGAAAGTTTATTCGTCCATGGCCATACCTACTGGCAGTTAAAAATAAACCCCAAAATATTCTTCCACGTTGTTAGTTCCATACCTTTAGTCTTTATGTGACAATTGCCATATGTCAGTGGCGTCATTACCTGTGCCCATGCTCATACGTGGTAGAAAGGGGCTTCCACAGCTCTCAAACACATAAGGCACACAAATAATGGCCAGTACACAGAAACATACGTGCCTCTTCCAGCAACACAGAAGCAACTTCCCCATCCCTGGAGATCAGCTTGCCTTACAAATATTACTACTCTGTATGTGTAATGGGCCACTACCCCTGGCTCAAAACGATTTGTCTAAAGAATTACTTCTTTTAGCACATCCTAGATTTTTAGAAATTAACTGGAAGAAGAAGGAAAGGTTATCTCCCATCTTAGTTTTTTTTGGGGGGGGGTTGTGTGTTTTTTTCTTCGTTTTTTTTCACATTGTTTCGCTCCTGATGAATGCTCATTTCAGCCGTTCCGCACTCGGATGAAATGCCTATTTAGTGGACAATAGGAATTAATGGACCATCTCAGTGTACCTTCTACTCTAACTCTGGGTATTTTCGAGGCAGCTGAATGAGAAACAGCCCTTTCATGAAAGAATGATTCCAGGCTAATAAACTATATCATTAAAGGAGCCCCAATTCTTTTCATCTGGTTCCTACCAGACCATTAAAGAGGCTAGAAGAGCACGGCAAACTCTGCTCCCTCTACCACTGACATCACCTTCTCCAACACATTAAAAGCAAGAGGGAAAAAAAAAAAGGGAAAAGGAAAAAAAAAAATATATTCCAACCGCGAGAGCTGTCTGCCCCCTGCCCCCCACCGCCCCCCGCGCTCAGGCGGCATCTCCCGCCCGAAGGCCTCCCCCCGCGGCCCCCGGGCCAGGCCCCTTCCACGGGCCCCCGACCGCCCCCCCGGCCAGGCGCCCGCGGGCGGAGGTAGGGGGCAGCCGCAGGCCCCCGGCCCGGCCCCAACCCCCCCTCCAGCCGCGGCCCCACGCAGGCCCTGGCTCCCCCCGCCCGCCCTTCGGGCCCGGCTCCGCGCCGGCGGGGGGCGAGGCCCCCACCCCCTCCCCTCCGAGCCCCCCGGGAGAGGCCCGGGGCCAGCGGGAGCGCGCCCCCCTCCCCCTCCGCCCCCGGGCCGCTTCTCCTTCCCGCTCCCCGGGCCCAGCCAGGCCCGGCCCCGCGCGGCCCCCGCCGCCCCCCCGCACCTTGTAGTACACGTCGAACTGGATGTTCTCGGGCAGCGAGCGGATGTCCCGGCGCCTCGCCCGCCCGTAGCTGTCCACCACGGCCGAGATCGCCGTGTTATAGAGCGTCTCGGGCACCCACTCCAGCTCCACCGCCGCCATCTTGGGTGTGCGGAGCCGCCTTCCCTCGCCCGCCTCCCCCCGCCCGCGCGCCCGCCCCACCTCCCGCGCCGCCTCCCGCGCCCGCCGCCGGCCCGGGCCCGCCGACCCCCGGGGCTGAGGGCGGGGGAGCGGCGGGGCTGAGCGGAGGGGGGTGAGAGGGAACGCGGGCTGCGCGGCCTCCGGCGGCAGCGGCGGGGAGAGGCGGAGCGCGGCGGTGCGCGCTGCCTGGTGGCGGGAGGGCGGCCCGGCCTTCAGGTGACCGCCATGGTCCGGCGCCTTCCCCGGAGCCAACGCGGGCCTGGGGGGCCCCGGGGCTGAGCCCCCCGGCTGCCAGCGCCAGGGCGGCCCGGGCTGTCCCCTCGTCCCCGGAGAGCCCCGGTGAGGGGGCCCTTGGCGGGCGCGGCCCCCGCGGTGACCGGCTGAGGGGGCGCTAAGGTGACCGCGGCGCCCTGCCCGCCCGGGGGGGGTCCCCAGCTTCTGCCTCACCAGCTGCTCCCGCCCCAGCGAGCCCCTGCCCCCGGGGTGGCGCTGGGCTGGGTCAGTGTCTCGTACCGGGCCGTTCCAGGCGGGATTTTCTTCCTCCTGTGGCTCCCGCGCCCCCCAGCTAGGGCCGGCCGGGTGCTGGGGCGCGGCGGCCGGGGTGGGACCGCTTGGGGGAACCCAGGCTCGGGGCAGCCAGCGGCACAGCCAGCCACGCAGCCAGGACTCGGAGGTTACTATTCGGTGTGGGTTTTGATCCCACGCTCGGTTCGCATCGCTCAAGTTTGGCAGCTTCCAGCATGCTCTTGAACAGCTTTCGTTCAAATAAGAGTTAAATACTTTGCGTTTTTCAAACTTTTTATCACACACGTAGATAGAGGAAACCCAAGCCCTAGATGTACTAACCGTGCTAAGAAATATTTCTCCTTCTGGCAAGTCTTATTTTGGTTTTCTTAACTTATGTAGGACTGCTACTTCAGCTTATTCATTCCTTTTTATTTTAAAAGTTACAGGAGGCAGAACTGCTGCTGTTTCACTTTAGGGATTGTTTTTAATAATAATAAATTGTTGCTATTCCTCCCCCTGTTTTGTGAGAGGACCTTATTCTTTGTCCTTTACTTGCAGAAAGAAATGTTATGGGGTGGGAAGAAAGGAATGCCACATAAACAGACCATGGGAAATTGCTTTGTCCTCTTGTTCCTTTTGCCCATTAGTGGCTTCAGGTTTTTCTTTTCTTTTCTGAGATGGTGTGGATTTTTTTCAGTTGAGGAAAGACAGCTGGTTTCTATTGGCAATTAGCCCCCCAAGAGGCAGAGGCTGTTTACCCCAGTTCCTTTCTGGAGAGCTGGTGTGGAAGGGTTGGAGGCCTATCAGGAGAGGACAGATAAGGCAGCTTTCCAGGGCAGGAAGGAAAGAGTACGGAGAATACATAGAAAATGGTAATTCTTGAACTTTATAATCTTTATTTTGCTTTAAGGCTAAGTATCTACCAAGATTTCTGAAGACAACAGCTAAAGTAAACATACTTTCTGAGACAGCGCTGTGGTGGTGGACTTTATCTTCCTGATAAGTTACTACATCTTGAAAAATAGGCAGGCTAAACCTTTCACTGTCCTGTAATTTTTTGTAGACAATACATATTGTCTACATATTCATATTCAAGGAGAAGAGATAAACATATCTATGAAAGAAGGACATGGTGTAAACTCTCCCTGGAGTATATTATGTATTCAGCCTGTAATTCATTTTGGTAGAGCCTGAGGAATAATCTTTATGAAAAATGTGATTTAATCTCTAGGTAGAAATAAAATGTAGATATAGTAGCATTTGTTATTTATTAGTGCTGAATGGCTTGATGTATTTATGTATTGAACAACTTGGTGGTCTTCTATTGTAGATGCAGATTTTGTTCTTAAAGGCATTACTAGAGAATTGGCAGATTCAGTGTACATGAATTAAACGTGTTAAAAGCATTTAACAAATACATGGAATTGTGTTGAGATAGGAGGTAACCATTCAAGGTACCATAGTAGCAAAGCAGACTTAAAAAAACCTGTTCAATTATGAAACTGGTTAGCTCTCCAAATACTTTTAAACTTAAAAGGTATACTATTTGTTAAATGTGGGGTTTTTTTCCTTAAGCTGCATTGGGAACCTATTAGCAAAATGGCTCCATTAAATGATGTGCTTTTCGCATGCGTAAATTATTTTAATGCAATTACTCATTAATAGTTGCAGATGTTAGAAAGCCTTTCTGACTCCAGTACTTGTTGGCAGAGGTTCTGTTGGATATTCTTATCTTTGTTGGTATCATTCTCTTTTCTTTTGTCTTTTTTATATAGGGAAACATGTAGAGGACATTGACTAATACTGCCGGTGTCTGAAAGCGAAGTGGTAATGTGTGGTGTTTAAGCAAAAGCAGTCAGTCAGCCTGTCTTCTGTAATCTTGGCTTTTGAAGATGCATCTGGGTATCTGAACAACTCACATGTAAAGCGTATGGAGTGCAGTGGCTCTGTAGGTCTGTGCATCGTTGTAGTGGAGGGGGGGTGCAGACAAGCCTAATAATGGGTAAATGCATCAAGAAAATCTAATCATAGTCTTTTGTTATAAAAGCTGCCCCTAGAGATCAAACGACCTCTTGGTTGTCGTAATTCCCTCTGTTGAATAACTTCATATAGAAGAGACTTCACATCTGCAAAGGAAGGTGGTTGTGTAATTTCAACAGAATGTGGTTGAAGACTGATGTTGTCCTGCACCACTAAAAAACTCAAAAGTCTTAAAAACAAAAAATAAAAATTGCAACCAAGTATTGGTGCCAAGTTACTATTTCTGGACAACAGTGAGTTGCTGAAATTCGCCTCTGCTAGTGGGGGTTGTTCACATGAGCGTTTCCAAACCTGTATGTAGACCCATGGTTTCATGGCTAACAAGTCCATTTGGTCGGCAAATTACTGGAGAAAGTAGCAGGGTTGACTTTGTCTCACAGTTTTTGACTCTGGCTGAGCTGTGAACTGGAGAGGGATTTTGGTGGCAGTGGGTTTTTCCCAGCTGTGCATGCAGATTCATATTTCAGCCAAATTAGGAGCTGTGCATTTGTTAGAGACTGTGCAAGAAGCAGCAGGATTGCCTCTTCTACTGATACATTTTTTTCACTGGTGTGTTCTCGTGTCAGGTTAAGTCACTTGCAGTTTCACCTGGCTTATTTTTAACTGGAATTAATTAGAAAGTGTTTGCATAATGAGCATTTTTGGTGGATAGGTATAGATGCTGAGTTTTTGTCAAAAGGTAGCGATTAGTGTTGGCAAGTCCTTCCATTGACCCAGTGAGGAGCTGAGATGGGATGCCTGCCTTTTATATGCCTATTGCAAAACATTTTGGAAATTTGGTGTAATAGTGCAACTGCTGCAATTATTATGTTGTTTGCAAGTCAAAAGAATAAAGAGGGCTGTATAGTTTGAGATGTATAAGTGAAAAATACTAAACAAATGCTGTGTCTGTTTTGCAGGAGTAAAGTTCTAGAATGCCTGGATGAAAAAGATGGAATCTGTTTCATACGCTGCCAGTGCGAGACTGTTGTTTGCCAGCTTTCGGTAAAGAGAAGGTTCTTGTCGAGAGCAAAAATGTGTTTGTGAAACTGATGTGTTAATAGAGGTGAAGTTTAGTGCAAACGTGGCTCAAGATTCAGGCTAACTCGTCAATGGGAGATTGGGGTTTGGATTATAGTCTGGCATATTTGGGTTTTTCAGATTAGACCAGCGGTTCTCGTTTTGTCATGGTTCAATTATGAGCTTGTATAAGTGAACAGTTTTATTTTTTTTAATTACTATAGCTGGACATACTTAGTGGAAGGAAAGGTTCTAAGAAAACAATAAAAACCCTGCTGAATTTTCCTGCAATGTGCTTATTTTGAAGTGGGAAGGAAGTGAACTGACATGGATAACATATGAACCTACTATATCTCCTTGATGTGGATATTAAAGGAACCTTGAGAATAGTTTATGGGGAAGTTGTTGGAGGCTTCTAATTTTAAATTCTTAACAGGAAATCATTAAACTGTAGAGAAGCCAACATAACAGACTGTTGCTCTAAAACAAGAGCTAAATGCAGAGCATTCACTTGAACTTGTCAGATCTTTTTTTAATGCTTTTTTTTCTTTCATGTTTACTGCAACCCAGATAAATAGCTTTTCATTTTTGTATTCTTTGTGTACATCAGTTCAGCAGTCACGTTCTGGATGAAATGTTAAAGCAACACTGTGATGGTCATAGCTCAGGGAATGGGAAGAAACTGAGGTTGTCCTCCATCAGACCTAGAAAGCGTGAACTCTTTGCAGGGTCGGGTCCTGCACTCCTTCACTGTCCAGGGAGAATCCTTTAAAACTGGGGATACTGTTCAGTTTTAGTTTGTTCTGTTACAGGAGATTCTCATGCTTGATCTGAGACTGTTGCTGAGGTGACTGGCACGTTTCATGTAGGCTATGCAAGAGCCCTGAGAGGTATAATAACCTCTGGTTGCCACCAGCTGAGTTTGTTGAAGCTTACTTAGGAAGGAGAAGGATTATTATGTGGCCG
This sequence comes from Falco naumanni, assembly GCF_017639655.2. Lineage (NCBI taxonomy): Eukaryota > Metazoa > Chordata > Aves > Falconiformes > Falconidae > Falco > Falco naumanni. Next base: position 110,354,458 of record NC_054054.1, on the reverse strand, counting down.
TAAGCATCGAGGCATGAAGGTTAGTCACGACAGTCAGCTGACAGGCGAAGAAGGCTGTAAGAACGGAGGTTTGCAGAAGCCAGATGGGTAGGGCTGCTTTCTGCTGTGATTAATAAGTTTCTGCCCAGGTTATGAGCTATTTATGGATCTGAGCTATCGATAGCTTTGTATTTTTCATCTGTCAGACAAAATTAATCATGAATTTTACAAAATAAAACTTTGTGTAGCTTCAAAGCGTGCTACTGGAAAAGAGCGGGCAGGACGGCCGCTGGCTGTGGTGTGGGTTAGGGCAGAGCTGCTTGCACCTGTCAGGGCGCTGCGTATTGCCCGGTGCGGCTGAGGGCGAGGAGCGCTGCTGTGAGAAATGTTGGTGTGTCTGTGTGAGCTGCTGCCCTGCCACCCCTGCAGAGGAGGTAGGCTTGCTTATTCACTCGGTGGAGCGTAGATGTGTAAAATGTTCAATTCCAGATTCACAGGAGGTGTCGTTTAAGGAGCAATGTCGTGCATTGGTGCGCAGCACTTTCTTCTGTCTCTGCTACGATGCACCTCTCCTTTTTGCAGTGTTTGAGCTCCAGGCACCTCACCTTGTCCTTCTTGTTCCTCTTTGCAGGGTTTTTATTTTCCTCCTTTTTGCTTCTCAGTCTTTGAGCCTGTGGATAAGTAATCCTCAAAGGTACCTGGTGAGATCACCAATGGTTGTATCCAACAGACTGCGTCATGTGTCAGCAAACATTGGGAAGTAAAATAATTCATGGGAGTCATGACGCTTTTCTTCTGATGTCAGCTAACCGAACAGATTCACCTGGGTTTAAACTACAGCTACTTCATTTATTTTGGCTAAAGATGGGGCCATTCTTTTTTCAAAATGTAACTACTTTAAATTAACAGAAGCCTATTTGAGATTTTTTTTTTGTAAACTACAGTTAAAAGAAAAACTTTAAAACTTTTCATCCGCTAAAGAAATTGCGACCTTTAATTTTGAGGGATGATTTTAATTAGTTGAACCAAACCAAGCCATAATAATGCCTGTACAGCCACTCTGAAATGGATTTAGTTCAAGGACTGTTAGCCAGAATGAGAGTGAGCTATCATAAGGGTCAAGTAAATATCTGATTGTATTTGGTTTAGAAACACTTTATGTGGTTGTAAATCTTTTTCTATAAAAAAAAAGCCTTTAACTTTGATGAGCCAATTAGCCTAACTTTTGTGTCTGAAATAGCTGAGAGACTGTGGGCAGTTTCTGCTTCGAATTTGGTGAGAGAAGCACCCCCCAGTTTTATATTTGAGTGAGAGGTGCATGAAAAAATGCTAAATTGCCCTTCGGTTATTGCCTGTTAATTAGGTCCTGGAGCATGGAAACTGCAGTGGTGCTCTCCATCAAACTTCAGGTTTATTAAAATTCTTTTTTTCCTGCATCTTCAACTTTCATATACATGTTTCTATTTCTACAAGCATCTGGTTTAGTTGAAGTTTCTTGTGAGCTAAAGGACTTCAGGAAAAATTAGGAAATATGGTTTCAGTTGCTGGAGGATCTGCTCGTTGTGTGCCCTGTAAAACTTGAAGCACTTTTGTTTTCCGACGGCGGTCTTGGGAATGTAGTTGTTGCATGCGAACCCATCATTAATGTACTGTAATTTGATTACATTTGTGAGTGTAGCTATGATTTATATATGATGCTATTGTCTTGATTGTAAGAGTATTGACAGAAATGAGGCGCTTTATTCCGCTTGAAAAGACAAAAGCAATACTTGGATGTAAAAAGAAGAGACAGAAATCCCTTAGAGTTTGAAGAGAAGTTGCTTCTACAGTAACCAATTATTTTGTCCCCTTTGTTTCATTAACTTCTTTACAATTGCCAGACTACCTGGAATATGTTTACATAAAGCATAGGGGGTAGGAGTTCAATCTGTTTGCTTCTGTTCCTGGAGTAGCCTGTGATTTTCCACTCTGGATTGTTCAGGAAGGTATCACCTGTACTGAACGGCACCGATCCTTGCGTAGCACTGTCTCTGGCTACGTTTATTCAGCTGTGAAATAGGGATATTGTACTTTTTGGAGGTCGTGGACTCCAGTTGTCCCTGTGATGGCAGAGATCTGACAGTATGATTTTGTGGTTTTGTCAATAGTTCCAAGTCAATGTCCTTGTTTTCTGGCTACATTGTATTAAAAAGTAATTAGAAAAAAAGTCTCTTCAGGGTGTTGTGGGTGTGCAGCGGTGAGGTGAGGGTGGCAGCAGGACTGGCAGGCCGTGCACTCTGCTTCGTGCCTGAATGAAGAGAGACACAGCGATGCGTTGTGGTGTTCGGGACGGTATAAAGCTCAAATTGGTCTTTGTCTCCTTTACGCACTATACATTTCATCATATATGTGGCAAATATATAAAATACTCTCTTACAAAACTTGATGGGCAGATTTTTAAGGCAATTCTATATTTGGCTGATTTAATGATTGATGGTATAAACACCTGTAAAATAGGGATAGTTATCTTATTGGATTAGTGTGGATTAATTCATTAATGTTTGCAACAGGTTTTCAAATCCCTAGGTGCTCTGGAAATTCAAAGCTTTGTTGATATATTTCTTATTTTGTTTAAATACGGTTGACTTCAATGTGGTTAATTGAAGGAAATCCAAAGTACTTGCAGGACTGAATCCAAACGATTATTTCTGTTTTACTGACAGTGGAAGGGCTTTTTCAAAGTTCGGTAATGGCTGCAGCTGCTTCAAGCTGGTGGTGGGAAGGAGCTCTGGGAGCTGGTTGTGGTAGGAGATCGCAAATAAAACATTGTCTGGATTTTTAGCCATAAAACTGGAATGCACAAACCCATCCGGTGAAAAGGGAACATCTTAAATATGCATAAGCGTAAACTGTGCATCAGCGTGTCCTGCTGGATGTGCAGTTCCAGGGAGGTCACCGGTGGGATTCCATGCTGTCCAAGCAGGAAAGCTGGGCTTTCAGGCCAGGAGCAGGGAAAGAGTAACGGGGGCTGGAGTAACACGCTGGGATTCCTGGAGCAACGCGGGGACTCCTGTGCTTCGAGTGAGTAGCGGGTGCCCTGCTTGGAGCAGGGGAGGTGTGAAGGCAGCGGGGGAGAGGGGCGCTCCCGCGGCTGGGAGAGGCGCGCCCCCGCCGGGCTCCCGCGGCGCGCGGCTGCGCGCCCGCCAGGGGGCGCCGCGGTGCCCGGCGCCGGCCCGGCCGCCCCTTCCGCCGCGGCGGGGGCCTGGCGGGGCGGGGGCGCGGCAGGGGGCGCTGCGGCGCGGGGCCGCCGCTGCCGCGGGGATTGGCGGGGGCGGGCGGCGCGGCCGTGCCCGAGCGGCGCCGCCGACGTCAACAATAGTCCGCGGCGGCGGCGGGCGGGGAACCATCGCGGGCGGGAGCGGCGGGCGCCGCCGCGCCGAGCCGGCCCCCCGTCCCCGTCCCTCCCCATGGCGGGGCCGTACGCGCTGGGGGTGAGCGTGTACTCGGACCAGGGCGGCAGGAAATACATGGAGGACGTGACCCAGATCGTGGTGGAGCCCGAGCCGGCGGCCGAGGCGGAGCGCGGCGCCCCGCACAAAGGCGCGGCGGCGGTCGGGGCCCCGCGGGCTGCCGAGCCCCTGGCTGAGAGCGGCCGGCGGCGGGGAGCGAGCCCGCGGGCGCCGGAGGAGGCGGCGCCGCCGCTCGGCCCCGGCCCTGGGCCCGGCTCCGGCCGGCGGCCGCGCCGCTCCGTGGCCTTCTTCGCCGTGTGTGACGGGCACGGCGGCCGGGAGGCGGCCCAGTTCGCCCGGGAGAACCTGTGGGGCTTCATCAAGAAGCAGAAGGGCTTCGGCTCGGCCGAGCCCGCCGAGGTGTGCGCGGCCCTGCGCAAGGGCTTCATCGCCTGCCACCGCGCCATGTGGAAAAAGCTGCGTAAGTCCCCGGCGCTGCTGGCGCCCTCCAGCCGCCGCCGGGCCTGGGCCGCGCCGCGCCCCCCCCCCGCGCCTCCCCGCGGTGGCCGGGGGGGACAGCACCCCCTGCCCCCAGGGCCCGGCGTCCCGGGGCCGCTCGTTGGCCGGCGGCCCCGGGAGTGGTACGTGCCGCCCCCCAGTGGAGCCGCTCCGTGCCCGCCCGGGGAACGGCGGGCCGCCGTGCCGGGCGCTCCGGGGGCAGCGGGGGGGGGGGGGGGGGTACGCGCTGCGGGGCGGGGGGCTGCGGAGCTGCGATCTGCTGGCGGCGCGTTTCAAGCCGGGTCCCGACATTGGATTTTTTGGGAGATCTTCGTCTGGCTGCCGTGGGGAATTCGCATGGAAATCCCCCTCGGATTTCCCTTGGCCACAGTATCTTAAAAAAAATAATTTTAGCAAACTGGAATGTGCTGGGATGGGACAGTGTTTGTCCCCGGACTGTGCCTCGATTGCAAGTGTTCCCGCCGGGCCCTGCCAGAAGGATTTGGGATGTGGCGGGTCCATGGGGAGGACTCGTTCAGTTGCATTGTTTGAGCATCGCAGAGCAGCAGCGTTACCTGGCACAGCAAACCCGCTGGGATGCTGAGGGCGATGGAGGCTGTTGGCTTGTCTGCGTGGGGCAGGGGTTGGGCCCTACATCGGTACGGGTGAGGGGCGAGAGGGACCAGGCCGGGGACCTTGACCCCTCTGGTGCTCTCCCTTCTCCCCCAGATCAAGCCTGACTGCAGAACTGTGTTTCTGAAAGGGATTTTGTTTTTTCTTGCTAAGGCGGCAGTAGAGCGTGGTGGTGGTTTGTATATCAAGTGCAGAGTGTGTGTGTGTGTTGTGTATGCGGTCGTGTATCCGAAAGCCCCAGAAAGAGAAAATAAAAGAAGCGAACAGCATGTGAAGGCAGGCAGGCAGGTGGGAGTGGAAGACTAAAATCGGATCAGAAAGGTGGGGATGCTGACAGCTGGGTGCGGGAGGCAATCGTGGAAAGCAAGGAATTGCAGGCAGAGCACCACCCTGGGGTTTCAACCAAGTGATTCCTGGGCGGGGAGGGATTACAGTGTCAATACGGTTTCGTTTTCCTTTTTTCTTGAACAGCAAAATGGAGAAGTTGTGCAAAGGTCAGATACTGAAGAGAGATGCGGGGGAAAGGAACGGCCAGGTTGTTGGACAGAAAGGAAAGGGTGTGAGATTTAGGAGCACCAGAACGTGACCAAAGCCTTGATGCTGGGGATAGGGCAGTGAGTGGCACGAGATGCCCAGAGCTGCAGGCTTGCACGGTAAGGAGAAAGATGTGTGGATAGGGGAATGGGGCATGGGGGGCAAAGATAAGTTTAGTTTTCTAGTTGTAGTACCCCTACTCTGTTGCTTGTCACTGTGTGTGAATACAAAACGCAGAGGTGGAGCGAAGTGACAGAATGCAGGAAATACTATTTTAGTAATGAGTGTTTAGTACTGGGGTTGTGGAACCCATTCAGATTGTTGTGAGAAACAACGTAGCTCTGGCTGTGAGCATCTGATAACAGCTTTAGGTGGGCCGTGTAGTAAGTTTCTACGTCACATGTTTGGTCTTACAGACTTCCGCTGCATGTGTACAACAGCTCAAGTGTTATGGGACAGAAGCATTACTATGTCTAGTTTATAACTTATACTGTGATACAGAATCCCAGTGCGAATTCTACTTTCAGTACATAATTTTCCATATTAACATATGTAGAGCAGATTTGTAACTGTGTGTTGGTGACACTGTGGATATGAAAGGGAGACTGGGTATTTTGGTAGCCTGAAACGGGGGTGGGAGAACCGTTTGGCTGTTTGGTGTAAAGGATGGAGTTGTTACTGCTTCCAGTCGATGGCCACGGGCAGAGATGCTGGTGCTTGGCGGTTCTGTCAGCGCTGGGAAGCTGTGGGGTCATCCCAGTGGCCATCTCGTACGGTAGACAGGAAGCTCACTGATTGTAAGAGTAACGGAAAAATTAAAACAGAAAAATGCCCCTTCGTCATTGCCGATAACTTTGGGCATTAATTATGAAGTTCTCTGTGTGCTAAAGAGCTCCTGGAGTGTTAGTTCCTATTTGAAGGCCTGTTACTCAACTGGCAGGGGTAAGAAAGGTATTTACAAGGAGCATATGCGGATCAGAGGTCCCAGATTTTGATGTGACTTTACTAAGGATTGCATAGGTTTATGTTTCTTTGGCAGTTCATTATTTGTATAGCCAAGAGCTTGTTTGTAAATGTTGTATTTAACTTGATAGTATTAAAAATGTTTTTCAGCACTAGTAGGTACCATTTAGAAAGAGTTGTGTACTTCTTTGGTTATAACTCTTCCCATTAAATTTAATTGACGCAATAAAAATCAAATAATATTTTCATTTCTTGTGTAATAACAAGGTTTTTTTGTAATTCTGCTGCAAAGCTGTAATTTCAGGATTATTCTTAGAAATGTTTAAGAGTTTATGTATGTGTTCTTACCTGAAAAGCACCTGGACCACTTAAGGCAGTGCAGATTTTCAGGATAATGTTGAATTTTTAGGGTCTGTTTCTGTATTAAAAGTTTATATAGTGTTTAGGTTTTGAAAGTTTAATGAGAATTTCAGAATCAAACTAATTTGAAATGAGGTGCTGTGGTTTGACTTAATGTATGTAAGAACAGTGACATAAAAATTAAATACATTTTTATCAATTTTTGATTCTGAGAATAATTCTGAATCATGCTCAAAGAAAGACAGGAACAGAACTTCCACAAACACGCTCTGGAGCAGTTGGTGCGTTTTGTATCACACATCAACAATTGCTTTTTAGGTTGTGCCAAGGTTTGGGTTTTTTTCTGTCACAGATGTGGTATCCAGGTGTAGGATCCAGGTTTTGCTGTAACAGATCCACAATACGGGACGGGTTGTTTTAAACCAATTCTTACCCCTCTCTCCAGTCTCCCCACCAGAAGAAGGGAGACAAGAGTAAGAAGTTACTGCAAAAAAAAAGTTGTGTAAACAACTTGCAGTCCTGGAAAGCTGCATGGACTTGTCTCTTGCAACTGTCTGCTGTTGTAAGGAACAAACTAGATTATAGATCAGATGGCTTCAGATACTGCGAACAGGTGCATTCTTTTTCTTTTTTTTCTTGGAAGAGTGGGAAGTGCATCTGTTAAACTGGAATACGTGGTATTTTGTGGGCAGGGATTGTGAGAGTCTGTAATGGGCAATGTTGTTAGTACCCTGCTAGGCACATTGTGGGTTTACCTCCTACTCCCCATGCGCATCTGCCAGGTCTGTGCACTGCACTGGTTCATAAATGGTGTGATTTTCAGATCTAAGGCCCCCAGCTGCAGTGGAGTCATGTCCATCCTGGGATGTATCGATGCTCCTAGTACATAGCTTAATAACTCAGGGCTGTAAATACAGAATTAGGGACATAGGCCCGCAAGGAAACTTTGACTAACTTTGCTTTCCAAGAGAGCTACCTAGAGGTATTTCTCTGTTTCTAAAGTTGTTGAAGTGGGATGTCATCCAAGGACGTTTCAGGTCTGTCTTTGAAGTGTGAATTTTGTTTTGAGAGCTTTGTTGTAATTTCAGGATTTCTTCTAATGTGTCAACTTGTTGTGGTATGAAAAATGGGCAGTAATTTCCTCTGAGCTTATTGAAGCTAAACTCAAAACTGGATGGCATTTAATATTGTTACTTTGAAGGGATGTTACTAATGCCAGTTGTGTGCTTAAGGAAGAGCTTGTGTTTTTACTGGAGCTGGTGTGGCCAGGTAGGGAAGGAAGTGTTAATGTCTGTTTTTAAATAAGAATGGCAGCTGGAGCTGATGCTTCTACCAAAGGAGGAGTTTAACAGGGTATTACTTTTAACTGTTAATTAGTATATGTTCTCCGTTAATTTGTTAGAGGAGAAAATGCCTTTTGATCATATCTGATCGTTTGGACTATTGCTGTATCTTATAAAAGAAATATAGGGCTTTTTTTTAAAGTCAAAACTGTATTTTGGTTTGTATCATGCATCGAAAGACAAGAAAAAGAATAGTCTTTAAAAACAGCATTTGGCGAGTTTTTCAGCATCATGGTAGTACGTAGGAAAGGAATTGAGCAAGAAAGAAAACTTTTCTTGATGCTAGTGTTCTGTGTATGTTTGTTTTTAGGGGTGTGTATAGTTTGCACTAAAAAGTTATTTATTTTTTTCGGATGAATAAAGGGAAAGAAAAGGTGCAGCCAAGTCCGATGTCACGAAGCAAATCGCTTTACACTTCCTGTCCTAGGCAGCAGGTGACAATTTGAATTTGCCAGCTGACATGCCAGCTACAAAACCAGTAAAGTTACAAAAGTGAGCAAAGGGTAGTGTTTTTCAAGTGGAGGGGAAAAAATGTTTTAGAAAGATGTCTTACAGCTGAAGTTACAAGATTAATAAAAACATGCTCCTGATATGCAGAAGAGTCAGGTAAGTGACTTTGATTTTAATACTTGAACTCAGAAGAAAACTGGGGAGTTTTGACACTTGTGTTAATTTCTGATGAGACACGATGTCTAAAGAAAGGAATATGCTATGCTATATGTAATACTTATCTCTAAACAAGAGCAAGGCAGAAACTAAAATCTCGTGATGATAAGCAGATCTAATTTCTAGTTCTGCTGGAGCCTAAAATCTGAGGCTGCTGTATCATTCTTTTTTCTCACAAGTGGGTGATTTCACTCTCTATGCTCTTCATTCCCATAAAGACCAATTTGACTCTCTAATATATTTTATTGCTATTGAGGGGTTGTTACGCTGACAGAAACTCATTAGTTGCAGCTTGTTTTCTGTTAAGTGCATGGTTGAAGTCCTTATTACCGCTTGGCTTCCTCCCTCATTTGCTTTCCATTTGGAATGTGTTAGTTTTAATATCCACAGTTAAAATTGCCAGACACAGAACTTCCAATAAGCTGATTGAATGTTTCTGGTTTTTTGGGGAAAAAAAAGAAGCTACTCCTAGGGCAAAAGTGTATTTTAGTACATAGAATGCAAAGCTAGTACTCTGTGTTAAGAGCTTAGATGTTTAGATTATGCTGGATATCTTGGTAGCTAACACTGAGGAAAGGCAACCTTTATCGTCATGCTGTCTATGAAATTCCACTGCTCCTTCAGCACGTCTTCCCTGTCTTCTCTTTCTTGCCTCGGGCATCCGAACATTGTGCAGTGGCACTAGAAGTCAAGTTCCTAATCTTTTGCTTCTGCCTAAAACATCTGAAGTTTAAAATACCCATTTTCAGAGAGAGGAAGGCCTATTTGTGTTTTGGTTTGTGTGTTTGTTGTGCCATAGGAAAATAAATAATATAGTCCTTTGGCAGCCTGGCTTGGGTATTTCCTGCAAACTGCATGTGTATCACAGTGGAATTTTTATGTTGTTCTGTGTGAGCATGCCTTGTGAAGTGCAGAAGATAGAATGTGACAAGGAGATGAGTCTCCCTTCTGAGTTTGTCTGAAGACGTGAGTGGGTGCAGTGAAGAAGAAACATGAGGTTGCTGTTGACAGTTGAAATCAACCGGTAACTAGCAACTTGAGTTGTGTTTTCTGAAGGTGCTGAAGTAGAGAGGAGGGCTGGCATGGCTAATCTTTCTTAATTGGGGTGTTGTCTCAGTCGTTCTGTGTCGTTTTGGAAGTAGATGAACTTGGCTGTGTAGACACAAATACAGACAAGAAAAGAAAAGGCACAGAAGAGAAATGTGGATTGGACATAAACAGGGGAGAGCAGTGTAATAGGAAATTAACATGTTTTCAGGGCAGAGCAGCTGAGAAAGGAGGTTTCCCTAACCATGCATAGTTCGTGCTAGTGTTGGTATTTTGAATTCAAAGGATAACTTGCAGATGTGATGTTGAGTTATACTTGAAGTCTTCCTCCAAAAGGAAATGTGAATAAACCAGCTGAGATGTTACTCAGCTTAAAATGTTGTTCGGCATATAAAAGTAAAATAGCATTTTCTTTCCTTCCGAGGTGATTGGCAATGTCTAGAGAAAATGACCTAATTTATAACATTTCCACCCCTTCGGGCAGAGCAGTGAACAGTAGATCTTAACAAAATGCTGGTTCGACCCTGTTCAACACTCAAGGAGCACATCTTCCCCCATATTCTTCTAGTGATGCTTAGAATATTAAACCAAGGGAAGCAGTTTTTGAATCCTGTCTTGGTGCTTTGATGCTGGCTTTTTATATATATGTGTGTCAAGCTGTAGCTAGGGGAGTGATGTTACGAAATCAAGGGGGACCCGAGGGCACTGGCTTGCCTGGCCATACTGTAACGTTACACAAGCCTCTGACACACCCTTCATCTTGATCTTCAAAACAATACTGGTTCCACAGAATTAAAACCAAAGGTATTTTTATTTGCTTTTTTCTCTCATTGCAGCAGAGTGGCCGAAGACCATGACCGGTCTCCCAAGCACGTCAGGAACTACTGCCAGTGTGGTCATTATCCGTGGGTCAAAGATGTATGTTGCTCATGTTGGCGATTCAGGAGTGGTGCTGGGAGTCCAGGATGACCCCAAAGATGACTTTGTACGAGCTGTGGAGGTGACACAGGACCACAAGCCGGAACTTCCCAAAGAAAGGGAGAGAATTGAAGGCCTTGGGGGCAGGTAACTGCTTTTTACTTCAGTTTTGACTTTTGGGTGCTGTCTGTGTCTTTCTGACTGAACTAGGCTTAGGTTGCTTGTTTTGGGAGGCAGGTGGGGTGAGCAAGCTGGTGAATCTCAGTCTATTTATATTCCTTCCCTGTCTGTGCTCTGTTTTTTTTTTTTTTTTTTTCTAGCTTGTTGAGGAATGAGTTAGTGAGCCACTGTTACACTGTTGGGCTTTTTGATAGTGCTTTATGTTATAAACAAAATTTTTATTTCCTGGTGGATCATGCAGCTGAGGTGTGGTTACAATTCTAAATGTTCACTGAAAACTTTGAAAGTGGAGATACTGATGTTTGACCTATTCTACATTAAATTCTGAAGAATCTGGGGGGGTTGCCTTTACATATATATGTATGAGATCTGGAATATCCATTTTGTCAAATGGTGGAAACACAGCAGTTTTGACACAAAGTAATTTCTTACGCATTCTGCATTATTCCTGAGGTGACAATGGCAGCTGCTGAGTAGGCTCTTCAAAGCTTCTGTTTAAGGAACGTAAAAAAAAATTACTAATCTTAGATTTGAAACAAGGCACTGTATTGCTGTGTTAAAACGTATGCTTAAAATGTTAGAATACTGCATTTTAATGCATATCTTTGCATTAGTAATTTTTTCACTGTCAGGAGCTGGCAGATGTTCTAACATCTTTGAGTTGTGGTTGATGCATGTTCCCTGTGACTAAGGAGGAAAGCAGGCAGGTTTGTCAGATGGCACTAATGTTTTGAGACAAACCTCAGGGCTCGCATTTGGCGTAGCTTCACAGGAGCTCTCTGTTCTCGTGTTCTACAGTACCGTACCAGATGGATGGGCACAGTTTCCTTCTCTTAGCGGTTCAGAGGCAGAGATCACTGAAGGTTTTCCTGTTGACATCATTTGAGAACCCTGTAAGCTCATTAACCTTCAGATATTTGTACCTCTAGCAGGTGGAAGTTGATCAGTTAGCTGTATTGGTGGCTTTCAGAAAGGGTAACTTGCAGATTTGCCAGGTTAGTACTTGTAAATGTATAGGTTTCTGAGTTGCGTATCTTGCAGACTGAAAGTCTTTGAAGCTTCAAAGATGCATTCCCTGGAACTTTGTATCAACAGGAAGGGTTAAATTTTAGTTTAGTTTAAATCTTTGCTTTTACTGGTTCTCCTTCTGTTTTTCCCAGGCTGGCTGTTGCAGGCTATTGTGAGGCAAATAGTAGGAGTGAGGTGGTACCATGCAGCTACGCTTATTAAAATCTCATTCATGAAAGCACATTAGGAAAAGTTAATGGGAGAGCATGGTTTCGTCTTTCATTAAAAATGGTATTTTTCATAGTAACAGTCCTGGAGTGTGGGATGAGGTCTTCCAGATAAAGACTGCAGTTAGCTTTGTGTGGTCATCAGTTGTACAAGTGGATAAGATCTGTTTTTAGGATGTGGTGTTTGTGACTTTGCTGCACTGTGCATGTGCAAGGATGGAGCTAAACATGCCCTTGTTGTTAAGGCCTTTGAAGTCTCAGGAAGTGCATCTTGAATAGCTTCAGTATGAGGAATCTTGCGGCTGTTCCAGAGCTGCTTGGTTTCTAATTACCAATGGCTGTTCCTTGGAGAAAAGCTAGCTTTGAAGTATCTAGTTCTTAACTTGGTTGAGACCAAGCTTTGCTAATTCCTTGTTTCATTCCCATTTCTTCCTTGATGGCGCATACTCTCTCTGTTCATTCTTCCCAGCTGCCCCTGCCCAACAACAGCTGCCCGGTTTACTTGCTCTGTAACTTCTTTGACCCTTCTAACGCCATCTGTGAGAACTAAAGGTGGTGCTCAGTGCCTTAGAGCAGGTGTTAACATTCAAATGCAGAGCTGTTTCTTCCTGTCTCCTGCTTTCACAACACAGCAGCTATGAACAATTCCTCTTTTATATCTGCCTCATGTTGGTGCACCAATAAAGAAGTCTCTACAGAAGGCGGCTCCTTTCTCTTATGTTTTTTCAACTAGACTTTGGTGCTCTTTACTGTCAAACTGGCAGAAGGAGAAGACCGAAGGAGGAACTACAGGGTATTTCCACCCAAGTGAGCTGATGCTGATGGTCCTCGTCTGAGGAAAGCAAATTCAGTTCTGCTTTTAAAAAAGATACTCTTGCATCTGGTTGTTGCAGCCGGGCAGAATTTCTTCCAGGTCTTCATTCCCCTGCTTTTTCTTTTCTTCTGCCCTTTCTCACTTCTCCCTTGGGCTTAATATGGAATGAAAGTATGAAAGTGATACCGTATGTTTTGAAATATTTGTTTGTGCTGTGGACTTCCCTGAGGATGCTGTCATTATTGTCCATATTTGCTGTTTTAACTGGTTCTGTGTCCATTGAAAGCAACTTTCATGCTTTCATTTCCATTCCTTTTTTTAACTCCTGCCTCTTTCTGATGTTTTTAGTGTGATCAACAAGTCCGGTGTGAATCGTGTCGTTTGGAAGAGACCTCGTCTGACTCACAATGGCCCTGTGCGCCGCAGCACTGTCATTGACCAGATTCCATTCCTGGCAGTTGCTAGAGCACTTGGTAAGTCATGTTGGTGTTTGGAAAGTGAGACAGCACTGCATACAGGCCACCAGAACTGAATTACACCCTATTATATTTTAGAGGGATTTACTCACTTGCTGTGATTACAAGGGCTTCTGAAACCTGGGCCTTTTAAAAGTATTTTTAATACAATATGGATTTTGTTTTTCAAATCAAGCTGTAGAAGGTGTCATTGGTGAGTGAAGGACTTGCTCTACAACATGCAGGATTTTCAATGTCAGTCCTACAAGGCTGGTGCTTCATTTCTGTTGCAAATAAAAATGCACAAAGCAGTATGTGTTTCCAAGATGGAGAGTATATTTATTGTTTTCTTACTGAAATAACAGGACTGTAATTTTTGACTAGGTCGTTGTAAGTTTTGCTGCATAGCATCCAAATTACTCTGGTCTTCCTTTTGTTGTGAATCTGTTTTCTTTCAAGGCTTAGCATAGAATGACCAAAGGGCTGAAACTGTTGCCTTTGTGAGAGTATTAGTAATGGGAAACTATCTTTGAGGAACACTTTATTCAAAGGACAAAAAGGCATTTTAAAGTACCTAGCAAACTTGGTATGAGTGGTTTTGGGGAAGTATTTAGTAACTTAATCCTTGGATACTAACACTCATGGGCAAGAGGTGTCTTCTGCTCAGTTTTTTTCCTTAAATTCCAGTGCAGAATTCCAGTGTTCTGCAGTTCATTTTGTTTCTGTCCTCCGTTTGCCCCAGTGAAGAATCCTCTGTCCAGATACCACCCCCAGTATAGATTCAGTTTTTTTGTAAATGTGGTACATGTTTTTACCTGTGAAAACTGTTCTGTGACTTAATTTCTTCTTGGCAAGCTTGACAGTTATGTGGTGGTGTTGTCAGTGTTCCTAGATCAGCTGGCAGTGTGTCATGGGAACAGTCTGTTCCTGGGACCATGATCGTCTTGATAATTGCGTAGCATTACTGTGTCTTATTTCAGAGGCAGTGCTGTCTGTTTCACATGGGTCTGTCCAGTGTTAGGAAGAATTTTGCAGTGATAACTAACATTGTAAAAGATAGTTATATATCAAGCAAGGAGTCGTAGGGGGCTAGGTGGCTGAACGGTGATCTTTTAATAAAAACAGAACTTTAATTTTGTGGACATTTTTCTCTGTTTCTTAAAAGCCTTTATTATGTTATATTTTAGGCAAGATAGATGCTTATTTTATGGTTAGTAAAACTGACTCGAGAGTTTGAGTAAATCCTTTGGAGTTAATAAATGAGTAGCAAACAGATCTTCATCCACTGAGCAACATGTACCCCTCTGCAAAAAAGGGGAGAAGAGAGATGTGTTCCTCCTAGATTACAAAAAACATAGGCTTAATTTTGATGAATCTTTCATTCCTGTGATTGCGAGTTTGTTGTCTAAATAGCTCGATGACTTTCAATTCGATTCCTTTTAGCGAGTTCAACACAAGGATTTGGCCGGGTCTTGTGTGCAGATGGGAATTCAAGGAATGATGCATCTGTTAGCTCCCTATTGCATTCTTTTCTGTTACGTGGATGAAGAGGATTACTGGAGAGTTTAAGGTCCAAGAAACAAGAGCACTTATCTCTTTAACATATCTTAGTTTCAAAAGCAGATTTGAAAGCTTAAAAAGAGGGCTTTGACACATTCAAATCATGGAGAAACAGACTTACAACGTGACAGTGTTTCAGTGTTTGCTTGCTCAGGGAGCCTCCGTAGCCTCTTCACATGCACTTCTGAGGAGGTATGACAAACCTCCTGGAAAAAGGAACACAGCTGCTTCGCTCCGTAGGACCCAGATGGTGCACAGACGCTCACAGTTTGGAAACAGGATTTAACTTCTTTCTGAGGCCAACATGCCCATTACGCTGCTTACAAAAGACCTACCATGACTAAAGCCATTTGCATTCATGCTGTTGAGGCCTGCTCGACCTCTTGGCTGGTTCCCAGATTGCTACCCTGGTTGGCACAGCACTGCTGTGTTGGAGCCTCTCCAAGCGGAGTAATAACTGTCAGTGTTGACGTATACTGGTTACCAGTACTCTAGTCAATCCTACTAAGATGTAGCACAGTGATTCTTTTTGCTAAGTCCAAACTCAGTTGTTGTTCTTGATAGAAATCCCATACAGATCCCAGACTGGACAATAATTTTGAGTAGGAGAGCAAGAAGCTCTTGACACTCTGCCCTGCACCGTGGAGAGAAACTTAAGAGTTGTGAATTTACAGTCTTTAAAAGCGGGAAGATTGTCTGATGAAACCCCCTAAAATTTAGAACATGGGTGTCCTTTGTAAGTTTGTCTTTCTCTTACAACACTTTAAAGTATTTTGGTGTAGTCTCATCCCTCACCCATTCCTTAAGTCTAGCACTCATTTTAAGGAGTACAGCAAGGGCTTTAGAAATAGCAGGAATAAAAAAACACCGTGGAAGAGTATTGCATTGGTCAAATATTTGGACAGCAGGAAGAATACTGGTGCAGTGGAAGTCCTGGCCAGATCAGTTCTGTTGACATTCCCTGTACTGTTCTGATTGTCTGCAGTGTCTTTCTGCCCTAAAACAAGCATTTGTGGTATGCACTTTTTATTACTGCTGCTTCTTGCAACTGTAGTGGCTGCATTTAAGTAATGTTTGATTTATTTATAGCCCCATAACAAGTCAGAAATACTTAGGCTTCATATTGTCTCTATAAAGTATCTGTATGCTGCTTTTACTGTATCCAGGTTTTTTAAGTCTTCTAATATTTTAAACTGTAGCAGAGTATTCTGCGTTTTAAGTACAGCTACTTCTGCTAACCTTTTCTGGGTGATGAAAACATCTTTCTTTATACCAGTTTGCCTTGTAATAGATACTTAAGAATCCCGTGCAATCTCAGAACTGTTCATGTCAAGACTTGCTGCTCAAGCTGATCAGAAGAGCATTTTGTTTCCTTAGAGTGTAATCATTTAAGTCAGTTTCCTCGCACCCCTAGTTTCATGGTAACTGTCCATTTTATATGCCTGTCTCTAAAACAGGTGTGAGGTAACTCAAATTACTTCAATCCCCTTACATAAGGCAAGGCTATGAGTGTGCAGATCAATGGATACCATGGAGCAGATGCTTGGGGGCAACAACCCATCGTGTAACCTGCCTGTGTGTTTCGAAGGGTCTGTGTGTGTCATTGCATCGTGTGTTAGTTATTGTCTCCCTGCGGAGACGGTAACTCCATGTGGCACTTGGGAAGGCGTTGTAGGCTCCTGTGAACGTGCTTCCATGTGCATGTCTTGGGGAAAGAGTGCTGAGAGAGGAAATAACCTGCTCTGGGCGTGTATAACACAATAGCCAGATACACGCTAGCAGAAAGGTTACATTTCAGCTATACTGTCTGTCTAAGTTAGACCTGCTTCTGGGATGATAAGCAAAATAAGTGTGTAAGACTATGTATGTTTCATTCTCATTGTGGAAAAAAGGAATTAAGAGTTTTGATCTTTGGAAACAGATTTTGAAGTAAAATCTGGCTGTGGGTGTAACTTTCAGAGACAGTATACAAAGTAGGGGGAGTATAGAAAAACTACAGTCTGAGCTCTGAATATCTTAACGGTATAACTTGCAACAAGGACAGAATGTAGAAACAGGTAGACAAATGGTGTGATTAATCACTGAGCTTTGTAGGTTGTAAGTGTAACTTAAACATGTTGTAGTTTAAGTGGCTATTTAAGTTCTTATCCCCAGCTGTCTGCCAGCCTGATTAAGTTGACTGGTAATGTATGGTGTGATGGCAGAAATGGGTCTTGATTGTTTTTTAAATCATATGGGATCTCTCTTGCTGGTAAATTAGTTCAGGTCTAAACCCAGTAAATCTTTTATTGACTCTGTTCCCTCCTCCTCCCCTTTTCTTGGGAACTAACCTAGAGCCAAGATCTGCAGCTGTCCAAAGGGTTATGTGGTAAGGGATTGCCTCGCAATATTGTAGCTGTTTGGTGTCTGTGTGGGGCTTTAAATTAACAAATGATGAAACCTGAACCAAGAACCCATTAGTTAAACAACTCACTCATGTGGCAACATGAAGTATCTTTTCCCTTCATGTGGAAATATAATAGACTCACCCCTATACTTCAGGTGGAGTGGCCTTTACCATACAGATTTGACTTCTCCTAAGAACATGAATTTCCTGCTGACCTCTTAAGAAGAGTTATGTACCAAGCAGTGAATGTTCAATGTATAGCTGCTACGAGAAAGCTGTCTCTGACAGTGCCATTACTGGGTGCCAGAATTGTTTTGTGAAGCTCTCTGAACATGCATACCATGAAACCCTAGAGAAGAGGGTATGGCTGACCTCAAATGATACAAGTAGGCTGCTGTATAAGGGTTTAGGGTTTTTTACATGCATTTAGCTATTTTTTTTTTAAAGTTTACCAAATAGAATGGGCACAGTTGCAACACAGTGTCTGCTTCTCAGTTCTTCCTTCCTGCTCACTTGTAGGTCCCACCATGGAAGATCAGTCATGTTGAATTGCGTAAGCTAGTAATTTGTATTTAAGTACTGCAAGGCATTTTCCAGGTTTTAGTGATAATTGCTTTTTTCATTTTATCTATATAAAACCAGACAAACCAGATGCATTTGGGATTCTAGTCTTGTCCTAGGGATGTCTTGCTCTAGCTCGTATAATCATCTTACCCTCAAGACAAAATATATATATGTATGCCTGTACAAAATGCAGAGTATGTACTTTGTGGGTATCTGTTACATGTCATATGGCGGTGTGTGTGGGTCCATGTAGCTCAAGTAAGAAAGTCTGGGGCTCCCCCTTACCCCCCTTGGCAGATTGCAGGTCTGTACACATGCCTCTCTTGCTCTCTCTTCTTTGGCAATGTAGAAAAGCAGTAATAAAACTTTTCTGCTAAAGGCAGAGCTTTATCCAGGTTTGGTCAGTGCGTTCTTCTGCCTTACCCCTTGTTTTCGGCTAAGCAAATGCTGTCTAGGATTGTCTTTTGAGGCTTGAAATTCCACCTTAGTATTCATTTGAAGGATTTAATTCAAGGCTAGAAATTGTGAGAAGCTTTTTGTGTGCCATTTCAGCTCCTCACCTCTACTTTTGCACACTAGTTCTTCCAGGCTTTTCTCATGCAACGTGCTCTGGCATAGCCCTAGACAAACACCTTTTTTTTTTTTTTTCCTGTCTTGCCTGTGATTTTGCTAACTTACAAGCAGAGATGAGCAGTCACGTTGAAGACTGCCTTATGAGCAGCTTTTAATTCACCACCCATTTAAAATGGAATCATTTGTTTAATTTGCTGTTGAAATACAGTTCTTTTGCCTGTGCTTTCCTTTTCTACATAGTGTTGAGGGGTGGCATTCTTTCAACAAGTTTGACTGAAGTAGGATGTAAAAGAAGCTCCTAAAAAAAGTACTCCTAAAGCAGCAGTGGAAGTTTTAAAGCCTCAAGTGCTTATGTGTTAAGTTTTCTGCTTGCTGATACCTTCAATTTGTCCCCATCCCTCATCATTCCAGCGTTGTGTGAATGGGACATTGCTTTGCACTCCACTTTACACTGCTGTGAAATGCCCTCTTGTGGCTGTAGGACTGGGTTGCCATGAGTTCTGCTGAAAATGTTTCCTCCCCAGCTCGGTCTGGAGTGGTTACTGTCTGGATCCTTGCTGAGATTTGTCTCGCTTCCTAGCGGTGCTGCCCCATTGGGAGTGAAAAAAGGAAGTCCTGCAAGTTGTCTCTTTGTACTAACAGACCTCTTAGATAAAACTTTGATTTAAAAAGATCTGGGATTAATCAAACTGGGGTTTTGTTTTGGACTGATTTATAGAAGTCAACTTTTCTTTCCTCTATTAAAACCAAAAGATATTTTTGTATTTGAAACAGCGTGATCCAGAAACAGAAATGAAAGACTTGATTTATATGACTTCTGGACATACTTTTGCTATAAGAAGGCTTTGGGCTTAATTTAATCCAGTCTACTTACATGATGGGTGTTTTTGTTTGTAACTTCAGTTACTTTCCTGGCAGCAGTTGAAATACAATACAAAAAAAAAGTTTTTTTTATTGTATTTTAAAAGGTAATAGTAAGCAGGTAAGATAGACTGCATTTTGATATATTCTTACAGGTAGGTAAATAAAGTTTCCTACTCCTTTATGATTTCAAACATCTATTTTTCATTTTGTAAGGTGTAGTGTCATTTTTGTGTAGACCTCTGTATATTATTCTGGCTTTGAGTTACGACTAAGAAACAGATACGATTTTTCTGGAAGATATGGAAGGAATTACACTATTAACATTGGTTTGGAAAAGAAATATGCAAGTCTTACACCAAAAGAAATATTCCTGGTCTGTAAGATTTTGGAGAACAAGATTGTTAAAGGTTTTGTGAATGTCTGGGTTTTAATTCGGAACAAAAATAGTATGGCTCAAAGTCAAGTCTGAGAACCTGGCATTCCAGTTCTGTAATACTAGCCTTTGGCATATCACATCATCTTGCTATCTTGGCTTCCCCGTCTGCTAAAGGGTCACTTGTCTGTCTTCTTGCTTTGGGACAGAATTAAAGATTTCAGAGCACTTTGAAATGCCTAGGAAAAAGTGTACTCTGCTTTTTGGCTTACTTCTGTCTCCCTTTTTCTTTCCCAGAATTGTGACAGAGGATGCCATGTAAAGTGACTCTTCCCAAGTTTGTCATATATTCCTCAGCTGCTATGGATGCTGTGCTCTCCAGCTGGCCAGAGAAAGATACGCAGCTGACATTGGTATTCTGTCTGTGCAGCAGCTCTAAAAAGCATGGACTTAAATCTGTGGTGCTCTGCCCTTTAGGAAAAAAAAAACAAAAAGTACCTCACCCTAGTGCCATGGGTTGGCCTTTGCTGGCTTGGAGTTGAAGGATCTGTGAGAAGTATTTTTGAAGTGAAATATTCTTTATGCAACACTCTTCTACCAAGGATCACTAGCCAGCTTGATTGGTCTGAGTTTGTGGGTTTCTGGGAGTTGACTGGTAGATTAACACTGAAGGCAGTTTTCCCTGTTCTTTAAGGCAGTCACAAGTACTGTTGTTTCCTTTGAGGCTGAGGGAGGAAGAATCTGGATTTTTCTGTATGCTTCAGGCTTCAAGCATACTCAGTAGAAATTTTCCTGGCTCAAAGAAAGAAGGTTTGGCCGTTTTTTTTTTTCTTTCAATTTGTGACATCTAGAGCTCCATTTAGCTTTCAGTAGCTCAAGACTTGCCTGGAGTTGGTCAGTTAATACCTGACTGTGCTTCAATGCTGTTCCATCGTACAACTTTGTAAATAAGTTATTGTGCATTTCCTAGCTTTTTGAGATTGAATAGATGATGAGTACAGTTGAATGTAAAACTCACGATGAGTCTGTTCTTGCTGTACATTTACAGCAACCTTGGAATGCTGCTTTGACAAGAGGAGGTGCTACAAGAGATTATTTCAAAGAATGCATTTTGCAAAAAAAACTAACCCCAAACCAAAAACCAGCACGTTTAATAAACTTAGTCTTTGAAGCTGTGAGTCCTTGAACTAGTCTAGCTCTGCTTCAGCATTTGCTTTCAGGAAAAATTACTTTCCTCTTGTGATGTCTAATTTTCTCTCTTTTCTTCACCCCCCTCAGTTAAGAATGATGGTAGTACTGTAGAAGTGTAGCTTAGTTGCAGACTTGCACATGGACTTAGCCAAATATGTGGACTACTACTATCAGGTAGCCTGGTGGTAGTTCTAAGGCAGACCCAGCTGTTAATCCTGATTCAAGCCCACACCTCAGTGTAGGGTTCCAGTGTGGCCCTCAGAAGGGCAGCTTGTTGTAGAGGAGGGACACTGGCGCTGGAAAGCTTTCAGTGGCAGCTAGGAAGGTTGAGGTCCTGGTCAGGGGTTTGGCCTGTGATTTGTGATGTGTGGATTCATCATGAGTGTTCTCAGAATCTGTGTGCCCTTGAGGAAGTTTTTAATCCTTGGAGTCCTCCTTACAGCCAGAGTGGTATTCCTGATTATGCCCACGAGGACCTTTCTTCCCCTTGGAGGAAGAACCTCTGAAATCAGTACGATTATCACTCAGCTGTTTTCTGGGGAAGAGCAGCAGATGGGCATGATGACATGTATGTAGATGAACCAAAATTAAATAGCATCAGGTTATTTTTATCATACTGCACAGTATTTTTAATAAAAAATGATTCAACTAATAACATTTGTCACTCCTAAATGAGTATGAACAAACTAGCAAATAAAAGCATAAAAATATTATGTGTGTTGGAAACGGATGCTGCCACCGATTCCAAGATCTGGTTGTTGTAAGATCCCAAGCTCTTGTTTATTTTACCTGCTGTGTCTGTGATAGACATGATGTGAAGATCGCTCAGTGCATGAAGACTTTTTGTGGCAATTCATATACAATAATTGCTGTGCTGGAGTTCAGCTCTTCTGTTAGAGTATTGATCTCGCTGCCAGCTGGCTGGCTTTGTTGAGTCTGTGGAGGGAGAGTGCACCTCTATACAAGCAGGCTTGGCTTTTAATTAGCACTTATTAGAAGCATGTGTTTCTGCCTGCTGCTGCTGCAATGAAGGTGAATTGGTGCTTTAATGAGGATGGACCATCCTGCTTGCTATGGTGAAGTGGAGTAATTGAGTTGAAGTATTCCCTTTCCTGATTCTGGAGAAGTCTTTTCAACTGGTTGATAGCTTAAGGCAAAGCTAATGGAAGGAAGCAGGAAGACAAAAAGCTGATTTATTATCTTTAAAAGGGTGGTGATGGATGCGGAAGAAGGCTACAGGCATGCTTTCTGAAGCCAGCAAAAAGCAGAGGGAAAAAAAACCCTGACAAAACCTTACTCGTAAACTGGAGTTCTTAAGCTTCTGTATGCTTTTCAGTTCTGACATTTTAATCGATTTCTACTTCTAAAGCCATGTGTTCTGCACAGGAAAATGTAGCCAGTGCTTGCAAATAATGTTACTTTTTGTTGCTTGTCACTATAGGAAGTCACTATATAAAATAAAGAGAAGGTGTTAGTGCAAATTAATACCATTCTTGATTTAAAGGACCAACCTTAGAAAAAGGTTTTATTTTTTCAAGTATACTTGATAAATTAAATTGACATAAATTGATATGGAAGTGCATTTTTCTGATGGAGTGGTTTTCACTTGAGGATGGTTTGGAGGAAACACTCAAACCAGTAGTTGTTTTGATTTGAATGTGTTAGTCTGATTCAGTTCGGGCCATCGTTACTGGTGACATGACGCCAAATACATTTGCATAGCGAGAAAGATTTAAAAATAGAAAGGTTCGCTGCGTGAGGCTTTGCGAGGGAGAAGCTTTAGCTCTCATTTTCTGCTTTCCTGCTGGAACCCAGGCACTACTTGTGTTCCTGTGGCTACTTTCCAACTCCAGAATTTGGCACATGGTGTTCAGCTGGAAAGACGCTCTAACACAGCGCTGCATGGCTTTGAAAGCAATGCTAATGCTGTGGAAGGAGGAGGAATGCGAAATAGAAATGAGGAGAGGCTGAAGCCTTTCCTCTATTCCTTTGCCCTCTTCCTTTGTTCCTTCTCTGTGGCACCTGCATGCACAAACACACGCACAGCAAGATATAACCCTGGCTTTTTTGTATTGCTTGTGGAGGGGCTGTGGAGGATCTCGGGTTTTAAAGAAACAAAGGGCAGTTTAGCAGCTTGAGTGTGAAAAGGTGAGGTTTTTTAGTTTGCGGGGGTTTTTTGTTGTACGAGCAGGACTTGGTAGGGTGTGCAGGGCAGTGTATCATAGTGATGCTGATATAAGTCTAATACTGTATGTGACACTGGGGAGGAAAGAAGGTAGTATGTGATTCCGCCTCCACCTGCAACCTAGTCCTAGAAACTCTACCGTGTACGAGACGGGAGGATTCTGCTTCCAGTATTTCAACTACCAATAACTGAAAGGGCAGATTTCTGCAAGTTTGGTGTGGGTTCAACAAAGTAAAGGCTTTACTTGTTTGACATCTGTTGTTGTTCAGATAGGTTTTAGTTTGGATATTGAGGTTTCACTGTTTTCTAGGTATTAATGTACTACATTTCCCCTTTTTTCTGAAAATGTTAGTTTCTAAGAGAGTAGAAGGTCTTCTATAAACAAAGGTTGGTTTGAATGTGGTTTTATTTACGTTGCTACGTATTAATAAATATGATTGGAAAGCAGCAGCAGATCAGTGATTGCGCTGAAATCACTTTGTATTACTGTTGGGGATTTGAGGCTGGTGGTAATTGTTTTCATGGGAACATTTTTCTGTAGTTTCCAGGATTGGTATTTTCATGTGTAACAATTCAAAAACATTTTCTTCTTGTCTAGGTGACCTTTGGAGCTACGACTTCTACAGTGGTGAATTTGTTGTGTCTCCTGAACCTGACACTAGTGTGCACACAATTGATCCCCAGAAGCACAAATATATTATCCTTGGCAGTGATGGACTGTGGAACATGATCCCACCTCAAGATGCTATCTCCATGTGCCAGGATCATGAGGAGAAAAAATACTTCATGGTGAGAGCAGCAGCAATAAGTCATTGTGCAAATTTAATACTTTTTTGCTCTAAAAATTGGTTAGTGTGGCATGTATGAACAGTACCTAACTGGTGGTGTTTAGGCATAGTCATAGTTTTGCCACAAGACAGATGTAGTTACAATGTGGCTGATACTGTGCTTGCGTATATGCACGTATGATACTGTGCATGTTAACAATCTTTAAATTATTTGGTGGCTATTTTGGGGAAATTTTACTACCAGGATGGTATCTGTGAGTAATAAAGATGGTAACATGTTCCTTTTCTAAGGTGGTTATACAAAATATTGTCTGAAATTTAATTCACATTAAGATGCGTGTTACAATGCAGATAACTGTTTATTGTTTTTTATACTATTTATACAAAGTCTGAATTAAAGTTTTCTCTGGTTTATTATAAAAAACAGTTTGAGAATTTATGTAGTAGAGCATCTGAGCATCAGATACTAAATAGTATTTAACCCCCTTGAGAGACTTTTAGAAAGACTGTAGGATGTTATGGCCAGGCTATTTATGCAAGTCACTGCATTGGTTTTATGGTTTAAATCACTCATAGATACATGGATTCTACCATAAACTGATTTTAAAGTTACATTTCACTTAGAAGAAAGATATATTTCAATGGATACTTCCTCTTGTGTTTCTGAATCACATCACTTTAGTACATGATATATAGGAATATATATCTCAGGCTGTGCCACATAAACTGTCCACCTTCCATGTATAAAGTGAAGTGGACCTGACTGCTTTCTCTCTCTGTCCCTTTCCTCTAACGTAAAGGGAGAGCACCGACAGTCTTGTGCCAAAATGCTAGTGAACAGAGCGCTCGGCCGGTGGAGGCAACGCATGCTTCGTGCAGATAACACTAGTGCCATCGTAATCTGCATCTCACCGTTGCAAGACAGCAAAAGCAACTTGGAAAATGAAGAAGAATTGTATCTCAACTTGGCAGAGAGTCCCTGCTATAGCAGCCCTGATATGAATGTCATGACACCCTCCCGCTGCTGTACCCCACCTGTCAAGGTAATGGGTTTCTTTCAGTGTTTTACTGAAATGTTCCACTTTTGAGTGTGGAGCCCACTAAATAAGTATCAATATCCCTTTTCTTGCCCTAGCAGTCATTTCTTTCTGTGTAGCTCACTGCGACAGGTGGGACTGGCGCCAATGGTGTAGTCAGACCCTTGCCAGTAACTGAAGTAATACTTTTAGAAACTACTGGGCTGTCAACTTAAACCACTATTTAATGTTGCTTTTGGTTTTTGGGTTTGGTTGTGTTGGGTGGGTTTTTTTGCTAACTGCAGTGGACTAGGCAGTATGTATGGCTACATAATACATTTCAGTTGTAGGACAGTACTTGACAGCAATTACCTGACCATGTCCTCAGTACTTCCATGTACAAAGCTTTGGAGACTGGATGAACATTTAACGTTTCTTAAAAGACTTTGGAACACCAAAGGCAGAGTATTAAATTATGAATTTCTCAGACATACAGTTTTTGTAACTCTTAAAATCCAGATCATTTAAGAATAGTTGTTGATCTCTATTCCCTCCTTAACATAAGAAATTATTACTATAACCTGATGCCTATAGTTTGCACGACTTTAAATGCACTGTTTCTTAAAGGTAAGTTTTCAAAGATCCTCCACAAAATCAGAAGTAGGCTATTGAAAGGGAGGACTCAAACTGTGGGGATCAGAAGTTTAAAAAAGAAAAAAACCCCAACACATCTCTTTAGAGAATAAGGTTGGGCTACGGTTTTCTTTCCTACCTTGCCATGTACTTGTGTAGCTTGCACAGGTGATCAATTTCAGACTGTTTGTGGATGTGTTCTTAATCTTGGTGTGGTTTGGTTTTGTTTGGCTGTAGTGTTTAGTTGTTTGGTTTTTTGTAAGGTAACCAAAGGGATGATGTATTCAAATGCCCATTGCTGTAAAGAATGTTTTCTTTCTGGATCAGGAAAACTTATTATCTTCCTCTGGTTGATTTAATGGTCTTTGTTAGAGGAAAAGACATTATAATACAAGGTCTTCCTTCAGGTTAGAAGTTTTAACCATTAACAAAAAGCAGAAGTTGGTATTCAGAAGTTGGTGGGGATCTTTTTGTTCTAAGAACTACAGTGTAGTTATGAGTGGATGTTTGCTTCAGTAACTACCAGCTGCTTCTGATTTAAGTAGCTGTCCTTTGATGTTCTGCAGTATCTTTGGATAACTCTCCTTTGGGCAAAGTGAAAAGAGTAAAAATTAAAAAGGGAATCCTTAACATTCCCTTGGTAGAAACAAGCTGCTAATAAAATGGCAAGCTTAAACTTTGTCTCCTTCCTTTACATCCAGTGTAGCAAAGCATATGAAAAGAACTTAAAATCTAGTAAAATCTTGAGTGCAGAAAAATTCTTTGCATTCTAAATAATCCTGAACTTTTTAAGTTGTACCATATGTTTTGTGTGTGATCTATTATCGGTACTCACTGAATAAACATTGAGCTGTATTGACTGCAAGATGTCCAGGAAGCAGAATTTCTGGATAAGGACTTAATCGGAAAAAAAATATATATTTTTTTTCTCCTTAAGATTCCCTCTCCCCATTGATGTAGATTCTGTTAACTGTGATATGTGAATCTAGATAAATTGCAGCAGGCATTCACAAAGAATGAAAAGATCAAAACTTTAGACAACTAGAAACTTTTGTTTGCCATGTAGATAAGGCCTTACATTTTTTTTGCTTACTGTGCCAAATGCAAAAGACATTTTTTACTAGCTATGGGTCTTCATTGATAATATATGTATAAATTCTATTTTAATGCAAAAGTTATCTCTCTTTTGGATTAAAATAGAACTGGTGTTGCCAATTTAAAAACAGATACTATTTTCTTAGTACTTGTATTTATTAAGAGTACTAATGTAACAGAGGTTTCTGCTTTAATAACAACTATCTAGCTGTCCTCACAGACTACCTGTGATTATCAGAAGTGTGAAAAGGAGGCTGAAAAGGTCATTGCACCGTTAGAACAATTTTGAAATACTTCAGGAAAACCCAAATGTCTCCAGGCAGATCATAATAAAGGAAATGTCTTAGCAGTTGTGTCTCCATGTATGTTTTTTTTGCAAAACAAAAACTTTGTGTAGGTACCTGTAAATACATTTGCTAACTACACCTAAGCAATGTTATCTTTTTCACAGTACAAAGATGTTTAGCAGTTAGAGCCACAAGGAAAAGAAAACCCCATTTCCATAAAGTTTGGTTATGTAATGGCTGGACTTGTTGGCTTTTCATTTATATAGCAGTCTGGCTTCATGGGAGCCTTCTAGGTAAAACTAAGTGCATGCAGGAGCACTGTTGGCTCAATGTTTTCTTTAAAATTATGTGAAACATAATAGAGGCATTTGGGACTCCCCGCAAAAATGGTCAAATACATTGTTTCTTAGGCCTTGCCTCAGACATTAAATGGTAGCCTTATAGCAAGGTGCCAGTTTTCTTATGAAGCACAGCCACATGACTATTTAGGAATATGCTTTTTGGAATTTTTTTTCTGATGGTGGTAACTTGTGAGAGATTCAGGAAGTGCCCTTATTTCATGATACTTTGTGATCCTAGTGATACTGTCAACCTCATGGGAGGGAAAAGCCCCATTTTGTTGATTACACAAAGGGAAGTATGGCAATAGATGACTACCCATTTGCAAAACCTTGCATAAATACCTTGATACATAGAGCTACAGGTAAATACACTTAAATTTAGGTTGGTAATTAATTCATCTTCTTACAAAATTATTGTTGAATTTAATTGAAAAGGAATCATCGTAGTTTCTGTAAAGAAACCAGAGGTGATTCCCCAGATCAGTTAGAGCTCCTGGAGATTGTGGCAGGATTATAGCCCAGAGAGGACAGATCAGCAAAAACACGAGGTGGCAACAGAAAGGATATTCGTGCCTGTTATCTTCAGAGAACTGAAAGAAGCACGAATAGCCTTGACTCTTAACAGCTGCTACCTTCCAAAACAATTAATTTGGAAATGGATGGAGACCAAAGTTTCTCAATTAAACAGAAGTATTTCTTAATTGCATATCCTTCTGGCAACAATTACTAATACCAAATCAATATTCCTGAGGCCAGTGCTAAAATCTGATTGGTTAGATTGCTGAGAAATGAAATTTGTGATTCATGTTTTATTTTTCTTGTCTTGTTACATCACTCTTTAGCAGTCCATCTGACTTTGTTTGGCTTCCCTAAGCCTTGTTCAGTCTCATCTAATTTGTACCATGCAAAAGCTGTTGGCAATAACAGCCACAGTGTTATGTGTCTTGCACAACAAAAGCATAAAACCTAAGTCGTGGCGAGAGACGCAATTCCAAAAATTAAATTGAGCAGATTAAGTAGCATTGCCAGAGCTGTTCTCTGTGTGTTATCCAGCTTTCTTAGGGGTTCTGCAACAAAAGAGGTGAAGAATAACCTCCAGAATACCATCCATAAAGGTCTTTTGTCTTGTGTTGCTACATATAGGAAGAGAGTATTATCTAGATGGTTTTACTACACATAGGGAGAAACAGGGGAGTAGAGGGGAGTGGAAGACTACGTCTAGATGCTAGAAACAATTCTGATTATTTTTTCTTTTGGTGTGCATTTTATTAAACCTTAATATTAGATTTTTCAAAAGTGCTGAGCAGTCATGGATCTCTTCTTGAAGTTGAACTGAAGTTGTTCTGGGTTGTGACTTCAAAAGCATCTATTTATTCACCTGAGATGTTACATTGACTTACTTCCTGATTCAGCTGTGTGTGCATTTGAGTTTTCAGCACAGTATTTTCTTAAAACAGTTATCATCATTTGCCTTAGGTTGATGGTATGTAGAGTAATGCGGCCTTGAAATTTACTTTTGAAGGACTTGCCAAGTAACTAGGGATTTCTTCACAATTAAATCTTTAATAAGGTCATGATTCATATATTTAGGGTACTGCATAAATACTAATTTTCATAATCCCCCTGTGGATAGTGAAAGCAAGTATTGTCCCCATTTTCCTATTGGTAAAACTGAGAACGAGGCAAAAGCACTTATCAAAGGCTGCAGGAGAGATGAGTAGCTGAAGGTATGATTAGAGTTCAGAAAGACCCTGGTTCTCAGGGCATCGTATTAAGCAGCTTCTCTTCAACATACAGAATGACTGCGCTTCGTGCAGAGTGGCTGGATGTGCTAGGAGGAATGGAGCTGCTTTCTTTACATGTTGTAGAGCATAAAGCTAGGCAATAAAATGTGTTACTTCACATAGCAAACAGTAACTATTCTCAGAATAGCTTTGTCCGATGCTCTACCTTTCTGTATGCAATCAGGACACCTACCATGAAGAGTTTGTCAATGTCCTTGATAATCTGGTTATGCAGTAACTAAGACTTCTACATGTAACAAAGGTCAGAAGACTTTTTCTGCTATTTGCCACAATAGTGTTTGGCTACTGGTGACATATAAAATCCTCAAAAGGCAGTATAGGTGCATGTATCACAGTGTCTGAAGGGGGGAAGTCATGTCCACATGCTGGAAAATGCTACTTATGAGAATCATAGCACAAAGATTGCAGGCACTGCCACATGGCTTCCTAAATTAACAGCAGATGCATGCAGATTCCTGAGCATTTTATAGCAGCCAAAGCGAAGGTACACAGGCTGAGTAAGTCTGGGCAGCCCTCTGAATGAAAAGATTACACATCTGCCATTATGAGACACTTGCAAATTGGGTGACTGAAGTAAATGCTTTTATGAAGTTGGTGTGCACAAAATACCAAGTTTGGACCCACAGTCTGAATTAGTTTTCACCTCTCAGTGTGGAGAAAAGATAACTGTTTTGGAGTAGGAGTCTTCTGTCTCTGACAAGGTTTAGAGAAGTTCTGTCCCACACTATCTCCACTCTCGAAGGATAATGCAGGTCAAATAATTATATTTATGCCTAAATTTTTTTTTCTTTTCCCTCAGCTTTCAGAAGATGATCCATGGCCACGACTGAATGCTTCTGAGCCTATTCCTCCCCTCACACATAGCAACATGATCTCGGAAAAATACTTGGAGCTGCCAAATGAGATTGCCAAAAGCAATTTATCTTCATCAGGAGCCACCCCAAAGGATTCAGGCCCCCAGGAGGAGAAGTGCAGCAAAGCGTTGGCTTTGAGGATACATGAATCCTACAATAATGGTTTGTCGGTCAGTCTCTCCCCTTCCAACTCCGCAAATTCAGGCACGGACCAAAAAGGCTTCAAGGTGTCCAGCAGTGGCCAAACAAAAGCCCAAGATGCAGAGAGGACACCCACAGCAAACTTTAAAAGGACATTGGAAGAATCCAACTCTGGCCCAGCTATGAAGAAGCCAAGACGTGGCCTGAGTCGAAGCATTAGTGTCCAGCCAGAAGGCATGTCCACAACTCCACAGCGCAAAAACTCAAACAAGCTGACCATGCGACGCAGCCTGCGGGGTCAGAAGAAGCTCAGCAATTCACTCTTCCACCCGCCCAGGAAAGCAGTCTGTGTTTGCTGAAGGGCATTTGTGTAAGGAAGTGTATTTTGGTCTGGTTAGAATTTTAAAGTTGGTGCAGAAGTTTGAAACTCTTCCTGTTTATCTTTTTTTAAAGTAGAAACTTTTTTTGGTATTGAACAGCTTTATCCCAGCCTTGTACTTGCTTGTATTATAACTGTGAATTTTGTAGATGTGTAGGGTATAAGTTACTGTAAAATGTGTGTAAATTTGTATTCCTTCATATAAATGTAGTCTCTTTTTTTCCTTGTATAATTGTTACAGCGGGGCTAAACCTTGTTTTAAAGAAAAATAATCCTTTTTGTTAATTTACTAAAGTCATGAATTTGTATACGCTTCTTGTGATGAGAATTTCACAACTTTTTAACTAAAGTAAATTATTAAACAGAATGGAAGATATGTATTTTCGTAGTACTATACGTTCCACCTGAAGTGTGTCTTTTAGAGAATACACTAGGTCTATATTTTTTTTTTAAATTTTAGATTTCTCTACTCAGAAATGAAAAGTATGTGGAAGCAGAGATGTTGAGTCTTGCTTTACACAGCTCAATGTCAATTTCTTCATGTTAATTAAAATACTATGCAGTATCTTATTTAGTTGTATTTTTTGTAACATTAATCGTCAAAGTATTTAGCAAAAAAGTGTGTGTTTTAAAACTCCAACTCCCAAAAGCATCCTATAAAGCCATTCCCATCCCTTGTTATAAATGATGGCATTTATATCCAGGCATAAAAGTATGCCCTACGGAGGCATGAATTCTCTGCTATTCCAATACTGATGGTGCTGCTAATACCTTTCAACATAAGTTCTTAAATTATTTTATGACTATTTTCATTGAGTATGTGGACCATGTGTATGTTCACCTAAATAAAACACATGAAAACTTGATGGGGGTGCATTTTTTTTAATGTCAAGCTTAAGGTCTGTTGAGCATATTTATATTTTGTATTAATTAAAAATCTAATAATTACTCTCCCCTTCACAGTGGCTACGTGGCTTGTGAAACAAGACACCGCACATAGTTTTATTATGGAACTGGTCTTGGCACTTTATACTGACTGTTTAACCATAGCAATATATAACCTGTGGGGTTTTTTTTTGGGGGGGGGGGGGGCGGGGGGGGGAAGTAAAAGGCCAGTATTTTATTCCAATGGCTAGGGTGGTTATTTATAGAATCTAATTCTTTATGGCTGGAACAATAAAAGATGGGTTGAAATCAGGCCTGCTATCTATGTATGTTACCATGGTTACACAAATCCTAGGGGGAATCATATGCTTTCTGAAAATGTACAATTCTCTTTCACCCATCCTGCGAATGCAGCACTATCTTACAAGATAAAAGTAACAGTCTGTCCAAATTGCATCCTTCAAGAATTTATTTCTGTGTCTGTGGGCTGTCACTCACAGTTAACAATGAAGTTTTGCTATAAGTGATGTTGAAATTACACACCATATATGGCAGGAAGTATACAGAGGCTAACGGCAGCTATCTCTATTTCCCTAGCAACAATCTTTGCAATGAACGAAGACAGTAATTGTCTGTTTTCAATTTTAACTCATGACATTCAACCTTTTAAAAAAGATTGGTCACAATAAAGGTGCAGGTATAGCACGTTAGATGAGTGTCTGCATTGCTACTACTAAATATGCAAAAGAAAAGACTGTAGAAAATTTCCCCAGGTTTTTTTGCTCACATAGAAACAAAATTTAAATGTTAATCAAATTCTGCTGCATTCATAAATGCAAAAATCAAGTTTTCATCAAATTCTGCTGCATTCATAATTGCATGTCTTGTTCTCCCACATTTCCTCTCAACAGTTCTAGACTTCGGATTCTCCAGCTGCTGCGGCAAACATTGGCTTTTTTTTCACTCTTACAAATTTAACAAAACCTACAATTTTTCCTGGGGTAGCTGCTGAATGACAGAAAGCATTCAGTGTTTAATGCTCCTCTGCAGTACACATAAACTTACTTGCCGATACAAACTGGCAGCAGTTTACTCTTGTGTATGTTTGCCCACCTACATATCATTTGACTCAATTATCAAAGCTGAGACAGGGAAGTGTGGGAGCTTACAGCTAACATGTGAACACAGTCTCCTTTTGGCAAATATCAAGTCTGAGTTACACCAACTTTTTTGTGTGTGTGTGTGTGAAATAATGCTCCAGTATGTGCAAAACCGCAGTTCTGCATCATCAAGAAGATGCTGAAGGCATGCATGACTTGCATCGCCCTGTTACACCTTCCAAAAATATTTGTAAAAAAGCTTCTAGTGCTGTTTTTTTCCAGAGGACAATTCTTTTGTGGGGCAACCTTGGAAGCTATTGTTTTAAATTTTTTGTAGGGCGAGAGGAACAAAGAATGGTTACTCTTTGCCAACAGGTACTCTGTGGAGAAGCGTGCTGTGTTACACTCTTCAGTAATTGTTTAATGGTTTTGGTATGTAGGTGATGACTTGTGGCCGCAGCAGTTGGGGTGGATGCCCAGAGCAGGTCACTGATCCTGGCTGAGGTGCCCGCTGCCTCGATCTGCAAGCCAGAGGCCCGGGCTCCCCGATAGAAACCTGACCCGGTGCGAAAAGGCAGCTCCTCGCCTCCAGCACAGCACGTTCCCCTCAGAAACGCGTGCAGTGCCAGACACCTGCAAACATCCCTCTGCCTGGGGCAGTGCTGCCAAAACCCACCAAGCTCTGAGGGGAAACCCGCTCCCCCCTGCCCGGGGCCGGTGGCTGTGAGGGCAGCGCCCCCCTGAAGCCCCCGAGGCCCCCAGGCCCCTCACGCTGCCACCTCCCACTGCCTGCTGGGATGCTGGAGGGTAACTCAGAAATGCAGATGGGTAACACAGACATACAGAACCGTTTGATTGTTTTGTGCAGGATGTAAATTGTATACATTAAAAGTTTAGGCTGTAATCAGAGAGGTATGCAGTTAGCTATTATTTGGGGAAGGACACTGGACCAATTAGGCCTTGAGAAGATGGTTAATGAGGATAGTTTGAGGATATTTTGGCAACTTGGCATGAAAACCTCAAAGTCTGTGTACCCGTAACTGAACTACCCTTATTATCACTAAAAAAATCACACTCCTAGGTCAAAAAGACCCTTGCTCAGGTGAAGACCTCTCCCCTGAGCATAACAGAAGCCATATTCTATGTAAATTAATAACCAATCAGTGTAAAGAGGATGGATTTGGGAATTTACTAACGCCACAGTCTTTGTGTATAAGTACATCGCGAGAAGCCCCACTTGGCGGGCCTGTTTTGTGGAATGCTACCTGGTCCCCAGCTCTGCGCAAACCTGAAATAAATAAGCGATAACTCCATGAACGTGTGAAAACTGACTTATCGCACACCGGGCCACACATACCGCTTTTCGAACAAGAGGACTGTATCTGCACCGCCGCCTCACCTTACGCCGCCATCCAACATCTCCCGCGCACCCGCTGTACGTCACCACGCAGGGCCGCGCGTCAGGTAAACACACTGCGTGTGGGCGGGGCCTGGCCCGCCAATCAGCCCCGAGGCCCTGCCCCCGCCCACGTGCGCGGGACTGACGCGGCGCCTCTCGCGAGATCCCGATGTAAACAAAGCTGCGGGTGGGGGCAGCGCCGGCTGCTGCTCGCCTCTCAACCGAGCTTTAGGGCGCAGCCGCCCTCCCTGTCCCTTCGTTCCCCGCCCGCTTCTGGGAAGCGGGTCCGGGGATTGGCCGGACGCGGGGCGCAGCCCGCCTTCGGGGCTGTGTGATTGGCTAGCAGCGGGTAGTGCGCTGAGTGTCATTCCCCGTGGGGGTCCCAAACACTGTCAGTGAGGCGTCGGGCGTCGGGCAGCAGCGGCAGGTAAGGGCGCCGGGCGGCAGCGGGACCCACGCCCCCTGGGCCGAGCCCTGGGCCGGGGGCGCTGGGGCGGGCTCCGGGGGCGCGCTGGGGCCGGCGCTGAGGGCGAGTGTTGAGGATGTGAGGCCGGGCAGGGGCCGGCGCGCTGAGGGCGGGCGGGGGGCGGCGGGCAGGGCAGGTGCCGGCCGCCAGCCCGGAGCCTGTGGCAGCCACCGGCCGAAAGGGGCGGCCGGCGGGCGGGGGTGCCTCCCCGGCTGGCCGCGGCCTGATTCACGGGACGGCGGGCGGGGGAGAGGCCGGTAAGGTGAGCGCGTTTTGTTGGGGAGTTGCTCAACAGCGGGTGGCTGAGGGTGCCCGGGGCTTTGCGGCCGCCTCCCGTCAGGGCCGGTGTTCCCGCCCCGCAGGGCTCGCGCCGCCGCCCCTCAGGTGCCCACCACAGGTGCCGACGCGGGGCGGGAAACGTGCACCGGCTGGCGCGGCCGTCCCGCCGGCTGAAGGCCTTGTATGAGGGGATATTTTATCCCTTACGTGCCATTTGTTTCCTTCTCAGGTTGCTTGGCATGTGTTTCAAACTTCAGTTGTATTGCTAATCGTTTTGTTATTAATTTCCGTGGGGCTGTTTATCCCTGCCTCGCCTGATGAGGTGGCCCTGAGGCAGACACCCAAACGTGACATGGGGCTGGTAATCAGCACCGCGCTGGGGATCTGTCTTTTCCTCTTGCTTCACGCACTTGTTCTTGTTTTGAGGCTGGGAGGACAGTGCCGTGGCTGAGTGGCGGGGCTGAAGAGGTGCCAAGGAGCTGTGACGCTCCTCAGGTGTTTTCTTGCCTTTAGGAGTGTTGCACTGAATTCTCACATGGAAAGCAGAAGTGTGAAGAAAAACTTGAAGATGACACAAAAAGCTGACATAGAAAAAGCAGAATGCGTTCCCTCACGCTTTTTGTGTTCACTTCAATGTAACCTGTTCCAGATTTTCAAGAGTACAATTCACTGCAGTTGTGATTGTACATTATTTATATACAATTATTTTCTAAGACAGCAGCTCTTTAGTAAATAATGGTCTCATATAACAGTGATGATACCTGTGTACCTGTACCGCTGTCTTTAATGTACAGTTTGAAGAAAATTTCTGCTTTATAATGCAGGTCTGCATTCTTTCTTTGCTTTCACATGCATTGCAGGAGCTGTAGTGATTGAGATACTGAAAAGAGTTGTTTGGTTTGTTGTTTTTTTTTTTTTTCTCAAAAGTGCTGTACAGGGGCATAGTGTCTTACAGGTTACTGTAAATTAAGTTTCTTTCTTCAAGAGGTTTTTATCATCCTGAAGAATATGTCAAGAACTAGTGTAATAAATAATCCTGATACAAATTATTATTGAAAAGAAACGTGTTTCTTCATAGGTATCTGCAAAGAAACGATGGCGACAGAATCTCCGCGCCGCCCAAGTCGATGTACTGGAGGAGTGGTGGTTCGCCCACAAGCTGTCACGTAAGCATGTTCTAGAAGAATAGCCCTTACCTGAAATGTTTTTTATTTTCTTGTGGAAGAAGAACCTAGCCTGAATTTTCTTTCAAAGCCAGCTCTTGAGGGCTTGTGTTGACATTATGGTTTTGTTACACTGAATATTTTTCAAATAAAACAAACAGATGTTGCATTCCTGTCTCCTATAGAACTGTGCAGGTCAAACTCTTTCCCTAAATGGGATGCTTTTCACTTATACTCCAAAATCTTCAAACTTGTACATTTTAAAGATTAATATATTGCAATGTTTTGTTGTCTGTTTAAACAATTCTGCTTGCTGTACAAACGCTACACTAGCTGTAGATCAATGATTACAAATCCTTAAGCTGGAAGGAGCATGTGTGGCGTGTTCCTTTCTTGCTGCTCTTTTTAATAATACCTTGTCACAGAGGTGCATGTATGAAAACATATAAGCCTGTCATGAAAGTCCTTCGGTAAGTAGAATTGTGGATTCTAGGTGGGTTTTTTTGCTTAGGAGAACAAAACTAAGAACAGGGGAAGAAGCTACCTCTCTCCAGTCAGAACCATTTTTTTGCTTGGGCATCCTTATTTTTCTTATGTTCACATAAAAATACTTTCATGGCAAAGTAAGACAGTCTAGAAGATTTATGGTCTTGATTCTGTCTACTAAAGGATTTTTGTAGCAGTTTTTCTTTCTGGGTATGTTTATACTGCTGAATTGTTGCTGCAAAATAGCACCATAGTGAAATGTTCACTGGTACTATCAATTTCAGTGGTTATCAGTTTGCCACTGGAGATAGCTGTGTATTTTAACATCAAAATTCACTTTATTTTTACTAGGCAGCACAAGAAACCAATCTTCATAACACAGAAAGTTGTGTTGAAAGGTTTGTCTTGCAGCCATGGGCTAGAATAATCATTGTTTTATATTGCAGAATTCCTCAACAAATGTATTTCTGTTTTTCTACAGAATTTCTACAAAATACACTTAAAAATGTAATAGAAAACCACTGTAAGAATAAGACTTACCTATTATTTTATTTTATCAAATATGTTGGCTTCTTCTTGAGGTACATCTTTTCACCTCAAAAATGTCAGTCTTTTTGATGAGAGTTTGTGTTTGTTGAGCAGCATGAAGCAGCATTCTGCTGCTTAAGCTTCTGGATTCTTACTGAGGGAAGGGTTTATTTTTTGTTTTGGTTGTTTTTAAGCTCTTTAAAGAGATCTTCCTGGACCTTTTTTAACTTCAGGAGAGATTAGAGTGCATTGAATGGAACGTTTCCCAACATCAACTTTGTTTCAAGATGTACTTGGAGTGAGGGCAGGAAAAAAAATAGTACTCATTTCATGACCTGAAAAATGAAGACGGTATGACTCTTGCTAGTAGGCATTCCTATGAGCACTTCAAACACTGTATTTAATACTATACCTGTAATCAAATATTACTGCTAGGTAATAAAGGGCTCTGAAGGTATACAAGACAGTTTTGGTGACCTACATAAAGAAGAATTGACACTAGAAACCACAGCTAAAGCAGTAAACCAAACTTTAATGCAGTAATCCTTGAACTGCTGAACAAAATCTAGTTTTGTCATGAGCTGGGGCAAGCTTTCTAAAATTTAAAACTTTATTGTTTAGATTTGTCTCTGTTTTCAGAGATGAGTCAACCAGTTAAGCTGATTCAGGTGTTGCAGCATTTGACTTCAAGTATCTTCTGCATCACTGTGTATAGGGCAGAGTACTTAGTTCTTTAATACTTAATACTCCAATTTCTATTAAAAGAGTCTTAGCACAGTTTCAGAAAGCACAAAGAAAACACGTGTACCTTTAGATGTCAAGAGGCTAGATTTCCTGGTTTACAATTTTTTCTCTTGGTTGGTATTGGAAATCTTGAGTTAGTGCAGGAATAATTACTACTGATATAAAAACTAATCTGGGGGATGCTGAAGCTGTTACCTAAAGAGTTAATTTAAAAAAAAACAAAACAAAACCAAAATGTCTTGGACTTTATGAAGATAGTTTCATTGCCAGCATGTTTCAGTGTTACTTATTACAGAAAGTGCAAACTTTTTGCGTAGTTTCAACACCGTCTGTCTAATATAGTCAACCCACATTGTACGTTGCTCAGCAGTTACACAAGAGGCTCACCGCTCATGCTGGGGAATGCTAATAAAAGCATTAGTTTAAATGTACCAGAACAAATGTATTTTGCTATATACTATTCTAAATCATTGCTGCTAATGAACTTCCAAGAAGGAATAAGCTTCCCAAGCTATAAAATATTAGCTGAAAATACCTCTCCTTCCTGTTCTTAGTTAGGGTTTTGTTCCATCTCGTGCTACCACTTACTGCATCGTTGTACATAATACATACGAGGTCTTAAAGTTTATTTGCCCCACAAGGAGAACTCCAGCCCTTAGATTAAGTCCTCATCTTCATGTTGTAATGGCCAAATCAGATAGGAAAATACTGAAGAATAATTTCTG
Organism: Falco naumanni; assembly: GCF_017639655.2. NCBI lineage: Eukaryota > Metazoa > Chordata > Aves > Falconiformes > Falconidae > Falco > Falco naumanni. The sequence goes on along the minus strand of NC_054054.1, from coordinate 110,316,595 downwards.
AATGCCTGTTCTACTTCAGTCAGCCACTCAGATGTGGAGAACATGGTTTCTTTCCTCACTGTTGCCTTTTATACTTTTCCTCCAAGCAGTTATTTCATAAACAGGTATTGCTTAGCTTTTTACAGACTTTTATGCTGCTATTTATATCATCAGAGTTTTTGGCAGTGTGTTAAGTAACTGCGTTGCATGCTTAATATTTTCCTTTGTGCTAAAGACTGTATGTGTTTTCTCTGGTGATGTGTCTTATTTAATATACTCATGACCACTTCTGAACTTCTGTGGTAGCTGAAATTCTCCTTCTGTTTTCAAGGGAACAGTCATACATGGAAAGTGTTGTTACATTTCTTCAAGATGTTGTGCCACAGGTATGTCTGGATCTTTAAATATATTTTTTCAGTGTACAAAGCAGTTGAAGTCTTTGTTGGGTGGACCAAAGTATCATTGAAACACAAAGCCAGATTTTTTGGTTTTTGAATGTGAATCTTGAGACCAGGGTTTTAGAAGTGTAGGCTGCATACTGGCTGAAGATTGGGCCTACAGATTTCCTCTGATAGGTCATAATTAGAAGGAGAATTTTAGTTAGAAGGGAGTTGAAGATTGCAATATAAATAGCAGGAAGAAGATTGCAGCCTTTTCCTACAATAACTTTGGCAATGTTATATAGTAGGGGAGGGGAGAGACTGGGCATAACACTTGCTCTGCCTCTTAAAAAGACATTTTTCTGGGTTGTAGTTGGAAACCTGTATGTGAACCCTGGCTGGACTGGTGTTGGAACAACTTGGTAGACACACATTGTCACCTTAACTTGTATCACTGGCTGAAAAGGGAAAAGTTTCTTTTGCCTTCTTTAGTCCCTTCTTTTTATCTCATTTCCTTAAATTGCCTCAGAATGTCCTGGCTGCTTTGGGACTGTGGAGCTCTGCCTAAGCTGTTGTTCTGCATCATGCTGAGTTTTGCAAAACAGACGTCCTCCCTCTGCTTTTTTAGATATCCTGCCCCCCCCCCCCCCCCCCCCGCCATTTCTGGGATCTTCCTCTCTGGACAGTAACTGTGATGCTCGTGTCTGCTCTTTGTCATAGTTTTCACAGGTGCCAGCAGCATGAAACTGGAATGGTCACTTCTGTGTTGCCCATGGGCCCCTTGGTAGCAGAGGGAAGCTAATTTTGTTACTCTTTGGGAAAGCTGTGGTCTGTAGTGGAGGAGCATTGCAGCTAATTGTCTGTAGCCTCAGGAAACTATCATGATTCTTATTTGAAGGATTATCTTGGTTAGTTAGTCATTAATTTCCTCAATAATAATATAAAAAAAATTCCCCTTACTAATACCAGTTTGTAAAATGCATTTTGGGATCATGGTCAAAATTAGAAATAGTCAAAGTTTCATTTAAAAGATTGGTGCATTCCACACCCGCTCCCATTTTCCCCTCTCTGTAGTTAAAGGATACAGTCTGTGTTTTATTTTACAAATCAGTTTGCCTTGGAAGCATGGAATGTGATTTGTTTTGAAAAGTAATACCCACACTTATTTTTTAAATTTGTATTTTTACTTCATGTTATTGCTTTTCTGGCATGTATAAAATGATTATACAAGCTCTTTTCATATTTAATTCAAAATACTGCACAGGATTTTGTTATAATTCATTTGGAACTGATGGTATTTCTACTGTAGCTCACGTTCTTACTACCACAGTTTCTCCTGAGAACTGTAAAACAAAATTTGGAAATACTGTAAGTCTCCTTCACAGTTTCTTTTTGTATCTCATCTTTTTATGGGCATCTGTAGAAGAAAGAACTGAAACATGAATCTGTTCTACTGAAATTACAGTTTATTCTCTTTTAAATAGCTGTATTAAAGATGTCACAAATGTGACTAAAACGTGTCAGTAAAATAAACTATGTAGTATAGGTCTCTCCTCAATCTTGCTTACAAAGCTTTTAAGTGAATTAAAGAGAACTTTACAAGTAAAAATGCCTCAAGTGAGAACCTCCAACATGACTTTTAGAAGCAGTGTACAACTGCTAAAGTTAAAGATTGTAGAAGCCACTGTATTTTAGTTGACTAAATTGCTGTAAGTCATGTGGCATTTCTAGCCTGCGCCAGAAGGCTTTTAGTTATATATGTCTTGTCATTTCTACGTTAGTATGTATGTTATGCTTCCTGAATTCTGTTTAGTATGGTGTAAGTTGATTGTGGAACTGTTCATTTTTGAAACAAAACCTCACAGGAATACTGGTGACAATAACATACATGTATCTCTGTTTTTCTGTTTTAACTTACATTCCCTCCTGCGGTCTACGAGAGAGAAAAAAGGGTATTAAACTTGTACTGTTTCAACCCTTTTGCTTTTTGTGCAGGCCTACAGTGGTACCCCACCAGCAGAAGAGAAGGAGAAGATCATTTGGGTCAGATTTGAAAATGCAGATTTGAATGGTATGACTTCGTTTTCTCTCACTTATTTTTGTGATTTTTGGGTCCCTGTACAATAATTTCAGTCAGCTTTACCAGTAAACATGGTTGACTCAGAATTTAGTGTATCTAGAAAAGGGAAATGAAATACTTAATTTTAAGAGAATAACTGCATTTTTGATCAGTATTTACCGAATAGAACAAACAGGCCTTGTGACTTCATGTGAAGGCAAAATAACTGTTGCTTAGGAAGAGGGGCAAATACTTTTTTTTTTTTTAAAAAAAAATCCATATTTTTTCCTTAAGGTAGTTGAAAACAAAGCGTAGAATTGAATTTCTTTTGTCTATTGTTTGATTTCAAAGCCAGATTATGTAACTGTGAATCCAGTCAAGGTCCCAGATACTTTTTCAGTGGTGTGACAGAGTTTAGAGTAACCTAGAAAGGAAGAGCAGTTGGACAAAATGAGCAGGAGATTCCATGATGTCTTTCAGGAAAATACTAGAGCAAAGCCACAAAACAGTCGTGAAATGTCATTTGTTTATCACTTCCAGAGTATCTTAATAAATCATCAGCAAAGGCTACTGACTTAGTGCAGAAAACAGATCTTGAACCTTTTTAAGAGAAACTGGTGACTGTTACAAGCCTTTGCGCAGTGTCAAGTAGATCCCCACTTAAGATCTGAGCTGTTTTATTTGTCTGTCCTGGTTACCTGTTTTTCAGTAAGGTTAGGGACTAAATGAGAGCTGGTTGAATGCTGCTGTCAGGTAGTTACTTCTTGAATGTCTTGGAGCTGCTTGTGGCATGTGGTATGTGCTCTTGTCGTAGCTGGGCAACTAAGGGACCTGCCTTCTGGAGAGCATTGGATTTAAGTCTTCCAGCAAACTGCTGTTTCTTGTCTTATTTTCCTGTCTAGAGCTGTATGGTAAAGGCTCATTCTGGTCTCAGGTGAAGTAATAGCAACCATAGCCAGAGCTGCGATGGGGAATTTTAAGCCTTTCCAAGGGGTTAATAGGGAAGATTATATGTTTTCCAGCTGTTGAAATGGCACAGAGGCTGGCACTTCATAAATTCAGGGTTATTAGAACTAGAAAAGACCTATCAATGTGTACATGGCATTATGTCCAGCTTTAGGCTAGTTAAGGTTGGTTTGTTTTCCTCGCATGTTTATTTTTTAAAAAACCTCTTTAGTTTCTTTTCTACAGTATAACAAAACCCTTTAGAATATCCTTTAGAATTCTTCATATTCTGTTTAAATTTATTTTTAAGCAGCCTATTGGCTGATTGGGCCTGAACACATCCTTGTTCACCATCCTAAATATCTCCTCTCTTTGATACTTACATGCTTGCGGTGAGCTTTTGTTCATTCTGTCATGGTTGAAAATGTAGTATGAGGGCTTTACTTAAGAAAGGCTTAATATTTTTAATTATTATGTCCTGTAGCACTTTTCTTCCTGGGGATTTTCTCCTTTTGGTAAGGTTGGTGTAAAGATTAATTACATAGTATCTAGAAATAGTTTTGACCAGTCTGTGCATTTGTAATTTCTGTATTTGTTAATGTTTATTTTGTTGGTCCTTTGCAAATTTTTCTCAGTTTGAAAAGTTTGCCATGTTTTACTCATCACTGGAGAAAGAATTACAGAAGTTTTTAGAGTATTTAGTGACAACACAAATTGTAATCCAGAAATTTTTTCTCCATTGCTTTGAATTTTAATGCTTTCTAACCTCTTTGAAACTTTAATGATTCTATGTTTGCCTAAAGGAATATATTTCAGTATTGTTCCAGCATAAAATTTTAAACGACTTTGCTTGTTTTTACTTAAGACAACAGAAACATGCATTGAGAAAACACCATCTAGTATAACTGACACCAGCCACAGTTGATCTGAACCTGTTAATAATTACTTTGATATTTAAATCCAATTTAGATACATCAAGGAATATCGAGTTTCATGAAATACATAGCACCGGGAATGAACCACCATTACTGCTAATGATCGGATACAGTGATGGAATGCAAGTCTGGAGCATACCTGTAAGTAGAGAGTTCACTTTGCTTCTGTGCCAGAGGCTTGCTTGTTTGTTTGTTTGTAATGTTGTGTTATTACTTTAATATTTTACTTGTAATTTTTCCTATCGAAGTGGAAAGAGTCAATGTTTATCGTCAATGTCATATGGTTTGTATGGAATATGCTTATTAAGATTAATACCGAGCATAGGTCAAATGTGCATTCATGTACCTTCAGATTTGAGGGCTTTTTACAAAACATTTCTCTTTAAGTAAATTTTCAGAGTCAAACTGGGAGTAGTGTTTGACACTATGGGGTAGTTTGTATCCCAGAAAGGACAGAAATCTTTTTAACTTACAGAAATTAGTAAGGGTAGAAGAATATGAAAAGAATTTGTTTGTCCCAGGAATGCAAGTATGACAGTATTAATAGTATTTTACAATCACGTTTGTCATGTACATGATTTGCAATTTTAATTTTATTAAAGTCTATGTGTGCATATGGGTTTGATTTCATGCTGTCATACATACACCCCGCAGTTTGTGTTTCAGAGTGGTTTATGAGCACATGGTCTTAATTTGGGGAATTTCCCCCAAATTTCTTGAAATTACAGAATAAAGTTTAATACAGTAGGTCATAAAATTCTTAACTTAAAAAAAAGAATTGCTCATAACACCTTGTCCTTCAAAATAATGTGGAGAGCATGGAGTTTTTTCCCTTTGTAAAATACATTGGTTTTTTTAGAAACGTGTTTTGGGTTTTTTTTTTTTACTAACTTTTTGGTTAGCTATGTAGGACATGTTTATATACTAGAAGATCAGCATAATAGAAAATAATGTTAATTTGTACATCAAATTGAGTTTCACTGAAGTGTGGGAGAGTTCCCTTTTCCCCTCTTGATTGTATATTGTTAGCTGGAGATAAAAAAAAAGCAAACAGCTGAGCTTCTGCATTTGAAGGATGGTTTAATAGAAATGGAGTCAGACCTAGTATACTTAACTAAATTTCAGTATTTAGTAACTTTTAACTAAAATTTATGAACTTTAACTAAAATTTAGGAACATTGTCACTATAATATAGGAAAATTTATCTAATTGTATGTCCTGAGAAACTGCGTCTAATTCTAATTTTCATGGCTTTTTTTTAGTGGAGTAAAACATACCTTTGGATTAGTTTTGTATTTTGTGAGAGTAAGCACGTGTATGACACAGCAAAGCTAGCTTGCCCACTGTGTTTTTTTTAATTTGGGTTTACAATGGAATGAATTTGAATACTGTGAATGGGTTTATAGTATGCAATTAGTTTTGTACACTGTTTTGAAGACTGATCAGTTTTAAAGGAGCATACAAATCAGGTTATTAAAATGGTTCAAAGGGCTTTGCTTTGGTCTTCGAGGTGTATTACAGAAAACAAACATTAGGTGTCACTAAGATACTGAGCTAAGAGAGGAAATAACAGCTACTGCAATATCAGCAGTTAGAGCACAAGTTGATCAATTAAGATACTGTGAGTAGTCACATAGACTTAAGCTAAAGAATTTTTATAAATCAACTTCCTTTATCCTGCTGAAATGTTCTTACCCAAATGAATGCGTGTTTTCTGACAAATGTGTGGAAACACTTTGGATTGACGTGGGGCTTGCCCTGGCCATAATAGCAGCTTTGTGTCTAGCAGGTTTTTTTTTTTTCTCTGTGTGTGCATGTAGGTAACATGCCCTTGCTTTGTGGTTGGGTGAGAGTTCTGTGCAACCTTTGTAAGTGACTTTCTGTGTCCAGATGAAAGAGTGTCTCTGACAGAGTTATCTGTATCAGTGCCCTTGAGAAATGCTATGCGGGATGGGATCTTACATGTGTAAGGAGAGCGAGAACGGAGTTTCAGTTCTTTGGTACATGGACAGATTACCTCGATGTAACCTGTATTGCAGTAACTGTCTGCATTTTAACTCCATACCGCGTGGTACACTGGAGTAAACATGAAGTTGTTTGTTAGTAAGCTCCATTAAATTAATGAGTTAAACTACTTTTGTTTATCCTGGCTTATGTGTAGCTTACTGCTAGTAGAAGGTAGCTTATACACATTTCCTAGTGGGAAAGAAGGGTTTTCTTTGGGCTTGTGGATGTTTTTTGTTGTTGTTTTTGGTTTTGTGGGTATTTTGTTTGGTTGGTTGGTTTTGTTTTTTCTTCCTTGTGTCTGAATTAGTCACAGATTAGGCCACGAATACCTGATGTTACCTTCTTTTTCAGTATGACAATACCACTGGTATTTTTTTTCTCCATTGTATTTTTTAACTTCATAATTCCTAGATTTTGATAGTATTTAATATTTTAAGAAGAAAAAGAAAAATGAAATTTCAGGACTGCTTCTCTTAGTGTCATTTATTTTGTGCAGAGGTATTTTTAATTAGTGGGGAGGAAGTACAATGAAATGGAAACAATGCCAAATGTGGGAATATTTTACCATCCATCTTGCCAACTGTAGAGATGCTGCATCACTTTGTCAGCCCTTCATTAGTATATTCTTTGAAATTCTGAGACCACATCCAGAGAGGTACAGCTTTGACCTGTGCGATTTGTATGTGTTAATATAATTTCAGTGTTGGAATGGTTCCTTTGTCAAACTCTCATTGGAGAGTTTCTCAGAGTGATGGTCTTTAACATCGATTTTAAATATGTTTTCAGAGCAGGGTTTATATAGCCAACAAATTTGGAGGTAACATAACCTGGGTTTTTTTCCACATTGTTTCTCCACCTCATTTTTTGCTTACTTAATCTGAGTAAAATAAAATCTGGCAGTTATGTGACTGACTTAATATTTAGAGTTTACTTGGCAATACTTTTTTGTGTCCTTTGGTGTTATACAAACCTTTCTTCTTGATCTTGCAGAGTATTTAGCTTGTAATTAAGCAATGTTATTCCGGTTAAGAAAAAAAGCCCAGATCTCTATAGTTTAAAAACCTTTCAATCTGAAAAAACAACAATTTGACGTTTATGTGAAAAGCTACTCAGTAAGGCTATTATCTGTAGCATTGTGCTTTTTATTCGTACAATTGAACCTCTATTCAGCACTTAATAAAGTAATGTGTTGCAGGCAGTCCAGTTTGTGTCTGAGTGATTATGAAGTGTTTATGACAGCTTCTAAGCTGACACTCTCCGTAATGGTGTTACATTGACTTCTAAACACCTTTGCAGTCTGCCTACAGGAGTGTGTGTCTCTTTGCAGTCTGAGTGGTTTCACATTAACATCTCCTTGGAGTAAGATCTTTGACTACAGAAGTGTTACTTGCAAATGGAAGATACCATTAGGGCTGCTTCAAAGGACTGGAATAATGTTTGGACTGCTGGGTGCTGAAGTAACGGCTGGGGTTTTGAAGTGCAGCGTCTGAATCTGTATTGCATAAGAAGCGGAAGGTGTCCATCCAAGCGACTTTTCTTTGATCTTGGTTTTGAAATAGGGGTGGGAAGGTTAAAAGTGTTCTTAAAATATGCCTCGCTAAGTGGGGAGAAATCGGGGAATATACAGAAGTATGACTAGAAGTTCCTATTTGATAATTGTGCTGTGTAGTTTTGTGTTTTATTTGGAATTTGTTTTTCCCTTGTTCCCAGTTTCGTGTTTCAAATACAATTGGAACCAGTTTCTGCCTAATGTGGTTTCCAAGTATCTGTTCTAGATGTTCCTGTTCAAGGAAATGCATGTTGGCTGGTTTTGTGACAGATAATTTTTTTGCCTTGTATGCTGGAAGTTTCAGAAATAGAAAAGTCATCTTAATGATTCATACTACAATTAAAAAAGAGCAGTCAAGTTTGAGTTGAATAAAGTAGGAACTACCAAAGGGAACTTTTAATAACAAATACAGATGTGTATTTAACGAAAAATACTTGAAGGCTGTGGTATAACAACGCTGTCAGAGACCTACGGGATGTGTCAGCCCATGTGGTAGGTGACTTCCGTGTGGAGACCTCTGGAATGCAGAGGACTCATTGGACAAGGATGGCATCACACACTGCTGTTTCTCCACTGCCAGACCTTATATTCCTTTAAATGCTGCTGTCAATAATACCATGATTTTGAAGTTGTTAAAACAGCGGTTGTACAGCAGATGGTGAGTGCATGTGGATGTATAGATGGGTGTATATGGTGGGTCAGACATGCCAGTTCCATTTTGTTTTCTCAACTGTTCATCAAAAGCCCCATCTGCTGGGGTTCACTTTGGTAGTCTTTGTAATTCTTTCTCCTTTAGTTCTTCCCCCTTTTAGTGCTGGGAAAAGGGCTAGTCACTTACCACATAGTAAGCTGCAATTCTTCCTCTGTCCAGACCTCCTCCTGATAGAGGTACCACTGTTAAGGGTTGTATTAGTCACTTGGAAAAATATAGTAATGACCTGACCTAGTAACCCTGAAAAATGTCTAAGGAGTTTACAAAACATCTATGCAAATTGTTTTTTGAAGCTTTGATTTTTTTTCACTGAAGATGCTAGCAATGTGTAAGAAATTTTTTGGTTTTATGCTCATTAAGTGACTGCAGCACTGTTGGAAGGTGTTTTTTTCCAACTCATACCGTACTCTGCACCAGCTGGGAGAAAAACCCATGTGCAACAACCTCTGAAAAGGCTGTGGTGAGATGTATCAGAAGAGTGCAAACAGTATTTCACGTAGCTCATCCTGGCTGGGGTTGAAGCTAAAATGAAAACTCATCAAGGGTGTTAGTATCTGTATTCTACCTGCTTCCAATATTGTCTGTGGTCTTTGTGTAGAAATGAAATTATAAAAACCAATGCAGAACTGTCCCCCAACTTAGAATTTCATAGGGAGCCTATGGCCTGATCATGCTAGAACTCCTCAAAATGTATGACAAAGTGAGAACGTTGAGGAAACTAAACAAAACCATTCCTAAGCTTTTATTATTTTAAAAATTCAATTAGTGTTGTCATAATTTTAAATGGTAGGTGCAATTTCATACTTAACTCAGTCACTAGAGTAGACGTCTGTAACATTCTTTGAGCATCTAAATTCTTATAATCTGTAGATAATTACAGAGATTTGTTTTCAATGAAAAAGCAGACTGTTCAAATTTTTAAACTAAAATGATAAAATTTGTCCTTTTACTTACAGTCCTTCCTTACTCTGTCAGTAGTGAGAAGACTGGTAGTAATCTTTAACCCAGTAAGTTTATATCAAACAATATTTTGTGGTGGTATCCGCCAATTCCCTATTGTCATGTTATAACATCTTATAATACCATCTATATCTTATTTAAAACATATATCAGAATATTAACAAAACCCCAAACTTCCCGGTATCTTCCCTATGTGATGTGACAGTTCATAATATACAAGCAGTTGCCTTTTATATAGTTGCACAGTAGTTTAAACATTGAGTTTCGAACTCAATTTTGTTTGTTTGGTGTATGTTTGACTTCCCGCCCTCCCCCCCCCCCCCCCCCCCCCCCCCCAGTGAAAACCATTTTCTATGGTTGGAAACTATTAGTTATTCTTAGTGTGAACAAAACTTCTTTTGTTCTGTTTTTTTTTAATGGGTGCAAACTGGTATGCTCCAAACAATAAAGCTCTGTCATCAAAAATTAAGCAGTGCTCCAGAGTTCTGGTCTGTCACATTTTAAGCAGTAGCTCAAGATGTCTAAGTGGAGGCGAGAGGAGTTCTTCCTCTTTCAATCTGTCATTATTGGAAGAGAGCAAGGAAGACTTCACTGGGGGCCGGGTTTTGAATTGGCGTGTTCTTTGCTTGCAGCCTTCCATGTAGGTCTGGGGCTTGTGGTTTGGTACCAGGCACTGGGAAAGCTGAACTGCTCCATCAGGCCAGCTTGGAGCCATCATTTTGGATTCACTCTTTCACAGAATGAGTACCTGAAGCTGCTTTTATAGCTTAATATCCAATTCTTAAAACCTGTTTGAAAATATTCTTGGCTTTTGGAATGGGAAAGAAAAACTTTTAAGAGCTTTGAAAGCTGCCACAGGGACTTGCTACTTAGCTGGATCAAATCCAAAAGGGCAGCCACAGCCTAGTTTCTTCACAGGTGCTTTTTGAAGAATTTAGAGCTCTGTTTTCAATTCATGAAGTCTATTTATATTTTGTCTATGCTTATGAGACTGTGTAGCTCAAGGGACTGGTAATGGGATGTGGAGCCTTTTACTCAGACTTGCCAGCCCACATCTCACCCAAACTGGCAGTGACAAAGTTGTTAGCCATTTAGCAATGGGGCTGGGCTTCTGTTAAATGTAGTTCCTTGTCCCACTTCAGTTCCTAGTAGAGTAAGTGTCCCATTCGCAGAAAAGATGGGCTGTCTCAGGAGTGAGATAAGGCTTGCACTGGCAGGAAGATCAGACTGTATCATCTCTCTGCCCTGAAGATGGTGCTTTCAGTTTAAATTGATACATGTGCCCTCAGCAATGGTAATAAAGTTTTATGTTTGATATAGATAAATGAAGGGCATTAGCATTAACCACAGTTAATTCAGAATTTTGTAAGACTGCAAATAGCAGAAGCTTCCACTGGTGGTAGTGTTTAAAAAAAGTTAATTATAAGTCAAAGAAAATCTTGAACTCTAAAGCCCTAATGTATTTTTCAAGTCCAGGCAAACCAGAGGAACAACCAAGCTTTTAATAATTCATGGCATTCAACAAGGTCCGATGCCTTGTATGATCTCCTGTTTCTATAGAAGTTAAGGACACACAACACTTTTCTTAAAGGATTTTTTTTAAAATTATTTTATGGAGCTATAGTAGGTTAAGTATTAGTGTTTTAATCTGATCCATATTGTAGTGTCATGTCCAGATTTTTTGTAAATGTTTTTTATGCCTTTTACTGAATTTGGTTTTTTCTTTGTAAATGAGATGCCAGTGGTTGGGTGGCATCTTGTATTTTCATTACAAAATCTGCAGTGGGGTATGCTCCTTTTTGGGTCCCAGGAGTCGGCAACTGCTAAGTACGTGAGCTGCACAGATGGCTGAAGTTATGTGAACATTTATTTGCATTTTTTCTTAGTTTTACAAAGTTTCCCCTTTCATGGGGGAAAAAATATTCTACACAGACTAAGAGGAGAGGAACTGTTACACAACGGTATTAAATATTACAGTGGTCTCAGAACAGGAGCTAACTACCTATGATCTTGTCTTCGATACTGTCAGATCCTGTGGCTTTGGTTAGTCCATCTAACCTTTCTTTCTGTAATGTCTCCCCAGTATAAAAGGATAAAATAGTTATCTTTCAAATAATAAATATCAATTATTAAAAAGTAAAAGCATTATATGCATGAAAAGAGCTGGGCTGGGATTTACATGCTAGGTGCTGAAGTACAAATTTCATTTACATTTGTACATTTTTAGGCTTTTCTTTGAAAGTCTCAGCTTCAGGTTCTACAGGTCTTGGCATCACAGGCTAAATAAACACGCTCTCTGGAGTTCAGTATATTTAAGAGCAGAAACTGAGTTAAGAAGGTTTGGCCTTCTTGGTGTATCTTACTTTTGGGACTATAACTTTATTTGAAGTAGACTGGAGTTAGAGCTGATGTGCTGGCATAGTTAAAAAGTAGAAGGAGGTGACTGAATTGGGTTGGATTATTTTATGTGAATCACTTCTTCCATACTTTTGTTATGCTAGTTCTTTTCCCTCTTGTTTTCATTCATAGCCGTTGATGTGCATGCACATGTGAAACAGCATTTTCATGATTTGGGGGAAAAAATCTTTAATTGCCAATAATAATAATTCCAAAGCTTTCTATTTTTCTTCTCCATTTTCTCCTTTCCCTTTTCATAGAACCGGTGTGTTCTGATGGATAGAAAATGTGTTGCTGTCTTAATCTTTTTTCATCTCTTTATTATTTTCTCTCTCTTTCTTTATATTTTCTCATTATCTGCTTAGCACTGCTCTACTTTTTTCCAGACTGTCTTTTCCAGATGTTTTTATCTATGTGCTTTTTTTTTTTCATGCTGCACTCCAAACTCATGCTCAGTTAGAAACAATCAGCAAATCTTTACTGAGTTGATCTCTGATCATCGTTCTTTTGTCTTGTATGGAATCTGATCAGCAAGCTCTTCAGAGCAGAGGCCTCTAGCTATCCCTGAGGGAGGATTAAACTTGTTTTGCAAAAGCTGGAGTACTACAGTGTTGTTCAGATGATGCTGCTAGCTGGAGGAGGAGAATCCGCTATGATTGGAACATCTGCCTAATAAAATAAGAGCAGGGTAGACTGAGGGATTAATTCTTATATTGATTACAGTTTTGAAATTGTTGTGTCCATCAGGAATAATTCTGATTGCATCATTAATAGTAGTGTTGATTCATACCAATGTGGAACTGCTAGCTGCCTGCAAATCAAAAATGGCTAGGAGTGTTACTTCCGCACATTTGTGTAGCTCGAATGTTATTCCAGGCATAATATGGAAAAGCAGTAGTTCTCTACATTCTGTGTTTACTTACCATGTATGGAATGATGGGCTACCTCTGTACTGAACAGTGTTTTCAAAGTATGTTTATGAAAGACTTGTGCTTCAATGGGGTAAGTTTCATTTTGCCCACATTATCTAAAGGAATGATAATAAATAATGAGGCTTGGGGTTGAGACCGAAAGTGAGCTAAGAGTTTGAAGAACTATACTTATGATTTGTTAGTCAAACAGTAGTAGAATTTTAACTTTTTGAACGTGTGAGCTGAAGTGCAGAAACAAGTGGGAACAACCATAAAATGACATTTCAAAAAGTTAACTTGTATTTATAGTTTATTGATTCATAAGTACCTTGTTTCAAATTTGTGTTCTCTTCTGGTATTGTAAACTGCTTGTTTGGCAAAACTTTATGACACCACGTTGGCTACGTTCTTAGTCTCATTACGTCTGTTAAGTTGTTGGTTATTTGGAAACGAGCTTTGTAATGTTTGCCATTTTCCTGAAGTTTGACATTCCATATCGGATCCATTACCAGGCAGTTATGAAAATGCATTCTGACTGACCATTTACAGGAAGTCTGGAAAGTCTTCTTAACTACTTCTGATTTAATTTGGTCAAGATTGCCATTAGTGCCAAACTTAATTAGTTTGACACCCTGTTTTTAAACATAGTTTTAACACCTGAAGAATGCGGAATGTACCAATATATCAAATCCTCTGATCTTTTACCACCAGTGTTTGCTATTCTTGATAACTGGCTGCTTAGCATTTTTCTTAGAAGCATGCACTATGTAGAATAAATGCTTATGGTTTGGATTCTTTGAATTTTTGTGAATTTTAATCAGCAGTCAACTTCAAGTCTTGTTTCTTCTAAAACACGTGTAATCATTAATAGTAGGTATTGCTAGTATCTCATTCATGTGGTCCAAGGCGTATGTTTTTAGAGGCAGGCCATATTTATTGCTATAATTTGTGTTATTCAAGACCTCCAAGATATATTCTCATTTAGAGGAATTGTGGATGGTTGCTTAGAAAGGCAATGTCTTACCAGCTTACTTTCTTACCTACGTTTTGTACAATGTCTTTCTACCAACTTTCTTACCTACTAAATCTATATATTTTTATACCTTTTTTTTTTTACATTGTATGTTAATAAGCTGCATGTTTTGCAGATCAGTGGTGAAGCTCAGGAACTCTTTTCTGTCCGCCATGGTCCAGTGCGAGCTGCGCGGATTTTACCAGCTCCACAAATCAGTAAGTATATATAGTTTGTAATTAAGTATAACTTTTTTTTTTTTGCACATCTTTGTCCAAATCACTGCTACAACCTGATACATAGATTTTTCTATTACTTTTAAGTGGTCATCTTCATAATGGCTTTCTACAAGTATTATTTACGTCATTTTTATCTTCCTGCTCTGTAATCCAGCACTTTCTGCAGTTTTATCTTCAGATTTTAGCTTGGATGCTGCTTCTTTTGTAGTTCAGAGGATTTCTAGGAATATTTGTGCTAGAGATCAGTCCAGAGATGTTAAAGATTCCATTTGGAAACACTGATTTTCAGTATATTATTTCTATAAAATAATATTGAAATTGGTTTTTTATACCAAGTTGGTGATTGATAGCAGTAGATGTAAAAATTATCAACATTTATTAAAAACTCCTGTTATGGTGCATCGTAAAGTCTATTAATAATGTGATGCCCTTCTAAACTCTTATACTTAAGGAAGTATGTATCCTTTAAGAAGGATGGTATGTTTTGTTTGGTTTTTTTTAATACCCATCTAGGAGCTGAAACTGAAACAATGTAAGTAAGATAATGCAGGAAGTAGTTGATCTAAGTAATATACTTTGTACAAAGAGTGTCCTTTTCTGATTATTTAAATATTTAATTTTTGAAGAAAATGATCTAAATATTCTACTAGTGCATGCATTAAGTTTAGTAATTGCAGCTTTTAATGAGACTTTTAAAAAAGGCTGCTTTTGCACTCCAGTAAAAGTAACAAGACAATGAAATCTGTTTTTTGGGGTGGCGCTAGCTTCTCATTTGTTCCCCTTCTGCTTATTTTATGTAAACCTTATGCAAACACTTTGACCTTTTTAGTGGTCGAACTTTTATCATCATCCCTTGAGTGCCGATAGGCACCTCCTCTTTGTTACTGCTTTAATACTGTTTTATCAAGTTCTAAGACAAGCTGCTTAGTTTGTTTACCGGGATTGTTTCAGAAATGCTGAGTTAACCTACTGGTAAAGCTTGCTGCAGAATTAAAGCAACTATGCATAAACAAGCAGATCCCTTTAAAAAAGTACACTGTTCAATCTAAACACAAAATCTAATTGCAGACTTCTTAAAGGCCTAAGATCTGTTGGTGTCTTGGCTCATTTTTGGTTTCAGCAACGTTTTGCTTATCTACACTTCCTGTAAGTTCAACTGGCCAAGCTATTCTCTACAGCTGCTGAGTATTCTAGTTTAAATTGGTTGCCATTTTTTGCTTCATGGATGAAAGGAGCGTACTTAGAGGATGATCAAGGCTTCTTTGGATTATGCTGGATTACAAATTTTAGTGGTATATTATGAATTAATTAGTGAACTCGCAAAAATGTAGCCTAAAATCTAATTGTTTAAATTATTAAAAAAATATAATAATTTTGAGTGTTTCAAAGAAAGTAAATTAAGAAAGTTAAAGGTTTAATGGACATATTTTATATTGTCTCAGTGATTTCCTGAGTAGAGAAATATACAAAGTAGTGTACATGTGGCTCTGTAATTCTATTATAGGTTAAAGTAACTTAAAGCAAAATACTTCACAAGCATGTTGTGCCTTTTGTACTGTTTATGGAAACACTGAATAATTCCTGATGAGCTATGTTTTTTCACTGTTATGTATGTCATTAAGTAATGGATGTCTATGCCCGTTCTGCTTTCAAAGGAAAAAAAGGAGAAAGAAGAACCTGTAAGTTCTGCTTTTCTGATAGTAAAATAGTGCTTTCTGATTTTTCAATCTAGTAAGTTACACTGCTTATGAACTCCTTCAAGCAGTTACTTTCTGTGTCTAAATTGCATATATTTAGCATCTGACAATGATAGTTGTTGCATTAGAAAACTATTCAAATTAGCTCCTATTAAATTAAGCCAAACCTTTTAAAAACATGTTTTGGTCTCTTTTTACATGGCTTGGTTTAAATAAATCTTTGATTAAAAGTACATGAATGTATCATTGACCAGTATCTGGAATCAGATAAAAGTAAAGCTGTAATAAGAGGCCTTAGATAACTAACACATGAGCTTTAATGATTCTGAACAAAATAAAAGGAATTTGTAAAGGAGAAGCTGATTACCATCAGTAGGCTCAAACACTATTTTACTGTGTGAAGCTGTAAAAAGGGAATTATTGAAAATAGGACTCTCTTGGTGGATGGATTTGGCACGTTCCTAGAAACAGATCTCAGTTTGTGATAAGAAGCTCATTCCCAGGTGTGAAAGGAAAGCTCATGGTTTTAACTTGGTGACTTTACAGTAGCAGAACTTAATAGTTTGTCAACTATTTTGTTGAAATGCTCTAGTCCTTTGATGTTAGATCCTCTGCTGCATCATGCGCTTCATAGCATAATAAAGCATTGTTTCAAAAGTTATTTCATACAGGTTTATTTCATGCAGGCTTACTGCAAAGGAGGCCTCCCCAAATCTGATTTAGCAGGTTGTAAGTGGTCCTAGTAGCAGGAACATGGTGCAGTATCTGGAGCTGGCCTTGCACGCTGCCAGCTCAGATCTGGTGAGGTTTATTAGTTCAGGCTCTGTGCCATGCTGGAGCAGTTAAATGGCTCCTGGAACTGTTCTGACCTGGCAGCTATACTGCAGCATTCACGCAGGGTTTTGTCTGAGCTGACAAACCAGGCAAGATCTGACCTGGCCCAGTGCTACAGTGCTTTGATGTCTCTGCGTCCGTGGCATGGTTGGTCTGCAGCCCATATAAGATGTCTGTAAAGAATTGAGAGATTTCTGAAAAACGTAGACATTAACTCTTCTCTGTGCACAGAGAATATCTACTGTTGCTTTTGACAGTAGATGCAGCTTTGATTATTTTCTAGAGCTTGCAGTATAAATGGTCTTTTTGGAGGCTGAAGTTTTACACTGTGACCAAGTTTCAGGCTTAAGAGAGGAAGTAAAGTTGCGTAGCTAACATACAGGGTATGAGAACATCTCTGTCTGGATGCTGTCAGTCTTAGGAATAAAAATACAAAGTCCTGGCACTTTGCATGCCACACACTGCATTATCTGCTGAGCCATCTGGTTGGCACAGCTTTTTAACTTGCCTGGCTCTTCTTCACTTTCAAATATGTATGCTGTGATTTGAGTACTTGTATGTATACAGGGGCCCGGTTTGCTGGGCTCTGGATTTTTCTGTCTCTTCAGACAAAACAAGCACACAAAGATGTGTCTGAAGACAAATTGAAGCAACTTTGTGATTATTAGAAGGGAGGAAATATTAAGTGGTAGATACAAAAAAAGCCGGAACTCTGTCAGTTAATTTTAGCTACTTTCCTCTGTGAAGAGGAGTCAACGGTTGGTAACATCATTGTAGTGAATAACAGTGAGAGAACCAAGCAAAACTCAGGGTGTATTATCTCTCTCCATTTTGTGATTTGTGATGCTTTCCCTGGTACTCAAGTTACTCTGTTATTGGGCTTCCTCTCACAAAATACCTAATGGCTCTATTTAGCCACATTGACCTAATTATTCATATTTTTTCTTCAACATGTTTTCTAATTTTTCACCACTTCCTCTACATGATGCTTTCTTATTTTTCTGAGGTAACAGACTGCGTGGATGTGTACATGTAGAATTGAAAAGATACCAAGTTTGAGTCCTGTATATTGTTAAGTATTCTGTCTTAGATATTCCTACATTTGTCTTTTGCTTTTTTCTCTTTGGATTAGCATTTCTGTGATACTTACAGAGACATTAAAAATATTACTTGTTTAGGTTTTCTGTATGTTCTTTGACCTATGAAGTCACAAATAAGAAAGACTGAGAATTCCATATTTTTTTTTTTCTTTTGAACTTCATTTTGAGGTCTATTTCATATTCTGAAATAAATGCTAAGAAAGAATACATTTACATTGGAAGAATGTAATATAGGTTTGCTTTTCTTTTTCCTACAAAATCAGAATATTGTTGCTTTCTGAAGTGAGTTCGTGCTAGTCTCCCATGTTTTATTACTTATCCCAAGTCATTTTACAAAACCTTGGCTACATACCTGCTTTCTGCCTTGTGCTATCCTGTTTATTAAGGTGGGCTTGCATAGTTTAAAAGTCAGTCAAGAAACTAGGAGAAGCTGCAGGAATAGCGTTGTATGTGGTAGTAAAGGGTACACGATGACAGGCTTGTGTGTTGAGGTTTAGATCAGTCATTGTCTGTAAAACCTATTTCCATGTCCCAGCATTATGAAAATAAATTCATCCAGTGAACTGAATTAATTTATTGCCATTTTCTAGATTATGCTGCTTGCAGAAAAGATGATATAATAGTCCTACGTCTTTCAAATAATTTGACTGCTTAGTCAAATTTACTGGTAAGGAAAGGAAAAAAAAAAAGCAAATAAGAAAGGAAATACTTTGGAGGTACTATGTTTAAAACAGCTATGAACCAAAGGAATGTTAAAGATGAAGGGTTGAGAACTAGAATTAACATGAAAAGGTAAAATTAATTGGAACACAGAGTAGTTTTGCATTTGAAAATCTAAAACTGTTGAAAGCTTAAATTTTGCAGCAGATTTATCTCTACTGCTTACATCTTTGATGTTGGTAAAATAAATTTGAACCTCAAAGCTGAGTCAGCTTTATGTGCAGGTATACTGAAGAGAACTCTAATATTTAGGTTGCTTTCTAAGGGAAGGCAGATGTGAGTTTTGTATGTTTTCAACCACTTGGGTGGCTTAGTGGTTTTAAGTCCCTGAAGGCCAAAAATAATTGCATAGCATGTATGATAGGGGAGCTAGCCCTACAAGCTGAACAAGCAGTAGCAGTTGGTAGATTTGGGTTGGTGTGAGTTGGTCCTGCAGGTGTGCATTTAAGTTTTGGTGTTTTGTAACTGTTATGTGGGTTGTTCTGGTATAATGAACGTTAATGTGTATGGATTATAGAAATTACAGAACAGAATTCTCAAGCATAACAAGTAAGCCTTTTATAGATATTACAGGAAAGAATTTTGGAGCATGACATTTCAAAATGCTAATTTCTTTGAAGCTGTGTGGACTGACCTGTATGCCATCATTTCAATTCTAGCCACATCATGTCAGTGCTTTAGACCAATACACCTTAAGCTTTCACCATCTTCACTGATATCTTAAGAGGTCTTTTGAAGATTCAATCAAAATACTTCTGTCTTCAATTAATGTGTGACTCCAGAATCATTAATCTCTAGCAGATGTTTCAAGGTCATCTTTTTTTTTTTTTTCTTCATATAGAACCTATGTAATTACCAGAGAATAAAACTATGGTGCTGTGCAGGAAATACAACTTTCTATAAAGATGCATAGCTCTGTCTGACAGAACTGCCAAGATAATGTTCTGCAGCCACCGTTGCTTCTTGCAACATTGCTGTCTGATCTCAGAAATAGGAGGGTGGAGTGGGCTAAGGAGGCAGTAGCTACGGAAATCAGCTGGTGTTGAAGGGTGTTCTAGTGTGCTAACTTTTGGTATGATGCAGGTACTGGAGAGGGACTTTGAAACTTGAAATGTCTGGGTGATGCTGGGAGTGAAGGGAGATAGAATAATGTGATGTTCATGGTCTATATATGTATAAAGGACCACCTGAAGTTCTGGGATGAGGACAGCAGTGGCAGTGCCATTGATCAGGCACAATATTGAGTAAAGCAGTTGCAGCTTATCTGTGCAGGAAATGGAGCATTTATAGATGCTACCCTGAAGCTGAGCAAAGAATTCACACACTATTTTTAGGACTTACTTGAGCTTTTTCACTTCTGTTTCAAGTAGCATGTGCTTTTTTGCATTTGTGTTCAATAACAAAGCAGAACAAAATGCTACTGATTAAGAAATGTTAAGAAAAATCATTATTTTCTTTTTTTCCACTGGAAAGAAGCAGCAAGATAGGGAGGGATAACAATATGTAGTATATGCCTAATGCATTTCCAGATACTGGTTGGCTGCTGTGCTGATGTGGGGCAGGACCACAAATGCAACACAATTTTCAAGTAACAGATAAAAATAAGAGGGGTCTAGTTGAACAGGAGGTACACTGCGTTATTAAATGGCTGTGATGGAATTTGATCAGTGGAATTACATACTGGAAAAATATACTCCATCGTGCATATATGCCATTGCTAAATAGGTCAGAAGCTGACGTTTATATGGTGCATTTCTTACTGAAGGGAAATGAGGGTCCTTTTCATAGTTTTGAGTAGCTTTTGAGTTCCTATGGAAATCACTGGGTTTTCATTTTTATTCTTCAAAAGGGTGTGCTGCTGCTGCTGTTGCTGTTACTATTATTATTGGCATTATTGAGAGGCCTTACTAGGCCCAGGAGATACCTATTCACAGTTTCATCAGTACAGTACATAAGCTGCTTTGAGCTTATGTGTGGATAACCTTTTGACTTCATAAAGTTCTAAATGTTGATTTGTATGAAATTTCATTTAGCCACAGATTTTTTTTTTCAATTTTAAGTGTACTAACTGGGTTTAGATTTTTTTAAAATAACATATATCATTTAGCTAAATGGAGCTGTAGATAAGGTGGTGCCTTGTTGGCAGGAAGGGCAGTTTTCATTACTTTAATTGTGTGATTTGTCAGGATTTTCAGCTTTTTATAAATGCTGTAGTGTTATATGACAGAATTAAAAGGATTTAGAATAGAAGGAGTTTAAGAAAAAGACTTTGCAACAGGATTTCAATACTCTTTGTATCTGAGGGATTTAGCTAGCTGTTTTTCATTTCAATCATCCTGCTGCATTTTGTTAAACACTGTGTGTGGAGCAGGTGTGTACAACGTCAGTATATCGCACATGCAAATAAACACAATTTTACAAATAAAAATTAATCTGCCATAACTTGGAGGATTAAATCCCAGGGCAGAACTAGAAAGGGTTGCTGACTCCATTAAGCATTGCAGAGAACAGCACATGTCGCTTTTTGCAATCTCATGAATGGGACCGCTATTAACCTGATTTAATACCCTGCAGAGTCCTCAAAATAATGATCTTGTTCTACAATATTAATATTTACATTCTGAAAGTATATATTTGAAGTAGCAAATGGATATTATTATTTTTTTTAAATGAAGGCCTCAATCATTACAGACTGAAATCAGAAGTTTAAGCACCTATTGTATAAATTTCGCAAATCTGTACTGTGGGTATTAAAAACTGGTATTCCTTTTGATATTGTGCTGTTGTTTCCCTTTACTCCTCACCACCTTTCTTCTCCTTGCGCCCCCTTCCTTGTTGTTAAACTTAGAACTAGACCATAAAGAAACATATGAATTCATGTCCTGATATATCCTCGTGGGGAAAAAGAAAAAAAAAAAAGAAAATACAGTTAAATACTTAAGGTAAAATCCTGGCTCTGCTTAAATCAATGTCGGAACTCCTAGTAGTCAGCATTTCACCGTTAATGCTGAGAGACTAGCTAAGTGAACAGAAACAAATGGAGTTCATCTGTTACTTGTACTGAAGAAAACAAATTGGTTGCCAGGTTCAGACTATAGGTTTCATTTATCAATTTACAGGTCAGTACATACAGTACAGGTATGACTCATAAAAGACCTTGGAATAATAGGAATAAAAGGAAAATACATTTGGAGCTACTTGTAAAGCTATTGTTGATGGTGAAATTATTGACGTGACCCATTTGATGTTATAAATACCCAAATGTGTAGGAGGGAAGACTTATCCTTGTACGGATGAGAGTACTGAACAGTTTTTGTTACAAATTAATTGCAGGTACCTGAGTTATTAATAATTAACAGAGTCTGTTATGTGAAAATTTATATTGTTAATTGTTGTGCCTTTCTGAATAATTGATTTAGTGCAGCACACCAGTATTTGTGAATTAAATTTTGAACAGACTATATCACTAATATTCTTTATAGATCAAAGGGTTTGGTGTACACTGGAGAAAAAAAATAAAATTCCATTATTCACCACACACATGCATAACTATAGATAGATAATTAAAAAGGCAAAGGTTGAAAGAAAACAGAGGAAATTTAGTAGTGGTGGTGGTAGTGGTTTTTCTGTTATTTAAATTGGGTAGAAGCATACATTGAAATTCAGTAAAATGTTCACAAAGTAGAAGAGAGATTTTTGACTCAATTTTAGTTTTATTTCTGTTTACATAGCAATAAGGTGAAGTTTTAAAAACCTTTAAAATACAATTTAAAAAGTGTGGTGTATTTAACAATTTCATGGTTCTGGAGTGAAGGTGTGACTGCACTTTGGCAAGACAAAGGACTGGTTTTAATTGCCTAGCTCTGGTGCCAGCAGTGGCGGCACACATGGACCCCTGGGCAGGCAGAACTATCTCAGCGGCTGAACTGGAGCAGAGGACAAGCCCATGCCAAACTACTGCTGGCGCTATGCTGGTTGTTGGTGAAGCTAATCTTAAAAGTAGATTAAAAACACTGAAAAGTGTTCTCACTTTGAGTGAACAAGTAGGCATACCCTGAGTCTTGCTGGAAGTTGCTGGAGATTGCTTTCTTAGAGACTTAAATCGCATGGTGGCAAAACTTACTAAAGACTAATTTCATCTTGTATTTTCTTAGGTGCAGGGCATGGGCTGTAAGCATGGCCGTGCTTTGGGAAAACACCGGCAGCCCCCCTTGTCACGTGCTAAAGAGTGGCTGCTCTTAAGCTGCGCTCTTACAGCTGATGCTGTTATACTCCATTTATACCTCAGTAGTAGAAATTGGAAACCAATGTATGAAACCCATGCAGAGCTGATGACAGCCTTATTACAGACAGCTTTTATAAAACAATGAAAAATCAGCAAGCGTTAGTTGTTACAGTTACTGAATCCTTAACCCCAACTGAAATTAATAGAAAATAACTCCAAAATCCTGACCAGATTTTGCTACTTGTTACTCATTGACATCTCTTTCAAAAACAGTTCTTCTGGTGTTCATGACTCTGACTGTTATTTTCATTTTTATCACTAATCTTGTACAGGCTAAGAGTTGTATTATGTATCCAATATCCTTCCAATATGTTGAGCCCCCACAGCATACACACCTGTATTTTGAAAAGTAACACAAAGTGTAGATAGTGAATTGCTTTTTCTTGTTTTCCCTCTTATTAGGTGCTCAGAAATGTGATAATTTTTCTGAGAAGCGGCCTCTTCTTGGTGTGTGCAAAAGCATCGGATCTTCTGGGTAAGAACGTTTTTTGTGAATAAAGTCTTACGTATAAAATGTAATATAATCTAAAAACCCCCAGTAGATGACATTTTTAAAGCTCTATTCCCATTTTGCTCATGGGATGACGCTGTGAAGTGCTCTTCAAGTTTGGGGTTTTTTCAGTGTGTCAGCACACATTTGCCTATGACTTAAGCTTTTTTAAAAGGAATAAAAAATAGAGACTCTTGATATAAAATAGATGAAGTATTTTACGTTTATTTTGCTCTCAGTGTGATCATGATTTTATGATTAGCCTTTTCAGATATTAATTCTGGACAGATTTATTACTGAGAAGTGTCTAAAGCAGTCACTGTGTCTTAAAAAGTAATTAAAGATGCTTTCAACCAGCAGTCATATACCAAATGAATTGCAAGCACCAAGCAATTTCATTGTTACAGCCGCTCACTGTTTATTAACAAAATACATGTTAAACCTAATTCTTTGAGTTAGAAAAATAGCTTAACACACTTGTCCTCTGTGGACAGTATTGTTCTATCACTCATCTTATAAAAGAGGACCTTAAGATATTTTATGTGTGTTTGATATGTTAATTCAGACAATGCGAATGATTTATAGCTATATCTACAGGAAAATATTTGCTTTTCGAGGGTAATCCTCTACACAAGCGAATCAAAGCGTAAACAGTTGATGTAAAACTTCTTACAGTAGTAAGCCTAATCCTGTGCTGCACCTTTTTCAATTAAGTATTTAATTACTCTGGGTGTGGAGGCAGACTATCAAGTCTGTAAATTTCTCTGTATGTATTGTTACTGTGTTGAAGTAGAATATTAATGTTAGCTGACTTAAATGTTGAAAAGAAAAAACATGTAGGGCAGAGAACTGAAATGTGTTTCTATTGATTTTTTTTTTTTTACAACTTGCAAAACTATTTGTGGTGACTTTTCTCCTTTTTCCCCAGCTCTGTAAGTGTATGTAACCTCATGAATAACTTTTTCTAAATAAGAGTTCATGTAACCAGAGATGCAATTAGTGCTCTTGCAGGAGTTTCTGTCTTAATCTAAACAGTGTATTTATTTATGTAAAGGATATGTTGGATGGAAAAAAACTTACCTCAACTTCTAAAGCAAGGGTATGAAGGAATCTGAGAAATGAACAAACTATAAAGATTATTATTTTCAGTTTTTTATTGTATTCCTCAGTTAATGAAAATTAATTCAAAGATTACTGCTAGTTTCTGCTTTTTTACAAAAAAAGCTCATACGTTTTCAGAATGAATGGATAGGTTTGTGTTACTACTTATCAGTAGTTAAATAGCTACAAATAGAAGATTTTTAAATCGGGCTTTCCCGTGACCAGAAGACTGACTAGCACATCATTAAAAAAAGGGACTGTGCCACAAGCTCTCGCTTACCCTTTTAATAAAGCACTAGTTTGCTCATGGTGGTAAACCTTAACAGAAAATTCTGAAACACTTTCTTTCTACCTTTACTGTTCATTGCAATTTATTTTTGAAAGAGTTCTTACAAATTACCTATTTTGTCAGTAGCTTTCTGGTTAAGAGTTCTTTGATAGTTTGCCCTCAACTGGAGTCACACTCCTTTTAAATTGGCTCAAGTGTCGCACTTGTTTTTTCTTCAGTTACATTCATAGATCATTTGATTACATTTCTATAATGACTGTTATGCATAAAAAAGAACCTGTGTAGAACACTAAAATAGCTGTGTTACAAATGGCCTCTGAACCTGAATCACAATTATAGTTCTGTTTTTAATTTGAATTTTTTTGCTTAACATTGTTTCCTGTATATCTTAATGGTTGTGGACAGATGAAACACCTTGTTTAATCATATCTGAAGAAAATACTACATTTATTCTAGAGCGTTTATTCTAAAGTGCTTGATATTTTCACTACAGTCATCTCCTCACCTACTCTGGAGATTGTTGGCTATGGCATGAAATACTGCAGCTGTCAGCATGCTACAACGAAAGGGCAGGTAATAGGGAGCCTATTCTGCCTACTGAAACGGCAGGAGAAATAATTGGTGAAATGAGGTAGCACTGACACTAAAATACTTCCCATTGAGCAGAAAGGTAAACAGAGGGCCTAAAAGACTGAATGATTTTCTGAAAAGCAACTAGTTCAAAACAAACCCAGGAGTGAAATCCAGTCTTCCAACACACAGTCTGTTATGCTGATACATTAAACTGGTAGAGATTGGACATGGTTCTGACAACAGCACTAGTGTCCTTACCTTTGCAAGACGTCATCTCAAAAGGAAACAATTCCATCACTACAGCCTCCCTGCTCTTGTACCCATCCTCACTGGGACACCAGGTTGTCACTTTTTTAGAGGAGAAGTGCGTGACCTGAAGTGCTTCTGCTACTTCCAACAGTCCTCTGGGTTTCTCCGATTCAGATTTTACCCAGGTGATTGTCTAAAAATCTGTCAGAATCATTACCAAGGAGAATGATTCTGGGGCAAAAGAAGTTTGATCTCTTCAGCCTTGATGATCATTTGCATTTTCCTTAGCAATTCTTCAGAATTTCTGATTTATGGTTGCTCTGCTCAAATTTGTGACAATTATTACTCTTTTTTTGGAACATCCCCAGTAATTTTGACATTTCCAAATAAGGTGGGATTTTTTGTTTTCTGTTTATTAATAAATAAGGGGTATGGTTAACATTTTGGAAGATCTGGTGGCTGACACCATGACTTATTGTTGAGGAATATTTCTGGACCCTGCTGTGTCTGGAGGCAGTACTCTAAATTCTTTTCCCTGGCAATCAT
Source organism: Falco naumanni (assembly GCF_017639655.2). Classification (NCBI taxonomy): domain Eukaryota; kingdom Metazoa; phylum Chordata; class Aves; order Falconiformes; family Falconidae; genus Falco; species Falco naumanni. The sequence goes on along the minus strand of NC_054054.1, from coordinate 110,290,626 downwards.
TTATATAGAATCTATTTTCAGCAGCTCTTCTAGAAAGTACTTTGGAGTTGTTAATTTTTTTGGATGGAAGGTGAAGAATAAATGTATTTTGCACCTGACCTGTGATAAAACCTCAGTAGGTTATTAACTCTTCATTACAGTTTAGGAGTTGCTGTAAATTATCGCATGCTATTCTTGATCATAAGAAAACATGTTAGAACTATTACTTATATGTAATATATACTGTAATACATACATATATAGATTTTTAAACGTATATGTTAGAACTATATGATAGGTGAGTGATTCTACTTACAAATATGTGGATATTCTTCATGATTTTATGGTTCTGTATGTGTGTTCAAATGCATAAATTTTTTTGAGAAATTTGAATTCAGCAGATATCAAAATGTCATGAGCAAGTTTTAAGTGTTAAAGATGCTGAACCATTGAAGGAATACAGATCTGATAAAATATAGTTTTTATCTAGATCCACTGCACTGTCATTTAATCGTATTTTATCTTTCAGGTCTGTATGAATGAGATACTGACACATTCAAGTTAGGAGCTGGGATTTCCTGGTTCTGACCACTAGTCTGCATTAGTGGTTACCATCAGGAAATTCTTCTCTTTTCCTTTAGCTGTAAAGTAAATACACTATAATGAGGGAAATATGATAAAAAGGTATTATTTTTAATGTAGAACATTTATCAATCTGGAATCCAAAGAATTTTCAAGTAGTCATGAACTAATAACTTAAAAAGTATCATTTATATTGAATAATTTCAGTATTTTTAGCTGTCTGTCTAATGTGCCATGTACTTTAATAGTAAGAATTTAATGAGTAATTTTGTGTCTGATAAGATGCTAGGACTTCTTTCCTTCATTATGGAACAAAGATAGTTATAAAAATAATTAATGCAAAATAATGTTCGCCTAAAATGAATATTTAGATTTATGTTTCATTCCTGAAAATATTTTTGTTGTCATTTGCACAGTGAAAGGTCTCTTTGGTAACTTAGTAATACAATAGTTTACCACGAAGATCCCCTAATATTTTACGGAATGACAGATTTTTGACAGGTCTAAAAATATCTTATTAATTTTTGGTATGTCTCCCACAGATTTAACAATGTATTTACTTAGAAATCAACTTCTGGGTAATTTGGTGTGGGGGTTGCATCTCTTTTGTAATGTAATCTAATACCGTAGTCGTTGAAATAATATATAACTGATAAAACATACGTACCTTTGAATATCAGTATTAAGATCTTAAGGTTAAGTTTAATATTTCTTAATTTTAGATTTTAAACGCTTTGTGGAACCTGCCTTAAAAAAAATTTACTGCTTCTAAAACTTCAAACTTGGCACTTTGAAACTAATACCTGGCATGTGCTTTATGTAAAAATTCTGTAGAGAGCTATGCAGCACCAATCTTAATCCTTGTATTCCCCTCAATGAGTATTTTACCAGGGGAGATTAAATTTGTGTTTTCTCAACTTTTCCCTTGTATCTGAGTTTCTGACTAGGTTTTGGTACACACATTTTTGTATTTTAAAAGTCAAATTTTCCATCTAGTAAAACAACTGAAATGTGTAGCATGGGGGTTGGACTAGGCGATCTTTAAAGGACCCCTTCCAACCCAAACCATTCCATGATTCACTATATAATCTTTTCAAAACAATAGTTTTAGAACCCCCGAAGAAGGATGCAGTCTTGACACTTAAATGGGAAACAGATTGTGTTTTTTGGCTGATACTACTGTACTAGTTTAGATGTTGGTTCAGTCAACTTCAGTCTTAGATTACAAGATTTGCAAATTAAAGGAAAACCAAAAAGGAACATTTGCAAATTTTGTGGAGATTTGTAGAGGCATGCTTACTTTGTTCATGGTGATAAGATAAATAAATCTTTGTACCAAAACCCAACAGTTCATTTTGTGTGTGTATCAGTTAATGAATTTTTTAGGTGGCGAAACATCAATCTGTAAATTGAGAGAATTCCACCACCACCGCCACCCCTGGCAAAACAACAACAAAAAGTAGTGGTGGCCGCAAAACTTCATGGCAGACCTAGTGAATGTGTGATGTTTGGAGCTACTCAGTTTAAAGATAATTGGGTGAGACCAATTGCATGAAATGGAAATATCTTCCTGTTTTCCACGTATGGGTTGTTGAAACCATAGTTTGGAACCTACTGGATCTGTAGAACACCTTCAAATACACCAAAATACATGCTTTTTGTTCTCCTTGAATTTAAATGTACTGATACCTTTAATTTAAGTAAATGCTTCATATTAGCTAATTGAGAACTTTGAGGGGAAATTGACCAGTATAATTTTGGTTTATTTTAGATTATTAAGAAAGAAGACATGGTTTAGAGAGTGATTCCAGATTTGCCTTTCAGTAGATGATATAGGTTACAAGAAAGCTAACAAAATAGAGCTGACTGTGCCAGTAGGAAAAAAAACCCAAAAGGCACGTATGTAGGTGCAGAGAAAAGGAGAGGGGAGCAGGGAAGACAGAGATGAATAACTGCAGCATCCTACATATGAAACCACCTCTCCTGAGTACAGAATGTTTTAAATTCTTTAAACCCCAGTATCTACCTTTCCTCAAATGCCAAGTGTTCTGATGACTCAAGTGTTTACCCCATTGTGCTTAATTATGAGTTACCAAACTTTGTTGCTACTCTGAATTTTTTCTTTTGTTTTTCTTTTTGTTTTCCTTATTAGCTAAGCAGTTTATTATACATAGGGGACAAAATCCTTGTAGTGAAATGCATACCAGTCTTGGTAATGAATTATATCAGTAGAGCTGTGGTTTTACAGCAGGTTAGGCTTTAGACTATAGCTCTGTGATTGACTGACGAGCAGCAAAGAGAGCTTAAAATTCCTACTCACCTGTGCTTGTGCCGCTGCCTCTGCGCTTCTGCTTTCTGCATCCCTGGGCTGCATCACTTCGGTTGGTTGTAGAACCATACAGAAAAGGAGATGAGAGAAATAATCAAAGTAAAAAAATAATGCTCCAATTTTGTTTTTTAATGCTATGGATTATTTCAGTCACCTGGCTTACAAACAATTGCATGCAAAATTGCAAGGTGCAGCTGACAACGTAGTTGATTGTAGCATGAAGGTGGGAATGAGCACAGAGGATGGAATTTCCTAGGTTAGCTTTGCTGCTAAAGCTGGTGAACTGTTGTCTCACTTACTTGCTATAATGCTTTATTCTGTTGCCCATCCCTCTTTCAACAGAGCAAAACAAAGAAGGTAGAAATCCTGTAAGTGATTTGTTCCAGCAACCATGTTTCTGGATAGCAGTATTTCATCTTTTGTTAGTGAATCATTCAGGAGGAGATGGGGGTGGGGTGGGGTAAAATCTTGAATATCTTTTTGAAATGCAACCCAGATCTCTAAGCCAGCCTTACAAAAAGTATTTGACACTTTGGTACACGTTTTGTCCAAATAGCCAAATATAGATGCATAAAAGCTTAGGAATGTATGAAATTCTTATGTAGGCATGTATGATAATCAGATAACTATACAAGGTATAGCTAATTGAAAGATCAGTTACAGAAGATTAAAAAGTAAGTGCTTGAGGCTAGTAGACTTTCCAACCTTCTACATTATGGAGAGTAAAGGACCTCAGTCAGTAACCTATGCAGCCAGCCTGTGGCATGTGTTAGGTTTCTAGCATGTATTTTTAGAAAGACATGTGAATTTAATGATGTCAAGTGATGGAAAATTTTGGATGACTTGAAGAATTGGATGGAGATCATTTAAGGGCATAAGAAGCAAGAGGTCATCTTTTTTAATCATAGGAGGAGAAAGGAAATAAGGGCAAGTTAAAGAAAGAGGAGTGGTTGGAGCAAACAAAATGTGTATCTTTGGCTAGCCAGCATTTTTTTCCCCCTGCTGATCAGTTTACATGGCAGCAGACTTTCAGGAAGCATGCTTTATTAACATCGCTACTGTAGATTAAAACTTACTAACTTTAACACAAGTTTAACTCGGGAATGTGTTTGTAGGAATGTTAAGGTTTAGGTAGAAAGCAGCTTTACACAAGTAAGAATAGAAGCAATGCAATTAAAGCATTATATTTTCTCACATCAGTATTGGAAAATCACACGACCCAGTTCCTTATCTGGCAAAGTAATTAGTTAATGCTAGAATCCAGTGCCCAGTTCTAAGCATATGTGGCTGTTAATATTTAAAATTAGCTAGCTGTGAAATGATTTGTCAGAGGCAAATAGCAAAGCCTTCTGGAAGGATCACCCAAGAGAAGGAAATTAGCAATGACGAATGAAGTTCTTGTTCACAGTTCTCACGCTGCTCAGAGTAACTCTCCCTGAAATATTTTTACTGGAATGCTGTTGCAAATGCAGTGGTTATGCCATGGACTCACCTGGCTAAGCCAGAGACTGAATATGCAGTTGAGTGTATAAAGGGTGTATCCACTTAAGATTAAATACGGCGTGTTTTTTTCATATCACACATAAAAATGGGTTGGACAGATGGTTATGATTTTCCATTGTATTGGACATCATGAAATAGGTTTCATGAAGTTCATTAAATATTTGTGGTCTTTTATTGAGGACTACACAAAATTCAGTCATAGTTTCAATCCCTAGCCTTAGTTTTTGAAGACGTTGTGGACGTATAAGTTTAAATTTCTAGAAAGGAAACTTAATTGTTTTTGTTCTAAAAAGTATAGTAGAATATTTTAAGTTGGGTAAAGCTCACACGTTTCTGTTATCTTTGAAGGATTCTGTCCCAAAGGCTCTTGTACTGTTGCAAAACTGTAAAAGATCATTAACTGCAAAGTGTGCCATCCAGTCAACTGCCTTACAAAGATATCCTTCCGTTCTAGCAGATGACTATTATCCTCTCTGGTTATTGCAGGAGAAATCAGTTTAATCTTAACAGGTTGTGTGGTAGCTTTTAAGATTCTGAGAGGTGCAACCCCTGAATAAAGTAGTTTCAATTCCTTTTAGCGATTTGATTGTTGTGTTAGGTGCTAAAGATATTAGTGTTCTTCATCTTAAAAAGAGCTCTTTGAATCCTAGAATTTTTTCTTGTAACTTATTTCTAAAATTATATCCATGTCCTTCCATTATTTTTGCAATGTTGAAGTAATGTTTACTGGTATTTCTGTATGTGTTCTCACAGATTAAAATTTTTGGAGACATGGCTTTAATGGAATAAAGTAGTGTTTCTACTTGTAAATACCGAGGGTAGGAAAGAGCTGTTGTTCTTCTGATATACCAGGTATTTGTCTGAGTGAACTATAGTAAGAAATAATCTTTGAACTATAATGAACTGTTAATCTTGGATCAGAATTGGAAGGAAGAAAATGAGTATTAGGGGTCAAACTTTGACCAGTTGGTGAGAACCATGGGTAGTTTTGACCTTCTAAAGCTTTGATTTATTAAGCTGTAAAAAGATAAACCTTTTCTAAGTGATCCTTGGGATAGTGTGGACGTTTGGGAGAGCAGATTTCCGAGCCGAGGCATAGTTTCATTTTACTGCTGTTCCAACCCCCCGTGCGTGTAATGATACGGGGAGGAGATGGAGGGAAGGAAGTAGCCGTTTGCTAAATGCATAGCCAGACGAAACCAGCTGTAGCACATACCTTCCTTGAGTAACTTGTCAAAAGAAGCACTACAGGGAAAAGATAATGCACAGCGCCATTACAGGCAAAGCTGCTGGTTCCAGGGCCACTTTAAATTCCACTTTAAATTATTAAATACTGTAAACGCTATAAACTTAATTAGAAGAGGAACAAACTCTACAAAGATAAATGTGTTTTCAATATGTTTCTCAGGGAGGGTACAGTAGAAACCAGTGAATGAGAGGAAATTTATTTCTGGCAGCACTCTAGACATGGAACTGTGGTTGAACTTTTTACCCTAATTACGTCCCCACTAATGCCTGCAGCGGTCTGGAATCAAAGTGGCCCTTCAGGCCCTGGAAAGTCTCTGATGTGGCGAGCGTTTGTTGTGTGATGAGGGTTACTTAAGAAAAAACGGAATATTGTGACAGGATTTTTCAAAATTTCTCAGTTACCACCCACCTCACTTGTTGCCTACAAAAATAGAGTAATTGTTTGCATCTGTGTGTTTTTGTCTGTCTTAGAAATAACTGTTATAAATCAATGTGACAGACCCAGAGAACACTTGAGGATTATATTTTCTTTTCTTATATGTGTTAGGGTTATTTCTATGTTATATACTGTAAGAGGGATTTAAAGTATGTTGAAAAATAGTTAGAAATCTCAGGAATATTTAAGTTGTTCTCTTTTTTCTGAGGATACTAACACCATCAGATATTCAGTTCTCAATCAATTCAAAGAAGATGCTATTTAATATGTTTTTTCCTATATGATGGCTGTCACTTCATGTGCGTAGCTTGAGCAGCTAATTGCAAACTGCATTAAGGTACAGCCCTTGTATCTCTATTGTTACACAATTGCTGCCACTTGAGTGATTCACTACAACTTGGCGGTATTTGAACTTTGCATCTGTTACTAAATACTGTTTTCTGTTGCACAGTGGTCTCTCTGGAGTCCTCTTTGCCCTTTTTCTTTTCTTTCCTTCCTTCAATAATATTTAATATACAGAGGAAATACCAAGGGAGTTTGCTGAGCTCAGGCATTCATGTATGGATTAGATTCTGTTACATCTCTGAAATACAGAAAAAGACAATTAAAACACCATAAGTGGAATCCATTAAAAAAATTCAGATATAATTTTTTTCTTTCCTTTAGTTCTGATCTGTTTTTTTGAAGCAGAATGAATATATTTTGGTAGCTTTAAACTCTTAAATCTACAGATAATTTAGAATGCATAATGCAGTACGTTTTCATCAGTAATTCAAAATAAAGGTTTAGAAGACTCCTTCTTTGTGACAAGCTGTAAGGCATGTTCTTCAAAAAAGATCTTGCTTAATCCCCTCTTTCTTTACGTTCTGGCTACATGATATCTTCAGAATATCACCTGAGGAGACCCCTTACTGCATTTTTGGATGGTTGTTCACTAACTTGTTTTTTAAATTAATTGTGATTTAAATTATTAATAGAATATTTGCACAGTATAATTATATCATTTTACAGATGAGGCATTAATAGAATAACACTAAATGTTTAATCAGTTTTGCCTGCACAATGTGAAGGGCCGTATCTCCCATTTCAGCATCTGCTCTATTAGGTGACTGTCTCTGTGGTGAGAATGCAGTTACAGTCTGTGTGCCTTTCCTTAGGAATTGTAAGTCCTCCTGGAAAGACCAGCCACGTTTAACTATGAAATTCCTCCAAAGTTTATGAAAAGTAATCTAGTAAAGGAGGTGGCCATATCAGTGGCTTCACTGAGAGAAAGGCTTTAACATAAGCTAACACTTTTTTTGATGTTAAGCGATTCATATAGGATCTCAATTTTAAGGCTAGTTTAAAGGAAAGCAGGCTATTCGATTTGCTATTCACAGGGCTCCTTGTTCAGAGTAATTCTTTTCAGGTGCTATTTCATAAGTCCAAACCAACTTTCAGTGAGTTCAGTTACAGTGAAAATTCTGCACGTTTCTAGAACGTGATCTGCTGTGTCAAGTCATAAAGTAAATCAAGATGTAAGAACATATAATTAATGGGCACTTGTGAAAATGTTTGCCTACCTGGTGTGACCAGAACCTCATAGAGACTTTGTTGTTCACAGCACTTTAAGTGCTTTAACCATAAGATCTAAGCTTATCTCTGCTTGACTTCAGTCATATGTACTCTAAAACCCTCTAATTCTTTCTTGGAAATGGGATTGTTTCCAAGCGTCTCAAAAACTGTAATTTGAGCCATATACTAGCATATAAACAATTAAGGTTTAGTAGACTCATAAGCAACTGAAAGATGTCTTATAATTATTGCTGTCATGCAATTTGAGGCAGAGGCTACTTAATACAAAGGTGATGAAGTGTTGCACAATCCCATTAGTTTCTGCTTATGTTGTTAATGACACCAACAGCAAACCTATTTTAGATAAAACAGGTTGGTACATGGTTTTGTGTTTAATGTTGAATCCAAAAAGTGGTTTTGCATGGGGGTTGGGATGGCGGGGCAGGCAGGCGTGGAGCTGCTTGCTTAATTTGGCCTTTGTTGGTAGTGATTACATGGGAGATGAGGAGATGCCAACAGGCCTGTCAGAGCCGTGAGTCATAAGGTAAAGCACAGAAAAGAAAAAGGAAATCTGAAATCTAAAGAAATTTGTTACAAGAATCAACAGGAGAAAAATATTTGGTCCTTCATAATACTTTCAGCATGTTAACAGTTGCAATTAAAGATGCCTTTTAAATACTCATTATTAAATACTCAGTCACACACAAGCTGGGGTATTTAACATATGCATATTGCAGAGGAACATGACGCTTTGACAAGAGCTGAGCAAAGATTTGGTCTGTGTTTTTGAAGAAGCTTTGTAGTGCACTTTAGACAGATGAGTTCTGTTGACTGGCAGATTGTTTTTAGGTTTTGGTAGAATTCTTTGTTAAATGTAACCAATAATGACTCAAATATATACCATTAGTGTACATGTGCTGCAGGAATCACCTGCCATCTATATTAACTATGCTATCATCTGATATGCCATCGATCAGAAAGTACTGTCAATAAAAAAAAAAAAAGCCTGAGAATAAAGAAAGAAACTTCAGTATTGATTTGGAATTTTATACATATTGGCAGTGTAAAGCATTTAGGGATAGCTGTGGCTGTAAGGCTGTAAGTGGCTCCACAAAAAGCTTTGTTTGGGTCCTACATGTGCTTGGTGAAGTGTGGCTGGAGCTGAGATATGTCAGCATCAATTTGCTCTCAGTGTTGTGCTCCCAGAAATCTGTTATTTTTCTTTTAAGCTGTGACATTTGTGGCTGTCTCTTGATACGCAAAAATGTTCTACATTTTTTGATTTTTGTCCACGTTGTGTGATCTTGAAGACTAGTGTAGCATTTATTGTAATACAAATCACACACATTTATTTCAGTGGTGAATTCTGCTTCATTTGACAATAGGAAGCAGGACAAGACAACTCTTAAAAATAATTTCATTCTATATTTTTGGAGGAAATATGTCAACCAGATTGTAAGCTTAATCAGCTGACACAGAAATGTTAATCTTTGATAGAGGTGTGACCAATGCAATTGTATTCTACTCAGAAGTTAATCGTCACTCATGCTCTCCAAGATTTACAGAATTGTTTTTTCCAGTTAGGTGTATGTTCATAGAATGATCAAGTACAGCCAGCACAGGTTCGTAACTTTTGTATAAAGGGGCTGTTTAGTTACGCACAAGAACAAAATGTAGTCTGGAATATACCAGAAAAAATTACTCTGATCTGAAAAGTGGAGCTCCAGATGTACTTTCCCTCAGTGATAGCTATGGTCAAGTAAGCTTTGTAGATAAACAAATCTCTTGAGATGCCGCTAATCTTCCTATATTAACTAACTCCAAATATGATGGGACAGCTATGTTTTGTAACATGTGGTATGTCTCAGTGAAGTGGAAAGTGTGTCACACTCTAGTCTCTCTGCAAAAGCATGCCACAGCTGAAAAGCCAGCTTGTGCTGTATTTTACACTTCAGCGACAGGCATGCCACATGCCATAGAATGAAGCAATATAATGCAACTTGCTGCGGTACATAAAGGTGGGTTGTAGGCTATTGTATGGCTTTATTTAGCTTCATGCATTTTGACATTTAAAAAACAAGCAACAAATCTAGAAAATCTCTTCTGATGATGAGAGTGAGTAATGTTGTTACGGGCAGAAAACACAATAGTAGAAACATGTTACATACTGCTGGTAATGCAGAATGTGGGAAGAGCCATCTGCTGCCAAAACTGAAGAGTAATTTGGTGATTGCTAAGCACTTTAGTATTTTTAAGGATTCCCCTTCCCTTTTCTCTTTGAATTGATGGTACTGTTCTTGTACTATCTGTTACAGTAATACCAATATGTGGTAAAACCTCTTAAATTTTCCTCTTCTTGTTGATATATGACACAGTCTTTCTGACACCTCAACTACAGATAGGAAGCAGATGAGCTATTGATTTAATTGAACAAAAGTGGACATAATAGTTGTCAAAAGTACTCAGAACTGAAAAACTGTGATCTCCATCGGTTCAAAACAGCTGTTCCAGAATTGTCAGGAAAAATTGTGATTTCAGATTCTTCCCCCATACAGCCTCAGTAGTGGAAACAACTTTTCACTCTACATTCTGTCAGGGGTTTTGCCTGTCGTAGGAACTGTGGTATGTGATTGAGGGTAACCTCATTGTATCAGCAGTGGCATCTGAGTATTAACCCGAAGTTGCAGATGATGGCAATGTGCAAAACTGGTGAGGGAATGTTTATTTGCATTGCCCTTTAGTAGGCTTGTTTATTGTTTACATTGACATTAATGTTTTGATCTTCATTTATTTAACACAAAATTGTCAGCTCTCTCAACTTGTTCTTTTCCTGTGCCCTGTGTGACAGGCATTTTGCTGCATCTTTTCCGCTGACAGAGCTATGGTAAACTTCAGGAATGGGGAGGGTTTTTGTTGCAGAGGCTGCAGCAGAGAAGCCTGTATCTGTCAGCATCCAGCTAACCACAAATTTGGTGTACGATACTGTGCAAACCGTATAGTGGAAATAGCTTGCCTTTACCCATAGTTAAATAGGAGTCATTGTACAAGAAAACCCTCATAAAATTACATGAGTAGATACCCTGAAAGCGCCTGCATGTGAAGTTCAGAGTAGTGGGTACTCAATTCAGGTAACTGTATTGAATCACTTGTGAACACTTGATATGATTTTAAAATATTTTTTGTTGAGACAGTTAATGCTCTTTGTCTACAGAAACATACCTTAAACATAATTAAAATTGAAAGATCAAAACAAGTATAAGTAAAATGTTAGGTATTATTATTTAATATTTATACTGGTTTGGTCTTTTAAATGAATGTGCAAAGCTTATTTATAGAGTGGTAGATCTCCCTACAGCCATCAGTCTGTTTTTAATGTTATTTTCTTCATTTGTTTAAAAAAACCCCAAACCTCAATCCCCCCGTCCCCCACCCCCTGCCAACTTTAAGTAGCTTTTATGTGGACACTCTTTTTATGTTAAAGCTTTGTTCCCATCTCTCTCTTTTCCCACATTTATCTCTTAGTAGCATTAAGTATAGCTGTATTGCACTTTTAGATTAAACTCAGAACAGTTTAAAAACTGGTATATGCTTTCTATTTTGTTTTAGAAGCTCATTTCTTTGGTGATAATTTTCATGTATTCTGATCTTTTTAAAGAAACAGATGCAGTGTATTAAAGTAGCAGAAAAGTTGTATGCAGGGTTTTTTTCTTACAGAAGGCTATATTAATTTCCAGATGAATTTGCTGATACTAGTTTTCTTTATTCTTGTATGTAATAATTTTGTACTTATCAGCAAGATGGAACGTTCTTAAATATTTCTAAGGGAAAACTTTCTATATATTGCTTATAAAAAAGGGCTTGTTTTCACACCTTTTAAAAAGAAATAGCAACATCTGGAACTATACAGTTCAACATAACTACAGGTTTGGCCCATAGTGCTTTGCTTTGAGCATTTGAAATGTGTCTGAAATTCTCAGATCCGAACTTTAAAAATGGGCTGGAAAGTGTTTTTCACAGATATGAGACTTATGTATTGCCTACTAAAGTTATGATATCTGTCTGGGGGGGAGTCAATATTAAATACGGTCTTCCAGCATCTTGCGGCATTATTAATGCAACCCAGTCTCCTCTTTTTTTTCCTTTACCACCTGTCTCCTTCCTCTAGTGTGTTTTGGATTATAAACCTTTTGAATTAGGACTTTTCTTGCTGTGTGTTTTTTGTGAAGTGCCTTGTATGTTTGTGCCACTGTGATAAATGCTATTTGTGGTGCATGTGTGTAGTATGTCCATTATGCTCTATTGTTATGGTAAGTGGATGCACTTGATCTCCTGGAGGGGAGTGCTGGCCTTGCCACTTACTAGTGGCACTTGACAACTGATTCATGGGATGGTAATTAGAACAGCTTCGCAGGGATCTGTATATCTAACACTCTCCATAGCAAATATCAGCTGGTGAACTGACAAATAAGGATAAAACAGTGGGGAAGAAGCCAGCTTTGAAGCCAACAGAAAATAGGGTAAATACTTTTTTTTTTTTTTTTTTTTAAATGAAAAAAGATTTGTTGGAAGAAACTGAAGCTTACCATCATCTGTAATAGAACTGAGACTGAAATATGTGTAGACAGAAAACAACTTACATTTTCTCCTCAAAATCGGTGAATTCCAAATGTTAATTCATTACCTTAGCTAGCCATATGGAGAGTATAGAAGTAAACAGCATAGCAGTTTGCTGGCATGAAATTAGCTTTTAATAAAAAGTTCTTTAATCTTCTAAAGGTAGACTGTTGCAAATGTTTTGCTTAAGTTAGATACCTTTTGCCATAGCTCTTCAATTAAACTGATAAGTTAACATTATAGAAATATATGTGATTGCCCTTGAAAAGGATAGCGTGTACAGGGCTGGGTAGAACATTTTAAGACCACTTCCAAATGGTGACATATACATAAGGATAGATATGAAGAATAAGACAAAGAAATTACTTGCTTTACAATAAGCTTATTTTAATGTGCTGTTACCATTAAGTATTCTTTGAACTGAGTTACAAAGCTTGTAATCATATGGCAATATAATATATTTAGTTACAAGCTTTGCCTTTTGATGAAATTTAACTTAAGAAGAACTGTTTTTGCTAAAGGTGAAATGTACATAACTTTGGCTTAAATAGCTATGATATGACATGGTTGCTTAACACACTTGCCTGCTCTGATTTATACCTGGGCAGCTAATTATGATAGTACAAATTTTCCTGTAAGCAACAAAGGTTTATACGGTACCACACCTTGCAGTAAACGGTAGTGATTTTCACCTGAGGATAGGGATTTATGTCACTGCAGAGACAGAAAACAAGATGCTGGCAGTTTTCCTGCAGTAGTTTACAACCTTCAAGACCAATGTCAAGCCTCAGGTTCTCTCACAGACCATGACCTGAGTAACGCACGGAGACAGAAACCAGTCCTTCCTGTGTCGTTTCAACAATTAGACTCTACACTATGAAGAAATGCCTTCTTTATGAAGTAACAGAACCAAAATACCATCCTTGAAATCAAAAAAGTAGAAGGAGAAATTATTTATGTGTTTTTTCACCATTAGCATTGCTAATATGTAGGTATCAAGGCTTTAGATATTGTTTTGATCTTTTTCAAGAATTTTCATTGAAAGGCTTTGAAAGAAGTGGTACCTCTGTTCGGAGTTCTTTGCACTGTTTAGCCTACCTGATAGAATGTTGCACAGAAACTGATGCATGTTGACCTTTTATGTTTCCTTTGTTCAAAATAATAGTGGTTTACTTGCACATTGTACAGACAGATGGCTTTACTACTTCTTGTCTAGTGGTCATTTTGGCACCATCACACAAGTCCCATCTTTTTTTTTTTTTTTTTTTTTTTTTTTTCCACACATGAGCAAACAGGGTAGGGTTTGTTTGGTATTCAGGCTGAGACTTGTAGTTTACCTGTAACAAAGTGGTTTCTGCAGAGTTGATGACTTTCAAAAATATGTTTGTTATTTGCCTGTGAGACTGAAGATGGTGAGGTAAGAGGGTAAGATGGAACTTTTTTACTAGACCGATAAGCTGATAAAAATATTTGAGGAAGATGCCGGAGTAAAGTTTGTGTTTCTTGGTATTTAACACAAATATTTTAGTGTTATATCAAATAATTTCCTTCCTTGTATTTAAAGGATTAGATTCAGTAACATGAATCTAAGATTAGTACAGGTTTTTCTTATTTAAAAATAAGTGCTTCCATGCTTCTTGCAATTTGTGGTACACTTAAAATGTCTCTGCTGCTTTGTATTTCACTGCTGCACACACATTGTTGGGAAGTGTCACTTTCTCAGAAATCTTACTCTGCTTTTCCTGACTTTGAATGAATCCGCTAAGTACCATGAGTGAAAGTAAGACACTTACCCGCAGTTTAATTTTCAAGCTTTTATTGTGAAAAGTTGGGATGCAGAGAGCCAGGGAGCTTTAGGGCACTAGATGATGAAAGTCTTGATGAAAGTCTTAATGAAAGCTTATTCTGTAACGGTGTTTAAGGAATAAATAACGCAATCCTTGAATTTTTTTGTTTTATGTTAAAGCTTTCATTCTGGTATGCATTCTCCAGAAAGTAAGTGAGAATACTGCAATACTGAAGAGAGCTCAGAGGGGGACTGCAAATATGCACTAGGGCTGGAAAACAAACCTCACAACTTAAAGCTTAGAAGTCTTTTTCACTTTATTGCAGATTAGACTGGATTGCTTTGGATGGTTACTGACTTATGCAAAAGATAAGTGAATGCAGTGAGCTTTTTTTGTGTTGTGACAGAGACATAAAGCTGAAAAGCAGAATATTACAAATTCTGTCTTGCAATAAGAAGTAATTTCATAAAAATAAAATTATCTAAACGTTGAAACAACTTACCATAAAAATAGAGGACTCATTGTTGCTCAAAGACTTCGAAGACAAGATTAGGTTGCTTGGTAAAAAATAATTTCTTTGAGCTTCTGGGATGTTTTGTGCGTGGCCTGGAAAGAGAAGATGATCCTTCTAGTATTGAAATCTGTTAATCTGAGCAAAACGTCTTCAGGGGCCTTGAGGAGAACAGAATTGCCTTTGTGGTCTCAACATGCTAATAATATTACTACAAAGATCATAATCAAATCTCATGCTTCAACTTTCCAGTGTAAAGGTTCAGGAAGGAATTTTTCCAATATACAATTAATTAACTCTGTACTGTGTACTCTGTTTTTGTTTTGCTTTTCTTCCCCTTCTGTGAAGCATCAGACTGGCCACAGCTAGAACAGGTTACTGGATAACCGCAGCGCAGTGGTTAAGATTGAGAAATTTGTACTTGCGTCAGTGTCAGAGTCCTCCTCATTCCACTATAGAAATGGCTTTTTCTTTACCAGTAACTTAACTGTAGATCTGATGCTTTATAGAGGAATTTTTAAAAAATCTTTCTGGAGTAGCTTTCTGTACAGATCGTTTGGGCATACCTTGTCCAGCCAGTTCCTTGGACTTGCTGCCACTTTTCTGTCTCCTGGCCCTGTACGTGACATGCTGTGCTGTATCAGGGCTGAACTGCAGTAAGGCATTTGAGCTAGGTATAAGAACAGATATCTCGGTGAAACTTAATGGCCTGCATTAGACAAGCAGAGTAGGTGATGTAATAAACCCCTCTGATTTGACAATGAAATAAGCTGTCTTTTGTAAAATAAGTTCTGAAGCTATATCCCATTTAAGGCACCCAGCAACTTAATGCTTACAGAAACATCTAATTTTTTTTTAAATTATTATTATTTTTTTTAATCCTACAGGTTGTTAAAGCTGGACCTAGTAGTAAGAGTTCATTGTACTATTCGGTTTTTTAAGTCACCAAAAGTAATTAAAAAAAAAAGACTTTTTTTGCGTTGGGTCTCCTGAGCTTGAAAAAACAATTGTTGCACATTGCATGCAAACAAATAAAGCATCGCATGAGGAATACGTTAGAATAATGAAGAGTGGTACTGGTGTGGCCATAGTAGAATGAAACGTAAGCCTGGGAACATGCAGTGCAATAACAGATGTACAGTAATGATTAGATTTTTTAGGAACAGTGAAAAGTTGTGTTTTTGAAAACTAAATTATACTTCAGCATAGATTGGTAAAATCAGTCACCTGACCTAGTGCTGAAACACTGAAATTTTAATTTTGTTGCGAAACAGAACTTTAAAGATAACAGTAAAGTCATGATAGAATAATAGCCAGACTTCTTTTTAATTCATCATTTTATTTTTATGTAAACTAGTCGTAATGGTATAACTGTATGATAAAAGTCAAATTGTTTTGACTTGCTGTCTGAAGCTGGTTTAGTGACAGCTGTTATATTTACTCATCTGCATAACGTGTGCTAGAAGGCTTGAAACTTCTCGAGGCTTAAATGTTGTTAGCCTTTCCCAGGGAATGTAATTCCAGTGTGTGGATTTGGCACTTTTTGCTGTAAGTTGGTACTCGTGTGTAAGGAAAGCAAGAATTGGCCTCCAAGGTATGGAAGTAGCATTTTCTAGCTGCTAGGAAGCAATGTTCTCTAGTTGCTGCAGTAACAAATACCATTTTAGCCTTTAATAAAAGAATCAGCTGTACTTTCTGTAATTTTTTAGCATATCTGGACTTTTTGTATCTAATTTCAGAAGGTAATGGACATTGTTCTGTTGAGGTCAGTAGAGATTATATTAGGCTGCTCCTGTGTACCGTGCAGTAACTCATACCGTTACACAGCCCAGGCCCATCAAATTCAAATAAGAATTTGTTGCCTGTTGTTTAAATAACTTGCCAAATAATACCTGGAAGTATCAAAATGGAAATAGTGATTAAACGAAAGACTTTTGTCATGTTAGATCCAAGTATGCTGATGAGTGGAAGTTTTTTATGCTTTTTCTCATTATAGAAAACTCTTTTATGTTACCCTGGACATCAGGAAGGTCAATGCATGATGGAAGAAGAAGAAATCTTTTTCTTTCCTTTTTTTTTTTTTTTTTTTTAATGTGGAAACTATGAAAGAGAAAGAAAGGGATCATTATACCAGAAGACCTGCTACTAATATGTGCAGTATTTGTTGTGAGTAAATACAGAAGGAAACGGCTTTGTAAGGGTACAGAACAAGGGAGATGTAATTCTTCATGTAATTAGAGAAAGATGGAGCCCGTTGTGATACAGTTCCAACAGGCGAGAGGGACATGCAGCATACTACAGAGTGGCACCTTAGACGAGGATCAATTTATGCGTCGCAGCTGGAAATAAACTATTTCCCTTGTTCTGTCATGTGAAGTCAAGTTACCAAAAAGAGACTGGGTAGAGAATGCTGTAGTGACTGTAGACAGCTACATCGCCTTTACTAGAGGACAGCAAGCCATAAGAACTGAATCAACAGGTGCTGAAGTTAACTAATGTTTAGAAGAGTTTTTTGTGACAAGCTTTGATAGGCTGTTCATAATGCTGATATTGCTTAGAATCCCTCTAATGTCATGTTCTTGAAGTGATAGTTTTTTCGATATTTGTTAGCTCAGTCGGTGTACTCTTCATGTGATCTCATTGGTAAGTTGATAGAATTTCACCTTTTTATAAAGTTTTCATGCATTTTGTCATTCTAATATGTTAACATTGGCTGTTAATAGTAATTAATTGACTGACAGTTTTCCAAAAGAAATGTGCAGAGCCTGTATAAAGGACTACAGGTGATAGAAAATATTTTTACTTTAACAACATCCTGTACAAAGGTTGTACCTATTATTTTAGCAATTTTATTGCCATCTAAAATGTGTTATGATGCCATAACTTCTGTCATTGTTCCCAAGTGACATCATTGTGTATGTCGTCAAGCTTGTGTTGTATATATGTAGAAAAAAAAAAAAGTAGATAGGTGGAGATGCTTCCCTTGATCTCTTTTTCTGAAGGTTCTAGCCCTATTTTTTGTGAAGATGGTTTAAAATACACAATGATGCACTAAGTTGGCCAAACAGCTTCCATCCTGAGATGTTGTTTTTTTTTAAAAATGTCACATTTAACTGAAAAATGTCTCATATAAAGAATGCGTTATGGAGGCCTGGTGGTCAGCTTTTTCAGCAAAAGCTCTATTTCAATTTTATGCATCTCAAACTCACTCCCCCCTGCCCCGTGTCTGGACTCATGAGACCATTCTGTAATTGATGTCCGTTTTCTATTTGAGTGGGATGTTGTTCATCATGGGGCAGAGTGCGGAGAGGCAGCAGGGAGGAAAGTAAACACTTGTGAGCAGGCAGAGTAACATAAGGCACAGAAAAAATTGGCCTTGTGTTAGTTCCATTAGTCTTCTCCTTTTTTTTTTTTTTTTTTCATATAAAAAGTGTGTGTGTTTTGTATACTGTATTTGTCTCTGTATGCAAACATTTTATACAGAGCTTTTATAAATTGTAGCTAGCAAATCTGTGAAGAGGTGATAGTTATGTCGTGATGCATAAGCACAGATGTAGTCAAGTGCCAGCTGTACAAGGCATCTGTTATTTTTCTTCTATTCCTGCACTGCCACAGTCAAATAGAAGAAGACCCAAGAGCCTGAGTATATTTGTATATTTATTAATGCTAACATTTTGAAGTTGTTGGTGAATGTGTCTATTGACCTTGAAAAAGTTGTTGATATCTCTGCATTAAGCAGCTATTTTAAAAACCAAGATACATAATGAAAATTTGTCAATAATATGTGGGAGTAATTTGCAAGAATTTTATTTGTGACAGACTTCACTTTTTTACCAAACTGCAAAAAACAGTATTTTCACATTCCTGTCTTAATCTCTCCCCTTTACATAATCATCATTGGTACACTGAAATGTGATTGGAGCCCTTCTCACCAACGAGATGTCTGTGAACCTTCAGTCCCACAGTTTATTAGGAGAAAAAAGTCTCCTTGCTTTATTTTCTCCCAAACGATGGTAGTTGGTTAGCATAAGCTAAGATAACCCTTCAGCTAGTATATTTCAGGAACATTTACAGTGTCTATATAATCCTCTGATTAAATGAATATGCATGACTACTCCTGAAATAGAGCAGGATGCAGTAATTTTAGTTTTGTGCAATTCTAAGGTTTTGAGAACTTCCAGTTGTCAAGGGATGCTTTTGCAAGTTTGTGGGGCACTTTCTTGCAATCTGGTGGTTTTGGTGGTGGTCTGTGGTAGTTTGGATACTTATGGTTTTCTGAAATTGAAATATATTCATGACACTAAATGTTATTTTTCATTCTTATTTTTAATATTTAATATTTGTGTATTTGTTTGATAATTTATTGAAGAAAATCAAGAACAAAGCATTTTTCTTAAGTGAATTTTTCTAGAGACCCTCCAAAGGACTCCAGGATGTTTATCGATGATAATGCTTTGTCTTACTGAACACAGTAACTTTATTTTATATTTAAATGGGGAATCTTGCTTAGTGTAAATCTTCCTGCTATGTCGTAACACATAGCAGAATAATGATGTGACGTATGTGGTATGAATGTTATGGAAGAAGGGGAAACACATTCATTCTCTGCTTTTGATCTTGATTGATTTGAGTTCTAATTCTTCTTAAATAAGGAGTTAAGAAGTTAAGATGTCTAGCTTTTGAAACCTGTACCCAGGACTCAGTCTAGATTTTTAACTTGAAGAATGTAAAGGGAACACTGTAGTTGAGTCTGACTTCTGCAGTGTGGGCCATAGAAACCCCTGAATTCCCTGTTTCAAGAAGATTGGGTATTAGGAGTAGTTCAGTGGGGGTCATAAAGTGTTGGGAAAAGCTGCATTGTGCTACAACTCTGTGGTGGCAAGCCAATTCTAGCTTTTGCAGCCTTGTTGGACATCTTTTATTGCTCAGTTCATTTGCTTCTACTTCCGTTCTTGCCTCCGTGCTTGTTAGACCTTTCACCAAGCCCTTTCGGTGAACTAACCTGGGGGAGAATTCCCTCTAGGGGAGAAAGAAAGGACAAAGTGTTATTTTTCTGTTTATTTAGTACACTAAAATGGGTCGATATAGAATCCATTGCATATCAGAGGCTTGGTGAGGAAAATACATCAAACCACTGAGCCCAAGCTTTTGACATCACTGAAATGGAGGAGAGAAGGATAGCTCTTGTTATTGCTTATGAGTAGTGTAGGCTAATCAAGGTACTGTTACTGTTCTTCAAGTGCCATGACAGAGAAATGAATCCTTAGATATGTAGCTATAACCCTCATTCTCCTGTTCTAGAAGAATTGATCTTCATTGAATGATGAATGAAAATCCTTGATCTTTATCCCCTCCCCTCGCCCCCCCCCCCAAGCAACTTGAAATTATGTTACTGAGGCTTGATCAAAAAAGAAAGTGATATTATGGATCTCAGCATTATATCATTACTCATTTAGGTACACAGCTTTTGTATTAGAATTTATAAATGTAAATTATGCTAATATAATGAATGTTGTGTCTAATGAACTGAGAGTACTTAGTAGCAAATGAGGTTTGTAACAGCCATTGCTTTGAAAAGGGAGAGGAACTAAAATAACCTGAAGAAAATGGTAGAGAAGTCTTTTCTAGTGACTGAATTTTTTTTTTTTTTTTTTTACCTTTTCACCTTTGAAAAGATTGCCAGAGAAAAGAGCAAGTGCTTGTGCTTCCACCCTTTTGTTTCATAGTCAGTGGATAAAAGCATTTAGCCAAAAAAAATGGGACTTTCCCAGGAAAGCATCATGGGCTATCTGAAGACTTGTGATAATGCTGAGTGTCTGTGCTGCCAGGAACACAAGCATTATGGAACAAGAAGGGACTACAAGTGAGACTTTTTCTGGCTATTGGCATTTGTTTCTGCTGCTTAGGTCCTAGGAGCATCCTCAAATGTATTTGACCATGTCTGTGTATTTACTTCAGAAAATAACAAAAAAAATCCCCAAACATGCATATTATTTTCCAATCATGGATTGTGGTGTACCATGGAATTAAAGGAAAAATGACATTTGGAAGGAGGACTTTTGAATTGGAGCTAGGTAGAATTTCAGAGTACTGAGCTAGTCCATGATACTTCATTATTAGCGATTGAACTCAAGTTGTGTTTTGTAGCCAGTGTGGTTTAAAAAAGCATTGGTAAAATGGTCTTACCATGATCAGCCAAAAGAAAGGTGTGACATAGTAATTATTCATGTGAGTGACAGGATTATTACCCATAATTTTGGTGGTGCAATAAGTACTAAAGGTACATACTCTTTAGTTGTAGTTACGTAGTTAGCTGTATGTCAAGTCAAAATGGAACTGTTCACCACAGGCTTATATGGAAATAGTAATCAGTATCAATTATGCTAATATGATTTTAGCTATATCAACTTCTGGGATTTCTGTTTTGAAATAAGAATCTGTGTACGCATTTATCGAAATAATATTTTCCTGTAAATGGTAAATGTACTTAAATCAAAAAAAGTTTGTACATAGACCTTGCTGTGGTTTTCTGTGTTTTCTAGGAGCAACGAGCTTTTAATGTAAAGTGATGAGACTTGAGTCTCACTGTTCTAAGTGTTTTTGAAGGGCCTTTGAAGTGCTTAAAAGTAATAAATAGCACCCTCTAGTTATTAGCTTAGGTATGTGCCTAGAAAAATGTATATTTTGGGAAGAATTTCAGTAGGCAAAATGTTGACACTTATTTTTCTATTATTTCTTTGACAGTTGTCTTTCTGTGCATATATTTTATATTGTTTCTCTGCTGCATACTTATTGAATGTAATATTTTTATTATCTTGAGGCATCTGAGGTAAACAGTTGGCATTTTTACTCCAGTTCTCCAGAAAATTCTCAAGCAGCTTGAGCAGATCCAAAAGACAAGTGTTGTGTCAGGAATTGTGTTAAACTCTGTAAAATAAAACAGATATGGGCAAGGGGAAACACCCTCTTTTACCAATACTTAGTATGTGTTTGTACAGCTGGCAATTTGTGCTCCTTCATATTCGTTGACCTAGAAGTAGCCAACATTTTAATGCGTTCTTGGAGGGGAAAAAAGGTGTTATGGAAAAGAGCTGCCACATCAAAGCCTCTCCTCAGCTTGTAAAATGGTTTCCACCACTACCTTCCTCAACCCTATCGGAACACTCAGCACTTTCTCCCTCTCAAAAGAAAGCAAACCTTTTTATTAAGAAATGGCCTTGAGAGTTTTATTTATATTAAAATGATAAAAGTGACACAAAGCAGTTGAAAAGATCTATATAGTTCAAACAAAAGTCCATCAGAGATGTAATCTAAGTTCTGTGTAATGTGTCTCTATCAAATCAAGTCATATGTTTCAGCTGTTGCATAGAGTAAAGTAAGTACTCCTTTTAGGAAAGTGTTACTCTGCGGAATATTTTTTAAATAACTTGAATGTAGTCTAAAACTTCATGCTTATCAAATGACTTGTATTTTGCCTGTCAGAACTGCTGTTCCAAACTTTTATTTGTGACACAGGAAACTTAAGTGCATTATAATTAGTTGCATAATACAGGTTCTTGACCATTGTGGATATCATAATTCAATTTTAATCATACCTTGCCTTAATGTAGAATGTTTATATTAACCCTTTGCTCTCCAGCATTCTGCTCAGACTGCTGGATTTTTCATTTAGCATGCTAGATAATATGGGGCAACTGAAATAATTTTGAAATAATTTTACTAAAAATCCTTCTTCCCATTAAAATCTTTCCATTTTAGCACAAGCCCACCTTACTGCTGTGTGGACCTTTATTCTTTGCGAACAGGAGAAATGGTCAAGTCCATACAGTTCAAAACTCCTATTTATGATCTGCATTGCAATAAAAGGTAAGGATGTTTACTATACATTCTTTCTGTGTTAGGACATGTAAAATTTCGGTAACGAATACAACTTCTGCTGTATTTTCTCCCTGACTTCATTATTTTGACTTTCCTGTAAGCACAGCTTTAGTTTTCCACCTCATAAGTAATATTTCAGTTTGAATATGACAATATGCTTCTCCAGTGGCTTTCATTTAAAAAGCTCAAAACATTTTGCATGTGAAATCATTTAAGCTTTTTTTGGTTGTGATGAGGGTGAGCAGGAAACATTGGAAACCGCTATCATCCACCTACAGATGGAGAAATGGGATCATCAAGAGTTTAAATAGTATAGAGCACTAAAGAGTTTGTGTCTCTCCTTTGTGTTCTGTTGTTCTGTCATATATTGCCTTCCTGTGCATCCAAAAAATTTGTAGTGTGCAGGCTGTAGTTTACAGCAAATAATGTTGCTGTGAGTCAAATAAAAAAGCTGCATCTCTTAGTTGGGGTAATGTCACCTAATTTCTGAGGGAAAATGCTTAGAAGGCTGAGCATCGTCAGGTTCAATCACAATAGAATCTGTTTCCATAGAATCCAGAATTAACTTTAGATCTTCATCTCTCCAAGACACACAAAACTGAACACCCTTGTATTTACTGGATCTTTTTAAGACAGAAGAGAAAATCCAGGATCCCTACATGGGGATCTTGATGATCCCTTGGCACTCCTGGTGACAGAATTTGATGCACTGACTTTGGTCAAAGTCCATGGTTGTGCTGCTTACTTGAATGCTTCCTTCCACCCAGTTACTACTTTTTTAGTCATTGAATGTCTTTAGGTGACTTATGGAAGTTGTTGAATATGATTGCCATGTGAAAGGTAGAGCACTGAATGAAGAAATTCTGCATTTCTGTGGCAGTATGTGTTTGCTGGAATTGATGGTCCTTCAGTAAGGAAGGTGGCATAGTAACACAAATCCTTAAGAACAAAACATCAGAATGATACGTTTTATGTGCCTGTTTCGTATGGCAGTAGGTAGCATGCTTGCATATATGAAGACCAGAGAAGAATATGAGCCTGTATCAAACTCATGCAACTAAGGAAAGTTAGCAGTGTTTGAGATCGGATGGGGAAAAAAAAATAATTCAAAAAACCCCAACCCTGGAAGCCACAAAGGTTTTAATTTGTCTGTCATTGTACCATCAAAATCTAAAGATTGACTACATGAGGTCAAGTAGAAATTACAGAAGAACAGTAGTACTACTGAAGAACAACTTTTAATACCACTACTAATTAATAATGAGGAAGATACTTTGATGTATGAATGTTTAAAATAGTAAAGGATGGTAGTTTCTGTTATCCCTGTCAATCTGCTTCTTATAGGATGTAGGTGTGATTATTATATAAAAAAATAGCTCCACTGAAGTGGTTTTGTGCTAAGAATAGGTCACTGTTCCTTTAAAAGCTGTCAGAAGGAGTTCAGTACTTATCTGTGCAACTGTCCCTTGAAAAATTTAAAGTTCCCTTGTGTACAGTGTGATGATAGTAAATCTTTCCAGTCTGGCCTCCTAGCAGAAGAAAAATCCAATTGTAAAAACAGTCAAAAGGCAAATCATCATTCAAAGTTTCTCCCAACTAGAAAGTCTTTCCAGGTGCTAATGTTTCTTTTCCTAAGTGGTAAAAATGGAAAAGCTACTTCAAAGCTGTGTGGCTGTATCCAGGGTAGCTGCTTTTCTGGAACATATCAGATTCTGTTGTTATCCAAGGAAAGCTCACTGTTTCAGATTGAAAATGCATTAAATGTGGCCAAGTGCAGTGCTTATGGTGCGTTAACTGTACTGTAGACTAATGGAGTCCAAAATTTGAATTTAAAAATAAAACTTGAGTTGGAGAAGGAAGAAATGTTTATTATTTATGTATTTATAGTCTAGAATCATCCAACTGGTAGGTTTCATTTATACAGAAAGACAGCACATCTTCAAAGAGTAAAAACCAAAAATCTACAGTATTGGGAAATAGTACAATCAAATATACATAGGTGTTCTATATATACATTAAATTTGCGCATCCATTCAAAGTCTTTCCATCTTTCATTGGTTAACTTTCTTTTAGGCCTTGTGGAAGAAGTTAGAACTGATACATTTTCTGCTGTTTTCTCCCATGCAGTTTAAGCAATTGGAAGATAAGGCGTTTATCTAAAACTATTCATTTGTCCAAAACTAACATTCATTTATACATGCAGAGTTTATAACTTTTAAAAATAGAGATTTGTAAATTAGAAAGGGGTGGGGAAGCATCTTTTTCACAATGAGAGTGCTACAAGCAAATAAGAAATCGTATGTTCATTTCTTGTATGACTTAACACATCTAAATCCCTCTTTTTGAGTTACGTGTTCTGCCCTCTCCTTTTGGCAAGTCAGCTGCTTGCTCTGAAAGCGTACATGTGCTTCCCGTGCTGGGTCTGCAAATCTGTGAATATGAAAGACTTTTATCCAAAAATGTCCATGGATTTCTGCCTTCGTTCCAAGAATTTGTACTTCTTGTTTCTAGATAGAGGCATACTGATAAACAGTGCCATGACAGAGTCCCAGGGCGAGAAGTCATAAACCAGAGTCCTGAAAGAATTTGAGATAGAGACCACTTACTGCGTTAACTAGCTTCTGTATTGGATAAATAGAAAGTGGCTAGTATTACACCAGCCTATTGAACAGGCTTCAGGAGTCATCTTGGGAGCTACAGGTCCAATCTACGTTATTTCACAAATGTGTTGGTAAAAATAATAGCAATATTAAAGCGCAGACACATGGATAAATCATGTCTGTTGGAGGAGCATTAGTACAGTTTTCTAGGTGGAAATAATGACTTAAAAACTTACTTATGTGTCTGAAAACATCAGCAAGCACGTGGGTAAGGTGTATGTTTTGATTTTAGTGTAGTCCTTCACCAAAGAGTCTTAGAGGTAGTGATCTCTCCTGGGCTAAGGAGGAGGTGTTCTTGTGGCTAAGCAGTTAAAAATAGGACAAAAAAAAAAAAACCCCAAAAAAATGAGGCGCTATTAACTGGTTTTCACACTGATGGAAGATAAGCATCACCCTTTACCCAAGGATGTTTGTTGAGACGGATGTAATTCATCGTTTTAAAGATTATTATCCTATACTGTAATATGCAATCATAATTTTCAGATAAAACATTTAAGTGTGTATTTTTAATTGAGAGATGTGATTATTTTTTTCCACATCATAAGCTTTACAATTAAAACTAATGGAACAGCATTTAATAATGCTCCACGTTGTCAGCCAGTTAAAAAATATAGGTTAATATTTTTCCTAATGAGAGAATAATCAGATTCTTAACTATGTCATATTGCCAAATGTTCCAGATAGCTAGTAGGTTATTATCTGTTTATTTGTTGGCCTCCTACGTGATTCTTTCATTTCAAGAGTTTAAGAACTTTGTTTTGGGAAGCTGTCAGTGTAGGAGAAGATGTATGCTAGTTCTAAAGCTTTCAAGATGCTTTGCTTTCCAGTTTGCATCTTTGGCCTCTCTTAGTTTAGACAGTGCAGTATTGCATGCATAGTGATCACATGGCTTTTGTTCTTTATTTCAAGTAATGAACAGGTATTTTACAATAAAAGCGTGTACATGTACAAGTGAATACATAAACATACACCCGTAACTTTGCTAATTGACACAGATTCTGCTTCTCTCAACTGTTTTAGTTTGTTGGTGTTCTTGGTATGAGAACACCCCCCACCCCCTGCTTTTAGTAAATAAGATGGTTTAATAAATTTGCAATGAGGTGGGCAATGGGATTATTTCAAATTTAGCTTGTGTTCTACTGATTGTTGATTTGATTGTTATTTGAGTCATTGAAAGTAATTCAGGATCCTTGCAATTCCATTCTTTCTTTTTAATGGAGCTTTTACTGCAGGAGGTATATCATAAATATGCTGTGTTGTTCTGTATCAGATCTGTGTACTTCCTGAAATGAAGGTTATGTGGTTGGGATGAGAGAGAATCCTCAATAACTGCCACGTATTGGTAACCTGGCAGTTTATCACTGTAGATTCTATATTGATGCTTTTGAAATAATTACATTTAGATATTGAATCTTTAAACCAGTGCATTTAATGTTTAAAGTACACATTCCATTTCTGTGTTTTCAGGATACTCGTCGTAGTCCTGCAAGAGAAAATTGCTGCCTTTGACAGCTGTACTTTCACCAAAAAATTCTTCGTTACAAGTATGTATACTAATTGGTTCAGTCTTTTTGCTCTAGTGGTGGAATGAGATAAAACAGTGTGGGTTTTTTTGTTTTTATTTCTAAATCCTCGAAGCAGGTCTCCATGAACTCATTCTGAGTTTAAGGAAATCTGTTGCTTCAAAAAAAACCCAGATGTTGCGCTGTGAATCTTTGGCTCTTTTGCATATTTATCACTGCTTTAACTAGTTTCTCACTGTTGGGAGGAGCACCTACACTGACATCCATAGGTAGCTGAAAAATTCTTCTGTTCGTTTTTCACAAATATGTGCAGAAGTTTCGGGTTTTGAGTTTCAGCTTTTATACATAAGCAGCAGCTTGCAAAGGCGTCGACAGTGATCTGCCCGCTTTTCATTTTTTGTGTTCCTTAGGCCTTTGTTTTCTGTAATGTGTCCTTGCTTTATCAGGCCCCAGAGCTTGAGCAGGTCAGTGAAGTGTTACAGTTGAAAAACTATAGGCAGGTATTTGCCTGCAGTTGCTTTCACATGTATCTTGAGCATGAAGGAACAGTTTGCTCAGAGTCCCCTTTATCCCTCTGTACCCTACAACTTCCTGCTTAATAGAAGGCAACAGATTGTAATGGGTAAGGTGTTCTCCAAAAGCTGTTCCTCTACTGTAAGCGTCCCTTTGCTGCCTTAACATCTGTAGCACAGTAACTGATATGTTAGTAGAGAAAAACGGTGTATTTTCTACTGCTTGTGCTCTGCCCTGTCACAGGACATGGTTAGGATTAGCGTGTCATTTACCTGTTCCCAAGATTGTGTATGTTGTAATGCTAAACACCCAGGATTCACCCCTGAAAAAAAAATATCCAAGAAGTTAGTGACTAATGCTACTGTTTATCAATTAGAATAAGCTCTTAAAATCTGTAGGTTACTGAGGGATCATAATTTACTTAAGTAGGGTCACAGTTTTATTGTCAGTGTCTGAAAATTTCTGGATATATTTTCATTCACAGTTGGGAAAGTTTTATTATCTTTTTATATTATTTGTGTATTAAAAGAAAAATCTAGTTAGGAGAAGCTGTTTCTTGTAGTAGTTTGAAAAGCAGCTTTATGCAGTAATATTAAAGTTGCCAATAGGTGTCAGTTTCTTCCTATACATGGATGTAAGATACTTGGGATCTGCTGGGGTTTGATGATGAGAGCCAAACGGGAAAAGGCTTGTCTGTGTCCTTGTATTCCTCACTCCTCCTTTTTATCCCACCACGGAGAATTGGGGTACAAGCCTTGCTTTATTTTAGATCAAAAGTAAAAAAAACTCCATTAAGTGTGTATTCTGACAATTCTTGTGCTCTTCTAATTCCAGTTATGGTTTGTTGTTGTTTTAAAAAATGATACTGCAATTTGTTTTTAAAAATTAATCCACTGAACTTTATTTTGAGGAACAGGGGTATCCTATTCCTGACCATAACTTTCAATTTGCAGTGCATTTTTGTGGGACAGCGGTGGAATTTAAAGAGGATAAAATAAACCTTTTGGAGATATTTACCAAAATATTTGAAAATCCACACTCCTGAAATGTCACTACTCACAGTGTGCTTCTCCAGCTGGGCTATGTTTTTTAATATGAGAAGCTCAAGGCATTCTGAAACTTTGTTCTGGTTTTGGGGTTCTAAAGCTCGGTTAAAGACACCCATCGCTTTGCACTGGGCATTTTGGAAAGCTGCAGGATGTAGCATGCGTCTGGAGCTGCTGTGGCCAGAGCCCTACCCCTGTCTCCAGCCCAGCTTGCCTATGGACAGTGACAGGGTGTGACTGGGCAAAAAGATACGTGCTTTTTTGCTAGACGAATGGATTTCTTGGACCTGTGCTGGTGAAGAGTTGTCTGGAGCATTTTGAAGCTTAGTTGTTTCACTTAATAGCTTATGCTATCGAGCGGGTGTTATGCTCTGGCATGTTGAAGGCTGCAGAAAAGCTTTTGTCTGAGCTTTCAGATTTCATATGTGCTGAAATCTCTTAGACATAAGAGTATATCTTTAGAGGCTTAAGTTACTCGGATGTGTTTGAAATGTGATGTAAATGAGCTACCTAGTTAGCTGCATAGATTTTTGATAGTCAGCCAATTGGCCAGCAACTGAGCTCTTTCGGTGCTGCTGGGGTGGTTTTTTGGTGGGTTTTTTTTTTTTCTTTTTTTAATTTAGGAAAGGGTAATGTCAGTTTAAATTGGGAAAGTAGAAATCACTGAAAAGGAGGCCTGGTGAAAGGTCTTATAGGCCTCTTTGTTTCTATTATTGGAGTATCCCTGCTCTGTGGGACAGTCTTCCCACAGTCCATCTGGACCCATCCTGGTGTACCTCAGCTGGACAGTGGCAGTGAGAATGTCACTGGCTGCCCAGAGAGTTTTTCATCATGAAGAAGATTCTCAGCTGTGTTATTTGACTGCTTTCGGTCAGAAGTGATGGTATAAAAGGTCAAAAAACCCAAATGAGGATCACTGGCTCTTTGAAGACATTCCCTGTTACTGTGTAAACCACTACATAGAAAGTCTTTTTTTCAAGAAGATTTGGTGATGATGTGAAAATCACATCTTCCATCCATATCAGCTAAGTGGCATGGGAGCCTCAGAACTTCAATGAAACAGCTAAAAACCAAACATAATTAAGCAGAAGCTCTCATCCACTTTGACTATTTATACATAGAAATTAAATGCAGAATGTACTGTTAAAAAGTGTCAGAAATTCTGAGCTTCGGTGTTCCTCAGAAATGCTAATGCAGCTGTGTTGCACATGAGTAATATTTATCTTTCTGTTTTTATTTTTGTGGTTAATATATTGTTGTAATAAATATACTATAAAATATTCAGGATGTAGAACATAGTCAAGTTCAGGCTGCTGTTGTAATGTTTAACTCCTGCATTTCCTGATTTTTCTTGAGCAAATTTTACATAGTACTAATCTTTTTTTTTTTCTGCATGTGATTAGATGGAAATGTGCTGATTTGACCTGAATGGCAGAGAGCCAGCACATTCTATTTGTGTACAGGTGCTCCAGTCTTGGTGTCTAAATTTAAGACAGGTGCTTGAGCTTGAAGGGAAAACATACTGTAGGTATTGTAGAAAAATTACCAGGGTACCCTATAATCTACCCTACATGGTATTCTCATTTTCAAATATCTGCTAAGGAAAGGTATAGTGTCAGTCTGCAAAGAACTCATGTCAGTAACTTTCTTAGGGCATTCTGTTCTCTACTGTTCTTATACTTGAGCCAACTCCATCTTGCGAAGAAAGGACTTGCATCAAGAGGAAGATAAAGCTAAACAGTAATTTTGCATCCTGCACTGTTTTAAGTACTCACGTGGCCAAACTAAAAAAAATAAAATTCATTTGGTGCTTACAATAAAAATGTGTTTCCTTTGGTAATTGTGATTGTCAAGGTGTGGATTTAAAATAGATGTTTAAATAGTTACTTGTTTTATTGTGGTTCACTTAAGATTTCCTTCAGAGCCTTTTTCTGAATACTGCATATGATTGAACAATCAGAAACGAAAGTGATGTACAGGCTTTCCCCTCCTCTACTTTGCTCTAAACAATAGATGCGAGAAGCTGAATTTCATTGATTTCTATTACATCAGTGCTCCCTCAACCCTTCTCCAAAAATGCTTACTTAGTGCAACATTGATGATTATGAATATGGCATGATGGATAGTTTCTTCTCTATAAAGAATATCCTTCCCACCCCCTGGGCCCTAAGCAAAGATTATCACAGATAACATCATGCATGTGGCATCATCTTTGTGTCCGATAACTAGTGCTTGCTCAGTTTCTCTGGCCCTTCCACTCCTCATATTGATATATTTTCCATCCATTATTCTCTAGGGATGAAGACAGTTATTGCAGCCATTAGCTGGCACCACATTTCTATTGATGCTGTACAGCTAGAGCCTTAAGAGGTAATTTTCCAGATTTTAGTCAGAGTACTTTATTGTATATAAAGTCTCAAAAGACTTGCCTAACCACAAGCCAAAAGTTATTCAGTATATGTTAAATGCACCCCACCTGCACCTCTCAAAACAAATACAAAAAACCCAAACCTAAACTCTAATCTGCAGTTTGGGTTTGGTATTCCTGTTTTCACTGACATTCACATGCAAGAAATAACAGTGGTTTCAGTTTGTCACAGGTCTGATCTGGAAATCATCTAGAGTTTTTTTGTACATTTTTGTTAGCTTTGTTAGAATTCCTTTTCCCTGATCAGCACAGAGGGAGCAGTTTGGTCTCTTTGGTTTGAAGTAAAAACACTGGATGTCTTATGAAAAGGTTTAATGCCTGAAGAGTCACATTCCTTCAGTTCTGTTTGTATATTTCCCTTCTCAACTGTGATCAGTGAGTGGCATTTATCCTGGCTGTCCCACACAGTATAATAATTGATAGGGTTCCTGTACCTGTGGAGGGAGACTTCAGTTTAGATCAAAAGTTTTTTAAGGCATATATTTTCTTGATCAGTGAAGAGAAGCCAAGTATGTTCCCATGAGTTGTTTATATAAGCAGTTTTTATTTTTATACACACACACACATATATATATGAATGCTCACCTCTTTGTGTCATTTGTAACTGTCTTCCCTGAGAAATGTTGATTTGATCTTACCTTTACTTTTTGACAGTGTTATTTACAAAAGTGTTTTTTTCTTGAATATGGGAATCAGTGTATCAGTGTTACAGGGTGCTGTTGAAATAATTTTTTTAAGGGTCTTTAGATGGTAGATTCATGGAAACATATGTCTTCATTGCTTAGAGGGTATTTTGCTATATTGCAGAAAAGTATAAATACAACAGAAAAATTGTGTGAAGACAGAAAGCAGGCATTGATACCCAAGGCATATATCTATCATATATCTTGGGTTTGACAGTTTTAAAAACCATGTGTAGAACAGGAAGTGCATTCTGTTTCTGTGTAAGTTATTTTTATCTAAAGGACCCAAATCCTTAATGTTAAAGGCCAAAACAAAGCCATCTTACTCGCATTGTCCTGTACAGAAACAACAACCTCTATAGTAACATTGTAATTGATCGTTGTCTAATTCTCTGAACAAAAAAAGAAAGTAAACCCAAGATTAAAACATAGTTTGCTCTGGAATCAGCCAAATTTGTGCTAAACTAAACAACCAAGCCTAATGAACATTAAAGGCCACAGATATTTTCGTAAAAGCTCTGGTATTGGTTTTAGACCTGTAGAGTAACAGTAGAATACTTAAAAATGTCATGAGAGAATTTACAGAGACCTCCTTTCCCTGTTGTAATAATAGTAGTAGTAATAATAATAATGGCAACAACAATAGCAGTGGTGATGATGATAACAGTAACAACAAGAAGAATCATCAGCTGTGGTCCTTCCCCCAGCTTGTGTGAGGAATTCTGTTCTTCCAATGCAGAACAGCACAAAATGCACCTCTTTGCATGGCTGGGTCTGTTGTGACCATGATGTGTTATGATTGTTGCCCTGCAGAGGTGAGTGATGACAGCATGTCATAGAATCATAGTGTGGTTTGGGTCAGAAGGGACCTTAAAGATCATCTGGATCCAACCCCCTGCCACAGGCAGGGACACTTTCCACTAGATCAGGTCACTCTAAGCCCTGTCCAACCTGGCCTTGAACCCTTCCAGGGATGAGGCATCTACAGCTGCCTTGGGCAACCTGTCCCAGTGCCTTACTACCCTCACAGTAAAGAATTTCTTCCTCATATCTAATCTAAATTTCCCCTCTTTCAGCTTAAAGCCATGTAGCATTTGTGGCTTTACTTTTTCACTGTATTTCCAGAAGGGGAACTTTTTAGTGTTTTAATAATGATAATGTCACTATGATTTAAAAAAAAAACACAACAAACAAACAACAAAAAATAAAGGCAAGCAGGATTTCACAGTAGAGTGCATCCTGCTGGTTTGCTCTTTTGCTCAGATTTTATGGGTGATACTTAAACAGAAGGAAGTACAAGAACAATAGAAGAGTTTTGCAAAGTATGTGACGGTGTGAGAGTAATAACATTTACATAGGGCCTTTCATCTAGAAGAACCCAGAGGAATTCATAAACAATATTACTTTATACAGTTTATAAACAAATAATTTTGGTTTGCTCGGTGATGCAAAAAAACCCAACCACCCAACACCCCAAAACCCAAACAAACAAAAAATATTAGATAAAACAACTTATATGATTTGTTTCACTTGGAATAAACAATGCTTTTGCAACAACAGTATCACTGTACCCATTATTTATTGTACATTCCCTTTCTATGCTCTCTGTCATGGATTTGTTTTCTGGCTGCTTTGGATTGCAAGACTTAAGAATGTAGTTTTGTAATTTTATTACTACAGAGTGCTGTATGTTTCATAAGACCTAGAAAAAAAAAATCACTAATTGCTTATAAGCTACATGCAGTGACTGAAAAGCAGCATAGCTTTAGAGGTTATTGTAGCTGTTTATTTAAAAATACACAGCTTCACAGATTTTAAAGTGATATCTGTCAAATACTTCAGATGATTAAAGGCACATAATTTTGGTTGAAAATTTAATGAGTTTTAGAATTTTCTCAGAAAAGTGTGCTTTAAAACCCTATGCCCTTAAGATGGCATATGTCATCAAACCTCTCCACACACTGAAACAGAAAACCCTTGTTTTTCCAGTAACTTGCTCAGGAAGGTTTCACTTAGTTTTGCCTTAAGATGTAGGTTGGCCTTGGAGACCTCTGCCTTAACCAGTATTCCTCATATTTACTGGCTGTACCCTATCCCAATGTCATATTCATCATACTCAAAAGCAATGCAATTTCTTCCATGGTTTGGGATTAGAGACAAAATCCTAAGAAGATTTTATAATAACATTGGCCATACCCACATATTGTATAAACACTCACACAAAGAAGTAGCTTGAATTAAAACTGGACTACATTATGCATTCCTTACAAATAAAAGGTGTGGCGTATCCATTAAAAAAATAAATTACAGTAACAATGAGGATAATTCTTAAAACTAATACCAAAAAAGGATTAATATGTATCAGTGCAGAGAAAATCAGAGAGAACTGGGGAAAAGCAAGCAGTGAAAATTATGGAAAAAGGAAGTTTTCGTATTAAGCTGGTGGGGGGGCGGGGAGGGGGAGGGAGACAGAAAAGAACTCACAAAAATGTTTTTCATTAAAAATTAAAAACAAAGTCAAGATAGAGGGGATGAAAGCCTGGCAAGTATCAAAAACAGATAATTTTTTTTTTCTGAACTATAAAAATAGGTGTAGGGAATAAGAGTTCTTACAATATGCTGTGAATTTAAAAAACAACTGGTAGTGTCTTAACATAAGCATGTTGGGATGTGTTTGAAGAAAATCAGTGTTGTTCTTGATGCTTCTGATTTGGCTTTTTCATTCCATTAGCTTTATTATTTGCAGATTAATTTGCAACACATTGCCATATGTCATTTTACAGTTTGTTTTAGTGAGGTCTGAGAAAGAAATACAGCTGTACTCTGGGTAAGGAGCCATATTCAGTTATGAGTACCTTGTTAAGTAAACTGAAAATAAGTTCTGACTTAGCTCAGACAAGTTCTGACTGTTAGTGTCAGATTTTTGTAGAGAGAAATGGTGCCTTCTAGTGCATATTTAGGTCTGAATACTTTGCCACGATAAGATAGTCGTTGGCTTTTCATTAATGGAGCCATTGAGGCTGTGTAAGATGTTTCTGAAGAAGGACCAAGTGAAAAAATTACAGCCTTAACTCTGTTAGTGCTCGCTTCTGGGGGAAAAATTTTATTAAAATTCTGGCCCTCCACCTGCATTGCTTTTTGGTTTTTTTTTAAACAGGTCATGTTCGTGTGTATTATATTTCGTATATACGCAGAGTCCCTTAGAGTACATATATCATCCATACTTCATGAACGAGAAGGACACATATATGAAGCACACCCAAAGATATTGATTGGACTTGTAGCAGTATCATGGATAACAGATGCACAGCTCTGGTCCTCCTGAAGAACCAAGCTGTTAAAAGCTTCGATGCCCATAGACTTCTAATTGCCTGTGGGATTCTAAAGATTGTGGCCTTGGATGTGAAGTAGCAGACTGCCAAGTTTTTATGGATGTCAGGAATCCCTGCAGTCTTTAGCCCCAACTCTCCATGGCAAGGTGGTCTTTTGGGTTTATATCTATATACTCATATATATATATATATATATATGTGTGTATTTTTTTTATATATATATATATATGTTGGGGGGTGGTGGTGTTAAACTTTTTTCTCATGAAAAAGCCATGAAGCTTGATGTAGAGCTGCCTCAATAGATACGGTTCAAGTGGCGTGTTTTGTGATTTACTGGTTTAATCTGTTATAGCTGACATGACTTTTAATGGCCCTGTTCCTCTTAGCAGTGTTTTTCCAATGCACTGTTTGTTTAAAAGCTAAGTGGGAGGAGAGGAATGTGTTGGTTTTCTCGTCTTGGCTGCTGTCTATGTATTCACACTGTCATTACTGAAGCTAGAGGATGAGCTTTTGAAAACAATTTAAGATGGGACTGGGGTCTTAGTTTTCTGTAGGAGCATAAACCAATGGAAAGATCCAGAGCCAGAGAAGTGGAGACTTACGTGAATTTTCAGAGATGAGTAGAGGTGGTGATTTGGTTTATTATGGTTATGTGGATATGAATCTCCAAAGAGTGATAGAAATTTTTGTAAAGGTAACTGAAAAATAATGTAAAATAAACATGTCTTCTTTTTGCTGACTCATCTAGCCAACATTTGTGTAGCTCTTTGGAGAACTTTAAGTAACTTCTAGGATTCCTGTATTCTCGGTAAAACCAACTATGTAAAGTCAGCACAGCAACAAGTAAACTAAACCAATTCTTGAATCCAAATAATCAGAAGCTATATGCTTATCTCATACTATAATTTTATAACTCAGTTATTAAAACAAAAAAATATGGGAAGAAACTAAGAAATTGTAATGCTGTGGTACCATTTTAATGTAGGTAACACTTGCATCTTGGAAATAGGAAAATCAAGGCACAGAATATGAGGTTGCAGGGTGCTG
This sequence comes from Falco naumanni, assembly GCF_017639655.2. Lineage (NCBI taxonomy): Eukaryota > Metazoa > Chordata > Aves > Falconiformes > Falconidae > Falco > Falco naumanni. The sequence continues at coordinate 110,254,973 of NC_054054.1, read as the reverse complement.
CCCGTGAAATCCTCGGCTGTTAGCAAAGTCCCTGTTTGGAGGGAACCTGGACCCCATTTCTTATTCATCAGCATTGCTTGGGCCAGCACCGACTGGAGTTCTTGGGCATAGGAAGTTAAGTTAGTAGAAAAACTTGCACTTTGATTCAGATTTTCAAAATAGTCGTTTTCTACTTTTGCCTTTTCACAGCTTTAAAGTAGTGCATCTCCTCGGTGTGTGATTAGAAAGCACAGAGGGAGAGAGTAACTGTGTGCTTAAAAATGTTTGAATTAGTTTCCAGCAGGTTTTCACCTATATTTTTGTGGGTGATAGTCAGTAAAGCTTATTCTAAGATCAGATGTTTTCTAGTACTTGCTTGATTTGCTGTACTTTTGGAAGGACTTTCCCTGAGTGATCTTTTCTTGGATGACCTCTCCATACTGTCATTAAAACTTGGAAACTTCAGTCTTCTTGACAGTTAGTTCTGCACTCTCATTATGTTCATTCCTATTGTAAACACGCTAAAGTTGCTGCTGTTATTGCTTAGAATGTTTTTTTTCCTCAGTTGTTTTGAAGTTTAGCAGAAATAGAAGTTAATCTTTAAGAGAGTTAGGCTGGTAATGATTGGATGGCCAAGCTTGATGGGTCATGCTGTGTCTGTCTTTTCATTTGCCTAGTAGATGATGTTCTGCTGACTCCAGCTATTTTTTTGGAAAGCAGAAAAACAATTTGCTTTTCCTTCCCATAAAGTATAACCCTTTGTTTATCCTTGTACTGCTGCAGTTTTCCAAAATGCAGAGACTTGCAAAGAAAAGAAAGGGAGGAAATAGCTCTTTTTTTTATGCTTTTTTTTCATACCGGCGAGTAGAGTTTAGTACTGACTTGAATTGTTGACCTCTGTGGAGGTTATTAATAGAATTGGCTGATTTGTGTGTGGAGCTGTGTCTGATCAACTGCGTCCAGCTCATGAACAAACTACCTACAGTGGGGTTGGTGAAGACAGTTGCAGTTTCTTGAAGTAACGTTTTTATTATTTGATTAATTTTTCATTTGAAGAATAATACTTTTTGCATTTCTTCATTTACTTCGGTTCACTGAAGTAATTGAGAACAGCTCCCTTTTCCAAGCAAGACTTTTCTTTTTGTTATGTGTTGTTGAGTTGCTCGGGTTTTGTCATTACAGTGCATCTGCTGGCTGATACTCCTTTTGTTTTCCACTGCAAGGATGTTAGGAGGTGCTTGCAGGGTTTGGGAAACACAAGTGACTGATTCTGAAGTCACTGTAGAGATTTATATGATGAGGGCTATCACCTGATAGCTTTTAATGCTCTTTTTTATACATAAAAGGGAGGAAAAATAAATAATTTTTGGAGGGTGTGAATGTCTTTACTGACCCAGATAAGAATTACCGAAGCAGAAGTTGGCATTAAAACCTTACTGGTCCTGATCTATAATGTCATCGGAAGAACATGTTTGTATTTACAACCTAGGGTTGTCTTTACAACCTTTTTTGCTTGCTTTGTTCCTTAAGAGGCTCTGGCTACCCACATTTTATGCACTTCTGGAATGCAATAACAATTGTGGCATCATCTTTTCAGAATTAGTTTTCCTTCCTGAGATCAAGGCAGTGATTAGGCCTTACAAAATATTCACTTGGTTTTGCTTTCCTGGCCTGAGATGGATTTAATTGGATGAATTGCTGCTTTTCTCCTTCCATTGCTTTATGACCTTTGAAATAGCTTGCTATGATCTTTTGAATTGTGCAATACCTTCACTGCTGTGTTCTAAGAAGTGAAATAAAGTGCTGTTTTATCTTAGCACGGACAGTATAGCAGCTGTTCCTGCATGAGCCCAACAACGTGCCATCAAATGTGTCTTGAAGTCTCGTCAAATGTCAGTTTAAACTTACACCTACGTGCTAGAGTTAACACCCTCCCACACACCTTTTTCACCATTTGGCAAGCATTGAAAATAATGCCATTAAACTTTTAAAAGTCTGTTGTCCTCACTAAATTTTCTGGGCTGTTTTGGGGCCTGTTCAAAAAGACCCTGGTATTTGCAAAAACAATGTGGCAAATATTTCTCACTGTGGATGGCATACCGGTATCAAGAGCTGGACTGTTGAGTTGGTTTTTTTTAAATATAAGTTGCTTCTCAGAATGCTGTGTAGCATTTTATGCAATAAATTGCAGTTGGTTATATGTGTTCTTCTAATACGCTGCTTGCCTGATCTCAGTGCTCCTTCTGCCTGTGATACAGGATCAGCTAACCAGGGCTCCTTTAAATCAGACACACATGTCTGTAAGTTTTTAAATGTTTTGTTTCTTGGCCAACAAGTGAGAGAATGTGAATTACTAAGTTGTCTATATTAGCCTAAGAACTGATGAAAACAGAGATTAACTATTTGCTTGATAGTCCCCTCGTTCCCTCTGCTCTCTCCCCCCTTATGCAGTATTTCTTCTTTTATATATATATTGTAGTGTACCAGAACAGATTTAGGTCTAGTAAATGGCATTACGCATATGGCTGGCAGTCCTAGTTCACTAGCTTAAGTTTGAATGCTCAAGCTCAAATCTTGCAATCAGAGCCCTAATTAGTGAACAGTTTTGTGGCTTCATCCATGTGCCTTCACTATCTGAACTTTCAGACTCTTACCTTGACAAAGGATCCCAGTGAAATCAGCCTGCTGGAACCACGTTGCACAGATGTTTAACAGTGTCAGAGCTCGAATACTAAAGTTCAGATACATCAGTAGGGTTTCAGGGCTAAATACAGCCAAGGGTTGTGTTTCGATGTAGGAATAGCAGCCGGCCGACCAAAAGAGCTTAATCTAAAATGAAGCAAAACAAGAGAGGAAACAGGACAAAGAAATAGGACAGTAACAGCCATTAGGATGAGGGTCACTATGCTACTTTTAATTGTGGATTGCTTAAGCTTTTAATTTATCTTTAAGCATTATCTAAATGTTTTCAATAATTTTAAATTCTGTATTTTTAATGTTAACTGTTCATAGTGTGATATTCGTGGTTGTTGGTTTGGGGGGGATTTTTTTTTGTTGTTTGGGTTTTGTTTTTTAACTCAGGCTTCATGTATTAAATGGTGTTTAACATGAACCTGATTCATTTTAAGCCTTGACATGTTTTGGTTCACAGCTACGTTCAGTGGCTTTATATTATAGGTAATTTCACCTTTTAATACTCAGGAATAGCACTCCATCTTAAGTTCATCTTCATGCCTGTGTATGTATCTATTTTTAATGATAATACAAAGGTGATGAAAAGCAGGTGAACAATAGAAACTTTGCCACTAATTTTAAAGGAATTATGGGTTTTCTCTCTGTGTAAAGTTAAGTGTGTGCAAAAGTATTTTGGGAGGCTAAGGGCTTGTATATAGAATTATTAAAAACAAAACCAAAAGCACAATACAACCTTTCATGCCACAGAAATGTAGAAGAGCTTGAAGTGAACAGACACTGTTGACCAATAGAAAATCAAATCAAGAAAAATTAATCAAAATATGAAGATTCAGAACCAGTCCTGCCAAATTTAAATATTCCCCTCACCCCGCTGTACCAAAATGGCATTAAAAAAATGCAAACATAAGGAGAAACAAGTATTTACACATAATTAACTTTTCAAAATAGCTCATCTAACCACAGTCTTATCTTTAAGAACAAAAATGCATGTATTTACTGAGTGATATTAGCAATTGAAAATTTTGTTTAGACTTTTTGTTTTCTTGGCAATAAATAAAATTCTTCATAAGAAGTCATTAAAATATTTCTTAATGTTGCCGTTCAAAAATTTTCAGGCTGCTATCCTTGTCCAGGGCCAAACATGAATCCTATTGCTATTGGAAGCCGTTGGCTTGCTTATGCAGAAAATAAGGTAAGGAAAGGTTTAATTTCAAAAAATACTTGGGTTCTAGATTTCATTCAAACTTTTGTATATATATGAGGGGGGGAAGAAAAGTCTCAGAAAAAAGCTATGTGAAAAAGATGATCCATAAGAGGAGTTGCATAATGATGACAGACCTTATCTTTGAGGCACATTGTGCTTTGATACTTGTATCTGTCGTATCTTTACTCTGCACATTTGATTTAAGCTCATGAACTTGGAAGGCATAAATATGTAAGTAGTGTAGGCAGGGAAGACCGCTATCAACATGTGTTTTCAGTAAGGTCACTCAATAATCAACCCATTTTGCATTTTAAAAGTTTAAAGCACTTAATTATAGACACTTCTGAAAGGTAGGCAACTGAGGATTCCTGAGTTCTGTTTGGGGAAACTGAGTCTGGACAGAGCCAGTGGGTTTATCTGCAACAGCTCAGCAATGCACTTTGTAGATTAGGAAACAGCATTAATATGTCCACTTTTTAACATCTTTGCTGAAAATGTTAGACTCCAGGAAAAAAATGAAAGTGTTGATACTTTTTCTTATTTCTAGAGGCAAAAAAAGAAAATAGATCCCAAGCAAAAAAGTTACCACTCTTTTCACCCAGCCCTAAGCCAGAGAAGTGATTGTGTATTTAAAGCTTGAAGTGTTTGAAAACTTTAAATTCAGCTTCTAATGCCTTATTTTTATTGCAAAGCAGATGTTTTTTCTCCCTTTCACCTGTGGCTGGAATAGCTGTTTCTAGAGCTGAACCAGAAATTATCAGAGACAAACTTGAGAAATGTATTTGTTGTTACACCTTTTCAAGCACAACTGATTTCTCTCCAAATTCAGGCCTGCCTTTCCTTTAATGCCATGGTGATGTGGTTTTGTAAAACTTAACCAGTCAGCCTGGGATTTAAAAAGTACTGCTGCCAAAAATATAAGCCACTGATCAGCAAAAGAATTATATCACAAAAGGAGTTTAAATTACTTGTGTGTTCCCGAGTGTATTCACTGTGGTCTTCCCCTTTCTCCCTAGTTTAACTATATTTTTAATTTTCTTTTAGCTAAAGTAGTTAAACAGACAGCATGTTCTGTGTGCAAGCAACAAATATCTGCAGGTTTTTGCCATTTTATTTAGTCAGAAGCACAGCTTCTATTGCTAGTTAGGGTTCAAAGGCAAAAACTGCTTTTGTAGGTTGATGGCAGGTAGAAGAGTCTTGTTTTGATTTATTAATTTTGAAGGAAGGCAATATAGAGTAAACCCCATGTACGTTCCTTTAATCTATTAAATGTAAAGTTTAAAAGCTCTTTTCCTTTGTCATTTCTTTGCTTACTAGTCATAAAAAGGAGGGGAAAGCCACACTTGGATTCTTAGAATGTCTGATATTTAATGTTACATACACATGGCTAAAGCTTTTGATTATATTTATTTAAATTTATTTGTGGTATTGCTGCCAGACCAAAAATCCCACCATTTCAAAGTTTATGAATTCTTAGTGACTGCTCATCTTGTAATTGAAAACTGGAGTTGAATATGCGACAGTCTGGGTGGCACCCAGAAGATTATAAAAAGGGGTTAAGTGTCTCAGCAGGGCTTTTTGCTGTTTGTAGGAAAAAACACAACACTGTACATGATAAATAAGAGCTATGGTAATGGGTTATGGGTTTGTGTAGTTTAATAGTAGTTACTTGGTTGCTGTCTTTCTTCTTGTAGCTGATCCGATGCCATCAATCCCGTGGTGGAGCCTGTGGAGACAACATTCAGTCTTACACTGCCACAGTCATTAGTGCTGCCAAAGTGAGTACATCATCTGCTGCTGGGAGAGGTTATCATGTAAGATAATTATTAGGTTTCCCTGATGAATTGTACTGTGTGTCATCACCCCCAAGTTCCCAGTTCACAAAAGAGGAAAACATAGTAAGAAACAGGCTAGCATTAGCACTGTGCCTGTAGTACTGATCCTGCAAATCTCTGAGTAGCCATTGTTTTACGCAAAGTATTCCTGTCGTTCTGAACTGATTTTTGAGACATGTTATTTATTACAAACAGCTACAGTTATTCTTGTTAGTGACCCCTGGTATAGGAAAATCATAGTAAAATGGATTTGTGGAATGACTAGTCATAATATTAGAAGCTTACATGATTAGAAATCAACATTGTGAATTATTAGTCGTTTAGCATCATGAAAACTGACTTTACAAGTGCTTGGTGTTTTTTGGACTAAATCACACTAGCATTTTATGTTTTAATCTCTCTGAAGGATGACAGCGCAGTACTGGAGCTAATTAATTACCTGGCAGATTTCTTTGAAGGTTAAGAGTTTATTAATGACTGTTTACATATAGGTTCCACTGCCTAGTTTTCTTAGTTCAGATGACAGTATAATATCCCTCTGTTTTCAGAGAAATGTCTGGGTTTTCATAGTATCAAAAGAAGACCGTGGCTTGGAAAATTCTTAAATGACCCAAGGAGTATATGGAACTGTTGTTTTACTATTCCCCCCCAAAGCTGCTCCTTTCCTTGAGGACTTGCCTGCAGCTTTTTGCCAAGTAATTTCTTTTTCTCACACACATACACACACACAAAGTGAGTTTTGGCATTGTCTGGCAAACTTCGTGCTGATTACAAGCTTTCATTGTAACCACTAGCCTTTTCATTTCTGATATGCACAACAAAACAAACCTAATAATAGGAATTAAATGACAGCACAGAACAGAAAGCTCAGCGTCACTGAAGAAAACAACAGTTACAAGAACCCACAAAAAGAGACATAGGGCATGCCATCTCATGTAAAAACAAAACATAAAAACAAATATATTCCATCAGCATAGCTTTGAACACAATCTCACTGTGGCTGGAGGTGGAGAAAAATCACAGTTTTTTACATTGTTGAGGAGAACTTGAATTGCTGCTCCTCTGAAGACGTCGGAAATTTGCTGTTTCTCTTTCCATGCTTTCACCATCAGGGAAAAAAAAAAAAAAAAGGAAAAAAAAAGGTGTGTGTGGGAAATCTTCCAAAACTCCTTCAATCTCAGCATAAACATGTTTTCTATAGCATAGATAAGTTTGAAAAACCAACAGGCTTAGTGTGATCAGCCACAGTTTTGATCAGATGTGGTAAAATCTTACAAACGGATCACTGTGATGCCAAAGCCAGGACTGCTCATGACTGAAGAAGAACAGGCCAAAGCTTTTTTAAACCATATAATGATTGTCAAAGCATTCCAGTAGGCATCGAAGGCTAAGTAAGCACCATTCTGTTGTAACTTTTTTTGACAGACTAAAAAAGTCTGAAAAAAGAGGACAGCTTTTATAGCCCTAACCTCTAAAAACCGTGGATAACTAGGTTTCAAAGCCAGTAAGGACCAAGGTAATGATCTTACCTGCTGAGTGGTACTAGCCAGGGATCATAATCCAGAAATTCCTACATTAAAGTGAACATTTGCAGCACTGAAGTAGTGATGTTGTATCATGTGAATAGATACTGAAGATAAAATGTGTTTGTAATCATAGGAAAGAGAAGGTTGTTAGTCTCTCTAGAGTGATAAATAGTGAAAGTTAGGAAAACGGATAATCACAAAAGCACAATCTCTGTCATGCTTTTTATTTTGCATAGCACATTGCTTTTGCTCTGGACTGAATGTTAGTTGTTACTGTGATAGACAAGATTAATACTGATACTGTTTTAAGTATTCATATGATTTGGCTCTTGAGCATATCTCAGCCTTACTGTATTGATTTGTTACTCATGTCCGAGTGTGCAACACTAAGTCTGAAATGTTAATTTTTTTACTGATTTCATTTAATCTTGGTTTACTGTCTAGCAGGTTTTCATCTCTGATAAATAAAATGCTTTCTTTTTGGCAAATACCTACTCCAAATATCTGTTGTTCTTTGTCCATCTCATTACCTCACCATAAACCTTACCCCTTGCTTAAATAAGACAATTTTTAAACCTCTACTGCTGTTATATCCTATCTGCCTGCAATAGTTTGTAATTTGCTTTGATCAGCAGAGGTATTGGATTTTTTGGAAGTGGTTGTCCTTTCCTGTTCCCTACAGTGTTTTTTTTTTGTTCAGAAGCGATTCCATAGAAGTTCTTGTTGAGCCCTGTTATCTTAAGTTACAGCATTTTCTCTGTTTGGGTTCCAGTTTCTTATTGAGGGAAGTGAAGGAACCTTCATATAGAGAAGAAGAATAAAGCCGAGAGCAAAGAATAATTTCAACAGGGTCACCTTTGAGAATTACCTTTCAGATTCTCCCTAGAAGGTCTCAAAGGCAATACAGAATATTTACTTTAATGGTATTCTCTTTGATGATAAATATTTTTGAGTGTCCTGGTAGTGAATAGTGGGTTTGTCCTCAGTGCGTGTACTGCTGTGTACTATACTTGATGCAGAAAATAAATTCTGTCCTTAATCAAATAACTTGGGAGTCAGAAGCTCTGCTGGTAACTGAGAGCACCAAGTTCCAAATTGTGGTCATGTTGAAGTGTGGTGTTTACTGATGCCAAAACTCTTGTTCTGGTAACATTATGAAGAATTCCTTTGTATCATCTTCCCATTTGATTTTATAATTTCTAGAAGGGTTTTATTTTGAACATTGAACTTTTTCCTGGTTTTCCTTAGATGCATCTTGTAAGAGCATTGCTTTTTGTTGTTGCTGGAAAAACACAGGCATTTTTTCTTCGCTCGAACTCTTACTTTAATTACCCCACATTTGTTTGGTGGCTCTCTGTCTGATCTTGTTCTAAAAAGCTTTGGTAATTTCTGTAATTTGACCAAGCAGAAGATTTCTGGAAAGAGAAAATGTGTGAAGATTCCAATTTAGGTTAATGATTAGCAAGGGCAGAAACTGATGTGTTTGGAAAAATGAAAATATTGTTACATGTGGGATAAAGATTCTTTTCACTCTAGTTGAACAAACACGGTAGAATGGATGCAGAATATCTTTTAGAATAAACCACTTCATTACTTAATAGTATTAGTGATGGGAGAATATTCAGGTGCTTGGTTTGAGATGAGCATCCAAATGTGAAATTGCTTGTTGTAATTATCCATATTGATCCATTTTTGGATGCAGCAAGGAAGGGGAATTTAGGAAAAGACATTCTTATGTCTCCATGCTTGTTTTTTTTTTCCCCCTATGTCTTGTTGAAGAGAGGTTTGGTCCCACCATGCCCCTGGGTGAGTCAGGTTTCAGCTCACTCTCTGTTCAAGTGGTGCTCATGCAGACCTTCCCCATCCTAATGTATCCCAAGCGGTCACACTTGCCATGCTGTTTGAGATCAATTTCCTAACAGGTTTCCCCCTGTTCTGCCTCTTTGCAGAGTATGTGGCAAGAGCGGGGAAGGGAAGGGAAACATCTTTGTGAGGCATGAGCATTTCAACAAACATTTAGTTTGAACTGGAATCTATAATTGATAGTATGTTCATTTTGTTCAAACTAACCATTAGGCTTTCACATCTTTGACTACCAAGCCATATTTCTGTGATATCTCTTTCTGCTTTCTATAGATTTTTCATTTGTAAAGAAATAAATCATTTAAAATGTGTTTATTATGAGAAACAGGAACAATTTTGTCACTAAAAGGAGTTAAGACCTTTGTTGGAACAGAACAGCCTAACAGGCACCGAATGATGCATTTTAATTTTCTCATCTAATTAAAATTGTACTTGTTTTTCAAATAAATGAGGTATGAGTGCATACAGTTATTTTAATTAAATGTATGTTTTTCTTCATATTTGAATGAATGAGAACAGTCTTATTTTAGGGTACATGCGAGCATACAGATACATTGTGTGTTTGTACAATGCGCATCATTACTTACAAAAGGAACTGGATCAAGTCTTTCAATTTTATTTCTAAGAAAATTTCACTGGGTATGCATTGGCAGGTTCCCATGACAAAGGAACTGGGACAGTGCAAACTTTAACCTTTTTAATTTTAAATTTATTTGGTCTGTCGAATGCCTAGCATCAAATTATAAACCAAGTTCTTCTCACCTCATAACTTCTTTAGTTGATTCTTTCTCCATATCTTTTAATCCTGTAGTGGTGAAGTGATTTAGCAAAGGCTGCATCTGTTTTCTCTTGTTACCTGATAACTTCTTAATGAGTACTAACAGCTTATGTGAGAGCGAGGTCATTAGCTCTAATGGATAGAGGGGACAGCTGATATGGCATGGGAAAGGTTAAAGATTACCAAAGAAGTTTTTGGAAATATACACATAGCACAAAGAAGTAAGTGTCGTAATGGTTTTGCACTGATATTTCTGAGCTAATGGCATTGGCCACATCTTTGTACACCTATTACTTCTCAGTAGTCCCGCAGTCACAGTCTACCATGTAATGGTAATGCATTTTGCTAGATAAACATGTTAAATTTTTTTCTAGAGAGCTATAAATTTGTATTTGGCACTTCGTCATACAGTTTCTCTAGCTAAAACATTAAAAACATTTTCTAAAATAGGCCAGTTGCAGTTCTTGGTCTTTTAATTTGCATAGGTATTTTGCCATATAGTACTTCTGTCCTGATTTTTCTTTCCTGCTGTATAAACTACCAGTGCATTTTAAATGATTGTAACTATTGGCCAGAAAACTGCCTTGTCAGTTTTTGTAGGGAAAGTTGAAATACGTTCTTGTGATGGCATTAGGTCTATTTTAGGTCTATTGCGCTGATACCATTACCTGGTACGTTTTTCAGCCTTCTGAATTTGCCACTGTTAAAATTTGTTTTTTTCTCATTTGTTGTGTCTGAGTATTAAAAGAAATAATAAGAAACAAATGGCAGGATATTACTAAAGACTTTAAACCCCAAAGACATTTCTGTGATAAAGGCATGGCTCGATTTTAAGTGGTAGTATCTCCATTAGCATTAATGGGGTAAGTACATCAGCTGAGGCATCTCAGAGGTTAATCAGGCTTCCTGGCTGGATATTGCCATCAATACAGTGTGGCGCCTAATTCTGTTGGCCCTTCAGAGGTTTTCCTGACAACACACTAACAGACTTTGTGTAAGTCATTTCCTATGAATTATTAAAACAAACGTTTGGCTGCTAATTGATGAACACTAATGTGTTTTCTAATCACTGCAGTTTGAGATTTTAGCACTAAACAAAGCAATTGCAATTGATTTGTGGCTGCTTCTTGGTTTCAGCCTGTGATCCGTACGTTTTTTTTTTCCTTTTCAATTTAGCAGGCAGCTTAGCTTGACTTTTTAGTTAAGAATTGGCTTGTTATAGTGTCATTCCATTCTGATCTCTTTTGCTATTTCTTGTTTATATTGCGTAATAAATCTGCTCAGTTCTTTATAGGCAAATAAGGCACAGTCCTTGATTCAAGGAGAAAATATTTAAAGTTGTAGTTTGGGTTGGTTTTCTTTAAATCTGTATCTCTCCTACTGTGTGCACTCTCCCTCTTTCTCCAAATAAAATAAAGCAACATAAAAACAATCTTCAGCATCTTTAGATGATAAAAGCTGGTGCAATGAGTGTGTTTTCAAACCCATGTCTGGAAAACATGCAGGCTATGGAAAGTCCTGTGATTTGTAATGGGATATGTGTGTACTTTGTATAGAGTTGTCCCTTCTGGTGCCTTGAGGATGGCTTCTTTAATTTTGCTGGGTTTGAGTCCCATGTTCAGTTTTAATGCTGCAAAAGGCATAATTGCTGAGAAACGAGTGGTTCTGTCCTGTCTATCAGAGGCCAAATTGCTTGTCTCTTGCACTTGTGCGGAAGGCATAACTATTTCAGTATTAACCATTAGGGGCTACAAGTATTGCTCTATATAACACTGCCCTCCACACACACCCATCTTGGCTTTATTGTTTGATTCTTCTAACTGTCTGTGCTCTGTGCCTCTTGGAATAAGTAACTAATAAGTTAAAGAGAGAAAAAAATCGTAATGTTTAGGCAACATAAAAATATTTCTTTTTTCAAGAATTTTTGGAAGCATTTAATTCCAAAACAAAGATGAATACTTTACATTGATAAGATGCTAATTTTTTTCAGGGTATTTCTGTTATATCCAGCCTTTTGCAGTTTATATATCACTTATAAAAACATTTGTTTTGTGTTCTTCTGGTGTGCATAATCTACTTATATTAATGGTGTTGAGGAAAAAATTCAAGATGGATCCACAAAACAGCCCTAAGCATTATTTATTGGTTCTCTTCCTTTTTATAGACGATAAAGACTGGACTTACGATGGTGGGGAAAGTAGTTACGCAGCTGACAGGGACGCAGCCTTCAGGAGCAACCGAAGAAGAAATTTTAGCTCATAGCAACATTCGTCGAAGTCCTCTGGTGCCTGGAATCATCACCATCATTGATACAGAGACAGTTGCAGAAGGGCAGGTAATAGAGTTCGCACAGAAACCAAATATGCATTTGTTTTCACAAAAATCTCAGGAAAATGTATTTTATGCTTTTGAAAATGAAAAATAGATGAGATTTTTGCTAGGTCAGAAACTCTTACAGACACACGCAGCTGTGATAAAGTTGTATTTGGGACTGAAATTAAGCCAAAATATATATTGTCCTTACAACATATTTATGTGACACTTTGACAAGATCAAGTGTGAAGTGTCACATTTTGTCTCTCTAACACTTGTTCATAATTGACATTGATTTATGCTGATCAGTTGAAATGTATATGTAGTCTGATTGCATTTATTAATATATAATGTGGCTGGAATATGTGGTTGTCTAGAAATATGGTGAATTGTTGAATTCCAGTTTAAAAAAGAGGATGAGTGGAGTTGGATATTAAGTATAAAAACTTACAATTTTACATAAATTTGAAAACTGAAATGTGATCAAGCATGATGCTGTTTTGTGAGGCATATGCCCTGTTTTACTAGTAATATACAGTACAGTGTGTCAGGCAAAATAATTTAAAAAATCCATCCCATTATCACACAAACTTTAAATTGGTGTTCTGTACTGTCTTTATGACATAGAAGATATCTGTGGCTTTTGTGTTTGTTTCTATCAGTCATTTCAATTTTACTCTGGTCCTGGAGGTCAGCGTTTATGCAGGACTCCCATACACTTCATTATTCTTTAACTATTTTATAAAATTGTTCTCCCTATCTTGACACTTCTTGAATTTAAAAAAGAAAAATCCTGTATTTTTTCTTGTTTTCCTCCTACCTTTCTGATGCTTATTGCAGGTAAGTTAGTAAGGTATTAATGACAAATCAGTAGTCAAGTTCTTTTCTTTTCTTACCTGAGAGTAAAATGAAATGTTTTTCTTGAAAACCAACAAAACCCCCAGTATGCTGTTTGAGCTGTGGTTGTGCCTGAGAATTAGTTTTGGAAGTACTTAGCCAAGTAATGTTGCACTGAAAAGTGATTGTTCACACAACATTATAGGCCTTTTCTTGCAAAATTAAAAGAAAAGAAAAAACGAGAATGGAAAAAAGAATTTATTTTACTTAAGGTCTTAGAGTCAGGTCTTAAAATAAGTCTGTTAAGTCTGTTGGCCGTGGGGTTTGTTTTTGTTTCCTGGAAAAAAAGTCTTTTGGCTCTTTTTATACTGCCAGGAAAAAAAAAAAAAAAAAAAAAAAAGAAAAAGGAAGAAAAATTCTGCTTCATAAATTTCTCATGAAGCCTTGTTTAATGCGGTCATTATTTCTGATGGTCATTGTGCTTTGATTCTTCTGCATAGGTCTAGGGAAAAAAAAATGATATATCTTAGGTTTTTAAGTCTTGTTATGTATGATTTAGAGGTTTTATGAACTTGTCCTCTGACCTTAACAATAGTAGGGAGCTATCAAGCCTAAAGGGCACTATAGAAAAGTAGTTGTAAAAATGATAACGTTTGGCTTGTCCAAATACTGCTGCTGTAACATAAATAAGCCATCAGTTCTAGTAAAATATTTTTTGTCTTGAATCTCTAGGGAAGGAAGCTCTAAATTAGATATCCTAATTGTTTGTATGTCTTCTGTTTGTATTTTTGTGATCTGAAGTTTTAAAATGCTATTAAATTAATAATTTATTTTCAGTGCTGAGACTTACTTTCAGAATTATCACCATTTTTTTCCCCCTGGGGAAAAAATGAAAGAATCTTTCTTTTTGCATTGTTAGATTTTCGTGATCCAGACAACTTTTTAACAATCTTTCCTTACTGAAATGTGCATCTAGCAAAAAGAAAGTTGATTAAAAATAAATGGTCTAAATAAAGAATGTCATTCAACACTGCCCCAGTAAAGAACCTTCTGGTGTAAGGGGTGTCGGCTGTGCTCCCAAGCCCCACTGAGTTCCCGTTCATCACTCCAGCTGTTTCCACGGCCTTTGTGCACACAGCCCTGTTGGAACACAGCAGATTCGCATTTTGGTAGTTGTGTGAATCGACTTGTCCCAGGGCGCTTGGCAGGGATCCGGTGCTTGCGTGCTGGCAGAAGCAGGCAAGCGTGCTAGTTTGGATGGCACGTATTTGTTACTGGCCGGGTAGTCCTGGCTACTTTTTAAAGCATAATTCAGTGAAGCTTCAGTTCAGGAAAGCGTTTCAGTGAGTCTGACCTTTAGGTGATGTGAGTAATCCCACTGAACTGAATGTGATTGCTCATCTACTTCAGCATAAACTCGTGGTTAAGCATCGTGCAGGTTGGAAATCTGTGCGGCTGTTTGAGCTGCATAGATCTTCCGCATTGCTTTAATTTCTGCAAGTGTTTTATTCTGTTGTGGCAAGCTGGTTTGATAGAAGTCATCCAAGCTACGTTATGGCTGACACTTCGGTTGAACTAGAGAAGTGATTGAGCAGGTTGATGAATGCAAGATCCAGCCTCACCTGTGGTTAAGAGAAAGTAGTTGCTGCACAGCAGGATCACAAACGCCTTGTATAGTTTGGCCTCTTTTCTTGATGGTGTGTGGCAGTGATTTTGCCAGTCACTGGTTTTATCATCCCAGTTTTCAGATTCCAGGTGGGAAATAAGAGGTCTGGATGGGTACAAAGAAACACTTGGCGGCATTCCTGCTTTCTTCTACAATGAAGATGCCTTTTGGAATATTTAATTTTTGCTGGCCAGGGACGCTGCTGGGTGTCTCTGTTCGTTACCAGCGTTGGTCTTCCTAAACTGACTAGGAAACCACAAGCATTAGTAATGCCTGCTGAGTGCTTTCTGTGCTGAATTCACAGTTTGAAAGCCTTGAATACTTTTCATCATACTTGTGTGTGTGTGCATGGTTTTCAGAGGTTGTCAGCCTAATCGTAAATGAGGGGAGTTTCAGAAGCAGAAAAGAGTTACTGTCTTATCAACAGACTCCTCGTGAGAAAGGAATACCTCACCTCTTTCAGGTCAATAAAGATTTCTATCTACCTGCACAGCCTAACAAAGAATTTGGGTGTTGTAATGAAGGAAAACATTTCCCAAGTAATAAAATATATCTTTAAGATAGCATATAGTAAAAAAAAAAAAAGAAGATGCCTGTTTTAAAAAGAGAGGGGAAGTGGAAGAAGATGACAGTAAATGTAAATCTAAGGCAAGCAAGCATGTCGTTTTGAAGGAGAAATAAGCACTTTTTCCACTGGGAATTAGGATTTTGTGTGTGTGTGTATATATATAGGCTTGCAAAGTAATGATGCATGTGCTTGTCCCTTGACTTTGAGCATAGCAACATAGAGTTTAAAGATGGAGTGAACCGCTCTGTGCTTGTGTATGAACATACAGATTAATTTGCCAGTAGGACAATTGAAGGAACAAGTTTTGGACATGACCCAGAAGGACTAACTACATCTCTACGTTTTCACCATTTTTTTTTTATATCTGCTGTTTCAAAGATACCCAATATGAAGAATGCGAGATGGGAGTAAATGCATTTCATGAAATGTACTGGGCTACCATGGCAGAGGTTGAAATGCTAGCTTACCCCTGAAAAATATACAACTAAAGACCAAAGAAATCTTCTAATGTAATCTTGCAGGATTAAATCTGCAGGGAAAATATTTTTAATAAACCTTATAAATGTAGATATTGTAGTAAAGTCTCAAACCCAACAGTTGTTTATATGATAGCTCCTACCTTCATAATTGGTGGTACTTTAAGAAAATTTGAATTATGGGGTAATTAAATGCAAAGGAATGTGGAATTATTGAAGTTGGCTGTCATGATATATTTGTAAAGGGAGTCAAAATAATTATCGAGATGCCCAAGTAACTTTGTGGTAAACCAAAATATGTTAACAAGGTTGTGTGCTTGTTTAAACTTCCTTCTAATGAAGTGTTAGCAAACTTTTCAGTTAGATGTAATGACTATTTATTTGAATCTGTTAATTAGTTGAAATGGATAAAACTAAAGCTGTACAGATGTCCTCTTTTGCCGTAATTGGAATTAAATGTGTAAGACTTTAGTGGCTTGAGTTTTAAAGAAAAATTATTTTCTTTCGACCTTTGTTTCTGTATTCTTAATTAATTCATCAACTAGGCCACCCACATGTAGTCTGCAATAATGACCTTTCTCAAAAGTGGCCAGTTTTGTGACTGAATGTAAATCTGTTAAACATCTAACATTTAGTTGACAGAGAAATATGTGGCCATTTAAAAATACAAAACTTGATTCTTAGTGCTTTTGATAGAGCAGTGTGATTGATGAGATATCATTGTGTTGCTTTCACAGGTCATCCAAAACTCATGAAAATATTTGAGGAAATATTTTAAAAATAACTTATAAAAATAGGATAACATGTTGATCTTTTTATGTTTTAAAATGTGATTGGTGCTTTTTTCTGTTCCCTATTAACTTTTTATTGCATTAAAGAGGAATTTTCAGAAAAAAAGGCAGACTGCTGCAGTTTCAAAAGTTCATTTTCATTTCGTAAGGAGTTGATAACAATTGAACCAAATGAAGATGCTTATCAGGAGCAAGAATTGTTGTGAAACTTTGGTCTAGAGGAAAAAGAAGCTAGAAGAATAAAGCGTATTCAATAATAGAACTTCCAACTACATGCGTAATTCCACTGGTCATTAACACCAGTGCTTTTATTTATAAGAACGGTTTCACAAAGGTTAATTTGATGTTCTGATGCTCATATATTTGGCATCAATTTTCTTCACTTTTTATATCTACGTGTATTACAGAAGAATTCTTTTTATATATAAATATAAAAAGAGCAACAGGATTCCCTCAGAGCATAATACTGTCTGCCTTACTTTTATTAAAGGAGATCTGTTTTTTGTCAAGAAGACATTTTTGTCTCAGATAAATGGTTCAGGCTGAGCACAAGGCTGTTTTGAGTTTATGCTGGATTCTATTAAAAGGAGTGCAGTAGTTAATGCCACAGATCTATCACTTTTAGCCCTTTTCCACTGATGTTTGACCTTAGCTATAAGTTGGGGGAGGCTAATTGGGGGGGTCGGTGTGGAGGGGGCTGGTTTTTGTGCATACGTCTTAGGAACTGAAGCAAACACTGCTCTAACTTCAGCTATTTAAATCAATGGAGATCTTAATAAGTGTATATACAAAGATTTCTCTAGTATATAATACCCATATTTATAAATATTGCCAAACATCTTTGTTATTACGACGATGAGATTATTCTTTCTTAATTTGATTAAGAGTAGGACCTGCGTGATTAGATTTGTGTCCATTTTTATTTGTGTTACTTTCATGTTTTATTTAAAAACATGTCTCCACTGGGATAAGTGGTGTAATTTGCCTTGAAAGATTAAAATAATTGAAGTCATAATTAGTAGTGGCTTCTGTTCAGCAGTATGGAAAATACAACGAATGAAGAAAAATATGGCATAGGAGAAAAAAGCTTTGGCTTCAGCTATCTCTTGCCCTCAAAGCAAACGCTGTTTTCTGATAATAAATGTAATGATCCCCTAGGTGTTTTGTCTCTTTCTGTTTTAGAGTAAGATAAAGAGGATTTGATTCATCTTCGATCAACTATGGTGTTCTGTTGAACTCTAATAGAGCTGGCTTGAGAGCTGCAGCATTGGCTCAGTGTCTCCCGCTATGGACTGGGTTGGCTGGGCAGCTTTTTTGAAAATTATGTTGCAGCTCTCTTGATAAGATAGTATTTGGGCATCAGAAACAGGCTGAATGCTCATTTACAAGGCCGTTTTGGTAGAAGAGCCTTAGTGTTTTGTTTCTTGTTGGTTTTTCTTAAAATGGTGTTTCTATTTGTAATGGTAGGGAACTCTGCAAGGAAGATACTCGAACATCCTTATGAACCTCAGTGACTATGCAATTATAAGAGTATTGCTAAGATTTATGAACCTTTTTCAATGAGAGACTCTGTACGGTCTTTTACTCTTAATAGTAGAGTGGTTAGAGGCCACTGCCTTGGAGGTTGAAGCTTGTTTGGGATGAAAAAGATTGCAGGCTCGGGATTCCTGTGGGATTTGTATGTTCTGTGCATTGGGAAGCTGAAAGAGCTGCTTCCTTCAAGCTTTTTGACAGCACTTGCATGCATTATTAGGCAATTTGTACCACTGTTTTGACTTCCAAGAAAAATTTCCAACTCTACTCTTTTCAGTGGTAAGAAACCATAAACTGGCCGAAAGGAACTAGTTGTACAATGTGGGTATTGATTTAATGTGCCATTTGTTAGCCAACGGGCATCGTTCTCTCCAGCACCTTTGCACATAGCGTCTTCCACTTCTGCCTTGGCAAGAAGTGGCTTCTAAAACTTGGGAAGCCTCCGTGGCAGAGCCTTGAATACTTCTTCATTCCTGTACAGCTCCAGTCTTCATCCTTGTCTACGTGAAATCTGTGCTATTTGATCTATTTAGATTTATATAGACCCTGTTGTACCAGGGCAGTTATATCCATTTAAAGGTCTCTAATACAGAAAATAATGTATTCCCATATAAAGCATCTCATGTTGTATCAGCATAATTTTGTTTTCCTTAGGTTGTATACGATGGTGAAAATCCTACTATGATTTTTAAAGCTATGGAAGTTGTAAATTGCCATGTGAACCAAGCTTTTCTTTTGTGGCATGTTTGGAAGGGATGTTTCCAAAGAGGCTCCTCTTTGGTTGATGATGTAGTTAAGTCAGCTGCTGTAATTCCTTTGATATTTTTTTTCTCCCTTCCTTTGTAGTGTTGAAATTGTAAAAAATGATGTATGTTTTCCCCAACTGTCCACGGCAAAAGTGCAAGGGAAGGACATGACAAATCTTGCAGTGCAGCCTATAGGTTTAAATAGAAGTTGGTGATTTTAAAACGGTACTTTTCTTCTCTGTTCCACAAGGATTTTTTTTTTCATGTTGATTTTAAAAAGATGAACATTTTTTCCAACTTCATCTTACCTTGCACAAGCAAGTGTTGTTTCCATGTGTGTGCTTCAGAAGCAAGTATTTCAGTTCTCTGGCCGCAGTCGGTAGGGAGTGACAGATATCAGATGTCAAGAAAGGAGGTGATGTGGCACGATCACAACCTGAGTTTCAGATTCTCCAGTATCCAAGGATCTGCAATTTTCTGAGTAACGAAGGTGCTTTTTGGGGTTTTTCTTTTTTACGCGCCCCCCTCCCAACTTGGCCAATGCAGGATACTAACATAATTTTACTTGAGTCTGAAAGATCTGCATGAGTCAAGCTTTGGTGGCAGGCGAGGGTTTTCAGGATCCACAAGCTTACAGTTGTTTTTCTTTCATTCTCGATGGGATGTTATGCTGACAAGTTCTTCTTCCTTGTATTTCTATCACAAACAATGGAATTGTATAACAGCTAAAATAAGGACTGGTTTGCTGTACCTGAAAATCAGCTTTTACAGTGAAAAGAGATTTTTTTTAAAAGTCCGTTTAGATTAAACACAAAGGGTGTTTTTCCAGGAAGGTAATTTTAAGCAGTGATTGAAAATAAAACATTTCAAAGTGTGGAGTCAGCATAGCGTACAAGTAATAGATTTGGGCTTTAGTGTATTCTCAGATTGGTATGTCTAAGGTGTTTCACAATTTTTGATGTTGTCAGATTTTTGCTTTGTATCTTATTTCCAGAGGAAAAATATTTAAAGGTTGTCTTACCATCCAGAGTGTTCCTTGTCTGTTAAATAGGGGGTTTATGTTGCAGGGATGACAGCAGTGGTACATTTATCACGAGTTTAAAAAAAAAAAAAAAAAAGACCATGCTGAATTAATCCATTCTACAGTCTGTAGAAGATGATGCTATGTAACTTTTTAAGCAATGATTTAGGTACTGTTGATACCTCCACATTTCTAGATTAATATTTTTTGTTTAACAGACTAGATTTAAAAATAAAAAACCCAACTTTTCTTTCTTTTTTAAAGCTGGTTTATGATGTTACTTTATCATTATTGTGTATCTTTAATTAGAGCAAAATATTTAGGATAAGACTGGGTTACCTAAAAGTGGAAGCTGTGAAAAGATGTATAGGAGTTATTCAGTGCAGTTTATATAGGCTGAGAAAAGAACACTGTTCCTTTGAAAAGCTCTTAGGAAGATCTCCAGACCCTTTGGTTAGTGGTTCTGGAATAAGCACGAAATGCTGACAACGGAAAGCAAAACCATAATTGTGCTTATGTGACAGTGCCAAGTAATTTGAACATTTAAAGTAAGTCAGGCGCAGGCCTCTTCATCCATATTACGTGACTTCTTTAAACACTTAAAGATGATTTCTCTTTTTGAAGCATAAAAATATCTTCAAATTATTCTGATATCTGTTAGGAATAGGAAGTATTAAAAACCTTTCAGATTATCTTTGAAGCAGCAGACAAGTTGAAATGGGAAATTTTGCACTATCTTATTAAGAAGGTGGGTTTTATTTACCACAGAAACTCTTTCTATTAAGTCCTTTTCTGACAGATCTTTCTCATTATTTTACTTAATTTAGTTTTTAACATGATGTAACCAAGGAATAAAATAATTTTACAGCTCCTGCATATGTTTTGTCCACACATCTTTTGGTTCTCTGCTACAGATCTAAGAATATATTTTCCTTTTCGTGCAATTAGATATTGTGTTCTTTTGGAGGTCCTTTTGTAAGTCTTCACAGTCAGCTTTAGTTTTGACTGGCCCAAGTAGTTTTATCAACTTCAAATAGCCTTTTGTTTAAATAAAATTAAAAGTTCATCCTTTGTCCCTTTCTCCAGAAGATGTTGCGCAACACAGACTCAGTTCAGGTATTTCCTTTTCCACTTAATTTCCCTCTGTTATGAAAACTCTCCTGCCTCATAATTGCTTTCTTGTTCGCAAGAAGGTATTTTGCCACAGCATGATTGTTTTGGGGTTTTTTTAAGGGGTTTTGGTTAACAACCTTTGTAATACTGTTATTTAATGTCCATCGAAGCAAATTCAAGATGGAGAAAATTCTTGTTCATTGCATATTCTGCACTGTAGCTGCTTTCATATGCGTTCCCAGTCCTTAATATTTCTTGTGTCCTTTGGAAATCCAGATACCTCAAGTCCATCACCACTTACTAGCAGGATGCAAGCTGTGGTGTTCCTGCCTATGTAACTGATGGAAAACAAACCCGCTTTCTTCATCTGGGTTTGTGGTCCGTTTTTCCACTCGTTTGCCATGTATACTTTGAATCCCAAAGAAAATACTGATTTACGTAATGGTTAAATATTCCCTTTTCTTTGAAAAACTCTATGCTACCTCTCGGTTTTTTTTCTGTTCTGTGATTTTTATTATTGCTTAGAGAAAATAACATGTTGTTGACAGTTAAAGACCTGCCCGTGTGCTTCAATGTAGTTACACCGATCCTCCTTACCTTAGCCCAGCTGCACACTGCTGCTGAGTCTGGTGGAATGGGAGCTCCTGTCCATGGGAGAGTGGAATGAGCAAGAGACTCCCGTCACAAATTTATGAATAATAGGCCTTCTTGACTGTAGGCATACAGAGAGGTCACAACCCTTGCTTCAGCCAACGGCAGTGGAAACTGTAAATGTAGCTTCCTGGTGTACTGCCTGCAGACTTCTTTTGTGATAAGCTTCTGTGCAGCCATTGATGCTTTGTGTAGCAAACCAGTAATACTTCGCTTTATTTTAATAGGATGAATAAATAGAGAATCTAGGTGTAAAGTGTATAATTATTTCTAGTTAATAGTAGATTATTTGAGCATGTCTCTATCTAAAAAAAAATAGAGATTGATTGTGTTCAATTCACATGCAGTTATATTGCTAATTCATGCCACTGTGTATATTTTCTAAAACAACTCCTGTATCAGTAAGTTAGTATTTTCTCTTAGGCATATTTTTACTTCCTAAGCTTCTTTTGTCTCTATTAATATTCTGCAGGTACTTGTCAGTGAGGACTCTGATAGTGATGGTATCGTGGCTCACTTCCCTGCACATGAAAAACCTATTTGCTGCATGGCTTTTAACCCCAGTGGTAAGTTATTTTACTGTTTTAATGTGATAATTGTAAACAAGATGAAGACAGTAGAATGTCATAGGTATGTGTTCCATTGCTTTGGAGGAATTGCAGGTACCGTTCTAACACATGCAGGTATCTCCTCGCTGCTGCTAGGGCTTTTGACCTGCTCTGTTGAGTGTTGACTGTGCTGTACGCTGGTTAATTTGGTTTCTCTGGAAATGTCAAAATTAAGCTATGTGAGAAGACTGTCTGCCACTTTGAATGTAGCAGAAGTATTAAGGAATTATCTTCTCTTGGGTATCCTGCCAGCCAGGTATCCAGGTGTTCTGATACGCGGGTATCCAGAGGATCAGCACATGTATTAAGTTGTACTCCTCCATAAATGAAAATAAAATTAATCATTTCACTGGCACTGCTTCTTAAGGTAACTTACACTGCCATTATGTGTTTTATTGATGAAGAATTTGTGATTCTACCCTCTTTCCTGAGTGAAATCAACTATAATATGAAAATACTTTTAATAAACTCCTCAAAGTACCTATTTCTCTCCTTTCTCTTGATGAATGAACAATGACCGTGGCAGCAGAGGTAACTACGAATCTTGTCTCCTAATAAATCTTATCTTGACAATTAACATGTCTATGATTCTACTTATGGGCAGGGAAAAAAAAAAGTTTTGGTTAATTGCAGTAGTAATCAATGAAACAGCCAGAGAATCAACAGCTTCTACTTGCCTAAATCAACAGTTTCTAAAATATGGCCATGAAGATCCTGAGGATGAAGTCACATTTTAAAGAATAAAACTAAATGTGTGTCACTTATGTTTTCACTTTTACTGACCAGTTGGTCTTATTCTGACATCCCATCTGTTCTGTCAGAACTCTTTAATAGCGGTGCACAGTTCACAGCATTTTCACTGAGGTTTTGACATAAAAAACTGTATTCTCATCTGGCTGAACTTTCTTCTGATACTTAAAGAGATTTTTCTGTGGAACTTTATGTATTTGACGGAGAATCAGCTATGCAGATTCCAGAACAGTAATATTTTTGCTTTGTACTCTGGTAGAAAGGTAATACCTAGAGTTGAGCAGTGCTAATTAAGTGAAATAAATACAGCTGCTTAACTTAGAGTGCTTTATAGATACTAATTAAATGTCTCCTTAAGACAATTTTTATGATTGTACAGATTTAAGGAAAACGGAATGTTTATGCAAGACCCAATTATCTTGTTATTTTTTTAAATTGAAGGGTATATTTGCATATTATTGACTTACTCCTATTATAATTAAGCTCTTTTGGTTTGCTCAGGTACTAACATTACAATCCTTTGTATATGATATAGCTGACTGTTACCTTAGATCTAATGGTGCAGTAAGATACTTAATGGCAAAATGCTTTTTTCTAATTGCTGTTATTTTTGACTGATTACAAATTATATATGTTATGAGATATTTGCAGGAGGGATGACTCACAGCAAGGTATTGAATCATACCGCATGTTCTGGGTACAGCAGTATCAAAACAGTTGAAAACTCTTACCTCAGCTGCCTACACTCTGAAAGCAGCACTTAACGCAGGACTCTCTATTCTTTATTTAACATCAAGGCAGAATTTTGTTTGAAGCCAGCGTTGTTAGTAACATCATCTTAATCCATTATATAGTGGTATTTTGCCAATTAAACTGATCTCATTACTAAGCAGAACAAAACAAGAGGCGGCTTTTGATACTGTCTTCATCTATTGGCTGGTTGTAGTGAAAAAACACTTATAATTTCAAGCAGTGTATGTGATGCTGCACGGCAGCATAGCAACTACAGACTTATGCTGTAAAGGCAAACAGGGAACACTGATCTGTTTCAGTGTACTATTTTATTTTCTATGACTGATTAAATAGCTTAATTTCATCATGTCTTATCCCAAGAGCCCCTGAGCTCCACAGGTATTCAGGTCTGTAAAAACTTACAGGATTATGTTTGAAAAAAATCTAAACCAAAGCCACCACTACACTGGAAACCACTGAGGGTCAATGGATATGGAAGATGGTTATATATGAGTTTTGTGTAGTAAACCAGTAGAACAGTGCCGCAGCCACTTTAAGCTGTATTTTAAAGGTATTGGTTGCCAGTAGGATACCTGTTTTGTTTGTTTGTTTTTCCTTTTCATGTTTTCTTACTGAAGAAGGAGCTTTCTAGAGATAAGTTAATTGTGATAAATAATAGTGCAGAATTTATGGATATCATTGTGAAAACAGCTCCTGGTAATACATTGCTTCAATATAATATTATCAGAAAACAATCCAGTGGGAAGGAGAGAGACTCACTAATTGTCAGTAAATGACAGGCATATTTTTTTCCCTAATCTTTCTTTTTGAAACCAAGAAGAAATCCTTTACTGCACTTATACTGTCCAAGATATGTTACTGTGGGCCTGATTGAAAGTCTTGCAATGGCAAGACTCTGGCTGATAAGGTGTGTGTCTTTTGTTTGTTTGTCTTGCTTTGGTTTTGAGGCTTTGAGGTTTTTTTTGTTTTTTCCTCCCAGTATGTTAAATAATCTCTGTGAAGTTCTGAGCTGGGTTCGTTGACGAGGAGAGCTTGCTGTATGCATGCTCTTTTTACCTTAGCTGCATTACAAAGCAAAATCGTGCAAGAACAAGCAGAGGTGTCTCTGCATAGCATTTCATTGTGCTGTATAGACATTTCTATAGTAACTTTTGCTGGCTTTTAGGTCTACCTTGTGTTTAAATTTAAGGCAAATCTGTTGAAGTTTTTTCTGGTTTTGAGGTATTCAAAGAAAGAAGAAACAACATATAGTTGGGGTTTTTTTAGGTTTGTTTTTTTTTTTTTTTGTATTACATGTATAGATGCTCTGAAAATCTGGTTGAATAATAAAATAACAACCTTGAAATATCATTTCTGAGTATGCTTAGGGGGCACTATAGCTGGTTTTTTTTTTTTTTAATGCTGCCTAGCATGTCCCTCTATACCTCTTCCAGACCCTTATGTTAATAAAAGCTTGCCTGAGTCAGTTGATTTTAGGGAGACTGTAAAAGTCTTAGTCAGAGACATATAGCAAATCATGTTTAACATTAGAAAAGGGGAAAAAAAAAACCAAACAAACCACCAACCATAAAGGAGAAAAATTGCAGTTCCTGGTAGTTTAGGTTTTCTCTGTTTTTTTTCCTGTGCACATCAAATTTTAGTTTTCAAAAAAAGTTGTGATGGTTTACTATGGGGAGTGGGTTGCTGGGTTTTTCTGGGGAATGGAGGGAAGGGGAGGGTTTGTACTGCAGCTGAAAATTTGTGGCCAGGCATCTCATCCGCAAAATCCCTTAGTCCTATGGAATTTCTAAAAGTCAGGACCCTGCATATATTGTTACTGCCTCTCTGCTTAACATTTTTCATTTTAATAGGTAAGATATGTAGTAGTTCAATAAAAGTGAAAAAGAACTGGTCCTCCTTTGCCATTTGTTGCTGATTGAATCTTTGGGAAACAGACATGAAATGCTAACTGGGTCCTTATTCTGGTGGTAAAAATAAAAATTATGATGTGAGTTTCCTTAATCTGTTCTCTTTGCCAATTGTGTTGTCAGCTTTGGTGGCAGAGTTTCTGCTGGCCAGTGGGCACACTTCCTGTATAACATTCTTGTTCTGTTTCTGGAAGTGTGCTTAGTACATCCAATTCCAAGTTTCAAGTTCAGGTGACTTGGCATGCTGCTTGTTTTCTTTTTTTCTTTTTTAATTGCTAGAATATGAGTATTTAATGTATACTTTTCTTCCACAGGAAACTGACACAGTTTATCTATATGCTTTATTATATGTCAAAATAGTGATTTATTTATATAATGCCATATATGCCAGGGATTGCTTTTGTGACTTATGTGAAGATAAGGTCCCTCTTTTGAAGCACTCGTGTTTTGATATTTTTAGACATCCATCCAATATTGAATAAATCAAATAAATATTAATAATTTAGCATTGTCAAGTGCCATGGATGAGGTGCTGTCTATTAACAGGAAGAAGGGGTCTGATTTTGCAGTATATTCGTTTAGTAAGTAATGCATACACATGGTATTTATTTATTTTTTACCACAGCCCCTTCCCAAGAAGGGACGCTTGCACCACAGTATGTGGCAAGGATACTTGCATGTAAGAGGAAGGAGCTGTGGGGCCCTGGGGCAGGTGATGACCAGAACTGGGCTCTTGCCAGCAGAGTAATTGGTGCAGCTAGGAAATGGCCAGCAAGCCAGATGAATTTTGCAGGGAGACGTGGCTGACAGACCGTAGGCTGGGTGCTGCAGATACACAGAGTCTTGCGAAGGGCAGTCACTGACTGTATTTTGATCCTAGCACTGTTTTGTAGTTGACTGGGAGAATAATAATAATATTTTTTCAACCTAATCGAGAAGGATCCATGGTCGAAGAAGAAAATCACATCTTTTAGGCGTACAGAAACATTTGTGAGGGAAATGAGCTGCATTCTGAGAATGGTTCGTTCATATTTGAACGCCCATCTGATCCTCTGTGCGAAGCAGCTGCTGCAGACAGTCAAGAGCGCCATGTCCACTCCTTCATTTCTCAATAAAGGAAGGCAGCTTCTAACTTTCAGGGAGACTTCAAGCCTTTTAATAAAACTTTTCAAGATGATAATAAATAGTAAAAGGAAGTGAAGTAATATACTAATAGACTGGGGACTTTATTAATGTATCTGTGGCATGTATATTGATGCAGTGGAAACAAGAGGCTTATATTTACAAAGAGACTCGAAGAACAGTTACTTTAATTCACTTCTTAAATGAAAATCACATTACGCTTTAGTGTGGATGATTTTACATAGTGTTAACATACCCTTGATTTATCTTAGCTTGAATATTCAGTTTTGGATGAATTGAAGGCCAATTTACTGTGGACAGACTGTCCAGACAAAAATTTACTGCTGTTACTAATTCACAATAGGTAATTCAGATCAATTGCTCAGACTGCATCTGTGTAGATATGCTCCCAGACTTGCGCATCATATTTTTTCCTGGTTATATATCTTTTTCTGAAGAAAATCTTGATGCCTTTTTGTTTGGTCCAGGAACAAAGCCTGTCTTTACAGGATTACAGTCTATATACCTTGACCACACAAGAATAATCTCGGGTGTTGTTAGCTACGTTGAGTTGCAGGTAATTTCACCTGCATAATTTCCTTTTTTTTGATGAACATAAGTGCTCTGTTACCATGGCTTACAGGACAATGTAGCCTTCCACCATTTCTTGGAATGGTGATTTGACTTTTTCCAGGCTATAAATGTAAGACATTTAGAAATGTCAGTTGTGTACAACCAGTAGCAATTGTACAACAGTCACCATTGTCTGTTACACATTGTTACACAGCAGTATTAACGCTGTGGTCTGTGTTTATTATGGTTGAGTTTTTACCATAATTAAACTACAGCCTGGATAAAAAATTTTGGTAAATATTTCCTTGGTTACCAAGTTGGTTTTTTGTCAGTGCAACATTATGCAAGACTTTGTCATTAGGAGATTTTAAACTTTTATATGTATATAGTATTTATTTTTATATATTTAGAAATTAACTTACATAATAGAAAATCCAGGTACAAACCATTTGCAGAATGTTACAGTTGTCACGGTATCACAAAAGAATCCTATCTGCTATGTACTGTAATAGACAAGAGCTTATTCTGCCAACTCTGAATGAAGGTGCCCTGGACTAAATTTTGGTCCTTCCCGAAAGGAAGGAATACACCATAGGGGGTTACTTAAATTAAGATGTTTACAGAAAAGCCTCCAAGCTTTAAACATGTTGATGATAGTCTGCCAGGAATTGTAAGTGTATGCCAGGTCTGAAATGGGGAGAGGAAGGGAAGGGATTAAATGTTACCAATTAGAATTGGTTGCTCGATGGTAAACTGGATTAGTTTAAACTAGAGAGTGTCTAGACTGGAGACTGAAGGAACCATACAAACATCCTCGTTTTTCATTATGTTGTATTAGACGCTGTGATTTAGAAAGGAGGAAAAAACCTCACCAATTCTGATGTCAGCCGTAGTCCATTAAAACTAATTCACTTTGTTCCCTCTTCCATCGTAGGCACAGAGATGATTGCTAGTCACTGTTGTTAAAAGCAATAAATACACTGGGCTACACAGACCTCTGGCATGATCTGTTATGGAAATTTCTGTGTACGGCTTCATTCAAATGTTTTGGTTTATTGCTATTCCTTTTAATATTGGTCCAAGGTATTCACTGTTTTACTTTCATGTAAGGTCCTGGGACTGGAGCAGAGTTGTGGATGCGAATATCCTGAATTGAGACGGCACTGAGAACTGAGGCTTCAGTGTGATTTGGGAGGCATTAGGTCTGCTGCATTTTTTTTTTTTTTTTGTAAGACGTTTCAATATAGAGCCCTAAGGGTATATATAATATTTGGAAGTTGGATTTCCACATGTTTAAAAGGAATTTTTATTTTTTAATGGAAATATGCTACCCCTCCCACCCACCCCAAAAGAAACAAAGTGTTTAGTTTCGGAGAGCTGTGGGGTGCTATTTCTTATCTTTTTATATACCAAACCTGGAAACTGAGAAGAGGAGGATGTTACATATTTGAAAAACACACCAATGTGCTGTATTTTTTTGCAAAATGCAATTACCTATTTTTTCCTCCACACTCAAGGAATATATTCCAAAATAAATTGGAAATTCTGGCTTTCTCACTACCCTAACTTTTAATCATCTGATTCTTTATTTATATCTACAGTTCTAAAAGGATGTGGCCTGTTTCCCTTTTCTGAATGGATTTTTTTCAAGTATGTTCAGGTTCCTGTTTCCCTATCTAGTTAGTATTTATAATCCTGTGCATTCTGGAAAGGTATTTTCATTGATTGTTATAAAGACATATTAAAAAATAATGTATTTTTTTTAAGATGTATGAATAAGTTTTGGGAGGTCCGTAGAACAGCATAAGCTTTATGTTTCACTCCTCTATATCTAGTTCTTCCATGTGATTTTGTAATGCATTTCTAAATAGTTTCTCGAGGCATCGTTTCTAAAACATTAATCTTCTGCTCACTGGATATATTTAAATGAGCTCTGGACTGACACACATACAAACATGTATTATACATACACAAAAATATTCGGTTCCTCTTGTGTGTCAGGAAGATTATGGAAAAATTATACAAATGCTATCCGCTGCTGGTATGTGTTCTAATGAGAAACCACCGGCAAATAGTTATCCATTGTTTGCAGACCGCATCTCAAAGGAAAAGTTAAAAATACAGTAAAATTTACATGACGGAATAACACTGCAAAATGAACTCAAAAGAAAATACGGCTTGGTTGACTAGCTGGCATGCAAGCTGTGGTGTATGGCTTCTATTCATAGAAGTGAAATTAAAGGATGCAGTTAAACACAGTTGTGAAACGTCCAGTCCAACAGCTGCATTGAGTTTGTTTTTCAATTTCTAGTTGCCTTTCTTGTTTATTAGCTGTGACTCTGAGGTCAGAATTAAAACAAATATTTTAATGGCAGCATTTATGATGTTGGCAGGGAGCGCTATGGCTTAGTCCTGCAAGTTGGACAAGACTCGATCTGGGTGGTGTGAGGTAGTCCCTCCAGACTTGAAACGGAGTCACGATTGGTGAGACTTTTCAAAGTATAATGTCTGTAAATCACACAACTGATAAGCATCCTGGAATTTGCTTTTTAGTTCTTTTAGGAAACTGGACATGCTTAAAGGATTTTAGTTTTAGGAGGCGAGAAGGGAGGATGCTTTTATAGATTTTTACCATGTTAAAAACTAACAGGATTCCACTCTTCATTTTGACAGATCTAAGGTATAAAGGCCTTTATGAACTGTGATAATTAAAACCAACTTGTGTGTAAATTATACACATCTATTCATACTATAGAAATTGTTATACGTGCTTTTAAGAGTAATTTTAGAGTCTTTGGGGCTATAGTTTTATTTCAGTAAATTGTCTTTACTTCACCACATGTAAAAGCAAATTATAGATGTTTTATTTGTGCTAAAGCTGAATATTAGTTGCTAAATACGTTGTTGTCCACACTTGTGTGAGTTCAGTACTGCCATAGATAATACCATAAAAATAGAATCCATAGGGAAGGAAATAAGATCAGTGTTTCAGAAATCAGTTCCAGACAGATAGGTTTTTACCTTATATTTACTATTTCTGTTCGCCAAATTTCATGATAAACTTTAAGTTTCCCCTCCACCCTCTAGGAAAAGAGACAATGTTACAGACACACCAAGCTTAATTAAGTTTTCTGAACAGTGAAGCTAAAAGTATCAATTTTTTTTTAATTTTAACTTTTTATTTAAATGTGGAATGTATATATTTTTAATATATAAACATTTCTCACTACGATTTTGAAGAAGGTAAAATATAAATTATTTGGATTTCAAGAGTTACATAGATCAAGGGTTTAATACAGATTACACAACAGCAGAAGATACAGAATTTCAGCAACAGACCTGGATGTAACTAATGACCCTTTCTTTTAATTCTGCCTGTACCTTTTTTTTTTTTTTTTTTTTAGGGTAAAAGGTATTGCCGACAGTAGTATCTTTTGCCTACAAAATGTAGCTCCTGTGGGACAGAAATTTTGAAAATATTAGCTGAAAAAGGAACTTACTTTGCATTATTTGGAGTCAGTGTTGTAGCTGACATACATTCTGTTTATTTGGTGTGGTTTAGGGTCATAAAACGAGGATTTTCTAGGATTTATAGAAATATGAAGCACAAGGATGAATATTCTTTTTTAGGTTGAGTTATTGATTGGACTAGATTTGAGACAACAAATAAATACGTGTTTTACCCAAGGGAAGCCTCGTTCTAGAGATACTGAAAGAGAAAAGGAAGTTGAATTGTGTATCAAGGTGTAACTAACAAATCACAATTTTTACTTTCCATGTTTGAGATTTTGATTCCAATAAAAACAGTGAAGATAATGATATAATCAAATTTTTAAACAGAAATAATGTATTTTGTGATTGTAAAACTTCTGATTGACTAAGGAAGTGCTTTCTAGTTAAGGAGATTTTTGTCACTCAAACTTAGATGTTTGTCAACGTGAAAGTTTTTACCTGACAAATGTGTGACCAAACTTCACGTTTTCCTTTCCTTTCATCTCTAGGAGAATTTTTTATAATCAATAATAGGTATTACAATTAAAACAAAAATTTACCCTACATTAAAATTACTGATCACTGCACACGTTAATCATGTGTTTTGGCAAGCTTTTTGTATGATATATGGATGATAGCTGTGGTTTATAGCTTAAATTTTAGATGGTTGGTGACAGTTTTAATGAACACTTTAAAGTCTTATTCATTTTATTGTCTCTAACATAATTTCATTCTGTGCAGTTCACTAGTTAATGGATAGTCTGTTCATTTATCTAGTGCATGGGTCAATAAGTTTCTTTCTCCTCTCCCTGTAGAGGGGAGGGTGGGCCAGATCCTCTCTAGCTTGCAAAGGAAGGTATGTTTTATATGACTTGCTCTCCCTGACATACACGTTGTGGGATCACAGCTTTAACAGCAGTCCCACAAATGAAGGGTACTGCAGGAATGCACGCAGGCAGCGTGTGCTGTGTGTGCTGCATATCTGCTGCCTTCTCTCCCAGGCAACACTAGCTTCTTTTTTTTTAATATATATATATATATATATGTTATTTTTTTTAATAATGCTAGCTTCATAAGACAGAAGGGAAGCTACAGCCTGCCTGTATTTTACACTGGTCTACACCTTGGCATATGCTGCCACAGGAGAATTTCCTATGAAAATTAGGTAGAAATGCCGTTTGTTGCCTGTCACAGTTAATGCATACATTTCAGTGGTGTAAGTTGTCTCAGTCAGGATTGTGGCAGAGTCAGTGGCGGTGAGGCAAGAAGAGAATGTGCTGTATAAAACTGAGAAATCTCCGTGCTTTCTGGCTGCTGGATTCGTGCAGCAGTGCTGTAAGTGGGTGTTAGGGTGAATAACCTCTGTGTCTGAAGTAAAATCCCCCCCCGCCTCCAGTTGAACTCTGGTAGGATTTTTCCAGGCGGTACGCTGAGTTTCTGCCAGGTTGCTGAGATACTTACTTCTCAGCCCTTATAGAAATTTGAGACAGTTAATTTTTGTTTTTAAAGCTGGCACCATTCCTTATGAACATTTAGCAGGGTGCCAGCTATCCACTGTGGCGACTAATCACACGGCTGTATTTCCTCTGATTTTATGTATTCTTCTCTGCAGTTGAATTGGGATAGTCTTATACAAGGAAAGGACAATTTCTGGCTTACCCTGAGAAACAGAACCAGGCTATCCATTGCTGAAGATAAACTATATAAATCAGACCTTCACAGGACTAACATACTTATCTGGTGTTTTTAACTTTTACACAGAAAGTTACTTTGCAAGCTTTGTACCGATTACTGTAATGCTTTTTGGTCACAAGGTCTTAAGGATGCATTTGTGCAAATAAGGGGAACATGAAAACACGTATATATTATTATATATTACCCCTAAATTTTAGATACCTCCACTAAATCTGGGGTTCAAATACCAATTTTGATTTTGGAGGTTGCTGAGGCATCTGTTACTGTTCTGTCCATCTTCAGTGGGAACTGCAGTGCTGCTGTTCCTCTGTAGTTCCACTTTCTGTAGAAGCCTCAAGTTATGCAAACTTAATGTAGCAAATAATTTTGGAGGTTAGGTTGAAGTACCGAGGCAAGCAGCACGGGAAATTGGCTTTAGGTCTTAATTTCTCTTTTTCTGTGATTAATCAATTATCTGTGATAATTGGCTGTGCAGAATCTGAACTGGCCACAGCCTTCTGTTCTCCATACGCGGTCTCTGATGCCTGTCCTGCCGAGGTTTCCCAAGGAGGTAGTCCAGGCGCTATGGACGGTGTGGTTCTAGCAGGCTGCTGTTCAGAGGCATGTGCCTTCTCCTTTCTCTCTTCTGTGGTGTATTTGGCACAGCCTTTGACATGAATTCCTTGAAAAAGTCATAGTTGCATAGTAACTGTAATAGTACAAGCCAGTAACTTATTACAGGACCTCCCAGTTTCCCATTTTCACTTTTGCTCTGAGCTGGGACTAGCCGGTTTGGTCTTGGACTACAGCATTAGACACTGCTGACGAGCAGCAGAGCCATCCTTTCTTTGCTTTTACTCCTTGTTACTGGGAGCATACCTGCAAGTGTACCTATTGTATTTGTTTTGGGAATCGGGTTAAGAGTAGAAGTTTGCACGTCTATTTGAAGTTTGTTTAAATCTTATTCCTTACTCTTATTGTGAGGTTTGTACCTTGTTTCTCAGTTAAGCTGGGGAGGGATGACTTCACTGCCAAGAACTATATGTACAAAAAAATCTAGTAGGTGGCTGTGGGTAGCCAGGAAAGATGAGAATTATCCTGTATTTGAATTTTTTTAGAGGCTGTGCTTCAATTGCCAATTTGTTAGGCAAGTAACTAGACTTACAACCTCTGAAAAGGACATTTTGTTACAAAAGCTTAGTGGTGGTCTTCTCTTGGGGCAGTGTTTTTCAATAAAATCTTTCCTCTACACGTCTTAAATGTAGGCTTAGAAGAGTTTGCCAGCTACAGTGTTCTGTCCTGGCGTCTTGCTGTTTTAGAGGGAGCAATAGGTGCAATATTTTTCAGTACAAGCCCTTAAAAACAAAGTATGATAATTAAGTAAAACGTCAGTTGTAGCTAAGTACACCTTCACTTTGGCAGTAGCACCAACTCTTAACTTGGTGGATAGTGGAGGTCCATTCTAATACCTGTCATATGTATAATTTACATACATTGCATAGAGGGGTGTGAATTCATACAGCTACCTTACAAGTTGAGAATAGGATGTGGTTTTGGACCAAGATAGCTTCTACATAAGGCGGGAAAGATACAGGATGTAAGACTTGGTCCTTACGGAGTTAAAGGCAAGGTGGTAAGAAAGATTCCAAAGAAATAGGTTTAGGGAGGAAGAAAGGAGTTCTCAGTGAACAAGAAGGGGGAGACTTTTCAAGCTGTGGTAGTTGGCTGAATGAATGGTGGCATAATTCCAGCAGCGCAAGGGAGAGGGGATAGAAGAGAAGTCTGCAAGCAGTATAGAAAAGAAAGAGCAGAAATCAAAGCTGTGGGTGTGACTTCAACCTGGGTTATTAGAAGAGGACAGGTTAAAAAGAAAGGGTATGTTGAAAATGAACTGTAAGTACTTCAAACTTTTAGCATTAGGGGTTGAGAGTTAATTTTAGGAAAACTGAAGGATTGAGAAGCTGTCACTCACCTAAGGTCATGCAGTAACTCAGTGCTAGAGAAGAATATTACTTAGGATCCCTGATGGTTAATCCATTGCTGGAACCAGTAAATGACATGTCAAATTCAGTTCACTTTTGTACTTTGATTTTGTTGTTGTTTAATTATGGTAAATTTAATGTCAAAGAGAGACATTTTTCAAATAAAGTAATTAGTAAATAGCTAAACAATGGTGCTGTTTTATAAATACCTGGGGTTTTTTTCTTTTCAATATGGTAAATAAATGATCTGCTTTCCAGGAGTGTTACTTCTGCCAGCTTAGCAGCTGAGAGCTGTGAAGTGCAACACATCTAAAATTTTAAATAATTACGCTTCCTTGGCTCCAGAAGAGCTTTTCCATCCATTAATAACAAGAAAATTAATGTTGGACCAGCACTAAAACAGATTAAACTGTGTACCCCTTTGGATGCCTGACTGCACCTTTAACGGACCTGAAATTCCTCTGATTATTTAAATGTTCTATATTGAAATGTGATGGTGGCCTTGAGTTAATAGTTAAAGAGGTTTAAATTGGAATGTCTCTGCAGAAGGTTTTCCCATTGATCAGAGCAAGTGGGCAGAAAAATACCTTATTTGATTGTTGGGAAGCATTGATAGTTCCTCACAGATTAACAGAATATTTTTTTTCCTTTCTATTTTTCCTACCCAAGGTGTACAATCAGACTTTTATTAAACATGTAGATTAGTTAAGGTTTGATGACATCTTTTGCAGTGGCAAGTGCTGTATAAGCTGATTTATTGCAGTACCGATATGGCTGCAACCAGCACCTCGCCTGTGCTTGGACTCTTACAGTGACTGCAGCTTTCTCCTCAAGTTTGCAAGATTAATCTCGTTCTGGAACATCTCCTTCCTGGATATGTCATCTAGAGTAAAATGAGCTGTAATTATTTAAAGACATTTGGTTTTTCTCTGTTTATATTAACAGTTGCTTTTCAACTTGAATTACTGCCTTTGAAGACAAATGTATTAAAATTAATGTAATGGCATCATATTCAATGAATTGCAATTACAAAGATTGTGTGTCTATATCACATATGCTGGGCCAGAAGGTGAGAAATAATTCATGACCTATAGCTTGCTAGCACTGCTTTATGGTTTGTTTGTGAAGGAAGAGTGTCAGTAGTGAATTTTTTTAGCAGCAAAAGTGTAAATAAGTGGAGTGTACAAAGAGAAGAACATCTAGTCTGTTTCAACACAAACTGTGTGTTGAATGACAACAAACAAATGGTCTCATAGTGATTAGCCAGGTTGACATCAATGAGAATGCCCTTTTCATGAAATAATTTCAGTGCTGTTTTCTTCTCTAGTTTTTAATTCAATTTGTGTATGTTCTTTTTTTTTCTTCTTAAATGCTTCCCTGTAGGAAACTGATTTTCATTTTATAGAAATACTTGCCCAAGTCTAGAGCATTTTCTACCTGAATGGTGAAGACTTTTAAGAATTTCCTAAATTTTCAGTATATCTTAATCATTTAAATTCTTTTTTAAATAACTACTACACTTCAGATAGCTATGATTTAGATAAGTATTGTTTAAAAACAGGTTTAAATAAAATCACTCTCTGTTTTCCATGAGTTTAACTCTGGAAGCACACAGAACGTGATTTTGAATCTGAGAAGAGATGCATATGAAATCCTGTAATCAGTGCATCATGTCATTTGGGTGGAAGAAATTTATTTAAAAGAGAGGGCCAGCGTGGTGATTTGCAGTGCATTAACTCTCCTATTTTTAAATTTCAGAAATATAAGTTATCTATAGCTTAAATCCATTGCTACTTCTTAGAAAACTTCTAGATATGTAGGTTTTTTTCTGATCTAAGAGTGTAACCTATTATCTCTAAAGAAATTTTCCCCAAATCAGGATTAAGTAGTAGTTAGTGGCAGAAGTTGCTAGCAGGTTTGAATAGAGCCCATTTCCTCTTTGAGGAGGGAGAGAAGATAGGAAATGTTTCTCTGTCATCATCAAATTGATGTCTTCATGCAAATAAGATACTGGACTGCTGGCAAAGTGTGATTAAGTCATTGTGCTTCATCACCTACCTTTTGCTGCAGACAGAAGTCACATAAATTATTTATTTCCATCTATGTACCAATTATAAGCTCTTTTCATTACTACCAAAAAGTCTTGCTTTGATATGAGGCCTTGAGGAGGATGGTCTTAGGCCTCCTATTTTTTTCCAGTATGTCCTGCTTCTGTAATGTTTATAACGATTTCAGTGATTTTTGTAGTCTCCTATTCCTCACTTCTAAGAGAAAGGAAATATTAGGGTCTTAGTTTCTTTAAGCATTAAAAATGTACAGTTGTCCTAATCTAACATTATCCATGGTTGCCCTCTACGCTACTGCAGAAAGTTTCATGGTTTATTGAAGGATGGTTTCTTAGTTGTTTTTTGGGATCATCTTTTTGTCTAAATTTTAGTCACCTTTTTACAGCAATTTTACATTTTCTTAAAATTTGTCAGGTAAATAAAGTGAATTTTAATATAAAGCTCAACACGTGGGCACACCTGTAAATGTTGTTTATTTGGGTATCCCTGTTTCTGAATATACTCTGTTTGGATGCATGACAGATTTATAATTAAATCTAAAATATATTAAAATTATCAAAGCAGTCATTTAGCACAGCAGGCATTGTTAATGAGTTGTTAGCTTCCTTTCAGATTAAAGATGCAAAAATGGATAAAAAGGGTAGAACTATTTCCTCTCTTTAGTGGCAAAAGCTCTGTAGACTTCAGGGAGGTCAGGATTTTACCCTCTCTGTAACTTTGCTTTATTTTTATTCCAATGAAAAGAGGAAAACATGATAATAGGTTTCAGCGGTGAAAATGTTTACTGCAGTCTCTGCAACTAACAAACCCCAAAAGGCTAACATGGTGTCTATGGATTCCTCTTGGAATTACAAGGAGTGTTAAAAGAAAAAGGGTATCTGTGCCCTTTGATCTTTTGCCCTCATTTACCCAGCTGTCCTCAGTGTGTGTCCTTAAGTTTTGGGAGGGAAAAACCTATCCTGATAAAGTTTTCATATTTATTGGGCCATCAGCTGTAGTCAGACAGTGTTTGAAACTAGTGAATAGATTTTTAATATATAAAGCATACAGCTGAGCCATCTGTTGGACATGGGGAATGTCTGACAGTTTCCATACATACACCCCAAGCTCCAAATATTCAGATTAAATACATAATTGTCCTAAGCATGTAACAGTGTATAGAGATCTCCAAAGCACAGTCATATTTATTCACATAATATTTATTCACAATTTTTTTGTTATTATTTTTTTTTCCTTCTTTTGACTTGCTAGGGGTTTTTTAATATTTATTTTTAAATATTTTTGATATCTTTATTCATGTTTATTTTGTGGTGAATTTTGTTACTTCAATAGATTTTCCTTATTTAGTTACATTTTTTTGAGACCAAATTTTGCAACTGTAGTGTGTGTGTTACACTTGGAAGTGTACATGGGCTTAGTAGCATTCATGTTTGGCTGTATTTTGACTAGCATCAGCCTCAGAGAGGGGTTAAGCGAGTATAAATAAAGCTACTGTTCATAGGTCGGGTCATATGTTTCATAAAACCATGGACCATATAAACTTTGTCACATCTTAACAAGATACGTATGAGACTGGTTTTGTGAGAGAGCTGCAGAGGAATAGAAATCCGTATAATTAGCATGCAGAAGGTAGGAATGCCAAGGAAATGTGTATGGACTGAATCAGGAGCCACTGCAAGTTGGTGTGGTTCTCCTGAGCTCTCTGATCCTGTAATTCGGAAATCTACAAAGCATAATACGAGTGTTGCATGGTATCTATGCTCATTTTTAAAAAATACAATCAGAGAAATTGTTGATATTTTTTGTTGCTGTTCATGTAAATAGTGTATCTGTGCAGTGGCGGTGCTGGTCTCTACATGGCTATGCGTGCATGGAGACGCAAGTTGCATTCCTAAATTAAAGTGTATCGGTATGTTTCCTCCATGCAGATGCATGCCTGCTTTGCTAACGTTTGTGCCCTCCGGTGTTTTTAAAACAAAGCCGATGCAGCTTGAACGTGTCGAGTTGTTGGGTGTGTAATTACAGAATGACAATGTTTTGGAAGGTGGAAAAAACCTTGTGTTGCTCTGAAAGACGGCCTTACTTAAAGTGAAGTTCCTCATGAAGCTGAAACCCAAGGTGAAATTGTGTGTACTTCATTTGTATGCATATAATAAACAACCATGCAATTAGATAGGTGTTATAAATAGGATGTGGTGGAGATGCTTGGGCTACTCAGGTTTCCTAGATTTTATAGCAAGTACCCAACCGAGATGTGCTGCTCTCTAATTCTGCCGTTTGGGCTAACCAGCTGACGCCTAGTTGAAAAGAGTTATGTTCCTACAAGGCCACAGAAGCCCTAGTATTCAGTCTCCGTCTCCTTTGGATTGTGGAGAACTCTGTGTACCATCAGCAACTTCAATCCCACCCTTTAGGCCAACCCTCATCTATCAAACCCGGGCTGAGAGCGAGTGAGAGGAAGCTCCCAGATAAACATACAGCAGCGCCTAAACTCCTAATCACTCTGGGCTTCCGCTTCCAGGCCCTATAATTAGAAGTCCTTCTTTTCCTTGTATTCCCAGTTGACGCAAATGCTTTTTGTGGCTTGGCACCTCATTTAGGGCGTGGGCTTAGTTTATGGCCAGGCCAGAGTCTGGTTTAGTCTTCTGATACTGCATAAATAGCTCTTAACCCACAGTCTACATCTGTACTAGTTTTTCCTTTTATGCGTGTAGTCTCTGTATTTTTTAATGTTACTCTCCTGAAAGAAGCTTATTGTTTCCCAAAGAGAATGCATGGAAAGTAGGAAGCTGTAAATTAGGGCAAATGTATCTGTCAG
This sequence comes from Falco naumanni, assembly GCF_017639655.2. NCBI lineage: Eukaryota > Metazoa > Chordata > Aves > Falconiformes > Falconidae > Falco > Falco naumanni. Next base: position 110,215,634 of record NC_054054.1, on the reverse strand, counting down.
GCAAAACAAAGCATCAGTAATTATTATTATTTTTTTTTCCACCTAGGATATTTGTTCCTCTTAAACTGTATTTTAATCATCTCCGTGGATTTGAAAAACCACACAGTAAAACAGTCATTAATTTCACCTAGCTGCACCCCACATATTATGGATAAGCAAAATCAGGATTTTTGCAGTGAGATACATACTAAGTAATACCCGCCTTACATATAAATGTCCACTGGGTTCTGTGTATGCAAGACTTTCAATTGATTTCAGATGTTATCTGTTAAACAGGGATTAATGCCAGTTTGAAAAATAAGCAGGAAATCCTTGAGAATTATTCACTTTTCATCTATGATTATTCATACATAAAGTACATCATAAGAGAAAACATTTTGGGCTGAACTTATGACAGCTTTAACCCGTATTTCCGTCTAAACAACTTTTTTGGAAAAACTGTCACAAGGGTCTTTTAGAAAGCTGAGTTGAAGTTTCCTGCACTTGAAAGTGAAAGTGAGGTAACGACCAAGATTCAAGTTCATGTTTCTCTACTGGGATTAGGTATTTCTGCTGGAGTGTTGCAGCAGCCTTTTGTTGCAGGGAGAGATGGAGAGAGACACGGAGTAGCTGAGCTGTAATAATTGAAAACTGTGGCTCTGCAGTGTGAAGCAATGAGAGCTGGAAAATACCACACCAAGCCCCAAGTCAAATGTTCTAAAACACCAGTGATTTATTGTTTGAATAACAGTACTAAGTAAGATATTTCAAAATGCTGTTTTATAAATACACGTTCTTTCACATCTGTGGTATTGTGCTTGGGACCTCTGTGTTGATACAAGTTCTGCAATTATTTATTTGTATTTGAACTGCGAATGCGAGTATGAAAGGTCCTCCTTTGACTTAATGAAAAATAGTTGCTAATGTGAGCGAAGGGCCTGTTTTCCCTCGGCTTTCATCTAAAAAAATGCATTGCTTCCAAACAGTGACAGACAGCAGGATTTTAGATTAGGCATGCAAAATTGCCAAATCAGATACCACCCATCTTTCTATTTTTAAGCCAATTCCTTTCCACCCACAAATGTATTATCTTTCACCTCTGTACTCCTTCTGCGAGTAAGTGAAAACAGGAAAATAAAAAAAAAGAAGCCCAAAAAACATGAAACCTAAGAAAGCTGAAGGCAACGCATGTTAATAGGGAATCAAGAACTATGTACATCATATGGAACTGATCAGACCTGCAGATAGGCAAGCACATTTCATGGCTTCATTTGTTCAGATATGGTGTATGCCATCAAAAGAACAAACGGGTAACACGGTGTGCTTTATGGATTTGTGTGACACATGTTGTAGTGTGTGGTCCCAAAGTGAGCTCTCTAGCAATGCTCTGCTCGGGTTAAGTAGAGATTACAAATTTGGGAAAAAAAATTTTGTGAGGAGAAGGGTGAAATTATATCACGTCTGTGTACTGCGGGGTTTATTGCACCATCCGCAGACACCTGCATTTCTAGCCAATACTGGAAACAAGATCCTGGTTAGCTAAACAGCCGATAGATTTGATGGACAACGCAGCCTGGTAATTCCTGTGTTTGCACTGGCTCATGATGATTACGCAGCTCTCTGTCTCCAGCTTCCAGACAGATTTTTGGCTCATTTAAAATTGGGTTTTTTTACGATCTTCGTTGCGCTGTGCCATGTGATGGGATACACATGAAGAATGCTGTGCTCAGATCTCTGGGTGCATTCAACTGTGCGTATGTATTTATAAAAGACTTCTAGCACTTTGGGGGAAGAAAAAAAAAATCTACGTTTGCTGAAGCTGTCTGCTCAATGTTGAGAGAAACCTTATGTATTCATCTCTTCCAGCTTTTCCTTCTGCAGAGCTCCTTTCTATCTGGAGTAAGAGAGAGCTCAAAGGGACCAAAAGTCGACTCAACTTCTGTATAAAGTTATCTAATGCGTGAGGAGAGGCAAACATGGGACTACAGAAAATAAATCCTTACTGTGTTGAATTAGCTCTTTTGCAATATGCTTTCTCCAGTAATAGTGGCAGCCTCATTCTAGCACACAACCCCCTGTTTGCTTCCAGCTTTCTCCACTGGAAATGCTATATATTATTGAGAGCTGCACACTTCACTAGAAGGGAAGCGATGTTTCAGAACAGAATTAATGCAAATTGTGTGCATAATCCCACACTAAAGACTTGGCTGACTTGCACTTGAGCAACTTTAGCTGTATTTCCTATCAACACAGTCACTACAAATCAAGGAAATTGCCAGTTAAGCCAACATTAACATCCAGACCAACCTCAACTCACATGCCTTACCGCCCAAACATAATACCCAAATGCACTCACAGATTTCTTAGCTCCATAACAAACTCTCTTTCATTTCTAACACTCGGCATCAGAGTCACAGCCTCTAACAGTAAAAGTGTGTCTACTGGAGGGAATCTTGCTGAGGTCAGATTGAAGATTTAGCATTTGGGTGATTTTGAGGAAATGGCTGTGCACAATGTGGGTGGGCTCACACTCTGTCCAAGCTCTACCAGCATCGGTGGGCAAGCTGAGAAGGAAACTCATAGGCAATTTTGTCTCTGGATGCAATTTGGATTTCTCACCGGTCTTGTACCTTGACTGCTGGTGGCCCTCATGGTCTTGAAAGCATTTGTTTACCTTCACAAGATCTTTATTTCCAAAGAGCAAGAGAGGCATACGCCTGTTGGTGCTCACGGGAAGCCTGCGATGATGCTCTGTTATCCTGTGTGGAGGCTCCAGGGCTGGGCGGTGCCTCCCGTGAGCCCAGGCGTGTGTTCACCATCCCGCTTTGGCCTCGGAGAAGGAGGAGGCAGCACTGAGGAGTGGCGTTGGGCCCAGAAGGTCAAGGCTTTGGCTGCTGAAATGTGTCTGTTTGGGCTTAAGGGAAGGGGGATTCCAGGGTTGCCAAGGAGGGAAAACACTCGGGATGCCGATCTAGTGATGTTGTAACGGTGGTTCAGTAGAAAAGTTAATTAAACTTAACCTTTACAAAGAGAGTGTTTCTCTGCTTCTCAGTACGCAAGAGTTGTGTGTGGTTTTTTTCAGTTTAATTCTAAATTTTTGTACATGGCATATGCTAGTGCTTTAATGGAAACTTGTGAGAGCTTTCAGACTTCTACTGTATATATTTGTTTAGCAGCAGTGAGCAGAAGAGGAAAAGATTAATTGTGGAGCCATGCGTAAACAAACTGAGAAAGCGAATACTCTTTTATGACAGAAATAAGATAATCATTTATCCTTTCATTAGGCATCGTATAAAACGTGAAGACCTAAGTTCTTTTCCTGAGGGATGAAATATTTCAGTTGTGCTTTATGTGGAGAATCAACACAACAGAGCCTTGTGGAAATTCCTGCTTTTCTTTAATAGATGGGTACCTTGAAAATTATTTAGAATGCACTTCAATGTAGCTGTTCAACTGCTAAAGTCACTTTGTACTTCATGTTAATTAAATGTTCGAGGATTACTTTGCGTGGTAACTTCTTAAATGTCATTAATAAGCAAGGTAACATGAACATTTGTATACAGAAAAGTAGATCTGAAGTTTGCTTACTGTAGTCCTGAATCCTGCCATGATGCTATACTTTCCTTATATGTATAAAATAATTATTTTTATGGTATAAAAACTTAAACTTTTATGGTAAATTGACTTCAAGTTTGTAAATGTTTAAAAACTGGGTTATGGACTGACAGATAGTGGGAGAAAAAAGTATATAGAAGTTACTGTGATTTTGCTGATCTTCTAATTTAATCATTTCAGTACATCCATCAGTGACCTGTTTTCAATGAAGTTAGTACCTAATTTAATATTTCACTTGAAAGCTCTCAACTCTTATTTGCTGCCTTTCAAGCAATAAATCAGTTTCTTTCATATACATTTATAAGAAAGATGCTTCTTCAGGACTGCTTTCGGTATGGTCTTTTTGGCTGGGTTTTGATAATGTCTCGTCTTCCAAAAATTATTATTGTGGAAACATCTATCTTTTTTATACTGGCTCTTTCCCAGTGAAGAGCGTTTTGGGGTTTCACTCTAACATTCATCACTTCAATGCTTCATATTGGTCACACAAGTTCTCAACTTTAGTTAGTTACCCAGATTTTTCAGTTGGCTTTTGTAGACTTGTATTGTAATACTTAAGTAGTAATACTGTTAATATGGTTTTGGGTGAAGTTCTGATTCATTTTTGTGAAGTGAATCCCTTGCAATTCAGAAATTTTCTGCAACTGTTTCTTTTGTTTCCAGAAACAAAATGTAAGCCAGGCTAGCTTTTTTAGATAGATATTCTTAAGCCTCTTCTTTTGCAGTGATTAATCTCTTGTGCTTTTGTGTTTCTTTTTTCTTTTTCTTTTTTTTACCCAGGGATGTTGCTGGTCACTACTGATACATTAGGCCATGATTTCCATGTTTTTCAAATACTGACACATCCTTGGTCATCATCACAAAGTGCCGTCCATCATTTGTATACCCTTCACAGGGGAGAGACTGAAGCCAAAGTAAGTTAAACTATTTGCTGAAGAATAATCCCCAGGCACCTTATACATTTTGTGTATGTTGGCACTTTAATATTTGTTTCAGCACACAAAGAGCCTTTCTTATGTTATAGCCACAGAAAGGATAAGAGCACAGCATTTAACCTGGACAGTAATAAATTCTTGCCCTTTACAATGAGGTGCTGTCAGATTTATTCGGATATGACACTACCTCCAAAGAGCCCAGGTTATTAGCTGTGTTTGTACTTAACCTTTTCTCATGTAACATGTTAAACATTTGTCTGGTGCCCGTGAAGCAACTGTCAAGGTTTGCTTGCCTTTGATGGTAAAAGCCATAGACAGACAATTAAAGAGTTGAAGAGTTAATCAAAAGGCTTTGATTAACTTTTATTTACACTTTAGCATAGTGGGGGAACCTGTTGGAGACTGTAGTGATACATATTGAACTCCCCATTTTAAAAATCTCACTCTTAAAGAGGGAAGACTAAATTAGGCTATTAGCATAGGGTGAAAAAGCCTTAAACTCTATTTGTAAAAATGTTCACCAAACTGAATTACTGATAAAGTGGAAAAAAGTGAGAGATGACTTTTGCTAGCATCACTCTGGTAGAGGCAGTTACACGTGTTATGCTCAAATCCTTCACTGTGATGCTTTTAGGCATCAGGAGAGCCTCACCTTTCTAGCATTGAGTAACTGTTGAAGAACCTGTTTTAAATACATAAATAAAAATGTCACCACAGGGTAAGAAATGAGTATTGCACTTGCTGATGCAATTACACACTGAAAGCACAGACTTGTGACAGTCTGGCAGATGTAAACTAGTGTGACAGAGAGAAGCCTCAGGCACTGTGATTATGAGCCTGACACTGGAAGCTTTGATTATTATGGTACCATGATTATAGTTCCTTCAAACCATTTTTCTTCCTGTGAGTTGTGCAGTTTCCATTAAGTTTTTTGCCTTACCTTTGTAACAAGTAGAACCTGAAAGCTTGATTTAGTGTAGTAGTGGTTGATAATGTTTTGGTCTGTGCAAAGTTAAATTACTGGTAGTTTAAATACTCTGAAGCTTTGCTGCTACCATTCGGGAAAAGTGTAATTACTGTTACAGGCGGTGGTTTACTATAGGAAGGAATAACCCATCTGGAAAGTGAGAGGAAATTAGGAAAAACTGCCCATGTGGGATAATTATATATAGTGCTTACAAGTAATTTTTATAAATAATATAAAGGGCATTGAGATCTGGGTGTATACATATACTCTGTCATCTTTTTGAGCATGCACTATAATGTGTGTAATGTTTTAGAGTTATTTTTGTTCTGCTTTCATACAAAAAATGGGAAACATCCTATAATCAATATTGAAACCCAAAGCATAGGACTCCAGTCACTAGGAACAAAGATGTTCTTCTGTGGTTTACAGCTGATAATTTTGTTTTTAGGGCATACATTGGAAACCAAACATAACATGTTTTAGAGAATAAACCTTTATTGATACGTGTTTTTTGGGATATAGTATTAACATCTCTGTGAAAGCGTTACATTAAAATTCTCAGAATCAACATAGTAAAGTTTTTTCTGACTTTGCCACATAGTTTTCATTTGGGATGTGAACAGTATAGCTTTTGGAATGGTATAAAATTGAGAAAATTCTAACCAGTCTGAGGCACATTGGTGGATTTCACAACTCCCTTGATAATTATCCAGCAACAATATCGCATTGGTACCCGTGATTCTTAATACACATCTATCATGTAAAATATTTACATAATATGATGGATGGTTTTACTTTTTTATTTTACTTCTTTTTACAATAACAGTGCTTGTAGATGTTCAGTGAGAAGAGTAGTATGTGGTGCTATTCTTTTGTTCCGTAGATTTCGTGTATGAGTAGCATTAGACAAGAATTTTGGAGACACTTCAATTTAAAATTCTCAATGCATATATTCTGAGATACACACTGGAAGACACTGTACCTCCTTTCTTGGTTAGAATAGTATTTCTACATTTGCAACCAGACTTTTTTTCTGTCCCCACTTCCTAGTTTAAAGCTAACTGTGAATCAAGGCCAATGGTCTTAAAGGTCACCTTCTGTACTGGAGCTATAAAAAGTTCTAATTTGTGTTGATGGACATGAGTGATTATCAGTGTCAAAATTTGTTTAGCTAGTACGCATTATAAATTGTTTAAATATCATCATTATGCCCTTGTTATATGTGGTATTTTAAAGTCCATACTGAGATCATCTGCTTTTGTGCTTGAGACTCTGACCGATAGAGCTTCGCCACATATTTCCCAAAATATTGTTCTTTAACAGCCTGATGCATTATTTTTCTTTTCTTGCTTTGTGATCCATGAGCGTGTTTCTTGCAAGTACTTATTGCTGATATTATAATGACCATTTAGTTAATGGACAATGAACTGGTTCATTGGTGATGTGTACAAAAGTTTCACATACTTGTAGGAGTGGCTGTGTGTAAGCTGCTGGACACACAGAAGTGCCCTGTATGGGATCATTGATTCTGCACAAATTGACTGTACATGGTGTACACTGTAAGACCAATTTCTCCAAGAAGTGTAGGATCTGCAGTGTATGCTTTGTGTAATACGTGGCATGCCGATTCCCCTCGGGGAGCAGAAATTTGGAACCATATATATATTGGTGTTCCAAATATTGATGGGTATATCTGGTGTTAGAGTAATGTTTGAATTGTAATTTCAGCCAGTTTAGAATATCAGCCCTGGAGTGTATCCCATTTGGCAGGGCTGCAGAATGCCCAGTCTCCGTTGTAATTTGTCTTTAGTGGTTGGAGAGCAGACCGGTTGCTTGGTATTTCTTATCTGTCTCCTAAGAGAAGATGATAGGAAGTCCTCTCTGTCATTAATACACAGAAGCATCTTAAGTGGGTTAAGTTATATGCTTAATGTATATTACAAAAAAAAACAAAACCAAAAACAAACTAGTGTTGTGATTTAATAAAGGCATTTTCTGATTGATTTACTGCAATCAAGCAGTGTCTCTAAGTCACTCACCTGTCTTTCTACTGGGTCAGATGTATTAGCTATACAGTTACTGTGACTTAATAAAACGAAAGAATATATGCTCTATTACTCATTAATTTTCAACCTTCCAGACAAATTCTGGCTTGGTTTGGGGTTGAGAAATTTCAGTCTGAAAGGCCATTCCTACCTTTTCCTGACCATTTCTGAAATACAGAGACTGGTTGGAAAGAGATCTGTGGGGGTTTTGTTCCTTTCATGGACATCAGGATCTTGTCCTTAGCCAAAGCAGAATTTATGCAAAGCATTTGCAAATGAGTTGGCCTCTCCAACCTGACAGTGTCACTGAAATCGTACCATTAATGAATGGGATAAAATAGAGACCTTCTATTTTGAATTTTATAAAAAGAAAATTGAAAATAGATTTTAATACAGAATGTTGTGTTTACATTGACAGTCTATCCTGATAGCTATGCTTATACTATTTGAAATTTTCTGCTTGATGGAGGAGAGAAGGATGAGGCTGTTACAAGTTCCTCCACAAGATAAGCTTTGCCTGTGCTGAGATGCTGCCCGCAGCAGGTTGTGCTGGTATTCAGTAGGTGAACATACGTGCTTTCTGGACAACGAACTGCCAGCATCCCTGGAGTGGTGTCCAAAGGCACCTGCTAGCCATCTTCCAGATTTTTTTGTTAGTGATCTTCTCTTTAGGGCTTGACTGCCATGCTGGTTCACTTGCTGATGGCTCCATGATGCTGAGAGAGATTTAGGTACTGAGCTTGGGTTTCTGAGCTTTCATTCCCCTTAATACACAATTAAAGGTAAGTAGTAGTGTTCTCCCTGATGTTCACAGCTAGTCTTCATAACATGGTTTTCCTTTTCTCTTTCTGCATGCTTCGAACAGTGAAACAGAGTGTTACCAAGCTTTAAAAGTGTTGTTATTGCAAAACTGTGTTGTGTTTGCTGATTTTGAGCAGCAAATATAGGAAGAAGTCTTATGTGCTGAATAAAACTTTGAGTCGGGACTGTGAAGATCACTGAGTTCCTAACAAAGCCACTTACTTTTTTGTGTGACTGAAACGATGAGGCAAGATGGAAAGTGGCCCTGTGCCTCGTAAGGGAATTTCAAGGACAACAGCCATGAAAGAATGGGAAGTGCTCAGATACTTCATTGGTTCGAGTGATGTGAGTCCCAAGGTCACAATGTTCAAAGTTACTTTCCTGCAAGAACAGAAGTCACTGTTTCAGTTACATTGGATTCATATCCTTTAGTCTTTAAGTGCCACTTATGCTTTAGAATTTTTTTTATTGCTTAAGAAAATAAAAAATAGTATGTTTGATGCACTGTGTTACATCATGAAGGTTCATTGCAAGCACTGATTGTATTTAACCATGCCCGAGAGAGAGCTGAAGCTCACAGAGAATCCAGGCTTGTACAATTCAGCTGTAAAGGGGAAAAATGTGCATGTCTATGTGGTACACGTTTTGCTTAAGGATACGTTTTCTTGTCCTACAGCTCTTACATTGTGAGTCAACACTTACTGCACTCGTATTTTTACCCAAGAGCATTTTGGAAGGCTTTTAATGAAGGTATAGCATGTTCTGAACTGAGGAAGCTCATTTACTTGCAGATGAAAGTTAGACTGTCACCTGATGATCCTTTCTCTTTGATCTGAAATTGTAAACAGAAAAAAAAATATCCCTGAAAACAGTATTATCTCAACCTAGAACAAATAAACGTAATGATAGCATCAGTGGGCTGGTGGCCAGGGTCCTCTGTAATCTTCTACGCTGTCAGACTTCTGTTATTCTGACTCTCGAACTGGTGTTATAACTGACTTCAGTCAGCATAGGTAAACAGAGAGCATGATAAAAACATTCCAGCGTGGGTTGCCACAGAACATGTGTGATTTTACGCTTTTCTGGGGAATGCATGAATGTTTTTGTGATGTGGTTTCATAGAGACTGTTCAAGGTTGTGTCACATACCGTGTCCAGGTAGTGAAACACTGGAATAGTTTACAAACATTTGATGTAAACCTCCATGGGTAATAGAAGTCTCTTCCTATCTTTTGACAGACTGACATAGTAGCAATTATTTGAAATAGTCTTTGGAAGAGAGACTTCCTTATTGCCAGGAAAGGATCTGGGGACAGTCCTGAAATAACAAAGATTGATTTAACGAAGTTGATCAGTCTTTGATGAAAGTAGACAGTAAGACAGTAAGAAACTGCTACAGTTAGGAGCAGCTTAACTATCTTGAGGAGACGGAGCTCTAAGCAAAGTGGCGTTTGCAATTTCAGTTATTAATAGAGAGCAGCTACTCTGGCTGAAGGAGTCTCACTATGCCCAGATTCTGCCATTGTTTTAATATGAAACGACTCATGGAGACAGAGTTGGGTCTGTGCAGGTCTGATAAATCATATTGTGGTAGCCCATGATTTTATTATTTTTTCATTTGTGTTTGTCGCTACATAATTTCCTTGATTTTCTCAACCAAAAACAATTTTCAAATACAGACCAGTTTTCTAATTTATTTTGACCCTTACCTCCTCAGTACTGCTGCTTTTTCTCATTTTTTAATGATACTGGTTTTTTATTTCTGCCATCTCCCTACACAGCATAATGAAATACTTAAGTCATGTCCTTCAAATAATACTGTGTTTTCTCTGTGACGTTACATAGCATGCATGAAACTGGGTTAAGTTCCTATTGCAGTGACACTAGTCATGCTTTATTGTTGTTGCACTTCACTGTTGAAGTTTTAATTTGATGCAGTGAAATGCACAAGGATATACATCTTGTACCTGGTGTAACTACCCACAACTGAACAAGAGCACTAGGGAATAAAAAAAAAATACAGCACTAGGAAAGATCAAAATGTGTTTTAATATTTAGTTCCTGTAATTACTATGAAAATACGTGGTTCAGTGTTGAAAATATGTGGTTCAGTGTTGTGGGCTTTGTTTCCTCACTATTGCATTATGCCCATGCATCAGGAGTGGATTTGCCTGGGGGGATACTGAGCCCAGTAAAGCTCCTTCTCCTTTCTAAGAAAATAATTGATAGTATACATTGTGTAGCAAGTTAGTACAATATTAACTTTTAGAAATATAGAGGCTGGGTATGGGCTGTCAGTCATTCCTGAGAGCAGTGGTAAACAAGGTCACTGCCAGTCCCATGTGATTGCTTGTGTAATCAGCCATTCCTCTGACTCTTCCTTTTTCATCAACTGCTTTTAAAATAATTTTCCTATGTGCTGCCCTTCTGTTTTGTTTTCTTTCCTTTCAGTTATCACTTGAATTTTGTTATTTGTTTTGTGAATAAGATGTTCTAATTAATACAGTGTTTAAATTTAGAGAAGCTGTGGGAATAAGAAAAGAATGATAGCAAAATACTTATATAGATTTCCACGAGATAAAACAAGTGAATATATGTCAGATTTGAAGCCTTTGGTTCAGATTATTTCCTCCAGATTTTCAGAATATCAGAAATAATTTTTTGATCTGTGCGATCTTTGAAAGCTGATCTTCAGTAGAGCTGTGGACACACATACCCTTGTAGGACTCCATATATTAAATGACCGTACTGTCTCACTCATGTCAGACTCTTGACATGGCAGCTAAATTTTCATTCCGTTTTCTGGAGGACTTGCATCACAGTGTGCAAAACACAGGGAAACAGTGTAGTGGAAGTTAAAAAGAAGCATGGGAAAAGAGTGAATGAAGGACAACAGGACAAGGCAGTGTTAAGACTGGAAAGTTAACTTATGGAGAAGGGAATTCTTTGATGGAAAGGGCTGTGAGAAACAAATAATGGTGAGAGAAATGACAGTGCTGGAGGAAGCTACATGGTGGAGAACTGGCCGTATAATGCAAGTGTATTGGAAGATTTCTTTCCTAGTACCTGTTAAGAAAACCTTTCTCAGACTGTTCCTTTCCATTGAAATACTGGATGATTCCTTTCCAAGTCTAAAGGCTACCAGAATATATGAAACATTCTTTATTTGTCTCTGATAAGAAAATAATCATATTGTCCGTGATTCTGAAAATCATGTTGATAATTTTGTGAGGGTACTGATATCTATCTATCTATCTATTTATTTATTTATTTATTTCAAAGTTGTTATATTAATACAGAGGACAGTCAGTAGTAGACAGTAATATAAGAGGTGCAGCATGTCTGGGCAGCAAGAAGCCCATTTGGGTTTGACAGGTACTGATTAGGATTTGTGGAGCAAGCTAATAGTCTATAAAATATGGACAAAATTTCTGCAGACCTCTTGTACCACAGGAGGCACACAATACCTGGTTTAGACATGGGCAAATTGGAGGATGCATGCTGTTATCCTTACAACATTCTGTGGTTGTCTTAAGTGCATTCCTTTGGGCCAGAAAAGGCTGTGGTGTTTCTAATGAGGACCTTGAAGCATCCAGGGATTTCACCAAGACTTTTGGATATGCAAGAAATTTAGGTTGAAGCTTAAGGGACCAAACTGCTCACAAACTAGGAGGAAGAAAGGGTAGTAAAGCTAGGCACTGATGTTCCCACAGGTGCTCCCAAGTTAAAACAAAATCTCAGTTCTATAGTTCCCTTTCCTGGCCCAGACAGAAGAGGATAGATAAAATTTGGAAATACAGACATGAGTATTAAATCTCATGTTGACCTTGAGCTATAGAATAAACTTTGCGTCGTGAGAGATGTAGTGTACTTTGTACTTGATTAACATATATTTGTAAACAGTATGGGATTTTGATTGATCTTTGGTATCTAAACATTACATCACAATTAACAACAAATCCAGAAATATATTATAAATACATGAAATAATAGTACATTAACCTAAAGGACAGCAATAAATTGCAACGCTTAGCATAAACTTGAAAACCACTAATGGGCCACTGTGCAGTTTGTTTATATTATAAGCAGTCAAGAACTCTGTGTAATATACAATAACAGCGTGGAGGAGAACAGCAAGTCTGATGTGATAATTTACTTTTTTTTTTTTTTTTTTTCCCATGGACACTCACAGCTGATTTTTTTGAAGTAATTCCTGAGACTGCTGTAATGAGCATTCTCTTTTACAGGCTGGTCCACAGCTTTCTCCCAGGTGTACTGGAAAGTTACGGATATCTTTGCATTGCACAGATGGATTTGGCTCTTTTGATGAACGTATTTAATTCATGCCATTGTATGAAATTGGAAATATTCTCTGAATTACCTTCTTGAACTGTCTGTGGTACTGCTACTCATCGTTCATCTGTGAAAGACAAACGAGGCCATTTGTGAGACTGGTAGCAGATAGGTGGAAGTACTGCATGTGTAATGGTAGCTTCCAAAATACCTTTTGTCACTGCTCAGTAGGGTTTCATAGCTGTATTCCTATAAATCTTAACTCATTTCACACTCATCTGTCAACACTTTTTTTCCTTGTTACTACTGAGTGTTAAAAACCTTTTTGTTCCCTGCCTCTGTGGTTTCAGCCGTATTTTAAGTAGTCACGACTTTGATGCCCACGCTCTAACTGCAGCAAGTGTTTGTGATCGTTATTTTAAAGGGAATGTTTTGGATTACGTTGTTCCAAACTTTCTTCCTGAAGATCAGGACTACTTTTTAATGTTTACATTGAGAAAAAACATCCTGCAGTGATTGTTTCCCCATTTCTTGCTTTGTGTTGTCATATGCCAGGGCTGCTGTGTGTGTTTTTAGAACAACGTGATCCTAAGGATGTGTACTGAAAACTGAGTATTCGTATAGAAACATACACATTTATGTTATGCAGTACTGTGAGATGCAGTTTTTCTGTATCATCTCACAGAAATGTCCTCTAAAAATGCTGTACCAAATAAGATAAGAGAGGGGACGTGGTCGATGTGAGTGGAAGCAGTGGTTTAAAGCGTTTGGCTGTGAAATCAGTTGAAGTGCAGGAGTGAAGAGATTGAAGAGGCGCAGGCGGCCCGTGTCGCTCCTGTAATTGCAGCTCAGAGGTGTCAGTTCGCAGGGAGGCTGGCGAGGTCCCTTGGAGATGGCTGTGGGCTGAGGGCAGAACGCCCTGCGGCCGGGAGTGTGGCACTGTGGAGCAAGACAGAAGGCGGCTTGCGCTGGAGGGGTGGAGTGAGTGAGCAGAACAGGGAAGAGAAAGGAAGAGAAAAGCTGTTTTCTGGAGGCTGGACAGAGAGGTGCCGTTAGAGATCAGGAAGGGAATTTAAAGCTGGATCTAAAACAAGTACCAAATATTTTTGCAAACAGTGATGCGTTCAGAGGGGTCACGACCAATGGCAAACATGGCCTTTCTTGACGTTATTGGAAAACAGGGCTTTTGATGGGATTGGAATTATATTCCAACAGCCTTAATGACTTTCTTATATTGGTGATCTTTATTGTAACTGAGAATGGCAATTTGTATACAGTTCTTACCAGTATACAGTTTCTGACCAGTAGAAATTGCCTCCTTACGTTTGGTTTCTGACCAGTAGAAATTGCCTCCTTAAGCAGCAAGCATTTAAATACTCTTGGTGCCATAGTTTTTCTCTGACTCCATGGCTTTGGGGTTTCTTTTTTTGGCTCTTGTTAATCCCTGTGGGGTCTCTAATCCTTTTTGAGCAATCTATTAAGGTGAAACACTTTGTAGGCAAACTAGGAGCTCTAAGTGCTTTATGTCTTTATGTGTCTTTATGTCAGTAATACCAGAATCACTGAAAGTGCAAAACCTGTCAGATTTTGGGGAGATTGTTTAGCTGTATCATTAGCAGATCATTTGGGTATGTCACCATGGTTGAAAAGAGCAGGTGTGTAGCCCTGTTTTTTAGTTTATCTATGTAATGTTGATGAAGCATTTTTTGTCGTGACAGTCTGTCAGCCAAATATCTTGTCACAAGTCACAAGACTTAAATCCTTTTTTTATCTCAAAGGCTTCAGGGCTCAGTTGGAAACTTGCACTTTGATGAATACTTGCTGCTTTTGTCTGGAATAGCTGGAGTGCATTTCTGGAATATTTGTCAAGATTTTATCAGTGTTTACTCCAATTTGAGTACCTAGTGTATTGTAAAACTGGCTTCAGTGAAATCTTAAAGAATTTTATTTAGTTTATGCTGTTTAATAATATAATGAAAACTAATCCTTCGTCTGTATGTTTGTTTGCTGTGTTAAATCCCACTTTTTTAGTCTTTTTAGTCAGCTTTTACCTTTAAAAACATTTTTGGCAGAATTGTTTTAGGATTATTTTTTTCCTCTGATAAATCATGTTAACCTAGACTACTTGTTTTCTTGAGTTGTCTGCCAGTACGGTGTTGGAAACAAACTTTAATCTCTCTTTTAAAGCATTCCGTCAGGAACAAGAATTTGCTTTCCATCAAAGCATTGTTTAAGGCACACTTAAAAGAGAATTAAATCCTTCTGGACTTTGTATCTGAGATCTATGGAAGGAATAACTATAGCAGAAAATATTTAACTGTATTTTTGTATTTGCTTCACAACTGACCATTTTAAGGTAAAGTAAGACTTGTGTTTCTCAAGTGGTCGATAAGTACTTGTATGCGTAAGACTAAATCTAACTGGAGCCTTTCCTGGGGGACTCTTAATAGCTGATTAGTAAAGATTGTCTTGTGTGAAATGGAGTGGGTTTATACAGAGATATGGCCAAAACTGTTTGGTTTCTTCTTGACAAAATTTTAAATCCAAAGAGCATAGGTCCAGGGATGCCTGGATGAATGGTGGTCCCACTGAGGGACATGCTGATAGCAGCAGGATTAGAGACCATTGCAGACAGCTTTTGAAAATACTGGGCATTGATTTTTAGCTTGCTAAGTTATACAGGACACAGTATTTCTGTTGACTTAAAATACAGTTTTGAGTGCCAGTATTTGTCAAAATTGGGCCCAGTGGTGAGATCTCTCTTTTCTTCTCATTCCGACCTTTTCCCCTTTCTGGGTAATCTCTAAAAATTAAAGTAAACAAACAAATAACAAAGCATGTAATTGAAATTATTTCCAAACTCTTTTTAGAACTAAATTCTATTTGAAAATTACACCAAGCTCTTGTGGCTTTCTGTAGTACTTTGCAACATGGTTTGTTTTCATAAGTTCAGGCCTGTTGAAAAGAAAAATCTCAGAATATTTTGAAAAGTACATGGAATTTGGAACTGGGTATTATGCTGCAGCTTGTATATATTGAGTACTAAGTTCATTGGTATATATGCCAATATTCAAGTTAGGCGTGTATCAAGTTTTTATTCACATTTCCAATTAAGCTTTGTGTCTGTTTAAAACATGACAGTCTTATTTCCTTTTAGAGGTGTGTATGTTGGTGACTACATTCCCATTTCACTCCTCTGTTTTCCAGGTACAGGATATCTCCTTCAGCCATGACTGCCGCTGGGTTGTGGTCAGCACGCTTCGTGGCACTTCCCATGTTTTTCCTATCAATCCTTATGGTGGCCAACCTTGTGTCCGAACACACATGTCACCCCGGGTGGTAAATCGCATGAGCCGATTCCAAAAGAGTGCAGGGTTGGAAGAGATCGAGCAAGAGCTGACATCTAAGCAAGGAGGACGCTGTAGCCCTGTTCCAGGCCTGTCAAGCAGCCCGTCTGGCTCACCGCTCCATGGTAAATCCCTTTTTTACTTCTTTTTCTTCCCCTTACATTGTTCAGAAACCCTTCCTCTTGAGTTGTTAATGCCCATATCCTCTAAGATGTTTCAGTACTTGCTCGCTGTGTAGCTGCCTGACTCAAAAAGATTTTTTTCCTACATACCTTTGGAGATGCTGGCCTAAAGATCCCCATAGTCTTCCAGCTTCACAACAGAAATACTGATTTTACTGGAGATCACAAGAACTGATTTGATTCATTCTGTTTGCCCATGTAGTTTGTGCCGCTAACAAATGAGTTTCACAAAATAAGGTGCTGCAGGTATTGTGCAAAAATATGTAATGTATGCAGATATTATAGGAATGAGCCAAGGTACAAATACTTCAGAAAGATAGTTCTAGTTTTGCAGCTTGCTTAAGTAAACTATGCTATCACAGATGTGTTAATAATTTCCACACTAAACTGAAAGTTTTGGGGTCTTCAGGTTTTGTTTCCGGATACCACGTGGTCAGTAATCTGGTCTATATTCAAATGCAGTTACCTAAAATTCTCACTGCTTGTCAACCTCGATCATGAAGCACATCTGGATATCCACAGTAAATACTGTTTGAGGAGAAATGTGGAAGCTAGGCAATGTGAAGTTAAAGGCGTAGACTTTTGACCACGTTTGTGTGTGTGAGCAATGTGACAAATAATGAACAAAGGGAAAAAAAATTGTAAGAACTGATCTGCACATCCTACTGCCGTGGTGGATGTGCTTTGGAGAAGCTAAAAGGACATGGAGAGGGGCTTCTAAAAAAAGGTTCAAAAATCATCATTGTCCCAGCTTCTTCATTTTATCTTTGCCTTTCTTTTTGCCCTTCTCTTTCATGATGTCTGTACTAGAAGCTGCTTTGTTTGGACTGAGGATTTGCTGCATCCTTACCCCTCCTTTCTATGGGGAGTCAGTCACAGCTTCCATTGAAGTGAAGGTTTAAATAGCAGTTGGGTACGGACAGCCACCCTTTCCAGTCTGAGAGTATTAAAAATGGCAAGGAACAGTTCCTGTGCCCTAATTATGAGTTGGATTAGAAGCACTTGTGAAAGCCCAACTATGTGCTGTCATAGTCTTTGCTGCTATAGAGAGAACCTTTGTGGGATTTCTGAATCAAAGGAACATTTTAATGACTTGATGATTATTAAGGGAACCAGACTTGTCTCAGAAGAAGCCTGTGTATTTTCTCCTTTCTTTGGACTTTCCTAAACAAAGTTTTCTGCATAGCTGTTCTGGAGCCATGCTCTTCTGCCTGGAGCCACTGGAAGGCACCCAAAATGCGGTCTGTAGTTTCCTCCTCCTTGGAGACATTTGTGTATCTACCATTTTACTTTCTAACTCATCGCTGTACAGCAGTTCAGCATGTCAGGCTTGAGACGGGCTGGGGAGTGCTGTAAAGGTTTGCTGTGGCACATCCGATCCCTTTTAACTGTTGACATCATGTAGAGGAGAGGAAGGAACTATCAATTTGTGTAGCTTTCATCCAACCAATTCTGTTTTCTGTCAAGGGAAATGGCAGTAAGTTGTTGCTTTTACAGTACTCTTAGGTATGTTTGAAGTTTTGAATAGATTTGACACACTTTTTTTAGGAAGAAACAGCAGTTTCATTTTCTCTAGGATCCTCAGGGGTGGACAGATTTTCTAGGTAGGAGAAAGACATGCATGGATGAGTTACTGAGAGAAAGGCAGTAACATTTATGGGAGCATCTCAAGAGTTTTAAGGCTTCAGTTTTCAAGTGTCTGTCTTGATATATAATCAGATTTTTTTCAAGATCTTTGTGCAGTTATCATTGCCTGAAAATTAACTCTGTTTAAACAGTTAGCACCATTTGAAGGCTGCACATGAACGCCAAGAATCAAGGCAGAGAATAAAACCTTAGTTTCTGGAGAACTTCATGCAGATTAGGTTCATCACGTTCTCACAGTGTAGAAGGGCTTGAAGCTGGGCACGCAGTAAAGCTGTGTGTTAGCAACTTGCAAACCTTCATAAGAAAATTTTCCATGAGGAATTTGTGGGGATTGTATGGAGGAGTTAGGAGAGTTGTCTTAAAAAAAAAAATAAATTTGGTTTTAAATAATCGATTTGGTAAAATGTTGTAATGTTTTCAGTAATATTATTGTTGCTTTTTCATTTCAGTAATCTTTCAGCTTACCTGGCTGAAGGCAGGCAGGATATCGAACCATATTATATGCCTTTTATAAAAAGCCATTTATGATCAACTTGGAAAAAAAACCCTGAAATTTACAGTGACTTTCAGTGGAGGGATTTTGTGTGCATGTGTAGCAGCTGGATTAGCCAGAGACCAGTGATTATTTTAATTTGTGAGCTAAGATGTGTTTACTCAGATTGTAACAGCTCTTTATCATATCATATTATAATGTTAATTTTTTGTTGTTTGGAGGAGTTACGGTGGTCTGGTGACAGGAGAGTAGACTAGTATTCAGAATGGAAAAGAGCAGTTCTGGGTTTAATTCTTTGCTTTACTTTTAACTCGTCTGTGACCCCTAGTAAATTTTATTCAGCTGATTTTGTCTATCAGCTTTCTACTATGTAACAAGAATAACAATCTGTGTTCCCGGTATGTGGAATTACTTTAATTTTGTAGTTTTCTTCAAGAAGAATAACTTACTTTCCTTAATCATCCCTCCAAATGCAGCTGATTATAATGGAAATAAAGCCAAAGAGGATGTCCTGGGGAACACCAGTATTACACTGGGACAAATTGTTGATTAGGTAACATTGGGAGAAGATGGTGATAAACTGGTTTTATCGCTGGAGAATTTCTTTTCTATGGAGTCATGTCATTATGATTTTCCTGTTACGTCCTTTGTAATCTAGAAAAGTTTCAAGAAACCTTGAGTTAGAAAAACTGCTGCTAATCCTTCTGCTAATATTTTTCGCATTACAACAGCGTTGCTACAAGCTTAGGCCGGAAGACCGGACTTCTGTGAGTGAAGTGCTTGCTTATTATCTTCTTTCTTGGTTAGCAATTGTAACCTCTTGATGCTAACTTGTGATTAGCTGTTGTTCTTGTAAATATTTTCAGAGTTCAAGCTCTGTAATATTTTTCTCGCTTGTTTTTTAACTCCTACTTTCAAAATGAAACTGTTTGCTATGTATATAGTAGCCAGGCAATCTATTTACATTTTGTTCAGAGTACCCTAGGAACTGTTTACCCGCACAATGTAAGCCTTTACTGGGGGTGGGGATGGGGATGGGGATGATTTCATTTCCAAATGAATCATAGTTTGGCTTTGTTCTGTTTAGCAGAATGAAGTAAACTGTTAAAAAGAGGATGATAAAAA
Source organism: Falco naumanni (assembly GCF_017639655.2). Taxonomy (NCBI): domain Eukaryota; kingdom Metazoa; phylum Chordata; class Aves; order Falconiformes; family Falconidae; genus Falco; species Falco naumanni. The sequence goes on along the minus strand of NC_054054.1, from coordinate 110,196,206 downwards.
GATATTTCCTTTGCACCTTTTATAGCTAACACAGATTTTGTTTAGGCTATTCTGTCTGGTAATCCAGCGAAGTTATATTTTTGTCATTCTGTTGGATTGCCAGAGTGTGTGTCAGTAATATTGGAGTTAGGTTGGGATCCTTTTATGGGCTTTTACTATTATAAGACTATTACGACATCAGTTGGTTGTGGGGCTGAACATTAGGGTAGAATGTGGCCTTATGTGACCTTCTTACTTGTATAAAATGGGGCTTATGGTACTTACCTGTCTCACAGGTACACTGTGTGGATTCATGGATGAGTAGTTACAACAGAACTATGTCCTGGATTCTGCAAACGTATCCCATGTTATCTTCAGGACACCTATATGTGAATAGCAAGGAGCATTTAGCTATAAAAATGTAATGCTTTACGTGGAAAATTGAAAGCTATATATAACACTTACTATTTTTACTCTGCAAATTAAAATTCACGCTATGTTATTAGCATTGCTTCTTGCACCACCAGTAAGTTAAAGTCTCTCTAGCTCTATGCGGAGGATTTTTCTGTTGTTGACTGCAGGAATTTCTACTATCGGAACAAACAGTAATACAGTAAGTTAAGCGCACATTGGGCCTATAGCTACACATCCACACCTACTGAAAACATTCAATAATTACATGATACTCTCTGAATTTGTCTGGTCATTTTGTTAGGGATTGAAGTATTTATTTGGATGGTGGAGTTTTGCCAAAAGACCATTCATAATACGCAGTGGTTCTGATTCAGATTTAATACCTACGCTGAAATGCAGTACATAAATCTAGAATTATGAAAAAACATGTCGTTCTGTATATATTGTGTTGAGACTTTTATTTAGCTCTTTATAAATATTTAGTGTAGCACATTTCATTGCAAAATCTTTTTTGATTTTAAAAACCAGGAAGGTTTTCCTCTCACTTTTTCTTCATTTGTCACAATTGCAACACGATTAAAATCCAAGCATCAAGCTAGAAGTTTGATAAACATGCAGTGTGGGATGCTTTAAATATTTTCATGTTACTTTTCACTATTTCCCAGAGTGAAACTCCTTTTACTAGAAGAATTCTTATGGGAAAGCAGAGTTGAAAGGACTGACATCATCAGCCCTTCCTGAAAAACAGATTGGTTTCCTTTAAGTAACACTCACTTAAGAAACCACCTATTTAGAGAGAGGCAGACAAAAATAGTTTCAAAGAAAATTAACTGTATAATAACTTAAAGCACTGGAGGGCAGTTCCTTTCCAGAGTGTAAGTCGAGGGCTGCCGCTGTAAACATGAGTTGAAAACAGTTGTTTGAAAATTCTCTATTAAGCTTTAATTTTTCTCTTTGTAAACTCTAGTTTCACCGGACAGAAAATAGTTTCTAGAAATGTATAGATACAGCTGCAGGATAGGCACCATTTTTTTTAATGTGCTTTTAATATTCCTATTTGTTTAGTCATCTGCGCTTCCACAGCATCACACAAGGCTATGTTTTTATTTAAACGTCCTTTCAAATAATTTCTTTCCCAGCTTCGCCTAGAAGTCTAAATTTGTCTGTAAATACTTATTTCCCCCCCTCCCCGCTCCGCCCCGCCCCCTCCCCCCCCCGCAGGCCGGGGCCGGCCGGCAGGGGGCGGTCTCCCCCCGCCGTGCCGGCGCCCGGCCTCGCCGCCCCTCCCGCCAGCCCTAATTCCATCCGGGAGACTTTGTGTCGCGACTCAAGCTCGCAACAGGCTGCCTGTGGGGAGCCACCGGCCCTGGGAGCCTGGAGGAGCCGTGTCGCTTGGGGCTAGCGCTGGGTCTGTCAGCGCCGGGCTGGGCGCGACGGTCTGCAGGGCCTTCGCCAGCCGAAGCGATCCTGTGGTTATATCCCCAGCGCTTCTTGTGTAGCGGTGACCCCGCAGAGCCTCCTCAGGGTGCTGCTGGTGGCTTGGTGACAGGGGGGAGACACCTCCCAAAGCGTGGGGATGGTAGAGGGCCACCTGCCTTCCTCACGCAGGGACTGTTGGCTCTCAGGCCCCTCACAGCCCCTCTGGCAGGGGCTGCCCGGCCCCTCACAGCCCCCCAGGCAGGGGCTGCCCACCCAGCCCCTCACAGCCCCCCAGGCAGCGGGCCGTCCAGACCAAGCCGCCACTCCCCGAGTTCGTGCCCGCATTTGAAGTATCTCTTCATGTTTTTAAGGCAGTTGGGAAATTCTTATTTTTTTTACCTGGTGGTAATTCTGCTAACGACTATTGGAGACCATTACTTCCTCATGGAAAGGTCGCAGGGCTGTGCGAGGGCTCATGGCAGTGGAAGGGCTGCACAAGGCCCCCGAGCCAGTGGTTACAGCAGCCCCCGATGACACAAGGGAGAGCAGGTACGAGCAGCTGACCCTGAGCACCAGCTTGGGTACTGGTCAGGAGCTTACTGGTTGTAAATGAGCTCTTGTTTTAAGCTGCCTCCCCACCCCCCAACCCCTTTCTATTTTTTTTTTTTTGTAATGGATGGGAGAATCAGTGGAGTGAAAGAAGTGGGTGGTATATCTAGGATAGTTTCTGAAGTGGAAGAAAAAGATCCATTCCCTTCAGATAAGTAGGGAAGTAGACTGATAAATTCTGTCACAAGGGAAGTTTGTGTCTGTACATAAAGTGTTTTCGAAGTGGGCTTTTGTAAACAGTGTAGATCTGAGACTGGGGCAAATGTACGTCTGCCTTTAGATTTGAAAAAGGAGTTGTGAATATTCCAGATAAATTGAAAATTGAAGGAGACTGACATCAGAAGGGAATTACGGTTCTTGAGATATGAATTGTAAAAATATAGGGCTGAGTGATTTAGCCCAGTGAATACAGCAGCCAAAGCAAACCATTCCAGAAAGACTGTGGGTAGGCAGGTGGAGGGGAAGTAATAGGTAGTGCACAGGAGACCGCGATGTCAACGATGGATCATGAGGTGAAAGGAAGGTGGAAGGCAGAGAGTAGTTGGATTACCACAGATGTGAGCGTCCCACTGAAGTTTTCCTGTCAAGATGGATGATTGCAGTCTTGGTAACATCAAACTGAAGATAATTTCTATAGGGTCAAGTGTTGATGTGTCAGAGGCATGCACTGAGGGAGTCCAAGGAGAAATAGTAACTGGATTTTTAAGTGTTTCTCTGAAAATGGCTTAATAAAATGACATTTTGGGATTCTATTGTTATTTCAACTGTTCCCTCAATTACTTCCTCTTAATATACAGGAATATACAGAAAGATGTTTTTCCATCTGCGAATCTCACCATTTAACCATGTATATAAAGGACAGGCTAGTGTATTTCCTTCTCATACATCACGAGTAATAAAGTCATACTGCAGATTACACATGCCTTTTGATAGGGTTTTGTAGTTACCAACTGGAAACTGATAAATAGCGACATTAGTGATGTACAAGAAGGAGGGTGCTCAACTGCTTTATGGCTTCTCAAGGTACTTTATGGCTCTGTGCAGAGGACTGGATACCCTTGTACAGAGCTTGTTTATACCTTGTATACCCTTGCATAGAACAGTGTTTTAAGGGGAAATGAGTGTGATCAGTATAAAAGCTGTCACTGAGAGCGAGCTTTGAAATAACAAGCCAGCTGAAAAGAGTCAGTCGCTGAAGGAGTGATGCGAGGAAGGTTTTCTGAAGGTGTTCCTGTCCAAAGCACAAAAGGGGAAAGGCCGGGATTAGGTCAGGAAAAGAGGTCTAGTACAGGGGAGATGGCATGGTCCAGAAATTTGTTGGTGGGTCAAGGAATGTAAGTGGGTTGAGGGAGCTGCGATCGGTGAAATGACAAAAAGTAGCTTTGCTCACCTGATACAAGCCTGTAATATGTTTGATCAGGAGGTGAGAAAGTAGAATCTAGAGTTTTTCAAGAGACTGTATCAGCTGAAGGAGGAGGTTTAAGTATTGAGGGTGTTGTGTGACAAGTAAGGTTTGGCATGAAGGAAGGTGAAAGCATGTGAAGCTCTGTGTTAGTAACCAGTGAGGGAAAGGAATGGGGACAAGAGCTGGTGGGAACAATCATTTTATCTGATGGACCTGCTGAGTTCAAGCCCAAACACCCTGGCAGTGGCTGTTGTGGGGCACAGCCGTTGTTGAAAGGGAGTCCAGGGCTGATCCCTCGTGCCTGCGGTCTGAATCAGGTTCCCTGTGTATGTGATTGTGATTGATTATGCAGTAAATGGGTGCTGCCCTTGTTGTCTTTTTTTTGGTTTATTATTATTAAGTAAGGCATTTAAATCAACTGTGCATTTTTGGTAGTCTGAAAAATGTAAACGCTTCATGGAAAGAAACGTAAGCATTAAGATTGGAAATAAAATATACTTGTATCTTTTAAAAGGTTTATCTTTACCCTTAAATATGCTGATGGGGCTTATTCTTTTTGCTAAGTCTTTGTGGGCTGTTAAAATCAGTTGCTTTTTCCCATCTCAAGGAAATGCATCTTTGACACTTCTCATGACCTGAGTCACGATGCTGTCACAGAGCCAGAAAACATCCTTAACAGTCATGGGTAAAAGAGCAGAGCTGCCGAGGGTGTGTGGTGGGTGGAAGAGGGAGAGAGATTGCTATGGTTTACTTCAGTTCCTATTCTATGGGTGTTTCAGACAAGCCGTTTATTATAATTACGCATGGATATTATTATCAAGTCCTCATACACAGTGGTTCTCAAGGCACTTTTTTTTCCCCCCACATAACTGAGGATAAATGCTGTGTATTCAACCTGGATTGAATTCAGATGCTGTATTTGTGCTAATTGTTGCAGCTAGAGCAAGGGAACATAAGGTGTAGGTAAAAAGGTGGGGGTGAAAAAAGCCTTAAGATACAGTTTATCATCAGTACTGAGTTCTAATAAGTGAAGCCCTTTTGGTAAGGGGCTGCTATTAAACTTTCCCCGTGTCCTCACCCAGCGCAGCTGCATACAGAGGTGTCCTTCAGAACTTCCCAGACCAGCCATTTTGCAGTTTCTAAGACAAAGTGACCAGTTTTTATGGCTGTGACATCCCAATACAAAAAAATTAAGTTCATAAAGATCATTGTATTTTGTATCATTTTGAAGAGAAGTCTGAGGCACCAAAATTGTCTGAAGTTCACAAAGCCAAAGCATCTCAAGTGTCATCCCTGAAAGAAAGCTTTGAATTCAAAACTGTGTTGATATAAATTATGATTGATAGACATGACAAGGAGCAGTAATAGTGCATACTTGTTTTCTCAAGCGCTTCATCATTCACCAGCAGACAGTGTTAGTAAAATTCCCATGTGCAAGAAATTGGAGTAACAGAGTCTTAACTCAGTGCCTAGAAGCTGCCTTGTACGATAACCTCATTAGTGGAGTGTTAAGTCTGAGCTCACATAGTCCTTCTCCTTGGAAGAGTTTGCAAACTCAAGTTCAGTGCTGTGGTAGCTACAGCCATAGCTTCTGGTCCCGAGCTGGCTTATGGCCATGCACCGGGGAGGATGGGCAGTGCACCTTTGCACTTGTTTGCAAAACATTCAGCAGCTATACCTGTAGTAGTTACAAGAAACTAATCTTGCAGTCTTTTAACCTGTGAAGAGGCGAAGGTGCAAGGTCTGGTACAAACAGGATGGGATGTCTGGACCCCTCCCTGGCTGTGGCTGGCATTTACTGGCCTTTTAAGAGCAGAAAGGCCAGTTCGGCTGATTTTGCTGGTAACCACCATCTGGAGCAAACCAGCTGAAGTGTTACTGCTGCTGCCTGCTTCATGGCCGTGAAAAGTCTGGAGCCAACAGCTGGCGAACAAGTTTTGTTGTTGGTTTTTACTTCAAGTTTTGTCCATAAATGGACTTGAGCTTTGCACCAACAATATTTTTAGTTAAATAAGTCCTGAAAGATGATTATTATGCCAGACTTGCATGTGTGGTGGTGGAGGGGTTGTTTTCTAAGGAAAAGCTTCAAGGCACCTTTACTGTGCAGCTCTTTTTGAGGAGCTTTAGCACAGTAAATTGGTGTCTGTACAAAATGAGGGGGGGAGACAGCAAGGGAAGAAGCAGACATTTGTGTCAGATTTTCAAGGAGACATTTTTTAGACCAGACAGTTAACGCTGTGTATGTCACTTGCAGCTGCCGGTAAGAGGTGCCATGGGGCCCTGGGGCACTGGTGCTTCTGGCAGAGGTGGCTTCCTCTCCTTTCTGATTACTCTGGACTGTCAATGTAATTTCTTTTCCATGCAGGGAAAGAAGAAATACCCATGTAGGTAGGTGAAATGGCAAGCCATACATCACTGATTGTGTAAATAAAGGACAGGTTCAAATCCTAGGTATAGCTTGAGGTTTGAACTGTTCTCACATAATCTGTCTTCAGCCAGGGAGAGGTAACGGGCAGCAAAGAGGTTGTAGCAGTTCCTTCTCTCTTCTAACCTTTGCTGAGGAGGTTTTCAGTTATCAGTGGGAGGCTTTGTAACGGAGAGACCAAGTTTTTGAAACCGAAGATAGTAGAAGAAAGAGAAACTTCAGGAGGAAAGGAGCATTATGAGGCCATGTTCAGATTTTGAGTGGATGACACAGATGAGCAGTTGGAAGAGCTGAAGTTGAAGGAGCTTGGGTGAGAGGGCAGAGGACCCTGCCTCCACAGCAGCTGAGACACTTGGACTGGCGCTTGCATGTCTGGGTAGAGTATTCTGACTTACAAGTTAGCCTCTCACCATCACATGCCTTGCCCGGATGCAAATAGAGAGCAAGTTCTGCTTTCTTAGGACAATCATGAGATTTAGTGCAGCTGTGTTTCAAAAGGTTAGATATCAAGCAGTTTTAAACATTGTGAAAATAACTGGCTGCTTTATTTTCTCCCATCTGTTTCAGTGGAATCAAGTTAGTGATAGGTTTTGGACTTGAACCAGTTTAGCTGAGAGAAAAATTTGCTCTTTAAGTAGCTAGATCATGTGCGTATACGTGCTGTAGGTAGTACAGAGTGTTCTTCCTTTAGTGGGTCTACTTGTGTTGGAAATATGGAGGGTCATGGTGTGAAATAAGTCTAAATATGGTAGGATGCTATTCAAGGAAACTGTGATGTACCTTTAATTCAGAAGCAACCGTTAGCTTAACATAATAAGTTTCCTGACATTTTCTAGGAAAATGTGTAACATATTACAAAGAAAGATAAAACACGTTTGACTGAATAAAACAAAACTTAAAAAGCTCCCTTTGGCAGCAATTAGCGCTCGTGGTGCTGAGCGTGTTTCTCGGGACGCTATTGAGTTTGTCTGTCAAGCTCTTCCAAACAATTTCTGCGAGCCAGCATTGCTTCCGCGGCGTTCTCTGTCCAGGTCACAAGGCAGCGTTTCTCACCAGGGCGCTGCTGTTTCCTCTTCCGACTGTAGTAGATTACAGATTATACTGGAACATGTCTGAGAAAAGGTCAGAAACGAGGGTGAAAGTCTTGGAACCGAAGCTGGGAAGCTTTCCATTCTCATCCGGGAAACTTTTTGTATTGAATAAAAAAGCAAAGCAAAATAAACTACCACAAGCATGACACTTCTGTTTTGCCTGCCATTTTCTGTCTGCCAGTTAGAAAGGGTTTTATTTCCCTTGCATTATATGATTAGCGAATGTTTAGTTGAGGAATCTTCAGTATTACACTAAACAGAAATAATGGCCAAACACAGTTCATTTCTGTGTATCTCGGCCTCCACAGGATTGCATAGCCTGGAGTTACTACACTTTTATTTACCAAACTAAAGATGTTTATATGTAGTGTTAATGTCAGTAGACTACGTGGTACGCTTTGAAATGTGGTCTGTTAAATACTGTAAGATATAAAAGCTAATCAAGTGGGTTTTGAATTTTAATGACGCTGCATTACTAAGCTTTTTGTATTGGAGTAATGGAAGAAAAATGGAAAAAATCAACATAGAATCACTTTAATATGAGGCTGAGAGGTGCTCGATACCACTTTGGTTTTTCATGTAAAGTGTTCAGAGAAACTAAAATCCTTGTGATCATTATTTGCCTACCAGAAAAAAACATCTGGGCCAGGTCCTGTTAGCTTTGTTCACTAACAGGGTGGAATTTCTCTGTGCAGAAGAGGATCCCACAACACTTGAATGGAGGAAATGTGCCATATACAGTTGAAACTGCCAGGGGACATGTAATGGGTAAAATGATTTACTTTCAGTTTGGTAGTAAGTTGGTGTTTGCATCCCTTAGGGTGCGCTTTTGATTTGAAGCTCGGTTGTGAATTCCTGCATTCCCTTCCCATATTGAGGCTGTTGCCTGCGCAAATCTGTGGTGCCAATGTATTAGAGCTAGGTTTACATCGGGGAAGAAGTGATTTGGTTGTGTTAATGTGGTACTATGTGTGGACTTGAGAGAAGGACAAAGCCACAGCAGGGCGAGCAGTGGGGCTGTGACAACGTAATGCATCGAATGAAGCGCCTTAGCGTAACACTGGCTGCCCCGTGCTGTGTTCACAGTGGAGCTCCTGGGGCTGGGGGGAGTGTATCTGCTGCCCTGGGGCTTGGTGTATATTTATGTCATTAGTAGCTGCAAAAATCAGGATGTTTTTCTTCCTCTCTCCTCAGAGATGATCTCTGACAGCAGTGCCCTGAAGTACTCAGTTCAAATGCTGACCAATTTGAAACCTGGCCTGAATTCATCAAGGCTTTTAGTTGATCAGAAGAGGACAAGTTTACTATATTAATTGCTTTCAGTTGGTTGAATGCTTTTTTTATACAGTGTTACAAGCTGGCAAGTCTAGCACCTAGGTGTAGCTTTCCTTTCCTATCCAAAACCACACTTTGAATACTTACAAACATCTGATTTGATCAAATCTTTAAATCCCACATGCAGGCCTTAAGTGTATTTTACTGGTTTTACAACAATTGTAAGTAAAATACCACTGAACAAAACTTGTAGCTGTCAGTAAGTTAACGTTGGGGTGGCGACAGCGGTGGGGACAGCGAGGAGGTTGAGGGCCAAGCCGGACCTGGGAGCTACTCCTGATGGCTTTTCCACAGATGTCCAGCTTTGTCAAAAACCAGTAAATCTTGTGAAGTTTATTTTCCTTATAGCATCTGTGTTTTATAATGGTGCTTTTAATTTGTTTTTCCTTTGTCTGCTGGGATTTCTTTTGTCCGGCACTTCCAGGCCTCCCTTTTTCTCTCTGTGGAAGTGAGCCTGTTAATGATGGCTGGCTTGGGAATACATCCCAGCCAGGCAGGCACGGCAGCCGCTCCCTCCATCCGACAACAAAGCCCATTGTTGTTTTCCTTCTTCACATTTCTCCTCAACTTAATCCATTTTTCCTTTGATTATTTGTGGAATAAAATGACTGGAAATGTGTGGCTTGGGTTTTGGGTGGATGATACCATGGCAGTTTCATTGCAGACCTTGAGCAAACAGGTATGAAGGCAGAACCAAGCGATTATATTTTCCATGTATCTGGATGCAGCGTTTATCTAATATAATGCTGCACTTGTAAATAAACTTCTGCTGCCTGACTACCAGAGCCACGACATCCTCAGGTTTTTGCAGCTCCCTTAGTAAAATTAATAGATTTACTAGCAGCTTAAATTGAGACATAAGACTTTTTTTTTCTTTTATGTTTCTCCAATGGGAGTTTAAAAGGCTGATTTAGGATTAACTCTAGAAGGTTTTTTGACTCATGTTTAGTCGTGATCCAGAATTTGGACCCTGAGTCTGTAATATTTGAGTGAAAATAATGCAAGTGCTTCCTTCTGCATGTGTCCTGGGCTGTGGCCCAAGCTGGAGAGGGAGCAGAGGCAAGTGGGTCAATGCTTACAGGGAAAATAAACCTTAGCCTAAACTGGCTTTAATGTATTACTTTCACAGCTCTTGAGCTGTCATCTGAAAATTTCTTTCATGGCAGCCCGTGGAAAGACAGATACTTAACCAAAAGGATGTGCCTTGCATGGGGTCCTGAGTGCTGCCAAGCTCACGCTCTGGGTGTTGACCAAGGGAAAGTGCCTCCTTGCCTGGGATGATCTGCTGGAAATACTCAGACTGATTCCTAAGAGGGTGTTTGCTGTGAAATTGTGGTGATGATGATTAATTTTCTTTAAATTAATTGCAGTAGAAAATATTCCTTGAATAGTCAGTAGGATGTGATTTGTACGTAGCTGTCGGTATACAGCCAAGTTAGCATTTAAAGTTAAATTGTCAGTGCTAAGTGAAGCTGCTCTATTGAAGCAATAATTCCAGGGTTTGATTCCTTATATGCATTTCCTTACAAGAATGAATATATACTGTCCACATGTGGCAAGGTAACTTGAGGACAGGATGCTGCTGTATGAAAAATGTTTGATATTTCTAGCGGTCTTAAACTTTGGCTTATTTGTTGCTTGTCCTTTGACAGTGAATCAACAACTGCTTGAGCTGTAGAAATAATGTTGATGCTTGACTGCATTCTTTGTGCTCTTTTGGCCTGCTACGGCAGTCCTGTGTGCACACAACTCCCTTTTACTGCAGGAGGAGTGTCCTGCTGCCGAGGGCTGGAGGAACGGAGGGTGACTTTGTCGAATTTCTGGATTGGTACAGCAGCACCATAAAATTATGGGGTTTTAAAATGACTTATTAAACATAATGTGTGACGCTGTTTTGCTCCAGTGAAATTCAGCATGCACTGTACAGCCTTTCCTGAAGGCATAGGGAAGGAGCGGCCCTAGTCATTGGGTGCATTTACTGGATCCCCAGGGCTATGCAGTTCAGACGACAAGCATGTACCTCTCTTATAGGTCTGAGGCAACATAAAATGAAGACGTAACAGTATAGAACATTTCTAAAATAATAAACATAGCTAAAAATAATTCCGTGTAAATGAGAGCAAATATTTTTTCTACTAAGCACAATTTTTCTTTAGCTTTACTCATCGGCATCATTTTAATATTGTTGTAGTCAGATTTTCAAGAAAAAATTTACTGTCAGAAATAATTTTGTAGCATTCCAGCTTTTATTTTTTTACTTCTATCACTTTGTTGTTGCATTTATTTGCATTTAAGCAACTGAATGTTGCTGCAGGAAATATAGATTGGCAGGCAATCATTATTGGGACATACGTTAGATATTTACAGCTTTTCTATTTGTCATAGGTGGATTTTTTTATCATGTTTGTGCTGTGAAGTGCTGTACATTTTGAGCTCTGGCTTATTTTTTTGATTCACATTCGTATACATTAGATTAAGCTACATTTAAAAATTAGATGCTTGATTTCTGAATGTTGGTGGGGGTTTTTTCTCAAGAATCACCTTAGATTTTGGTCCCATTCAACATTTCTTTTACATGTTTTCAGCTCTCTCTGTATAGTTTAGTAATTTTACTGTTTACTTTGTGTTTTCTTATGTGTGAGCCTAAAAATTTGTAGGATGTTGTTGCTACAATTAATAGAAAACTCCTCAGTGATGACTTAATCCTGGCGTTTTCTGAGTATGCTTAACTGCCCTGGGATTCCTCAACTTGTATGAAAATAAAGCAGCTCATCCTTGTGTAGGAAAGACATCTGCAAACGCCTCATTTCTCTGCATGCAAATGTTCTGTGGAATCAGCTGGAGGTTTTGCATATGGAAAACTACATGATGTTGGGAGCAGAGGGCACAGAGTAATTAAATGTGCCTTGAGAGAGGACTGTTACAACACAGTCATTTGGTTCAGTAGTTCATAGTTAATCATTATATTCCTAACAAGTAAAAGAAAACAAATTACAGGCATTTGGAGCCCCCCTCTATAGATAATGTTGCTGTTTGCTGTGTAGCATGCAGTTACTCATGGTGACTATAGGGGAGAGAAACATTTTCAGAGACCTTGATTACATGCAATAGTAACTAATTAGACAATAATGCAGAAAACTATTCATGTTCCTTCCTACAAGAACGAAGAATGCATTATGAAACTAATCTTAAAATTAATTGCATCGTGGTCTTAATTTAAAACTGAGATATTTTTTGGTTTGGGTGGTTTTTGGGTGTTTTTTTCCCCTCTTTCCTGTTTCTTTTTATGCCAAGTTGGTGCAGGAAAATTGCTATTAATGAAATCCGCTCTCTGAGACTTCAATAGGCTTGTTATTCATTAAAGCCTTGCTATTTCTCTTAAAATGTATTGAACAGTGTTCAGGCCGGATACTTAACACAAAATACACTTTGTAATTTCATCATTTTTGTTATTGTGCTTTTCTAAGATGCAGAGGTCTATGGACTTTGTAGAAAAAACAAATAAAACCCCTAAGCTTACAGTTATGTGGTATTAAAAGAAGGGTAAAGGAAGCATTGAGTGTCTTTAGGATGATGAGACATTCATTAAGATTTTTCCTCCTTCCTTTTCCTATTTTCAATCCATCTGAAGTACCATTAAAGCTTTTCAGGCAGCTTCCTGTGAGAAACCCTTTTCTGTGCTGTTTTTCTTCCTTGAAAAAAGGTGGCTGCTCTTCAGTCAGATTGTATGGATTTGGCCTGGGATTTGTATAATATCTGTGTAGAATGCATCGGTTGTTTAGGAACCTAATTCCCAATATGGCTCCCTTTTGATTAAGAACAAAGCCAGCATTTCACAGCATTATAGGGACACAGAAAAACAAGTTAATGATCTAAACCTTTTAATTCATGGTTGCTTGTCTATATAAAGTACTTTTGATTCTGTTATAAACAGACTGGCCCCTTTTTTTGTTTAACTTCTTTCTCTGGTTTCTTCACATTTCTTTCTTTACTGTCCATGAAATTTGTAGCTAGTTTCCTTTTCTAACTGAAGAATGAAAGGTTGTGACTACAGAATGATACAGAAAGTAAGAAAGCGTATCTAAACTGGGCGTATGTCCAGCAGAGACCTCTTTGAAACAAGCTAAATTTAGGGTTATTGCGATTTTCTTGTTACGTTTTCCCCTTCCCCTTGTAAGTACCTATGTTTTGGGTTTTTCTTCTTCTTTTTTGAAGGAATATGAAGTTTGTTGCTTTTTTAATACTTGCTTGATTTTTACATGTAGTTTGGCATGGCTTTATTTTATGTAGTTACTTGTTATTTTCCTCCAGTCTTAGTTCAGCAGATTACTGTTATGTGTGCCTTTATCCATAGAGACAACAAAAGCGACCTTTTCAGGACTTTCAATTACCAACACTGTATGTGGTACTTTAGGAAAGTAATTCCCTTCCAGATTTTTTTTTTTTCCTGAAAGAGAATTGTAATTCAGAGTTTGTTCTTCAAATTGAACTTGAAAACTTTTTGGTGAACAAAACCGTCAGGCAAGCAGCAGCAGCATGAATAGTTTCCCTTCCATGGAAGGGGACCTTATCTCCATATATAAAAATAAATATTTGCTGCTTCCATTGTAATTTATTTTTTTTCTCTGAAAGGAGTATGACTTTTTTAGATACGTTTTTCCTTACAATAGGGGCTTGTTATTTCTTTTTTCCTCTCCTTTTTTTCTGGCCATGGCTTTTTTCAGGCAGCTGTAGAAATGATAAATGAAGAAAAAAAATCCAATAATTTGTTTCATTACATCTCTATCTCATCAAGGTAAATTGAACAGCCAAGACACTTACAATAACTTCACAAACAATAATCCTGGAAACCCTCGACTCCTGCCTCTTCCAAGTTTGACTGTGGTGTTGCCTCTTGCTCAAATCAAACAGCCAATGACATTAGGGACCATCACCAAACGCACAGGGTAAGTGTATGTGCACAAACCTTTCTTAACATTGTTCTTTATTATTAATATGGAAATAATTTGTTATTAGTGATAACTTAGTTTTATACCTTATTTTAATTTCTATGTATGTAATTTAATGGCAACATAAGGAGGGTAGGCAGAAGAGCAGAGAAGAAAAGAAAACCAGTGTTGGCTAAGTAAACATAACCTGAAAACAAATCTCCACAAATTCAGCAGTATTTGGGTGGGTCATTTTCTTGCAGTCTGCCATGTGGGAAATCATGTATGCTGAAACCGGGAGAAGTTTCACACCAGGAATTGGTATGAAACATAAGCAGAGCTGTATTCAGTCAGAATAAGTTACGGGTTTACTTTTTGTTTTTATGTTTGTTTATTTTGATTTCCAAACTTCTCAAGCAGAAATGATTTTTGACTATCAGAAGTGGAAAGACAGTAAGCCAGGTTGAGCATAAAGACAGAAGTTAATCCTGCTGTTTTCTTGACCTTATTTTTCCTCTGAAGTGACTGTTCTGTACTATGAAATTCACGTGTGGACTGCCATTCTGGAGCCAGCTGCACTTTGGTACTTCTCACTGTGCCATGAGAAAGCAGTTGAAAATATTTGTTGTGAAGTGGTCTACTGAATATAGATGTATGTTATAATAACTAAGAAGATTTTGTGAGCTTCATAAACTCTAACAATTTTAAGTTGAGCTCAACAATTGATACTTTTGCTAAATTTCAGAGCTTTGGTTTTTGCAATTAATACATAAAGCTAGTGAGTGGGTGATTATTATTATTTTTTTCCCTCTCACTTCTTGGTTGTTCAAATCCCTGAATATTTTCTAGTTTAAAAAGTCTGACCGATCCATTAATTTACAGATGGCTTTTAAATTTTTAAGAAAAGTAGACTGAGTATGGCAGGTAGTTGGACAAAACAATTGAGAATCCTACAGGGTTTGTAACATGTTTCTGTGTTTTGGCAAATGGGTGCAGGCACTGTCTTGCTTGCTTCAGTGGTTTCTTGCTCAAACCCCGATACTGAGGTGAATTTTACCTTGTGTTTTGTGAACTGGGTATTACTTTTCAGGGGAGAACTTGTGGATATTCTCTGTCTCCCTGAGTAATTCCCATATTCCATGCTTGAGTGTTCAGGACATCTGTAAAATCTGTTACTGTCTTGTTTAGCACTCTAGTATGCATGGTGATGTTCTGAAGCTTGCGTATGTATGCACATACATACATGTGTCTATATACGTGTCTATCTCAAATTCAGTCTTGCTCTTGCTGCTGTAAACAGGAATTTCATTAAGCTTGTTGAGCCAAATTGTGAACTACGAACACGCAGTTGCCCTAAGCACAGAGGCTGGCTGCAGATAAGTTCCTGAACTTCATAGATAATAGTAAATGGAACTTATGAAACAGTAAAGAAACCATGTGAGGGTAATTTTGTGGTTTAACTTCCATGCATACATTTCGGTTGCTTATTTTTTCCCTTCCCCCTGCCCCCCCTCCCCTACAGTTTAAACACAGGCGAGGGGAAAGTGGTAGTAATCAGGTGAATTTTGAAAGTATAGAAAGATGTGCTCTTGCATGTGGATGGGAAGGGAGGTAGGATCAGAGAGAGGTTGGTGTGCATGGAGAGAGGCAGGAAGTTACAGTTCCTCAACAAGGGAAAACGTCAAAAAGGTGACTTGAAGAGTACAGTCAGAGAAAGACAGAAATATAATTCTGGGCTCTGTTGGTAGGCTCCTAGAAATGGAATTGACACTTAGAATAAGGTAGGACAAGACACAGAAAGAAAATAAAAATCCATTTGAGGGTCTGCCGGGGAGAAAGTAGGGTGATAGGAGTACTGGTGAGGATGATGATTTGAGAGGAAGCACTTGGTTTACAATATTAAGTCCTGCAGTGGCCTTTACAAACACTGCTTTTTTAATGCTGTGGTGATAGCGACAAACTTTTCTACATATTGCAAATGTGAAGTCTGCATTATTTTATTTAATGTTTTATTTTTAAATATCTTAAATGTATTCAGAGAGCTCTACAGTAAATTTCTAAAGTAAATTTTACTAGTCACAAACTGTCCCTGTCCTATTATTTTGTGTTCTTCTTAAAGCTAATTAAATTTAAAATATTCAGTGAGGCTTTTATGTAAGGGGAGAAAACAACAGTCATGGGAAATACCCTGCTGTGTAAATAGAGTTTTCATGAATGAGGATCATAATTTTCAGCAAAGCCTGTGTAGATGTGTAATGCTAAGCTTAGAGCTTCCTTCATTTGTTCTGCATCCAAAATATTTGATGAAAGTACACAAAATTAACATGAAAAACTGTATTTATAAAGCAGGGATTTAAGAGGAATGCCTAGGATCCGAGAAGCCTGGCATGCCTAAAATGACCAAATTGAGACAGCAGCCTTAACTTAAACCTCCAGGGGGCAAAGCGTGTGTTTAACATATTTAACATCTGCCCTCATATTTCTAGAAACACATAGCAATGTAAGTCTGTACAGTGTAATATTTAGACAGGACAGGGACCATCTGCCTCACTCTGAGAAGTGTAGGAGGCATGTATTACTGCAAATGGCAAAAGACAGATGTATTTACACCTACATGGTCAGCACCTTTAAGCACTGCTCTGAGGAAACAAGGCTCTTCCTTGGGAGCAGCTGCTTAACCTTGTGATTGTGCAGTGATCAGAAAAGGAGATGAACTCGCTATCAGTTGGATTTTGCAGTCACTGTTTAGTGGCCCTTAAAGCAGATTCCTTTTCTGTTCTTGCTACTTGTAAAAGAATTAAAAATTTAATCTGTTGCAATACATTTCTAAAAGCAAGACTAAAAGAATACCATATAATTAGTAATTAGCAGTTCTGGATTTGTCCATTATATTTGCTTTTAACATACAAAAAGCTTCTTTAATACTACACATCTTAATGAAGTTTGCAGGTTTTATTAACCAAGAAGTGAAGTTGGGTTTTGTTCTGCTAGTATCCAAGACAGCAAAGTCTTTTTTCAGGTACTGAAAGAACTGATCAGTGCTTGTAATATCATCTGTCTCAAGCAGAACTGCAAAGCATGTCATCTTAGTTGACAGGTGGAATGGCAGTAAATTTTTTAGAAGTGTTTGCTGTAGCCCTATGGGAATGAAAGACCAGAATCTGGAGTTGTGTTGTTGCTGCGCTGTTCATCGTTCATCACAGATGTTTTGGTGGCTCTTTTTTTTTTCTTTGGTTTTTTTTTTTTTTTTTTTTTTTTCAAACTTGTAAATTTTGGAACGCTTTCTGATCAGTCATTAAACGCTTTTATTCTGAATACAATATACATTCTCAGCACTAAGCATCCCAGACCATTCCCTCCCTTCTTGCCATCGTTATCACATTTCCTTGTTCCCTGCCCTCAGTTTCTTCCCTTGCTTTTTCAGGTCTCTCATTGTAATTTCCACACCTTCATGAAGCACTTGATTTTTGTCCTTATATTTTGTCATCCCGTAGACTCACTTTCCTGTAGTTTGTACTGTCAGCACATTCTGAGGAGCAGATAGGCTTTCCCAAAGGGGCTCTAATGCTTATGAGTAAGGAAGTATCATATGTTTTAAAGATTAGGGAGATATAAGGCAGTAAAAGAGTTATATTTAATAAGTCCTTATATGTCTGTGCCTCGGTTTCCCTCAAAATTTTAATAGTAATGCTGAATTCCTTCTCAAGTCTGGTGAATGGGTTAATTCATTGCTCATTTACAAAGAGCTTACAGATTTGAAAGGGGAAGAACTGTATGATCCATCTCATACTTGTCTATAAAAGGCAGTGAATCAGAATATGCCAGAAGACAGCTTTGTGCTCTGCAATAGCTTTATAAGCGATCCTTGTGTTTGCAGAATGAGTTGTAGTTAGTTTCCAGTTTTTAAGAATGTGGGGACACAGATGAGCTGTAATGGCAAGGAGGGAAATAAAAGAGACAATAATTGCCCCAAAAGAAAAACTATTGTAAAAGTTGGCTTCTCTTGACAGCAGCATTTGTTTTAACTTTCTCAAGGGGTATGGTCATTATACTTGTATCATACTTCATTACCAAATTCATTATAGCTTTAGTGAAACACCAGGATGTAACCTGCATTAGTTGGGGCGCGTCAAAACAGAGACATCCAGTGTATCTTACAATAAAAGGTATAAACCTTACTTTTTTTTCCATCCAAAAGATCTAGATAGTGTGTTTTTAAAGATGAAACTTCATCAGTCCTTCAACCCATCCCTCACTGCACCCCCAGTAAGGACGGGGAAAAGTAGGTAAAGTGTCTGGTGCAATTTTATCATTTTAGTGTTTCTCATTGCTTGTGCTACATGAAAATATATGTATTTTCATGTAAATAGAAAATATATGAAAATAACCCATTAAAATATATGAAAATCACTGATACCTGTTTGTTTTATTTTGACTTAGCTTAATTTATCCCAGGTTCTACTACTGAAGCAAACAAAAATAAGGAGTGCAAAGTCATGATGCATTTGAGTAGGGAAAAAGTGACTAAAATTGTTGAGGAAAAAACTGAAAAATAAAGCTAAAGAATTCAGTAAAATAGCTCAACTTTTCTGCGTGCTGAACTCAGACATTCTATTTCTGGCACGTTTCTCAGACATGTTTTATGTCACCTTTAGCATTTATAATACATTTTGGTAATAAAGCGACTACTGTAGTGATTTGTAATTGATATGAAATACAGTTATTTGCACTGAATTCTGTTTAGATGGCACTGTTTATGAAAGTATTCTTGCTATGGCAACATAGAGCAATGAGGGTTAGAATAAGTGGGTATTGCACAGCTTATTAAAAGCTTAAGTAGTTTTTATTAAACATAAAAAATCAAAGAATATTTGAGTTTTCAAGAAAGTAAGAAAATTTGTTGGAATTTTCAATCATAAATCATCTTCATTCCATAATTTTCCTTTGAAATTTCTCACTGGCTATGAGAGCGGGGAACCTCAGTGAGTTTTTTGCCTTGGCATTCCTCTGTTACTGTCACCGAGCATAGCCATCTGGTGCTGTCTTTTCAAGGTTGGGTTATCCTGTAATTTGTGACTTCTCTCTCACTCTCTCTCTCTCCATTAGCATACCATCCATATTATGTGAAAGAAATAGTGAAAAATAATTGTTTATATAAATATCATAGAAAAAAAAAGGTCAACTTAAAAGAAATCAGGTCTCATGAACCGAAAGGCAATGCTAAGCTGTCTCTCTCACACAAGGCTTTTTATTAAGGCTCTGCTGTAGTCTTTGGAACTGTAATTCAGTTTTCTTCATGGTACAAGATTTTGTATCCATGTTAAAAACAAAACCTTCCATTGAAGCATATATCCACCTGGGTCAATTTGTAATTAAAATAGAGATAATTTATTAATTTGCAGATATAATCAGGTCAACACAGTATGTTGTGCAAAAAAAAAAAGCAACCTATGTTACCTTTTAAAATGTTCTAATGAGCTCAGCTGAATGTTATTTGCCCACTTTTCGCAGACAGAGAAACTGGGGCCGACAGAGGGAAGGGGAAGGTGTAACCTTGCCCCCTTGAAACATTCAGGACCATAATTTAGAAATTCTAAGCTCTCAGTCAGATTGGACCACTCTCCAATGACTCTTCAAATTTACACTAGATACATTCTAGATTTTAAATTATATTGGACATGGGTTATGCAGAAGAAAAATTTTCCATTAGATGAACGGTGCAATAGTGCTGAGTTAATTTTCTGTTGAGCTTTTAGAATGGTCTCTGACTCAGGGACTGAATGTGTTCAATGTATAGGAGATCATACAAATTCATACAATTTCACTGGGTTTTACCACTGTTCAGAGATGATATATTATGGCTAGAAAGGCAACTGGTTCTACCAAATGAGCTCTGTCTCCCAAAGCATTAAAACAAAACATTATTTTTAAAATCCAAACAGTTAAAGGCTAGCCTGCTACACAGAGTCTAAAAGATCTTCAGCATGTTTTTTGGCCTGTATTACTAATAAAAAAGGGGGGGGGGGTGTGTCTGCAAAATTATATTTTTATTGGTTTTTTACATTTTTGCATGTCAAAGGATATGTGTCTTAGGTTTGTACCTTCACCTAAAAGGTTTTTTGAAGAGAATGTCTTCATTGATGTTGTGCTTGTGTCAAATTTAGTTCACAGAATTCTTTTTTGTCAGGCTGGTATCCTTTTAGTCGTGTAGGCATATGGCTGAGTGCTTTATGTCTTTCTGTGATAGACCTTTTCTGTTCGTTCCTTGCCAGAAAATATTTCACTTGTTTCAGCTAGCCAGAATTTATCTCTGAGTCAGAATATAAAAAGAAAAATGACACATTGGCATTTACAAAATCAATTATTCAGCAATTTTGTGGATGATGTTACATCCCAAATGAGAATCCAAGAAGCCTTGAGCATGTAAGTAGCTCTAAATTTACCTCCCATTTCTTCCTTTTCAGATTTCATGCAAATGTCAGTATGGTGATGGCTTTTTTGAGGGTAATGCAAAGAACAAGGGAGATATCCATTAAAAATGTGCTAAAATTAGTGGGGTATGATACCGCTTTAAAAACAATACACTGTGCAAAATACTTGAACAAAAACTAAAATAAAATCATGGTGTAGATAAATTGTTGAGTAGCCAAAAACATTAAGCTCTCAATCAGGTGATTTTTAACATCAAATATATTTGAAGTAAGTTAGGGTTTTCTGCATTCCATGCAAGCTTTTAAGTGGAGGAATAAGATTGCTGTGTCATACAGTTGCTAAAGATTTTGAATGTAATGGTTTGCTTCTATCCAGAAAAGGGCCGAGTAATTTTCTTTAAAAGGTTGTGCTTGTACCTGTCGCTGTTTTTCCTTAGAACTTCGTCTCTTTCCAGTAAATTTGTAAAACTGTCCCGCTCAGACCTTCAGTGTTTCATGGAAAACACTTGCATATTTGTTGCTTTTGATGCTAATTTATTTTTTCTATGAGTTCCGACTTCAATGTCTGTTTAAGGCTCTTAACTGCTTTTGTCTGAGATTTGTCAGCAGATTTTCAGGAAGGAGACCTAAACTGTGTCTAACTTGAATTATAACATTAAAGCCTGCTTGCAACTGATGCATTCTGTTTGTCACAGCAGTTGTGCATGAAGGGGCTCCCCGTCAGCTCCTGCTTCTGTGGGTGGTTGCGTTGTCAGTGGGCCAGTTCATGTGAGCAGTTATGTTTGTGAGTGTCAGCATGCTGGTTACGTTAGAGGTCTACATCTCTTCCAGGGCATCATGAACAGTTATAAGAAATTATTTTGTTTACCTTCTGCATAAATCTTAATAAGCATGATATACAGTGTACTTGTTGGTAATCGAGTTTTCATCTAATTTCTGTGCATTTTTCCCCTTTACGTGAAGACCTTACCTGTTTGGAGCAGGATGTTTTTCCATAAAAGCTCCATGGTGAGTTCCCAGTTCAAACCCAGCATGCCTATAAGTCATTTGCTGTCCTCACTGAAAATCACTCTGTGCTTAGACTTTTTAATTTTGGATTAATTTTTTTTTTTAATTTGTTTACTTGCATGGCTGATCCATAGGTGGAAGCACTGCATAACTTCACTTTTAATGGATGCGTGTTCACCATCAGGCATTGTCAAAGAAATGCATTCACTTTTTTTCTTTTTTACCTTTGAGAGGGCATTTAATTTTTAAGTAGCAGAGAAGTTGAAAAAATAAATCATTTCCCAGTGGGCATAAATAATTGCAATATCTTTCCAAAGCAAGACGCTTTTTTTCTATATAGCTTCCTTTGTTATTGTAGCACTAAGTTGCTTACAGACAGAAAACGTCGATGATGACCTCTCGAAAATAAGCCAGATTAGCAGTGAGTAGACAGTAAAGTACTGCAGTAAGAGCGATGAAGCAGCTTATCGCACTTGAGAAAAAAAATAAACTGCAGTTCCATTAAAATCAGGATATTTTAAATAATAAGGGGTTTACATTTTAATATGTAAAATTGCAGCATGTTACAAAAATAAAGACAGAAGAAAAAACAGGTTTTAACAGGTTTTCCAGTGTTGGAGCTTGGTTCAGTACTCACACTGTGCTACGTAACTGGCAGTCACCTTTTCAGAACAAGGTGGGGGTGAGGCAGTTGAAGTTTTAGGCAAAAGTAGTGGAAGAAGTTTGAACGTCTTCCAACTTTCTTAGAAAACATCGAAACTTTCAGCTAGGAGGGTGAGGTTTTTTTGGAGGGTGGGAGTTGGTTGTTGGTTTTGGTGTGGTTTTTTTTTTAAAGTTAAGCTAAGGATACTTACTAGCTATGTCTGTCAATATCTGTTAGAACATTTGTATGTGGCTCTTGTTTCTACTATTAGAAGTTTGTTCCACATATATCACCCCCTCATGTCTCTGTCAAAATGCTGTCTTCAGCAGAAAGAACTTCTTAAGAGCTGTGTTAGGATACAGACTTCTTAAGTGAACGGCAGAGGACAGCAGATGAGGGATATGGGAGCTATACCAAAGGCAAGAAAAGCAAAGGTATTAAGTATGACACTAAAGAGAAGAAGGTGACATTGCTTTATTCCTAGAAAACACCCGGTTACTGGAGTAGTCTTCTTAAGAACTATTTCTAAATGTAGTTTACACTCATCAAAGTGTTTTGCCTGATGGTGATCTAAGAACTGAAAAGGCTCTGGAAGAAGAGTTTTGAAAGTGGATTGTCTTAACAAATGGATGTGCCTGTTGCCCCCTGCATGAAGCAGCAGAGATGCTTGTCAACCAGAAAGGATTTTAGATTGAGGCAAGATTAAAAGGCCTAGATTAAAGAGAGGAATATATGAAATAGAGTAAAAAATTGTTGCCTGTCTTTCACAAGACTCTTTTGTGGTTTGTTTAATGCCACTGCTAGCTCAAAAATATGATCTTTACTAGCCGACAGAGAAATTAGGATAAAAAACACACTTTGGGTGGGGGAAGAAATCATGTTGTTTCCATTAAGATCTTAATGAGACCTAAATTATGTAAACAAAATGAATGGAAATTTGACAGCTTACTGCCTGGCAAATAAAGGAGCCTACCATTCTTTCCTTGCTTTTTGTTGCTTTATTCATGATTTGACAACTGGAAACATGTCTTTGTTTTCTTGTTTTAGGCACAATGGTAAATGAATTACAATGTATGTGTTTTGAGGCAGATATGCTTTTTCAGTAATTTTATGTGTAATTGCAAATTTTGTGCAGTATTTTTCTCCTGATACTTTCATTGCTGCTTATGTAGTCTAGATAAAACTTTTACCTTCAGAAATAATGCATTTCCATTTCAGTAGGTTTAGCTGTGGAGTTGTGGATAAGTACTTTTATTGTTATGAATCTGGTGTATTTGAAGCCTATTTGTTGGGAATATAAAATCACCGTGATACTCAATCTGCAGATTCTTGCTATTTGATTAATTATTTGAATTTGTAAAGCAGTTCTTTCATATCACATATATGCAATTTATTTTTTTCAAGTCATGTCACTTTTTTGACTATGACCTTTGAGACAAATTTGAGAGTCAGGAAGCATTTTATGAGACATAAAGCTCTTTGAGGAACACTCTTTCACTGTACTGCGTAGCCTCTGGTTTTCATAGTTGACTATGGTTTTCCAAATATTTTAATAGTATTAATTCATATTAATTCTTTCTTATGTAAAGTAGAAAAATAAATAATAATAAAAAGTAAAGTAGTTAAAATATTGTTGTTAGTTATGATTTTTATAACAAGCTAACGCAATACATTTCCAGAGATTATGGCAGAGTTTGTTTCATTACAGAAGTCAACAAGTGGTAGCTCTTAATCTTTACTTAGTGTGTTCTCAACATGAAAGAACTCACATGCTATTGCTGAGTATCTTAATTTCTTTTTAAGATCTGACTAAGTGATGTCTTAATTTTCTTCTTTAGTTTGCTCCCATCACTTTTTGTGCCATTTCATTAGAAAATGCTCAGGTGTGGTTTTCATTGGCTGTATATACATCTACATCTCAGTGCTTTTGCATTTAAAGTGGAAATGATCCCCCAAAATTATGTTAGAAAATGTAATTAATATCAACAACACCAATTTCCCCAAATATTGTGGCATTTAGCTGGAGTTTGGGGTTAACTTGACTTTGAGTAGGTTTGTCATTGGCTTCAGCTGACATTAGGTGAATGTCACTGTTGGTAACTGAAATGACATGAACGTGGTCTTCAGTTGAGGCGCAGCTCTTACTAGATTTGTAGCAGAACAAGAATTATGGAATTGAAAGGGGATTTTATTACTATTATACTCCTGCTGTAGATTTCTGCACAGATGCAACTGGGATAAAAATGCTGCTGTGTTCTCATTGAATCCTTGGTGTAGTTACACTGTTGGGTAGACCCAGACAGGAAAAAGTACACAACCCTTTTATCCCCCTTACATCTTTAATATAGTGACGTTGTTTTTAGTGTGGAAGGCTGAAATTACAAGGGTGAACGGTTTTGGTCACATAAGCTTAATTTTCTTGGGTTTAGTGTTGATTCCCAACAACCTGCACTTCTTCCTGCATTGCAATCCCTTTCATTAAAAATAAGCCAAAATCTTTTGCAAGTTTCTATATTGTGAAGATTCTTTTAAAGTAACATTTTTTAAAAGTGAGGCCAAATGTGCCTTAATTTCAGTTCTTGGAATAATTTATGAAGTGCTGACAGGCTAAGAGCAAGTACAGAGCAGGAGTTCATAGCACAAACAACTCATTCACCACCTACCTTCAACATTATTGTTTTGTTATCATTTATAAAGCTGAGAGGGTGTTTGCACATCTACATAATAATGAGGATTTATAGTTTCCAAGTTGTTAAAATATCACAATGACATGAAAATACATTTTTCTAATGGCATTACTGTTACTGAAAATAACTGGGCTTTTGAGGTTTACTGAAGGAAAGAAATTTGAGTTGGAATGTATTGATGAAAACTCAGGGATAAAGTAAAATGGTGGTAAAATGAAAGATTCCTTAGTTACAATAGTTTTCAGAATTGACTTTTCAGAAATATGTCTAAACCAATACGATGCACTAGTCTTCTCTTTTTGTGTGTGTGTCTTTATTTTTTAGCAGGACTAAGTTTAACCACATGAGTAATCGTGTTTTACAAGGTCTGCTCTTTCTGTCTACAAAACATCATTCTTGAAGGGAAAATGTTTTGGCACTGAAACCAACACTTAAATGCGTGCCTTGAAAGATGTACATCTTAAAGACATGATGTAAATAGAACGTAGCTTAGACTATTTCCTCTACGGTTGTTTATAACTGTATTTGGTTGAGCATAGGTCTTGGGACTAAGTGTGGAGAACCCTGCAAAGATGTATTGTCAGAGTACCAGATTCACTTCTGCTTAAAGGCTTGAAGAAATTTAAGTCAATTATGTCTCTAGAAATTTACTCCAATTTGTAGTTGAGAATAGCATTTGCTCCCAATTTTTTCCATTTAAAATTATTTTCATAACCTCAGATTATGCTGAGTAAAAATTCAGAATATTAAAAATGTTAGGATAGTGTAGAAATACTCTCTTTTCAGGTGTTTGTAAGAGGAAGTGGATACAAGTGAATCGTACCTATACTCATGGTTTGCTTTGTATTGATTGATGGGTAACACTGTCCTTCTGAAGAATCTTGTTCTATATTAAAACCAATAATTTATTGACTACAGTACAGATCGGTAAGTAGCAAGATTCTAATTAGTGGATACATTTATATTTTCATTCCTGAAAGAACATTAATGTACGAATGTTTGGAATGCGAGAAGTAAAAATAGTTGTCTATACACAGTCTGTTACAGAATTGGTTAAAAATACTGTTTCTGTGACAGACAACTATTTCAAAGTGAAAGAAATCTATTCTGAATTTTTCTGAGCAGCTGATACATACTTAATATGTTAACAGCTGTTTAAATAATTTAATATAGACCATGAAGCGCCACTGCAAGCAAGGTAGTATAGTCAGTAACTTTCTGGAACTCAGATTTCTGACCCAGTAATCTGTAGCTGTAGTTTTAACAGTTGGATGTTAAGTGCTTTGTGGTGGTTCAATATCAGAGTTACTGACTATAAATTGCAATTGCTCTTTTGAGATGTTCTAGCTTCTCCTGCATGTGTGAGGTGTTCAGGGCTGGTCTCAGTCCATGAAGGTTTGTCTGAACCTTTCCATTGACTCTGGTCAGTGTGTTGGAATTCCTTTTGAAAGGTTTGGTTTTGTTTTTGTGTTTTATTCTCTCAATGAAACGTGTGACCCTAGGCTTGCTATGTGTGTGATTTATGGCAAGTAGCTAGCTTAGCCCCTCTGTGGTTCAGTGAGTCCGCCAGTAAAGCTGGCAGAGTAACACTGTACAAGATGTTGGGAAGCTCAGTTGTACTTTCTGTAAATCCCTTTTTAGAAACCTGTCTGAAAATACAGTGTGAGCGCAAGCAATTAGTTATTTCTCCTATTTTCATAAATGACCTCATTTCCAGTGTGCTGCACAAGAAGTATTGCTGCTTTAGGTGAATTCAAGTTGAAGGCAGTATTAAATGATTGAAGTTGCATGACAGTAATGATGGAGGCTGTGTGTTTTTAACCATATGCCATATTTTCCACATGTCACTTACTGCAGCTAGTTGTTGGAAGGAAATTAAGTGTTTGAAATCAGCTTGAGTTTTGCCATTTATTTCATTGAGCTCAGGACTGAGCTGTAAGGGACCAAGACATAGGTCTGTGGGCAGGTGCAGTCTCTGCAGCCAGGTGCAGGAGTGTTAGAGAAGCCCAGCTTGAATAATAGTTTTAGTTTAACTTTATTTTCTTATGTTATTTTTACATTATGTTGATCCATAATCTGTTCTTGCTTTAATATCCCTATTGCTTCAGTCTGTTGAACCACTTCACCTGTATACAAGTAATTTGTCATTAGCAAAAGAAAAAAAAGTAGTATGAATTAAGTGCCATTATAATTATGTATAGTGTTTGAAATGCTTTCTGCTTTTTTAAAATATTTTTCCACTGCTTTGTTTGCACATACATATATGCGCACACACGTTTCTCACAATTGAAGATCATTACTTAAAAATGGCTGGGTTTATGTGATGGTGTAGTCACAGGCTGATATATTGTGGAACAAGAAATTAATAGAAGAAAAAAGGAAAGAAGAGAAAGGTAGTCAGAAGGAAGCAGTGAAACAGTACAGAGAAATACAAAATAATCCAATTTAAAAAACTGGGAAAAGGGGAACATGGAAAAGGAGGAATCCTTTGTGAACTTCTCAAACAGCTTTTCCTTTAAGGAAAGGGTGAGATCTTAGTTTAATAAATTGAGGAAATGGGCAATGCTCTGAACATAGTTTTGAGTTTATACAAAGCCGAATGTTACATATCTTCAGATTCCTGTAAGGTGGAATGCTACATGCTGTTTCAATAAAACATAACGATAAACCCCTGTATCTGCTACCTGCACATTGTGGAGTTTCAGAGAAGAATGTATCTGAATCTCTTTTTACATAATATAATCCCTGATTTGTTTTTAACACGTAGCTCATGAGTGTATGCGTTGTTTCCCTTTCCTTGTATCCTCCGCATGTTTTTCCCTCTTGCCCTTTTGCCCATGTCATGTATATCCTAGTGGTCTCAATGGCATCAGTAATGTGCTGAGTTACACCCTATCAGTAGTCACCGTTAGCTAATTTCTAAGTTTCTTTTGAAAACACAAGAAAATATCAGCCACCTGGAATGACTGACCCAGAATCTGTATTTTCATTCCCAAAGGACTTACAATTATAAATGTTTTCACTTTGGAAGTTGTTTTTATTGAATGCAAATATTCAATATTGGGTCTTTTAAACAGTCCAGCTAATTCTCCATTATGAGCCAGTGCTGTTCTTCAAGTTAATGAGTTCAGTGATTGAGGGGAATTTGGAACCTATTATTGAGAACTGCTGAGCATCTGTAAATCCTGCTAAATCTTATGGGAACTGCAGATAGTCACCATTTCTGAATTAATATCTTAGAATGACCGTTAAGCACATGGCATCTTAATTTTTGAGAATTAACTTCCATAAATTTATTTTGTTCTTTAAGCAAATCCAAACCAGCTCCACAGATTTCACCCAGTAAGTCTGTGGGAGGAGAGTTTTGTGTTGCTGCAGTCTTCGGATCATCAAGGTCATGGTTTGCAAACAATCCTGGTCTGAAAAGGGAAAAAGGTTGGTATAGTACAAAAGTGTGTCTTGCATTTAAATTTAAATTCTCTATTTTTCTGATAACCTCTGAGTAGTAGGTGCTTATCTGTAGTTTTACTCCTGTAACTCAGTGACAGTGGAGATTTCTGGGAATGCGGTTGGGGTGCTTTTGGTAAATAGGACAGTTTACAAGAAATTTTAATGAGTGAAATAAATCATTCATCTTTTATTATGATACAGTGACAGAAAACAAACATTGGTAGTTCAGTCCAAAGATACTGTGTGAAGTGTCACTGAAGAAGCTGTGAGGGTAAAGGTGAGACACCTTTGCTAAATAAAATGTGCAGCCGCGTGTTTAGTACTGTGTGATTACCTGAACACACCTTGGTGAGAAACTGTTCCACCTTCTCTTATATGCGATACCCCCATGTTTTTTTGAAAAAAAAAAAAAAAGAAAAAAGAAAAAAAAGAAAAAAAAAAAAGAAAAATGGTGTGCTTTGTACAATTTTCTCTTTGTCTCTCCAGGCCTTTCACTTCTTTTAAGTCACCTTTTGCCTGCAAGCATATAAAGGCAAGAGACTTGAAAGAATGAGCCTACTATTTCTGTAAACGTTTTTTTTCTGTTTCTGCTCTGCTACTGAAATAAGATTTTCTTTCTTCCTGCAAAAAGATCAATCAAAACAGTTTGTTGTGGAGTCATTGTATATTATCAGTTGTTATGGTAGCCTGGTGGAACACGTGTTGGAACCACGGCCGCTCAGCACTGCTCCGAAGATTAGTGATGACACACCTTTGGAAATGATGACGTGCCCAAGAGCCAGCTGGACTTTGGTTAGGTAGCTCATTCCTTTTACTTTCTTCTTCTTTTTGTCCAGAAGATGGTAGTGATCTGTATTTTTTGGAAGGGGTGAATGAACTGCAGCATGATTTTTCACCCTATTTTTATCTTAAACTTCATCTTAATAACTCTTAAAGTTTTCCATTGAAAGAGAGGACTGGTGATAGAAACTTTGGGCTTGACTTTTCATGTAGTGCTGTTAGCGCTTACTTGTCTGAATGGGAGATAACCATTTAAATACCTCTGTGGCCCTGGAGCCTACATTGACCATGTTTACAGATCAATGGAGATCCTTATCAATTGGTGATTTTAAATGATCGGGTTGTAATTTAGCTTTTATGTAAGGACTAGAAACAATTATTTTAATAGTGTTAAAGTACAGAATTCTGCCATGAGACATGAGTGAGGTTTCCACAATGAGGCACTGCAAAGAATTAGGCAAGTTATCCTGTAAGCAGATGAAGGTTGCATTTCTTAAGACAGTTGGAGAAATTATTCCTGACATGTGGAAGAAAGTAAACAAAAATTGATGAGAAAATGTTGTCAGTGCTTTTGACGTTTTAAAATATTTTTCTATCGATTTTTCTTGGCTCCTATATTCCTTAGTGCTGCTTATGGCTGGACTAGATTGATCAATACTTGATTTACCAAGCTATTTAGGAATGGCCCACCCTAATTAAAATTACAACACAGACTTCTAGACCATTATTGTTGAAATGAGTAGGTTGTAATGGAATTGAAAACTCTAATTGGATCAATAGTCCATAACTTTACACAGCTTTATTTTCACAGTTTGTAAATGCTCAGTGACTTTACAGTATCAAAGCAATGCTAGTTAACAGAACAAAAAAGTTCCCCGGTTTCTGTTGTGTGTTTGTATAATGTCAGTGTGACATACAGTGGTCTTAAATGTATTTACCAACTTAATCTAAACCACCTTCATCATTTTTTTGCGCAATACATGCTGCAGTTGACAAACAAGTATTGTCTTTGCCTCACAATCTGCGCGATTTGGTCCTGCTGCTCAACTGCCTGTGGTGTATTGCAGTGTTTGAACAAGCTAATTTAAATAATTACAAACATTTTGTGAGCTTGTATAGATAATTACATGTGATGACAGAAACACTGATTTACATACTCTGTATTAGCTTAAATATTAATAGTCTTGTGTTTTACCTCAGAACTCCTCAGTGGAATGAACTCCAACCACCATTTAATGCAAACCATCCACTGCTCCTGGCTGCAGATGCTGTACAGTACTACCAGTATCTTCTGGCTGGCTGTAAGTAGCTGACAACTTTTTGTCTTGTCTCACGAGCATGTTTTAAGCTGAGTGTGACTTTCAGAGTTGGTTTTTCAGCCTGCATTTATTTCAGTATATGTTCAAATGCAGAGTAGGGCTGTGTGTAACTGTATTAGTAATGATAGAGTAGTGAATATAGCTTCTTTTTGGTATGAGTCAAAGTTGTGAGGTTGTCACATAGCCAAAGTATGAGTGCTTGGCTGGCCTTGAAAGTGTGACCCACTTGATACCCTGAAGTCTTCGGGGTTTCTTCACCTCATTTCTTCGCATGCTTTTAGCCATTTCCTCTCGTGAATTCAGTACTCAGTGACAAGCGAGTGCATCTGCATTTTCCCTCTCCCCTGGAACTCCTGATTGCTGGGCTACTTCCAGCCAGAGTCTCAGACAGCTGCTTCCCTTGGGAGCCTTGGCATCGCTTCCAGGGACGGCTGCCCACCTGCCTCGTCCTCTGTCTTACCCAGCCACGTTGTTCACAGGGAACCAATGTGCAGAGCATTGCCTATGCGAAAACATTTATAGACCTATATCTACAGATATATGGTATATTTTATATAATATATATAAAAGTCATGTATTTTATATTGGTTTATAGATAAATGAGTATTCATGTTATTTTTTTTATTTTGACAATGCAAAAAAAGAGGACAATATTAACAGTGAGTAGCAAGTCTCTCTTTTTTGCCTAGGGTATAGTCAAGATTAAAGTGAGGCAACAGTCAAAGTTTCACAAGGGAACAACTCTTGGCAGATGTAGCGGTACTCTTGGGGAAACTAGACCCTCTGCACAGTTGTCAGTGCAGCTAACGCCAGCACTTATGTGACACAGGCATTCTAAAATGCAGAAAGTGGACATCTGGGCCAAAACGCAGTTTGAATGTGACTGGTAAAAACAACATCGGTGCCAGATTAGATCTGTTGCTTCTACCTGTCCGTCTGTTGAATGTGCTCTAAGCTCAAAATGTTGTGGAAACCTACAGCGTTAGGGTCTTCCATTTTGCATGCTGCAGAGAAAAGGGAAGAAAACTGAAAAGGTATAAAAGACTGTGAAAAAGTAATCAAAAGTGCACAACACTGTGTTAAATGTGCCTTTTGGCTATAAGTTTTTTGCTGGATTCTGGTGTTTTTTTACTTACAGGTATGAGAATTCTGCTTTGAGATAAAAGGGTATTGCAATGATGTATTTTGCTTATATAATATTTCACAGTACAAATATAGATCACTATTTTCAAATGAGTATGTCTAAAATTAGGTGTGCGAGCCTATACTTAAATTTTCATACAAATATTTTGAAGCATTGTGTACAATCAGGTCAACAAATATATTTGTAATTTATACCAAACTTTTAACAGATGCTATTAACTGTAGAGCGTAGGTCTAATTTCATGTTGTAGTTTAAGGTAACTGCTGCCACATAGTCTGCTTGTGCTGCTAATAATTCATTTGATATTTATTTTTTTAACCATTGCTTACACACCTGCTGCTGAGTAGCCCTGAAACAGTCTCTAAAACTGGCTTTATTCCACAAACACTGCCTATGTTTGCAAGTCCTTGCAGCTTGCCTATTTGGGCCAGATTTCTTCCCCCTCCTTGCCCTCCCCAAATTCTCTGCTCTAGTTTTAGATGTCTTTGTCATCCCTGTTGGTTTTAGCTATTTCCCCTGCATACTATCAAATGTATAAATATTGTAAATACCAATTATTGTATGTAGTATGCAGTTATTGCAGTATGGGTCCAAGAGCACAGGATGCTCTCTGGAGAATTCTGGACATTTTGTAAAAATAGTTTGTCTGCTTTTTAGTTTCTGTTGAAATTAAAAGCAATGTATTGCTAAGATATGGTCTGAACAAAAGGCTTTCTGTGAGTATCAGTGCTTTTATACAGAGGTCACATTTATCCCACATACTGAAATCAGGGATTGATGTGGTTCACTGTGTATTTCATTAACAGCTCAAATACTACACATATCAAATGGGTTTGTACTGAAAAGTTTTTTAAAGGAAGAAGAAGGAGTGGTAACTTAAATTCCCACAAAATAATGAATTTGTATTATTTGAACTACAGTTAAGACTTCTAATTAAAGTTTTATTTCACATAATAGGAATTCTTTAAGATGGCTGTGGAATGTAAAGAAAATGAGAATAATAATCACTGAAGACAAAAAAAGTATCTAGAGAACATAGTAAAAATGTCATTAACAGGGAAATTTGTGTATATCTGATCTTCTTTGAAGTTTTATTTGTCTTCTGGATTTATTCTAGCTGAAGCTACTCAGTGAAGTTTCTGAAAAAATTGAGTCAAACCAGGATTCACACAAAAGAGTCCCAGGCACCTGTTAGCTTTCCCCCTATTAAATACATGCTAAATCGAAGTTGTCGGGCTCTGCTTACCTGCAGTAATGTAATGGGTTGACATTAGCTGAAGCCTGTGGTTTGATGTGCTATCACTTCCGTCAGTAAGTTTAATTGCCAGCAAATGGCTAAATAGGGGCTTAGGGTGAATGTTACATCTGTCTGCCACGTTAGTGGTAAGAGGAATTCTGGCGCCGTTTCAGGGTCACTATTTGTATCTGTCTATCAGAGGTAGAATACAGCAGTTTCTCTCAGTTTCTGTATAGCATTTCTGCCAATTGTTTGGCTCCATTAAGTGTGCAGGGGAAATAAAAGCCTGAATGACCAAGTCACAAGGGGGTATGGATAGACCCTTTCTTTGTCCACACTCAGAACATTGCATTAGGTCTCATTATCCATTTATAATAAGCGACCTTTGCCCCCTGGGTCATTGAAAAATACTCAGTGTGTTTTTTAGCACAGAGTACCTCTGTCAGCAGACGGACAGAACAATGAAACGTCTGGCGGTCTGGTTGGAGGGCTATACTGTGCAGGTTTTCATAAATATTCAGTTTGATGCCAAAACACAGGACCAAAATCTTCCTTAGTCTCTGAAAAGTATCAAGCAGGCCAGTGAGTTCTTGCGATAAAAAGAAAATATTCTAAAAATACTGCATTTAGTTACTTACACGCAGTTCAGCTTTTAATATTTTTAAAGAATCTTAAAGATCTTTGATATTCACAGCTCGTAAGGAATTAACAAGGAGCCATTGTATGAAGAAATATTTTGTACAACAAGTGTCCAAGACCTTTATCCCAAGGGTATTTGTGAGTGGCTTAGCACAGCTGTTTCATTGCTTTGAGGTCAGCTGTGACATCTGCTGCAGAAACCTGGCTCGGAGTAGGCAGTTCCTACCTACCTGAGCACTTTATCACGGCTGTGGCTGGTGCAGGGAGGTGAGAAAGTGGGTAGCAAGAGATTTGGACCTTTCTGTAAGTTCATGGCTTGAAAGCGAACTTACATGTTAAATTCCACAGCCGGCTGGCCTGCAGGAAGTGTCTGTGTCCTGCTCCTAACTGTTGTGGGCTTTTTGCAGTTGGTCAGAGTGAAAAAAAAACCATTCCTAAGAATCTCCTCGCCTTCTGACAGAGCAGCTTTCAGACCTGCTTTTGTTCTCCTAAGAGATCACCCTGCAAAGCCCTGTATTTGCAGTCCTCAGGTCTTCAGTGCTGGGTGTTAGGTGCTAGATGTTTCTCTCCTACCCTTCTCAGACTTAATACGTAAATAATTTAATACATTTTACCTTACTTCTGCGTGTAGTATTCCCTCTTCATTTGCTCGTGTTCTGAGCAACCCCTAAATCTAATCACAACAGAGGAAGGGAACGTAAGTCACGTTTTATTCTACCTAGATGCTTTTCCTATACCATAAATAGCATCACCTGGTACGGTTAGACTGCCATAGCAGACCTGGCAGTGGGAAGAGAGCTGTGTGGGGCACTGTGTGCAGCCACAGGAGGGTTTCTGGTGTCCACAGGAACTTGCAGTGTAAAGGACTTGACTTTCTTCAGAGAATTGCCAAGTTTCA
This sequence comes from Falco naumanni, assembly GCF_017639655.2. NCBI lineage: Eukaryota > Metazoa > Chordata > Aves > Falconiformes > Falconidae > Falco > Falco naumanni. Next base: position 110,162,365 of record NC_054054.1, on the reverse strand, counting down.
TCATCACTTATTCTTTACATACTGCTTGTTTCCTGCTGTTTAGTACTTAGGAATTAAGATGCTTCTGGTGGTATAAACTCTTGAGGCATGCTGTTAAGATGCACTTTTTGTGTCCATGAAATTCTGCTCTGTGTGTTCAGATTTTTTTTTCTAATTAATACTTTTTTTCTCTATTACCATGACCCAAAGTCTTGCGTGCTTGATTGACTTAACCTGTGTTTCTTTTCTCTGACTCCTGTGTCTTCCATTTTGCATGTTTTAATTCATACAAATGTGTGCCCGGTACATAATGGCATTGCAACGAAAATAGATAACTTTGCATAACAGCAGAAAGTCTTACCTCCTCATTTCATACTTCTTACTTCCTTTCTTCCTTACTCCTCCTCTTTGAATTCAGTTTTTCATTGCACTGGAGGAATGGACTGTAGTTGGAATATCTGAAACATGGACAATTAACACATTCATGAAAAAAAACTGAAATCAGACCCAAAACTGCTTAAGAAAAGGTATTGAATAAAATGAGATATGGTTTCTCTCCTCTGGCTCTGGAAAGGGCACCTTCACATTCAAGCAAGAGTTTTGCCTCATCAGGACCAGTTTTATGGAGACGACCTGCAGTTGTCAGAAGCAGGCCAATGACAAGAATTAATATATTAACTGGTATGCAGTACTGTTTGACAAATTGCTTACTAAATACATCAAAATTGATTGGACGTTCTGTGTTTAAATTGACAAATGACTGCATTAGGGGAAGGAGGGAAATCCATTAATTACAGCTGCCCTCAACCATAGGAAATGTAATCGTATAAATATAGATTTTGTTAAAACAAAAGTCTCTACTTTACTGTAGTGTTGCTGGTAAGTGTACTTGCACCTCTCTGCTATTAAACCTCCAATAGGAGGTTTTGAAGACAGATCTTTGCAATTGGCTTTTAAATAATCAAAGACCATTTCTGTTGTGTTAAAAGGAATGATGCAGTGTTTCTTTATTCCACTCTGACCGCTTCTGGAAATTGTTTCTCTCTCAAAAAAATGGACATGTAGCCAAGGCTTCTGCTGTCTCATTAATTGTTTATTCTAAATGCGATGTAATTCATATTCCACGATGGTAGGATTCAAACCAGTACTCTGTATTCTCATTCTTTGTTCCTGTACTGGTCTCCAAGTAATACTTGCAGGGCCGTTACTTATTTCTGAGTAAGAATTTGCACTTGAGTTAGGCCTGAAGATATAATCAGTTTTATAGACTTCGTTAAGGGATTCTTGAAAAGATTAAGGTCTGTATTTATAGCTGCCTTTGACTTTTGGCTGTTACAACAGATTTTCATTTCTGGACCAACTGTTGTACATATCTTGCATTTTTACTGAAAACAGCTTTCATTAGAATCAAACTTAGTAACTATTCATTGTCTTCAAAGGGAGGGGGTTAGCTTTTCCTCACTGTTTGTTTGGGCTAAATGATAACACAATTTATACGGATAATCTCTGTAACTCTCACATCATGTTTGCACTTCCTGTTCCCTCTAATGAAAGCTATGCACCCTGAGCAAGACTTTTGTCTCTAAGCAACGTTGTGGTTCTTTATAGCCTATTTTATATTCCCTTCATACATTCCAGTGATGGAAATAAAAATTCCGTACATAGAGCTAGCTAATACTGTGCCATGGAAAGCAGGGTTGAGAGTAAGAGTGGAGAGTATATTAAATAACTGAGCTATGAAGACAGATACTATGAAAAACAAGCTATGATGCATGTAGTGGTAGCCAAAGTGCTGCCGTGTGAGTTATGTCGAGCAGGCACAGTAAGGAATCTGGTCATTCTGGTCTGCAAGCCTTTTTCCCTGCGCAGCAGAGCATGATGGTGGTCTGGTAATAGGTTGATGAACTGGGGCTGATAATTACATTTAGTGTTCTACCACTTCTCAGCCTTCTACCTCTGTTTTTCTTCTTGCACTCTTTTGTGTGTGTGTATTTAATAGCGTATTCTTTCTCACTAATATGAAAACATAGATGTTACGGTATGTGCCCCACCATACACATAACTCAGAGTGTGTGTATGTAGCGTGTTCTATGAGGCCGGAGTGCTCTGTGTATGTTCAATGTCTATCACAACGGAGCTCGATTTCAGATAATAAAACTGATCAAAACCAGAGCCTGTTCTATAACAACAATTACGGTATCATGTAGTTACGAGGTGTTCAAAGCCTTTTTGCTCTGTTTCTGTGACATCTCTGCACGGCTGTGGTCGGAGGTGAGTTGGGAGCAGATTCACTGGTTAGTGCCCTCAGCTGCCCGTTGCAGCGTCTCTGCTGGGCTTTACTGGTGCTGCAGCAGCGCTGCTAGCACTTCAAAGCAACATTGGCCAGTTTCACATAATCCACCCATGGAAGGCTGTCTAAACAAAGCTCTCTGACCTTACCCTGGAGTGGGTGAAGCCCACTTGAGTTTATATGAGCTGCTGTTCTGGGAAGCCTGGGAGAGGAGCTGGAACAAGCAGTGGTGTGTGGGTTAACATTTTAAACTGCCATGGTTTTTATGTACCGATTGTATGAATGTTACCAGACTACTGGCATTTCAGATGTACCCATGCCCCACAGATGAGGGCCTTTCTGCAAACTTGTGTCGATTGAGTGTTACGGGCTTAAAACTGCAGGAAAATACGTGCCATCCATGACCAGTCAGGGTGGTGGAGGTGGCATGGCAGAGCTGCGGGCCACCTGCAGGATGGCACATGGGGGAGGCTGCTTCGTCAGTCTGGGCGGACGGGAAACCAGCCTTGTGGTAGACTGAGCCAGCCCCGATGACAGGACGTGTTGCATTTTGATGATGCTGCCAGGTTCCCCCCTGATTCTCAGCAGGGGTATTACAGCTAACTCTTTGTGAGCTGTTAGCGGGATCCGCTTAAAGATGGGAAACTGTCTGATGTTGTTAGTTTGGTACTGTGTGTGCAACCGGCACACAGCTGAGATTTCATGTAGTTACTTGGGTACGTATGTTTAGCTTCATTATCCAGATGGGAAATTTTTTTTATATTTTCTACATACTCAGTTTGCCATTATTATTCTTTCTACTTGAAATTGCCTCTACCTAGTGGATCATTTTCATGAAATTCTGCTTTGCTATTGCCATATAATAAAAGAATACAACATACCTTTTAAAAAGAGCTTCCTGGGTCTCTGCATCAGCAGTTTCAAAGGAGTTGTGCAAATGTCCTGTAAAAATCCAGATCCTTAGGGAAAAGATTATAGTTCCTTGAAATTCTGAGGACATTTCTATACAGAAAAATGAGTTTCAGAATTTCAGAAAATTAGTTCCTAAGTGTTTATCATGACTCAAGTATTCTCTCCAAATAATACATGAAAATATGAGTGCGTGTACTTATATATATATATATATATATATATATATAAATACACGAACTTATAACTGTAAGTGATACAGGTAAAACAGGTTGTAGAACAGTTTTGGCAATTTAAAAAATATTTCATATTTGGAATTTTTTACTGTGTTTAAAACTGTTTCAGATCTTATATATAATTCATATATATAACTCATAAATGTGTATATATATTTATGTATATATTTTATGACTACAGTTAAAAAATGTCCAAGCATGCATTTCTCTTACAGAGAGTGGATTCCAAGCATGCATTTCTCTTACAGAATTGTTACATGTATTTGGGATTTTCTAGCAGTAGTCGCAAACAGTGAAAATGGAATTTTCAGGTTTGCTTCTTACACTTGAAGGCATAACAGATTGCAAGATAATCTGGATAACCTTCCCATTCCAGAAAAGATGTTTCTAATGAAATTGTAGTTCATGGTACATTTTTAAGGGAAGACTGTGTTTCCCTAAAACTGTAACCTGCACTTCCTGCTCCCTACAGGAAACAAGATTGAGTGATAAAGGGAAGCAGATTTAATTTCTGACTGAGAATGTGTCTGATTGGGGTAAATCAGGCAGATGCCATTTCATGAAAGAGCTGCATCACTGCATGTGAGTGGTGGAGCAAATCAAGACACATTCTTCAGCTGTAATTGGTGTTTGTGAAATAATATAGGTGAGGTGGATAAAAATGAACTCTGTAAGGTCTGTTGGATGCTGGCAATGTATGTTAAGTTTTTGATGCATATATACACCTGGGCATGTGCGTGGCTTCATCAGGTTACTGAGTACTTGCCCATCTTAATCCGTATTTTATAAACTAAATGCTGGAAACAGCACTGCATATAGGAATTAAAATACTTTCAGATGTGTACAAACAACAATAATGAACAAGGGCACATGCTGAAATAGTTCTTTACTATTCTTACATGGTCATCTGGAACTTCTTAGAGAGGGGTCCATCAACACGAAGGGGTCAGTTTTCAAAGCAGTGTACAGGGATTTAGCCGCGCGACTCCTATTGACGTTAATGGGAGTCAAACGGGTAAATCCCCACGCACCGCTTTGAAAATTTACTACTAAGCCTCTTGACTTCTCACTACATACTTTGATTGTAACAGTAATCCATGGTTAACATAATTTTCCCGACAATAATGTCAAACATACTTTTGAAGTCAGTGAATTATAGAAATAGTTACCTCTTCCATAATTCTTTAAAGATGGCCCTCAGATGGATTTCGCCATAGGTTCATGGAGTTGAAATTATTCTTAAACTTGAGAAAAAGTACGTATGTTACCCTCTGGTACAGAACCCATAGTCTGCTCACAGTCTGAGCATTTGAAATGTTGAACAACCTTAAGATGCTCCGTACTGTAATACTATGGTCTAGCTCTGCCCAGATTTAGAGTTCATTATACTTGACTGGTTTCCTATGGGAACTTTGAGAATGGAAGCTGGAGTTAAGCACAGTGAATGTATACCAGTCCTGCACTGCAACCAGGAGTAATGGTGAAGCCTGAACACCTAATCAGCACCTTTTAGGGGAAAAAATAATATGCCAGGCTGTGGACTGTCAGATCAATGTGAAGTAAGGAGCAAGTAAAGCAGTCATCAAACCTGGGAAAATCTTTGTGAGAATTCATATCCTGATTACAGACCTTTATGATTAAAGTGCTGATACAGAGAATGGATGGTCTATAATGCACCTAATAAACTGTGGGCAATACATAAATAACAAATGAATAAATCCATAAGTCAAATGGTGGTGTGAAATAACTGTTAGGCTGGCTAAACTCCTGGTTTACAGGGGGGTTTTAGCTTAATTTTATGATGTTTATGCATAAAAAAATCCCAGAAAGTCCTAACAGGAAAAAAGAGTGGGGAAAAGTTTGGGGTAAAAGGAGATATTTTAATTTGGATGGCATGCTCCTGCAGAAGTTTACAAGCTGAAAAATGCATTAAAACCAGAACTTTGTTCAGTAACATATAGCCACAAGTAAAAATACATAGAGCATATCACCAAACTACAAACAGTTTATTTTAAACATGAGTGTAAGCATTCTGTCTAAAATGAAAATCTGGACCTTGCTTTATTTCCAAACTTGAGCAGAGTTAGAGCCAGCAGGCATAGAGCTGTGGCTGTAAGAGAAGATTTAGGAACGTGCTGCAAAACTCACTAAGCAGTTGTTGGACTTGAACTACATGGCAAACCTGACCGAGGGATACTGAACCCAACCTCTGACAGAAGTGAGATCACATCTATAAGATGGAAAAAAGGTGAACCTGTTGAATTTGAAGTGGCTGCGTGTAGACCTAAACCAGAACTGTCACATTCTACTTGTCATGGGTAACATGATGTAACTAATGCGCCAGTAGTTCCAGAAGTAGCATAAAGTAAATCATTCAAATTGTGGAGCTTAATTTTAAGAGAAGTACTCCTGAAGCTTGTTGACAAGCATGTGATTACCTCAGCTGTCCAAACTGCCTATGATTATTTTAGGTATAACTTAGGAAGCACAGAAAAAAACATCAAAATCAGATGTTAGTGTGTGATCTGTATGAAACCGGGGGATATGTAATTTTTATTCTGGGTACCTGTTTGCTGTGGACATCACTACAGACTGCACGTGGACACAGAATAGACTTCCAACTTAATGAATTAGTTAAGAATACACCATTTCTGGTTTTGCTAGGTTTTAGAATCTTATTTCAAATTCTAAATTTTGTGTATTCAGTTGAAATAGAGGAAAGCTCCCTGGGTGTCTGCAGGCATGTGTACAGCGGGCAGCACAGAACAAATAGTCTTTATAGGTCTCCAGTGCCTTTGTTTGCTCTTAATTTGGACAAACATACATCCCTCAGAGAAGAGCACATTGGGAGTTTCATATATAACTCTTAATTAAATTGAATTGTGTAAAGCTTATTTGTATAAATGAGAAAATTAAAACCTTTTGGTTCAAGAAGTACACAAAACTAGGTAAAACTAATGATTTATTGTTCACAAATTAAAACCATAAGGGCACACATTACAATTGAGCTGTAGTGGTTCTTTGTTCCAACACTTCTATGCTGCTGAAAGATGACAATTTATAATCTCTGAATGAATAAAGATTTGTCTTAGGTCTAGGTATTTATTGTATAATTAGCCCATCTATGAACAAAACCACTGCTTGTTAATTCCAATACTTGTCAAGCATGTGTATTTGTCTAGGTCTTGCTCACGTGTCAGGAATGCCTATGCAAATTATTTGAGGTTGGTATAAATTGTTTTTTTTCTTTATTTGTCACTAAAATTCATGACAAAGTTTCAAAACAGTGGGGTTTTTTCTTCATACTTGGTCATTGAACTGTGTGAATCAGGTCCTGGTGTTCCAGAGGAATATCCAGCTCAGCTGTATTTCTGCCTGTGTTTCAGCTTTTGTCTCCACAGTCACTTCTGTGCAGTTTTCCTGGCACTAACAGTTATCACACAAGTGACTAAATTTGTGGGGGGAGGGGGAGCGGTATCCCAACCCTTACTTTTAATCTTTATTCAGTGTAGTGGAAAGATTAATCCTGTAACTGCAGAGAAGGCAGTATGTAAACTTCAGAATTTTACCTTAGATTATGGGTAAGCACCTGCACCTTTGATTTTGAAGGTAGAAAGTGAGGTGACAGTTTTCAAGTCATCGAAAGAAGATGAAGAACAACAGTTTTCGTTAAGATTCTGTTTCTCCTTAGTTAAACGTGGAGTGATTCAGTGGAGCTAGTCAGGATGGAGGGACAGGAATACATTCCAGACTTAGAGTTGATGCAGATGACTTTTCACTTGAAGGAGGACAGAGATTAAAGTTACTGCTGTTATTTTTGAGCAGCTCAAAGATGATTTTTGCCCCTTGCCAAATATTTATGGCAAAGTTCTGATTTTTGCTGTAGGTAGGTGGTAGCACTCCGGGTTTTAAAAATTGACCTTGAATGCTTGCTTGTGGACTTTTTTTGCATTTATAACTTTAGATTATCTTTAGAAACTCATGTCATCTTATGCTGCGTAAACAGAAGCTGTAAGTTCTAATTATCACCTTAGATTTTTAATAAACACTCATTTCCTTTGTACTTTTTTGCTCCATGTGTAATCGTACAAATTTCTGCATGCTTGTGTATTTCTAGATGAAACAAACTCAGTTGCATTCTGACACTTGATATATGTTTGTTCCAGATGTTGGTGTAAGAATAGCAAAAATTTAAAAATTGGCATAGCTTGGGCACAAAGTATTGAATTTATTGTTTTAGGAAGGTGCAAAACACCTGCAATTGCCAGTAAAATATCTCTGTGCAACAACGGCTTGCTTGCTCCTTGTCTGTGTGCGCGCCATTTGTGACTCTTCCCCAGTGAAAGACAAATTACAGGAGTGCAAGAAAAAAACGAACCACTACTTGCTGCAAAGCTTTTGAAGAATTTGAATTTTATTATTTGCTGTCCCTGCATTGTAGTGAAATTCTTTGATCATTGAAAAAACTCAGTGTTGTAGTGTAAGAATAGCTTGGCTGGTGTGTAAGAGGGTGCCATAAATTCCAGTGTGAATTCAGATTTTCACAGAATTAAGCTGGAAGATGAAAGATTACTTTCGAGCTCAAATTCCTGGAAATGTGCCTCCAGGCCTAAATTAATCTCGTCTTGGAACTTGATACCAATGCAAGAGGTGTGTGACCCAGAAATGAAGAAAGCATCGGGTTTGTATTTTTAGGACGTATTTGTTCCTATAACTTCAAGGGCATATTTAACTTGAAGAAAATGACCTTATGTATATCTGTAACAAGCAGTACAGTGATGGCAAATCTCCAGCAAGCATCACTTGTCTCAGAAGGTCGTATCTCCCAGAATGCTGCGTGCTCCCACTGCGGGCAGTGGGAGTAGAGCTCGCTTTGCCTGTGGTAAGGCTGGGACCATCGTTATGGGATCCTGCTATCAAAACCAGACTCTCTTTAAATGCCTGCTTTTGCGATAGGTGTGGTACATAAATGCTGTTTTATTAAATAGCAAAATAAATTACTGAGGTTTGACCTCAGCTAAGGCTTTATCACTGTTGCCCTGCTGGTGAACTCTAAGGCAGAGCTTTTTCATGGAATTTAGCATGTCGTCACTTTTTGGTGGAAAGAGTTAACGCTGCACTCTGAAGCTGCACTGAAACGTGCGTTATTGCAAGAGCTGTGCAAAGCTGTGCTTCCTCAGGAAAAGGCGTACAGCGTAGGACCAAAACTGTTCTTAAATTTGAATTTCTTTCTCACTGTAAAGCCGTCTGGAATCTCCAGTGAAACATGAGTATTACACAAGGGAGAAATACAGTGACAAAGCAGGTTGGATGCTGCTCCCTGGTCTAGAGTTTTTGCAGCGAGTCACTGAATAGCAGCTTCCCTAATCTTGACAGCTCTAGTAGTTACCCTTGGGATAGCGGAAGGGGGGGGGAAAGCAGAACAGTCCATAAAGTTCCCATTGGTTCAAAAGCAAAAACATCTGCTAGAGTCATGAACAGTTTGTTAGCGGAGTTCAATAACAGGAAAGCCTGCAGTTGATCAGCTGTGCCCTCAGAACCAGGCATTACTGCAGTCAGTAGAATTTATTGTAGGGGAGCCAGGAGATATGGAGAAGATTAGGGCAACAGCAAAACGTGTCAAAATAATGTTTTTGTTTCATCGGTTTCAAATATAAACTTTACCGGTAAGGAAGAAGTGTGGTCATTATGGTTTCACATTCAGATATTATTTACTGTGAATCGTCAGCTGTTTGTAATCCAGGAAGGTATGTGTATTTTCTTAATACGAGTTTGATATGGGCTAGACAGACACATCCGTAAGTCATTGCATTAGGGCTGTCACGGTTGTAATGGAGCAGATGAATGTAGTTTCTCTATTATCTTTAAAACTGAAGAACACACACTGCTGGAATAATGTCTGTGGTTGCCAGGGTGTGTATGGACACATACATATGTGCAGGCAGAAACTGTATTGATTTCAATGAATATGGCAGATGCGTGGGATCTCACGGGAAAAACTTGACAGGCTGTAAGAATATGTCCCAATGTATATAGTACTTGGAATAATTCTTTAATAAGTTAAGCCCTGAACTGGATTTGGTATATTGCAGGTTTCAGAATAAAGACACTGAGATACAGAGGTGTTAGAAATAGCTCCATAGCTGAGGTTGGGTTCAGATAGCCACTTATACAAACAGGATGAAAATCCCTGTATTTCATATAGTGTATGGATTTATGAAAACCCTGTGCTGTTTATATTATAGAGGCGCCGTTCTGTATTTATGGTTACAATTGTGTCTGCTTTGCCATTATAAACTCCTATTATAAGGGGTTTACAACATGACTGTAAAAATTTGTAGTGGATGGAAACTTGACACATAAAGGTCAACCCTGTAGTAAGATAGTTTTCAAAAATCAATTTTTAAAACCTTGGGTCATTTTTAGATTATGTAAATATAAAAATATTGGTTCTAATTTTAGGATTGTCCGGTATCTTAATGCTACGGCATAAAACTCTCCTGTTTTACCAAAGTAAAAATACCGTTGCTGCATTTACTTCTTTTAATTTGCTTTTGTGGTGTCTGCTTTTCCCTCAGTGTGGGCATGGTTTCTTGGTATTGACTCCAGGCCTCTAACAGGCTCCTTACAGTAAGCAGGTACAAGAAAATGAGCAATTTCACCCATTTTCTTGTCTGGGGTGCTTGCTTGCATTTTGCTTTTTGTAAAGTTTTTCAGGGTTCTTGGGTGTGAAGTTTTAGTTAGAGCATCATAATGCTACTGCCATAGAAAGGGAAGTAGCTAGACTGTAAGCTTTGCTAGTGTATTCAAATGACTCAAGAACCCAGCATCGTGAAATATTAATCTTCACAATAATGAGTCTATGATTCTCTCTGTTCTTCACGGTAGCAATTGAACACTGAAGTGTGATTTTTCCCAAAGCTGTATGTAGATGTGGTAGTAGTTTTAAATGTGGGTTTGGATTTACTGCAGTCCACAGAGATGAAAAACTTGCATTTTTCTGTTGTAGTGAGTCTGTATGAAGATGAATGAGAGCAGTGAATATAGAAACAAAACAAACTTAATTTTGCTCCATGAATTGAGGTTATTTAAGCAGTAGAGACTTGGGTATTTAAGTAGTTACAGTGATGTAAGATTTTCATGATGCTTCAAGGAGAAGGTTGTGGATGAGCACTGTGGACAGATCCGATGTTGAGTCAAACCAAGCATTTACCCAGTCTCGGATCTCTGGTACTGACTGGAAGCAGATGCTCCAGCATCTGGGAGTTTGGAGGTTATGAGCTTCTTGGAGGTTGTGTCTGGACTGTCGTGTTTAATAGCCACTGATGAATTTGTCCCTCAGCTTGAACTAATATATCTTTCTGGTTATCCGTGTCACCTGCAGCTGAAAAAAGTGTTTCAAAGCTGTCCAGAATTATTATATAGTATTACTGTAATACAAGACAACACTTGAATACAGAATTTCTGGTATTCTACAGTTCAGTGAAATAATCTCAGTATTTAGTCTTTGTAGCTAATAAAACATCAACCTCTGCTTTGATACAGATTCTTAATGAAGAGATATATTGTTACTACTATAATGAAAAGGTGATAAGATGATAATGAAGCTCTTCCAATTAAATTACATAAAGTCACATCCTAAAAGTCAAGGTGTTCATGAAGCCAGCTTTAAATAAACTATGTTAACATCAAAATTTGGTTTGTGAGGTCTTGAAACTAGTCTGGGTTCGAAGTCAGGACATGTCCTGGTGTCCCACGATGGCTTTTGTCAGTGCGCTTTAGCACAGTTCAAATTCTGAAAAGTTTGTAGAAAAGGCTTGCATCGCTGACAGTGGCATTTCTCAGTGTTAAATTTCTTGGGACAGATGGTTGTTGGCTGTATGGGGCTGTCCTGTACATTCATTAAGTACTTAAGGTTAAAAGAAGAGGAGCCAATTGGGTTATCGTAGTGGCTGTATGTATACATTCAAGTCAAAGAACAGAAACCTTTTTATCACTTTTGATGTCAATATTTGAACTTTTCCTGTGGTCCAACATGTTGTCACAGATTTAGGAAAACAAAATGTATATGTTGCTGTACTGATCACTTAGTGAAAAAGCTTTTTTTCAAAAAAGCATGTAACAGTAAGTCTGAGTTTTCAATTTTCTGGTTTTTTTCAGTGGTCCCACCAGGGAGTCCTGGACCGATCACTCGACATGAGTCATACGACAGCTTAGCATCTGACCACAGCGGGCAAGAGGATGAAGAGTGGCTTTCGCAGGTATGCTTTCTGGGGGTGTCCATTCAGGAGTGAACGAGTAATAGTGTCCGCTGGAAGGTAAATTGACAACTTTCCTCAAAATGGAAAGTAAGCTTCCAGTAGGCCATAGGTATTGCTGTGTGTAAAACTGACTTCACATCTCACTTGGTATGAATTTGATGGCTTATACTTTTCATACAAACTATACAAGCTCTATTAAAAATCATATAAAGCCCCCATCATTACTGGCACAAGCAATTCCTGGGAAGTTCAGGATGAAGCAGGAAGTTTCAGTTGGCAGCAGAAAGTTACCTCTCTGCCTTTTTTCTCCTGACATGGTCCTTTCCAGACATGGGATAAAGGAAGTTGGCTTGGCAAAATGATGATGCGTTTTCAGTTGTGACCTGTGATGGACTTATAACATAAAAATGATAGATTAACTGGTTTACTTCCTGGTTTTTTTCTGGTTATCAGCTGCTGCATTTCCTACTGATAATTCCTTTGAGTTATGGCTAGATACAAGTACTGTAGTGCTTTAAAATGTCCGTGCTTGGTGGAATATTTTTTGGTGGAATATTGTTATATGAGGTTAAATCTGTAGTTTTATCCATTCGTGATATGTTTCAGTCAGTGAAGCTTCTCTTTGAGGAGCAGTAGATGCTTGACTATTTGGCACAAAACATAACTTCAGTTTAAGAATGTAGGTCATGAATAATACACTGAAAATTAGTTCCTGTTAGAAATAAAAGGTTGGAGTTAAATAAATATATAAAAATTACAAATGCTGTGGATTTACCAAAGCAATTATGGGGTACCTGATACATGGAATTTATCCTGACAAATTAGGTGGGTTTCCTTTGGTTTAAGAACAGTGGTGGTGGTATGTAATTGTGGAATGGTGTGGGTTGCAAGGGACCTTAAAGGTCATCTAGTTCCAACTGCCCTGTTGGATTAAATGTGTTGCTGGGATGTGTGGCATAAATATTAAATACTCATGGATGTGATTTGCTTTGCCCACTGCTGAATAAATCATACACAGCATTTACCTAAAATCAAGAGTTTCTACTTCTAAGGTTTCCACCTGTACTGGTCCAGGAGCAGCATTCACTGGGGAATCCATTCATATGAACCCACTTACCTGGTCTAAGTTTTCAGATGTGGCTGCACACGGATAGATCTTATTTGCTTATGCTGCCTCTAATTTGTCAGAGCATAAAGATGGTGAAACTACTCAATCAGTGTAGCTAACAGGACTTTTACCACTGAGCTCACTGGGACCAAGATTTCACCTGTGGTTTTCCACCTATCCTCTCCAGTACCATTTGGATAGTTTAGCTTATTTTACCACTCTGGTGACCTTCTGGTACAGTGGGCAACCTCAGGAAAAAGAGGGTAAGGTAAACCCGTGTTATGGGGGTTGCTTTATTAGTAATTCTTGGAAGATATAAGATGTCAAAGGAACTTAAGACCGCTTGAACGTCATCACATCTATCCTTCTAGAGGAGAAAATATATTTATAAGAGAAAAAAAAAAAAGAATCCCAAATGATGTCACAGAACAGAGATAATTCAAAGAACGCTTTCAGAATGTTTAATTTTTGCTAAGTGAAAAGAGCAACGATAGCTCTTTTGAGCATGAAGATGCTCGCATTCTCTAAGCAAGCCACTTTAGATTAAGCCTAAAGTGCAAGTATGTTTTTCAAAATTAAAATGTTGTTATCAACAGTAACAGCATGCAGTGAAAAAACACTGCCCTTCACTTCAACTTTTCAATTAGAACAGTGGGTAATGTGTGCTGTCAGTGTGAAGTAGATACAATATGTTTGTCCTGCACACAACAGGAGAGTGAATAGGAACATCTGGCCGTAGCCTCAGTAAAATTGCAAAGGCATCTGTTTACCTCTCGGCTCTGTGACACTGATGGTTTCAAGCTTAAAATATACAGATTACTTTATCTGTGGCCTAATTTACACTGCTACATAAAAGCTACTTGCCTCAGAAACGTCTGCAGTCAATCTGAGTTACGCTAAGATAAATGCGAAGATGGAAATAGTGCTAAATAGGCTGTGCGCTTGCTGTCTTATGTTAGCAGAGAGCTTAGAACATTACCCAGTGTTTAAAATTGCTTCTTAAAGGGTTAAGAATTGCTACTAGTACACACCTATGTCATATATATTCAAAAATATATTTTTGTGAATTTCCTCACGAAATTACAGTTTTGCTGTGGAGCTGATCATTGTTTTAGCAGAAATTGGTAGTAATTTAATAGTCTATTTTTGTCGCCGTAGAAGAGTGAGTTTACCAGAGCTTAATATTTTCATTTCGTATTTACCTTTTCTGATCTTTAAAGGCTCCTTTTGATTTTTAAAATTGTGTTACAGAAGACTTAAACTTTCATTTACCTTTTATTTACAAGGCCAAATTTTCCTGATCATGTGAGTTTCCAGCAATTTTAGCATCTTAAATTTTCATGGCAGATGGCTTATTTAAGAGTTTGCCAGAATTGCTACTCATCAGTATGGTGTGAAAAGAAATTTTAAGAATATTTTGGATGCTTCAATTACTGAAATAACTTATTTTTCAAAAGTTCAGATCTAGACTGTTACTGGAAGTAAATACCTTGAGGAAAATCAGAATATTTGAGATTACAGGTGGTGGGTCTAACAAATAGTGTTCTCTGTGCCTTTTAGAGGTAGGCAGGGAACTGTGAAGCTTCTGTGTCTCTGTGTATATCCATACATAAATATAAATACAGTAAATATCTCATATATACCTATTAAGTTATATGTATGTGGTTGTTTATTGCAAGTAAACACCCGTACCTCTGTTTGAGTTGTTGGAATTTTGGTTAAATCAATATGTGTGTGTGTGTGTCTGCCATTCTAAACTCCACATGTTGCACGTGTGTGTTTATATTCCATCTGCATAGTAAGGAGCGTGACCTGGGCTGCGCAGTGTCTCACATCGCACTTCACCTTGCGCTCTGTTACAAACCTCCTTGCTTTCCGGCAAGATGGTCTCTGCCAGCGGTATGCTTGGATATGCCAACAGTCATTATGAGCTTTGATTTGAAGTACAGTTCACACTGTATACATGTGAAGCAGCCCTGTTTAATGTGTGAACTTTACAAAGCTGTAACAGCTTGGTTTTTAAACACACATCCCTTGACCTGGTCAGGATGGAGGTTATCTGGGGAGGCAGGCTTTCAGGTCCTCTGTCTGCTCCATGCAGACACAGACCCAAGGGTGTTCCCCCGTTTGTTACACCACAAGGGTAGCTTTTAGCGTGTGACTCGTAGTGCGTTTCATGATGGCGAGGGAAGGAATGAACAGGCTGATGTGAAGTGAGAGCCGGGATGCAGGGTCAGTCTTCAGAACAGCTGAAGAACTGGGGTGCAGTGTCCTCAGGCTGGTGGTTCACAGGCTTTCAAGGCTCTGCAAGAAGCTCTTGGCTTTGGCTGGAGCATCCTTTCTCTAGCAAGGACTTCTGAATTTTCCCTTGTTCAGCATTCCTCCCAACTGGTGGAACAAAACACGTTTTTTTTCCTTGAGAACAGCAGGATTCTGGGGGTTCAGTGTAGAGAAGGAACCATTCATTATATTAAGTTGCACTTTTCCGTTGAGCATTTCCCCACATTCCCTTCCCACAGGTCGAAATAGTGACTCACACCGGGCCTCATCGACGCCTGTGGATGGGCCCACAGTTCCAGTTCAAAACGATCCATCCCTCAGGCCAAACTACCGTCATCTCATCCAGTTCCTCAGTGCTGCAGTCGCACGGTCCAAGTGACACCCCACAGCCTCTTCTGGACTTTGATACAGATGATCTTGATCTCAACAGTCTCAGGTAAAAATAAGATCAATTTCCAAGCTGTTTCACATTTGTTGTGTGAATAACTCGCCTCATGCCTAAATGAGGCCATCTGTGTACAACGTGTAATAGCTTTCATCAAGCTTGTCCAGATGAAAGTCTTAGAAGAGCGTGTGACTCAACAGCAGTAACAGTTCATCCAAGCCAGGCAGCTCAGATTCCTTTCTGCTGCCCCTTCTTGTGTAAATGACAGTAAAAGACAGTACAAAGTCTGGTGGCCTTGCTCAGCCTCAGCTTGGCTTTCGTAGTTTCTGCATTGCTTAATGAATTCATTTTCTCAGACATGAGTGGGAGCTTTATGCCATAGATTTAGACGCTGACTGTGAAGTGGTCAGTGTGTTGGAACAGTAAGTGAACTTCTGGAATGTTTTTCCCCTCCCTATTTTGTTTTGGTTTTTTCCATTCCTTTGCTTCCTTCCTTGTAATTCTTTTTTCATGTATTTAATTCATCTGGGTTTGGGCATTAGCTGATTTGGAATAGTTGGCAGGGGATGGGCCTGGGGAAGGGAAAGGAGGAGAGCGAAGGTAAATGTGGGTTTATATTTACTGATAGCTAGTGATTTTGTAGAAGCGCTTTATGCACCATGTGTTTCTGTGTCCTGTCCAGTAACCCCTCAAGAAGTTTCCATGCTTCTGACTCTGCATGTGATTTGAAGTCCAAAGTTCTGTGGTATGGACTTGGATTGCTTGGGACTTTTGTCTGAAATTCTTATGAGTAAAACAAGAGAGGTGGATAAAATGACTAATCCCATTAAAACTGGGCAGATTGTCCTTGGACTGAAAAGACATGGGTTTGAAATGTGTGATTTCTCCTTGCATGTAATTGCTCCCACTTATATCCACCATAAGTAAGGATGTAGCTCTCAAATACATTAATTTTTTTAAACTGTATATATGTATACATATGCAGAAAGAAAGCAGATTTTTTTTAAAAAATAATACAGATATATATTACAAAAGGAATAGACAATTACAAATGTGTCTTTTCTCCTAAACTGACGAAGAAAATGCTGCTGTTCTGGAGGGCGATAGAAGCTTTGTAACCAGTAAGGGTAGGGCGAGCTTTCGCCTTCCAGGCTTGCTGAGAGAGACTTTGGGGATCTTTACTCTGTGTAGACTCTCAATCTGTCTCTGGGTGGATTATCCAGGTTTTGGCTCCACAAAGCAAAGGAATATAAAAGTTTTTCAAAGGTTGCCTGATTTAAAAATAAACAGTTGCTTAATTGGTTCAGGTGATTCAGGTTTGTGCTTTAATTAGAGCCCTTCTGAGCAACGGTTTTGACACAGGTGTTAACTATAACTTACTATTTAGGATTCAGCCAGTTCGTTCAGAACCTGTTAGTATGCCGGGGTCACCACGTCCAGTTTCTGATCGCAGAGGAGTTTCAACAGTGATCGATGCTACTTCAGGTAGAAACATGTTGATTTCATGTTTTCTTTGATGTTCGTGCCATTCAGCAATCTTGTCTTTTTTTGTTGTAACATGTTTACTAACCATTACCTTATACTTAAAAGGATATTGTGATTTTCAGCTGCACAATAGGGTTAGTGCTATCTTATACAAATACTTACTGAAAGCTACCTTAATGATGTCTTTTTTTTCCTCTTACCACTCAAATCTGAAGTCACAGCATTGTGGTGAGATATGAACACAATATTTACATTAAGTTTAACATGAGCTATAGAATGCTAAGAACTGCCTGAACTAAAAAGTAGAACATTTGCAAATACTAACATTGAAATGCTCTTATTAATGAATGCCTAAAGTGTAGAATATTATGGTTCCATCTCATTTATAAAATAGCTTTCATTGAAATGTAATCATAAGTGTAATTGATTTCTGTGAACAGTCAGGACAACAGGATAGTTTAGCTAATGTTTGTGTAATAGGCACATTTTCACTAGTCCGCTCTGAAAGAGTGTGTAAATTTAATATTACAGTGATTATGTTTATCAACATAGTAATATATGACTATGAGGCCTTTTTTTTTTTTCCCTCTTAGTGGTGGGGTGGTGTCTGTATAAAGAAACAAGGACAGCAGAGCTTTATATTCTAGTACAGCTGTATAGTGTCTGAAGGGTTCACACAGCAGGATTTTGTCAAATAAAATCTCTCACAAGTAGAATTATTAAACACACAGCATTAGTCAAACAGTCAAGTCAGAGAGGATTTTAATCTTTAGCGATTTGAAAATCCCTGGAGGCTGCTGATTGGATTGAGGTTAAACTGTAAAAAGAGACTGTAACACATACAGAAACTGGTTTCTGAAGGTTGTTTTAAAGGGAGTTAAAAGCTCCTGTTCCAGGCTCTGTTTGCTATTGATATAAATTCAGAGTCCAAGGTACTGCATTGTTTGCCAAATTAATGTATTTGGGTATTACAGGATATTCCTTAGATATGTTTATAACTGAGCTCAATAATAACTATATTTAGTTTTGATATTGAGGATTTTCATTATAAATTCCATTTCCAAATATTTAAAATTTGTTAAATTAATTCACCTTGAGTTTAGACAAACATTTGATGCTGGTTGTTTAAAAGGAATTTTATTTGGTTTACTACATGACAAAGTAATTTTTAAAATAAATTTTTTATACAGAAGAAAACATAAAGGCATCAGTTCTGATTATTATTTTTTTTTACTAGTTCATATATGCCTATTACCCCGAAAGCTTACAAGCTTGAATCGTAGGAGTGCTTCTGTCTGTGCATCTGACACTTCAGATCCAGAGTGATTAATGGCATAGCTCTTCCTCACTATCAACGTGGCAATGCCAGCTGATACAGATAGAGATATGGGTTATCAGGATGGGGATGTTTTTTTTTCTCTTGGGTATGAACAGAGCAGTGCCATTACCTATAGCAGGGATATATAACAATTCTGAAGTGTAACCATAATGCGTTCTAAAATGGTGTTACTCCATCTACAATAGAAGCAGCAAAACACATAGGGCTGTACCTGTTCTATGCTAAACAGCCTTTCCTGAAGTGTGGATGGGGCCTTAATGTGAAATGGCTCATGTGAATGTGATGAAGCTCTATTGGTAATGCCTTTAACATGTGTGTCCGTATTAAAATTGCCAAAGTCAATTGCATACATTGTTATGACACTGAAAATATATTTACTGTACAGCAGTGACTCAGTTTTGTTATAACACCTCATAAGTTTTTTACAAACAATACATGGGTTTTGTTAGGGACATGCTGATAGCAGTACTTTATTTAACTTCACTGCCTGAGAGTTTGAAATGAATTGAGTTTTGATTCAGGGACTTTACCATCTATTTGTGGTTTGCATATTGCCCAATCCCTGTCCTTTCCCATGCAGAAATTCTTGGTCCAGATTTAGGGTAGCTATGCCAGATTATGTGTGATGGTATAGGGGTGTGAATTCTGCTGCAGAGTAGAGGAGACACAAGCAAAAAACATACACTGTCTTTTGAAATCTCTTGCTGTTGTGACGAAGCCCAGCAAAGGGAAGAGGAGTACTTTTACTCGCTTTCAGCTCTTCTCACCTTTAAAGATGTGCAGAAAATGGCATTAATCTCACCTTTGAATCTACAGGGTTTATTTTTGATGTATGACACTGCATTTTTTTGTGTTATAGTCCACTACTGTAAGTATTCTCATTTCCTGCTATTACTAAGGCTTGCCCTATATGGCTTACATTCTTTATGGAAAACAAATTTATTGGAAGATACATTTTTAGGTTTTAAGGATTTTTAAGTAGGTCATAAATTTTTACTGCCTAAACTGAACCAGGAAGTGATTCTTCAGTTATGACCCATGCATTCAAGTCTGTTGCACTTTATGAAGATGCTTATCTGGCTGTTTGATTGCCTGTTGCTCAGAGATACCACCAGCGTGGCGCCTCCTCTTATCTAACTCCATCGCTTGTTATTTCTATCAAATGATTTCAAGTACATGTTTATCATCTTCCATTATTCTTCTGCCGTTCTTGATAGCTTCCTTCCTTCTCCCCTGTTGGTGACAACTCTGTTGTTGTGTTTGATGAGAAATTTGTGTAATTATCTTTATCATGATTTTCACATTTCTGCAGAACTATGGTATACAAATTACAATACTCTCTGGCAAGATCATTTGCAAAAACCTTCATTTAAAAAATACAAAATTCTAATACTGTTATGAATAGTGAAAATTTGCAATGGCTTTTTCAAGGTGGATGGCTGTATCTGTAAAGATTACTTGGATAAGTTTAAAAAATGCATATTTTAATGTGGTTATCTTGACTTAAAATTCTCCTAAGATACTCTTCTCTGGGTTCTTTTGTGGGGTGGGTTTTTTTTGTTTGTTTTGGGGTTTTGTGGTTGTTGGGTTTTAAGTCAGATCTTTAGGGAAAGTTTGCACAAATGTAGTCACCTAAAGCTACTGGACGTTTGTCCCTCAATGCACATATTCTAGGCATGTGCATCATAGCATCATAGAGAGAATATACCCTCAAGGATTAAATGCACTGTAATTCCAGATGCTATTCCAGATTGGCAGTTAGAAATGTTAAAGGGACTACACCGAGTTTAAATCTTTAGAAAGCAGGAAGCCTTTGATGATAATGCAGCAAAATAACCACTGCTGTACGCATAGAAAATGCACACTGTGTGTAGCAAGCAGGTGCATGTGTGTCTCTGTGTCCATCATTCCCGAAGAAGTGCCGAGGCTGTCGGCTGGGTGTTTTGGGTTCAGCAGAGGTGGGGTACATCTTAGTAAGTCAGGTTCCATGTAAGACTTTATTAGACACTAGAGATGAAGGAGAAACCTTACAAGTGCCCTGTCTGCAGGAGATGCTGCAGCTGAAGGTCACACTCTTTAGACAACCTAAACCATTGGACCCTGAGACAGAAATCTGTAGAGCAACAAAAAATATATTTGTCGCTGAATGACCTGGCAGTGTTTTGGAAGACAACTCTATGGGCACAGCTTGAAAACTTTCCATTACCTGTACACATTGAATGCTCTTCCTTACTTTGACATGTTGAGCGTTAGATATGAATTTCTGTAGCTGAGGATACCTACAGAACAATGGAGACTAATCTAGAAACTATCACCATAGGCTAGACATGTAATTGAGTATTTCCAGGCACCTTTTTGAATTTTTATACTATAACCTGTGGATGAATGATGCATGTCATATATGTATATACCTGAAAAAACCAGCTATGACCAGATAGAACTCTACTAATAATAATACAGAAATTGAAGGGTATAAGAAGGTTAGGATATCTGTATGGAAAAAACAACTCAGAACTTTCAGAAACAGAAAACCTCTAGAGAAAGGATTTTGCAGCAGTTCCTAATCACAGTAAATTTGATCACAGCTGTATTGAGTCTGTAAGGGCAAGCATTTCCCTTAAACTGTAACAAATGTGTTGTAGGGCTCAGGTACTCAGGTATGCTCAGTCATAGCTGTTAATTCAATCCTGCTTAGTTTTTTTTTTTTAAAAAAAAAAGTGTGTCCATCTGTGTGCGTGTTTATGAAAAGCCCTGTTTATTCCCTCATACAAAGAGGTTTTTGACACTTGCCCATCAGTGAAATAAAGATTTTGTTGCATTGCTAGCAGAGTGGGAGAACATAGACAAAGAAGTCTGATCTCTGTTTTGCATCAACCTTTTCCTTTCCTGCTCAGGGGAGATCTCCGTTTGTTGCTTAGGACAAATAGAGAAGTTAGAGTGGGAAGGATTTTAATGAATAAAACTAAGTTGTAGAAGAAAAAGATCCTGAGCCATTTTTTCCTCTTTGATTGTGCATGGGGCAGGGGGGAACCCTTATGTTCTTACCTAAAACGTGGCATGTGCTGTGCCGCTTAGGGATGCGCGCATCATTTTTTAATGAAAATTGTTTATTACTGTTGTATGAAACTGATAATACTGAGCTCTGTTCTGGTTGCTTCAATCAATGCCCACTTAAAATCGGCTTGTAATTTAGTACTTCCCTTTCTTTTGTGTGCAACTGGCTGGTCATGGACAGATAGCTTGTTGCCTGCAGAGGGATTAATGAACAGAAGAATTGTACTCGGGTTTTGTGGGGGAGGTAGTTTGCCTCCCCTCCCTCCCTCCCCTATGCCTGTGAAGGATCTTTTATTGTTCTTCACCACACCTGTGAGATAGGGACCATGGGACAAATTCTTACTGTCCAGCAATGCTCTCTCGTGGAATTTAATAAACACTTCTGCTGTCACACCTTAAACCATCTGAGCTCTTTTCTGTTGTATGCACAATCAAATATTTATTCCCAAATGCTGTACACCAGAAAGTGCTGCCTTGGAGTAGTGGAGATCAGTTATTCAGGTAGTAAAGATGTGTGAATGCAGCTGGCAGATGAAGTCACCAACATTATGAATTCCCAGGCTGTCCTTACTGCCACAGGCAATAACTGACAGGGCTGAGCGGTGGCTGGTCTCCCGTTACGGGCGCTGGTAGGGCCAGGGAGGCCTGGCGTCACGGATACTTGAGCTGCCGTTCTTGTGCTTGAGTGGAGCCGGGCAGCGCTGGAGGGTCCTTGTTGCAGAGAGATGTAATCAATATGGTCTGGAGTCCTTGACCCGAACCTGTAATTACCTGGATGGTATAAAGGTAGTTTGTTGTTGCAGATAGAGATTGCACTCAGATCCTTTGAGTATAATGCTGAGCTTTGAAGCCAAGAGATTTGGCCCTTGGTCTATTCTTTGCAGCAACTGAGAGTTTTTAACAATGGCCCTATAACAAGCGGTTCTTAGAGGGCATCACCTGTTTAGTAACAGCAAAACTGTGTACTCAGCGCTGCATGCTTGGTACTTCTGCGTTCTGTCAGCTTCAATTTCAACGAGTTTAACTTATGTTTTTTTCCTGGAATAACTTGTGAGCCATTTCTGTTAATATCAGACCCATTTAAAACACGTATTAGGTTACTTATCTGGAAAACATTGTATGTGTTTTTCCTAGAATAGTGATATCATGTGGGATGTATCAGGTATTTTTGTTTTCTCAGTGCAGTAGCATGTGTTTGCATGTGTTCATCCCCTCTCCATCCTATTTGTCCACATTGACAAATGTGTGTGCGCACCTGAGCTGCATAATACAAAATTCTGCTACTTAGCATTTTTTCAACTTGATTTATTTAATCTAATTTGAGAAAATGTTTTCTGATGATTTTTGAAGAGAGCCTTAAGACAGAACTGACTTCAACAGGCTCCAAGATGCCAGTGCAGTATACATGATTACATTTAGAAACAGCTATGCCCTATAGACTGTGGAAATACGAAGAGAAATTAAAATGACCTGACACTACTGACTGGGCACTTTGCTGCTGGATCAGTGCCTGGCTTGGGAAAAGACTCAGCTGCAGGGGTACATGGAGTAGCATTAATGTCTTGAAACACTGGTGGGTGTTTTCTGTAGGCAGGGGAAGTATACTGGAGAGGACAAGCATGGGAACAGTGACTGAAAGGCAGCAGAATCTTTATATAGTCATTTGTTTTTGCCTCCCTGTGATGGTTGTGGGTGTGTTAGTCATTTAGTTCAGGAGATGGGAACTTGTTCTGCGCAGCATGGTGTAGTATGTATGGTAGCTGATACTCTGTTAGTGACAGAGGAGACTGTTGTTCGCCATGCCGGTTTGCCTTTGCTTTAGCTGAGGAGGCTCATAGTAATTGAAACAATCGCTTCTAAGGTGGTTGCGCTTTGACACATAGATGAGTATCAGCTTCAAAAAATCGTGCAATGTGCAAGTTAGTTTCATAGATGCAATTGAAAATCAACATTTTTCTAGATGCAGCTACGTTAGGTTGAATTTGACTTCAAACTTCAAGGTGCTTAATTCCCCAAAGGCTGATTATCTTGTTCATCTTGCCAATGTGATTTTTGATAGTTCACAGGGGACTTTGACAAACAAGAAACCCAGCAATTTCCATGCTGATGCCATAGCTACATGAAAGCCTAACTTTGATCTAACCGACATAACCAAATACAGGTAGTGGGGTTTTTCTTTGTACGTGAAGGCGAGCTGCAGCGAGCCCTCCAGGGGCCGTGTTACTGGCCGCTGGTGCAGTCCACTGCCGCTCGAAGACAGTTGTTCTCATGTCACACAACCTGCTTGACGCATGTACCAGTGGTCCATTAATGCAGGCGGTGGAGTGTCTTAATTGCCGAAGTGTTGCATACTAACTTTCAGCGGGGGAAGCCACCTTCAGTTCATGTAACGGTTTGTCAGCCGAGAAATAGCAGTGTGCTAGAGCATGGTCTGGTCCAAATATATAAATGCCTTGGATTTTTTTCCCATAAGCAAACAGAAAATTTGCAATAGGTATTTTGCATATCTGTAGCTAACACAAACTCATTCTGAATGTAAGATTGTCTTATGTACCCCTTGCTTGTCTTTCATTAACAGTTGTTAATGTTCTGTGTAGGTAGCTTTAAAGCTCTGAATAAGTGGAAAGTGCTGATTCTAATCATATCTGACACCACAATCTTCTGTGGAACAACACATGAGCTGAGATTCCCGATGGGCTCCTGTAGGATACAATATTTATTATAGCTTGAGATCTAAGAGCTCCTAGCTACTGTTAAACTTACAAGAGATCCAGAAACCTCAGTGTCTGTACTTGTGTTTTTATAGATTGCACAGAAACAACACACCATTCAGTATCTGCAAAGAAGCATGCTCATTGACATTTCTGCTCATTATATACAGTGCTTAAAGGAATAGTTTTACAAATCTTGATATTTTTGTAAGTTTGTAATGTATTCTAAACTCATCTATTAATCAAGAGCGTTTGAAGTGTTCTCAAAATTATTAGATGCACAATTGAAGAGTATTTGAACATCCATCTGCAAATGCATTTTAGTCAGTATTGTTTCAGGGAAAGCTTTTCAGTTTTGCAGTTTTAGAACAGACATTTTTATTTAATTATTTCACTAAATTAGTCTATCCTTTGAAGTGTTTGCTTACTGTTTGCTTTGAAAAACCTCTAAATACGCTTCATTATTTCTTGTTGCAAGTGTATCTCCTCCGCTCTGCGCTACAGTCTCTGTCAGATGCTAGGTTTTTAATGACCAGGATTGCTTGCTGGTTCTGATCCTCTTGAGATCCTCCAACATGTCCTCCCTTGCTTTCAGGAACTGTTCCAGAACATCAGCCGTTGTCCTCAGGGCTCTGCAGACTCTTCCTTTTGTCTCTCAGCTTCCTCCTGCCCGTGAAATACCTGTAGAGGCTTGATGTCCATGTCCCTAGAGCACAGCAACTACCTGAATACTATAGGTTGTGATGGCCTCTTCAGAGCAATTGAATCTGTAGGTGTAAAACCAGGCATGAAGCAGTGTCTGAAGAATGTTTTTTGGGTTTGGTTTTTCAAGGACTGTTGGAAGTGTTGTAGCAGCTGCTAGGCAAAGTCTCCTAGTTTCGTACTGAATCCTGAATATTATTTTTTTTGTCTAGTCCCATCTTTGTTAGATGGCAGAAATAGTTTTTAAAGTATGGTGGCTTGTTTGTAATTCTTGCTTTTTTCCAAGTAATGAGATAACAGTGCTGCAATTTAAATCAAAACGCACAAAAAGGAAGGAGAAACTGAGGAGGGAGTTGATGAGCTGCTGATTTAGGGTACAGCCGTAGAGCTCTCAGCTGTGCAGCATGTGAGCTGGCCACCAGTATCATACCAGAAATTACTTTCAATGTGAATTGCTAATTTTCCTCTTGCTCGTACTTCCTCATACTACAGATAAGGGGGTTTTTTTGGTTTTGGTTTGTTGTGGGGTTTTTTTGTTTGGTTTTTTTTTTTTTGTATAGATAATACTTTACTATGTAATAATTGAAATGATCGAGGCTTACTATTTCCAGAGCCACAACAAATTGTTCTTTGGTCAATTACCACAGGTTTAATGTCTCATTTCAGAGCTCATCTGGTCCAGTCCACTGCTTGTGGTGGAAAGACTCTGCACAGTCTGTATCTGTACTGAAACAGCTTTAAAAAAGAACTTCAAGTCTGCACATGTGGCTGTTTGTGGTTTTTTTTAGTGGATGTCAGCATATGCACCTATTTTCACCATTGTTAATCCAAAATTGGCAGGTTTTAGCTATTGTTCATTGGAGTATTAATATAGACGACTGAACAGAAGTGTGGGTTTAGGTATATGCCATATAAAACTGAGCTATTTGGCACGATAAATGAGCTAGGCATTTGATCTGTTTTAAGGTGGAGTTTAATACTTCGTGGGTGTGATTACAATCACAGCCTTCTCACTCTGTCTTCTCCTTGCTGAAGTAAGGATGTTCTCAGCTGGAAATAAATATTTATATCTAAGTTGAACTATAGTCTGTTGGTACTTACTTGTATATATTTTATTGCTTCAATGACGTAAGGGGTAAAAAAACAGATGGAAAATATTTTGGTTTTCTTAATTATCCCATACTGTGAAATACCCATCAGTTTGCAGTTGTCTTGGCTCCTCCCCCTGCCTTGGACTCCATTCCTGGCATGACCCCAGCCAGTTTTTTAATAGTGCTTTATCTGCTGCTTGCATTGCTTTCACTTTTTATTACAACCAAAGCTAAACTGGGTACCGGTTAGTACTCTAGCTATGGGCGGAGTGCTGCAAAAAGCCAAAGCTGGTGCCAGCAAGCACTGGTGAGCTGGGAAGGGGAGCGCGGGGTGAAAGGAGCCCCTGTTCATCACCATCTTCCTCCTCAGCTGGTTCTTGTGAGCAAGTACGGAGTTGCTGGCTGTGCCTCCAGCTGTGGGCGCTCTGCAAATAGGAGATCTCTTACAGTCTTGACCGCTGCTGGGGACAGCCTGCCTGAGACTTGCCTCCTTCCAAAAAGAATGCAGAGTCTTAGGGGGAGCACAGAAAGCTAAGTGCTTTGTGTACATAAACCTTCCTGTGCTGTTGCCCTTGGAAAGGTGAAAACAAGCAGGTTGAAATCAGTAAATGACAGAAAGCAGATTTGGGATTACTCACATCATTAGCACAGGGTTTCTCCAGGTAAGAGAAGTGCTATATGAGCCTCTCTTGCGTTTATGTGCAGGGCGTGGTCCTTTAAAACGGAGCAAGAACGGGGAAAAGAAAAAGGTGGTAGTATGACTAACATATGGGTTTGCTGGGGTTTGGCTGCAGATTTAAGGCCTCAGAGTGGATTCCTGGGGCCTTCGTATGCTATCCCAAAACCAACACGAAGGCCTTTCCAAATATATTTTATAAACTCTGATTGTAATAGTCCTATCAAAAATCCCCTGTCCCCAGGTCAAGTGGGATGCAGGCCCTCCTCTTCTGAAATCCCAGGCTTGCCAAGTCTCTCTTGCCTGCTGTTTCCCTCCAACAGCGGGCAGCCCTTTGTGCCTCCTGTGCCGGGCGTGCTGTGTAGAATACCTATAGGGGTGTCCAGCACAGCTGCTTTCCCTTGAGCTCACATCTGCTCGAAGCGCGGGACCTACACACGCTTGCTTGCCTGGGCGTTTGTCCCAGATGCAGCTGGCCCTGGCTGTGCACAGCCCACCTGTATTGCTGGATTAATCATAGAATTTGCAAGGCTTTGGCACAGAAACCAAATGCTTGCTTGTGTGTATCTGGTTGGGTTTGAGCATTAGTTTTGGTAACCAGCTCCGTCATTGTCTTTTGCATTACTTATCCTTTGCTCCAAGTTATGGTACCGTTGATGTAAGTAGGGCAGAATAGGAACTGGAAACTGTAATTTGTAGCCTCTTTTAATGTTAGGACCCTTCAGAAGGTCCTGACTATGCTACTATGGGAAAGGAAGCCTCTAGGCAGGTATATGTATGTATTTTCACCTTGCTGTAAAAAAACAATAGAAGCCAGTGTTGTAGTAAGAATCTTGCTAGCTCTTTGCTACCAGGACAATTTCCATTAATTGAAAAAGTACCTCTTCAGACTTTCACCTATATTGTTTACAGCATTGTATGCTGAGCAAATCACCGTGTGCTGTACTGTTTGACTGTCATTTAAAATACATTTTAAAAGTAAGCATAACATCCTCAGAACTTATTTGTGATTGAATGTCAAATTCACTAAATGACTGTAGATCATCTATGAGGTTGTTTGTGTTGCTAGTGGATTTTTTTAAAAAAACAGAAAGTTGCCATGAAAGAATTTGGAGAAGAAAACAGTGTCTTTTATTAGTCTTTTGGTTTTGGTGTTTCTAGTTAAGCTTTAAAAAACACCAAACCAACAGCAACAAGCAGTATGCAGTGAAACACTTACATGGAAGTACATTTTACCACTGAAGTTAGATAAAAAATTCACTATC
The DNA here is from genome assembly GCF_017639655.2 of Falco naumanni. Classification (NCBI taxonomy): domain Eukaryota; kingdom Metazoa; phylum Chordata; class Aves; order Falconiformes; family Falconidae; genus Falco; species Falco naumanni. The sequence continues at coordinate 110,134,594 of NC_054054.1, read as the reverse complement.
ATAAGCGAACCATTTCCCCCTTGATTTGTGTCCAAAATACGAGGGAAAGCCTTGCAGAAGCATTATGTATTTTACAAAAGAACATATGCATGCATTTTAATCATTTACATTTCATTCTTGCTTTCTCTTATTTTTAACTCTGGTGAATGACAGAATGTTTGGAAAACCAAGGTTGAAAGCAAAGTTTAAACTTTCATGCGCAATAAGCTAAACTGTAAGCAGTGCTTCACTATTACATGATTTTATTTCAAAGTTTTGCTGATGCCTTTTCCTTTCTCTCCAATGAAACTTGTGACTGAAACTTTGGGAATCTGGCTTGCAAAAAAAAAAAAAAAATTACACTGCAGTTGGTTTGTGCTGGTCCTACAGTGCCTGCAAAGAAAGAGAAGCCATCCTTACTGATCTTCAGGTAAATGCTCAACCATGTGCTTAAAGATGCTCTGGGTCAGGGCTCAGTGGACTTTCATCGTTAGGCAGTATCAAATATTCTTCACACTATAAAATCAGTTTTGATAAGGGGGTGAGGAGGGCAGGATAGAGGGGAGCCAGCTCTGCCTGGTGCAATACCCTGACATGAGTACTTCGCAGCACTCCCCTGCTGTATGTTAAACTGGCCACTTGTAACAGATCCACTTATATAGTGGCTAGCTGAAAAATAATTTGAATTTTGGGTATGATGTTTTGTTTAATGTCCTCATCAGGCACCACTTCCACATTGCTGTGAGAGGACAAATAAAATACAGCTTTATTGACCTAGTTATAGCCTTTTAATAACACTTCAGTGAAAGATTGTGCATGCCATGAAGTGCTGACCGTGTGCTCTTAAGTGATGTAATGTGACTGAAGTACAGCGATAGCTCAGATGGGTAGCAGCCTCTAGTGCAGGTGAGGGTGCACATGCAGTCTGCCCTCCCTCTCCAAGGGGGCCAGCGAGCTGGGCTGCCGAGGGTAGTGGAAGAGCAGAAGCACAGGGCAGATGTGTCCAAATGATGCTCGGGAGCGGGGTTTGTCACCTCCTTGGCCCTGGCTGTGCCACCCACGGGCCGGCTCCCTGCAGAGCTGCCCAGCCGGCTCAGCACAGTGCTGTCCCACCGTAGGGGTTACAAGACCACAGTGCTGAGACCCGAGCTAGCTCTGTGTGGAGCCAACTACAGTTTATTAGCTTAGGCTCAGTGCCACACAGAGACAGATAAACTGCTGCAGACATCGGCTGGCCCTCGATCAGGGTGGCTGCGCGTGGGCCTGTTTCTGCGTGCTAACCACGTGGGACTTCTGGGCTTGTCAGAGTTCAGCACACATAGAGGCCACAGGATTTATTTGTAGATGTGGATTTGAAAACTAGATATCTACATGTGACTCTCAGATTCAGACTTCAAAATACAGAGTAAATTTCATCCCTAACAGCTTGCGGCAATTTTTTCTCATTGTCTTCACCTTCCAGACTCTCCGTAAGAGTTAAATCCAGAGTTCTTCATTTATTTTGCTAGTAAAGATTGACTTACGATTGAGGATATCGTATGGAGGACCTATAACTTATTTGTGTATCCATCCTTCCATGTTTAAAACCAAGTCAAGAAACTAATGAGGTTACAAAAATATTGCTGATCCTGAAGCAAATACAGTTGGAGAACATATGCTTTGGTTTTACATTTCTGCTTCTAAAAGGTGACATGTCTCGTGTTTGTCATTTAATTTAACATTCTATATATTTTTAAACGGCTGTATGATTTGAAATCTCCAGATGCCATGCTTTATGCTAAATGAGGTTGACAGTTCAGTGATGTGGAAGGCCATTATCTCACCTTTGTGCTTCTAAACTATAGCCACTTGCCTTTGCCTGTTCATAATGCATTTACTGCGTTACAGCGTAGGAATTTTTAACACCTATTGAAAGCATTGAGTAGGTGTGCCATACTGATGAGCGCTTTAAGTGAAAAGCAAGCACTGATGCTGTTCTCGGAGTTCGTGTTTCTCTCATTGCTTGTACTGGGGACTCTGTAAATGACTGATGAACTCCAGTAATAAATGCTGACTGGGGTACTCTGTATTACTGTATCACCTTACTCTCAAATTTCAGAGTTAATAACAGTTTTCTGTGTTAGTTAGCTGGTAGTTAGGTGATATCTTTAATATGCCACTGGAAAGTGAGTGTAAGGTGGTCACACGCCAGTGTGGCTCGGTGAGATGTTTTTTAGATGACTGGTGTAACCAAGATAACGTGGACTTCCAAGCCACACTGGGGAAAGACCACTAGATTTTCACACATGCAGTAGAGTCACATTCCTAAATGCTGTGGTCACTCACATTGACTAGTGTATCCTAAAGGAATATGATTTGATTAAAAAAAAAAGTGATTTAAAGATAAAACAGTAGAATTATAGAGGTTTACCTTGAAGTTGATGTACTAAGAAACGCTACTCCCATTTGTAAATAGATTTGTTGATATTATATGTCCTCTCCTGCTGTTTAGTCAGTAGTGAAAGGGGTTTGTGTATTTCCACTATCTTCTGTGAACATAAAAGTTCCAGCACAAAATCTTAGCAGCCAAGAATGTGAGTATTAAAAAAAAAAAAAAAAAAAAGTTCCAAGAGATTCCATCTTGTTGTTTGGGGATATCAGTACAATCCCATTCCCATAAATTGAAATCACTCTAAGAATGTATAAATTCTCTATGCCTTGTCCTTTTAAAGGGAAATCGATTCTGTTTCTTTGCATTATTTTGGTGTCATTTCAGAGGACAAGGAATACCCATAGAAACAGAAGTCCTCGTATTCCCCAGCCGCACTCAAGCAGTGAAGCCCAGGCTGCCCTCGGCTGCTGCCAAGCTGTGCCGTCCCTGGCAGTCACCGCGAGTGCTGGTGCCATGTACGTGCTCCTCTTGACACCCCATCCAGCTGCGTGCCTGAAACATAAGGCCAAGTGGGCAGGCTGTGGCTCTCGCCTCCCCTTCTTCTGTTCCCAACAAAGACTCATGGCATGTCTTGATAAACAGCTCTAAACGGCTCTATCACTACCAACTGGTGCTATCTATGCACCAATAAATGAAAATTCAGGCTTTTGTATCCCATTACCGTTGTCCTGAGTCAGCAGGTCTTGCATAGAGTCATTTTTCTATAAACTTGGAAAATGAATAATCATTACTTGGACTGTTAAAGTTCAGTAATACAAGAATAAGTCATAAATATGTCACTTGTATCTTAAAAGCTAACCAGCTAGAAGCTCTCCCTCTTGTCTAATCTGGCCTCCAGTGCCTTTGATCACCATTTTCTCCTCTTTCTCAGCACCGCAGCTAACTTCTTAGTTTTCCACATTTTCCTTTGCCGTTGTGACAGTGTTCTGCTGCAGATTACAGCTGTGCTTAGGCACCATAAGGTTTATATGATTAGTCAGCATTTGGTTTCCATATATAGCAAAAGTACGTCTGGAGAAAATATTCTTATACATATTTCCAGGCAATAGGATCAAAGGCCTCTCTAGGTTCTCAATTTTAATTTATCTCTTCTTGCCCGCTGTATAAGGAACATCAAAAAGAACCCATGTTTGCGGGAGGGAAGGGAGCCTTTGGCTGGGTAGCTTTGGGAGCACCATTCATCCAGGCCGGCTTCAAATCCTGGCCTTTCTTCCTCCATAGTGTTGCCGAGCTGTGAACTTTGGTTTTTGTGCCTGTGTGTTTCTCTGCAGGTGTGATTCCTTTCTTTTCTTGAATTTTGTGATCTCTCCTGTTCAGTTTCCTTGATACTCAGAATTACTCCGTGTCTCCATCAGTCCCAATTGCGGCTGCTGAGCACATCTTCCTCCTTTGTCACAGCATTTTCTGTAGTTCTCAGTCTCTGCTTTGGCTCCTTTTCTGCCATATCGTGTGCAATGTTCATACATTTGCAGCCAGGCATTTGAATGCCTGTTTGTATCTCATCTGTGGATTTTTTGGTGATTACCCCCAACCTCTCATCATACTCATAATACCCCTCCATATTCGTTTCTGCACAAGAAGTTCATCCTTCAGGTGCCAGCTGTTGAAACACGCAGACGCTTCTGAAGCCCCGTCTGCAGTGATGCCTACCAGAAACGTGATAACTCACAGCGCTTCGAGTTAGCTCTGTGCAAGGAGTTGCATGTGTTTGTGTTATCGTATTAGGTGCTTCATTTATGTCAGTATTTCTTGAAGCTCGAGTAGACCCTTTTTTCTGTCCCATTCATTAGACTCTTACAATTTGTAAACTTCTGCAGCACACAGCAGCGTGGGCATGGCTGGAAACAGCCGTAGGTAATTGTCATTAGTAAGCAAACAGAATACTTTAATTATAGAAATCCATATAACATTTTCATATGAGGACATTTTTCTGAAATATTAGGAAGTGTAGTAAGCCAAGACATTTGAGACCTTTTTGCATCACACTTTTTGAAAGGCCTTTTTTTCTGCTGACAGAAGATCTGCATTAAAAAAAAATAATAATTAGTTTGATTTCAGTCATCTACTCAGCATTTCTAAGCTACTTGCCAAATGATCCCAGGTGTGGGATTGCAGCAGGTAATTTCCTGCGCTGTATTTGTGCGGATGATTTTCTGTGTTAGAAGATGATATCGGCTCACCTGGCCTCTCAGTGACAGAGAAATCCTTTGTTTATTCATTTAGTAGGCAGATTAACCCTAATGAATATGGCTTCCTGGAAATAGATACAGGGGACAATAGCAAAGTGAGGAGTGGGGAGAAATGGGGCAAATTCCTTTTTCTTTCTTCACTTTTAAATAATGGTAGCTTTCATAGCGGGGTGTTTTAAATCAGAAAGGAACGCAAAATATGTCAACCAGAAATTCTTGATTTTAAACAAAATCTTTTTCTTTTACGGTTCAAAGAGGGTACTGGGGCTTAGTAAGTCTGGTATAATTCTGCCCCACTGAATCTGTTTGAGTGCTTTTTCCTGTCAAAAAGTAGGATAAAGCAGGCAGCTGAGATACTTGCACTGAAGTCCTCGTAGTTGGAGGACCTTGGTGTGTGTTTTATGTGTCTGCTCTTCACTGTTTTGTGGAATATGGGAGGGGTGTGTATGTATGTTAATTATTATTTCTGTGAACTAGGGGTTCATAATACAAACTTCCTTTGAAATAATTCATACATTGTACTAGGCAACTAGAGAAAAGTGTTAGTGGCTTAAATTATTTAGTTCTGTTTCTTTTTCTTTCATGGGAGTAAAACTGTGGAATGGTGTGTTAAGTGTACATTGTGTTTGTTACCTGCCTAGCTGTATTATAAAAGAAGGCAGTGTTCATACAAAGCTTAGGATGCATGCCTTTCTTTCCCCAGTCATTCTTTCACCTTGAGATGACGCAGAAAGCTTCAAGAAAGCAGACGGTACATTTTCTAGTACTCCTGTTGTCTGATACACACAAGCATTCTGTATAAGGTTTGTGAAAGGCTGTACCATTATCCCTTTAAACACAAGGTGTAATTCCTCAGGTGTTGTTGACATGACATTGAACTATTGTTCAGAATAATATGTGAGTATCTGCCGGAAAAGTAGTGGAGGGGAATCCAAAGCCCTAAGAAACCGAGAGGAAGATGGTCGTTGACTTTAGGGATATAAATCAGCCTTGTCGCGGTATTACATGCAGATTTGCTGCAGTATCACTCGGTTTATGTTTGAACAGCATGAATAAATTAACTTTATTCAAGCTCAAAGAGGGAATAACGTCATGGTGAATTAAGTTGTGTATTTGTTAGTATATGTGTATTTTGTAATGCATATACATGCATTAAATAACATCGTAAGTTAAAGGTAAAGTGTTTTTGTTTGCTAGCTCAGATCACTGTTGTAAGCTACTAGTCAAAGTGTAGACATAAGTACAATGAATGGTTTTGCTACGTTTGAGAGAGGAACGATTTCTTGCATTTTTATGTGACTGGTACTTGAGATACATTATTCCCAAGGCATGGATGTGTAGACACAGATGTGAAAATCTCTTAACTTCCAACCAAACTTTTCCAGATCTTATCACTATAATTTATTCTTTACTCTCTATAGACTAGAAAAATGTCTTCTTTCACATAACTTTATACATTGGAGGGAAAGGAAAGTTCTCTTCTACCACATGGTAAGTGTTGAAGATGGGATACTGTTGGCTTTAGCATGCTGACTTTTGTAGTTGCCTGTAAAAACTCTAGAGTTTCAGAAGGGAAGCGAAAAAACAGAATTTACCTTTCCACGAAGAATAAAAGTTTCCATTGTTTCTCGGCTACATTGCTGAAAGCATAAATGTGCAGGAACAGATAATTTTTTGAAAGTATACATTTATACGTGGGTGTGTGTATATGTCTATTGGACAGCAATAAATTACAAATGAATTTGTTTGCTTTGTATGGAGATTGTTTTATCCTTCTTAAAGCTACTATTTATATAACCTTTAACCAAACAGAGAGTAGCCAAAGTATTTTTGAGAGTGAGAATTGTTTTTCTGGCTGGTGTGCGTAACAACTTAATGCACTCCAATCGTGCGGTACAGCGTAAGCTCGCGCTGTGCGGTAGCTCACCACGTTGATATGCAGACGGTTTGCCAGAGATTTTTTTTCTTCCCCCCCCCCCCCCCCCCCCCCCCGCATGTGAAAACTCAAAATAGATACATGTCACATTAGGTGTCATTAAAATAGAGCTTGTGATAACTAAATAATAAATTTAGTGGTACCTAATTACTTTCAAAAGATGTTGACACAGTTGCAAAAGAAGAATGTCACGGATTGCCTTTTGAAACGGTGTAGACTGTCTGTATTAGCCAGGATTTTTTTTTCCGTTTAGTGCAAACCAAAGGACAACAGTCATTATACGATTCTGTACTTTAAGTATTTTCATAATCCAACATAAATTGGCCCACCCAAGGATTATGTCTGTCTTATAAGGATGTGTTTATATAGTCATTGGGTGAAAGATTGCAGAAGTTGAACCACTAGTTTTGAAAGTCGAGCCAGACCAGGAAAAATCAGGATACAATTTGGCACTTATGGAGACTAAATGATTTCCTTTTTAGCTGCTGATTTCTACTGGGAAATGTATCCTTGGACTGAAAATTGCATCCGGAAAAATGTTTATGTAGTGTTTTTCAAATGACTGATTATTCCTCTAACCTTTAACACGCACTGTGTGTGATTTTCTTCCTTATTAACTCTTTCACAACCAAATGAGTGATTTCCTTCACTGTAAATAAAATTAAGTATATATTTCAATGATGCAATATTTTAATGATGCAATAACACAGCAAAAGGCAAGCTGGGGATTTTATTGAGTCAGTAACACAGGGAAATCCAGCTTGTCTTTTCTGTCAGGCTTTCCTAGAGGAAGGTTATCCTGCTATGACAGTGAGGCAGGTGCGGAGCATGTTGACTTTTTATCCTGATTACTGCAGAGAAGGGGGACAAAAATATTTTTAAGATACCATTAGAAGCAGTTCTCTGCCAGCCAGGGGAGATCTCCCCAAGGCATGTGTCTGAGGTGGAAGGGCCGTGCTGCCAACTACTGGCTATTGCTGCTGAATACAGTCAATTAATTCATTGTCGGCTTGGGGTTGTCTGCAGGGGAATGGATTGGTGCAGCTAGAACAGAATAAGCAGTTTTAGAGTAGCTCCACAGACGCATGCTCTGACTGGAGCTAAAATAGGTTCAGTGGTGTCGTTTTCACATAAAGGCATACCATAATTCACTCTAGTCACACCTGTCTGTGTCCTTGTGTAGAACACATTCATGGGGTGTCTTTTCTTGCATCCCCAGAACCTCAGGGATGCAGGATACGAGTTTGCATACAGGCTGTGGGAGTCCCTGCCTGTGCTGGCTTCAGTGCGGGAGCCTGACCATACTCCCCGTAGCTGAGCAAGGAAGCTGCAGGCAGCCCTGTAAACATCACGGGGTAGGACTAAGCCACATGTCTTTAAAAGGCATTTGACGTGATCCTGCTTTGAGTGGATCACACGTTAACAAATGAGCGGGTCTGAAACCGTAGTTTCCATTTTGGCAGAGCTGTCTGTAAATTAGGGTTGGTGTTTTCCTATGTAGAAACATGAAGAAATTTATGATTTAATTAATTCAGTTTCTGTGAAAAGTATGTACTCAGTAAAAATTGCTTGAGTGGAAAAGGGAACTGAAGGAGAGCATAGCAAGAACACCCTTATAATTGCTGCTCCCGATGGCCTTGTCGAAAGGGACAGGTTTGTGTCCTGAGAGAGGAAGGAGAGTTGGAAAGAAACTAAATTCCAGCCTTGGCAATCTCAGTGGATTCATGCTAAGTTGTCCACATCTCTGCAGCTTTCTGGGGCCTGGCGCTGGTAGCAGTGTTCGTGATCAACAGGGTGATCTGTCTGTCCTTCTGACACCAGCTGTGGGATTAGATGATGAAAAATAAAAATATAAAGATGATGAAAAAAATTATATTCCTTGTGGCAATAGTATTGGTCATTCTTGGCGCAGTGGGGAGAAGAGGAAGTGCCTGGCAGCTGCTATTTTCTTTCATCTCATCTTCCAATTCTTTTTGATCAATTTCTCCTGCCAAGTTTTGGTTTTGTGCAGTTCAGGGAAGATGTGAATTTATAAGCAGACAGAGGATGCAGTCCTGCTTACCTCAGATAGCTTTTACCGGGAGCAGCGATTCCCAGGCAGTCTTTTTCATTTGAGGTAATAATGGTTTTAGGAAATTCATAGAATGTTAACAGTCAAATGTCTTTTAACCACCTATCGATGGAGTGAAATTTGGCAGATGACAGAGGAACCTCGCGCTTTATTTCTAAAGTCTAAATAGCCTGACCCTGACAGCTGTGCCGAGTCTCTTGCATTTATGAGATCTGAATGTTGGGGTTTGGGATTTTTTTTCATGTGGAACCCAGCAGAGTCTCTGACGGAAACTGTTGACCCTTCTTTGTGCTGTTTCTTTACTGTCTCGTCAAACATCTGGAAAACAGCATGTTTGCAGTCATTTCACAACATAATTTTGCATTTACATCATGTGTTATCTGGTAAAAGTTTTCTTGTTTTTTCAAGGAAAGAAAAAAAAAAAGGGGGGAAAGAAAAATCAGCAACTCAAAGGCTGCTGTAAGGTCAAGTGGCGACGGTGGATGCTGCCTGTACTAAACATATGTTTAGCTCAGAAAAGCTAAGGCAGTTCCCAAAAATTTGGTAACCATTATAGTACTTCCGAAGTCAGTTCCGGATGTCAGGCCCTAGGTGGAGGGGGAAGGGGCCGCGCAGAGTTCTCTGTGGCGTTCCGCGAAAGGGCTTTAGTCTGGCAGCTGACGCAGCCGAGGAGCACATCACGCAAGGCAGAGCTCGACAGGAAACGCTTCTGCAAGTGCTGTTTTGAGAGAGGATCATGAGATCAGGCAAGGAGCTGTGAACTTTACATGCAACCAAGGCCAGATAGCATTGCACTAGCCACCTGAGGGCTTAGAAATAAGAAAGGAAATTAAAGGATCATTTAAGTGGAGTGAGACCAGACAACTTAAATGGCAATTTTCATCTTTGAGAAAGGAACACTGAAGTATATTGAATTCTTTGAAGTAAAGGAGGACGATTGATGTAGAGAATATCTTTGTTACATTCCGTGCTCTGGTTTAGCAGCTCTTCTAATACAACCCATCTCTAACTTCACTAAACCACCTATTTATAGCGCTCAAAAGTTTTGACTTCCAAGCACATTGTCTCTCCCTAAACTGAGCACGCTGTATGTGCCTCCTTTTAACGATCTGAAATTAGCTACTTGGGTAACTTCTGAATTCAAATGCATACTAATATAAGCACAATTAGCAGATTAGTTACTTGTGTTTTGATTAACATGAAGTAGCAAATGTTTTTATGCTGCTCAGGGTAAGCCCTTTAAGCGTAATGAACCTGAGGGAGAGCTCAGAACCCTTCAGGAGCTCAGGCTGAGTTGACAGCAGAAGGTCCTGTCCCTTCCCCTCTGGGGGTGGTTCAGGATTAAACCTTTGGTCAGAAGCCGCTTGGTGCTGGTGGTGCTCCCTGTTGTTTTAGGAACAGTTTGACAGAGGTTGCGCAGAAAGTGACACAGGTCCTGCCAGCCCAGGTCCCCAGGATGCTGTTTAGTAACCTGATGGGGCCCTCTGCTAATGGGATGCTTGCGAAGCAGCGAAGCCTACTGCTGCTGAAGCACAGGGCCATTATTCTTTCTTAATTTAAATCGGGGTTAAAACCAGAATCTAAAGTTCTGTTAAAACCACTATTGTATGAGACACAGAAGCTGACTTAGCTATGGCTGTACGTCCTGCCATGGAAATACCAGTGAAGCCCGTGCGAGAGACCTCAAAGTCTGGGCCATGTGGAAGCATTTGCAGGTGCTCTTCTGTACCTCCCAGCTACAACTGAATCTGTTCTACGGTTTATGTGGTCTAAAACTTCAAGGAAAAATGTAGTAGACAACAGTAAATAATTCTGGTTTGTTGGTTTAGGACTGTAGAAAGGTTTTCTACAGTAACACTCAGTTTCAGTGCTGGAGTCTGCTCACTGGATGGGTGTGATTTCTGGACCTTCCTGAACTTTGGAAGTAGGAACAGTGGAAGAATCTTTTTCTGTGATCTTTCCATGTACGGCTATAATCACTTTATCTACGTGGGCCAGGTTTCCAGGTACCATAGAGATGAGTCTTAACAGGGGAAAAAATTGTGGATGGCAGCAGTTGTGGTTTTGGAAAAGCTTGCTCTGGGATTTTTGTTTAACAGCTATTGGATAGGAGGATGCTTAGTTTGCTAATTTGGATGCCAATACTTAGTACGGTTTTACAGCTCACAGTTATTTCATAGTGGTACTGGCATCTAAGCTGCTTGGGAAAAAGCAGAAGGGGTTTGGGTGTGCATTCAGCTTTTTTTCTGTGATGTATTTGGCAATCATTGACGCAGGCTTGGGAATTTGGACAATTTCAAGGAATAATAATGACTATTGAAATATTAATTGTTTCTGCAGTTGGAACATTGCGCAATAGTTTTAAAGGGATCAGATGCAGGGAGATTATCACAAGTACAGATAACCTATGCAGGTATTTTTCCTTTTAAGATGACATATGTTTAGCTGTGTTTATAAATAACCTTCTAAAACAAAAGAAACAGACAAAGTACTTCACTCTTCCATGGTGATAATACAGGAGGTGTCTTGGGAGTGTGTTATCTTCTGTCAGTTTCCCTTTCCTCTTCTTTCTGTTTAAGTATATACTGATCTTTTTCTCCAGAAACCGTAGGACAGCAGCACTAAGTATCCATTGCCAAGTTTGTTTCCTTGAGTGCTTTCTAGTAGGAGGTAGAAGTGAAATACACTGAATTAGTCAAACCAAGCTCAAGGGTGATAGCGCTTTGCCTCTTTATCAATAAAGTACCCTTTATACAGCAGGAACAATTTGTGTGCAAGAGGCTTTTAAATAATATCTCCAAATGCAAGTCCTGCTAAGCCTAGAAGGTAGTGATGGTTCACTGACTTATTATTTTTATGTAGGCCGTTCTTCCTTGAGGCCACTGAGCCTTCAGGTTTCTCCAAGCCTTTAGTGGTCTGCACTTCACTGTTATTCTTTCCCTGAGAGTGCTGATTAGTGACTTGCGGTATGGATGCTGATTTATCGCAGCCGAGAGTTGCCCCTTGGGGGCTGAGCAGAAACACTCATGAAGGAGCCCTGATTAAAAAGAGTGGTAATGAAGACAAATGTTTCAGAGGGAGTCAAGAGCAAACCAGGCCCTGGCATTCCCACTGCTCCTCTGAGCTTTTGGAGAGGAGGTAACAGTGGCCAAAGGAAATATTTCCCCCTTGTTGTTTATTTCTCATGGCACTGGAAAAATTTTTCTTTTCCTCCTGGGTGTTCTAACTCTCACTTGTTAACTGCTTTTCATGCAGGGTTGCAATTAACCCTTGGCAGATACTTACCATGTTCCCTTTATATTCACTCTATACATAAAGAAGTTTTTATGTTTTGACCTGTTAACCATTTTAAGATTCTTTAAACTTGACAGTTTCATCTAATTTCTCACGTCATTAAATCGTACTTTATTTTCCAACAGTCCATTCACATGAGGTTTGGTGTTTGTTTGATATCTTTAATCATCTTTTTTCCACACTGCCCTTTTTAATAAGGAAAAAGAATGACAAAAAGTAATGCTTACAATGAAGTTTTAAATCGGGGAGAGGTCAGAAAGTTCCTATCTAGTGTTGGACGTGTAACTAAAGACAGATTTCAAAAGCGTATCGGTAGGCTCTAGATAGTCAGACACTTCTGTTAACTAGGAATTCAAAACAAAAATAAACATAAGGATTTCACCCTATTGTAGTTTTTTTAATTCTGTGGGTTTTTCCATTTTTAAAGATCAGCATGGGTTATAATTAGTGTATGAACGGAAAAGCTGAGTATGTGGAAAAACATGCCCCAACTTTATCAGCCTTTGTATTATGCATGCAGGGATTCGGTAGGCCTATTAAAAACCATCCTAATCTCTGCAGTTATTTTCTTGTCAGATCTGTGTTCGCATGAGGATGCCGTTGATCTAGAGAGAAGATCTATCCGCTGCAGGAGCATTTATGAAAGCAGCAGTGGCCGGCACAGAGTGCCTTTGCTCTCTGCCCCCGACCAGGTGTGGTGCAGGAGCTGGTATTGCTGCAAAGGGCTCTTCCTCATGAGGTGCAAGACTCTGCACTTGTCCTTGTGTGTCCCCAGGTTTTTGTCAGCCTGTTCCCTCAAGTTCCCCTGAGTGGCAGCCCTGCCCTCGAGCATTTCAACACATCCTCCCAATTTCGTGTCGTCTGTAAATGTGACAGCAGTGCGCTCAGTTGCTTCTTCCAAGTCAGTGATGCAGATGGGAAGGAGGACAGGTCCCAGGGCAGCCCGCTGTGGTACTCTACTTGCTACCAGGTAGGGTGACCTGTTAATCACTGCTTGCTGAGCTTGATTGTCCAAAAACAGCAGGCAAAACCAGAAGCAAAGTGCAGTTGGGAAGCTGAGACGCTAATCTCACATCTCAGACAAGTCAGTCTGCTGAATGACGCAGGAACGGGAGCACTAGTGGATGTGGGAAGCGTTCCTGTGCCATCCTTATGGCTTTGATGGCTTCTTCAGGAAGCAAGCAGTGAGAATGTGTAGATGGCCCATTGTGTTCAACGAAAATTTCAGGGTACTCTCCAAACGTTAACTTTCTGTGCTGTTTTCTCTTATGCTTTGCTTCAGAACAATATTCTAACCTATCATGCAGGAAGTTTCTTTTTTCTTTCTAAAATAGTGCAATAAAGAAATAGTTCATCCAGAAGAGAACAGGGAGAAGGGTGTTCTCTGATTGACTGGCCTCGTTCATGATGCACCGAAAAGGGTCAAAGATTGTTTTGAGAAAGTATTTTAAAGGATGGGTCTGTGTTTTCTCTCTGTCTGAGAATCTACTTACAACTTCCATAGTAGTTCTTGCAGTGTTAAATAAACTTACTGAACTAGGACATCCAAGGCTACTATTTAATCAGTCTCGTACTTCAAAAGTATTAGAATGTAAACGTTTTCCAGCACTAGGTTTGAAAAATGAAAACAAAAATTAAGGTTCCTTAATACCATTTTGTTAAACTGAATTATTCTGTATGGTAGTGACGTAGAATGAAGCAACACTGGGGACTCCGCACCTCACAATAGATGAAAGATTGTATGTGATTTGTTGCCAGATTTTTAAAGTTAGTGCTCAGCTGCTTCACTTTGAAAATCCAAATGATGTTGGACACTTCAAAACTGGCAAAGGAATCTCAAAACTTGTAAAATTTAAGTAAGTTTTGGAAGTTATTTTTGAAGATACTATTTTGTGTACCTCCAAATTCTATCATTGTGGCCATATGAAGTTACCTAAATTTACTCCACAACTGTACAGAGTTCAGGAAAGGTTGATAATGTATTGCTAAGTGAAAAGTCGTATGAGCTTTTTTACGCTGAAAATTGTTGAGTGTAAAGGGGGAGCTACATCTTGTTATAGCAGTGTCTGGAACATTAAAAAAATCACAGCAACTGGTGTAAGCTTAGTGGCACCAGCCTTTGTCTCTGAGCCATTGCACTCTTCAGAATTTTGGAAATCTGTGGTTTTAAATCTGATTAACTTGTGGGTGTTGGAGAGTTAGTTTGAGGCTGGCATTGCTGCACTAGTCAGATTGCATCACCATCAGCTGCCCACTAATTATCAGGAAATTTATAGCTGCATTAGGTAAATGTCACTTCACTGCAGTGGCCTGGAATAAGAGCGTTTTCTGCTCTGAATTAGCACCATCGGCACGTCTCAGTGAGAGTCTATCCAAGCAAGCTAAGGGCTTTATTTATGTACAAGCATATTAGGTTTTTAAGAAAGGGTAGCTGAAAGATGTTGTATTGCTTTTGTGAACCGTAACATGTCCCATCATAAATATGTGTTTATTCATTAGCCATAATCACATGTAAAGTGTTTAAAAATAATTTGCTAATTGCAGAGCGGCTAGGTCTGCGTTCAGTAACGTAATATTCTGCATGTACTTAATCCGTAGGAGCTCTTAGAAAGGTAACCCAGAACAAGGATTGCTTGGTCTGTATTCCTTCTGGTAAGATTCTGTATTAGGTGATGTAGTAGTCCTGCAAATCTGAGCAAGTATTCTCAGATGTTGCAGAATTATGAATCTCCTGGATTCATATTTCTGAGTTGCTCAGCAGAACAGTAGCTTCGAGTGAGGTTTTGGGCAAATAGTTACCATTGTCTTTAAGTATGGAAGCAAGGGCACGCAGTTGTCTGTTGTGATGCACAAATCCCTCAAAAAGCCAAAGGATCTCACATTGTGAAAGGCTCAAGATAGAAGAGACTTGAAATAAATAAATATATAAATATATATGCACACACACTTTAAAAAAACCCACCTTCATTCTTAATGCTGGAAATTAGGTTCCTAACTCTTCTCAAAAGCTTGTCCAAAAGGCCAGCATGAAATTCATCGTGCTTCAGAATGATACCAGAATATCTGAAGAGTTTGCCACTATGAATTCTTTATAAATACCAGTGTGACTGATGGCTTCTATTCTATGAGTGACAACATCTCAACAATTGCACTATAAATATAGAAGGGTTCTTAGGAAATGCTGACTAAATTCTAGACAAACTTACCCTTTACATCTCTTTTAAGGAACTGAATAGCTTTAGTGGTCCTTTTGCATTTTTCTGCCATGAAATCAACCATAACTTTTGAAAATCAATTTTTTTAAAAAATCATATGTGCCTGAGCTGTGCCTGCTATAACTTTTTCAGCTGATTTCTAAATCCTTAGTTTTTAGAAAATTTAAAGAAAATCTTTAGGCTTTCATTTACAGTGTTGTTTGCTTGCTTGCTTTTTTTGCAAATAACATGCAAATGGACAGAAGTGATGTTTAACAAATTTCTGCTGGGTGATAACCTGGAATTATGTATCTTTCATATTGGTTTTGGATAGCCTCCCAAAAAACAACCTTAATTATGTCTGCTTCCACAAATAATCCTGTAAAGCACTAGAGTTGCAGGCAAAGCATTACTTGTATTCACCGAGCCCCAATGCACTTTCTCGATTTCTGGGTGTTTATCCATGCAGGAAAGGCACCTACCGCTCACTGCTGTTAGTAGATTCACTGTAGTTAATTAGGAAGTAGAAGAGATTTAAAGAAAGTCGCTGTCCAGTATTAAGCACTTGACTTCCCTTCTGGTTTTACTCTTGCTGCTTTTATGGTTCAAAGTGATACAGATCAGACAAAGCTTTTGCGTACTGTATTCAGCGGGCCTTTCTTCTGGGTGAGTAACACAAGCATTGGCACAGCCCAACTGAACCACTTACTTCAAAAGGATCTTTTTATTAGATAAGAGCAGATACTTACACATCGTAGTCAGAGGAATATAATTTTTACAAAAGACAATTCTGCCTGCAGGTCTGTTTCAAGGTTGTATTGAAGTTGCTTGCCTTTGTTCTTGGTGAGATGCAAACCCCACAACCCCCCTTCTGCCATACCTCCCAATTCCAGCGTGCAAGCGAAGGACTGAAAATCTGGAAGTAAATTCAGTCTTAAACAGGTTTACTGCAGGCATTAAAACTGTCTTGTGAGAGAAGACTTCATCTCTTGCCGCTGCATAGTTAGCGGTATAGAGTTCTTCCCAGTATGCTTAGTAGGAAAGCAGTGATCGCTTTGATTGTGGTTAGATCTAGTGTGTCTCGTTGCTTAATTACCTTGACTAATGTGAGGGGCGATTTTACTTGGGAATTTTGAATTTGACTTGGGTAGAGCAAGATCAGATGACAAAAGCAGCCGTCAGTCAGCTGTACCTTGTAAGCAGCTTTCTGTCAACGTGCTGAGCATGGTTCTGGTGATCCCCATCACTTACTGAAAAGGCTGTCTTGCTCGCGGGGGTTTGCAGGGCTCCAGCAAGCAGCCGGGGGAAGCTCTGTTATCCCTTGCAAGGCTGTAGTTAACGGTTTGTATATGATACCTTAGTTAACGACAGTGAAACTTATTTGAGTTACCGTTGTACCAATTGGGTGTTGGGGTAGGCAGGAGCTAGACATGAATCTGTTGTTTCTCTGTGTCACTGATGCCAGGCTTGTCAAAGCTTGGCCGAAGTGCTATGTGCAAGGGTAGTTCTTTTTCCTGGCTGGAGAAGTGCTTAGTTCACGGCAAAGTTGAAATTCCATTGATGCAAATGAGTATCTTCAATCGTATACATCCCTAAATACCCTGGGGTTTTTGCTGGAGATACTGTTTCATCGTTTAAAGCCAGTATTCAGAAGAACCTTGAAGCCTTTACATGAAAGAACTTAAGAGCTGAAATAACTAAAACTAAAGGGTATGAGAGAGATTCCACTGGAGATAAAAAGTATTGTTACTATATTTTTTTATCTATATATGTACTTACACATATCTTTCCAGTTTGCATGGCTTGCCTTGGGAAGTACAAATGCACCTCCTTGTTTGGCAAGTAGGTACCGTTTGGGTAACTTGAGCTCAGCAAATTCTGAATTGCGTCTTTGAATGCTGATAGAGCTCCACCAAAACTTGGCAAATCACTTGTGTAAATGCGGCAGCTTCTGCAATAAGCTGATGAGCCAAGCAGGGGTTTTGCACAGCTGCTGGCTTGTTCCTTCAGCGGCAACTGGCTGCTTAGGGCCTTTCCTTAGCCATGAGCAAGAGACTATGAGGAGATAAGACCCTGACGAAACACTGGTGTGTTAAGGTGCGTGCATGTGGCACATGTAGCTTTTAAGATTACCTTTAGAAATAAGCTTTAAATCTTACCCTTGTATTTTGTAGTGTGTTAAGGGTTCACGGTGATGCTAAGCATTGTTCCCAGTGGGAGAATCATCAGCAAAGTCTAGGTTGCCCTTGCCAAAATTCAGCGTTCCCCAGCACTCGTGATGACTTGTCCGAGGGTGGGGTTTGCCTCTAGATTCTCCCTCACTCTGGCTCTTGAGCTTGGTCCATCAGAGGGCTGCATTCATGTTCTTTGTAAATGAAGATCATTCTCTGCTCCAGAAGTTAAAACATTCCTGAGACTGCAAACGGCTTACAAGGTTTGCTTCAAGAGATGCCCAATTACTCCCTGTATTTATAGCATTCATTGTACATGCTGGTCTCCAGGGAAACAGGTAAGCACAGGGCAAGTGCTGGGAGAGGGGGACGGTGCCATACACGCAGACGTAGGGAGGGACTCAGCCCCGAGGTCTGTTCGGTCCGTGACTCTGGTGGCTGGTTAATATTTTGTAGGCTGGGCGGGTTGTTGTTCTGGAATGCAGAAGTGTCGCATGCGTTCGTGTAACCGTCAGTGGAGGGCTTCTCATCTGCGATAGTAAATTAATAAACAGCCAGACTGTTCTTGCATAAAACTTTTATGCTAGAGCTTTTCTATAAGAAATGACCTTATATAATTAGGTACATTACAATAGTATGAATTTATTATATATATATATAATGGGGCATTTGGATATTGCATGATTTAAGATCTTGTTACGTTCTATTTCAGAAGTGTTCTGACAACTACTGTCTTGGTAAAAGATGCTTTTTCCTCTAAATTTAACCTGATTGATCATTTTGTAAAAGTGTTATTATTTTGCAAACAGAATACAGAATGGATAAAATAACTTCTCATACAAAACAACCGTGTTGTTGATGGTAGCAATTTATTGCTAGCTTTTACCATGTGTCATATGGAGCAGCTCAGAATTAAACATGGCGCTTTAAAAATACTTTATACAGTCTTCCTCAGAACATAGGTAATTTTGAGTAACTTTACTGACAATTGCTTTTTTAATGGGCCTTGATGGAAGTGAATGACAGTCTTCGCATTCCCTGGAGGAGCATCTGTCTTTGCAGACAGCCGTTGTTGTGATTCTGTTAATGGTCTAAGTACGACCTCACCGTGTCGGACTAGTCAGGCTGCGGTGTGTGGCACGGGGATGTGGCAGCTGTCCTTCGGGAGAGCCTGTGACACTGGAGTCAAACTTCTGTCTTACACTGTTTGTGTCGGACACGGTAGCCCGATTTCATTGCAATCCTTAGGATGGCTGCTCCCAGCCTGGCATCCTCTTACCTCGGGGCACTGCAGAGGTGAGCCCCAGTGTGTTACTTACCCACCCAGCTCTTAAATCCTCATTAACCAGCTTGACAACATGAAAGCAAGACAGAGGACTCTTGTATGTGGTCTAAGTTTTGGGCACCGTTGAGCCAGTTAGTAAAGGAGAGAGCCAACATTTCAACAAGTGTCACAGCCACTTTCTTTTTTCGGAAGGAGGTGCTGGAGCAGTTCCTGCTGCACACGGCAGCTTGCTGAATGAAAGTAATGAATGTTAATCCTGCCTCATTGTTCCAGGGTCAAATGCAAATGCAAAAAAAAACAAAAACAAAAACAAACAAACAAAAAAAAAAAACAGACAGGGTGACAGTGTGGTAAATCATGTTTGTTTGCCCTGAGTATTAGGTTGGGGGTTTGCCTTTTTTGGTTTTGGTTTTTTTTTTAATTAACTATCACTTTAATGTGTACTTTTCATTCTCTTTTGGAGTGTGTATAACAGCAGGCATTCCAGCTGAGTTCAGTCTTCCTTGTGAGGTGAGGACTTTTGTCCTCTATTTGTTGTTACGCAATATTGTGCTGCTTTCAGTGATGAAGTAAAGGGGGGAAAAATTGTCTGCCAATATGACTGTGATGTTTGGATGATTTATCTCATTCCTCTTCTGAGTAACCTAACTTTGACATTATTCGTGAACTCCAAGCCTTGCTTGCGTTGTTCTTGCTAGTAGAAAACATAGCAAGGATGTAGTGGGTAATTGAACCCAGATGCACCGAAGGCTGCTCAGCCAGACTGTTATTTTAGCCTACACTAGTAGGTTTTTTAATACGAGTTTGACCTTACTTTGAAACATTCTCAAAATACCATACTTTAATATCAATTTATACACTCTTGCTTTAAGATGGGGTAGAGTCATTTGAAAAAGTAATGAAACACTTTCTACCAGTTAATATAGGAGATACATTAACTCCAAAACTCTTTCTGTATCTAAGGAACAAGTTTTACATGCTGCCTTTCTAATTGGAGCGTTATCGTGTGCCTGTAGTTGGGATCATTACTGTCAGGGAAAAGATAGCTGTCTGCTTTAACTGTGCCAGCTGCATGTGCTGCCTCTGCAGTGAGGCGGCACGTTTGGCAGGAAGGTTTTAGGCATACAGTGACATGAAGATTTACCAACTGTCCGTTTCAGTAAGGTATTAAACACAGTTTAATGGCCAAGGTACATACTCATCTTCATTATTTTTAATGGGAGGTAAATGTTCAATGCATGTGTTCTGTGAGGTTAAGCTGTGTTAGTTAAACAGCTTAGAAATGCATTCCTCATTTTAAAAAAGAAAAGAAAAAAAAACCTACCCATGTCTCACTGCCAGAATGGTAGTTTGATTTTGACATACGTGTAATGTGCTTTCCATATCCACAATGTATTTTTCTAAAGGAGGAGCTGCTAACAGCAGTGCCGAGCAGAGCTGTGTTTCGCTCCTCAAGACATGCTTTGTCAGTAACAACAGAGCACGAAAAAATCTTATGTATAATTCAATTGCCTGAGAAGATGGCATACTCTTTTTCTGCTTAAACAGAGCTGGTTTTCATTTATTATTGCTCTGGTCAGGTGGGGAAGGTTGCTACCTCTCTAATGTGTCTGCCTAATTATTCTTTGTTATGTGATGGCAGGGAGTTAAAAGTTTTGTGGCTGTACATCAACAGCTTGATGGTAAAGTAATAAAGGTGCAAGGGTTTGTGGTAGATCTTGAAGTTAAGTACTCAAATTGATTATTTTTTTCAATTTCACTTTAATTTAGGGCTAATTCTTACAACTCTTTGTGAAACAGAGGATGTTTAAGGGATAGCAAAAGAGAGTGGGTTGAAGTTATTTTAAATTCTTCTTAAAGCATTGCTGTACACACTCGCCGTTGATTCAGCTGAAGTGGTGCTGCCCTTGGTTTCGAACTGTAGTCCATCGCTTCGTCTAAAAACTGAAGCTTTAATTGAACTGATGGTGGCAAACTGTTTTAAACCTGTTTAGCTTTGGGCAGTGCAGCTTAAAATATAGAAAGCGAGAAATTAAAAATGCTTTAGTGTTTTTCTTTCTGTTCTCTTATCAGAAATGTTCGTTCAGACTATAACAACTGTTAGAACAAGATAACAACTTCAGGCCAGCTGTCAAATGTTTACCATTATCAAACCTCTCCCTAGGGTAAGATGCGACTTTGGCTCGCCTCACCGGCAGTAATTTAATTTTTCCTTCGTTCTGACTCGGAAATGGCAGCATTTTTCAAAGCTTCCTCCCACTGATGGCTGAAATTTTCCTTGTGAAATGATTTCCACCAGTCTTGAATCTTTCTTGCTTCTGCCGTCTTCACCTTTACTGATGGTTCTGCAACTCATCACCAGCTATGCAAACTGACAGTTCACATCCTGGGGCAGCAGCCGGGGCTGGCCTGCAGAAAGGAGCAGCCTGACCAAATTTACGCTCACAAGATCTCTTAATTCACAAAAGCATTTGCTCTAGTTCCTGTTCTCTGCTGCAGGGGCTTTTGGGGGGGGGCGAGCAGGAGAGCGTTCAGAGGGGAGAGAGGCACTCTTCACACTCTGCTGAGTACACAGGCTTTCGAGATGAAAAACAGACGGAAAGAGACATTTCCAGCCATCTTGCTGATCTGTGCAGGGGTTCACTGAACTGTGCAACATAGCACCAGACCCACGTATCATTTAATGTGCTAATTTCTTCTTTCTTCTCTCTTTTTTTTTTTTTTTGAGTGAGTGAGGGAGTTTTTCATTTTGTTGACAAGCATATTAAAATTAAAAGTGGAAACAGTTAAGAGAGAGCCTGAAATGTAAACTCAGTACCCACCAGTTACTTCCTCCTTTGACATTTAGAGCTCTGGAGAGATCTGCTTAGTTTTGAAAAGCCTCTGACAAATGAGAATAGTCAGAATAAGTTTTCTATTTGGTCTGAACTGCACATAACATCATGATTCCCACCACCCCCCCAAGCTGAAACATATGCCATATGCTTGCCCAAATGCTTCCCTTTCTTGCACTGCAAGACAGATACAAAACTTTTGTTACATTCTTTTCCTAGACAAATATTTTGTTCCTTCTCCCTTACAGCCACTCCCTCCCACCCAAGGCAGCTTGCAGCCAGAGGAAAGTGATGCTTTCCCCGCAGCCCTTAGCGCAGCCGGGGTGTGCTTGCTCGGTAGCAAAAGGTCATTCAAACACGTTTTTGGTATTCTTTGGCGCTCTGATGGTAGCTTCGCCTAAGAATAACCCATTTTACAGTTCTGTGATTACTTTGGAGAAGAAATGTGCAATAATACCAGAATGGGAATGGGGGGAGAACGACATTCCAAGTAATTTGATCACACTCCTATAGTATTTGCTTTGGTACTTTCCTATCATTAGCTATCCAGTTGCTTAAGGAACAGCTGCACAGTCTGGTAAATTAATATATGTTATAGTCAGAAGTTTAGACAGAAGGAAAAGTTAACTTAGTTTGTCCTAACATTGATCCTGATCTCGCTAACTGGTATTCTAATTGAAGGTGGAGGAATTTTTAGCTCTTCTGATGTGTAAAGTAGTCCTGTCTCTCGGTAATGGTGGAGTTTTACAAAATGCAGATCTATTTCTAATGGCATCTCGTGCCCTTAGCATTAACTCTACTTTGCATTTTCTGTTTTCTGAGCTTTTAGGCATTGTGAGAAATATGTGAGAGATTTGCAAACAGGGGCAAGGAGGGGTCAGATGTATCAATTGCGTGGATTCCAGCAAGCAGAGTACCCTGCCTTACAAATGGGAATTAACAGGAGAGCTGCTTTCCACATACACTTTGCGGAGCACAAAATAGCAGTAACTGGTAGAGATATTTGTGATCGTAAGAAACTGACAAAATGGAAAAATAAACATGAATCTTATCACTCTGCATTTTTGTTCAGGATAAAAGTGTTTGAAGAAAAATCATAAAGGAATCCGTGGTAGCTCAAGGAGGTTAAACTCAACAGTTGTTTCCTTTGAAGTGTATGACCACGAGGTTAATTGCCAAAACTGCTTGTGGAAAAGGTGGTAACAATTTAACAAGACTGTACAACTGCAGCAACTCAGATGAATATCAGGTGTTTGCAGATGGGGGGGGGGGGGGGGGGGAGGGGAAGGAGGGTTGGTGTGTTGGGTGGTGTTTTTTTTTTTCTTTTTTCCTAACAGGAAAAGGGGAGAAAAACCAGAATGAGAACCAGGGGACAGAGTGGGAGAAGAAAAGCCCGACTAAACAGCCAATAATTCCTTGTTTGCTTTGCCAATGAGGCTGTAATTGGCCAGGAGGTTAATCACGGCCTGTGGATGGGCGGGCGGCAGCGCTCTGCACTCACTCCATGCTGTTCGGCAGGAGACAGCAATTATTCGAGCTTTCACGTCTCTTCTTCAGGCTGACAACGACTCTGATTTATTAATCCCAGTAAGACTGCTGCGAGGAGTTTACAGTTCAAGGCACTGGTTTTGTGTTTCTGCTGCTTGCAGTCAGGTTTATCCCAGAATCTGTTTTTCCAGCTCTGGATCAGTAGGTTCATTTGTCCTTTTCCGAAACTGCCATACTTCTAAATCTTTCTTAATTTAGTGGGAACAAAGTCTTTAAACACGGAGTTCCCTGAAGCCCTCCAGAAACCCAATTAGGTCAACACAATATCATAATTGGAAAGCTGAAATCCCTTACCATTAGTTACACTGGGTAAGCAGAGATGCAGAAGTGTGATGTAAACAGAAGGAGAAGAAATTATTTTAATGTGGGTTTTCACTTCTAGAGGGAGACCCTTTATAATTTTAACAATATTGTCAGGGCACTTTAATTTTGACATCCCTTCCTAGAATTCAGCGGTGTGTTTTTCCATTGTTATATTTTATATCTGTGGCAATTTGAGGAACTTGGAAAATGTGTACAAAGTACAGCTTTTTCAAGCTTTTTTCATGTAGACAAAGAGTTGGCAATGCCTGAAAACAATGAGAAGGAATCTTTAAATCGTTAACCAAACTCTTTTGAGCCTCAAAGAAAGTTTATGACAGAAAGCTTGCTCACCAGTCACTAATCCCTAGTTACATAGATTTCTCTCTGTCAGATATCCTTAATGAACTCCAAGTTTTATTAACAGCAACTCAAATAATATTTTTATAGGTCAATGTGCAATGAGCAACCAGCAAAACCTTGAAACCTTCCTACTACCACATAATTTATTTGCTCCACCGTAAAGCCAAAGCAGCAGGCTGAATCCTAAATTTAATGCATACTGTAATTTTTCATGTTTTGTTTTGTTGTTTTTGTATTGTGTCTTAAAAGCAAAACTTCTTCTGGGAAGAATTCTCCCTTTGCAGCAAAGCAAACTCTGTGCTCCAGCTGGAGCATCACGGGATGTTGTTGGCCACCATTCACAGCAGTCAGGAAATGTTGTGTGCTAACGTATATGATGTAATTCAAAAGATCACATCTCTTTGGTCTGGTAAAGAACCATGAATTTGGGTCGTGAAGGAATCGCCCAAATAATGACACCCTGAAGTGCATTGTTTAATCTATCGCTTGCTCTTTATATTAAATCACAGAGTCTGGGCATCTATGGGAAGTGATTAGAACCAAAGGGCAAGGTGTTCAGAGACCCCCAGTTTCATCCTTTCCTACGAGAAGTGACTGAGAGAAAGAACTAAATCGGCTGCCAAACACCTATAAATCTGCCGTAGCATCTTGCCTGTCATAAGCCATTTACATTTTTATGATTAGATTATGGCTCTCTCACTGTTCCTATGCCAGTGATGGTTTACAGGTGGCAGGAGCCCTACTTCCAACCCTCCAGAAGGTACCTGCCAGTCTTGTTTTTTTATTAAATAGATACGGGATTTATATAACACCATTGCTATAAAGCATAATTCACACTTATGAGAAGGGCAAAAGAACTTGGTTTACAAGTGTGATCTCTCTCCAATATTGATTTAGACTCTGCTCATGAGGACAATGGCACGTTGAAAATAAGTGTTGCTTAATATAGACCATCCTTTCTCATTTTTCAAATTAATGTGGTCTCTAATGGTATCCAGTGGGTCAGGGTGACTCGGCAGACAGAAAAGCTTCACTCTCATTGGGGTGCTAAGCAAGTCTCAGCTACAGCAAAGAGGATAAGCCAACTCTTTCAGTTTTAAACTTTAGGAATGTTTCTTCTTCATTATAAGAACACATACTCGCTAAAACACATGGGGGAAGATATTCTTCCACATTGTTCCCCCCCCCTTTTTTTTTTAATAAGGGCGGGGGGGGGGGGGGGGAGAGGCTTTGCAATCTGCATATGCAAATCCTGCTGTGTTCCTCCTAGACAGGAGGAAACTCTAACTCTCAATAGATATTTATTTTCTAAATTGGCGACAGACATGCGAGCGAGAATGTTCAAATGACTTCAGCTCTCTTTCTGCCTTCATTATGTCAGGCTAGCAGATCACATATGGCATTATGGAAATCAGTAAATGAAAACCATATTGATCAGCATTGAGAACAAATGTAAAAAAGCTGGACTAAAGGAGGAGAGGTGGAGAAGTATGCTCCACTGTTCAACCTGATAGGCCCTCGTTAAGGCCTTTAATCATTTATTAATGTAAACTCCCTCCTTCCCTTTCCACTCAAATTACCTCAGCCATAGAGCATCCTGCTCCATTTATCTTTTAATGTTTCCTTTATTTAATTTATTTTTAAGCTATACATTATACTTTTATTACAAAATCAAGGGTTTTTTTCTTTTCTTTTTTAGAGGACAGTATTGAGCAACCAGATTTGATCTAAAGGTCCCAGCAAGCTTGCTGGAGCATTAAGGGGAAGAGCAGCGAGCAAGCCTTGCTTTTCGTTGGATGGCAGATTTGGCGTGCTGGAGGACTTGCTGTGAAAAGGAGTGTGTATTACAGAACCTCCCCCACTTCACGCTGTTTGTAATTAAGGTTGTGTCAGCATTTCCATCATAAACCCTTGTTTACAGGGTTTATAATTCAGCTGTGAAAATTTGCTCCAGGCCAGATTTGACATACAAGGGTTCAATCTCACAGTAAAGGAGACTTTTACCCTCCTTCCCTCCCCCAAATTTAAAAGCGACTTGGTTCCAAAAATATAAAAAGAAGAAAAGACACAGTCGTGGTTTTTTTGAACAATTGAAGAAAATTATTATTAACAAAAAAAAGCTCATTGGGCTAATGTCCTACTTAACTCTTAAAAACTGAGACCTGTAAATGACTGTACTGTGTGCCAGTTTTAGCAGAAGCAAGCTTTTTTGGTCAGGCAATTGGATCTCTAATTTGCAATTATTTATCAAATTCTTGAGTGATGGACATAACAATCCTGATGGCTGTTTGCTTGAATACTCCGTCATTCTCTCACAGTTTAGATAGAAATTTCCATGACAATAATTACTGGGTTCTGCTTTGAAATTCACATCGTTTTATGCTTCTGACAAAACTCTCACTGGCCCATGGGGTATTTCCCAGTACCCTCTCTGCTGTGTAACATAGGCTGTTCTTAGAGATAATAATATACTTGGAATCTGCATCTTTCCCACAGCAGAAATATTTTCACTGGCATTTTTTAATGCATTTGGTTAAAAAAAAAAAAAAAAGTCCTGATGCATGTGTGTTTGGAGCAGTTGGGTGTCTGTCGCACGTTCATTTAAAAATAACTGATAAAAAGCATGAAGAACAGCAAGAACAGTCTCCCCTTGCCCAAGACAGCTTGAGAAGCCAGGAGTAAGTCTGAAGTTGCACTAGTTATGCGTCTTGCTCTGTTTATGGCTCCAGCAGCACTGTGTGCCTTGTGGGCTGCAGGATCTAGGTGCACTGGGCACACCAGTCCAGGAAGAGCTGTCAGCCTAGCCTGTGAATTTCTAGGCTGCCGTCAGTTTTAGCTAAATCCTTATCATTTTAATGTTTTTGTAGTCTGTGTGATAATGGACTTCAAACCTCAGTCATGTAGATGGCTCCTGATTGATAGGCAGTGATGCTGGCGTCGCACACTGCAGTATGTACATCTAATTTAAGTGGTATTCCAGATTTTGGAGGGGACGATTCCCAAGGGGCAGCGAAGATCCATACAGTGATGTATCTGTAAAATATGTGTGTAAAACGTATCCCGTCCTTCCTCTTTCTTGCACACTCACCCACTTCCAACTTCTTTTCCTCTTTGACTCGCATTACAATTCTACTTTCCTTTCTCTGCTCTCAACATCAAACAGTATATAAATTACAGCAAGAGTGCTGTCTGTGGCAGACATACAGTCCTTGTTTGTGGCAGAAGAGCAGAGCATTAAACAGTGAGTGGACTATGCAGAGAGCTCTCTCTCTCTCCCTGTTCCCAGTGGGAGTGTTGTTTATAGAGCATTATAATTTATAACTGAAGAGAGTGGATTTAATTTCAGCGGAGGGGGCTCGCCAGCAGGGCGCCAGCCTGCAATCATATGAATCAGCAAGCTGCAAACTCTATTGAATGGAAAGTATTATCGCTGGCCACAAACGGACACTGTTTCTCCTTAAACAACTCCCTCGGTGCAGGAAGACGTTGTCTTCATTCATCTATTTTACATATCTACTCCTGTTTTAATTTTGCTGTTTCCTAAAAGTCTTTTCTTTTTAGAAAGCATCTTTTCTTTTACTGCCTTACTTCCTGGTCTAACATTGGAAACTGATTATTGTGTGTATGTTGCTGATTTTGTAGTTCTTAAACTTGCCTTTTCTTTTTAGTGTGTGTTTTTGGTTTTAGTTTTTAAAATGCCATTTTCGTCTGGTGCTGTGTATGAGCAACTCTTATGGAAACCGAAGTTAAACATGCAAACAAGAGTATGATAATCCATTAGCATTAATATTGTAAAATGGTAGTCAGATTCAATCTCAGGAAGTGTTATTTAATCATAGATGTTTTGTGCGTTTGTCTTGCACAAATGGAAAATCTTTTTTCCCCCTCTTTAGTCTTTAAAAAGTTTAGCATTTTGTCCTTTGAAATAGGACCATCAAACTCATGACAAAGTCTGATGACTTTCCGAAATAGTTTCGAGCAGTCTTTACTCTGGTTATATTTCGTATCAGTCATTTTTGTGGTGTTCAGGAGAGGGCTGACTTTTGTGCAGCGCTTGGGCTGATGTTTCCTGGGGGGGTTTTATGCCGTTCTTGTAATTTAGTAGACATTTGCAAGCAAAGCAGTAACACAATGCATGAACAACCTATGGCAAGTATCTGTTTTATGTTATTTGCTCCCCCCCCCCCCTTCTTTTTATAAAAAAATATTTAAGCTTTAAAAACAAAAAGCAACAAACCACGTTGGGATATGCGGTAGATTGGAAGGTGTTACGGACTTGTTAGCTGGGCCCTTGGGGGCTGATTGCAGCAGCATAAGACCTGAGAGCTGCTGCTTCTCTCCCCTCGAGAGCAAAGTTTCAAAGTTTGGGCCGATTTAAGAAACGGGATGTTTTCTGGTAAGCCACACAGACATCGCTGTGAGTGCCATGTCAGGCCGGGCCTGGCCAGGCTCTGTCTGCCCTCAGCAGGGAAGCTCAAAGGGCATCTCCCAGCAGAGCCACGGAAACTTCTCTCCCACTCCTCAAAGGCAGATTTCGCTTTGTAGGAGGGAATGCTGCTTTAGGGGAGTGGATGTTAATTATACCGCTCGTGTCCCACACAGCTGGATAGGAGGATGGCCTTTCTTTTCCCTGCCCTACATACTGATCTTCAGACCTGACTTAAGGAGCTTTGTGTGTCTAGTGATGATTGAATGGTGGGGCTAACCCTTCCCCCCGCCCCATGCCGCACCACAGCAAAATATGCCGTGGCGCTCATTTGTGCAGATTCAGGAGCGTGATGGGGCAGGCTGAACGATAATTGGCCTAATTCTGCGCTCCTTTCACGGGAAAAGCCAGAGCCTTGGGATGGCAAATCTGTTTCCGTGCAGGCATGCAAGGCAGCTCCTGGAGGTGTTGCACAGACCTCCATAAAAATACCATTCCTGTGTTGTATTTGCAGTTTTAAGCATCAACAAATAGCAGCTTATCTAATGTATTTTAAATAATTGTGGCTTTTTTGGTTACATGTGCTCTGTAGTTTTGTCTGAACAAGTTGTGCGGCTCCGCAATCTGTCTGACATCAGTACCTAATCGACGTGCCTTTTGTTCAGCATATATAGAAGTAGCATCAGTCTCTGTTTGCTTTGCATTGCATTTATGAGCATAATAAAGTTATTGCCCTCGTTTTCACAGAGAGATTGTCCTGCATTAGCAAAAAAAGCCACATAAATTATTTGCAAATGAGTGGCTTGTTTTTGCTTATTGATTTCCCAGAAGTGGCAAAATGCTTTAGCTTATGTTCACGACTATTTATAAAATGTAAAATGTATTTTTCTCTCTGCCTCTTGGCACAGACAGTGAAGTTTGTTAAAGGCTTGAAGGCTGCGTCCTACTGTTCCTCCCTTAACTGTTCCACAGGCTTTTAAACAGTCTCCTTGACTGTATTTTTTACGCTCAGCTTCATACTAAATTCAAAAGGTACACAGAATAATCGTAGCTCTCTAATTCCGTATCACCATACACTGCTCTTTTGGTCCCCTTGGAGGGGGGGGAATGTAGTAAAATCCAAACCTGTAGGTAGATGGGAGAGATAGAGCTCTGTACCTTCCAGTTTCACCTCATTGCTTCTTCTGTATGTGTAAGAACACTCTGCACTACAGAACGATCATATTTTATACTGTTTAAATCTGAGTCAGAGCTAGTAAATATTTTGGGCCTACAGAGTAAACTAGTTAGTGTTTAACTTTGGACTTGCAAAAGCCAAGATGATTCACAGTGTTAACGTTTTAATTTCTCATTCGTTCTGAATGTAATGGGAATGAGTTAGATTTGACGCTTTGAACCATTAAGGATTTAAGTTATATCTCATCTTTCTGTGTAGTTTTTTCAGTGCTTCGTTTGAGGAAACTTAAGATGCTGAAATACTGTGGTTAGCTTATCGTAAAAATATTTTTCATTTTGTTTGGGAAAGGGGATAGCCTGTATCTGGAGCTTGCTTTTTCTCTAGACTGAGTTGCTGCAGACATACGTGAGCAAAAGCTGCTGCATATTTAAAATTAACAAGAGGAATGTCACCTGAAGTATAGTTAGATGAAATTGTAGCATTTTGCGAGCAGCAAAACAATCTCTTAAGGAATGCTAAGTTAGGGAGGTCTGGCTGTTTTTATATAGTTCAAAATTACTTGATCAAAGAATTCTGAGAAATAAAATGGAGACCTAATCTTTATTGAAAATATACTTTTATTTTACTAGGTGACTTACTACTGTATAACACTACTTATTTTTGGTTACATGTGCTTCTGCTGTAGGTCTCGCTATAATAAAGACATTTTGGGGTTTGCTTTGATGAAACTTCACAAGAGCCGTCTGTAGGGTAGAAATACAATTTCCCCTCTGCTTTAATTGTGCTCTGTCCTGTGTTTGGCTGGGTTAACCAAATCAAGGGAACTGCATTTGGGTGATCTGAGTGGATCTTATCAGCAGTGGACTCTGGGTCATATTTTTAACTCCATGCCCATTTGAGAATTAAAATTTGCTGTGCAGTTTTATTCTCCCTATCGGCACATAAAGTGAGCCAAGCGCAGTTTGGGGGAAGGCAGTCGCACGAATATCCCCCCATTTATGTGCCTCAAAAAAGGTCACGTCCTTATCAGTGATTGTAATTGATAACAATGTGGTGGTTTCAGTCAAATCTGTGACCTTGGTACCGCAGTGGGGCCCCTGCGCTGGTCACTGCTTTCCTCACTTGCTTCTGCTTTGATGTGATCCGGCAGCTGATAGAGATGCACGCAGGTCAGGGAGAGGCAGCTGGCTGGCAGCACCAGATTAAAATATTTCTGACCCACAAAAGTAACCAAATGCCCATATTTCTTCATTTAGCATAATTAATACCTTGTATTTCCATTGACTTTGATAAACTGAGGGTTTTTTCCCCTCTCTCTGTATTATTTTATTCCCTGTAGCTTTCAGTAATGATTGCAGGAGATCTGTAGTTAAAATGTTTTACAGACTCTGAAGAATAACATGTTTTGAAAAAGCTAAGATCAAAAGTCTCAATTAGGTCACAGCCTAGCAGGAAGCTTATAACCACATTAAAATGGGAAAGTTATTTCATTTTGAGTAGACTACATTTTGGGTAGCCAGTGTAGCAAGCTAAAGGCAAAAAGAAACATATTGGATCTCTCACCAAGGAAATCCTCGTGCTCTTACGAATGTGCAGGAGGGAAGATGATACGTACGATAAGTAAAAGTGCTCAGTGTGCTTTAATGTGTGACCTTCTTGGGAAGAACTTCCCGATATAGCTTCTACAGGAACCGATGAAACTTTTTTTTTCTTTTTTCTTTTTGTCGTAAATGTTCACTGTGAATTGTTGTCGCCATTTAAGACCACTATACAAAAAGTAGTTGAGTGAGTGCCTGCGTCTCCGTGTATGAGCTCAGAGAATCAGTATAAAAGATCTCTGGCTAATAGTGAACCTGAGAGTATCCACTCAGGACTTGAATGTCAGCTGATGTCTTTATTTAAAAAATAATAACAGAAAACAACGGCAAAGCAAGCCATCTGGAGGGCTGACGTTTGCTGTGGGCAATGATGTTTGTAGCTGCTGCTCTTTCTTTTCTGGATTTGTCGCAAGGTAGAGCGCGCAGCCCGTTTCCTTGGCCGCCGCAGCCGTGTGCTGCTGCATGCTGCTTGTAAACAAAGTCACCGGGCAGAGATTAACAGCACTGATTTGTCATGATGAATGGAACTCAGTTAGGTTACTCCTGTAAGGCAAGGAATATATTTTATACCATAACCAAATTTGATTCCTTTTTACCAATAAATTTTGAATTGCATTTAACAGTCAGATAAATGCAGAGCTTATTTCACTGCAGTTACGATTCTAGATATCTGTATTACATGTATTTCTATTGAACTTTACATTAAGCACAGTAGATCTTCTCTGTCAACAAATAAATTAAACTTGGACCAAGTAGCATTTTCTTGTACGTATCGTGTATCTGGTTTTGCAACATATTTTTATTTTCCAGTGATAACAGTCATCCAAATACAATACCTGTGAGGCTTACGTGTCCTGAAGTACTCCTTAAACGAAGAGGTCCTGAACTGTTACCCTTGGCAGAGCCCTTGCATTACTATAGGGAAACAGTCTTTGCTATAACTAACTGTTGTGGGGCAGGGGGGACCAAAACACACAGCCAGTTTTACTGTTATGCACAGAATGATACAGAGATGTGCAGTTGGATGGACAAGGGACCAGCAACATTAGCAGATTTAATCCCCAAAGTACTGGGGTTCAACACTCCCTTTTTTTAAAAAAAATCATCAGAAGTATTTTATACATGTAAACTAAACTCATCATACAACTTGAGTATTAGCATTTAGAAAGAAAATGGAAATAGAAAATTAATATAGTGTTTGACCAGTTTGTTATCTTTACTCTGAATAAATCATCTTTTTCTTGAACTAGCTGATACTTGCTCACCAGCCTGGATTTCCTTAGTTCTGGAGTTCTCGGCCTTTTTCACATCTCGGGTCCCTCCACCCTGCTGAGGTCTCTTGCCCTTGTAAGCCTGTGGGTACACTGGTACCTGTTCTCTGCTGGGGTGGAGACCCCCTGCTCTTATTTATTATTATAAATAAATACCTGTGGTGTCACTGTAGTGCAGTGGGTCACCGGAGGAAGCTGTGATGATGCATTTTGTGTCTGTGGTGCTCCGGTAGATGAGATGCCGCGCTACAGTCAGGATAAACTTATCATTAAGCAAGGATATTGGTTCCCTGTGCTAGCTTTAGTGTATGCACAGCTTCTCTTGCTATCAAAATTCAGCAATTTTACTCTTTTTGTGTACATTGCATTTGAAACAACAATTTTATCAAAAAAAAATTTATAAAAATACTAGCAGTCAGGAAGGGTGGTGGTGTTCAGTTCTAGGCACTGTGCAGGCTGGCATTAGAGCTATAAAGCAAATGTACAGCAAGGATGAGTTGGGTTCAGCAGTACCAAAGCCGCTCTTGCTAGGCCGCACCTGCAGAATTGGCATCTCCTCCACCTTCATGAAAGCTAAAATAACCCAAATTCTTTACAGAATGCAAACGTGGCTTCACGTTTCTTGTATGGCTTATTGGCTGAGTCTGAATTTACAGTCAAATGCTCAATAAAGGGAGGGGATTGTGGAAGACTTCAGTCTGGTAGAAACAAGCCTGTGCTGATGTGTTTGTGCTTGGACTGTAAGTACAGGCAAGTTGCTCTTCAAAATCAGAGGAAGCCCCATTGGAATCTAAATTCTGTCTGAAACTGGTGTTGCTTTGATGCTCCAAATGTCTCTCACTTCTGTCCTGGTGGCTGCAAATGCAACTTTATTGAGTGTGTTCTGAGAAGTGTTGGGTGTTTGGGGTTTGTCAGCATTTGCCATTACTGATTGCTAATTGTGAAAGTGGCCAAAAAACAGAAATGGGGAGAAATACAGATGCAAGGGGATCCCTTATCTTTACCCGTGTTTGCAGCAATGCTCTGATAAAAATATAGCACTCACGCTGCTGCTGTTGTATTTAGCAATCCCACTAGGCTGCTGTGAGGCTGGGCGCTGTGTTACCATTTTTCCCCCTCCTGTGTGACTGTTTTTGCACATGCTGGGTACAGTCATTCTCAACATGTGCATCGAATCCAGGAAGTATCAGAGCTACCGTGCGTGTGCAGATGAGCTACTGCACATTGCGCGGACTCTGTCAGCACGCTGCTCCTGGCCGGCGCAGGAGGAGGAGGCAGCAGACAGCAATTTTTGCGCAACCTGCTTGCTTTTTTTTTTAATACCAAAGCAAAATATTGGGGGTCGCTGTCACCCCCTTGCCGTGGCTGGGCTGCCTGCATGCTGCTGGCCCAGGAGACGCGGCTGCTGCCACTGACACAACCCCTTCAGCCCCCTGCTTGTTCCCTGGGGGCCCTGGGGAGCCGGGCCTGCTGTCAGACACGCTGCCCTGAGGGGCTGCGAGGAGCCCTGCAGCTGTACGGTTAGCACTTTCTTTTTCTGCAGCAACTTCGATATAGCTGTGGTGATGCAAGAGGGAGCGAGGAAAAAAATTAGGCTCAGATCTTGTGGACGTTTTAATAAGCGTCTGACTTTAAGTGCAAATAGTTTTAAGTCTGCGAAGCTACTCTTGTGCTTAATAATAAACATCTGTGTAGTTTTTCATACCCAAAGATTTCAGACAAGCTAATGTCTGAAGAGCTCAGGGCTCAGCATAGGTGATTTAAAGCTCAGGTCAGTATTTATGCACAGATCACTTGGATGTTTTCTATTTTTGCTTCCCCAAGGAAACCGCGTGTTTCAGGGATGGCATTAACAGTTCTAATTCTGAGTGGGGATATGTGTCTGTAACTTGCTTATTGTAGAGAAATGTTTAAAAAATCCCTTCAGACATGGCAAAGCCAGTATTTAACTGTTTAGTGCTAATTCTTCTAAAAGAAGCCTACATTCCAGCCTGTCTTCATTCAGTAATTTAATTGGGATGTAGGTCTTTGAGCTAGTGGCTGATTAGAAAACATGACCTGCTTGAGAGATCAAGAAGGTAAATTGATAAATGTTGTAGCAAAGGTTAGTAATGTGTGAGAGAGTAGAAGCTGCTCTGGGCTTTGAATCACTGATCAAGGTCAGCTGCAGTTCATTAAAATCTTTAGAGATTTAGATTCATTGTAAATATACCCACATACCGTAGTTTATCTTGTAAATCCTAGGTGTTGGTTGTTTAGTAATACTGCATATTATTACAGCAGTTGTATGGTAGTCAATTTACTCCGACTACAATGCCAAAGTCCTGTAAAATATTTGAATTTGAAAGCTAGGCTGGAAGGACGGAGCCAGGGATGAGACTTGTAGCAGAGCCAGCCCCCAGGCCGGCACAGCCCTTGTTCCTCCGTCTTCACGCCAGAGTGCTGCCCCCACACTTCTTGCTGCTTTGACAGTTAGAAATCTTTTAAGGTACGCCTGGTTTTGTTCCGATGCTGTCCGTTAACTCAAATAGTTTTTCCTTCCCTGGTGCTTACATCCCGGGAACGTTTGTGGGCAGTGGTCACACACTCGTCCTGGCTTACAGCTGAGCGGGGGTGAAGCCCTGCTGCTGCCTGCTTCCCTCCCCTGGCCGCTTGGTATCTCTGTCGAGTTTTCAGCTTGAACATGGGGATCAGTGTGCATCTTAGAGGTGACATCTCACCACTGTGCTGAACAACATAATATTTCTGTTTTCTGTGCCACTTGCTGGAGCAGGACTGTGCCAGCCAGCCCATCGCTGTCCCGTGCCTGAAAGACCTCGAGCTTTCACCCGAGCCTTCCTGACCAGCAGGCACCTCGTGCTTCTGCTGATACATCTTTTGTCTCTGGAGTGATAATCCTCAGGAGCTTCCCTCGCTTCTGAGCCGTCCATCCCTGTTATTGGTAGGTTTGTTCCTTCTCTTTCCTTGAAGGCTCCGAAAGCACGTTTGAAGGCCACATAAAGGGCTTGTCTGGAGTCGTGTTCAGCCAGCACTGTCCGTTGGGCCTCTTCAGTTCATCCTGACATTGCTAGAGCTCATTTGGGTGGTGTCACTCTCCCTGTCTCTGCCTATGTCACCGGTTCCAGGCCCTGATTTCATTCCAGCCACTCGCTGTCTGTTGAAGAGCGCCCATCTGCTGCTTTCATCTTTCTGGTGGTACACGCTTTAGCTGCCGCTTCTCATCCGTGGTGCAGTGTTGGCCGGGCACTGGTCCGATCAATGGACTTCTAGCTGTCTGTGGGTTTGCAGAAGCTGGGGCCGCCTCACCTGCATCTCTGTCCTGCTTGAACCATCAGCACTGGAAAAGCTGCTGGGGCTGAACCCACTTGTCACTGCGGCATTTGGGCAATTCGTTGCCTGTTTCCCGAGCCGCGGTTATTGCCCAGTTCTGGCGCTTGTCCTGAGGCAGTTGGCCCCGTCTTGCAGAGGCTGTGTCTGTCCTGTCCCATCGCATGGTGCCGTTCAAACCTCAGCTTCCCGCTTGTCCCACGGGCGAACTTGGTGAAACCAAATGTAACGCGGTTTTATGTGCGCTGGCTAACGTGCGCTTTAAGCGGTTATGTTGTTAAGTAAAATGCTTTTGCAGGTATTCTGGTAAAAGCAGAGAAATGTTCTTTCAAACTCAACCAAATACCTTTCCTTTGGGTTATTCCTGACTCAAATCTGTTGCCATGATGTTAAAGTGATGTTAAATCTACTAAAAAAAAGCGCCTAACAGAAATACTTTTAAAGTACTTTTCTTGAAGCATAACTGTGAATCACTTTGAGCT
This sequence comes from Falco naumanni, assembly GCF_017639655.2. Classification (NCBI taxonomy): domain Eukaryota; kingdom Metazoa; phylum Chordata; class Aves; order Falconiformes; family Falconidae; genus Falco; species Falco naumanni. The sequence goes on along the minus strand of NC_054054.1, from coordinate 110,098,718 downwards.
TAATGGTTTTAAAAAATCTAGAACAAAAGAGTTTTTTCCCTACAACAGCTGTGCAGTTTTATTAAAAATTTAAAGAAATCTTATGTGTCTAATCCTTTGAGCGGATGTGTAATTACTTGGCTTGGGCTCTTACACATGGATAACCTAGCTGTACTGTGAGACAAGATTCTTATGTTTAATTTAAAGAATCATGGGTGTGCTTTGGAGATTATCAACACCAAGCCTCGTAAAGGAACACAAAACCAGAACAACTATTATGCACTATCATTTGTTATACAGATGTTCCAAAGCATCTGACGAGCAGATAGTGTAGCTTGCAGTGGTATTGGTGAATGATGGCAGGGTACGTCAAATAAAAAATTGGGAAACTGTTTCTCAAAGATGTTTTCGCTTCCAAGTTTTAGGTTTTTCCCCTGTATTTTGGTATGTGCGTTTAGTACGTGTTCCCTTTAGGTGAACCTCTAGCTTTGATAATCGGTCATTCAAGCTGTGTTACCACTTTTTATCTGCAACAAGCACCTTTTCAAGTTCATTGTGGCCATTTGATGTGAAGCCCAATCCGGCAACATTCTAGAGCTGGAACAAGCTGTCATCTGAACTGTGCTATAAATGCACAGTTGCATTAAAGGGAGTGTTGTATCTGTCATAATGTAACTGCCACAGGTTGGATGCTTTAAAAATTGATGTATTTTGAAGTACAAGAGTACGATTATACAGGAACAGTTAAAAATATTTCATTTTGCTTTAGGTAATTTTATCAGGATAGGTATGGTAGATACTTTTGCTTTGTTACTTAAAATTTTGAAGAGCTAGCCCACATCTGAAATTAATTATAATCTCTTTCAATCAAGTTTGAGGTATCAGTCAAAATCACCCCTAATGTGAGCAGGTACAGCTCCATTGAAGTCAAGTCTGCTTACAATCAAGCTGATTTTAGCCAAGGGATATTTTTTCCTTATTTTTTTTCCCTTGCTCCCCACCCCCCTTCCCACCTTGGTAGTCTTCTTTGTATTAGTTGCATTTTGTTATATTACATTTGGTTGCAGTCACTTTGGTAGGACAAACACATATCATACAATTTTCTTCCCTTGAAATCATGTGTGCACATTATTTTCAAAATCTGTATTACAAAGTCTTTTATCCTTTTATTAGTTTAGTACTTAAGCCCTAGACATAAGAAAGAAGCCTATCAGTGAAAATCAATTGAAATGCAGTTAGATACAGATCTGATGTACTGTGCAAGGAGGCTTAGACACAGCACAACAAAATCAATTAAGGCCTTTCCAGCCCCGCACGGTTTTACCCATCCAATCACTTTTCACACATTCCCTCTATTAGTTTTGCAAGAGATTTTTTTTTTAATATGAATTATGATGAATGAGACCCTTGTTATGAATATATAGATGGGTCATTACCCTATGAAAACCAGACTGTACTGGTGCTCAGTGATTAAGGCTTTCTGCCGCTACTGTCAATAAAGTTCAAATTCATCTGCCTCAATCTATGATAGGGAAGCTGTAGCCATTGTTGCCTAATTCACTTAACAATGTTACAATTGTGATTTGGTTTTGTTCATCACAGTAATTTACATAAACCCTTTTGTATTTGTTAATAATTTGGATTAGTCATCAAGCTTAAGGAATGTAATAGATCAAATAAACAAAAGGGAAATAATAATATTTTAAAAAAAAAAAAAGGCACCAGGCCTACCCAGGCAGATGTTAAGAGCAGATTAAATACTAGTTGCATACGATGCCAAAAAAAGAGAAATATTTTGGGTTGAGAATTTAAATATGTGCATACAGAGTGCAGTTAGATCATGGGACAGAGGTGTGATGCCTTACTCTCAAAACTCTTTTGCCTTTATGGGAGTGGATGGCTTAGTTGAATTTGCATTTAAACTTTAAATATTAGCTGCAGCAGGGACAAGTGGCCAGACAGCTCTGGTATATGAATGTTTATGCAAATGAAGATGCAATAAAACAAGGCTCCTTGAAAAATCTGCCCTAGTAAATTAGCGGAAAATGCACCGCCATAAACAGCTGTTGCATTTTAATCAAGCATCTGTAGAGTTTATTTTGCTTTGTGTTACAAACAAAACAAAAAAACACCCAGATTGCAGCAACCTCATTTTATATTCAGAAATTAACCCATTCTGCACTGCTAAAAAAGAGTAATTCCTTTAGTGAACCAGGAGGGTGGCAGGATGTTTAACTCATTGACTTTCAGGTTACCTTGTTTAATTTAAAAAGCAATGTCTCTGAATGGAAGAATAATTAGCAAGTTTTACTTCTCTGTGATTCTTGGGATGTTTTTGTGCTCGTGCAGTCTGGTAGTTTGAAGCACGTTTTATAATGAAATTGATCAGAGTAGGTTTAAAGAGCGCTTCTTCTGTACTCCTAGCTTTGCACAAATTAGAATTAATCTTGCAAAATAGTTCAGCTGTCAGGTCTTGTTAGAAAATGTCTGTTATATTAATGTGATACGAAATCATACATCTTGGTTTTCAAAGAGTTAATAAACACCCCGAGCTGTGCTGATCTTGTAGCTTTAGCGAGCCTTAATCTGTAAGCTTGATTACCTCCTAACCCTCCGTCGCCTGCCTCCCTCCTAACACAGCGGGAGTTTTACGGCAGCATTAGTGGCATTTTGCCCAGCTTTGGCTTTAGGGAAATCATTCAGTGAGAAAGAAAAGCAGAAGGACTGGATCTGTCTACTGCTGCGAGGTCATTAACGCAGCAGCATGGCCGGGCAGCGCGGGAGGAGCTCGGCAGTGGCGGTGGCAGTGCCCTCCGCTGCTGCGCAGGTGACATCCTGCCACGCTCGTACCGGGCACAGGTACGCTGGCATCAGTGGCTTCCCCAAAAGGGCTCGCAGCGCTTGCTCCAGAAGGGCCATACTTTCTTTAAATCACATATGCGGTGTACGGGCATCGGTGTGTGTGCCTTGGTCCTTCTAAGAGTCGTATAGCTACAGATTTATGTGCTCCAGGCTCTCTGTGCACGTGGAGGTAGACAGGAATATTTAGTGGAGTTTGCTCTGGCTCCAGGAAAAACTCACAAATGGGAATAATTCTTACCCGTTGTACAAGCTGGATGTGCTTTATTTATAACACTAGCCAAAACGAGCCACCCTCTGCCTACCATACTCGCAAGGGGTCATTCTGGCTCCACAGGTAGCACGGAGAGTCATTTTAACTTCTGGCATGCAGTGCTGCCGTTCAGAAGGTTTGGTCAAGGGCTCCGCTGATGCTCAGCACGAGCGGTCCTGGTTTGGCCTGTTGAATTCATGAAGGTCCCAGCACAGTTCAAAGTGGCAACTGTTCTTGTGGCCGGCTCTCGGCACGGTTTCATGTTAACGGTTTGCAAAAGTGATTCACTTCTGTGCCCTGCATTATCGATGTCTGCCTCTGGAAAACAGCCTCAGCACTGTGTACTGTTAACGTTCTCCCCTTCAAAAGAAACACTGCCGTTGGGCAACGTGCCAAAACTTAGCCAGGAGTTTGTTGCTGGGTGGTTTGGCAGGAGAAGACCCTCTGTGTAGCGTGACGTTGTAGGTGTGGTATATCCAGCTTTGAGCAACCCCGGTTGCACCAAGAGTGACCAGCATGGGCGGTGAAGAGGCAGAGGTCTGGGCTGGACCCAAGTGCAGCTCCGATGACGGACGTTGGGATTGGGAGCCCCTCAGAAGGGACTAGAGTTGTACCTCGTTGCTAAAATGTGGGTTCTAAAACCTGACAGGGGGGTTGTATTTTCAGCAACTAATTTTGTAAACAACCATAGACACTATCGTAATTAAAATTTATTGCATTCACTTTTAACCTAGGTTTTTAAGAGCACGACTGAGACCACTGCTCTAAAATTGAAAAACAAACAAAAAAACCAAAACAAAACCCCCAACCAAACAAAAACCAGCCCCCACAGTACTCTTGGTATTTGAGATCTGTTCTGGGGGAAAGCCATGTGTCTTTTATTCCTCTCTTGTATCTGAGAAGCAGAAGCAGCATGGTAACGTGCATCTTCCACTTGGCATTTTCTGCGTCTGTCTGGTGGCGGCTTAGAAATGGTTCCTGAGTTGCCAGCATGCACCAGTTCAGCTGAAGGTCTTCTGGCAACATACTGGCTTACGAAAGAAAAGCAAATTATGTAAACTCGAATTTGCATTTCTGAAATGAAGCTGTTGAGGTCGGTGATCTGTTGTCGGGAGGGTCGGGTAGCAGGACTTAGCTGTTGGGGACCTTTGGTGAGCTCAAAGGCAGCAGTGGAGGGAAAGCAGGCTTGGTCTCCTCATCCATCTGTACTTGGCTGTCTCCTTGCTGTAGACGTGTCTTGCCATACTTTTTTCTTCAGTGGAAATTCAGACCTAAACCCCTTGGGTACTTCCTGGTGCGGTTTGACTTGGGAGGGACTTCACAACTAGTTGGTCAAGGAAGCACCTCATCACCCTCACCTCTCTGGTGACAGAGCGTCTTGCCTGTGGGCTTTGGCTACCTTGTTTGCCATGTTTATTTAATAGAAGTTCAGCATTTGCTGCTGTTTTGAAACAGTAGGCATGTGCTTATCCTCATTTTCAGCATGCTGTCAGCAAGTATTTCTGTAAAAAAATATTCTTGTTGTAACATTCTCTCTTCTGTTGTTGACTGTGGCACCTCTCGTTAACCAGTGAGGTGTCCGAGAGGTGCTAAGGGTGCAGTCCTGCAAATACATTAATAGGTATTTCTCCTCAAAATGTCATCTTTGTTTAATAATACTTTAGAGAAAGTGTTCATGTTACCCAGCCCTCCCCCCTGCTGAACCCACCCCTGTAGTGTGCTACTTCTGTTCGTTTGGCTGAGACTAATCAAATCTGCTTTATTATCCTTGAACTCGAAGGAATTTTCTCCTCTGGCTTTGCAGCACAGGAGCAACAAAGTGCCCGTGTCTGGGGAGAGGATGAGAATGGAGAACTTGTCTACTGGACACAGAAACAAATACCATGGTTATCTTCACAAGTTCCCTGATGTGTACAGGGTGGATGGCAACGCTCCTTTTGATCCTTGGAAAATAATAGAGCATGCTTAAATTAAGCGGTGAAGCTAGAGATTCCTGTTTGCTGTCTACTTTTAACCTCTTTGCTGGATTTAAACATGTACTGGTGGTCCAGAGTATTCCAGGTCAGTGTAGAGACTGCAGCTCAGCTGTGAGGGTTCCGCTGCTGCTCTGAGCAGACATGCTGGCGGGTTAGCACGGCTGTGCAGGCACATGCTAACCTGCCACCCAGTGCAGCGCCTACTTCACGCCTGGCTTTGTACAAATGAATTTTGGTGGGTGGGCTCCGTGTTTCTGTGCATATCGCCTGAACAGCCCACCAAGCAGCACAGAAGTGATACTTTTAGTGCCCCGGCTCTACCAATTACCACCAATATAATATAAGGTCTATGGGAAATAGAAGAAATTTAATTTCTTTACTGTCCTTCCAAGGAGTAGAAAATACAGTGTACTGAGGAGGGAAAGGGGTTGCTTTAAAGTTTTAACTTCCAGCCTTGCTGGTAGCTAGGAATAAATACAGAATGTTTGCATATAAATTGCATTTGGGTTTAAAATATTTTGCTTTTGATATCAGCCTGTATTTTTGCACTATTGTAGAATGCTTGCCAGCATTTAATATCCTCTGTCTTTTCGGTGACCATGCCATGACCTTTCAAAATAAAAGTTGCCGATCGGAAGTAACTGGCTGAGAATTAGTGGTTGGTATATTCCAGTTTACATAGAAATGTCCTCAGTTAAAATATGGTTCATTCATCGGTCAAACCGTCTTTACTTCCTTTAATTGAATTAAGATGGGCAAATGAGAGATGTGTGCAAGACAGAAAAAAATTCTTTTGCAAATCACTGTTATCCTTTCAATGGTGTAAAACAAATCAATTAGGAACATGTCAAAGCATCTTTTACACGTGCACAACTTTGAAGCAGAGAATATTTCATAAAAGTGGAAATTTAAATAGGAGAATGTAAATTAGATTTTACAATTACACTTAATCTAATTTTTCTTTCTGAGAAAGATAGATGACTATTATTTGATCGTATTTTATAGGCTGTTGCATCTACCATAATCATTTTTATAACTCATTCTTTTAAAAATATGCTCATGTACCTTTGTCTCGTTGAATTTTAGCAGCAGCGACAACAACAAAAGATTTCAGCTGTTCACCATTAAAATGAGAGATTCTCCAGGTTAGCTGAGAGAACCCGCTAAGCGCTGGGCCCAGAACAGAGTTGATAAAACAGGACTTTCAGAAGTACTTACATTCTGATATCGCCCTTTTCTGCTCATCTGTCTGTTGTCAGGAATCCGCTGTTTTCTATGGTGTGGTTTTGGCTTTTTGTGCTGTTATTTCGTACAGCCTCTTAGCAGCTCGGGTTAGATGAACAGAATAGACTTGTTTCAACTCAAAAGTCTTTAAAGCTGCAATAGTCTTTAAGGTTGTAATTATTTTCTATAAATGACACAAATTTCAAACACAGAGGCCTATGTTAAGGTGCATTTGGATTTAGATAAAATATGACTGTGTATTTTGAAAACTTGAACTGCTGCTTTATAATTCCAATCTGGATTAAAATTGAATTTACAATGAAAAAACACTTAGAAACAAATCATTTAAAAGACAAAGCAAGACATCATTTTAATTTAAAAATTAAAAAATGGTGAGAGTTAGGGTCTCTCCTTTTGTCTTATTTATATGCAGAGTGTTTCTGTAGGGTTTTTTTTTTAAAGTTTGCTTTGGTTAGCTCCTTCTGTGCTGTGCGGGGAGCAAGAGTTTTCACAGTACCTTATAGACAGGGACTTTCAAAACCGGGGTTTTCATCCTAACCCACGTGCTCTTTCACTTTGGAGGCGTTAGGAAGGGTACCGTTCTGCCTGATCTGTGGTGCAGCATGTTTTCATGCTTTTTTTCCTAGCTGAAGGATTGCCTTGGAAGGTAGAAAATCCAGCTGTGGTCTAGTGCTAATGGTAAACCTTATCCATAGGCTGCCTTATTTTTGGCTGGCTTCCTTACTGGCAGCTTTTTGTTTGTCCCACAGGAGTAGACAGAAGGGAAAAGAGGAAAACCAGCAAAAATGACATGGCCATTGCAAGAAGCTCTAAACACATTAACAACAGATTTGGAGTTATTTATTGATGGTTTTGCCCACTGGCAGTGTAAAATGCATGTCAGTTGTCATCACCAGTAACAATTTCAGCACATTGTGTTCCTTTTTTATTTACACCAGTGGCAACATGCTTATAAACACCATCACTGGGGGTAGGTCAGGAGGTCAGTGCTCGAGGTTAAGAATGGAAGGGGTCATCGGCTATTAACCTAAGTTTAGCAGCAGATAGTGCAGCCCTGTATGTCCAGGGGCCTCAGCGCCCACCAAACTTTGCAGAACTTTACTATCTCAAATAATTTGGCTGTAAAATACTTTCAAGGGTTTGACTTTGGGGGTTTGGGGGGAGGGGTAATTACTTCTCTTACATTTTGTATCTGTGTCTCTGTGTTCTTATGGGCTTCCTGATCTTCGCACCAAAGTAAAATTATGCATTTAGTGCTTAATTCCCTTCTGCTGGGAAGCGGTGGGAGTTTTCCATTGGCTTCAGCAGGAGCAGGGTTGGACTAATCTGACATGTCGCAAAATGAAAAAGAGCGGCAGCGGCAGTGATTGAAACCTGAACTCAGAACTGATGATGTAGAGGCTTTTCATAAAAGAAAAAAAGTGAAGTTTTTCTTTCACTTGCAAGGTTTTCCACTTTTGTCAGGTTTTTCAGGAACATGCAAACCCAGGCTCTCCAGAAGAACCTGAAATCGGGCTTTGCAGCAGTGGCGAGTAATCTGGGTGTGCAGCCCGGCACATGGAAGGGACCCGCTTTTGGGAAAGTACAGCCCTGTAAAAACAGTTCCCCTGAAGGTGTTTTCAAATGAGCACTGAGAGAGAAAACAGGCAAGTGTTGCTCATCGCTCAAAATGTCTTGGCTGATGTGTTTGCAAAGGATGGCTCGTTAGTCTCTTATTTATTCAGAGCATACATGTTGCAACTGCAAGGCTTCAAGGGAAGAGAATATTCCCCCAGGATCTTTCACCTCCTTGACTTTCATAGAAGCTTTTGCTTTAATGCTCTAAAGGCAAAGTAGTTTTTTATTATATACTTTGTATACTGTGTTTTCTGGAACCTTGCAGGGCTTTAAAAATTCGTAACAAAAAAAGGAGTACAAGCCTTCACCTATCTATTTCAGCGTGTTACCACACAGGAATGAAATCCATTGGCACTGTTAAAAGAGACAAAACCGTTCCCGTTAATGTTCCCTGTATTTATGAGTTACTCTGCGTTTTGAATTGTGTACAGTCCTGAACATCCTTTCGCCACTGCGCACTCTAAAATTTAACGTACCTGTCCAGAATTCCCTTCATTCCCATCTTTGTCGTGCGTTTGACACAACGGTGTTTCCCCGAGAGCTCTCTTTGTTTCCTCTGCCAGGCAATCTCTGCTACAGCATCCAAAAACTAGTTTAGAAACCTTTAAAAAAAGCCCAAAACTTACAGTTGCAGTTGAATACGTTAGCTTAGTGTTTCCAAAGATACCTAGTGGATTTGAATACACAGATCTAATGAATTTTAATGGGAATAAGCTTTGAATTATGTAAAATATAGTGAGATGTTAATCTTGAACGAAACTAAAATAATTTAAGTAACATTTTAATACACAGTTTATCTAACATAGATAATTTATATGAGTTTCTTTCAAGCCTACGTCTGTTCCGGTAAGCGGTACTTGTGCCAAAAAGCTTTTCTTTTTCATACAAGATCATGGGGTTTCTGAATTATGCTCCGAGAAAGTTACCTAAAGCTGCCTTTAAATTCGCACAGCCCTGTTGTTTGGAGGTTGAGAACTTGATTTGTAAATAGAAGGTGCAGCCTGCCTCTTTAACGGGCCTTTTGCTCATCCATGAAAATGTATGTAGTATGATAGTCTTGAAAGAATTTAATTCAGAGGCTGATACGTGCTAGATAGCACTTATTGAAAGCACAAAGCTGCATTATTTATAGATATTATATTTGCATAATACATGAAAGGAGGAAAAAAAATATTTTTTTCCCTTTTCATTCTGAGGGGAGTGCTCAAAGTCAGGCTGTTCACCGTAAAGTGAATTAGTGACCTGTGCTGGAGGAGGTGGCTCCGTTCGGAGAGCGCGGAGGGGTGAATAGTGCAGGGCAGCCTGAGGTTTAGTGCTTAGTGAAATTGCTCGCTCATTACTCACACTATTTTATGAAAATGTTTTCTAAGGCTAGCATCAGCATTTTCAATCTATGTAACCTATGGGGGGAATTACAAAACCTCTGTGTTCGGTTGTGTAACAGGACTAGATTTCTGGATTGTTGCAATATGTGCACACCAATGGTGTTACTATTAATTTTCTGAATCAAATCCTGTGTGAGGAGCCAGATGGCTTGGGAGCATCTTGTCATCCCAACCATTGCAAACACATCTAGCTATAAAAAAAAGAAGATTGAACTGTGATTTCACAGATTTTTCATTAGTTAATCTGGGATAGAGAGGCTTCAAAGATCCCATCAGTTAATTCTCTCAGCACTTGTGGAAATTTCTGGCACATTGTGCTAAAGCTGGTTTGAAATCCAAGCTGAGAATCAGTGCCTTAAAGAAGCTGATCTCCTCTATGTGCTGATATTAAAAAAAAAAAAAAAAAAAAAAAAAAAAAGCAGAAATAAAACTCCCCTTGTGTGGAATTGGACTGAAGCTGATGTTTTATAAAATACTTTGAATACCTTCAATATTATCCAGAGTAGTCAGGGAAACTGTCAGGATCTGTAATTAGTTTTGTTCCAAATGCTTCTAGAAAGTGTTTGCTAAATACAATTTTTTCTCTAAATACACAAATAATAAAAGAAAGGATTCTAATTTTTTTTTTGGCTAGCTGTAATGCCACTTTCACCTTTGCAAACAGACCTACTAAATAATAATCAGTTGCAATCTGTGAATTTCCCTCCTCTTATCAATTATTAAGTATCATAAACCTTCTGTTTGGATAATCTTGGCACCACTTTAAGCGTTAACAGTAAATTTATTTTTAATTAAATCTGTGCATTGAGAATAAAATGAGGCTCTTCTGCATACTAAACAGAACACATATGCCACCTCTACTTATTATCAAAAAATCTGATAATGCTTATGAAAGTTATAAAGGCTAGAGTTCGTTGTCTGTGTCCCATTTAACTTCAGCAGTATTAGTTAATGAGATAACACCCTGAGTGAGTTACTGCTGGTTCTTCAGAAGCATTTCCCAAGAGCATTCCCCTCTTACGGGGTACTTTTTTAAAAAATAGTTCAAAACAGCCTTGTTCCTGCCCAGAGACAGGTGACAGGGAAGCACGGGTGTGTGTCAAGGGCTGGGTGCATTTCCAGAGTGACGCTTTGGGCTACAGGGAAAGCGGTTTTCCTTGTCAGGCACATAGATCTGAAAGTTTAAAGTTATTAGCGTTGTAGGTTGCTGTGGATTATTTTTTTTTTAATTATGATTATTTAGATGATTATTTCAAGGGCTTTAGTGAAAACTCATCAGCTTGCCGTTCCATGGGAGGAAAACCAGGTCTGTAAAAATAGTTCAGGAATGTTTTGAGAGTTCGGTTCTGGAAACTTTCTGCTAACTAGCATGAGATGTGGCCGAATGAAAACGCCTGTTCACGTGTGGTTTTGTGAACCTTTTTGCTATGAAGAGCAGTATCTGAAATCACCGAGCCCTTCTGCTGGGGGCAGGAAGCCTCCCGCCAGTGCTGTGAATCTCATCATTTATTTTTTCTAAGCGCCCCTTGCAGCTCGGGGCTGTGTGACATTAGCCCGAAGGGAAACACCGGTGGGGCGGCTTGCACTGGGCAGCCATTGTCTTATCTGTCCCAGCAAGAACACGTGAAGCTGTTTGCATAGCGTGCTAACTCTGTCAGGGTCAGTTCCAGCCTGTGGCCGCTAAAAATGAAAAACATGCTCCAACCGGGACGAGAGCAGGGTCAACAGCTGGCAAAGGATATGGCAATCATTTATATAAATATGCTTTCTCAAGCCCGCAAAAACAAAAAACCCAAACCCAACAGCTGGGAAGGGTTGGAAGTAGCCCCAAGGCTGGTTAGTTCCCTTCCAGATGGGGAGGTTAGACCGGGGCTAGCCAGGCTGCTCCACATAGACTTCCGATTCGCATTAGGAATAAAAAGAGTGGAGGAAAGGAAAAAGGAAGAAAAGCTACAAGCATGACTGCTCTGTTTTTCACCTAACTTAATCAAATAAGTGAAGAGTTTCCGAGACGGAAGGCTTGCATTTATTGGTATTCACGCTTGGTTTTCTGTGTTTATCACGGTGTCTGATACACTCCTTAAACTGTTTAAGAGAGCAGCATATATGTTATATAGAATAGTTTATATGTAATGTCATGCTCATTTGTAGACAGATTGAAGAATCATGTGAAGATTTATACTTCGTTCATGTCTTCTGAGTATTTGTACAGTCAGATCCAAAGGAAGACGAGACAAAGAAGTTTGCTGGCCTTGCCTCTGAGTGGCAGATATGGTTTATTCCTGTAATTTGCTCTTACCCGTAACTGTGCTTTTAGCTTGTTTTTATCTGTCAAGTCAAAGAAGAAACCCAACCATAACAACTAGGTATCATGATGCAGAAAACTTTGGGTGAAAAAAATCTTAAATGCGTCTGGTTTGCCCCTTGGAGTTCACGAAGACAGATTTCGGTTTCACAGTGCAGCGATATGTGATGCAGCAATTCCAAGTCATCACACAAATGCAGAGATCAGTGTAGGTGGACATTACATCAATTGAGCAAATACAGACCTTTACGTTCTGCAGCTTTCATCCAAACACAATTACAAGAACATTTTTCAGGACTGATTTACTAACGCTATCTTTCGCTGTTGAAGCAAAGCTCCTATAAAAGAGAATTTATACAGAAGGCAGAAGAGGTTAGATTTCTCGTTACCGCAGTCAGTGCTGTATCTGTGCTTTAGCAAGAACTCTAACCTGTAAATTACTGAGGGCATCGCTCCTACCATGTGCTTTGTGCATGACTCTACCACGTGCTGTTCTGTGATGCTAATTGTGCACCATCCCTCTAATCAGTGCTGGGTAACAGATAAGGAAGTCGTAGATCACCCAGGCCTGTTTCCAAAGTTGTCCATAAAGCTGGAAGTTCACTAGAAATTCAGAGGCTGCTTTCATAAGAAAAGATCACAGTTGTTTCTTTTTCACATGAGAAATGGATTTCACATAAGAACTGAAGAAGCTGAATTTTCAGTTATTTACCATCTCTTGAATAGTAATGAATTTGTTCTTTTATTCAAAAGAACACACATCTTCTTTCTTTTAGTATTTGTAATGTGAAACATGAGACTTTCTGTCATAGGTTGAGAGTCTGTCAAACTAAAATGAAAACACAGAAGTAGGGCCCTTTATTTGCACTTTTCTGTGCTCTGTACTTTAAAGTTTTCTTCAGCAGTTTACAAGACTGGTACTTTTCTGCAGTGACTGCCGCGGTAATTTTCTATTTTACTTTATGATGGCATCTTCTGCAGATATTAAAAAAGGAAGAAAATTAGAAACCCAAACGCTGCAGCAGCTGAGCTCTTTCTGTGGCCAAAAGCAGCAGGTACATTAGAAACACTCTAGCACATCTGCAGTGGGAAACACTAAATCTCAACCTTGAGCTGGAGCAACAAGGCAAGCAGATACTTAGGTAGCCATGACATATTCTTTCCTTCAACATCATTGCCATCCACACGGTAATGTCAGGGGGTTCCTTTCACAGTTGCTTTGTCGTGTTTAGTGATGATTAATTTTACATTATGACTTTGCTTCATGCCATCTTGACCAGTGGTGTCAATTCTTTGATGATCATGAAGTCATTACTTGAGCATCCAAGTTGCAAACTGGGATTTCAGTACTACTTCGTATGTGAGGAGAGGATTTCTGGCCTTTGTGCTGCACGTGCAGATGCAGAACATCCCACATGTATGGCTAAAGCTGCATATTTTGCATTTACAGTTTGTCATACACATACCCACACCTGTCCGTATTTGGAAAATGAATTGTGGTCATACAAATTCATTTTCTGGTTCCACAAGTAGCTCTTTGCAGAGAGGCTAAAGGGGTTCCTGGACAGCTTGGCAGCACTACAGCTCTTGTAAGTACGGAATCACAACTGTGGTGCAGAGGAGAGAATGTTTTTCAACTGCTGAACATTCAGTCAAAGGTACTTATGGTTGGAAAAAAAGAAGTGAAATTCATGTTAGCTGTGCGTGTATTGTATGTATATATTCATGTATGTGATATTAATCTTCTGTGTTTGATCTTATCTCTCCGTCTTGGAAAAGACCAGTAAAACAAGGTAATTTAAAACTACCTGAACACATCCTTCCACCTTACTGTTAGCCCCTGAAGTCGTAACCTCCTGACCTCAGAGGTTATGGGTCTAGTGCTTTTTTATCCTCCCTGATTTCTCAGTATCTGCCCGCTTCCTCCCGACATCGGAGCCTTGTTATATAAGGAAATTGGAAACACGGACCGGGCTGTCCAGGGCCAGCAACCTCCGCCGGAGATAAGGGCCCTGTGCTGGTGCGGGAGGAGTGCTGATTTGAACCGGTGTGCACTGAGGGTATGGGAGCAAGCTGGAGTGTCTCTGCAGTGCCCAGTTAGGAGTACGTTTGCTGAAGAAATGAATCTGCCTTTTTACCCTGATATAGTCATTTGACTTTTTTCTAATGAAAACTATACCTTGAATCTTTTACAGCTTAAAAGAATAGATGTAAAAATCAGAACACTTTGGAGAGGTTCTAGTGCCATAAAGGATTAGCAGGAGGATTAATAGAAGTATTAATAAACTGCTTGATTTGTTCTGTAGTTGCTAGCTTCAGACTTCAGATTTTTTTTCTCTGTAGCTCTTTCTGAAGTCTGCTTATGAAGACCAAATATTGGGGATAATATTAGAGGGGGATGTCTGAGCAAAATGTCTGAACTCGATGGAAAAATTCAGCTTTGGATGGAGAAAGAGAACACGGTAATGCCAAAGCCAAGCAGAGTCACTTCTAAAGATTGTTGCTAGACTTCTGCCTTGACAGAGTTAATTTCCTGAAGTGCCTACCTGTTTAGCTTCTGTGAAACTAAACTCAGAACGGGATCTGGGTAGTCTAAATAGTGCAAGAAGTTTAAAGCAATAGGTCTTTTAACTTGATACACCACCATCATCCTAAGGCGGCATGTGTTGCATTGAAACCCAAAAGTAGTCATTAAGACATCTGCTTTAAAGGATATCTGTGTTTACAAAATAACAATTCAGGTATGCTTGTGTAATTTTTGTCGTCTATAAAGCTTAGTATGTTTAAGACAAATGCTGTTTGAGTATGGCAGTATTGCTGCTGGAGACCCTCACAAATAACAATGATTAGAACAATTACGATAAAACTAAGTTTTGTAAATCTGTTTCTTCACGGTGTTTGGAAGAAGCAGAAAGCCAGGTGAGAGAAAATTTGAAGTATGTCAAGTACTATAATGTGAAGTAACTGGTAGGAAGTGTCTGAGACTGGTAACATCCATGCTCAAATAATTCCATGTCCAGAATCCAGGTCAAATAAACTTCTCTTCCAGGGCACACAGTCTACCTTACAAAAGCTAAAAATGTATGTTTGTTTTTCACTGTGACAAATCTGGTGCTTAGAGAAATAAGCAGGCAAATGTTACTGGAGGCCAGTCGAAGGGAAGTGTGTAGCTGGGCTAAGAACGTGAGCTTTCCGTGCCGTAATCTGCAGCTCCTCAACAAAGAAAAGCCACCATCTGTAACAGCAGGGCATCATGTCAATTGCTGAACTCTGTCCACTTCTTTTGAAGCATATTGCAGGAGAGTTTTATCTTCATTGATAACAAATAAACAAATTCCTATTCCTGCGGACTAAGATGGGGTGGGTTGGAACCGGTCCCTAAGTATCTCAGTGACAGTAGAGGCACGAGTGTCTCTGGTGCAGAAATGGAAGGGTGGGCTCTGCATTTGCATTAAGCAAGAAGGTAGCAAAATAATACTAGGTAGCAAGAACTTTCCTTAGAAATTTTAGTAATTAAATAGTAAACATACTGTCTGTTAATTAATATCTCTGCTGCTTGGAGAACAATTCTGAAGCGCATAAGGTGGATTGAGGGAGGTAAATTTTAACTTATGTACTGGCAGTTTAAAACACATTGTTGATTTAATCTCATTGAACTGCTCGGCAAAGCACAACTGATCCATATTACTGAGCAGAACTTGAACAGGAAAGACCAAAGAAAAAGAAAAAACTGAAAAATAAACTGTATGGTAGCAGGTGTGCTGAAAGCTTCATGTAATGAGCAAAGAAGAAGAATTCATGAAATGAAACAGTAATTCCTTTCCAGAAGATTAACCAAATGGAAATGTTCAACACACAGGACTGGTTAATTAATAGTCAGGGGCATCATTTCACTGTAGCATTTTCGGTTTAAGCAGGATCTCTTAAAACAGAGATACGTAAAATGATTGAAGTTGCAGTACTATAGTTTAATTATTTTAAGTCACTTTCAGATTTACGTACTACTAAACTAACCCTCTTGTCTTAGTGTTTCTCAGTGACTTGCCTTTAGGATAAATTTCCTTTTCCTCCTGTTACACCGATTGGTAGAGTTCTTGTTAAATGATGATAACCATTAAGAAACTCCTGTCTCCATAAAATATAGCATCAGAAGTGTTAGTGCCTTGCCACGTATGTATACGTACAGTTGGTCTGAATTTTTGTTACTTGGTGTGAACTTACTTGATCCATGCAAAGTCCCCTATAAATGGAGCTATACTCATTAATTACTCTTTAGTGCTTTTCTGTATGAATTTCTACCACAAATACTTTTCCTTAGTAGTCATCTTTGGTTTTGAAGTGGCAAACCCAAGTGAAAATAGTAACTTAAATGTAGGTTGAAGTCCTTTCCTTCCTGCCTTTTCCTAGAAACACAGTTTGAGAGCACCCGCCTGCACCGGAGCTGGCAGAGCGGTGGCTGCGCTGACGGAGCCCTGCGCTCGCCGGTGCCTGCGGCACATCTCGGAGCAGGGCCAAGCACTAGAACCGCATGGAAAAGCGGCGTTTCATTTGCCAAGCTTAAATCTTCTGCTGGGTTACCAGCCCCTCAAAACACACACACAAAAATCTCTTTAGGTAGAAGGGTTTGCTTTGGCCGGTGATGAGGAGAGCCGGTTGAAAAATTTTAACCACGTTTTGACTTTGTCCAAGACATGTAGGGTTTGGACTTGGGAGTTGTTTTAACTTAAACTTTTGCTTTATAATGAAAGCAGCAGAGCTAGGCCAAGAGAAAGGTTTCCTAGTACCAAACAAAATAATTTAAAAGAAAAAACTGCCTCGCTCAAATTGAATATATCTTTATTCATGTTTTTTTTCTCCAATACGAAGCAAAACAACATTTAACTTTGGTATTAAACTTCAGTGGCTTGATGTCATGCTGTGGTTCTTACCTACATTTAACAGGCACTGATCAAATTATTTCTTACTTAATCTTTTGCCTACCAGCTGTGCTCATACTAACTAATGTCACCGTTCTGCCACCTAAAGGAAGGAGGAGTGCCCCATGGGTCCTTCCCCAAAAAGCAAAACCTGGTTTCATTTTTCTTTTTCTCCTTAATTCTTGATTGCATTGTCCCATGACGTAGAGAACCGGGGAGCAGGACGCTTCCAAACCTCATCACCTGTGATTTAACCTCCATTTTAATAGAGATGTAACATAAAGTAATTGGGAAGGATTTTTTTTTTTTTTTTTTTTTTTTTAAATCATGGTTGTACAGCATATAGGCCCCAGTCCAGCAAAGCACTTAGGTACATGCTTAACTTCAAACATGCGAGGAGCTGAAGTCAAGTATGTGCTTAAGTGCTTCCTTTACTGTATGCTGCCTGCCAGTGACACACCGCAGGGTGTTTGGTTTCTACAGTAGCAGGTGAGTCTTTTTATAAATCTCTCCATATTATGAAGTGATTTCATGACAACTTTTCAACTTGAAATAATCATTCCTGGGTTTTTTTGGCATCAGATGAATTAAACTCCCTGTATTCATACATGGGTTTGTAGCGTCTATATTTGAAAATGTATAATTTCACCTTCTGGCTGTGCCAGTTCGCAGAGAGGCCAGATTGTTGGGGATTTTTTTTCTGCATGTGAATTCAGAGCAGCAGCAAGAACTTAAAACTCCATCCACGAGATAAAAAGGTCAGTCGGTACCAATCTGTAGGGAAATTGTTCAGGCTGCAGAGAATTCCTTGATGCTCTAACAACTTATGTTCTGTTTAGTAAAACAAAACCAGGTATTGAGATTGTATGACGGATGAATGTGTCAGTCCTGGCTGACCTCATCAATTTGAAATCCTGTATTTTCCTGTTTTTAAAGAAATAGATATTAAAAAAAAAAAAAGACAAACTGAAATTTGGATGTGAAGAAGAATAAAGGAGAGACAAGCCCGTGTGTGTACGCCCTTTCACAGCTGGGGTTTTGGCAAAGTGTCATTCCTGCTGTTAAACATGGTGACCTTGCTGCCTATGATTTACTAACTGTTTTACAAATATTTCCTCACTCTGTGAGGTTTGATATGTTCTCCATCCTCAACAGCTCAACAGAGTCACTCAGCCACTGAGCCAAACCTGCCTTTGTTTACAGCTTTTCCGGAAATTTTCACAGAGAAAAAAACTTTCTCCTTTTCCAATGTTTTATTTTTAAGTCAACACTTTCTGTGGTTTATTTGTGCAAAGCAACATTTGGGTACAAGGTATTGCACCGTATCCAAGTGGGAATTGCTGCCTTTCTAAAAATAAATTGGGGGTCATGTGAACCAGTGCAGAAAAATCTGAAGATACCAAATATTACAGGACCTTTACATTTGGTGGTTCTTTTTTCCATAATATTCTGGGCCTGGATTTTTCTGAACTTTTTTTTTCCCACATTAGTTTCTATAATAGAACATAACGTAAAATGATGAAACACAGGAAGGAATCTTCTTTTAAACAAAATTATCAGTGTTAAAAATAACAATCCTATTTTCCCTCAGTGTGCATTTTTTCTTGTAAAGGCTTTATTTAGTAGTCTTGCTCTTAGATAAAGCCAGAGTGTCCAGTATTATTCAAGCGGCGTTTTATTTAGTTAGTTAAAACTTAATTTTCCTAAACGCTAATTTGCCTAGTGTGCCTTAAAGTCTTCATTTCATGTTTTGGGCATGGAATTCAAAGATTGGGGTGCTTTGAGGAGGAACTTGGACAGCCGCATCTGCACTGTTTCAATGCAAAGAAACAAATTAAAATTAGAATGGGATGGGAATGTTTTTATTAAATGTTTTTGCAGCGGAGATACGTTTCATGGAAATATCCTTGTTTTGATGACAGCGTTTCTCAGGGTCAGGGTGGAATTTCTAGTGAAAAAAGAGAAGAGGAGAATAACCTGGGTTGCGTTGGCAAGGGCATGCGCGGCTGCTCCGCATCCAGGTAGCCAGTCACTCCCAGGAATGGACATTTCTTCCCATTCTCTCTTCCCTTTCAACTCGTACATTTGTTTCTACTGAAAACGCTGCTGGTTTTAGCAGCAGGCGAGACATACTGTGAAACAAAATACTGGCCTATGAAAAGTCCCTTTCGGTGTTCTTTATTCTGAAATACTGGTTCTCTCTGATATTTCAGAGTAAAGAAATAAAATTAGCTGGTTTACCGAACATTTTGTTGTAAATTTGCAGTTGATGGTACAGGAGGTAAAGAAATTTGTAGATCATGTCTTCTGCTAGGTATACAGGTCCCTAAGGGCTGGGTATTCATTTTAAATATACATTCAAGTGAGAAACCTATACTTAGTTTTCAGTCCTGCTCAGTATATTCTTTAAGCTATATCCCACTGAATGTGTTTTCAGACCTATCTGAAATAGTAAATTTTTTCTTTGAATTTTACATCATTGAAGTAGATTGATGAAGTAAAATGTAAATGACCTACAAAGGTGTCAACGTTGAACTCCTGCAGAGCAGAAATGAATACTGTCAAAATACCTTCTCGATAATGTTTTGTGTTTATATACTGTGGCTATATTACATATATTGCATTTTTAATCCTGTGAAATACAAGTGAATTGTAATTCTAAATCTTGCTTTTAAATGCATTAGATTATTAATGCTGTTAAAGGAAATACCCACAAATGGAATTATTTCTGGAGGTTTTGTTTGCTTGCTTTAATCACTGAGAATCACTTATGCATTTGAAGTGCGTTTCTCTAACAGGGTACCAAGTCAAAATGACAGGCAGAACCTTCACCAAATGAAAACAACTTTTCTGTGTAGATGAAAAAGACTTTGCAAACATTTTGTGTCTAGTAATTGTAAGTAGTAATTCAGTATTTGTTATTTAATGGCGATGTTTTAATGAAAGCTGTAAGCCAATGTGCTTGAATACTGTATCTCTTCAGTTTCCATACATGCATGGGATGGAAAAAAGAAAACAGAGGCGGGGGGGTGGGTGGGGGGAAAAAAAAAAAAAAGGAAAGAAATCCTGAGTGCATTAGAGTCCAGTAGCCGCAGCAGGGTGCAGGGCAGCCTGGTGTCCCGCATGGCACAGCCCTGCTCTGGAGAGCACCGCGGCCTGTTTTGGTTCTTCTGTAAAGCGGTAGTGTGACAGATTGAAGAATAAGTGCCTGTTATGTGGCAGAACGTGTTCAGGAAAGTGGTTAAAAGGGAGTGGAAGTGGAAAATGGGTCTTGAGATTGGCTGCCTGAGGACTAGGAACTGCGGCGCCGTGTTCAACACATGATCCGGAATGTTGCTTGTGACTTCGGGGGGTCGTGGTGAGGTCCGCCGCCTGAGAGAACAAGCCTTCACTCAAATTATTTGATAAAATGCTGGATAAATCTCTTGGTTTGTGCCTGTCCTCTAAGAAGGAGATATCGCTAAATTTCAATCCAGATTGTCATTTTCATTCTGGTTTTATTGCAGGTGTTCTGGTTATAACAGGGAGGACGTACTAATATATCCGGTGAATTATTATTTTTTCCCCCTCAGGATGTGTTGGGTTTTTATTTCTCTCTCTGAGCCTACTTTTAAAATGTTCTTGTGCAGTTTGGAGGTTGCGTGACCTCATGCCAGGAAAAGCAGAGTGGCCGAAATGGCACAAGAGCATGGCAGATCGTGCCAGACATGCCTTGTCTGTATATTGAGCTAAACCCGTAGCGCTGGTGATGTTCATCGTCCCAGAAATCAAGAGAATGCCACAAGCAATGTGTGTGGCCTTATTTTTGGTAGGAGAAAGAAGCTGCTGATTAATGTCTTCTTACAAAGCAGCTGTCCGCAAATCAAGAAACCAGGTGCGAGTCCTGACCGTAGGTGTGTTTCAGAGGCAGTTGTGGATTAATCCTGCCTAATGGGAGAGAGGCGCAGAAAGGAGAAAGGGAAAATTATAGGCTTGCTTGTCCCTCGCTGTTGAAAACACAGCAGCCCTTGAAAGGCCTGGCTGCGGGCTTGAGTCAGCTCACCAATGCTCTCAGCGTGCTTGTGGTTCGAGTATGTGATATAAGTAGCGTAGAGTGGTTTTGTTGCTATGGGAAAAGTGCTAAAAAAGGCTGTATCTCTTGTAGAGCTCAGATCCTTTGGGTATTTAATCTACAATTTCTGCTAAGGACACTCAGAATTATACCTCTGATTCTAAATTGCTTAAATGTTGAAACATATGGTCTTGTGTGCTGTTCACTAGGAAACAACTGTCTGTATCCAAGCTGCCAAATTCACATAAACTCCGACTGTCAAAATGGGGAATCTGTAGCAGCTCAGCAGAACTTTAAAAAAGTGGTTTTACTAAAAAGCAAACCTGACGTATAGAAAAATGCTAATTAAACTAGGGCCATATATCAGTAACAGATAATTAAATGTTAATAGCTGAGAAGTTTTTCAATTAAAAATGAACTGTTTGTGTCCTCTTGATTTCTTCTGGGGGCCAGGTTCGTGTAGCTGTCATTTGTTGAGTTCTCTGCTACAGTAATCATTTTAATAAAATGCAATTATCTGCATAATTAATTTCTTTGACTGTTCTGCTGTGTCCTTCTTTTGCAGAGGCCAGAATGTCAAAGATCAAGTAGACTGGGGAAAATAAAAAATTCATATTGTGAAAGGATATAAAAAAATACTTGGAATTTCAATGCATTGGCTTCTATTTATCTCAAATGTCAAGGGCAGTGTAAAATGTATTTTTAAAATGTGTTTTTGTATGGTTTGAGCCCATTCTTGGCGTAGTTGCGAATCTAGAGGGGCCATTGTTCTTTGAGAGAGTTTGAGGGGGTTTCTTTGTACAAAGTGACAAAAAGAAGACTTGGAGTACTGGGCTGCCATTGTTCCTGTGCGGCGCTGTAAAATTTGATTTGAAATTAGGACCTCAGGGCAAGCTCTTCAATAGTCAGTTTTTATTTTCTGCCAGCATTTTAATCACTCTTGGGCTTAAAGTGGATGACCAACATAATGCCTCTATGTTTAATAGAACAGTTCATATCTTGAAGGCCAGTTAACTGAATTCAGGGATCTGTCATCTGCCCAACATTAGTCTTTTCTGTTTCCTGTCTATTTATGAAGATAGCTCTCCATTCCAGCCAGTGCTCAAAGAGCAGCAGCTCTTTCTTTTTCTTTCTTTCTTTCTATCTTTCTTTCTTTTTTTATTTCTTTCTGGTTTTCTATCTTCCCCCCGCCTCTGAATTTCTTCAATGTACCAACATCTCTGTCAGTGATCTCTTAAAGGAGGCAGGCAGCGATGCTGCTGTGCAGACATGCAGATGCGAGCGCTGGCTGGAGCATCAGATTGTATTAATGCAACTGCTGAATTTCACCAGATGGGGCGAGGAGGAAGGGACAGATGGAAGAATCAGATTTCGCGGTGAAACGGGATGACGGGAAGGGAAAAGGGATATGCTGGCCTAAGCCTCATGCACCTCATTGGGGCTCACAGGGCAGAGATGTGTGAGCAGGGAAATAAGGGAATAAATGCTGGAGGTTTTAAAGAGGTGGTGCCAGAGTCATGTGTTGTGCTTGGGAGATGTGCAGAACAACAGTGCAACAGCAGCGTGTTTTAGTCAAATTGCCAGCGGTTTAGTGTGTTTGTATTATTCGAACATGCGGGATGCGTTCATACTGGTTGCAGGTGGTCCATGGCACTGTGTGCTGGGAGGCTGCAGGCTCACAGCCTGGCTGTCGGCTGCACAGCTCGTGGTGCAGCTCTGGATGTTTGAGGGTCTGTAGGAGCCAGTGTATGCTGATGGGCTCGTGCAAGAGAGGACAAAGTCGGAGATGGACTTCGGGTTTAAAGGCAGAGTAAATTGAAGATAGCAAATGAGGTTTACTGGTTAGAATGTAGCTGCTCTGGGAGTCGCCGTGCCTCCAGCGCCGCTCGACCTGAGGTCCTTGTGCCCAGCTGGTGTCCTGCCTCACACGTGCATCTGAGCACGCTGCAGCAGTGGGTCCTGCAAAGGGAGGGCTGGCCTGGTCTGGGGCATCAGGCGGGAGTTTGCTGCGGGGGTCAAGATGATTATAAGCAAAGGTGACTTTCCAGAAGGTAGCAGTACAGTCCAAATCACACTTTTCTGAAAAAAAAACACAAGGATTGCAATGGATGTTCATTCAAGATTTGGGTTGTGTGCACTGAGCTTTCTGCCTGCCAGCCGGTATCCCTGCCCTCTGTTGAGATTGCTGTCATGAGTGCTAATTATGACGGTGGCGGTAGGCATGATTAGGGTGGGGACTTAAACCACTAGCCTATTTCACATAGACCACTAACTAGTCATTAAGTGGTAATGACTTCTGATTCAGTTTGAACTGGTCAAAGGTGACACCAGTAGCTTAAAGTAGAAGGGAAAATGTATCATACCCCATTACTAATTACGATCTGTTACACATTAAAGTAAATTCCTAGCAAGCTTAAATTTGGTTTTAGTTTGCTCAAAATGAAACAACTTCACACACAGATTATGGTCTTCAGGAATCACTTCAGTCATGATCATCTGATCCCTTTGTTGTCTTTATTTGTATGTGATCGACAGGATCTAGGTTGTGTTCAACACTTGTGCAGATGCCGAAGAAAAGTGGCTCACCAGAGCTGGAGAACTGTAAGAGGTTAACATATTCAACATCATCAAGCACAGCTTTTCATTCACTTTCAAATGGAGCTGTGTGGGTGGCTGCACAATGTGGGAAACTCTTTTCATTGAAGAATCTGAATATTTTGTAAGGAAGTGAATAGTTGCAAATAATCTTTTCTGTAACACTGAAATAAAGAACAAATGAGCTATTCTGAGAAAATACTGAAGCATTATTGTCTTCAGTCATTTAACAGAGCTATACAGAAAAAAATATTCCAAACTTGACAGATTCATATCCTAATCTTTTGCTCCTTCATCAGGAGACTGTGTAGTTTGTGTAGCTGCTACCAGTTAAAGCAGAATGAGTTAAAGGAAGAAGTTTGCCTCAGCATTGCATGGAAGTAAACATCTTGGGAAATACAACTCAATTCCTTAAATTATAAGCATCAGGTAGAGCTACAGTGGTCAACCTATGGCCTGTGGACTGGACACGTCCTTCAAAACAGCAGCCCACACGTGCCAGCCCTTGGCCCACTGCGGCGGAGCGGCTGCTAGCCACCCGCTTGTCCATGGCCCCGCAGCTCCTCCTCACCATGAGTCTGAGGTGACATCACAGGTTTAGAGCAAAACATTGTGTCCCTGTTGTTCGAAGATACAATTTTATCCTGGGAGAGAAAAAAAAAAAGTAAAAGATGCCATATTAGAATGAAACAAATTTGTTCTGTTTTGGTAGTCTCTCGTCATCCTGCTGTCACCTGCTGGAGATGCGGTGGAGATCTTTATGAAAAATAAAACTAAAAAAAATCCAATGTAATGGCTACAGGAGGAGTTCCCGTGCCACTTCCTCTCTTAAAAGTAATTTTACTTTCAAGTTTCGGCCGCAAGACGTAGTAAGACCCTTCTGCAGAGAGGGTGAGCAGCACACCTGGCCCTGCAGCTCTCTGAAACGCGGCTGCTGGGGACGGAGCCTCCCAATCGCATCCCCCATTCCCTCTGGAAGAGCGACAGGAATGATGTGATGTCAGAATGAAATCCGATTTCATTATTCTATTGAGGCAAAGGAGTTTTTCCCTGCCTTACCGATTAACCGTGATACTGTCTGTGGGGTTTAAAGGATGGGGCCAGGCTGCAGGACTCCCCGAGTCGTCACCCACAGCCCTGGTTTCTTGTATTTCCATCCGTGATACTTGGCAGCGATGCTGCAGGGACATTGGGATATCCACCAGGAAGGTGGTACTTTCCCTGCAGTCTGCAAAGGTGAAACACTGCAGAAATTCAGGGCAGCCGCCACAGCCCCGTGTGCATCTGTATTCCCCTGTAGGTGGAACTTAGAGTAAGTACAGAGCATCTCCAAGGCAAGCCTGAGTAGGTCAGCATTAGCCTTAACTAAACATGATTAACTTTATCCATCTCCTGGTGTATTTCTTTCCAATCCACTCCAGCGCTTGATTTAATTTTCCTTGTATGTAAACTCAAAGGTTTAGCTTCGTTAGAATGATTGCAGGGATTCACTGCATATGGCCTGCTGCCTTCTTGATCCCTCCAGGGTTTTCCTACCAAACCCTTCGGTCTGGGGGGTTGGGGGGGCAGAATTTAAGAAGTTGATGACAGCAGGGCATGAAAGAGCTGTCATGAAAAAGTTGCTTGGAGAGGAAATCTGGTAGGTGTCCTGCTTGGAAAAATGAGCAGCAGGTGAGGTCAGGTAGGGGAGGAGAGAAGCCGGCCCTGGGACTCTGGCCCCGATGCTGGGGCTGCTCCCGGGTCAGCACAGGGTCCACTGGGATCCAGGCTAGGTGAGGCTTCTGCCTGTTTCCCTGAGCATCATGTATTTTAGGTGATCAGTAGATTTTAATTAGAAAAAAAATAGTTAAAATTAATTGTAAAATTATTTTGGAGAGATTTTGTAAAAAAAAGAAGTAATGTATGCAGTTGTTCTAAATTACCTGCTTTGCATGTCTGCAGGAGCATGTCCTGTGCTACCTGAGCCTTTGTTTGGTTTTGACTTTTACAACAAGTTCAAAAACCAGCTGCAATTTTTTTCAAGTTTTAGGAGATTAATATTGTATAGGCCATTTTAGCCACCATTTTAAACTCATTTTCTTATCAAAAAAAGGACTTCTGGCTTTTTCCACAATATTAGATCTATCATATCAGAGTACTTTATTGAATATTTTATTGACCGTCTGCTTGCCCTGTGCTAACCTGCCTGACATCCCAAGTTTCTCTCTGTCTCTGGAGATGCGATGTCAGCTCTTGTTAAGCAGCTGAGCGTGAATTTTCCCTTCATATTTCCTGTGAAGAAACTCCCTCCCAGCAGGCAGACACCGGGCGCTGGTGCATCACTAGGACGTCCAGAGCTGGAGCCAGACGCAGGCGGGGCTGAGGTGGTCTCGGCGAGGGGGTGCTGTACAGCACGGGGGGGTTCCCGCAGGGGCTGGCATCAGCATTTTGTATAACTGTGCTTTACACAAATGTAAAGGTATTGAAGAGGAAAATTTCTTCCCCTGGCAAGTTAATTACTTCTCATAGAGGGAAAGCTCGAAGCAAAAGTGAAGAGGAAAGTACATCATCTGCTCAAATTAAGCAATCTATCCAGGAATGCGGATTTGATTTACCAAGCAGTTGCAGTTACAAGTGCATTTTAATTGTTTCAGTTCCTTTTCCAAAATTCAATATCTGTTATTAATATTTCATTTTACTCTCTGTATGACTACTTTTTGTAAAATTCGAATTCTGTATTTTCTTCCTTTCTAGTAAAACAGCAGATTGTTTTGTGTCACCCTATGGTTTTATGGCCATATAAACAACTTGGCTTGCAGAGTCTGCTCTTGGTGGCTGTTGGTTTTGAGAGCTCTGCACTGAGCCTGACTCCCTCTCAGTGATATGCCCATGGTTTTTGCTGTGCTATGTGACATTTACTAAATAATTTTAATGTGAAGTAGGTATAAATCTTTCATAATTCTGTAGTTGGCATGGTTAACGTAGTGGACAATTTCGTGCCCTCCTTCATATGTAGTGACTGGCAGGCTAATTACGGTGTTGCTTAGCAAGTGTTCAGGGGAAGAAAAAAGGGAATTTTATTCAAACCCATAAAATATTTTGGGCTACCTTTCACAGTGTGTTACTTCAAAATACTGCAGGTTTGAACAGACTCTCAAAATAATTAGAAAATGTATTTTCCTTCAAGAAACACAGGTTTGCACCGGAGCCTACCATAGGACAGCTTTTGAATAGTAACTTTACCTGAGCTCTGTTGTCGTGAAAGAACCCTCCGAAAGAAAGCAAATTTGAGAGAACAGATCATTGCTTTGTGGTTTTAGGTGTGTTTCCATTGTTGTGGAGTTGAAGAGACGAACAGAGTTGGTTCAGATTATATCGCTGTGACTCCACTGTATGACAGGCCTACATTCACAGCAATGTGTCTCTAACTCAAAATGCACTAAGGGGAGAAATTTCATTTTCTTATTGTGGTTATGGAGGACTGTGGGGAAGTGGGTCTACAGGGTGCAGTCCTTGGGACATGTACTAGTTAGCTTTGGGTTTTTAATGCCTGACTTTTTTTTCTTTTCTTTTTTTTTTTTTTTCCAAACTTGGTGTCAGATGTTGTAGGTTAATTTATTTTCCTATTAGTTTTTGCTAATGATACTAAAACCCTTTTTTAAAAGCTTGCCTAATTAATGATCTTTTTGCTCACAAACAAAAACTATATTGTCTTTGAGAAGTGCCTGAGTATTTTAAAACAACGGGCTGTTGGTAGGTTTTATTGTCTCATGAATTTAGGGTCAACACACCTATTATTTGCCAGAGTTAATTTGTGCTGGGTTATTGACTGTCTGGGTTGTTAGGGATATCTGACTCTTGTAAAAGTTACACTCATCTCAAATTGTTGTAATTTTATTCTTTGTGCTCTAGTTGCATGGTGCCACAATATTTAGCTCATGAAAGAAGGGAAACAGTTGCACAAAGGCAGGTATTTAACTTCAGGCTCGTGAGAGCCGGGGAAGTAAGACTGTCATTACTCTTTACGTTCCTTCTTTCTGACACTGAATGGTTTTAATTTTCCTTTGGATAAGGAGGGAACAGACAGCTTTCTAAAATCTGAAGATGTGTGAAAATGTACAAGATACTTTGGATTTTCAAAAGTGTCTAATTGGGCTTTTCAGATGGCTGCGAACCAAGTTCAGCACTCGCCTACCAAGGTGAAGTCAGGCTAGTTGCAACGAGCTCAGCAGCAGTGAAATAATGCGGCTAACACCAACTCCCCGTAGAAAAATTGAAGAGCATAGTTTCATGTATAACTCTTGGTATGTCAAGGTGAAAATATACCCCTCGGACTCTCCAAACTGGAAGCACAGCAGAAAGTAAAACTAGCAGTTGCATTTAAAAATTTCATAAGAAGCCATCCCTTCTGTGTTTACAATTCAGAAATAAATTGCAGACCTGTAGAATCATTACTTCTTCTGTTTTTCCAATTGTTCGCTTCCATCACAAACCTGAGCCATATGTCCTTGGTGGGTAAAATGCTGGCTGAACTAAAATATAGTCCTTCCCTGTGAACCAGCCTTCAAACATGTGATGGCAAGCCACAAGGCTCTTGCTTTGTCATGCTATCCAAACTTCAGTCAATGAGCAGAATCCAAATTTGCACCAGTAGGTCACGACCGGTAATGCGGGGATTGGAAAATACCCAGTTATTCTGCAGGGTGTACTGGGACATTGTGTGTTCCTGCATAGGAGGTTCAGGAGAGTGGTGAGCTTGGTCATGCTTCCTGGTATTTTCCTGGTCAGATACTTTTATATGCCCCAAGATATTATTACTACTTTGGGTGAAAGTAATGTATTTCTAGAAATAACCTTTGCCTCGTTCTAGGCTGATAGAAACAATTAAAGATTAGTCCTGAGCATGCTGGATCTTCTGCAGATCCAGGGTACGCTTGACAGAAGTTTGTTCTGTAAGACAGTTAGTACAGTCACTTCGGATTAAGAATAGACAGCTATTCTGACCTCTAAACCCAGGACTGTTGAGCAGATGACAGTCTAATTCTTTGCTTCATTTCAAGTGAGCTCTGTCTTTTGGCTCTCTGCAGTGGATATTTATTGTATAAAAAGGGGGAAGCATCTGATACTGGTTTAAGATGATGAGCCTGGGACTTTCACTGACTGCTGTAGCGATTCTGAGGACAGTAAGAAACAAAAGCAGCTAACGATTATCTTCTATTTAGCCGAGATGCACACAAACGCTGTCTTGGCTGCTTTATAAATAACTACCCCAGTCCTCCCCCAATTATTTTTACTAGTCTTTAGTGGGTGTATAGCTTTTAATACTGGAAAACCAAAAGCTGGCTCGGTTTGTTTTCTCATGAAATTGTAGTCAGGGCAGTAAATTCATAGCTAAGTGCTTACTCATTGGCTACTGTATTATAAATAACTCTTCACCTTGGCCCTGTTTCTCCAGCCATTATTCACCGTGAGTAGCACTTACTCGTGAGCAGGGAGTAGCAGAGAAGTAAATGATTCTGCTATCATTACTCACAGTTTTAGTACCCTGGCATGTCAGGAGGTCTGTTTGCAAATGAGGCACCGCTCTACTGGAGGAGAAGTAGCAAAGTTTTCTTGCCTGGTAGGACTATATGGGCAAAAACTACCCCAAGGAATGGCTGCTGAGTCGGTGCTTTCGAAAATCGAAGCAGAGACGAGTGGGGAGGAACTACAGGTATAGATACGGGACGTTTGGAAGTGTATGTGCCTGAAAGTGTTGCTGTGGTTTGTCCTTGGGCTCTGTCAGAAGCGCAAAGCCGAGGAGCAGATTACGAGCACTGATGGGAGAGCCATCGCCTCGTTCCTCCTGCTTTCTCCTTGCCATTACGCTGCTTTGCTTTCAAAGTGTAAATTAACTTAAAGGTTCAAAGCTTTCGGGAAAGATTCCAGACCAAAGGTCATCTTTTCTGGGTGGTTTATTGGCTGTCCTGTGTTTGCCCACATCTCTAGTGTTTACCAGCTGAGGGAGTTTATGAAATTTTGATGTAGGAATTAGGTTGTTGCTCATCTTGTACCTTCTTGCTCGTATTATTGACAGTACCACTGAACTGCTCGAGGCAGATAGTATCTTGGTGATCACTGTGCTATTTCAGCTCTCCACTGCTGACAACATCAGAAGTGTTTTAACAGGGTTTTAATGGGCAGCCTCTGTAGCTCCTTGGAGGGTTGCAAATAGCTGCTGTGAAAAACCTTTTCTGCTGCTCTGAGCTGACATGCCCTCCTTTTCTCATCCAGCTGCTGCTTGTTTATGTGGCTGCAGCACTGTTGACAAGTTCTTCTTATTTGGGCCTGGGCGCTGTGGAGACCACGCAAATTAAGCAAGTTGCTGCATCTTTCGGGTGAGCTGTGAAGAATAACAACACGGTTGCAAAACCGCTGGGAAGAGCGGCAGGATGAGATGGTAACCCAAACTGTGTTCAGCAATCCCCTCTTCGCCTCTCTTAGCGCTTTCAAAGGGTAATCGTACAAGTTAAGCTAAAGTACTATACAGAGCTAGCTTCTCTGTTTTGTTGCTCACAGCACATTACCAGTGATGCCCCAGAGCAAGTTAATGATTTTGAAGAAAACAACCTTTATTTTTTAGCAGAAAACACAAAAAAAAGGATAAATAAATCACTACTCCTCAAGACAAAGCATTAATTTGATAGCAGCAGTTTCTAGCTGACTGGTTGCCTTGCTCTGCTTGTTACCAGAAATGAGGCTCTGAGCACAGCTTTCTTTGCGCTGTGTAAAAGCTTTCTCGTCCCCGTTTTGCTTAATATAACTATAATGTGCCCTTTATCACACTTCAACTTGAGCAATCCCGGTTTAGAAATAGTGCATAATACCCATGGGAAAAAGCGCTAGAAACGTACTTTATAAAAAACATACAGGCGGAGCTCAAAAGATCCACTGACATGTAAATTTAATTAAAAAATTATAGGTTTTCAATGAGGGCTTGTGTCTTCAATTTACCAGTTTCCATGACTTCTTCAGAAAAAGTGTTTCTTTTTGCATTCTTGGTGGAAAACACGCTGAAGGGTATTACAGTCCCCCAGAAAAGTGACTTTTTTTTTCCCCCTGTGTCACAGGAAAAAAAAAATTACCCAAAATTTGTACACTTGAAAAAGAAGTAAGAAAAATACCCACTTTCCTGTTTTGTTTTATTTCTATCCTTTTGGACAAAAAGTTAAACTTTCCTGTAGCCAGCCTTGCATGGAAAAGCATGTCCTAACTGTGTGACTAAGCCTCCTTTTCATTGCATGTGCAAATTTCACATATTTCAGATCTTTCCATGAGGCGTGTGAGATTGGATGAAGGAGCTGAAGTGGCGAGTGGGCAAGCAGGAGGGCGGCCAATGGCCAGAGGAAGGAGCAGGCTATAAATAGGGCTCATTATATAAAGTATCGCTGTTCAAAGAGGATTCTGGCTTCAATAAGAGAATCTCAAAGTTTGCTTGAAAATCTTAAGAATTGCTCCATCTGCTGCATGTTTCAAGGAAGAAATCCCCAGCAAGGCAAGGCCACTGTGCTTGGTGTGAGGAGCAGCCTCGGGCGGCCGTTTGCTCGCACTGATGTGCTCAGTGCGGAGATTCTCCTCTGAAATCCTAAGTGAAAAGTAAAACGTGAATCTCTTGGCTACTAAAACTTAAAAAGGGAAACCTAAAGATCTTTGAAGCATGCCAGGATTAGATGCTCTTCTGAACTCGGTTCTTCTATCTACTCTTCTTCCAGCAAACCCCATCAGAAGCTAAACTCCTTAAATATCAGTATATTTTAAAAGCTACTTTGCTTAGTACCCGTTATTTCAGTTTTTAGTGCAGTAAAGGCAGTGGCTTTTGTGGTGCTTCATTAAGTCCAAAGCAGCTGTGCAAAGGAGCAGATCCATAGGTTAAGGGAGAGAAACCCCCCCCTTGTTCTGGAATTCCAGCCCCTCTGTGAGCGGAGGAGCTGTTTCACACTTCTTTCTGCCTTCAAGCTGGTGGGTCCTGCTGTGAGTTGCAGCACTGAAAACCACTGTGGGTTTTGTTTCTCTAACTTAATTAATAAAAATAATTCATCAGTAGCTCTGATGCCTTTCAGAGTGGTTTTTCCCTGAGTCAGCTTACTGGGGAAGAGGTTCATTATAAATTATAATTAGAAGAAGGAAAAAAATAGGCAGAGTAAAGCCTCTGATGTGGTGGACTTCTCGTGACGTTACCGTCTCAGCCTAGTTAATATGAAGAAGCTTGTAGCCAAAATGCTGTAATCTAGTTTATATGTATTGTTCAATGTATGAAATGAAAAAGAGTGTTTAAAGTGTTTTATGAGCAAGACCGGAACTTTCTTGGGGATTATCAGGTTTAAATTCCAGAAGTTATTATCAAAACAAGTTTCTGAGATGTGCTCACCTCATATTTGGAATTACAGAATTAGCAATATTTATCTGAGAGCACGCCTCAAGTGAGAGAGCTCTAGAATCAGCTATATATATGTTTGCGTGACGTTTTCTGTGCTCTGTACGTTATATATCTATATAGCTTATACCACTGCTGGGTTAGATGCATAAATACCAGCTTGTTAGTGACCTGTGAAAGTCTTCCAGAGGCTTGGTGTACCTTGCGGTGTCACCAGCTCTGGAGCCACTAACAAGAGTGTCCTTATCCCTCTGCATGCCTCCCTGCCTGCCATCCTGCCAAGGCCAGTGACTTGTCAGGCAGCCGTGGTGCGCGGCGAGGTGATGCTGATGCTGGATGGTGTTCCTTTCTGTTGGGTTTCATCTTGAGTAAGGGAGGAAAAGGGAGCGAGTGCCGGTGTACGTTTGTTATTATGCATATTGTTTGTCACCTTTGTTGGTTCAGTTGATGCTTTGAAGTTAGTCTTGCATTAGTGTCATGCCTGAGGCAAAATTGTTTACTGCTTCAGTGTTCATGTTATTTCTCTTGCTTTTATGTTCACTTCTATTTCATAGTTTTGCTCTGCCAATTTGGATATAATTGTATGCAACTTTGCTTTTGGTTTTATGCTGTAACTTTTTCTTATGGGAGCCATCCTTTACCACGCTATAACAGTTGTGTGAATAAAAGGCATCGGACTAACTTTGTTATTACAGAGTTTCCTGTTACAAAAACTTAATATTTTTAATCTTGTTTCTTAACATGTTGTGAACAAGGTCAAAACCAATTGGAAATCTGGCCACATTCATTCAAAAGGGCGAATTGGATGTTGTTATGCATCTTCATCTGGGTGCATGTTGTGCTTTCAGTAGATACGTAATGATCTGCCCACCCAAGCAGGTTCGGGCTTTAGCAAGATCCATACAGAGATATTTAAAAGGTGACCGCATCACTGCAGCTCTCTGTTTCAACATCATGGAACAGAAAACAGTGTACAATTGCACGAGTTTCATCACTACTTGAATTCTTTCTGCCTCCTTTCCTTTATTTCCCTCTAGCTCGTGAGGAGGGGGGTACCTCAGGCTCCCCCAAGCCCTCGGACCCAGCTTTGACCCCTGCAAGACCAGAAGGCGGTGGGGGAGGCAGGGCAGGGGGCCCCTGCCACTGTCCCAGGCTCAGCAGAAGATTTCAGTTGCTGTTTACTGTTGCTCTGTCAGGATGGGCAGGATGTGGCTGTAAAACAAATACATTTTTACCCTGCATGTCTAAGGATGGGCAAGGTACTGTATAGCCAGTAAAAGGCACTTCCTTGCCTCAGGGTTGAAGAGTTGCCCTAAACTAGACCCTCTGTGTAACTATAGGTTAATTCATCTAAAATAATTTTGAAAACTTCCTTTACATAGCATGTGCTTTTTCAGCACGTGAAGCAAATGTAAGTTGCAGGGCCTTAATTAAAAAAACAGTAAAAGAAAATCTCTGTCATGCTTCCCTGTGGGGCCTCGTGCATTTAGCTGAGATTCACGTGTGTCCTGGAGCATCTCCTGCATCCACCATGCAGTCAGGGACTGTCCTGGCACAGCACTCATCACCCATAGCACAGGGTGCCCAAGCGAAGGCCATGCACTGACAGAAGAAAGCTGAGATGCTGGTTCGTGCTTTGTAACAGCCATTTGTATGTATAGGCTGATTCTGAAGGGTATTAGATATATAAAATATGTTTAAATGATGTATTTGACTCTTAAAGTCGCTCTGCTTTTAATGTGCTTTGAAGAGTTTTCATCACGATGTGCTTGGGTAGGAACAGACTTGTGGAAAAGCTTAGGGAGGTTGAGATTTGGGATGCGGGGTGGACTGGCGCTGCCTCTGCTGGGTGTTGCGGCAGGAGGCTGGGCTGGAGCGTGGCTGTGGGATGCCCCTGCCTGCCATGGCTGTGTCACTTCGCTTGTGGCTGCTTTGCCTCCAACTAGAGCACACCCTGGGGCAGTCAGGTATAGAATATAGGTGTTGGCATACCTGATTTTGGATGCTTCTGGCTTGGAGAGGAGAGGCTGTGCCTGCTCGTGGCTCCGGCTGTCTCTGCGCAGGCTCCTGGGGAAGCCTCTGCCGCTGCCTCGTATCCTTCAGGGGCTGGAGGGAAGGCGACTCATCCTGCAAATATCTGTAGTCACATGCTGCAGAGCTTTTAGGCAAATTTTGTTTAAGCAACTGTCAGATGAAAAGTATCAAAGCTCAGTTTTGTTCCTGTAAATCTCAGAATATTCGTCATAGGTTAAGGAGGATGAAAGCAGTCATGTGTAGCAAAGCCACACTGCTGGGCTCTTGTGTTCAGGAATTTAGAGGGAAATGAGTATTGTCTCCCTTTCATTTACTTTCATTACTGTGTCTTCCTTTTATTTCCATGTGCTGAGGTCTGGCAGTCTCGGAACTGGCCGGATCATTTCTAAAATGCAGTATTGACCCTATGCCACTTATTACCAGTCTGCATCCTCAGCGACAGAATTGATTCGGTTGGTGCTGCTGCACTTATAATGTTACCTTTTATGTTCACGTTTGTTCCAACAGAGTGGCCACTAGCACAGACGACTTGAACTTGTATCACCCGCAAACTGACAACGCTGGAGCCACCAGTTTGTCATTATCCCTACTAGTGTATCTGATTTAATTTTGCGACAGTGGATTAATTCTTAAAATTGCAGTGCTTTTTGCTCGTTAATGGTCAGTAAATGATTCTGGGGGGTGGGGGAATGGAATTCATCAGTTTTGTAGTCGTTTTAATTCTTCTAGTTTTAAGTTGTTCTATAAATATGTCTTTATGGATGTAGTTTTACTAGCTTAAAAACATCTAATTGAAAACAGTTGCTTAAATCTCTTTGGATCAAGGAGGCAGTAATAAGCAAAGAGAGTATCTTATCCCTACAATCCAGAAACGCTTAGTGGCTGGTATACTCGGTGCATGAGTAATCAGCTTCTTGTTTCATCTAAAAACCTTAGCTCTTTTGGTGTGATTTAGTACTTCACCAGCGGCATGGTTTTTCTTGTCTGTAAGATTATCAACTAGTGAAACAAAATATAAACTGAAATGGCATAACATAAAAGAATGGTTTTAAAAATATTTAATTCATTTATGCTGTCTTGTTGTGTGTATAATGTGTTCTAGAACATCACTGGGCTTCTGGAAAAAAAACCATTAGATTTGTCTTCTTGCAAATTAATGTTTTGTTGCACATTATGTAATGTTATTCTTATGACTTAACGTTTGCATCAGGCAGGACTGATCTCTGCTATTTTGTAAGGTACCCGGCAGATGAACCCGTAGTGCGTAGATGAGATCAGCCTGTGCATTTACCTATTGATGCTGCTTGTGATTCCCGAACCAATGAGCTCCGAGGGATAAAAACTCAGCTGTGCATACCTTTGTTTTCTGAAACAGCTAAATTCTGTGGGTCTGGGTTTGGTGAGGGGGTGGTTGCTGTGATTTGGGCTTGGTTCCGTGTCCTGCTTTTTGTGTAATGTCAGAAATGTGGGTCCTTTCTAGCTTACAAGATTAAATGACTGCAGATCCCATGCACGATAGTGAGATACTTTATTTGCAACACTCTAGGTTATGTTGGTAATACATGTAAACAGAAATTAGTGATGACCACTGTGGAGTTTGGCCTGTTTTTTAAAGGCTTATACCTGCATCCCTCTGGCCTGAAATGCGGTACGGTTTTCCAAAGCGATCCTCAAAAAGCGCTCTACCAAACCTCAGAAGTCTATAAATGATATGTGGCTCATTTCCAAGCCAGGAAGCAAGGAAAAGAAAGCCAGTCTGTGCTGGTGGAGTGGGAATGCAAAACCACAAGTCTTACTTCCTACTTGCATGAAGAAAACCAGGTTAACTTACACGATCTTTGCTGATCGTTTCTTTGAACACCTGTGTTCATTCAAATGGCTGGGACTGCTCACATGGTCAGTTACAATATCTCATTAAGAGTTACAATTAATGGAGATGGTAATTTCATAAATGGCAAGTACACATTTAACTGCCCAAGGTTGCATGCATCTTATTCCCTGAACAGGCAAGCTGTGACATGAACTTGCACGGGAAAACTGCAACACTCGGAAAGTTTTGTCATTTTCCTTATTTATTCGTTTCATTTCTAAATTTCAAATAATTTCATACAGCTTTATTAATCTGAAGTATTAAAAACTTGTGGTAACATCGTGTCTTAGAGCACAGTTTGGGCAGGCTGCCTTCCCATAATATGAAGGAGCACACACTTGTGCAGCTACAGCATCCTATTCTTTGTTCAGGACTGAAAACACAGTGAGGGTTCAACCCCTGAAATTCTTTTTCCAAGTCTCTTTGAGAAGCAAATAGGACTTCACACAAGCCCATTGTTAAAAATCACTTGCTGTTTGGTGGCTTAAGAAATGCTTAAGTGTATTCTGTCCATCTAAAAGCCATCCGTTGCAAAAAATCGTCAGACATCCTTTTTTCTTGTACATTTGTGTCATCTGTGAATCAGAAGCATTTTATGTACCAAGGGCAATGTGCTTTGCTTTTGGAATTCCTGAGTTTCACTAAAACCCTGGGGCATGGTTCAGGAGACCTGAGGTGACCTGTAAATGGGAGCTGCTGTGTCCCTTTGCTGCTTAGCAAGATCATTTTAAAGAGAAACTGAAATACAGTTCCAGATACAATATAATAACATTTTAATCCAAAGAGAAAAACAGTAGGGATTTTTATACTAGTTGACCTCTTGAAAGCACATTCAGATGTTAATTATTTCTCATAATGGAGATGGGCAGTTTCCTCATTTGTAAGTGATGAATCTGAGACAGGAGAGGAAAAAAAAAAAAAAGGTAGTTTTCCTGAACCCGAAAAGACTCCTTATGCAAGCAGGATGAAAGCTGAAGGGCTCCCATGCAGGCACAGGGCTAGGGGTGCTGAGCGCTCTCGGCAGGCAGGGCAGGTGTAGGAGCAAGTTGGTAGCTCTTTTGCAGATTGTTTTGCTTATGATAATGCTCTGTCTGGTCTGTGCACCGGCCTCCTGGACTTCAAATAAAGTCTTTGCTGTTCTCCTAAATCCCAGTTATGGAGTGTCTGTGAACACGCTGCCAGTCTGGACAGCAGTGAGAAATGCTCTGGCTGTGCGTGTGCCCAGCAGGAAGGTCTGTGCCGTGTCCGACCGTGGGCTGCCGCCGTGCCGAGGCTTGTTCTTCGGTCTTCCCAGCCTTCCTGCGGGATCTCTCCTTTTGGTTTAAGGCAGCTTGCAATTAATTAACGATCTTTATGGGCATTGTCTTGAAGTTGGAATAATTTTACAATCTAAATGATTTGAACCTCTCCTGTAGAGGAGACCTGAGCCTCTTCCCTTGCTGCCTCTGCGTGGGGGGGGAGGAGGTGGGACCCCCTGCGCTGCGAGGGGGGGCTGTGGGGAGCACCGCGTCCCCGGGGCTACCTGACACCCAGCGCGGCTGCTGCAGGGGAAGTTGTCTTCCTTGCAGGAGAAAATGCAAAGGCTGGTCTTACTGCGCCATTTCTGGTTATGTTTTTGATTTTGGAATGGCGGAGGAGATGGCAAGAGTTTTGTCCTTTGCATGAGTCAAGTTCAAACCTGGAGTTCTGGGTCAAGATGGTGATGCCTCTGAAGGACAGACAGACTTCAAATTCTTTAGGGGAAGGTGTACAGCCCACGTGCGAGTAAAATACCCAGCACCAGGTTTTAGGTTAGCAGCCAGACCAGCCAACATATCCACCATCTGCCTTGTACAGAGGGGAGCAGATCCCCAAGGGCCTGGGCAGCTCCAGAAGTCATCTGCACCCACACAGAGACACGGATGGGTCCTCTGTGCCAGAGTGAATGCTTCAGGATCTCCCTGTGGCCCCTGCTGCTGACTGGAGTCTTCTGCAGCGAGGTGGCACATCTGTGACAGGGGCTGTGCTGTGAGCCCGGCACTGCCCCTGCTCCCCAGGGCTGAAGCAAGTGTTGCTTTTCATACTGGAAGGTGCAGCTGTGTCTCCTGGGGGTTGGGAACGTGGGACCGTGGCATTCGAGGCAAATGATGCCGGGTTCCTCGCCAAACTCAGATATTTCTACTAGGCGCTGGGCTGCTACAGGTGTTCGTGAGGAGCCAGAGCGGATGGCAGGGCCCTTCGCTCTCTTAGCACACGCTGGGTAAGATTTGGCTGTAGAAAACTTAGGGCTGTTTGAAGAGAATATTCTAAAAAATACAATTAACTGCCCAGATGTTAGAACCCCAGTGATACAAATTCCACCCTCTGTGCTGGGCAGGGTGTAACATTGCAGGAGGCGGTTGGTGTGCGGCTGCCTGGTGCTGCTGGCCCTGCTGCACGGCCCCGAAGTGCTGCGGGATGAAGGAGAAGGCTAAAAGGGACGGCAAAATAGCAACCCTGTGCTCTGGGTGCTGCTTTGGTGCCCCTCTCTTGTCACCTCTAGGTACTTCAGGTGGAAGAGCAGCAGAAGTGTTTCCCTGCTGATGGTGTGCTGAGCAGAGGGCTGCTGGTCGCTTGTGTTGCTAGTGTCAAATGCAAAATGAAGTTCTCCTATCAGTTGAGAATTTGGTGGAGTGTGCTTCCATTTGACAGTGTTTCCAGATGGAAAGGAGCAACTGTCTGTTTCTGTAGGGTGCAGTTTTCATTTACTTTAAATGGGTTTGAGTTTGGGGAGCGGGGCCCGCTCCTTTGCTTTCAGTACCGTGAAGACAGATGTTATTTCACCAGATTATCCGGGAGCACTTTCTCATCCCGCAGTTTGGTTATAGGTGCGTGTCTTTTGAACAAAGACAAATTCCATTGGAAGTGTTACAAAGTTAGTTGAGCTTTTAGGTATTTAAATGATTCCTTATTTTTCTAGCACAGTAGGTTAGAAACGTGTTAAAGCTAGTGGTAAAGTAATTTATGAAGGGCAGATGGAGTTCAAAAGGTTCAAATATACAAGTTCAGTTCCAGCATCGTTTGGACCTTCACACCTCAGTGTCCCAACAGAGAAACTGGATACTGAGTTTTTACAGGTTTTACTGTAAAAACTGAGCCCTCCAGAACTTTTAGTAACTAATGGATTTTGCAGAAATGATTTGACTACCCTGAATGTCCATTAGCTGTTTTGCTTTTATGTCTTTGCTGGAAACCTAAATGGCTTTTTTTACTTGCACTTTTTATACTAGTTATATGTTTGCTAGAGATGTCTTTTGTATTACAGCAGCTGGTAGGAAAAAAGTGATGTACTCAAAAATTGTAGGAGCATTTAATCATAGTACAGCCTAACTAGAATTTAAACTGTGTGTTGTCAAGAAAGTTTCCATCTGTAGCATAGCAATCCAAATCTGACTACGTGCAGTTTTAGTCTTCTGACTCTTGAATTCATTCTTTGTTGTGTGGCTTTGGTAGTGTTAAAATTTAATGCTCGGGAGTTACATTGTATTAAGTCTATAGTTCTCTACTTTCCTTGCGTGCCCTACTTTATTACCGGCAATGGATTTTGAAATATCCTGAAAATCTGTGTTTTCCAATATGGGGATGGTTGATAAAATAACTTTCTTCCAAACAGGTAGTTTCAGAAAGTTTTCTCTCTTATTTGTTGAGCTGTTAAGTACTTAGCAAAATTAATTCCCTGCAATATACTATTCCTGTTAGAAGTGCAAGTCTCTGATAGGCAACTCTCAAAAATACCTTGCTGATATAAAAGAACTTTTCATCCAGTTATGTTCATCGTTTGTCACTCCTACTGCTTCTCTCTATATTACATCAGGAACGAGAATGATTCTTGTACTCTAGTACCAAGAGCGACATATGCCAAATTCTGTATTGCATAACAGTGCAGAATAAGAAAAAAAATCCAGAAAAATCTATAGATTTTCAGGCACATGTGACAGTCCTGGAAATTTTACACTAGGAAAAGCTGGCTGGCACAAGAGCACAGGAATGATAAACCCACTTCCATTTTGGAAGAGAGCGGGTAGGGTGGGTGTGTTTCTCCATGTCAGACAAGCACTTAGAAGGAAGGTAGTGCGAAGCTGGTATGGTTCACCACACAAGGGTTTTATTTTGTGGTGGAAAACCTAATCTTTCCAAGACCTTTTCTCTTGGGTATAAGTCTGAAGTCTGCTTTATATTGGGAGATTGGCATGAAATCCACAGCACTTAAGAGGATAAAGGCCTTTGTCTCCAAAATGTACGTTTTTTTGGAACTATAAAGGCAGTGGAACAAGAAATGGGTTTAGGTATATAATGTTGAGATCCAACCTTGTAATCCTTTTTCAAGTAAAAATATGTTATAGATCAATTTTATCGATTCATACTTTTTTCCCACGTGTTTTAGAAGATTCACTTAAAGAAGGGAAACCTTTCACATTTAGCTAATGATTCAAGAAGTAAAAAAAGGTGAATTATAAGGACCTACTCCAATTAGCCAGAATGACATCTTCTTCTGATTCCTCTGTAGGCACCATTTGGTTTCTGGGAGAAGATGGGAGACTAAAACAACAACAACAAAAAGCAAGCAAACAAACAAAAAAAGAAAAACCAAAAAAACCCACCCAACATTTCTTTTACTGCTTTTGTAATTTTCACGGTCGCTTTAAAGGACCCCACAGCCTGTTCATACATTAGGAAATGGGGTAGCTCTTCAGTTTCAAGATACGCTCGACAATATTTTGTGGGCCGTTGTGCTTGTTAAACAGTGTGCAACGTTTGAAGCCCTTCTGTCCCTCCTTGAAACGCTACAGAAAGATGGATAATAAGTTCAGGCAAAGCACAGGAACAAAACAGGGCAGGGTTAGGAAGGGAAGAACTGGGTGAGAAAAGAAGAGGTGATGCAGCGAGCTGTGGGCGGGGGGAAGGTGGCTCTGCGGAGAGACGTGTTCAGCTTTCCATTTACAGGCTATGGGGCAGAAGAAATAAAATCAAGAGGAGGAGGAGGAGGAGATGAAAGGAATGAAAAGACAAGAGGCTTATTCAGTAAGTAAATTAGAAATTACATCAGATAAATAGATGAAAACAAGAGCAGATGCCTGACTAATGTAAGTTGTTCTGGCACCACTGACTTCAAATCAGTTTACACTAGCTCAGGACCT
Organism: Falco naumanni; assembly: GCF_017639655.2. Taxonomy (NCBI): domain Eukaryota; kingdom Metazoa; phylum Chordata; class Aves; order Falconiformes; family Falconidae; genus Falco; species Falco naumanni. The sequence goes on along the minus strand of NC_054054.1, from coordinate 110,058,085 downwards.
AAACAGACTGCCTAAGTGGAGACCAGAGACTAATTTTTTGATCTAGACTTCCTTGCTTTGCATACTTAAATTTGACATTCTTTAACATCATAAATTAATATGTAACAAAAATAGAATTGCAATAGGTGCTCACATGGAGAGAAGAGCGATACAAAAAGTTGCCTGCTTGGTGTTCCATGATCTTTGATGGCAGAGGATTACAGCTGTTAGTTTATCAGTTATAATGAACATTTACATGGCTACTTTTGTCTTGAGTGGACTAGATATTCTGGCTGATGAATATTGACATGATTGAAGTGAGATGACATAGATTTTAATCAGTCAAGGTTCTGGCTCCATATTGACAGTTGTAATTTGCTTTGTTCCACTTCAACGTATTAGATTTCTTACAACAATATTAATGATTTAGGGGAACCATATGTATTTAGAGAATATTTGAATACTTAGATAACTTTTTTTCAATCTAGCCAAACTGTCCAGTGTAGGCAGCCGCACTTTCTGCTTCCCAAGAACCATGGCCCCTGACATTTTAAGAGTCAGTTTTACTCCTCAGAAAAAAAAAAACCCAGAGGAGTATTTCTTCTGTTTGCATTAAGCACCTTCTGAATCGCCAGGCAGCTTTGTGCCTGGCCCTTGTGGTTTACTGAGCCTAAGGCCCCTTACCAACATATATAAAGAATTAAGAACTTTCTGTTTCTCAAATGACTCATTTTGACGGTCAGTTTGTTGGCCAAACACTGATACACTTCCATTCAGATGTAAAATTTAGAGCAAATGATGTGCAACATATTGCTGTGGGATGCATTTTTCTGTCCATGGAGCAGTGTAATGCTTTGGCCATCCCTCCTTTTGGTTCTGTTAAGGCACCTCCTGAAGTCAGGCTTAAGCTGCTTTTAAAATGAGCCAGCATCACTTGGATGTGGGTGAGGTGCAGCAATTTGGGAATTGCTCCCAGCTGGTGGAGAAATGATTTCCAAGCAAGCTGGGTGGCTCTTTAACCGCTCTTCCCAGTAGAAGCAAGCTAAAATACGTAGAAACTGTTGCTTTGACAAATAAGCTAATGACCCACTCAAGCTGCTTTATGTAGCGCATGTAGTTGCTTGACAGTTATTATTATTTTCTAATTATGTTAAGTTATAAATTATTAACAAGTGTTTAATTTCAGGCCAAGCAGATCCAACAAAAGGGATTTGTACAGTTATGAATTGCAGCAAAATACAAAATCGTTGAGCTTTTAGTATATGCAAACTTGGAGACCCTGGTTATTTCTCCCTCTTTCAACAGCCAGTCATGAAACTTTCTTGACCTTTTCACCTTTAAACTTTATTTGAACTTGGAAAGAAGACTTGTGAATTGTGGAGGGGAAAAAAAAAAAAAAAAAAAAGAAAAGAAAAAGGAAGGGGGGGGCTGGGGGAGGAGAAGGTCTGATTATACGTTACCGTAACAGTAATACTAGCAAAATAATCCTCCTCTTGTGCATGAGTGTCTGCTACTGCAGGCTTCAGGGTAATAAGCTCACATGACATGCCTAGAGGCTAATGCTGGCCTATGCTTTTTTTTTTTTTTTTTTTTTTTTGGTACATATTTAAACAAAGGCTGATTATCCAAACAAGAATTTGGACTGCATCAACTGGACCAGTTAAATTATAGTTAGTAAAACTTGGCGCCTTCAGAGCTTGGAATGTTACAATTACAGCTGGATCCTCATTTGTTAGGCAGCCTTACAAAATAATAAAAGTGGAGATTTTTATCTTTATAGGACATAGCTTAACTCTTTGAATACAGAGAACTAAGTGCCAAATATTACAGTTCCTGCTTAGACATACTATTCTGGGCCAATAAATGCAATTAGACAGTTGTATCCGTGCTCTGTAGGACGTAGGGCAAACGGAGCTGCTTTGGCAGCACTTGGGTGGATGCTGGGGCACTTGTACTGGGCATCCATTATCCTCCAGGATTTCTTTAAACACAACAAGCAATTTGTTGTTTGATCTCCCTTATCTTGCTGCTGTCTTTTTGACAGCGTTGCTGTGGGTTTATTTGAATTTCTCTTCTTTGTGTATTTCCTGTTGCTACGAATAAAGCTTACGTCCCTGTAGGATGTAGACGGTTCCTTGAGTCAGTCCAGTTTTCACCTCTCAGATGAGCTGGAAAACTGGCTTCAAATACTTAGCAAATTTTTCCCTAAACCTCCCAAGGCTGGCTCTCCCTGCCACCGTCCCCGTGGGGCTGCTTGGGGCTGGGTAGGTGGCAGGCGATGTGCAGGCAGCAGTGACATTTCATTTTAACAAACTGCTGTCGACTATTCCAGACTTGTTTTCCCATCTTCCTTCCTACAGAGGGGAATTGGCTTTGATTAGGTACTTGCAAAGCCAGACTTTGGCTTTCTGGTTGTATAATGTATAGCTCTGGTTGCCAGTCAGAAAAAATGGAAGCTCTTTTCCTAAAATTAAACAAAGTGTCCTTATTGTTAGCCTAGAACAAATCAATGCCTTTGCATTAATTCATATGGAGCAGGGCCAATTTACAGCTTTCCCTGATCTGCCCGGTGGGGGGTTTTGTGCATAGGTTTATCTCAGCTTCTTTTTTAGGACAGTGTTTATTGTTTGCATTTTCTGAAAACCTTACTGAGTAACAATGCTTGCAACTTAAGCAATCAAGACTATCCAGAATGTTTGCAAGAGCCCACCTGCTAGATAATATTTACCAGCCTATACCAGGAGCTTTATCTTTTGTCATCTCTGCATAGTATAAAAGCTAGCATTCATTAAAGCGTGAAAAAGTTGGTTTCCTTTATTGTGACAGTTTTACCATGTTTCAGTGTACTTTGTCTCAGTAGTAACAAATAAATACAGATAATATATAATTGCTGCAGTCAAGATACCGTGGGAGTTATGAGAGCAAGGCGTAGGTATTTCTGAATGAAAGGACGTTGGTTTTCTTGCATTGAAAACTGAGAAGTTAAAGATTTTCAATCAAGATAAACTTGCAGATTCATAAGGTGCAACTTAGTCTGGGAGAAATGATACCAACTGGAAATAAGAAAGACCTAAGGAAAAATTGTGAGTTAATGTTTAGTCTTTTATTACTATTTTAATCGAATGACTTTACAACATGACCTTTTAAATTGTAGCTATTTTTAAAAGGAATATTTGTGTGCCGCAGGCCCGTGGAAAGCGCTGGTGGGCACAGCACCGAGCGGCTCCTGCGCTCAGCACCCTGAGCTCAGGGCTGGGTGGCTCCACGCTCAGCACTGAGCCCCACATAAGGGCTTTACAGTCAAACACACCAACGTTTTCTGGTCATGGCTCCAGGGTTCTGTTAAGGCACTTCATCCTCCATACCCAGGATTTTGGGCAACAGCCACTTTCCATAAAACTCTTTTGACTTTTGTTGGGGACTGCCGAGCCTAGGGGAGGTGATGCTGCAGGAGGAGGAACCGAACCCTGGGTTCGGAGGGCACATGTTTGGACTTAGTGTCCTGCAGAGGTTGCCAGCTGTGCGCATGGGAGCCCATCGAGGCGGTGGAAAGGAGCCTGGTTCTTGCTGTGTCCCTTCTGTCATGGGCTTTTTTGCTTCGTTCTTAGCCGTGCCATTGAGAAGTAGGGATGCCCCAATTAGTCTTTTGCATGACAATATTTCATTTCAAGCAACAGCGTTTGGTTTCTGGCCAGAAGAAATCCTTTATTTATTCCATCTGCTGTCCTTGCTTTTTTCCTGTGTTGAATAGACTCACCTTGTGCCGTAGTGAGATGATTGAAATCGTGCTTTGCTGATTTAAGGGACCCAGGGTTACAGCCTAGATACAAACGTCTGTAGTACCTGGAATACCCATCAAGAAAATACCATGGTAGTAAACGAGAAAAGAAAGGTTAGCTGATCCGGTAGGTACTGCAGATGTGATGATCACCTCGCTGTTGACAGAGGGAATCTAAAATTTTAGAACCTGCCTTCAGACAGTCTGAATATATTTTCAGCTGCCAAGAAGAAGTCAACAGGAATGATTGGTGAATAAGTGAGAGCAGCGTGCTGTATCTGCAGGAGACAGTTTCCATCCGGCAGCCTTGCTTTTCAGATATTTTCTAAAACACTAATTAAGAAACAGTCTTGGATCAGACTTTAGGTAGCCAACATTGCATTCAGAAATTATTCCCTGTCTTAGTTTTTCTCATCTGTGGTCTTATCTAATTCATCTTCTCTTTTTTCCTCCTCTGTTTGGTAGATTTATTCCTGGATCAGCAAGGGGAGTGAAGGAGAGGAAGCAGGGCAGGAGTTGCCATTGCAGAGGTCTTTTGAGCTGCGGTTCCACCCTCCTTTCTTTTTCTTTCTTTTATCATGGATTTATTGTGAACTAATAATCACTTTGACCTTAAAACAATTCATGTTAAATCACAGAGAAAGAAAAGTTGATAGTGTGTGAGTTAAAGTGGTCCTCAGTAAAATGTCATCCGACAGGGCTGTGCTTGGGAGAGAAAAAGAGTTCCTCGTGGAGCCTGAGCTGCGTTCCATCAGGAAAGGAGACGCTGTCCCTCGTTCTAACCCGATGTACCGTAGCTGCTGCAGGAGACTGTGCGATGATCTCAGTTAGGGACACCCTCAGGCCGTTTCCTGTAAAGAAAAATTTATTTATGTAAATTTATTTAACATTATGTACACTCCTGCAAAGCATTTTAGAATACAAAAACTACTTTAAAAGTCGCAGTTTTATCTGTGCATGCATGTCTCGGGACTGGCTGGTGCGCACGGAGCAGCTGCAGCCTTCCGAGGCTAACGGGGATGCAGACAGTTTCGGTTTTGTTAAAATCTGATTTCTCGGTGCAGTCGTGGTCTTGTGCGAATGGAACAGCAGCCAAGTCTCTTGGTTCTTGTGGGTTGATTGTTGTTTTAAGTTTAATTAAAGTAGCTTTTGCTTAAAAAGAAGGGGGGGGGGGAATTGAATTTAAATATAGGTATCTATGATAACTCTGTAATATCTTTTTCTCTCACGAATTGTGTTCGGAGTGGATGTTTACATAGATGGCCATAGCTGAAAATAAGAAGGAAATTCTATTTATGCCACAAGTTAAGAATTCCCATCACTGGCAAATCTTAATTTACTTCTTCATCTGATTTCTGATGGGAAAAATCAAATTGCTTTTGTACTGGAAATAAAGTTGATTGAACTCGGAATTTTTCCAGTGGCTAAAAAGGTTACTTCCCAAGCAGTGCTCTTTTACAAACTGCAGTGGTGTTTAATTTATCTGCTTTTTTCAGCAGATAAATGTTCAGCATTAACATATGTAGGGAAAGACAGTCTCTTAATACTGATTTGTATATAGGAACATCATCTGACTTCCAGAATTTCACATGAAATCTCTTACTATAGGTGTGATGGCAGTAACACTCTAGAGGTGAAACTGTCTGATACAGAGATCAGCTAAATACAATTTCTGTGGTTTTCTTTGTTTCGTATCGAGCTCTGTAATTTCTTTCTTGAAGAAAATGCTTGAGAACTTTTGCTGCCGATAGGAACTGTTCAATCAGTATTAAGATGCAACTTGTCAGGAGTGCATTCTTACAAATACTTACTCAAAAGGTCCCTAGGCTTTGAACAGAAAATGTCAGACGTGAAGAACAGGGATTTTTTTTGTGTGTGTGGTTTTTAATTTTCTAAAGAAATATAATTTTTTTAATGGGCTTACAAAGCTAAAAATAGAAAATAAAATGTTCTTTGCCTTTTTATTTTTTAGAATCTTATCACGTACTTGCATTTATTCCTTGTAGTACTTTCAGCTGACCTGAGCAGTACCTGTTGGTGAGAGTGGATGATCAGCCAGCAGCTTTACCATTCACCGCAGTTTGCCTTGATGAACCTATTTAACGTAATCGGTGAAAACAAGGTTTTCTAGTGAGGTCCCAGCTCTCTCTGCTTTTGGCAGATGCGGAGCTCTTTGGAGACTCGTGCTGCTGAGGAAAGTATTGCTTTTTGTAGCAATCCCAAGTAAGAGGGTCCGAAGCAGGGGTGGTATTCTTTAAATGGCAATCAGGCTCTTCGAACCTCAAAGGTTTATACCAAAAGCAGAATTTTGAAAGCTTAGGTGGGTTTTCCTTTTACCAGGATCTTTTCACAGAACTTGTTTCCCTATCACTTCGGCACGTTCCATTCAGTTATTCCAACCCACGTGAATGGATCCATCCTCGGAAATGGTTGTTGTGAGTAACGGTGCTGGATTTCGTAGCCATCAGCACCGAGAAATAGCATGCTGCTGAAAATGAGTCAACACTGCACCAGCGGCGAAGGGTGGGTTTGCCTTAAAGACTGTGGAATTACTTAATTGGCAGCATTACCTCACTCAAGCAACCAGTTGTTTTTGTAATTATGGTAACATTTTTGTCTGTCAAGTGACTTTCAATGTAGCAGGTTTAAACTGACCCAATTGGTATTGAAATTGGTGTAATTAACCTAGTCGTTAATTAAATGTGTGCATGCACACTGGCTCTGTCAGTGTTTTGGGGCAGGGGGTGTTTTGCATGACCCCATTCCAGAAAGCCACTTTCTCTATATATAATCTTTACTTAAAGCATTTGTGATGAGAGTCTCTCTGCCAGGCCGTGGGGGTGGTCTTGAGGATAACTTTGCTGATTCTCAGGGACTTGGACCTCTCGTGGCTCTGCACCCCTTGGCCTGAGGTCCCAGTGTTCAGTTGCCCTTCGGAGAGCTGAGCCCCCAACAGGGATGACCGCGGCCATCGTGGTGCCGAAAGATTAACGGGTGCACGGAACAGATCGGCTAATTGTAATAACGGGAACCACGACACACGCTTGACAGGGTTCCCCGTGGTGTGGCTTGTTTAGTGTTCGGAGAACAGCTTAGCAGCAAGGGTCACCCATGACTGGTATCATTGCAAAACTTAAATTAAAACTGCCTCAGAGAAGACTCAGAAGAACTCCTCCAGGACGAGGGAGGCTCTCTGCAATCTGCAGAGATGCTGGTTAGACTCATGTGTGCAGCATTATGGAAAATTTTACTTAGCAGTCGCCTTCCCTGTAGTTGATTAATACAAGATTTGTGTTCCCAGTCCATTAATCTTCACAAGCACATCTGCATACTGAAAAATATTTTTAAAAACAACATAAAAAATTACAAGCGCTGATAATTCTGAAGATAAAAAGAACTAAAAGAGCAACGATAAACTGTGGTTTACTTGTGTTATGTGAATCCCAGTACGACGTGAGAGAGGGGCTTTGCCATTTAAAATATTTTAATTGCATAAAAGGAAAACTTTGAGAAAAAGTCATTGTTTTCCAAGCACTGAATGCAGTTCCCACTGCGAAATATCCTGGCCTGCATTGTATCAAGTAATAATATCTTGCAAGTCAAAAAGGTATTAGGGAGGTGTTAGAGACATCACAGGAGGAGTTAGAGTTAATGTGAGGGGGTTGAGAAAGTTAATCATCTTCAAAAGAAAGTAATAGTGAAGGTGTGTAAGAACCAACCACTGTAAAGCAGGCTTTGGTATTTTAAGGAGTGCATGTCTAAAACTTGATAGCTAGAGCCATTCTTTTCTAGCACATTTGTTGATACAAACACGATAACGGTGATGTCCAGATGCCTGCCGTTTCCTAAAACGGACTATTTGTAAAGGTTCCCTTCATCTTTTGAAACTGCAGCTTAATGGACAACAAAACCCATGGTTCGTTCTGTGACCCTGGATTTCTATTTATTTTTATCAAGTACTTTTCTAGTAAGGAGATACCCAGAAAGCATGTCAGGTGACTTTGTGATCCCCTTCCCATTTATCCCGAGAGTACTAAAAGGCCTTTTTGTACAGGGCAGCGTCTGCTTCAAGGGAAGGTGATTCGGTGTGATAAAACCTCCGCGGCTCTGCTCCCTGCTTCCAGCGGGGAACTGCATTGTGCAGCCAGGGGCTTACAGCTCAGGCGGGGTCTTGCCACGAGCCCGCCCGGTCGGGGGCTTGGGTTGGGATGCTGCCAGGCGCCTCCTGCCAGCTGCGGCAGCCATCCCATCTCCAGTGGCTGCCGTGGGGCTCGCCAGCACAGCTCTGTGCCGTGCCCCGGCATCCCGCCCCGAGCCAGGCGCTTCCAGCCACCACAGGAGCAAAGCACTGATGGCAAACCAGGCAAGGAAGGGCTAAAAATCTGGGAAATTCGGTTTAGCCCTTACTTAGATCAGATTTTTTTACTGAAAGTAGCTGGGTTCTAAGTTCATTTAAAGAACTAATTTTCTCGATCCAAGTGTTTTTATAGCGAGGGGATGTTGTAAAGAAGTTGTTTATAATGGAGTTTATCTTAGACTGAAACCGTTTGCCATGAGGAACAGTCTGAAAAAGCCTTACAGTGGTGGTAGCTTAAGGAAGGGGACCAGGGTGGGGGAGAAAACCTAATAAAAATAGCTGAGATCATTCAACAGTTATCAAGAAACAGATACTGCAGTTTTATAACAGAGAGCACTAAAAGTATATGCACTCCTAAAAGGCAATTAAAATGTATACTCCAAAACTATAAAACATTTTCTTTTCATCTGGAACATTGAGGGCAGATTACAACACATTAATAACGTTTTGTTTACAGTTCAGTTTCTGATGGCTTCCAAATGCAGTCTGTGTAGATTAACCAGAAGGAGTCCAGTTCTCTTTTAAGAGAGCTTGTAAAGGAAAGCAATGTGGTAAGATTGTTATGAAAAGCTAGTGTATTTAGGAAATAGCACTTAGCAGGGTCTCTCTGAATGGCTGCCAGGTCAGGAAGCTGAAGTGCAAGGCTTGGCCCTCGTTCAGGCCCCCCAGTCCCGGCTCCTTGACCACACAGTACGTCAGGAGCATGTCACGGCGAGCCAGGAGCTGCACCACGCCTCCGCCGCTTGGCACATGCATTTTCACATAACCCAGGGCTCCAGAGGGGAGGGAGGCACGCCGGGGCCAAGGGAACAGGCTGCTTATTAAAATAGAAATGGATAAATAAAAAAAGCATGGGAATTGAGCAGTTGCTCGGTGCCGGTGCTGTGGTGTAGCAGGACGGGCTCCACAGGGTGAGGGCGGCCGTTCGGTGGGGGAGAGCTGGATGATGGCGCAGCGGGGGAGGTCACACCTTCCTCCCAGGAAGCTCTTCCTCTTGCCTTCCCGGCGGCCTTGCGCGAGCCGTACCTCTCAGCAGTGAGCTGGGGAGCACGGGGATGTTGTCCCATTGAGATTCCTCTGCGATACGCAGAGCACCGTCCCACAGGGCTGGCATGGCCGGGCTGTGAGCCCCGAGCCCACGGGTCGGCAGAGGCAGGGTGTTCCTTCGAGTCCTGTGCCAGGCAGCTTGTTTTTCCAGGCCTTGCTTTCCTCTCCAACAGGCTTCTGGATGGCAGGACATGGGAGCGGAGCGAGGGAGGCCGTCGAGGTGCTGGGGGCTGCGGGGCACAGGGCAGCTGGGCACTGGCACTCTGCTCCTGCCCGCCAAGGGACACTGAAAGAATTTCTTCTCGACATAACCGTACGAATTCTCATTCTCATCCCAAAGTATTTCCTCTACGTGATAGTCTTGCTGCTTTTTTAAACAACAGTAATGAGGGAAAACAGCATATTTAATCTGTCCTAGTAACCTATACCCAGCTGCACGAGGCAGGTCTGGGTCTGTCTGGCAGAGCAAAATCCTGAGAAGTTGTGCCGTCGCAGGAAGCCTGGCAGCGCTGTTCCCACACTTCGGTTAGCCAGGGGCTTCAGCCCCAGTGTGGCCCTTTGGTACAGGTTTAGTTCAGCTCATAATACAGTAGCTGCTGGGACTTGCCGGTGGCTTTTTCATTGCTATTTTGTATTAGGAAAAGGTCCAAATGAAAAGCACCACTGACCTGCACATGTGCCGCTTTTCAGGATCTCCATTGCCCACACGTCCTCGTTCGTACCTTGCAGCCAGCTCTGTGCAAACCCACCAGGCGTTAAGTAAAATAATTCAGCAGAGCAGCTTTTCTTTTTCTTAAATGCTACAGCAGTGTATTTTGTATTAAATGCAAAAAGAAAACAGTTGCTCTCCAGTCACTCCTTCAAGACACAATTGTCCTTTGGCTGTGCTTTATTTGACTAAGTAAATGCTGATTGTTTGTAGAGGCTGTTATTGTGGCTATCAAACTGCTCTCTCACCCTTAGAAATGCATCCCCTCGTTAGCAAAAATCTGCTTTTCACAGCCACAAAGTTAATTTCAAAAATATTTTTATAGAGAGATGAGGGGGGATAAAATGCATGGTTACATTTAACACTTGGTACGCTAATAATAACAACTCCTGCCTTTCTTGGGAAGAGCATTGTGTGTCATCAACGTGTTGTACATTAGCGACTCGTACGTTTGATGGGAAAATCTAATAAATTGTCATTACTCAGAACTGAGTAATTATACACAAAATTAAATGTGTGCATGTGTGTATGCGAGAGAGGAACTTTAAGTTGTTATTGGTTTCAGACAGTGACTCATTAAGCCATCCTAATGCCTCGGATATGCGGCAGAAGACTCTAAATGTTAACACTTACATTCTCATCTCCATAAATGAGGATTTGAACACATAATTCCCTGGGATGAGACTATACCTCTTGATTTTTATTTCTAAATCTATGCTAAACTGGCAGATGTTGGGGAATAGCTTTTAGCATTTTTCATTTAGATTCTGATTAAAAGATAAGTTTGGGGTTTTTTTCTTAAAACCAGCAAAACTAATTGTTCATCAGCACAAAAATCATCATCCCTCACTAACAGACGTCTCAGTTCAGGGTCAGCAGCAGATAACGTGAGGTCTGTAACAACTGTTGGATCATTCCGAATGCTTCCGAGTCCCAGAATGGTGTTTCTGGTTCTCGTTATCTGAAGGAACAGAGGAGAGGAGAGAGTTCGGGGAGCTGCTCCCCCAGTGGCCCGTGGCCAGTCCATGGCAGTGTCTGGCGGGACGTGGGCTCGCTGGGAGCTGCAGGGCTTCCTCCACCTCGGGTCCTCGGGCTTCAGCTGGCCGATGATTGTTCCCCAGGACTGAAAAGCTGCAAAGTGAGAAGGAGCAGAGAAAAAGGGGTTTTAAGCTGTTCCAGGGTGACTGAATTCCTTCAGCTGCCTGTGTACTTGAAGACCTATTACTGGAATAACAGATTTCCCGTATTTATTATTCATATCCTGTCCAGTTATTGGTTATTTGTCACCACACCTTCATTACTGTCAGGAAAGTTGTTCCCCGCTGGCAGGATGAAAACGTATTCGGTTTCTCTGCTGTATTCCTGTTTTGCTTCCTGGTGTTGTGCAACACCTGAAGTGGGGATCCTTCAGGCCGCTAGCAGCCGTGCCAAACCGGGCTTGTACCACAGCGTGTTGTCTGAAATCCACGACTCAAAGGAAGAAAAGTGTATCTGATTTCATTAGTTGAGAGATCCATAATCCAATTATTTTATTTTTAATTTCTCGTTCCTGAGCTCTTTAGCAGATGCTGCTTTTTGGCCCGTTGACAAGAGCCTTTTAACCTTCCTTATGAAAATCACAGATTGCAGCCTTCCGTGAGGGTATTTCTTGAGTTATATAGTTAACCTGAGAAGGCAGAAAAAAAGATATTATTACATTGCTACAAGCTGCCAGCTCCTTGCTAATATTTTAAAGGTGTGGGTGCGTGTGTTGCTCTTGTGTAATATCAGTTCGCTATGATTGTGTAAACAGAACCCTGTGAACCCCGAGTACCCGAACCGTGGTGTAAAGGCAAAAGTAAAATTACTCGTTTAAGGTCATCTGTTTTTACTGACACACTAAAGGTCTAGGAGAGGGAGCGAGCAAGCATCATATTTCTCAAATACAAAATTTTACAGTGGGAACGTGTTATAAAACATTCCGCCAGTGTTGTTTCCCTTGGGATTTAGAGTGAGAGACATGCAGGCTGACAACTCTCTTCCTGTTGTAGGTCAGAGCTTCAAGGAACTCTGTAATCTTCCCACCAGCTTTACTCTCTCCTGGAACTCACGGTTAAAATTAGATGCTGGCTGAACTTTAGCAGTTCAATTTGAAAGCTTTCAGAGGCAAAGTAAAACAACTGCAGAGGAGAGCTTTCTCACAGTGCCATTTTGAGAAGCCACTTTGTACAGAGTAACATGGTTTCGCTAACCGATGGGTCTCTTGCATGGATCTTACCATAAATCACGATTAATGGGAGAGGCAACCGGGCATCATGGAAATAATCTCGCTGTGTGTTCTTTGTCTTGCGGTGAGGTACCTTTCCTTAGGATATTACATTACCTTTTGATTTGATTTTGTCCCGTGTCCCCCCCCCACCCCGTACTATTTCACCTCTTGCCCCACCGCCTGCCAGTGAGAGAGGTACGCCAGCAGTTTGCTGCCCAGCAGAATGCAAAAGATCAAACAGACACGGGGAAAAGAAAGGGTGACGAGGCCTTACGGTACGTGATGTGAATTACGAACTGCCTAACCAAGGATTAGGCTGGAGTTCCAGCGGCACGGGAAAGCCTCGGCATACAGTGCAGAAGGGTGAGGTGTTCTGCTTAGTCTCCGCTGCAGGATGCTGTACCCTTCCCGCTTATAACTCAGCCTGCCTTGATTACCCCTTTTATTCAGGACTCAAAACAGCTTGTAAATTTTTTTATCATTCCTTCCCAGATTGCGTGGAGTGTATTGTAGCCTTTGCTTTCCTTTGTCCACATCTGTTTTCCAAACTCATTACTTTCATGTTATTAGGTTCATTTAAAATGCTGTGTTTATTTCCATCCCACAAGTTTATTTTTTTATCTTTTGAAATAATGCAATGACTCCATCAAACGATGATTTACTTTAGAAGAGTCACTGTCTACCAATTTTTCCTGCGTACTAATTGTCTCTAGCACCGGCTTTGTCAGTAGACTGATACCACTGTCAATGCCAAGGACTGTTCAGAGGTGCTGTGTTGGGAATACTATTTGTAATTGCAATTAACCTGGGATAATAATACAGATACTTAGCGTCATTTAGAAGGAAGCTCTCCCGAGAAGAGCTTTTGTCTCCCCACGTGTTTGCACAGTACCTAGCACAACATTGGCCTAATCCTGATTGAGGCTGACAGCTTTTCCTTAATACAAATATTAACCTGAGCCCGCGGCCGATCTAGCAACTACCCGAGGACACTGCCACTCCTGAAATGTGCATGACTCGCCTGCCAGCCTCGCCGTCATTCCCGTCTCACCTGGCTGTGGCAAGCCTGCCCGTTAGTTTTGCCACCTGTAGTTTCGGGTCTCATGGCAGGGTGTTTGGGGGCTTGCTCTGTATTAATAAAATGTCAAAAAACATTTGTTGGCCTGGGCCCTTCGGGCATAGTGAGCACAGATCCCATGTGGTGACGCGAAGTGGGGTTACCAGCGTTCCCGTGTGTTTAATCCAGCTTGGAGTTTAAGATAAGGAATGCAAGAACATGCCATATGCTGTTTATCATTAGTTTCTCCTTACTGTCATCACGACTATAGGCACTTCATAGATAGGAGAAAATTATTTCTGTGCAGTTAATCACCCTTGGAAATGCAAATCACATTTGCTGCAAAATCCGGGGAAGAGCTACCCGTTGTCTTCCTGGTCGAGATGGGAGGGACGGACGAACTCAGGGAGGGAACGTAATCTAGGCTGGAGCGGTGGCTTTGCTGCCAGCCTTGGTGCTGACTCACTGCGTAGCTTTAGGAGACCCAGACAGGTCTCCATAGGCCACGTTCCTTTAGGGTTAGGGAATAGTTCATTACACTAAAGGTGATTTTCACTTCTGTGAATCAGTGCGTAAATCCCTGGAGGTTTGTAGCTGTTTGTGCATACAAAGTACATCCCAAAGGCCCTCTGAAGGTATGCGCAGTAAACTTCTGACTTCAGTCTCCATCATCACGTCCTACACAGAGCCTGGTTAGACTATTGCAAAGTGGTATCAAATTGTATTTTTCAAACTTGCAGTCTGCTCCTTATTGTCATTGGGTGCTTTTTTCTTTCTTTGTTATTCAAGATGAAGGCACTGGACATCTTGTCTTATAAACGTTTGCTATCCATTAGTATACAGTAACCTGTATTTGAAGTGAAGGAGAAGCCTTTGGCAACTGTGAGCAATTGCTGGTTATTAATGCCAAAACTGTAAAAATGAAAATAGGAAGTCACTGTACAGGCTGTGAGTGTTAGTGTTGTTTACATTCCTAATTTGATTCACGTATTAACCACAATTAACATGCGAGCTAGATTTTAAGCATATGTTTCCTCTGTCACAGAATGCTTTTTTTCTCTTATGCTTTACACCAGATTATTCTTAGCTGGAAAACCTTTTAACAAATTCAGAGAGTGAGAAAGAATTGCGGTTTGCGTTATTTTAGGGAATATATTTGTTGGAACTGGGGAGGGGGGGGGGGAGGTGTTGTAACCTTGCTGGGTACTGATGTGTGCTTCGTGGACTTGCATAAATCTTCAAGCACACGGTCAGCGCTGGTTGGGGGTGAATTTCCTTCTACGTGAAGCATTTGCCTTTTTTCTCTCTCTGGCACTCCCAGATGGAGATGATGTTCTTAGTTGCAACTGGAATAATTGTAATAGTTCCCTGTGAGTCACATCCACTGCTTCAGTCCTGGTCTTTCCCTATTGCCAATAATCCTTCCTTTCTCACCCACCCACCCCCCCCCCCTTGGTCTGAACTCCCTCATCCCCCCATTTTCTTATGTAGCCCCGTGGGCTACGGAGGGATTAATTGTACCAATAAACACAACTTTATTTTATAGTTTTATAGCATGATTAGCTATCAAATACTCTGTACTAAAATAACATTTGCTAGTCTGTTTCAAGACAAAGTTTTGTTAGGCACAGTGGGCCTTTAATCCCCGGAGGAGTTCAGCTAACTAAATATAATATTAGTTAACATATTTTACTGATGTTAAGAAAATACTTCTGTGCTACAAGAGTGATCCTTAGTCATCGTATTTGGTTCGCAGTAATGGCTGTTTTCCTTTGTATTTAGTTTGTAAACTAGTAGAAGAATTTGGCTGATTAATTATGTTCCTCGTATTTTTTTAATGGTGAGATATCCTTTATTGGAAATTCCAGTTAGTGTTACAGAGCGAGCTTGATTTTGTCGTTGTGCTATTAATTAAGACATTATCAGAAATTATTGTTTACATAAGCTTTTTAGAACTGACATTTAGGAACAGTGCTTCGTCCCTCTTCTACCATTTTTCCACTGATCTAATTCCACTGCCTTGGTGGGGCTCTTCTAGATTTATTTCTGATACAATTGCTTCACTCCATGCCAAATACGAGGACCTTTATGAAATAACTAGGAATTTTATGGTCTGTGCAGTCAAGGCAGGCTGTGATTTTATTTTTTTGAAGATGTTGAACTGACATGTCAGCTCAGACAGACCCTGATGTTTTGGAGAAAATATATTTTGGACACTGGAGAAATAATTGTGATTGCCAAGTTGCATTAGACTACAGAGTAATCTTCCAAGTGGTGGAAACCTCACCGTGTAAGGAGAGACAAGTGTTTTTGTAGAGAGCAATACTACATTTGTCGGGGGGAGAGGTGAGATGCTCGAATAGGGTTTTCCAGTTTCTGAGTCCAGTTAGAGTTTACGTGTAAAACCACGTGAGGAAGGCTGAACCAAAACCCAAGTAAAACGTTACCAAGAAATATTCCTATGGAATATTAGCTGGAACTCAGGGGTCTTTCTTACCCGTGTAAGTGGTTGTTAGGAGCGGGTAGGTGTCTCTAGGATGGATTGCCTCTGATTGCAAGGGCTGGTTGCTGGTGAGTGTGGCCATAAGATTCTTGCATGTTAAGGACTCTCAGAGGGTAACTATCCAAAACCTTTTAAGTGACCAGATTGTTATAAAAACCATGACTCAGTGGCGCCTTTCCTTCTGTCCTCGTAGTGTTGACTGCCCTTTATGCTATGTTAGAAACTCATATGTTTTGATCTAGTATAATCCAAACGTATTTAGTCTGTATTTTATTCCACTTTGTAAACACGTTTTTTCCATAGCTGCAAATGTCTCCACAATTATTTGTTTCAATTTGTAAATTGAACAAAAGGCTTTAATAAACAATGTCCTCGGGCAGCCTCTCCTCTTCTTCTCATGAAGAAACATGATTTCTAAACGCAGCAGCCTGTAAACTCTTCAGAAATTCAAAGGGGAAACTTCCACCATTTTGTTCAGCTTGGCTGTTTAGAAGTTCAAAGCACTTCTTGCCATGAATAAACTATGTACTTGAATTTGTAAATAAAGTTTGGAATTACAAGTTGGTATTTTGGAGCCTGCTGCTGGTGGCATTGGTCTCATCCAAAACACGGCACCGTTTGCGGCAGTAGGAACTTGTTGGAGTAGACTGTAAGGCTCTTTATTGCTTGATTCAGTACTCAGAAGATACACTCTGTAGCTAACCAGAATTTTGGATTTCTCCTTGTAATTGCTAAGCTGTAATTGAACAAATACAAGTTCCATCAAGCAGCTTCTGGCTATGGCTACGATAAACACACAAGCCTTGGACATCACAGTTGGAGGGGGATTGCCGGGCAGCAACATCCAGGAGCCTTACGGCTGCAAAACATTGCTGAAAATTAAAACTTGTTTGTAGGATCTCCACAGTCCACAGCTGTTTTACTGTATTTACCAGTATCTGAGACAATCTTTAGCTTCCCTAGATCCTAAGGAATTTGTGCTGAAGAATTCCTGATTCAAAGGACAGTGGACATTGTTTAAATCACTTTTGTGTAAGTATATTATATACTTACTCACGTGTGTTGATAACACATACACACGCCCTTTCACAGAAAGGAATTAAATCTACCAAACATTGGAGTGCTTACAAAAGGAAGCAAATCTTCTAATTCGGTTCATCTCAGGAGGACTACAAAGATACTGTGAGGTTGCACAAGGAGAAAATTAGAAGGGTCAAAGCCCAGCTAGAACTTAATCTGGCTATTGCTGTAAAAGGTAATAAAAAATGTTTCTATAAATACATTAGCAACAAAATGAGGGCAAAGAAGAATCTCTGTGCTTCATGCAGTGGGGGAAACATAGTGCCAAAGGATGAGGAACAAGCTGAGGTACGTAATGCCTTCTTTGCCTCAGTCTTTAACAGAGCAGTTGTTCTCAGGGTACCCAGCCCCTGAGCTGGAAGACAGGGATGGGGAGCAGAATGAAGCCCCCACAATCCAAGGGGAAACAGTCAGTGACCTGCCACACTACCAAGACACACACCAGTCTGTGGGGCTGGAGGGGTCACCCAAGGGTGCAGGGGGAGCCGGTGGCAGTGCTCACCAAGCCACTTCCCATCACTGCTCAGTGCTCCTGGCTAACCAGGGGGTCCCCTCTGATGGAGGGTTAGCCACCGTGGTGTCCACCTACAGGATGGGCCAGAAGGAGCATCTGGGGCGTGACGGGCCTGTCAGCCCAACCTGGGTGCCGGGGAAGGTGATGGAGCAGCTCATCTTGGGTGTCATCACAGGGCATGTGCAGGCCAGCCGGGGGATCAGGCCCAGCCAGCATGGGGTTATGAAGGGCAGGTCCTGCCTGATGAACCTGATCTCCTTCTGTGACGAGGGGACCGGCTTGGTGGATGAGGGAAAGGCTGTGAGTGTGTCTGCCTGGACCTTAGTAAAGCCCTTGACGGTATCTCCCACAGCATCCTCTGGAGAAGCTGGCTGCTGCGGCCGGGCCGGGGGTGCCCTGTGCTGGGTGGCAGGCTGGGCGGCTGGGCCCGGAGCGCGGTGGGGCTGGAGTCACGTCCCGCTGGCGCCGGGCACACGGGGGTTCCCTGGGCTCTGTGCTGGGGCCGGCCCTGGGTAATGTCTTTATCAGTGATCTGGGCGAGGGGATCACGCACACCCTCAGTAAGGCTGCAGGCAACGCCAAGTTGTGGTGGGAGTGTTGGCCTGCCAGGGGCAGGAGGCTCTGCAGGGGCCCTGGGCAGGCTGGGCCAAGGGGCCAAGGCCAGCTGCATGAGGTTCAGCATGGCTCGGGGCCGGGCCCTGCCCGTGGGGCACACCAGCCCCAGGCAGTGCTGTGGGCTGGGGGCAGAGCGGCTGGGGAGCTGCCCTGCAGGAAAGGACCTGGGGGTGCTGGTCATGGCCAGCTGAACGTGAGCCAACAGAGTGCCCAGGTGGCCAACAGCATCCTGGCTTGTGTGCGAAACAGTGTGGCCAGCAGGACCAGGGCAGCGACCGTCCCCCTGTGCTCGCCACTGGTGGAGCCAGACCTGGAACCCTGGGTCAGTTTTGGGCCCCTCAGGACAAGGAAGCCCTTGAGGTGCTGGACCATGTCCAGAGATGGGCAGCGGGGCTGGGGAAGGGGTTGGGGGACCAGGGGGGTTCAGCCTGGAGGAAGGAGCTCAGGGGGGCCTTACTGCTCTCTGCAGCTGCCTGGCAGGGGGGTGCCCATCTCTTCTCCCAGGGGACAAGCGACAGGACAAGAGGAAACAGCCTCAGGTTGCACCGGGGGAGGTTTGGGGAAACATTTCTTCACTGACGGGGGGCCAAGCACAGGCACAGGGGACACGGTGGGGTCACCATCCTGGGAGGTGTTTAAAAGCCGTGTGGATGTGGCACTTGGGGACGTGGTGCAGTGGTGGGCTTGGCAGTCCTGGGTTAATGGTTGGATTCAATGATCTTAAAGGTCTTTTCCAACCTAAACAATTCTATGATTCTGTGATCTTATAGCCAGGAGGATGGTCCTAAGTAATTTGAAGTATCAAATGGCTCTGGAGTTGAACAGTGATAGAAGGTCTGTGGATTTCATGCTACTTGCCTCCCAAAAGGCTGGATACTCACTAAAGGACAGGTTTTACAGCCTCTCTTCTTGCAGCATTTTTAGTTCTCCACAGACTGTAACTAGGCAAAGAAGCAGGACAGACTGCAGGTAGCCTTTCTACATGAGCTGTTGCTGCTCACTGAAAGAGAAATATTAAATGACAGAGTTACTTCAAATAAACTTCTAAAAAGGGAGTGTCATCAGGCTGTGTGCGTTACAAATGCTGCCATCCAAGGGGGCAGAATGGAAAAACAAATTTTAAAAGGGTTCAGAGTCATTTTGCAATGGTACTCTGGCTAAGACTTTAAAAGGAAGATGATGATGATGAAAAACGGAGGCTGTATCTCAGGGAAAGTCACATATTCTAAAAAGGCAATGTGAATAGATAGAACTTGGTTGTGATGCATAGGAATAACTTGGTTTTAGCAGTGATAGTGCTCCAAATATTCTTCTTTAAGCTCCTGGGTTCACCTTTTCATCCCCCGTTCCACAAAAATGCGACCTTTTGCTGTAAGCTTTCTGGGGTTTTTTCCTTTGCATCTTTAAGAGTAAGAGAATGGTAATTGTTACTACTTTGCTCTTCAATTATTAAAGCTCAACTTTTTCCTGTATCAGGCGTGTTGTTTGCTACTGTAGTTTCCATGGAGTTCTGCTCAGGGGGGCTGTTTTTCACTGATCTGTCATCTTTTTATCTGTTAACACCGCATGCCATTCGGTGCTGTGGTTCGGAGCCGATCAGCTCACGTCGGGACAGCTGCAGAGATTTCCTCCTCCCTTGCCCGCCAGCTTCCCTTCCTCTCGCCTCCAAATTCCCACCCAGCACGTAGCACCATGATTGCTCTATGACTGCTGCGTTTCTTTTCTGACATGGTGAGGTAACAGGACTCAGCAAGTGGGTCATCAGAGGAGAAGCGTGCTTAGGAATATCCGTGATGGCTGTGTGCTGCTCGTTACGTACTAACGTCAGTCGGTACCAAAGGGAGGTCCGGAGTGACCGCAGACGGACAGCCGTCAGTCTGGGGAAAAGAGGAGGTGATCTGCCATTGTCAGCGCTCCCCATTGCCTTTCTGTCTAAGTAACAACTACAGCAGTGATCCTTTTCTCATTTAGTGTTGAGGTGTAGTTTTGTCTTCCAGTGCTAAGAAACATTGAGCTGCCAGTCGTGATTTTAGGGCAGAGACGGTAAGAGGCAGAAGAGTCTGTAAAGGGGTTGTTTGAACCTTTCTGTCTTTTGATCATTGTCACCTGGAACAACCTCACCTGTCAGCATGTTTGTAGGTATCCTGGCTGGCACCATGATGCCGTGAGTCATCACTGCTGTGGGTAAATCACGGCTCAGGTAGAGCAGCACAGATGGAATGGGAAGAGATCTCTGCTGCTGTTAAATCTGCTGTATAAAACTTCCTTCTGCTCGACAGCAGTAGTTTATTGTGCCCTTTCCAAATCACTCCTTGAGATTTCAAAATTGATTTTCAGAACAGAGGGACTGGAGCTCTGCTGACAGATCACCAGCTGGTTTTCAAAACCCTAACCCTTTATTGAAAAGAAGTTTTATATTTCTCTCCCTTGTACCTGTTGCAGACACACTGAGCTTCAGCCTCTTTATATCTACCCATCTAGTCCTTGGGTTTGCTGTGAGCAAGAGGGTGGTTTGGTTTGGTTTTCTTGCATTTAATGGTGGTTTTTTAGCTTTCTTTTTATCAGCCTTTGCTGTGGAGGGAGTGGATAATATATAGGCTCCACGTGTGTGGTTCCCTGCTAGGTGATACTGTCTCACAAGTCTTTTGCTCGTTTTGTGTAAAATATGGCGTGTGAGATTTTTGTTTTGCTTTTGGCCAAATTCTTCTCCCGTTGACTTCATTGTTAGTGCTAATAAAACCATGGGAAATGTTTTGATGGATAGGAGATTGCAGTGACTTGAGGTTTAAGCTTTGATGCTATAATGGCTGCTGCGTATAATCTTTGGTAAACCAAAGATAAAAAGCATAGCTTGTTTTAGAAAGTCATGGGCTTTTCAGAATGACACTTGGCAAATTTTGATACTCACATTGTCAAGTATTTGTCCACATATCAGTTGTTTTGTGCCGATGTTTACAATCATTTTGCCTTGGGGCTTGTTTTACTAAGTTGGATAAAGTGTTTATTATGTGGGCTGCAAAATATGTTCCTAATTGTATACTAAACCGTGGTGCCACAGTGGCTAGCAGTTATTTGAATCTCCTGTTGTGCAACAGAGTATGGCAGGTAACCACAAGCCATGGTGTTGGCTATCTTTTTGGGAGCCTGGATGATTGCGGTAGGGCAGGACTTTGCTTTCCGCTCTCTGGGCTCCCTCGGTGTTAGCTGTTTGCTTGGTTTGGCTGGTGGCTGCTGGCAGGGTCGTGTCTCGGAGAGATCTCGGTCTCCTCCATGCCCAGAGCCTCCCCTCTTCACAGAGCAGCAGTAAACAACAGCAGCTCCACAGAGACTGGAATTCGAATCACGACAGCGTCAAGATAGCTTGTCGTGCTCATTCTTTTAGCAGATTATTGGGGGGGCAGTAGGTAAAGGTGATTCCTGCAGCAAACCAGCAAATTACTGGTTACCCTTTAACCTCTCATGCTGGGTTGACTCAAAGCTGTTCTTATTTGCAGCCTGTTCGTAGCAGTTGTGCAGCCACTTACTGAAAGTTAGGATGTGTTTTGGGAGTCTATTTCCATCTCACAGAAGATGTGCACATCTCCCACATGTTGTCTTTCAGATTGCTCTGGGTGTTCAGGAACTCTTTCACTTACAGATAGCTCTAACTGTAGCTCATTTAGCAACTCTTACATAATGGAGGCTAAAGAATTTATTCTAAATACGAGTTAGGACACAGTCCTTCCAGAGCCAGAGTGCCTCCTGGAGATTCTGCTTGAAATAAATAAGTGAAAGTTTGCTTTCCTTAATGCAATAATATGTAGGAAGGTAGATCTTGTATTAAATTACTTTATATGTGATAAGATGCGATTATAATAGAGAGATTTATGTTTACTATAAAAATGAATGTGATTGTATTATAGTTTAAGTTATTTGCATTTCAGATTTATTTTGGAGTAGTGTCCTTGGGCACCAGCTGCACGTGTAGGTTCACATGCACCAGGAGCTGTGCAAAGAGCAGGAGATTATTGGTGCTTCAGGAGCCTTGAGGAAAGTTCTGGCTTCCCAAGTTGTATCCCTTTATTCTGCAGAACAAAAGTGTGTCCCTTCGCTACTGGAAAGTAAAACTTACTTTGAGAATGGAGTTAAAAGCTGTGTCATAGGTTGTTGGCCAGATCAAAACCTAGTGGGCTGTTTAGTGAGACCCCCTGAGAGGCATCTTAGGAAATCCTTTTTCTCCCTAGTTTTAAAAGGTATTGTTGTTGCAGTTATATGAAATACAGGCATTCATCTGACAGCAGGTACAGCTGAGATCCGTGGCTGTGTAAATAATGTAGATCTAGTTGACTTGGATGAGGTGCAAATTGGGATCACACGTCTGCTGGGATGGAGTGATTTACATTCTCTAGTTACAGCAGTTAATTGTGAGTGCCCTGATAAGACTTGTTTACTGCTGGATCAGTTTGTCATATGCCTGCTGAGCATCAGGACCTGGCGATTTAAGGGTTGATTACAGATTCTGCATACTATTTCACAAAAACAGTTTAATACAGAAGGAAATCAAAATGCCTTCTGCTTTCTGCTTTGGGATTGTAGACCTGAAATTCCTATTTCAAATTCTTCTCTGCAGAGACATCCAGGGAGCAGAAGTGTTAAAGGATTAAGTCTTCTAAACATACTTGTTTTGCCAAAGACTTTTTAACTGTTGACACCTTTTTTTTTAGCCTAATGAAGGGCTGAATCTGGCAGTCTGCCCCTTTCACAGCATTGTGCTGCTTATTGCCACCTCTGCATGTAGTGACCCTGCCCGTTACAGAGCATTGGAACGCTTTAAAGAAATAGCTGTGACCCTGATCAGTCCTTTTTGGAGCTAGGAAATTAAACCAAAGCTCCGTGATGCTGGTCTGTAGAGGCGATTGCACAGACCACAGGGTCCATCCGTGTGAAGAACCCGTTCTTGCCTGTTGGGCTGTGAGGAATGGTGCTGGGAGCCTCCCTGGAAAAGGCAGCGCGTTCCCCAGCTTCTGTTACCTTTTTGGTGTAATTCCCACGGAGCAGAACGGGAGCAGTTCATCTCTGCTCCCGACCCTTGACTGCGCTCTTGGTTCCAGCCTGCCAAGTTTCCACTCCTTTTGTAGGCACATGCTCGTGCATGGGGATGGGAGGGAAAGGGCAGGATCTGCGGGCAGCCTGAGCACCCTTCCTTCCCCAGAAGCTTCATGCTGCTCTCACATGTGAGGAGAAGGATGAGGCCCCGTAGTGCTGCTGGGTGTGCAGGTGGTGTGAGGCACAACCTGGCTGGTGTGATGTGATCCACTGCCTTCCTACTGCCCATAATGTTTCTTTTTCCATCTTCCTCAAGAGCTTGTGGCTGCCTCTGTGTTGTCTGCAGAGTGCAAATCGACTTCAAGAAAGCAGTACCTTAAAATAAGTTGTCGTTAGGCACCATTACAGAAGGTGAACGATGCTTCTAAACCATGCCTTGCGTGAAAGTGAGTCTTCACTAAAGCTTTGAAACCCCTTTCGTACATGGGCTGTTCTGTAAGAGAACGGTTGGTTGTACAGGACGGCTGGGACCCAGCAGGGACGGATTGCTGCTTTTTCCTAAATGGGAAGAAAATGACCATTGTGGCCTGTGTTTTCTAACCCAGTCATTCTGGGTGTTCATGGAAGCCTATGGAAAACCTTTGTGATAAAGTAACATCCTGTGATTATCTTTTCTTAAGTCCAAGCTAATTTTTGTTTTAAAGTATCACTGTCTAAATTACATCTGTTCATCAGATTAAACAAAAAGAATCTAAGGTAAAAATAAAAGGATTGCCCTTTGCAATTCAGTCATTGCAAATGATTGCTTCTTAGAAGCAGAATAATGAACGTTTTGCAACACCCCCCACAGTAATAACCTCCAGAAACACCGAGTGCTCGGCCCCAGCAGCTCGTGTGAGCCGTGTGCCAGCCCAGCCTGGCTGCTCCGACCACGGGAGAAGTGCCCTGTGAGCAGAGCGCAGCCTCCCCGCCTAGGAGCAGCTTTAGTCTCCCAAGTTCATCCCTGAGACAGCCACACAGAGCAATTGCAGCCTCACTGGCGGGAGGAGGGGTAAGGAATGAGCTCAATCACTCAAAGGAGGATTCAGCAAACTTGAAAATAACGCGTCTTGATTGCCAATATTTTGTATCGGTCACAATATGCCGGTTAATTAATGTTAAACCAGTATGTCAATACTTCCATTCCCTAGCCTTTTAAGGAAGGCATAATTTAGCATGAATCCAAAAAACTGAAACATCCAGCACGTGTTTGTGCAGGGTTCAATTTTCAAGGGCAGCTTGGTCTGGCCAGAAAGTTTCCGGTCCCAAGTGGTGGCAGCAGTAAGATGCGGTGGCTCCTTCAGAGGTGTGGGGAACGGCAGGGTGGTTCTGCACGTGTTCCACAGCTTCTCTGGGTGTTCCTCCAAACGGGAACATCACAGCCTGTGACGCTGTGATGCATTTTAGCTTGATTTTCTTGTTCTTATATGGGGTCCTGCTATGCTGGGATTGCTAGGGTTCTGGGGAGAGAAGACAGCCTGTAGATGGTCCATCTACCGTGTATGTGGAGGACGGGTTAATTAAAACCCATGGCATCTCAGGTGGCCTAAATTTGGTCTACATGTTCATATAATTTCCATTGAAACCAATTAGGATTGTGTTCACACAAGCTGCCGATGCTACAGAGTTCCGTGAAGGCTGCAGGGCTGCTATAGCTTTGCGGGGTCTGTCCCTGCCCTTTAGGGTCTGTATACCTGCTCTTTATTTGCATCCTCAGTTTTCCTAAAAGTGCTCACTGCAGCCAAGGCTTGGCTGTCAAATGTACAGTAAAAACACAGAACAAAAGGGCAGTTGCTCCTGTGAGGAACTTAGAGCCTAAATAAAGAGGAGACAGACTGTCAGGAGGTACAGACACGTACATTGACCCTACAGGGAAAAACATCGCCCGACTTTATAGGCACCTGGTTATAATCGCCATTGGTCTCGGTGGGGTCACCCGCATGGGCAAAGGTGACGGAGTGCCTAAGTATTACTTCAGTGGGGTCTTAAGTTTTATTCTTTGCACGTCTAATCCTCTTGACCCAATTGAATTCCTGGTGGCGAGGTGAATCTCCCAGTACTGAGTTCATATTAGAAGTGGGTTTTATTTTTTAGATTAGTGGCAGAGGCTTCTGTGATTTTACAGTGCAGAAGCAACTGGTCATTTCCCTAAGAAATGATGAATTTGAAATCCATTAAAAGCAGATATTTGTGTCGTGTGACAAGAGCTTAATAGCTTCTTGCATTTGTGTTTGGAAACATATTCTTTGAACTTTTGTGTAACGTTGAGCCAGTATAAGGCAAACATTCTTCTCCAGTTGGTAATAGGCTGTCTGCTATCTGTAATTCAGTTATTTAGCTTTAAAATTAACTGTATATATTTGTAAGTTTTTAATTAAGATGTGTTTCTACTCGGAGCTTTTCAGAGCTTACTTAGATGAGCATCAAACACTCCACAGTTTTGGTCTTTACTTTCTGCCTATTAGCTTCTCGTCCTCTGCTTATAAATTTCTGATGACAGACATAAACATTTACCTCCGTGGGCATGACTTAACTCTGAGATCACTTTGTTCTATAAATACAAATAAATAAAGCCCCCTTTAATGGGCGTGGGGGAAGCCGGCAGCGAAGTGGTTAAGGGTTTCTGCCGGCAGACTGGCCAGCAGGAGCTGGAGCGGGGGGACGCCAGCCTGTCTCTAAACTTTTTGGCCCTCCCTGAGTGCAGAGATGAAGGAAGAGCCCTCTATAAATCACTGGAGATTAGAGACCCTGTTCTTGCCGACTCTGCAGGGTTGCGCTGCTTAATGTCAAAGCCTCACGTATTACTTTAACAGCACTCCTTTTCTTTATTAAATCCACTTTGAAATAAAAAAATGATGATCTTTCCAGTGAGGGGGAGAAGGCCTAAAAGGATTTAGAAAATATCTGTTATGTTACATTACGGAGACTAATAACTGTACAGGGAGTAGGTAACATTTTTGCACCATTTCAGAAAGTAAAATGAATAGACTTTACAGAGTTTTCCTCCTTCAAAATATTTATTGCTGTTGATTTTGACTAACTTTTGCGGGCTTCTTAGTAAAGGTGGACTGAGTGTGAACGCTCACAGGGATTTCCTTCCAGGTTTGCAAAATTAAATTTGCATCTTCATTTTTGCACGTTCTGCAGCATCTGGTTTTAGATTACTTTTTTTTTTTTTCAACTTCGGATTTCTTCTGGCTGAATTTTGTTCTGTCTTTATCTCCATCTGAGTATGATGAAGACATATTTTAAACAGCTGTATCTGTGTCAAATGTCAGTGTTTGCTCGTAGCCTCACTGTCTTGAGGACATACGGAGGCTGCTAGGCACTGCCTATTTATCTACTATTATGACCTGATTTTCTTCTGATTTGTAAAAGTCACATTAGGCAGGATATGATATTTTTTGAATGTGCAAAGTTAACGTGATTGTTTATGCATAAAGTACTGTTGTTTTTTCACACGTATTTAGTTACCTCATTTAATACATTGCATCCCAGCTAACAAATATTTGAAGCCAAAGGAATTGCACATATGTATATTTTCTGCACATAAGTGTTTCAGATCCTCCAGGTCATTTAGTATCCATTAGGATACTAAAGCTTCTTACTGTTTTCTCATTAATAGTCAAGTCTGTTACCACGACAAAAACAATTTCTGAGAGATGGGATTCTTTGAGAAACATCCCTGATGAAAGTCCTGGAAATCCTAACAGCAAATGTTGTCAAGTTAGATTTCAGCAAAGCGTTTCTTTTTAACTGTGCAGCATTATGTCCCAGGAATGTAGTTTTTCTTTGAGTCTCATGACTTTAAACACAACGTTGGCATGAAACCCATTAAGAAGAACAGATTTATAGGTTTTTGTTGATGGATTCTGTTCAAATGCAGTAGAATGGAAGGTGAAAATATTTTCAGTCTTTAAGCGTATGAAAAATAAACTGTGATTATTTTAATTCTGTACATTTGAAGTCATTTGCTTATTTGCAACCGTACTCAGGAGTGTTTTTCTACCCGTTCACAGTTCATTTATGGTACAGTTTTGAAGTTTGGAAATGGTTCACACCTATAAAATGTGGTTTTGCATTTGCCAGGGAAAATGAATATTGTTTTGCAATGTATCTTATCCAAAAGTTGACAAGTAACAGCTTTTTTGCTAGTTTATTCTGACAAACAGCTTGAAGGTATCACCTTTGTAGGCGGCTGCTGCAATGAATTGCAGATATTCATTTATAGCTGTTTGTACTCTGTGTGTTCTTTCATGTGTTCAGGAATATTGCCCAGTTCCAAAGTATGAGCTCTTAAAATAACTAGAAGTGGGGGTGGGGTCAAGATATTGTATAAACACAGCAAATTTCTGGGACTGGAGAGATGCAGATTTAAGAATACAGCCTCGGCGATTAACATTTCACAAGTGTACTTTTTAGCAGAGAAAAGAGCGGAGCAGGAGGTTATCACGAGGCCGTGAGCAGCGGTCCCGAAGCCGACTTTCAGACCGGCAGTTAGTGTTTTATTAGGAGAGAACAACTCTATAAAAGGAACAGGAGATTCAATCATAATATAGTGGGGTGACATGAAGGCAGCTGACAGCATGGCTTCAAAACCCATTTAAGATCCAAGAAAAGTTGCCACAAGTAATGTGCTGCAGCTGGGGAGATCGTTTTGGAAAAAGCAGAACCTGCCATAGCCCTGCGGATTTGCGTTCTGGAGCAGCCCCGTCGCCTCGCACGGAAAGGCTGGGCTGGGCGTTCGTTACCACACACAGTCAAAACTGGGAAAGATCACTCGCCCTGTGTGTTTGTGTGTGTTTTTCCTACTCTCTTCTGAAAGTGGTTTGGGGAGAAGTGGGAAGCAATGACCAGTTTGGTGGTTCGGGTTGGAAAGAGAGCGAATAAAGCATGCGCTGGGAAGTGCCGGAGCGTGTACTTCTGGAGGGGGTTTGCTGGTGTAAGCAAATGCTTCCAAGAAAGGCCATTTTGAAAAGGGAAAGTGCTCCAGTTAGGAAGTAAAAGAAGTAAAATGCAATTTCAAAGGAAAAAAGAAAACCACAGTTTTCTTCCCCTTATTTCTTCCTGATACCTGGTGGTTTAATAAGTCACCGTTCCTTACACGAAGCAGCATTCAGCTTTGCTTGCTGGAATACCGGCTGGACCCTGGCGCTGCTGGCTGCGTCTTTCTGCTCTTTCCCTTCGATACCCGTGACCATGAGCCAAGTCCTGAGAGGTGCAAAGCGCTTATAAATCTTAAGGCAAAGACTGGAACATTTAAAAATTGTAAACTTTGGTGTGCCAAAGCTGGTTTAGCTTGGGACTGATTAAACCCAAGTAATTGGTGAATTGGAAGCATTTAGAAACGGGATACTGTGGCATGTCTAGCTTAAGAATGCATTTTTAGAAGCCTTGCTACTTCATTAGTTGAGGTAGACTGTTAAATTTGCATTCTTTAAACGAATCTGGGAGAAGCTTTAAGCCTGCTCTCATGTGAGGCAGGCACGCGGCAGTCTGTATCCTCGCCATAATTGGGAAGTGATTGACAGCGGCCAGGATGGACTTCCAAAGGGCGGCAGTACCGGCGAGGGTGGCATCGCTGTTCAGAGAAAAGGTTGGCCAAATGCATTCTCAGCTGTGACCAAAACCAAAGTTAACGTATAGTTTGGCTGAAAGTAGTATGTCGTCTATGGAACAAAAAGTCACCTGCTCCCTGGTCGAAGGTAATGCTAATTTAGGAATAAACAACATTTTTTTAATTCTTCTTACAGAGGTTGCTATCATCCAGAAATACACTGCATGAAAAGGGGCTCAGGGAGGAGAAGAACAATTAAAACTAGTATCACTGGGATTTCTGAGTAATTACCAGGAATTTCTATACGTTCTCTTCTAAAGGGACAACCGAAATACCGTGTAAAGGAAATTTCAGAATTAGCATGCAGGTTTGCATCGTTTCCCAACAAGGGGAAGAAGTCACCAGTACTGAAAAAATACCTCAAACAAGCAAATCTTTCTTTTTTAATTTATCTGTACTAGACGTAGAGGCAAAATAGTTACAGTAAGTGTTTGGAATTCCTTTTTTTATTAAAAAATTCCATGCCGATTGTATTTTTTGAAAAAAAAACCCAGAAGCATAGGCAGAATTAGGAAATCTAGGCTGCCACTATTGGCCTCAGCATTGCATTAAATTGACTTCAAAATGGGCACCTGGTGGCACTGACACGGGTACACAGAAAACGAGCTCCACTGTGGAGGAGGGGATCGTCTGTCCTTCGGCAGCTCCCTGCCACCTGGGCCATCTTCTAAACGCGCTGCCGGGCATTTTGCATGGTTTGGGCCTTTCCAACAGAGTGCAGTTGTGAGGATGACTTGATAAAAAAACAAAGGCTGCAGTGGTCTTGCTCCTTCTGCCCCTCGGTTCCTTGAGTTTCCCTCCTTTTGAAATCCCTTAGTCTCTCTTCGGTGCTGCATCCCATGCAAAGGAGATTGAACAGGAATTCGACTGATGTAAGAAGCTAGTTTTTGCATGCCTGAAAGATTGGGGTGTATTTGCCATTGTCATCTGTGTCCGTCCTTCCCCCCTGTCGTGTCGTGCCCCCTCACCATATTTATGGCTGGCAAGGGAACGTAAAATACAGTGTGCTGCTTTGGCTCCTAGGGGATACAGCGCTGCGGGGAGGGTGCGGTTATTAGCAAAGCAAGTATCTGTCGTCCTGAAAACAAGATGGCTTAAAGATTATGTACTGATTTCACACTTACCATAGCATAGCATTACTGGTGCAGAAAATGATGGAGAATAAGCTGAACACTCATTTGCCCATAAACCTTCAGGGGGGTAATGTCCTAAAAAGCCACTGAAATTGGATATCTGGAAAATGAACTCATTTTTAAGTGGGTCACAACATCTGTGATTATCTTGTTGGGATTACTAGCGTGATCATGCTGTGGTATCATCGGCTGCTTCCTCTGGACTTCGCCCCTCTGTGCCGAGGTTGGCAGCGAGTCCGTGCAAATGGTCTGTGGCTTGACAAGCGCTGGTGGGTCTGGCCAGCACATACACAGCCTGCCTTCGTGGGTGGGTGGAAGAAGTATGGAAGGATGGCCTAGAAGTGCTGGATACATCATCCCTGGTTGAAACACACCGGCTTTGATTTTAAATTAGGGATAAATTCTGACCTGTTGTCTTCCCCCTATTAAAATAATATGATGCTCTTCTACGCTTTTGTCTTCCTGCTTTCTAGGAGATAACTTAGATATTCCCAAGACTTGAAAACAATTTAGAAAATAGCAGGAGATTTATTTTAGAAACTGCTTGGAGCTTTGAGCTAAATTGTGTCGTGGACATGAACCTTCCTTCTCCACCCCAGAAGTCCTGCTGAAGCAGGATCAGTGCATTTGGGTAGGGAATAGAGTATTTTCTCTACGAGTAGTACAGATAACAGGCCTAGTGGCAAAATTAAAAACAAACTCATAATCAAAAGCCCCCCAGATAACCACATCCACATTTCTTTGGAAGGCTTAATGTTGTCAGTCCAGTTCACAGTGATATTTATTTCAGACTTCCGCATCGTTCTAACTTAGCACTATCTTGCTTTTTCAAACAGGGGACGATTGCCTTTGTTCACTCCTCTTTCAGGGTTTGTCCTGTACATGTTGGCAAGGCTTCTGAGTCACCGCTGGCGAGCACTGTCACTTGGAAGACCCACAAATGGGTTGCTCTGTAGCTTGATATAGGCTGTGTCTTCTGTTGAGGTACTGTGATTTGTCGGTCAAAAAACCTTCTCTTTTTTAGGTCATTTGGATCCTTCTTTCACCCGAACATCAGAGCTGTATCTCATTCCTCCTCTTGAAATCCCTTCGTGAATATGTCTTTGGGGCAAACTACAAAGGATTTTAGCCTCTTAGCGGTTCTTCTTACACAGCCTTCTAAAAATGGTGCCTCTCTCTAGTCCTCGAGGCACTTTAGGCTATACATGTGGTGACTTAATCCTTGGAAGATGTGGGAATCCTCAAAACTATGTGCTGGGATTTGGGGTGGAATCTCAATTTCCTTCCTCTCAGATAGAGCACCATAAGAAAGGGCTGCGGTGGTTGCAGGACCATCTGTTAGAAACGAGCCGTGATAACCAGGACCTGGAGCCACCATCACACCCCCGGCCAGCCTCCTGGCCTTCCAGCAGAGAGCTGGAGTCTGCTCTTCTCCCTGGCTTCTGCCAGGAGCTGAGGTGGGATAGGGGAGAAATTAGTCTTGACTCCCCAAACCTGTGAGATCACTGTTTTTTCACTCCCTAATAGCAAGAGCAGTTTTATGACAAAGAATCCTCTTTGCTGAAGCAACCTGTGGAAGAACCTGTGCTCCCGGAATGGTTATCTTGAAAGGATTTAGAAATACAGTCGACCGAAGCTAGAAAAATGCGAAACACTCACTCAGGAAAAAAGCTGCCTTCTGTTAGACTAGTTCTGTGGAAAGAAGAAAAAAAAAAAGGGGAGACAAAAGCCAAAAATGGGGATCAGGCATTCCTCTTCTGCTTAACGCTTGGTGCGGCAGTTGGGCTGCCATTGCTGGAGCCCTCAGCCCCTTGCTGGGGGGCTGGTAGCGGGCAAATCATTACAGTTTGGAAAAATGAATCCTGGTTTTAACCAGGTTGTTTTTCTCGGCAGCAGCGGTTGGGGTCACGGGCCCCCAAAGGTTATTTCCTGCCGCGGAGTCAACCAGCCAAACAACATTGTTCTTGGGGAGTGCCAACTCCAAACAACATTATGCCCCCAAGCGATTGTTTACCTAACACAGTTTTTGCTTTATTTTACTTCGCAGGCTACTTTGTTTTGTTCAGGTTCTCACAAAAGGTAAGATAGGAAATGGTAAAATACAAAGTAGGGGACAAAGCAGTGCCAAGAAAAGATTGATGCTAGTTCAGACTTCAGGAAAAACATGATGTGTGCGAGGGTATCGGAAACCTGCAAAGGTTCAGGGTTCACGTATTGCAGTTTTGAATATAAGTGCTTCAAAGTGCGTAATTATTTTCATGCCTAAAACACAATGCAGGAAGCTGCAGAGAACTGAAATATATTGTGAGATTTATGAAGGAATGGCCCAAAGAGCTTTCATGTGTAGTTTATAAATGTCATCCACGTCTACATACACAGTGGGCTCGCTGGGTAACCCAGAAGGAGAGAGGGCTTGTCATGAAGCATGACAAAGCAATTATTGATCTCACTGAAAGGGGATGCAGTGCTAAAAAAGCACAGGGGACAACTGAGAGAAGGATGGGACGTGACAGGGAGGTGGAAGGAGAGGCCAAGGACAGGTTACCAGAGGAGCGGGCCTGAATCCAAATACCCCAGATGCAAAATCCCTCCGTTTTGGTAAACTTGGATTAGCATTTAAGAACAAACAGAAGAACACAGCTGGCCTTCCAGCTCTATCATTGATTAAACAATATCTGAAAGTCTTTGAAGTCTGGAGAAGTTTGGGAAGCTCAGTCTTGCAGTTTATCTGGAAGGGTTGAAGTATACCTTCCTGGTTTTCTGTTCTAGCACCTCTGCAAAGGGCCTTTCTGTTGAGCTAAATATATAGAAAGGTGTAGGGAGAAACTGGGGGTTTGTGTGTGGAAAAGATCTATTTCAAGCAACCGTGTGGTGCTGGCGGCAGTTTCCAGATGCTGCACCCAGGGCTGCATGTCCTGCGTGGTGCACAGCTCCCGCTCAGCGCACAGCGTGCCTGCCGGCATCGCTTGCCTCTTCCCGCTTGGCATGTCGTGAGAGAGAATTGCTTCTGACTAGAAAATCACCTTTCCAAGCTTTATTTGTATATAAATGTGGGGTTGTTTCAGTACTGGGGGGAGAGAGGGGGATATAAAACCTGGATTTGTAGCCTGTTATCGGTGTGTGTAATTAAAAATTCACAGATAGGAGGGAAGAAATGAGGTCTAGGGGTCAGAAGGCAGAAGTGAGATGCAGAAGACTGGTTGTATTTGTGGTTGTTCCACTATTTGTCATGGTATAGATTTGAATTCACCCTTCCTTCTTACAAACTGAGAATAAGACTATTTCCATACAGTGTTTAAAAATGACCACACGGGAGGCAGTAGGTGTGAACTGTTACTTATTTAGAACTGGAAAAAATCGTAGGTGTTTATGAATGCCCAGAGGCCAGGATCCATCCCATATGGGTTTCAGCACATGAGAAGAGATGTTTGAATTGATTTCATCTTCTCCACTGACTTTTTAAGAAACTTAAAGGAACCGTGTCCGTAACTTAGTCGCCAGTTTTGTGCCTGGAGCAAGGCGGGATGAGTCTGAACCTCAGTTACTGACATATGTTTAATTTTCCGTCTGGCTTTTCACACTGGGCTTTCTCACTGGCATGGGTTGGTTATTCTTTAGCTAGACATAGGAAGTCTTCATGCAATGAAATCTGATGCTCTCTTGATTCCACATAGCTAACAAATAGAAAAATTAGCCCACAAAATTGTAAATTTCAAACTGTATCAAGGATGAGAATTGCTGTTTTCATCTGGACTCCTCAAGCATTTTGTTCCATTCACTGTCATCCTCAAACCCTGAGGACTTGACAATGAAGCTCCTGCCCTGTTTTAGGTACTAATGATCTTTCTGTTCTTCATGAGAAGCTATCGCTTTATGATTCAGTTTGAAGGACAATTGATAATCTCTGGAGGGCTCCTTTTGCCAGGATTGCCAATTTTTAGCCCAGTCCTGAGGGGTGTTTTGAACGCCCTTAACACTTCCTCTCAGTCATTAAGGTCTTCCTTTAATTCATCATTATTATTCTCTGCAGATTTGCTTACATAGAGCAGATTCCATGGCTGTCAGGGTCCAGTGTGTTTGTGCAGTATCTGCCGTGAGGCAGCCAGGTAGAGGGGCGTTGTACCGCTGTTGGGAAGTTTTGGCATCGATGTGATGGAGGAGCTGAAAGCCCAGACCTTCGATGAGCTGCACACTTAGGAAGCAGGAGTTTGGCTTGGCATTGGGAGCAGGGGTGTGAAACGCACTGGTTACTGACTGCGTCACCTCCGAGCAGCCAGTTCTCTCTGGGTAGCCGTGCTGGTGTAAATCACACTTTTACTAACTGGCTTGAGCCAAATCAAAAGACCTTTACGCAAGTACTGGGAATTTTGCTGGAGCAAAAAACCTTTGGATCTTCAGAGATGAGTGGGAGCTTTGCTAGCTCTGTTGTGCTTCAGGCAGCAAAATCCTGGGTGTAGTGAAATCACTGGCAACACCAGCGCTGCCTTCAGTGGAGGCAGGACTCCCTCCTCTGATTGAATGCTATAGGGTCATGGTGAGCATTTGGTCTGGGTTCCGAGGGAAAGTTTAAAAATGCTTAAGTCCTTAGGAAGAAAGATTATGTTTTCTTGTCTGTTGTTAGCAGTGGATGTTTCTTTTTTAGATTAGTTTACAGTGGTGTGTAATTCCAGTGTCCGAAATGCCAGCTCCCTCCAGTAGCTCGGCTGTTCTCTGCTTCTGGAGCACTTGGTTACAACTCGATGAAGGAGATCCAACAGCTTCTGGCCTAAAGTTTGAGCAGTTACATTTCAGAGCCATTGTAACAGCTCTATAAACATGAATATCTTAAGCACCTTGAAGGAGATGCTCCCTACGCTGCAGCATTAGCTAGATACCTTTATTCACCTTTGGTGTGAATCACTAGAAATGCTGCCTGTCTTGCACTGGTGAACATTTCCTTGCCTTTGCATGTATCGATGTGTGTCAGACAAGTGCTGGAAGGAAAACATGTGTTGATAAATGTTGCTGGTTTGAAATACAAACTGCTGCCTTTCCCAGATGAGTGACTGCCTACTGAGGGGTGGCTTTCTGGGGTGCAGTACCCTCCTCCTTACAGATGAGCTCTGCTCCCCTTGCCCAGGGCGCTGCACGTCGGGTGAGCTGGGACGAGTCACCTCCCTCCTGCTGCTTCAGTTTCCCCCTGTTCAAAATGAGATTGCGGTCGCGTAACTTTCCTTCTTAACAGCCTTGGGATCTATGGATAAAAGCTGCTCTGCAGCCCCTGGAGTTTACCATCGTCGTCAGATAATTTTATGTTTAATAGCTGACTCTTCACACAGTTCCAAATCTACAACAGCATCCCAAGATTTTGCAGTTGTCACTGAATTCTGTATGGCTAATCTGAACAGGATGTTATAAACCAACTGGATACCCCAGATGACTGTGTGCAGATGCTGTATAGAGACATCTTCCTTATCAGTTTTTTAAAAAAAAAAAAAAAGTTACAAGTAAATTTTTTTAAGCCAGTACTTTCAGAAGCAATCTTAAACAGTTCTGACATTGAAGTAGTTGTCCTTTCTTTTTTAATGGAAGTAATAACCCACTTGTAGATAAGTATTTAGGATAAATTTAGTCTGCTTGCTTCAGGTAGACTTACATAGTGAGCTTTGTACCCTAAGTTCATGAAAATGGTTTATTTTGACTACTTAGCATAATAGAGTTTAGTAAATGTAGCCACTGGTCTTAATATTTCAGCCCTGCCCTCTCTCCAAGGCAGGCTTTGGGGAACCCTGGTGCGACACACCAGTCCCTTCCCTCTTTCACTAGAGTGGGGTTGACTCCCACAGAATTTGAGCTCATTTGTCATATTCTGGTGCTGCATCTTCCCCGGCTGCTTTTCATGCCCTATTTTACTTCCATGTCGTTCTTCATTTGCATTCTACTCCTCGGCATTTCTTACACTTGCTCAGGTATCTTCCCTTAGCTTTGCAGAAGAAGGTCTCTGACCACTTTGCAGCAGCATGCCGTCCATCTGCTCAGATCCTTTCTTTAATGTCTTCTGGGAAATTCTTCCTCCTTTGCTGTCGTTAATATCTCTTCCACATCCTCCTGTATCATTTTTTCTGTGTCCTGTTCTCTCTTTTTCTGTCAGAGATTCTGCAAGGTAGGGAGTGTGTCTGGTCAGATTATTCTTTACCATATATACTTTAAATACGTCTTATGAAATATTGCTCATATTAGAACCTTGAGAAAGAGAATGTTGAGCCTTTATAAATATTCAGCAGAACACCTCTGGTGCTTTCTAACATCTCAATTCAAAGGGTACAAGAGGCAAAGAGACTAGCTCAGCGTCAGCTTATCTGGCTGGTGGAGATCCTGGGTAAAGCCCCGGCTCCTGCATAGCCGTGTGGTCCGACAGCTACTCCTCTACATAAGGATAAATATTAGGAAAAAAGTACTGCTACTGTTTAGGGAATGAACTAGCAAGTTTGATTCTATTTCAGCTACGAGCCTTGTGTAACAGGTGGAGCTGAATCTGTATTTGGTTTTGGAAATGGTATATCCAGCTGTAGGTGTGTGCCTGTATATATGTATATTGTGTGCCTGCCTTTATCTCTTCATATGTGTGCAGTGTGTCTGTGTGCATATGCAGTGCAGTAAAATGCTAAAGTAACATGACCTGATTTTTATTTTGCATGAGTGTGCTATGAAGTCAGAACCCACTTGTGTTATACTATAGTAAAAGTGGTAATAAAAAGACCGGATTTTAGGCCCATAGCTAAACGGTTAGTTACACATGAACATGCACACGTATTTGAGAGCAAAGGATAGATATGTGGGAGATAAAAGAGAACAAATGGACAACTTCTAATTACATGTATTTTTAGTTCATCTGGTATCCAGATGATCATCCTTGATTCTGACGGTTTTGACAAATCAGTTTATTAGAACTGTAAATGTAACCCAGGACTGTGCAGTAGGCAAGGGAACACCGATTCTTTTTTTTTTTTTTTTTTCCTCATATTATATTCAGTCATTTCATTATCGGAGGTAAATACTGCTTGTACTTAGAAACACAACAGCTGGTCTCATGTGAGAAGGCAATCCACAGATTAACTTGCCAAATGTATTACCAGTTCATTTCACTAGACTGAGAACCTAAGGGTATTTTAATAGTTTTGACCTTGATCAGACAAGAAAAAAAAAAAAATGCCCTCATTCTCAAGTTGAACCTGTGACTTAAACACTGATCCGGTGTACTGCAGCGTAAAGTGCCCCGGCAGCCACCCTGCGAGGCAGGCTGAGGACTGAATGCTTTTTAAAATAAACAGGTCAAATAGTGTCAGAAGGTGTCCTCGGGATTCTCAGGTTTGCTCGGAGAAGAGAAGCATTGATTAATTCTTTTCCTGGTTTCAGAGCTGCTGGCATAGAGCAGCCATGTAAGGGCTGCTACTGTGCAAGTTTGCATTTGAACAAGGAGGAGGTTTTGGTCATATCTTCACATGTCTAATTTGGCTTGAATGTAGATTTTTACATTTCAGAAACAATTGTTTTTATTGGAAGTGAAAGGCCAGATGTGTGCAACCTCTTCACTGAGCCCAGAGCCATCCCCCTGCCATTTGCAGACCTTGCTCTCTGCAGGCTGGTAGCCCGCTCCATGCATGGTGCTGCCCGCTGGGGATGCAGAGTGCACTGTGTGGAGAGCAGCTTCAGCGACCAGCGCTGGGCGGGGAGCTTTGGTGGAAATGAAATTGCAGTGGATCTCCCAGAAGAGACTGTCTTTTAACAGACATTTTCCCTGTAACAGCCTTTGTTCCATGGGAGCCTTCCTCCAAGGAAGGCAGGGTGCTGGACCCTGCAGCCTCTCCTGACGGGTTGCTCTGTCACCTCCCTGGGGACTTGTCACGCCCAGATGTGCCCAGCATTGGAAACTGGGTGAGCTGAGGCTTGTTCGGCAGGAGAAACCGGCTTGATGGGGCTCCCAGGGGTCCCTGGGTTGAGGTCTCCAGTGCCTGTGCGTGACGTGGCGCGACTATCTGCTTTCCTTCAGGGAGAGTTATGAGCGCAAAGGATTTAAGGGTGGAACTTCTGAAAGCTCTTGACATTGGCCTAATTCAGTTTCCTTTGAAGTCGAGGGAGCTTTACCGTTCGTCTTGTTGGAAGCCAAGTGCGGCAGACACTGAGCACTTTCCAAGCACTGTCCTCAGCTCCTGGCGCAGAGAAAAAAGGGATTGAGCTTCCCTGTCCCGTTCAGAGCTGCGTGCTCTCATCCCAGGGGCCACCACTTCTCCCTTCCCAGTTCTGAGCCTCTCCTTTCCTCTTCTTTCTCCTCCCTTGCTTCTTTCTGCCTGCGGTGCCACAGCCAGGCACAAGTGCCAACAGATGAAGTGCCAAGAGCTGGAAGCCCCCAGCCAGTCCTGGGGGCTGAAGCCTCACCACGGGTTTGGCATCTAACCTGTGTGTTTCGTTTCTTAATCAGATCTTTTTCAAAGACTCATGGTCACTTACCATTAATTCTCTGTAAGAACTCTTAGAAAGAATCTAGTTTTGAGATGTGGGATGGCCAAAAACACTGCAACACTTTTTCCATAAAGCCTACATCTTACTTCACAGTCCTGTGACTGCTTTTTAAAATAGCTTCTTCCTACATCTCCAAAATCCCTTCCCCTGCTCCGTGATCTTTGAAGTGAGATAAAACAGACAAATACCAGAATTATTTATATTTTTTTTACTTTTTTATAACATTTACCAGATTAGCAAATAGGGATTTACTTTGTGCTTCCCTTCTACTGTGCTGTTTCTGTAAGAGATAAGTAAAACACTGTGTTATATACAGCTCCCTCGTCTGCGAAGCATTGCGTCAAGCTATCGGTTCCTGCAAAGGAAGAACAGATCCTTGAACTTGAACCTCTGCAACAAAACTCCTTCCATTTGATCTCTAAACCGGTTTGTGCTTGCCAGATCTACAGATTACACCTTCAGATGACAACATCCATAAAAATACACCGATTTCGCTTCAAGTAGCCAAGGCATTCTCTGCGTCCATGGCACACAACACGACTGCCGTGCTGGCTAGATCCTGCCATCATTGAGCCTACGAGTAGCCCTCAGTTTACTGAAAGTTCATTCAGTTGTAATTAAAGCATAGTTTAAAGGTACATCTTTCAGATTCTTTTGCTTAAACCTTGTGTTGGTTGCTCAGCTGTATTTCTGCTCTCAGCCTGTTCAGGAATCACTGGTCGGTATTTTGACCTGATCCTCCAGTTGTAGCGTGGATGAGATTTGCACTGGGGATCGAGAATGGGCAGCTGGAACAGGGAACTTGTGTGGTCCCTAGAGAAAATCGGTGTTGTCGTATTTTGCAATTGGATTCAGTAAAAGTATGTTTTATATTGGGGTTTTCTTTTGGGGAGGGGGGGAATAATTAGACCATGCAAAAAATGCTAAATTTCCCTTTAGTACCATTTCAAGTAAAAACAAGAGACTCTTTATTCCACTATTTCCTTGTGTTTAGAATAACTCCAAATCTGATTTTACTGAATGTTTGAGCTTTGTTTGATACTAAAAAGGCAAGAGTAGTTTCCTTACCGCTTTATTCTCCAACTGTGTTTACTTTTTCATAGTAACACAAATATGTATTTCTGAAGAATTTCAGGGTGATTTAAGCATCCGCTAATATCTACTTCAACATGTTTTTACTAGTTTTGACATGTAATTTCCTGAACACACTGACACTTCCCACCCTCATATTCTTAAGGCAAACTTTGTTCCGCCAACACCAATTTTTTTACTTGTTCACCAAAATTTCCTCTTTGATTCTGCTAGTTGGCGATGAAAAAAAGTTGAGTTGCCATTATCAGCTCAGATCAATAAATCTGAAGGAGAGGAAAAGAGGAAACCTCAACTCAGGGGAGTCCCAGTCAGCAAACATTTACTGATAAAGAAAACACTCGTATATCTGACGCGTCATCAGCTCCCAGTGTTTGCTTACACCCCAAGTGCTTGTTGCTACAAGGAGAAACGGAACTGCTACCGGAGCTGGGTTTCCGCAGCTCCTCCGAGAGCTTTGGTTATGGACCACCACGCAAAGAACAGTCGAGACTGCTGTTTTCAAGGAATCTGCCTCAAAAGTTGGGTGACTTTAAGAGATGCTTTCAGAACACACACACACCCACCCAGTTGCACTCAGTTGATGGTTGGAAGGGAAGAGCGCTTGCTCTGGTAGCCAGGCATTGGGTGAGCTTTGCTATCGTGCTGGGTGAGATACAGAAACATCACTTCATAGTTGCTGTGGCTCATGGTTTTGTGGCCCTGATACTACAGTTAGATCGGTATTTATTGTTGTCACTGGAATTTGATTGTTATTTTTTGAAAAAAAAATCTGAAGATAAAACGATACTGGGGAGTAATGCAGGCGGAGAATTAACCTCATAGTGAGGGAGTCATCCAGTAATGCTTTTCAGTTAGCCCTGTGTCCCGGTTCTATTTCAGATAAGCTCTTAGTCTCATGAGCCGGAAAATCTTGAAACAAATACAGCAGGTTCGGTTGTGGTATCTCCACTGAGGAACATTATCCACACAAGAAGTCCTAAGGGGATGCACAAAGTTGCTGGAGTGCTTTGGGGCTGGATTTAAATGTATTTGCACTGCAGGTATCTGGAAAGAAATAAAAACTTTGTTTATTTTGCAGTGTGTTACTTTCTTTAATTATTCAGTAGACCTCTGGCAACTGCCTGATTTATCTGCTCTTTGTCTTGCTGCTGCAGCATTGGATTTGAAGTGTGATCAATCAGTTGTTGGAGTGACACCTATGCAGATTAATTCCTTTTCCCACAAGGATGTCCATTCAATCAGCCATGTAGTGTCATGCGAGTACGGTTCCTCTTTCTTGTTAATGCCTTTAAAGACCGTGGTAAATATATATAGGTTGGTGTCTGTGTGGAGGGGACCTTTGCAACAGAGTTTAAACCCATCTCAGTATCTCTTGGGACTGAATGATGTTTAATGCTGTTACTTTAGAGAGCCTGAGCATGTCATAGCAACTTTACAAATAATGTTATACCCTAAGTAGGGATTTGAGCTATAAATCTATTCTATACAACATGAAGAAGCACTTAGACAAGGCAGCTGGCTTAAGCGCCATGCTAGGAAGCACAAGGTTTGCAAACAGTTATTTGAAGTGAAGACTAGCACAGCTATGAATCTTAGCAGAGTGCTCTGGAGGGTTTGCCTACCTCAGTTTCCCTCATTTTAATTAGATTTTGTAGTTTACAGTAGAGTAGGGCTTCGCAGTACAAACTGGGTGAAAAGTTGAGATCTTCCCTTGGAAGACTGGAGGCCTTCAATACACTGATATCCCTAATGTTTGCTCATTATTTTTGCAGGCAAATAGAGATTTAGTTTTGTTTATCTGTGGGATTAGTTGTTGGGATTGGCTTTGAAGCTCCAAGGATTATATTATGATGTTTGTGCACAACTCTTTAGGAAATCTTTGCATTCCTGCAAGTATTATAAGCAGCACTCATCCGTATGGCAGAAATAGCAAAACGGGAGCCGTGCAAGTGGCAGCCGAAGCAGCCTGAATCCCACTGCGGGCTGCAGCAGGGTAGAACGAGCTGCTCTCCCTCCCTGGAGGTGCGGGATCAGCACCCGATCTGCCACATCATTCCGTGTCAGGTCAGCCCCCCATGCCCCCCCAGCGCAGCAGCCAGGGTGCCTGGAGCCTGGCCGGGAGGACCATGTTGGCTGTATGGCCCCATCCAAGCAAGGGTGAGACCACCAACAAGTTC
Source organism: Falco naumanni (assembly GCF_017639655.2). Lineage (NCBI taxonomy): Eukaryota > Metazoa > Chordata > Aves > Falconiformes > Falconidae > Falco > Falco naumanni. The sequence continues at coordinate 110,016,616 of NC_054054.1, read as the reverse complement.
CTTGTAGGCCACAGTAGTCCCAGGTGGTAGCCACTTTCCATCCTGACAAACTGGGCTGGATTTATACCAGTGATTTAGAGCTGAAGGTCTCTCAGCTATTCCCGTGAGCCCCCGAGTACTCGGGGCACACCTCATTAGTTTGATGGGCGAGAGCGAGTTTTGCTTCTCAAAGTTTGCCCTTCTCGTCTGTTTCACTTTCTCCAAGGACTCCTGGTAAATCTCCATCTCATTTGAGATGAGGCTGTTAATTGAAAAAGGGGTCATTTCAATTTTTAAAGTCTGTTTTGTGCTCGGCCGCTGGACGGTGTTGAAACTGGTTGAAAAGATGTTTCTGATGGGGGCTGCAGTGGGGGCTCTCGGCTGTGGGCGCTGCCCCGGTGGCTCCGGTGGCTCGGGCTGGGAGCGTGTGGCACACCACTGTAAGGAACCCGGTGGGGAGGTGCCGGCAGCTTTCCTGGCGGGGTGGTGTGATGCACAGGGCATCGTGGCCCGGGCATTTGTCAGTAATTTCAGTGGGTGGGCTGCGTGGGCAGAGGCTGTCTTGCTCTCGCTTCAACTGAGTTTTACCACTGGATGCAAATATACTGACGGTAAATTAAAGTAATGATCACGTCCTGTCTGAATTTCTGTTTCTGGTGGTACGATTTCTATTTCTGGTGTACTCCGAGGAGGGGCTCTTTCCTGGAGGCATGAGTGTCTTCCTGAGCACGACTTGGTGAAGCACTGAGCAAAGTTCCCCAGGTAGAGCAGCCCTTCGCACGGTGAAGCCGGAGCTGTTTGAGCTGTACTCCCTGCGATCAAAATCGGGGTCAGAACCTAAAATGGCTTTGTGGATATTGAGAGCTGCGCGCTTTAACCACCTGTTTTGGGAGTTAATGCAGCAACAACAAAATGTAAAGCAGAAATAAGGATATCTACTTGATAATAATACAAAAAAGCCTATCTGCTTTTTAACATTTTAATGGGAGGGGGGGTGTTAAGTTCAGCAGTTTATTAACCAGTAATGACCTAATGGGTTCTTTTTTTCCACACACACCCCTTATTATCTTCATTTTTGCATTTTAGTGTTTATTCCTTTTTCCTTATTTGGCTTAGAGCATCTCATTTTTTCTGTCCTTTCCTCTAGGAATAATGAAAACCAAAAATACCACACAGTAATGAGAAACAATAGTGTACAAAGATTAACGTCACAAACCCATCACTGACCTCAATAACATTTCACAACATTTAGTTTTCATTACAGTGAAATGTTACTGCATACTTTTTACATGAACTTCTGAAGAAAAATATATGATAGGGCTTTCCAAAAATACACATATGTTGGGTAATAAGACTTTTAAATCAAGAGTTTTACACATACACTGATCACATTTGATGAATCAGATGTATGGTATTAATTACTCTGAACACACAGCAAACTGTCTTAAGCGTTTAGAAAACAAAGATTTTCTGCTTTGCTGATACAGACACGTGTCATACATTCTTCAAAAGGTGCATTCTGACTTTTAGTGCTATTTGCTCCCTTTGGATGATGAAAGAACATTCAATTTTTAAATTGTATCTGTAAAAAGTATTGCTTGGCATAGAGTTTAGGAAAGAACATTTAGAACAGGTTGATCTGTAACACCACGAGCAGTCTGTTTTCTATCAATGATTCCTAGCCAGCTTATTAAACAGATTTATACAATGAAAGAATCTAATAACAAAAACATTCACCTCCTTTATTACTTGGCATTATTTATGGCTCTTACTTTTTTTTAGCTACCTTTTTATATATCGGAATCTGCCAACATTGTATTTATAAAGTTTATGTACTAGCAGCGTTTGTTGGGCAGGGATTTGGGTTATTTTATGTTTCTTTCCTTCTACACTTATTATTACTAAATCTATATACAAATGCTTGTAAAAATTTAAAAAAGACCAACACAACACCCACCCACCCCCAAATCTGGAGAAATGGAATGTTTAAAAAATTACTTCTGGTGCAGTGGAATTTTTAACATACTTACATTTTAGATATTCTCTCAATAATAATGAAAAATAACGGTGCTTACGACAGAGCCTGTTCCGAGGCTGAATGTGTCCTCCAGAACCTTCCGTGTTGAATCATAGATCAGGAAGTGTTTACACACCACGAAATCAAAAGTTCCCCCTCTGACTATCAATTCACATCTCTAAATATCTATAATTACTACCCAAAGCACAACTTTGTCCCCAAGAGCTGCTTCCTTCCTTCCCTCCCTCCCTCCCTCCCTCCGTCCGCCCGCCCGCCGGCCCATCCGCAGCGGCGGTGCCACAATGGTGCGTTTGTCGGCGTTAATGGGGCCATTGAGCTCCTGCCGCTGGGCCCGGTGCAGCCCTGGGCTTGTGCGTTGGCTGCAGGCTGGGCCTGGCACAGGCGTTCCTGGGCCACTGAGATACAGGCTCCCTTCCCTATGGATGGTTCCTTCCTGGAAAGCCAGATCTGCAGCTTCACGAGGGGCCAGGGCAGCTCGGGGGCTGCTCAGGGACGCGGCAGCCTGGCATTAGAATGTCTTTGTTCTGCTGGCGGGCTGCTGCTCGCTTTGACGCTCCTGTGCATGCCCCAGACAACCCTTTTGTTGAAGTCAGAGGTGCCTTGAGATGCCTTCTGGGTGTTCGGAGAGAGAAATGGAGGATTCTATTTGAAGCGGGGGCTGGAAGTCTCACAGCAGCGCCGGGACCCCGGGTCCCCACGGGCAAACCGCCAGCGTGGGTGACTTGCCCAGCCTGCAGCACCCGGCCGGGGGGAGCAGTTCAACCCAGGGGGTGCGTGCAGCAGGCGCAGGGAGCCCCTGGGTTCCCCATGAAACAACAATAGTAAACTGTTCAAATAAATAAAAAGTGAGCTATAAGGATGGGGAAGTCGTGTGTTGAATTCTCTCGATTGAAAATGGATCATCCGCGCTTCCCACCGGGCAGGCTGCTGGGGGGCAGCTGGGGCGGGCGAGCTTTTTTCCCACCCCAGCACCTGAAGTTTTGTGGGTTTATAAATGCTGGGTCCAGGAACAGACACCCTGGTACCGGCTCTCAGTTTGCTTTTGTCTCCCCCTCCCAGACACGTTCCTCCCAAATGCCCATGCTCCAGCTATTTCAGAAGAAAACCTTTATTTTTTTTTCCACTGAGGTTAACCGAGCCTCCTCCTGTTTTGCTGTGTTCAGCACTTAAGGCCAAAGTTTACAAGAAAGGTAATTACAGTCTTACTTTTAATTGTAATTAACTATGAGTAAAGAATCAAAATAATCCAGCTACTCTTTTGCTGAACCAGAGCATTATATATAACGTGACAAAGAAAATGGCTTGCCCTTCAGCCATTAATTTTAGCAGCTTTGTTATTCCTAAATTACACAAACCTCTGGTGTCAGAGGGGAAGGAATATGAATCAGCTCAGATATTTCTTTGGAATACGTGGCCCGTAGTTGTGTCAGAATGTGCAATGCTTTTGAAGCACTTCAGACTATGATAAATTAGAAACACATAATTAAGAAAATCGAGAACTCCAAATAAAGAGGTCATGAGTGAAAAATGCTGGTAATGAATTACAAGTGTCTGTGGGTTCATAAGATCCATATCTGAGCTCAGTCGTTTGAAGGGCGCCTTTGCCTTTTAGTGCAGAAGGCGTTGGAGAAGCGCGAGCGTGGCAAGGGAGCTGAGTACGGCGCTGGTTTCGGGGGTCGCGCTGCTGCAAGGAGACATTTGCCTGTAAATAGTAGGAGAGATGTACGTATGTATATGTAGATGCGCATTCAACGTGAGATGAAGATGGGAAACATTTTAGCTCTTATTCCTAACCGTAGTCATTGATTATGACCCAGAATCAAATTCTGAATGTTTGCCCCTAACTGTGACAAATGCGGCTCTTTCTGAACTCTTTATTTAACTGGAATTGAACTCTTGTTTTCTTACCTGACATTTGCCTATACTGTGGTCACTTTTCTTGTGTAAGTGATAGACGGCCAGTCCCAAGAGAACCGAGGAAGCATGAGGATCAATGGCACCACTGGTGACAGAGAAGGAAGTTGAACCAATTCTTGAAAATGCAGCAAAATGTCAGATATCCGTGTTTAAAACCCCTACCAAGGCAGATTTTACTTGTGCTGCTGGCAGTTACACAGCCGAAAATCCAAGCTGACGCGGACCTTGGCAGCATTATTGGGGGGATCTTCATTTAAAGATGAACTATTCTTGAACAATTTCTCCACTGTATCTGACACAAACAGGCTTTTCTTCAACACCAGACGTGCACGTCGTCTTGCTCCATTTTTTTCTTGAACAAACATATGTATTGTGGCCAATGCAAGGAAAATCCCACTCGCTATTTATGTTTGAGTTCCCTGTGTCCCATTAACAATATCCCAGTGTACTCGTGGCAGTATAGCATCTTGATCCAGATCCAGCACTGTTTTCCTGGATTCCCCTTTGGACACTTAAGTGCCACAAAGCAATTGGTCTTATTTAGTGACCTTCCATCCCAGAGGCTCTATTTTTTGGGCACTGAAATGGTTTCCTGTCCCTTTTTACAATTTTGGCTGAGCAGAGAGCACCTCTTATGTGATTCTGAACTAAGAATATTTATCAGGACTAGCACCAAGGCTTGCGATGTCTGGAACTTTGTTACGCTGAAGGATTTTATCTGCTGTCCTGTGATGCTTCTACACTTATGGGAGGTCTCGTTTTGGGGATGCTACTGGCCACACGCAAAGAATTACTGTTCATACACTGCTTGAATATACTTGACACAGCATATAGTTCTTCAAAGGCAAAAGCTTTCTGTAGGGAAAGGCCCCCACTGCTGGCAAGTTTCCTTCGAGGCTGCTCTCCTTTGTTGCAATATATAGAGGCAGAAACAAATACATTGGGAGTTGGTATGTATTTTGCTATATATGTTTGGTATATGTAGTGTGGGTGCATGCATAATAGGTTTAAATGCTGGTGAGTGGTTTGTTGAGTGATTTTCGTCAGTAATAACACGGAAAAATTACAGAATAGCAACTGTTGATCCCACGGGCAGGCTTGGAGGTGAGCGAAGCCGAAGCTGTAGCACTGCCCTCTCCCTGTTCACGGGGCTGTCACAGCCTGTCCCCTCACGTCGCAGCTGTATTTGGCCCAGTGTAACGCCTTCAAAAACAAACCAGTGATTTGACTGAAGAGGTTCTGGAAAACAGCAAACCAGGAGGAGAGATGGCACTTGCACCTGAGCACGAAGTCTAACAATTGGGCACTGCCGGTTAGAATCGCCTGCGTTCTTTTTAATGTATTTTGATATGTTAGATCACTGGATAGCCTATAGCTAATGCTTAAAAAAAGTAGTGTAATGAAATGGTTTTCCTTGCTGTATCCATTCAGCCTCTGTTGACGTTTGGCAGCCAAAGCCCTGAATGGAAGGCTAAGCTTTCTCGCCGGCTAGCATCGGATTCCTTGTGGTTACTTTTTGTTTTTGTGGACACAGAGATTTAGATGTCTGCAGTCCCTTGAAAACCAGCAAGATGTCTGTGAGCTGGCTGGTTTCGATTCATTCTGACACCGCGAAACATGCCCCTTCGTTTCACCTCTTTGTCAGCAGCAGAAGAGCTTGGACACTCTGCAGAAGATTTGATGACACGGTCAAAATGTTTTCACTTGAATGCAACCTGGTGGCGACCCCACAATAAAGGCAATGGGAAGGAGCCATGCAAAGATCAGACGCTGATAAAGCCAGCAGTTAACCTCTCTGGCCTGACTTAAGGTCCTCTCTGCCCAAGAATGTGTAGCTATATTTTAGCACCTAATGCCAAGAGATCTGCAACTAAGACCTTTCTTGGTTAATGTTTCCCAGTTTCTCTCTTTCAGCTTTTCCCCTTTCTTTTCCTTTTTTTTTTTTTTAATTCTTCTCCTTTTTTTTTTCTTTACCTCTTTTCCCCCTTCTTTTCCTTACTTTTTTTATATTTTTTTCTTATAAAGGATGGTTGGGTGTACTCCTTTTTGATATAAATAAATACAGTCTTTGTGCCAATTTTTTAAAAATTAATGTTATGGGCTGTCATTGCATGACATTTATTTTATTGTATGTTAATGCAGATTTATTTGGGGATGGACTCTGACTGTTTTTGTTAGCTTAGCTTTGGAAAGCTGGATTTAAAAGCTACCCTCGGCTCAGTAAGTTTTCTGTCCTGTCAATGTCAGCCATTGATTTATCCAAAAAGTCATATTGTTTACAACGGAGACATTAAATCATAAAACAACTTTCATTGTATCCTGTGCTCAGATAGGCAAAAACATTTTCTAACTGTTAAACCAGCTGGTCTAATCTTTAATGACTTTGGTTCAGTGGCCAAATCTACTTCTTTGTGCTGTTATAATGCAACATTAGATTAGTTACTGTCTCTGCAATTGCTGTCAGTCAGGCTCTGTTTATGAAGGATCAGGGTATTTTTCATAAATCATTTTTTTCTTCTTTTACTGTTTAAAGGATAATAGTACTGTAGCTTTGCAATTGTTTTATGAGGCGGTAATCTTGTTCCGATGAGGATAAACCATGAGGCCAAAGGCAGCGCTTATCTCCGGAGAAGCCAGTTATTGCTGAGGAAATCACTCCCAAACACAAATTATCACCATCACAGCGCAGGTTTCACCCCTTGGAAATACCAGCGACAAGATTTGGCATCAAAAATAGTCCATCAAGTTGGGCCTGTTGAACCAAAATGCAATATTTATGGGATTCCTTTGCAATTAGTTCAGAGGCTTCTGAAAGAGGTTTGCTTGATGGAAGGCCAGCATCCCCCGAGCCCACGGAGCCACGCACGTGCCCGTGGCATGGGAGAGCCGGCTGGGCTCATGGAGCCACTGCAGCCTTCGGCTCAGCAAAGCCGCGTCGTGCCCATGCCAATGAGAATGACCCGTTCTCAGAAATCCAGATGGAGAATTTCTGCTTCGCTCTTAGCTCCTTCACTGTGTCCCTAATTCAGGCTGTGAGAGAAGGGTTTTTCCAGCTGTGCTCCAAGGCTGACACAGTGCTATACCCGGAGCAGCAGCACCTTGGCAGCTCATTGCCTTTAGCTATACATTAAAAACATTTTTAGGCCTTTCTGCATTTAAAAACAACCAGAGGAAAGCAGCTCGCAGCAGCGATGGTGGCACTGAGTCCATGTATTGCAAAACGTGAGTGGTCCCGGGCGCGCTTCCCGCGGCGCACACGCTGACTTGGAAGTAACGTAACACCCAACCGGCAAACTGCTAAACGTCCTGCATTGATGCACTCTGTCCTTAAGAGGTTTATTCAATTAACAGTTTAAACTTTCATTATATTTTGCCATTTGGTGAAGAGGATTCTTATGCATTTAATAGTTTTATGCATTTACCCATTAGTCCTTTAAGTGGGCTTGCTTGGACGAGCTCTGCCATTTTCCAAGCGGCGGGGCGGGGGCACGGGGAGCTGGGGTGGGCAGAGCAGACAGTGATACATGACACGTGTCACGGCCGTTTGTATCTCCCTGACCTCCTCAATCCATCTCTCTGAAGGTTGCTGCGCATTAATCCTGCAGCAGCTGCTGGTGCAACCGCTTCTAGGTACTGGGGCAGGTAGCCAAGGGTTCAGGTAGCCACCTTGCACGCCAAGCTGTAGAAGAGCCCAGATTGGCAGTATATTTTCATCAAAACAGAAACTTAGAAGAAAATGACATATGTTCTTTAACCTAAGGACTGCTGATCAGTTTAAATACTTTAAATTAATCCAGCTTCATTTGTTAAAACTAGCATCATCTGCTTAATGACTGAGGGTACGCTGCTTTATACATAAAACAGGCACCGCAACAAATCTTGCAAATCTTACCCTAATGCTTTGTGCAAGATTGTCTAAAAATCAATGTACAGCAATATTAATATGGTGCGTTAACCTTTAGCCGTATTCCTTTTTAAATTCCTACTACACTGCAGGTATCTCTGGCCCTGCTCCGCCGGCACAGAAAGCTGGGCAGGTCGAGGGGCTGCTGCCTCCCGTGCAGCGAGCCGGGGTGGGGGCAGCCCGCACCTCTGCTTCATCTGCAGGTGACGTCCATGCTGGATGGGCAGGTTCCTACCGCTATCGGAGGCTTCTGTAAGTTGGTTTTCCCAATCTGTTTGCCTTCTGATGGTGACCCAGACTGAAATGTTTGCTGCCTTAGGAAGGAATTTTTAAAAAGTAAAATAAAGCAATGGCTATGTAATTACAAAAACGTTCAGAAATGCAGTAATAAATTGGATAGTTATTTCTCGTGGAAACTCCGTGGAGCAGTAACTCCCACTGGAGGCAGTTATTTCAGACCCCGGAGAAGGACAGAACCACGGCTCATTTTATTTCCAGCACTTTGTAGTGAAATAATCAGCATATCACATCGTGAACGTAATTACTGCGAGGTCTCAGACCTTTGAACAGTTCTGTCCTCTCACAAACAACCCTTAAACCTACAGCCACCGGAGGAAAGGCATTCCTGGTGCAGTGCCCTTCCAAATCGCTTCCATTTGGGTTTAATAGAGCTGGAGGCTATTCCCTTCGGGACTGTTGCCACCCTTTATTTGCCATTTGTCTCCAGTATTGAGGCTGAAGGCAGAGAGAAGAAACAAATTTGCTAAAACCTGCTGATCATTTTTTATGCTATGTGCAGGCGGTGGCTGGTGACTCTTGTCCCAGGTTTATAGGTGCTCTTCATTTATAAATTCTCCAGTAAGGTCAGTGTCAGCAGGGATGTCGGAGAGTGTTCAGCTGCCTTTAGAAATAAGGAAAAATCTAGCAAAAAATCACCTGGGTAGAAGATTTCTGCATGTTCTTGTTGCTTCTAGTGCTTTCTCCTAGTAGTAATTGGTATAATTATTATACCTGTGTTAAATTGAGCAGATTTAATTGACATAATTTATGGGAACGTGAGTATTTGACTCGAATGCAGTTGATCTGCTGTGTAAGAAGCAGCCAGCTGATGGGGAAGGAGACATTAAGTCAGTGGTTTTGTATCGACAGGCTTGAAAGGATCTACTGGATCATTTAGTTTCAGAAATAAACCCAGCTGCGCCACACCCTGCCTACTCGGAGCGCACAGGCGTCCCTTTCAGACCTGGCGAGGCGGTGACGCAAGGCACGATGCTTTATTTGAGATGCAGTCCCTCAGAAAGATGTGGCTCTGCAGCTCGTGGTGGGGAATCGCGCGGAAACGCTGGGTGCCAGTTGCCTGTCGGCCCGGTGGCTTTGTCTTATTTCGTTTGCGGGGCTGCGCGCCGTAAGGAATGGTGCATGGAAACCCTTGGAGTGCTATGGTAGCGGAGCAGACAGCTGCTTGCCTGGTTTTTCTTGGGGTTTTCTGATTTTTTCTTGTTTTTTTCTTGTTTTTTCTATTGCTCTTCCTTACGCTGCCATCAGTTCCCAACCTGTTGGCTCGAGCACTGTGTTCTGGCAGGTGGAGCTTCCCCGGCCGTGCCCCGTGCCCTGACCACGGCAGCTGCGAGATGAGCACCGTCGGGGTGTGCAGGGATGCTTGGCCACCACCGGGCTCCTGCCGACCTTGGGCCAGCCCAGCAGCTCGCCCCAGCCGTGCCGCGCTCCCCAGCGAGCAGCAGCCCGCTCTCACTGCTCTGCAGCAGGCTCCTCCGCTGCGGATGTATTATTTCCAGCCAAATATGACCACCTGCAAGTTTGTGCTGGTGTTAGCATTTTCATCTCCCATTATTCAAATCCAGCTGGCTTTCCTTTGAAGTGAGTTTCCCTCATGTTAAATGTTAACTGTAATTTCTCTTGGCCAAAGCAGCAGATAGCGCATTCTTTCCTGTCTGTGTGATAATGGCCACAAGTGTGCTGGCTGCCTTCGGCCCGACCCGTCGCTGCAGCTCCTTTCTCTCCTCCAGAAGGAATGTCAATGCTCAGCTCTGCTGCGGGGAGCGGGTTTGTCCTGCAAAAAGCTCTGGGCTGAGCCTAGCCCCGAGGATTGTCTCTACACATTGGCTATCTGGTGTGTCCACACCGCTCTTCCAAGACTGGCGTATGCTTAGGGTAGAGAAAAATGACCAAAAAATCACATTTGGGGGTAAATTCTGAACAACCCCAGAGTTCAGGGGTTTTTTTCAGGTCCAGGCAGGCTAATGTTTTGCTTTTTCCAGCTGTACTAGCATTTTTCTAAACTTATTTCAGTGTTTATCCTTGCATTAAGCACAATAGCAATGGAGGGGGAGACTTGTGACCATTTGAACTTGAAATCCCCAGAGAACATTTTATTCTAATAAAACAGCAAAATATTGGATACATGACACCCCTTACATCAAACTCTATCATATTAAGGAAACCTTAGAACTCTGGTCTGCAGTCTGGCCTGATGCATTACAATTCATCTGGGATCAGTATAAGAAATAATTACATCTATTTATTTATTCCACTGTCAGAATGTTGACACTAGTTTTTCATATTGTCTCTGTCATGAAGAATCATAATTAAATAACATGTCAAATGTATTGATCATACATTTATAAATTTGTTTGATATATCATAGAGGCCTTTTGTTATTAGGAGGTATCGCAAGATTGAAGTTTGCCAAGCCATCTACTTCATTCTACATAGGACTTTTTCCTCCTAATTAACCACAAAATTCTGATGGCTTGTCATTCCGATACTGCACAAAGTAAGCTCTTCCTTTTTACTTCAGGTTCAGTATACCATTTCCCTTCGACCAAAATCCACCTGGATACATACAATCATATTAGGCTACGAAATGTCATGCTTCTGTTGTATTTTTTTCCATTTTTCTGTCCTAATTCTTCTACTTAAGAGGCACTGTCTTATCACAAAGAAGATCAGCTAGAGCTGGCCTTCAGTTTTCCTGCTCTTTCTGCACAAAACAGAGAGCAGGAGCCTTGACCACCGTCGTTTCTTCCCCCTCTCCATAGCTGCGTGGACCCGACCCAGATACACGAGCAGATGCTGGTCGGTGCCAGTGGCCGTGAATACATGAACGTCTGCTGCAGCTCCAGCTCCCCAGCACGCTTGCACCTTTGAGAAAAACAAATTTTTAGGAAGTTGACAGGGACAAGAAAAATCAGTAACTTACACCTCTAAGTAGTACTGGTCCTTCTAGAGCAAATATAATTGCAAAGAATTATGTTCCCTGTGCATCCTACATGCTACTTCAAAGGATAAAAAGATGACAACAAATGCCTATTTATTTACCCTTTTTCATGTGTTTTCTCCTGTTTTCTGTAAGAACATAAGCTAGGAAGGTTTTACTCAGATTTGGTGGCAGAACACATGCATTAAGATTAAGTTTCTTTTTAAAATTTGCATTCTTTGCTTGGTATCTTTCCTAAATGGGGCAAGAGGGTTTCCTGGTATGTCTTAGCATTAAAATCTAAAGTAACAGACCTTCATTCTAATGAGCTTTGTAAATCTGACCTAAAAAGTGTCGCCTGGAGTCTTTGAAATGAGTTTCCTACAACTTCCTCTGATCTGATTGTGTGTTTTAGGGGAGGTTAAATGGGTTAAGATTCTTAGCTGTCCTAAAGCCATTGGAGTGATTCCTTATTAATCTTTTTCACCCCCTAAGACATCATCTACAGATCTAGGCGGATTTAGTACATAAGATAACGTAGTCAGCCCTGCCATAACTATCCACACAGCTTCTGAAAGGACAAAAGGGTGACAAAAATATGCAGAAATCCTTCCAAAGGTTCATATTAACAATACTTCCTAGTCTTTCCCTTGCCCATATTCAGCTCTTACTTGTTGCATAAGACAAGTTTTATCATCATAGGATAATATCTCTGTAACTTGTGATCGAAATTACAAAGAAGTTTCTTGTCCTCCTTGTCCTATGGCAAAACTTGTGAGCATAAGACAGGGTCGTCAGTTATCCGATAACCAAGAGCTGCTTGTTTCTGCAGTATGGGTGCTCGGCAGCTTTGCCCAGTGGTGGCTCCCTGCCTGCTCCCAAACAGCCTTTCCGATGAGTCTCCTCTTGGCCACCCCCTTGGTAAAGCTGCTGAGTCTGGGCAGAGGGGCTGTGCTGATGGGCAAACTTCCCAGAGCTTTAGTTCAGGGAGAGACATCCCCTTTCCAGCAGGGAAATGGTGAGACATTGGCACAGGTTTCCCAGAGAGGTGGTGGGTGCCCATCCCTGGAAACATCCAAGGCCAGGCTGGATGGGGCTCTGAGCAGCCTGCTCCAGCTGAAGGTGTCCCTGCTCGCTGCCGGGGTGTCGGACTAGATGGCCTGTAAAGGACCCTTCAAACCCAAACCACTCTGTGGTTCTATTCTTTGATTCTAAATAGCAACAAAAACTAAAAAATCCAGAGACAGATGCATTTGTCTGAGTGATTGATGCTTCTGCCTCAGGCACCCTTCAACAGAACAGGATGGTTCAGGGCTTTGCTTCTGGTGGGAAGGTCATACAGTGGCATTGCCAGGCTTTTACCATAAAGATGCTTTTTTTGGAAGGAAAAAAAAACAAAACTAGTTATCCGTTGACATTGACTGTATATTTTACATGATGCCTCTTTACCCCGTTCAAGTGCTGTATCTGTGTGGTAGCAACGGTGTTTCCAGTTCCACCCTCTTCTGCTGGAGCTGGTTTGCTCAGAATCCTGTGCTGTGCAATAAAACAGTAGCGAGGTCTGTGGCCAGAGGGTTTTTGTATGGCTGTCCAGGGCATAACAGCATTTGGGAACCCTAGGTGTTAGACAAATAACAGCAATATAATTTCAGGGATCAGCTGCCATTTAATCAACGTCAGGAGATTGTCAATTCCTTCCATGATTTATGGTTGTGAAAATACAGAATGATTTGTAAAATAACAAAAAGCTTTCTCCCCCTCCCCGAATGTGGTATTTTGAAAACATAGCAAACTGAAATGTGAAACTATTTTGGAAGAATTTTCTCAGGATTTTGAAGTGCTTGCCTTAGCATGGAGCTCCCTGTTGACGTAAGTGTTTCTTAGTCCTTCGCAGGTGCTACCGTAGCCTCACGGAGCTCTCCGGAACCCATTACAGTCCTTTGACCTCAAAAAAAGAAGAACACTTAAAAGAGTGAGTGGCTTCTTCAAAGCTGGAGCACCCTGATAAGTAACCTAAGTGTATGGTTTTCCATGTGTTTTAACGCTTTCTGAAATGTAAGAGCCCAGCCCCACCAACACTGGGGGGCCGGTGGTCCCCACAGTCGCCACCTTGCCAGCGTAATCGCTCCAGCCTTGCTCCGATAATATACTTAAGCGTATGCTTAACTTCTTTCATGCGATGGAAAGCTTTTAAGCACAGTTCTTAAATCTCGGTGGCTCTAAATCAAGCATATCTTTTAAAGTGCTCTTCTCAGCCGGCCAAATGTCTGGTGACAAATCTTTCAAGGCGAGGGTGCAAAGAACTGAATTTAAATAAAACACCGCGTACCTAAGGCAGGTGGTCCTGCCAGCGGGCGGGCGAGCCGGTGGGGAGGTGGGATTCTGCGGGACCCCTCCAAGCGCATCTGCAAACTCACCTGGGGCCCAGGCTGTGCCGTTCGGACTTGCTGCGCTGGTTTGCCTGTCTCAAAAATGAGACTCACGATTTTATATTCTTCCTGTGGTGCAGATATCATAGGTCTTCATATTTATAAAATGGATTCAGGGTCACCAGGTCATCAGCAACTTGTAAGTGCATGTGCTTATGGTTAGCTGCCTGCGTTATTGTGTCTGGGAGATACAGCAGCAGCAGCAGCACTTCTCAAAGGAGATAGAGCTGCTGCTCTTCCTCTTGAACAATATTCAAAACAGAAATTATTAAATTGCATGTGTATTTGAAGACCTCTCTTGTGGTTTTTCAATCTGTATTTGTTAGACCTCTTGATGGCAGAAGATGAAAAAGCTCACCCTTTTCCAGCAGCTGTGAAGCAAAACTGATGACTGGAGTTGCGCTCTGCCCAGTAAAGGCACCCAGCTTCCATAATTCCCCTTCTGGTGCTTTTGACACCAGCATGCCAGGGATTTTTGTCTGCATGGAGACCAGCTTTGGAGTCTGCAGAGATGTTTCAGGCAGAATCTGGGAGAGCTCAGGAATGTGTGCTTTATTAAAAAAAAAAAAAAAAAACCAAAACCAAAAAAAATGCTGGAGGCAGTTTAGGTATTTAGCCCCTGAAGCATTTTTTGTATCTCTTAATTACTTGTAATCTGACTTTTCTTTCTAATTGAGGCTCCCAGCATCTGTCTAGCTACCAATACTCTTAACTACTAATTTACATTGCAGTTGGCACCTGACCTTACATGACACATGTAAGACTCTTAGACAGATAATCCTGGCTGCTTCTTGAGACTTATGTCGCCATGGAGGGGTCAGTGGTGTGAGACAGCACAGCTTGAGGTGCGAAGTGCCGCGGCGGCTCACACACTTTACCTAGCTGAGTCTGGGAATCCCTTAACAGGCTGATCCGGGCTTTTACACAGCCAGTCCTCCTGCTTTTGTCCTGGGCAGGCATTTTTCTGCCTGTCACTTACAGGCCTTAAAGCAGCATGTCTGTGTTGGTTAATTTGCAGACATCAGTAGGCACATTTCACACTGAATTCCACCCTGTGGGGCCGTGTCTAATTGGACAAATTTGAGCAGCAGGCAGAAAAGCCACCGCAGCATGGAGCAGTGATATATGGGCACAGGCAAAGGGTTGCACTTTTAAAGACACAGCTCCTCCGCTCGCCTGCCCGCGCCCGCCAGGCTCCCACGTTTGATGCAGGACTGCCCCAGCGAGCGAGGTTTAACGTCCCACGGCATCACCTTGCTGCTATGACATTTTCCGGAGCCGGCACGTCTCTCTCTGCACATTCATCCTGCTAACAAAGCGCGCTCTGAAGGAGCAGGACAGCGTTTGCAACTTTGCAGCGGGGCACGGGAGCGTTCAGTGCAGCCTGAACCCCTGACAGTAAGGCTTGTTCAGCTTTAACCTGCACAGCTGCGATCCACATTAGATTTTCTTTCAGAGAATTTCCTGCAATATTGCAGCAGGCAAGGTGAAGCAGGGAGGCTCTGTTATTAGCAAAAAGAAAGGAAGAAAAAAAAAAAAAAAAGAATTTCAGAACCTTGGCAATAAAAGCGAGTTGAAGGGTTGTTTCTGGTCATAGATGTTTCTTTCCCATTTTATGTTGCTTAAGCATAATAAATGTCAGATGGCTGGAGTAGCATGTTTTATTAAAATAAGTGAATTTGGAGTTCATGAAAGAGTGCTGCATTGATAGCGTTGCGCACAGGAAATCTCTGTGCAAGGAGCAGGTAGGGGGGTCCCGTCTGCCTTTCACCCACGTTTGCAGGGACCATTTTCAGGATGGAGAAACAGCTGAAATCCTACTTCCACGTAGTTGCTCTGGTTGTGGTGTCTCTGCTGAGGCTGCAAACAAAAGTGCCATCTAATGACAACTGCAAAAAGCCCTTTGGAATGCAAAATCGAAGAATTTTATGTGGTTTAGTTGGTTTTTGGTTGGTTGGTATTTTTGATGCTTTTATTAAGTGGATTGAGACTCTTAACTCTGTTTCCATGAAGTGCAGAAGGGCCGCCAGAAGGTGATGATTTCCATTGCCGTTTCTCTGTGGCTCTGGTGGCGTGGTACAGCTCAGCAAAATGGGCTCTGTGAGAAATCCAGCTCCCAAGTGTCTTGTCTTGAAGTTCTTCAGACTAATTTACAAAATATCAGCTCCACACACACCCCGTATAATTCTTAGACTGTGTTCGTACCAGTACATGCGTTTGTATTAGTGACATTTTGATCTGTTACAGGTTCACAGTTTGGGTTTTGTTATTTTAAATCTGAGAAACTGATTCTGATTTTTCACAGGTAATGATAGTTCTGGAAAGGATGTTATTCAGCACAAAAGCAAAGTGTTGAAACAGCTTCCTAAAGGATGGCTTCGGTGACAAGTGTTTACATTTTGCATCAGTCAGACCATCGTATCGTGGGTCTGAACTTGGACCAAAAGATATCTGCCTGATCCTTGAGAGTGTAGAGAGCTCACTGGGTGCAGCAAGCTGCTCCAGAAAGAAAGGAGAGAAAAAAGCAGTGACTTGGGGGCATTGGAAGAGCCTGGCCAGAGTTTTACGCTAATACTATAATGTATTGATGCTCAGGGGTATGAAGAAGTATGGCGCTCCTCAGCTTTTTGTGCAAATGGAGCCAATCCATAGGGCTGCTGCAGCAGCACAGAGTCGAGCAGCGTCTCCAAGGGAGGCTTCTTGGCTCTGCAGCCACCTCTTGCTGCCCCAAAACGCCAAATTATGTGGATGTCATGAAAAGGTCTCTGCCGAATGGCATAGAAGTGATGGCTTCACCTGATAGAAACAGTAATTACTGTTTTTTCTCTGTGATTGATGTCTGTTTATATTTAACATAGGCACTAGATGAAAATGGAAGTCTTTGGTTAATCAGATAGAGTTTAGAAACCAAAATGGTGTCATTCATGTGGATATGGTAGAATTTCCTCCTCTCCTTGCGACCTGTTCCTTCAATCCTGTAGCTTAGATCTGAGGGTTTGCTTTACTTAACTTTTTCCAAATTGAAATAAAAAGCAGCTTACTTTAACATATATCACGGGAGCACTGTGGATTTTTCTCCCTCTGGGCTACTCAAAACAAGCCCTAGGCCCAGCACTACTGAAAACTTGTGTGACGCTGAAAGTGCAAGATTTAATGCCTTGTAACTTTAATCTGTCTCCATAATAAATTATTTATGCAGAATGTGTCAAACACGCATATGTTGCAGAGCAGTAAAACTTGCCGCCGTGGTGGGCTGAAGGCAGGGGGGTCATGCTGCTGCCCACCGATGCCCTGGCCGGGTGGCAGAGACACCAGCTGCGATTCGGGATCTCCGCTCTGGTCGCGTTCTTGCTTTTCCTAGGGGAACAGTGCTGCTTCCCATCACAGCTGGTGGAGTCTTCCAGTGGAAGCCCGCTCACTCCCTTAGAAACACCCCAACACCTATAAACACCAGAATGTCTTTAAAAATACGTGAAGCGTTAGACCAACAGCTACCAGGGTATGAACAAGAAGGTTGGAAAAAACGAGGCTAATAAATATTCAGGGACTGGTTTGTACATTGATGGGGAAAGGCTGGTGAGCAGGCAGGGAGGGAGTCCTGCCTCCATCGCCCGCTTACTCTGCTGTCCTGCAGGAGCCACAGGATGGCTTCTGCCCTCTCCAGCTCGTGTTTCTCTGGCTGTGAACGGGGGGTACGTCTCACGTACCCGGTGGGGTGTGTGAGGAGGTGCCAGGCTCGCGCAGCCCCCAGCCCCAGCTGCTCCCCACCAGCAGCCCGCACCCTGCACGTCCGCCCGCGGGAGCACGAGTGGCTGGCGCAGAGACTTGTAAATACCAATCGCTGCTGAAGTGCCAAAATTATAATTAAAACGGTTTTCTCTTTTGGCTTTTGTCTACATACTTTCCTAATATTGTCATTTGGCAAAGCCAGGGTGTCTCTCACAATGTAATTGCCGCAGAACATTTCCTTGAAAGAGCAGCAACACCCCGCCTCCTCCTAACACTTGCATGTGGAAAACACCAACTGTTTTATAGGCATTAGTGAATTATGCTTTTCAGTGCGAGGAGGTACGAACTGTCTGTGCAGCTGAGACAGCTGTAAACCAGCTTCTGGGATGAAGTGACCTGCCCGAGGCTTCACTTCAGATGCTGTAGCAGAGGCAGGAGCTGCGGTTGTGCCTCTTCCAGAGGGAAAACGTAGAGACTTTTGCAAGATAGTCTCTGTGTGCATGTGTTATTTTTCTTCTCTTCCTCCTCTGCAGGGTCTGTAGGTAGGAAGGGACCTGTCCCACCCTAGGGCAGCGATGCCGTGGGCTGCCTTCCCGCGGGACCACCGCTGCCCTTACCGCAGCCTCCCCGCCGGGTTTGCGGTGGAAAGCCGGCATCACAGAGATGCCGGGCCTGCGCCTCTCACGCTGCTGCTGGCAGTTGGCAAGCATGTAGGTTTGTAAAAAGCCGAAGGGCTCTCCTGGCACCCTTTTAAAGCGTGCCGGGTAATCCCCTTACGTAGTCACCAGCGTTTCCCTGCCAGAGCATCACCACCTGCGCGGCGGCCGGCTGAGAAGTGCAGGTGCCTGGCAGGGACTGGGTGGCAAGGAGCACTGTCGGGTTCGGTCTGTAAAAGAGCAGTTGTGGTAGTAGTAGAGTTAGTAAATAAACAGAACAGATCTTGAAAATCAGTTGCAGAGCGTACTTTCTATTTTTGGGCAAAACTTCGGAGATCTGGAAATTTTCCAACTGTTTGGAAATTAAGCCTTAAATGAAAACGATAGCTTTGGAGGGAGGTGTTTATTTTTGGGTTTTAATCTCTAGTACCAAGAAAATTAATCTTCTAGACAGGGGTTACATTTGAGGGAAGAACAGCACACAGGCAATTAGGACTTTTTGCCCCCTTCAGACTGATGGAGTGAAGTTTGGGGTAATACGGGCTCAGGCCCTCAGCTGGCCTAAATTAGCACAGCTCCATCCAGGCTCCAGCTGTAGGCACATATTACTGCTCCATTGCAGCAGATCTCATTTATGACATGTTTTTAAAGCAGATCTGTGAAATGATCCAGCTTTAAAAAAATAACACTAATAAGGGTGTAGTTACATGAGCATCTTATCCCACAGCAAAGCCCGTTTAAGAGGCTCCCAGCCCTTCCCTGACCCTGCCTTCTCCTTCCAACCCCACAGTTCATTTCCCCTCAGCTCTGCTGCTGAAATTTTTTGGGTTTTGTGGGTTTGGGGGTGGTTTTTTCTGCCTTTCTTGCATTGTTTCAGTGATGGAGTAGAGATGTTTCCTTAACGCACGTATGAGTTGAACAGAGCACATGGTGTGCTGTAGCAGAGCGACAGCGAGGAAGGACAAGTGAGCAGCGAGCAGGGACACCTTCAGCTGGAGCAGGCTGCTCAGAGCCCCATCCAGCCTGGCCTTGGACATTTCCACGGATGGGCATCCACCACCTCCGTGGGCAGCCTGTGATGTTGGCTGAGGCTTTGGCTCCTGGAGTTAGCAAGGCATGTAGCACAGTTGTAATCAGTTCCTGGCCCTCTGCTGAACTGGGGAAGTAACTATTAGGTTATTAACCAAATTGCACTGATGTTTTTTTGTTCCTAACAGCAGCTTGGTTTCACCAGAGCAGCATTGGAATAGAGGACAAAGTCAAGATTTCAAGGAATCTCAGAATAGTTTACCAGGAAATTCAGCCTGCTGGGATTCTGCGCTACATAGCAATGAGACCAAATGCTTTCCTAACCTATTTACTTTAAATGTATCTTGAATATTAGTAATGATGGAGTAAACAGATCTTTAAGCGCATGATGCCTGCTGAAGTCTGACACGGTATTTAATGAGTGCAGGAAGGTTTTTTCTCCAACTGCCTTTGGTCTGTGGAATGTGTTTTCTCCTTGTTTTGGCTGGACGGATCTTGTGGCTGATCTATTTAAAAATAATTAAGTGAACAGTTGCAGAAACAACGTGGTATCTTTGACCTGCACGTGGTACAGATTAGGTGGAAACACCGAGCTTCCCTTCGTATGTGGTGTGGTTATCAGTGCCCTCCGAACAATGCATGCCGATAGCATTCCACATCCTTTCGAAAGGAGCTGAAAAACACGGTGACATGTAACGAAACCTCCCCGGGGCTGCAGTTTGATGTTGGGTGGGGAAGCGGCCGGGACTTGGAGGTTTGCTGTGGCTGCTCGGGTGATACGGGGAGCTCCTATCCCTTGGCACTTGTGGGGTGAGTCCCCCCTCTGCGGCACACGGTGCTGGCAACAGTGCCCCAGCATGGGTTTGCTTGTCTGCTGCTTTCTGGGAGCAAGATGTATTACTTGCTCCTCTTTATTCCTTTATACATTACACAGAATGGAAACAAAAATCAGATATAAACACAGAGTCCATCAATCATTACTAATCTAGAAGACAGACCATGATAGTAAATCTGCCTTTTTCTTCTTTCGGGTTTTTACACGCAACAGTACCACACGCTGTAGTAATGCAAGAGGAAGTAAGTGCTCACATGCATGCCAGAGTGTAAAACCAATGTCTGTACATTGGTCATGCCTTGGCTGGTGTAGCTGTCCCCCTGTATGCGGCTGGGAGCTGGCTGACCCTCACTCAGGATCCCAGGGCGGTTGCTCGAATGCTGTGGATGAAACCAAAGGGACTGTGGGACAAAGCGTAGCAATTCTTGTTTAGCTGAGTCAGCAATAAAGTGCTTAACCACCCACCCAGGTGGAGACGATGCCCAGAATAGACCCCTAAGTACAGATTGGGGGTCGTGGCTTTGCCATTTGAATTTCTTCTAGTAGTAATTTTTGTAGCAGTGCCAATGACATGGTGGTGGTGAGAGGTGCTTGTTTACCTTTGGTGATTATTAGTGTCGTGTCTTTTTTGATGAACTTTGTGTGTACGACAGCTGTTTGCTGCAACCTGGAGGAGTTACATGATTTGAGAATTTGTGGTAAAGACACTCTAACACAAGGGATTTGAGCTCGTGACATTAAGCTGGGCATGCCCAGGTTATTGCAGCAGCATTGCTGCCTTTCCTTCTTCCTCTAATTCTGTTGATACCAGTTTTATGATCATAGAATTGGTATTAGAACATTAGCAAATGCTAATGTGTAGCCACTTTCTCATCATTTAGCTTGATTTTAATCCTTTGGATAAAGTACTTCGTTTTTATCAAGTCACAGACGTGGAAGTGACAAGCCTGTTTATAACTATCAGTGATGCAGAGCAGCAGCTCCAAAAAAGCCATGGGATTCTGGAATAGGCACTGAGAAACTTTTCCATAAATGCCAGGAATAACATTATATTTGAATATTTAACCCTTACCCAGGCAATTTGGGGACTGGAAACCATATGTGCTTTTCATAAAGGGAGCCAAGATGACCCTACATAAAGATAAATATAACTACATAAAAGCATTCAGGAAGGATGGTGTTGTGGTTAAGAGCTGGGCAAGGGCTGGGGAGCTCGGAAGGTCTAATCCCAGCTCAGCCACAGGCTTCTTGGGTGATCCTGGGCATGTAACTTCATCTCATCGTGTTTCAGTTTTTCCATTTGTGAACGAGAGATAATAATCCTGCCCCACAGCCATGCCCGGAGGATAAACGCATGGCTGCTTGGGAGGTGTGGGCTTGGAGATGGTGCGGGTGACCACCAGGATGAGTCTCAGCCCAGTGCCGTGCTGAGGGTATGTGCTGCACTGCTATTGGCGGTGTTCGCAGTTTTACCTCTCCTTCTCTCGAGACTGGTGGAATTAACTGCTGCCTTAATTAGATGGCATGTCAGACCAGGGTAGCACACCTGAAGCGTCGCCTGGGAAGTCACATCGTTGGCAAACGCTCCTTGTTCGAATATAATTTAAATTCAAAAACGGGGCGGGGGGGGAGGGGGGGAAATGAGAAAAGGGAAAGCTGCTGTTGATGAGACCATCTGGTTTTGTTTGAGCGCTACCTAAGTAACTTGTGTTTATTGGTTATAGACTGGTGTTTTCTTTATACGGTCTCTGGCCAGGTAGCTGTTGTGCTCGTGACTTGGCATCCACTTCTGCCCATTGTGAGTCTTGCTCAAGAGGTATAAATCTGTCTTCTCAGGGTCTTTGGGAAGGTGGCCTACTTTAAAGTAACCATCGAGACAGAGCTTTTCTGAATTGGTCACTGAGAAGTTCTTCTTGCAGTCTGTGGCTCCCATGGGGATATCATTGCAGCAACATGGGAGCCAAGGTGATGGAGCTGATGGCACACGGGAGAGGCAGCCCCTACAGCTGTTGGCCTGAGGAGGAATCGTGTTCCTCAGGCGTGATAACGTCCCTGCTGAGATGCCATCCCTGATAAAATGCCATCCCTGCTGAGGTGCCGTCCCTGATAAGATGCCATCCCTGCTAAGGTGCTGTCCTTGCTGGGGCAAGTAGGCGGCAGCCTGCCGGAGGCTGGCCGGCCGGGGCTGGTGCACAGGCTGGGCTGTGTAAGGTGCGGGGGAGCGTAATCGCCCGTTGTTTGGAAGGAAGAGTTTTGATGTAATTATACCCTTCAGCCATTGCCACACTTTCCTCTCTTTCATCTTCAGGCAGGTCCACACATTCAGATGTGAAGCTGGAAATGAAACACATCTGGATATCCAAAAATGACAACAGCCTTTTATTTGCTATTTTTGGTATACAACAAAAGCTTTGTATCTTGCTAATTGAACATATGGGCTCTCAGTTGCTTTTTTTCCCCCTGCTAAACTCCACTTTTCCATGTGTCATCATACGATTCCAACATTTGATCTGTCGAGTCCATCTTGGCCATGTGTTTGTTGTAATCTGCTACACATGTAGGCTTGTTTTCGTGTGCGTCCTGACCTCCAGTGAGAGCTGCAGTTGTTTCCATCATGGATAGTGTTGAGGACTTACACATCCTTTTTATCAGTGTATTTGGCCACCGGCAGCTCCTCACAGCGCGGATCAGGGATCCTGCCAAGCCTCTGAAAGCTGGGTGTTTAGGGGAGCCATATCTGTTTGTATTGTGATACCAGATGCTGGCTTTTTTCAGTGGAACAGAAGTAGAAAGGAAAACTGCCCCAAAATAGAAAATACCCACAGAAGTAAAACACAGCGTCTCGCCGAGAGAAGCTGAGGGTCAGCATTACCTGGTTTGAGTTGGAGCATAAGGAAGGGATGGAGGTGGGTGGCTGGGCAGTGGGCACTGGGCAGACCGGTGCATGCTGGGGGGTCGGTGGCGCAGCGCTCGCGTGTGCAGAAGGCAGCACAATCCTTGGAGTCTGCAGAGAACGGGCTGCTGGACAAGAAGAGAAAAGGAGTAGGGGGCTGAGCCCTTCAAAGCAGGCTGTGCCATAAATCCCCACTGGGATCTTGGCCCCACTGCACGGACGTTCGTGAGACTCGACTCATTATGAATACAGGACCTCTTGATTAGCATGAAAGATTCGTCATCAGAATTATTTTGTGCCTGTGGGGGATCCACTTACTGATTTCCAACTACAGCTCTAAATTGTTCCCATGCTTCATCATGGTTTGATTAGCTCAAATCTTAAGAGTAACTGTTTGAGGCACTTACCATAACTACAAAACAGGTGACAGCGATCAAACCCCAGGGCACGGAGCAGGGGCTGCTGGTGCTTTGGGGTATGGCAGCGGCAGGCAGCCCCCTTACGGGCTCCTGAGTGCTGGAAAGCTCTGTCACCTGCACGCTTTCCAAGTGCTGAGCCCTGCTGCATGTCATTTCCCAGGATAAATGACAAATTAATGAGGGGAAAAAAAAAATGGGAGGTGGGGGGTAACTGCATTTAATTGCCCACGCACACATGCATGCGTGGCCCCAGCCTGTGCATCCACGTCATGTTACAGCTGTGCTAATAGTCACCTTTCCTGCAGTAAATATTGGGCCAATTTCATCACATTTGGTTTATGTTTATCAACACAGCACTTAAGCAATGGGGTTTTAGTTGCAATAAGGGAATGAGTCCATTTCTGTCTAGCCCCGAGGTGAGGGAGTGAGAAGCCATATGCGGCATGGCCGGGCTGGAGGCTCTCCTCCTCTCCCCATGTCGCAACGCACCCGCCCAACTGCAGCAAAAATCAAATATTTGTACTCGAAGACAGAGCTGAGGCAATTTCCACCAGGAGTATGCCGTCTCTCACCAGTTGAAAAATATTATACATGCATCGAGCTATTACTCTGCTCAGTTCTCGACATACACTGCCAAGCAATTTTGTCTTGGACTCCCTTTTTCTTTTTAGCCAAGAGTGTAACGTTAAACAAATCCGCGACTGCACTCAGGGACTTCCCAATCAACTGAAGAATGAACTCCAAAGCAGAAGTTGTATTTAACAAAACGAACTTACAATTATTATTCATAAATGCACATGTTATGGCTGCAGTTGTTTCACTTCTTTCTTTTACAACCCTGTAAATTGTATACAGAACATAAAGGCTTGACTTCTTAAATAAATGTTTTGCAGCCGCCATAAATTATCTTTCTTGCATTCATAATGAAAAAAAAATCACTGTTTGATGTTTTATATCCTCTTCCCTAAAATGTAAAATATGGTAGTTGGAGCCAGATTTTATCTCATTTGAAAATAAAAGAAGGTTCATTTCCTACTAATTTTTTTCAGTCTTAGGTTTGGCGTTCCCATGAAATGTTGCCCGATCTGCAAAGCAGCATTACAATAAACTCTGCTTTATCTACGGGTTCGCGTTCGCTTCGTACCAGTGTTAATAGCCGTCATCACGAAAATGAGTTATGAGCATAACCTGCAATTATTTATTTTTTTTTCATCCCTAATGTTGGTTATATTTCATCTCTCTACGCACCCCAAAGCCCTGGCTGAGGACCGGCTTGTTGAACTCTCTGCGCCAGCCCTGCGAGGACCCTGCCCCACAGTGCTGTCCTGGAAGCAGGCCTCGCTAAACTCCCAGCTCACTGGTTTGCAAAGCAAACTTCAGCCTTGTACTATTTACCTTGGCAAGTGCCCGACCAGATTGATGATCTGTAAAGTGGATTTGTTATTTGGCTGTTTGCTTTGGCAGTTCTTGAAAGCAGTTTGCTGATTGCAGTCCCAGATGTCATTGCATACATTACTGTTCACTATAAGTTTCTTTTAAAGTTTTAATTTCAGCCACAAATGCTATTAAGCTTTTTGCACCTTTCTGTCTTTAACTCGTGGATATGAAGTATCAAGAGCAGGCAGCCTTGATTTCCTTAAATTTTCCTCTGATTATCTGTGTTGGCCTCCTCCAAGTATCTCTGCGGTGCCGGCAGCCAGGAGGAGAGATGCTGCTGGCTTTCCCCCCGGTTCGGTGCTGTGCCCGTCCGTGCCACAGGCACGTGCGAGTTGGGCGCGTGCACAGTTTTCTAATTGTAGATAACCTGGAAAATTGACGTAGTGGTTTTATAAATTCTTGGGTTTAACAGGACCAAATACTTGATCAGTAGAGTCAAGAACATCGGGAGTAACATTAACTCCAGTCGCCCCGTGCATCTTTAGAGGTGGCTTTTCTGGGTTATATCCATCTCCTCTAACTTTGGTCTTGGTTTTTAAAGGCTCTCAAAGCCCAGTAAGCAATTTGGCAAATCAGTAGGCTCAAAATCAGTTTGTTCCTAATGTCGGGTAATCCCGAGTTTGGCTCTGGTGCTGGCAGTGCCTCCGTGCTCTGCTGCCGCCTGCTCCGCTTCCAGCCCTGGCTGCACCACCACTGGGATTAGGGAAATAGCGGGAAGCTGTATTTCCGTGGTGCCTCAAAGGACATTTGCCCTTCTAAAGTCTAATAGAAAGCTCAGCTGGGTGTTTGCTGGTCACCCCCTGCAAGGGCGGCAGGGCTGCCTTGGGAGCAGAGCTGGTGCCTGGCGCGCTCCGGCGTGGCCACATGGTTACTGGTCCTGGGTCTGAGCACTGAAACCATCCTTCGTGGGCAGGAGCTTTTTTTTTTTTTTTTTTTTTTTCTTTTCAGTGAGGGTACTTTCAGCTTTGAAATATTTTAAGTTGAAGAAGTTAATTCACTTTAAGTAAGTTTACTTTTCAAGGGGAGGATGTCATTGTAGTATTTTTGGCCACTGCTTGAAAATTCCTCTAACCCTTTACTATAATAAGCAAATTGAGCAGATTAAAGACACATTACACTGCCAAATGGTTTTTCTACCCAGGGTGACATATATTTTTTCTGTGGAAAAGGTTGTGGGGGTTTTTGTGAGCTGCTATGCTTTTTTTAGCACTTCCTGTTTTATTGTGTTTGAAGTGTCTTTGTGGTGACCTGTTGGGGTAAGATTCTTCCATATGGAAGTATTTCTTCAACTTTTAATCATTTTGTTTAAAAAAAAAAAAAAAGATTTTAAATCCGATTTGCAGATGTCTCTGGTTTTGTTTGCTGAGAGCTAGTCCAACTCACTACAGTGTTGCGGAAATGTGAGTTGTGATTAATTGTTTATACACAACGTGAAGATGACATCCACATATTTGCACTCTTAATTTTGATACCTTCTTCAAAAAAATCATAGAAAAGCATTTGCTTGTGTATTAATGTATTATTCTCTTCAGAAAATCATTTCTTTAAAGATTTGGGGTGAAGCCCTGCCTTTACTGAGTACCTTGGCCAAACTCCTGTTGGTTTTGGTGGAACTGGGATTTCAGCAGTAGCCCTCGACTCTGTTGCAGGCATCTCTGAAGTCAAGTGATATCAGGAGAACAAGTGGGTTTGTCCTGTGCCTATTCCTGGAAAAAATCTTGCTGGGATTTTACATAGGGTCAAAAAAAGTTACAAGTTTATTTTTAAGTCTACGAGACAAAATTCTTCATTAATGTACAACAGAATGCATTTTGGACTCACTGGGTCGTAACTGAGACCAGAATTTGGACCACTGCGTTTGCATTATAGCTGCATCCTGTTTCCTATTAGTTTTGACACCAACATCTGAATTTCAGATTTTTTCTTGTTTAGGTTTAACTGTTCAATCGGTACATACAACAGACATCTCGGGACCTCTCTGTAGTCGTCTGGCTTGCACGGGGCGCAAGGGTAAAACTTGGCATCTGCGCTGACAGCGCTGGAGCAGCCCCTGCGCTGGAGTTGGTAGAGCACAGTGTGCCATTACCCAGGCAGCTGGGCTGTCCATCAGGCATCTCCAGACCTTCCCTCTGCATCATATCCGTAAGAAAACTGGCTTCGACAGTATTTTTGAGCCCACATGTGAATACCACATGTTGAGGTCTCATGTCTGCAGTTTCACTCCTAATTTAAGTGTAGATGTAAGTACTGGGTATCGTATAAGGTCTTTGGCTCTCTGCAATTCACCACAAGCATCTAATTACCACTTCCTTTGTCTTGGACCTGTTATTTATATGAGAAGGGTAGGTGGACTCGGTTGTTACAAGTCTGTTGGATTATTATGTTCCTGAAGTTGTCATCCTGTCAAAGGTCCGGCAGAAATTTGCACCACGGGCTCTTGCTAGTTTATTAGGGGTAAAATCCCTTCCCGTGCCGAAGGCTAGCCCAAGGTCTGCACACCGCTTAAGTCTTACTAAGCCCTGAAAATGGGTCTTAAATGGTATATTGGCCTTGCGCCTGTTCTCAGCACGGAGGTGAATTGCATTCTTCATGAACAGTAGGATTTCCAGCTCAGCTTGTGCTGTTCGTCTTCGCTGCCGTGAGCGTTAGGATGGGTTCTCTAAACCTGCCTAAAACTTTTGATGCTACAGCCTGCAGAAGCCGAGCCTCATGGCCTTTCTGATCTAACAATAGGGTGGTTTGAAAAATGGCAGCTTTTTGATGTAGATGGGCACAGCACTCATCTGGTTTGGATTTTCGAGGTGTTCCAAAGTCATATTGTTAGCTCCAGGGGGTCTTATGTGAGCAGTGATACACGCTGACTTGCTACCGAGACCTCAGAGCACTCCTAGATACTTATTTTTGGAAAACTGAAGTCAAGTAGCTGTATTGTCTCTTGCCTATTAGACAGGTGGAGAAATTAAGGTATAAAATGGACAAATGACTTTACTAGGAAGGTCAGAGTGCTATTAATGGGATTCAGCCATGAAGCCGGAGAGTTGGTTTACTATCTCCGTTCGCTCTGGTTTCCACAGTGTTCAGAGTGTGTGGGAAGCGACCGCAGACAGGAAATCCTTGCAGCCTAATTTGCATCTACCCAAAGGTGGTCATGCTGATGTAACCTCTTTAGGTGATGCTTTCCTTGGTCCCACCTGATGAACTAACATGAGATATGGGTGTGGATTTGGGACTGACTTTCAAAGTTGACATGGAAAAGATGGAATTACGTACTGGAAGGTCTTTATCGTCCCCAGGTCTCCTTTCCGCTGTGCCCTGGCAGGGCTCCAGGGGCTCTGGGGAAAAGGTGCCTTCAGCTCAGTGGCAACTCTCCAGTTTAAATATTTCACCAAAACACCTCCAACATATCCAGCTTCCTCAGTAGTTTCCAGACGGTGTCCAACTAGATGAAAATTAGCCAGTGTCTTAGTTTGTAGAGCTACAAAGGTCAAATGTCTGGGAGAAACAAGGTGCTAAGATGCTAATTCTCTCCCTTGAAATGAGAAGGCAGTTCTCTGCTCGATTAAGCAGAAAACGCAGGTGGTCTTAAACATCTGTATTTTTGCCTCCTGTTTTGAATGCAATTAAACAAAATCTGCTGTTATTGCAGGGAGGAGAACCAGCTTCCCATGCAGTCCCAAATCCTGTCCTAAGATCAGTTACGAGGCACACAGCTTGGGGAGGGAGCCCCTGCACAGGCTGCAAGTGTGCTAGCAGGGGTGCTGGGCTGGTCCCTGCCCCATCTGTCCCCAACGCGGGACACAGAGGAAGCTCATCCTCGACTTCTGTTCTCACACTGCGCCTCCTACACTTCTCCTCTCGGAATCTTGTTTTCCACTTTTTGGAGATTTGTGAAACATATGCTTTGGAGGCTTCCCAGGTTTTTTCACAGCAAGAGAATTGCTCTCTGCATTGTAAAAAACCTCACGAAAAAGTACGCTCCTTCTTTATAATGGACTTGCCTGGCACAACTCAACAATCCCCATTTCTCATTGCTTTGCAGCGTACTTTTATAGGGTATAAAAATGGTGTTATGATCCGTGTTCCGAAACCTTGCCTCTGCTAGCAAGAACATCAATAAACATGGCTTGATAGACACCAGAGCTGCCCCACTGTTTCCCTCGGTGCTTTGAACGTGCCCTAACATACCTTTTGAATCTGTTCTCCCTATATGAAACTACTCATGCCTCTGTTGACCTTTTAATGTATCAAAGGTAATACTGGTGTGCTTGGGAAAAGTTACTTCTCCCAGGATAGGTTTCCAGTCTGGTCGCTTACTGTACTTGGAAATCTTCTCTTCACTTCATCTCATGTCCCGCTTTTTTCTCTTTCCTTGATTTAAATTAATCTGCAGATGGGGAGGTCAGTGTACCTGGAGCTGGCAAAAGATTTTACTTCATTTCTCCCCCTTTCCTTTTTCTTCTCTCTCTGTAAAATTGTTATTGTTAGTTCTTCGGTTCATAACTGAGATGATGGGTTGATGTTTGAGCAGTTAGGCGCTCTGTTCCAGGAAATTCTGTCTTTCTTCCAAGGCTTCCAGCGCAGAGGCTCCTTTCACCTTGATCTTTCAGCAGAGCACTAAAACATTTGGCAAGTTTTTTGTCACATATTTTGCTGCTGTCCAGGGTTTTTGAGAGATTCCCCTTGGACAGCTTCCACCTTTGAGCTTGCCCGCTGGAGGAAATACTTCACTTGCATTTACACAGCCACATCATCAGACCTGGTGCATCCCTCTCATATCTTCGTTAGCCAGTACCTGACCCACTTGCTCACCTGCTTGGGTTTGCTTCCCTCTGGTTTTAAAGCAAGTTTTTCCTCCCGATGCCTTGTGCCAAGTGTCCTTGTAGATGGCTTTGTGCTGATGGGACACAGGGACACAGGGCGGGAGGGTGGTCGCTGCGCTGGGCTCACAGGTCATCACTCTGCTGGCAGAAGGGAGGCTGTCTGAAAGCAACCCCCTCTGCAAAACATCCACCGTTTCACTCATCATTTTATACTGGAAAAGGTGTAGGATCAGCTTCTACCTGAGTTACGGGATTCTCCCTAATAATCAGATTTCTTTTCCATATTAAATTCCCCAGAAACTTGTGATTAGCCCCACTTCTGAGAGTTCACAGCAGCTTAATTCTACTGTAAAACTGTCAGCAGTGGTTTTCTTTTTTTAAGATGGATTTTGTTTCTGGTACAGAACTACTTCTTGCTAAATTCCTTTTCAAGCAAACACACTTGTCATTTTGCAGCCATTAAAGACAATAAACTCCATCTTTGGATTTTTACATGCTGAACTTGGTTTGTAATGATAGATTCTTGTTTATAATGCATTGAAGATTTTTGCTAGCTTTCTGGCATAAAAATTGGAGTCTTCTCTTTTGATTCGTGCTTATTAGTAGCAGGTTTATCCTTTCAAATGTATACGAGCTATGATTTAAGTGGAATATTTCTTGTCCACGAGAATGGTAGTCTGCAGAATCCATCTTGCCTTGGCAAGCAACGTGGTTATGATCATTAAGCTATTCATATGGACTAAAGCTAGTTTCCCAGCAGGATTTAGGTACTGCAGCCCCGAAGGTCACAGGACCTGGTTTGCGGGGCCGGGGTCCCTGGGGAGAGATGGGCTGTTGTCCCCCGGCCAGACGGGCCGTGTGTCGTGGGGCAGCTCCATCGCTGGGTGGGAACGGTCCTGTGTTTGCCAGGGTGCTTGAGCCACGGGTGCTAGAAAGTGTATTTAGAGGCTGCTATAACGTGTGTGCAGAGATGACTGGCGGAATCGGGCCCTCTGGGGGAAGCAGGCAGGGAGCAACCCCCACTTGGATCATCCCAGATGTGCTGGGAAGGGGCCACAGTGCTGGAAAAAGTGTGGCCGTTCTTCCTGGATCCAGAGAAATCTGGCAGACAGGGGCAGCGCCCGTAGGGCCAGGCAGGGGTTTGGGGTGTCGTGATTTGGACTTCCAGACACCAGAGTTTCTCCTCCATCCCTTTACATGTACCTGATCCCTTTGGGGGGCTTCTGGTTGAATGGTTCATCTCAAATTACGGTATAGGTTGCGTTGCTTCATAAATCACAGCAAAGCACGTCCTTGCCATCAGTGCTCCAAAATGGGTGTTATTGAAGGAAGAAAAAAAAAAATCTACAATAAAAATCTCCTTCTCATGCTTCTGAGTTAGAGCGCGCTGCATTCCGTAAATTAACAGCACAACATCAATTATCAGACTTTCCTCTTACCCTTGATTATTTTTTTTTTTCATTTGTTTTGGGCTGATGCACCCAGTTCTGTCCTTTTCTGGTTAGTGGGACATCCATTTGTCTCAGTGATAGGGGTGAAAGGGGATGGCTGAAGCAGTGAGGCAGTTCCTTGGGGGGCAGGAGCCTGCAGGGGATGGGAGATCTGGCGTGATCCCTTCGGTCAGCATCTCCACTGGGGAACATCAGCCTCGTTTGTCTGGCGTCAGGGCATTTCACCGAGCATCTGGCAGCAGGCTGTAACCCGTGCACCAACAGTCATCTACCGTTTATTGAAAAACCTGTGTGCAGGGAGCTTTCTCGTAGGCAGTGATCTGGTGGGAGAAGACAGAGAAGTTCCAAAGATAAGGACGTTAGTAAGAAAAAAATTCATTTTAATTTGTCCCCGTAAGAATAATGCCTGTGGGCACACCCTTCTAGCCACCTTTTGTGATTCCAGAGGCCGGAGTGCCACTGTCAAGTAGAGAAGTGGTGGTGGTGTTCAAGGCAGTCACAGTCCTTGTATGACTTTTGTAAGTAGTTCTTGCTTATTCCTGAAAGCTTTGCTTTCAGCCATGAACAGCGAGCCAGCTTTGCATAGCTCCTGTTTGCATTTGGAGTTGTTACTGCAGATTGCCAAGTGCAAACACAAGGCACGTAGAAGGGTAAATCTCCTGCCCTTTGCGTACAGTCTTTGCCGAGGATGAGAGTGAGATGAGTTAAATGACCGAAAGCCTTAGGCTAGGACATGCCAGTTGCAATAATTTTTTCACTCCATCATCTCACCTTGCAATGTCGCTCTGCCTTATCCAGCCACCAGATGTCTGATGGATAATATAAGTGACAAGGGCAAAACCTCCTCAATGTATGCAGAGGAAAACTTCAGACAGCGAGGACGGGTCTGCTGGCTCCTGACCAGCTGGGTCCTGCCTGTCCCTTCCAAAGCCTGCCTGGCTGGAGCAAAATCCCTCCTTGGACAGGGTATGGTGGGGGATCAGACCTTGGTCCTGCGAGTCCCCAAGTGCTCTGGCCCCGCTCCAGCAGCACACTTAAGCAGACACACAACTTTCAGCACATGTATACTGCCATTGGAGTCACTGGGGCGGTTTGCATGCTTAAAATTGAGTATATGCTTAAGCTGGCTTGGGACCAGAGATTTCAGTGCTTTGTAGGTCCTGTCCTTGCTGGAGCTTAGATAACTAGCTCATGCAACTTGGCGCTTGCTTTTAATGAATTCATAATCGGGCCAAAAGAATTTATCTTCCCAGACTTGGAAGGCTTACAAGGAAACAACTTTTAAGGGGTTTTTTTTGAAATTTTATTATTTTCTAAACATAAAATTTCACGTTTCTCTGTAGTCCTTAAACACATTTTCCTAGTGTTCTTGGAGGAATCTAAAGACTTGGAGTGAGCAATTTCTGAAACGCCCAGAGCCGACGGAAAAGTATCCGGGACGTGCTGCCGGGCCAGGGCAGGACTCGCTGCCCCTGGAGGGGCCAGCCGTGATTTTGTGCCTTCTGGGAAGATGTGGCATTGCACTGGGCTGTCCTTAGGCAGAAGGTTTCTTTCTGGGCAGCCCTGGCACAGACTTGCCTGGTGACCTTGGGAGAGCTACTTAAACCTTGACGTTCCAGCTCTTCTCTGGCACAAGCAATAAAACTCTGGGTATCAGCACTGATAACTCGTTCTGCCTCGGCTGAGGATTTGGCCCTCTAGGTGAATTTTGCCATCTCCTCCATTCCCTGATCTTAGTCGCTCAATTAAGAAGTAGCATGAGCAGTTGTCCAAACCAGTTCCTCCTGTAATGGTGCTGTGTCCTTACGGCAGCCGCCCAGCTGCCCCGAACACAATCATTTCCATCGCTCTGATTTAATACCTGAATCTGTCTCATGCCGTTTGTGAAATACATTAAAATACCAGTAGGGATGCTGTGAATACAGCAGGCTGTGCACATAGTATCAGACAGAACCCTAATGAACTGAATGTTAACACGGCAAGATTTGCTGCAGAAAGTGCCAGAAGGTCATCACTCCTGTTATTCCCTAAGAAAAGCCGGTTACAGCATAGGTGTGTGGCAGCAGATTAGACCACTGACATGGACTCCCCTGCTGTAAATGACTCAGAGACGCTAATTTTGACGGTGCTGAGGAGCGCTACGGGCAGGTATGCGGCTTCGGGCAGGAGCCTGGCGCTGCCATGCACGTGCTGGGCAGGAAAACAGATCGCCTGGCGAGCTCTTCCCAAACACCCGGCGAGTGCCTCGTATTTGCAAGTGAGATTTATTTATCCTGTGCGCAAGTAGTTATTAGACAGTAGCTTGGAGCCGACGTGTACATTATCTCATAGTGAGGTAAGACAAATAAATTACAAGTTAGAGGCCCCGAGTGGGATTAGTGATGCACCTTAGGAAAATATTTGGTTTCTGTTTATATGTCAGCTGGGCTGTGAAATGTTTCATCTGGAAAAGGTGATACGAGACCAGAGAAACAGTTGTTCTTATAATGCGAAAAATATTTCAGTTTCATTCTTAACTGGTTGCTAGTGATGGAAACCAAATTTCACATTTCCGGAGCGTCGATGGCTGCTTTCCTACAGATTCTCTCCTGCAAGCTTTCTCCCAGGCGATAAGAAACTGTCCCTTTATCTCTCCTTGTTTTTGAACGTTGCTCTCACGTTGCTTACAAAGAAGCAATGACCCGAAGCCCAGCAGAAGTCCATGGGAGACCCTGCGTGTGGGGCAGGAGGAGGTGGAGGATGCTCGGGCCGGGTTTGGGGCGGTGTGCCAGGCACATCCCCCCTGCTGCACAGCTCCATCAGGCAGGACTGGGGGGGGGAAGCCTTCGCCCCCCTCTCTGCAGTGGGTTTAAAATGCCATTCAGCAGCGGAGGAAGCATAGCTGCGATGAACTTGGCCTTTCCAAGCATTACACTGTTTCTGTTACACAAGAGTCTCCTATTACAAGTTGAGTGATATATTAGTATATAGCACAGTTCCAATGTTTTTTCAACACTAAGATTTCTTTAATTCAAATGAAACAATCAGAATTAAATTCCTTGGCTCAGACCGTTACCACTAATTCTCAAGCAATATGACAAATCCACGCTTGTGTCTTAAAGTGTAACATAAGATCTTAGTTATCCAGAAAACCCCAATGAGTTGTCAGATCTTTCCTTACTTATGGGTAAATGTGAGCTTTTTATAATCCATTATGCGTCCTTTGTACGTGTATATGTATGCGTGCATTTGCACATGCCACCAGATTGATAATAAGTAAGATAAATCTTGCTGTTTTCTTAAGGGAGGTAATATATTATTCAGGTCCCTCCAGTGGAATTGGCATATTTCTGCCTCTCAACGTGAGCTTGCTAAGACGCAGAGGATGCCTGCAAACCTCTTCCGAAGAGTTAAGAAATGACTTGGCGTATAAACAAATAAGCAAGTAGGGATTGTTCTGTAGTGTCACAGAAATAGCAGATGGAGCCTTCCTGCATCTTATGCAGCTTTTCCCAATGAAGACAATGCAACAAAGGCTTCAGCATCATAACGTCGCAGCTTTTATTCAGATGAGAAGTAAAACAAAATACTCGTCTAAAAAAACCTCCACTGAGATTTAATGGAATTCATTGTGTGTTTAAATTTCCTAGGCATTGCTGAAAATCTCAATAATCATTGTATTGTAAGCCTGACCTAAGTCGTAGATCTTCAGAGAGTGGGAACTTTTACTAGGAGAAAAAAAAGTTACTGGATTTTCTAATTTTAACCCGGGCTGAGAATTATAAGTATGTGAATACTACAGGAGAACAGTTCCAACCTTGCAAGAACTAAAAAGTGCTGAAGATCTTTTGTGAATCCTTTTTTAATGAAATTTCCAGACCTGGAGGTTGAAAGAACATCAGGTGATGTTTTTCTGCGGTGCAGAATGGTACCTGGTAACGCGCACCCACCCCGACTTGTACAGAGCTCTCAGGTTTTCAGGACACTCTACTTTCTGTCAGGATTAAATGTAAAGAAATATTGATCTCAAAGGGGGCGTGGGGCTGATCATAGCATTCCTGATTTTTTTCCAGGCGTTGTGATTCTGCAAAGCTATAAAGAGTTAAAATACGCCAGAATCTTGCTGTTCAAGGGGGGGAAACATTTTTTTCTTGGAAATTATTTTTGTTACAAAGGGGTACTTTGTTTTTAACGTCATAAAAGCATCCAGTTATACTGTAGTTTCCGTCTCTTTTTGCTTTTAGACCACTAAATAAATTGCATCCAGTGTTACCAAAATACACTCATGTTACTTTCCAATGCACCATATTCCATAGGCGGCAGACGAGTCGCACCTTCTCCATGGGTGCACACAGCAGCAGAGCCTGCACAAAGCAAGACAGCAAAGCCCTGGCCTTCGGGTACTGCAAAACCACAGCATAAATTTCCACTGATGACAAAAAAACACAGATTTTTTGCATTTTATCTTTTAAGTCCTGCCTTGGATGGATGTCGCAGCCTGCCTCCGGTTGTTAAACCACTCCGCGTCCTCTTGCTAACCTCGGCACCTCTGGCGAAGGCAGGGGCTCGGGCAGGGCTGCCAGCACCCTGGGTGATGCTGGGGGGCTGGGGGGGCTGCCGGCACCCTCGGTGATGCTGGGGGGTTGGGGGGGCTTGGCTCAGCTTTTGCCAGCCCGGGGCTCAGCGGCAGCACTGCGGTGACACTCGGGTCCCTCGTTTGGTGGCCAGGTGTATTACCAGCGGGCTGGTGTGAAGCTGCAGTTTGGATGGCATACAACAGTCGCAGGGAGCATTCAAGGCAAAGGCAGAGTTTAATATACTTAATCATTTATGTTTTGACCTTCACCTAGACTCGTACTCAGGCACAGAAAGCGGAGAGCTGAAAACGTACTTTGTCAAGGCTCCTTTGGCTGATGCAGTGGTAAAACGGGGCAGCTTTGCTCTGAGGAAAGGCAGATCCTTCAGAAAGGAGAGTAAAAGGTCAGAACTAATCCAAAAGGACAAGCAGTGTATGTCTGTGTGTATATTGGGTTTCACATATGAAATCCAGTCATGATAAATCTGATGGCTTTAGAAACATCTACTTTGATTAATGAAAACATAGTTCCCATAGACCATGGGTTTCATACTTCAAAGTTCTCCTGGATTTAGAACCTTAGGTTTTGCTTATTCATATAACATGCAGGAAACTATTTTTAAATGAATAAGGAGTTTAAAAAAAAAAATAGAAAAGGCAAACGTTTCAACATCGGTGGTACAGATAGACTGGATAATAAGGAGCAAAATTAACAAACAACAGACATTTTATTATGCATTTTACAATAATGTTTACATTCTTTCCTCTATATTTGTTTTTCCTTGAAAAGATTTATGTATTTATAAAAATATCTCACTGCTCCAGCTCTGAAAATTGCAGCCTCGCTCACATTTGAAAGCCTTCAGGATGGCTGTGATCACTGGCCATGTTCCCAATCATCTGAAATGCTTCTCCTGAGCCTGTGGTTAACCCCTTGTGCGGGACCAGAGGAGAACAGTGTCTGTGGGGCGGGGAGGAGGGCGAGGTGCTCCCTAAGGATCTGCCCAGCTGACACCACGGCACCGCTGTGATCCTAAACGCTGCCATCCACCACCTTGGCCACTGTCCGGAGCTGGGCAGCGGCAGCATGTGGCCACTGCTGTGTCGGACACGGGCAACGGCTGGGCAACCTCCTGCCCAACCGCCGCCTTTATCCTTGCCCTGCCGCCGGGCACAGGGGCTCCCTGGTCCACCCCGCCACTGGGCTTGCTCCTCCCAGCAGCTGCGCATTTGCTTAAAACTCATTTAGAAGTAATGACAGAGGAATAAACAGCATTTTTGTTTACCAGTCCTTAGCGCACTGAGGGATGTAGGAACCTCTTGGCCTCGTTTAGCCAAAAGTTCAAAGGGATTTGAAAGCGTTCGTTGCCTGTGGGGTGGGTACCCCGGCTGAAGGCTCCATTAATTAAATGCACTCACAGGATACAGAGCTGGTGAGTAATGTCCTGTTTATAGCAGAACTGGGAGCAATTCTGGAAAAAAAGAAACTCTGTGGGAGGGAAAGACGACAGGGAAAGAGAGTTACTCACAAAGGCTGTAGCTCCTGCCGTGGGTTCCAAGGGCAGTAATTAACACTCGCGCCCTGATTGTACAGCCACAGGCGGAGGTGGGCTGTTGCAGGGTCTGTCCCAGCTCGGGCGGTGTGTGCAGCAGGAGAGGGGCAGGCAGGCAGCGTGAGCCGTGCGGGGCAGCGTCGGCAGAGCACCGGCAGCACGTGCTGCCGAGCATGGGCACATGTTCCAACGCCAGGCACGGGACAGGGCTGGGAGGTGCCACTTCCTCCATGCTGACATGTCCGTGGGTCCCCAGCCGAGCGTGGAGAGCTGCTGCTGGGCGGCATTCCCCCTGGAGTAACAAAGTCGTGGTGTGGAAGCGAATTGGCAAACCCTGTAGGAAAGTTCAACCTTTAATATTTAAACGGGGTATGTTACGATTTGACTCACTACTTCAGGCAAGGAATTTCCATGTGCTGGTTCCTCACCCGCCCATGGGATTCTCACTCCCAGCTGAGGCTTTTCTGGGCAGCGCTGTCACGCTCACGCTGCGGTTACCAGCGCGGCCGGCGCTGAGCGGAGTGGAACTCCCGTCAGAGTCCACTTCTGCTTCCCAGGGGGCCAGAAACGGCAGGGGCTTGGGATGGGCAGCCCCTCCCCTCCCTCCGAGACCATCTTGGGTGCACCCCGGGGTCTGCCGCCCCCGGGGGTCGGACCCCCATCCCTCTCCTGAGAAGGATGGATCTTTTATCAGTTAAAATTGGCAGGTCATTTCCTCTCCTATTTACCCTGTTATATTTGCTCACACTTATGTTGCAATATGCAAGGTGAGGCTCAAAACTGTCAGGCTCTTTAATAGAACCATTACTGTATTTTTGGAGAACGAACTCTTTTTGATTTACTGTTCCTTAGAAGACAGGAAATGGAGCTACTTGATTTCATATTTTAAACAAAGCCGTCCAGAGGTTTAATGAAAAAAATTTCCCCTGGCTTTCAAATTAAAGGGCTATGGTGAAAGATTTAGCTTAGCTATTTTGACTTAGAAAAATAACACGCTAGAAGCATTAAAATATTCTGTAAAAATATTTTTTACTACTAGATTTTTTCAGAGAAGAAAATAAGCTGCTTTGGCTTTCTCAGTCTTGGTTGGTAGGGCTGTGAAATGAAAGGACATTTCCAAGGTCTGGGTTGTTTTTTCTCCTCTGTAGAATTTATTTTCCTTTAGTATTAAAAGCCTCAAAACAATTGCAATGCAAAAGACAAATCCTGCGCTCGTAAGCAATGTAATTTGGTATGAGTAATAACAGAAGCCATTGCCATTAATAAAATGTGATAAACGTTTAGCAGAAAGATGGGGGGCCTGATTCTGCTCCACCCAGCAGCGGCCCGAGTAAAGGGCAGTGCTGGTGGGGAGGCAGATGTCAGTGGAAGAACAGAAGTGGCAGATGGGTATCAGGAGAAAATTAAAGTTTTGATAGGAAAGTCCTGCGTGTGGAGTGGAATTAGCTTGGGGAGTGTTAAGGGCAGTGTAAAGCTAAACACGAAGCACCTTCGGCCTAGATGTTGGAGCCAAGGTTGCTGCTTGTCCCATGCGGTTTGATTTGGGGTTGGGTTTTGGTGGTAGTGCCGTGGGTCTGGGACGGTGCTTGGGCGTCGTACTACAAAGCGGGTGATGGTCTTGATATCCACCCGGTTTCATCTCCAGTAGATAAGGGGAGAGGTTCTGCTCACTTGAAAGCACCATGCGGTGGAATGAAATATTGGCACGGTTTTAAGTCAACAGGATTTTTTTCAGTGATTTAATGAGGTTTCACCAGGATTTCACTAGTAATTGCTTCACTAAAATAAGACCTCATTTGCTTCTTTCCTGAGTTGTTTCTAAATTAATTGCTCCTTTTAGGTGGAACCTGGTTCACTCTCAAAGCTGCCTTAGGGCCGGGGGACAAGAGGGGCTCAGCTTCACACGTCAGGGTCTGATACTGGTGGCTGTCAGTGGGACTTCAGCGTCTGTCAGTACGGGCACGGGGCAGAGCCTGCCTTCTCTCAACCCTTCCGTAATCCCTGCGATCAGCAGGAGCTTTCCCAGCCGCCTTGGTTCTGCACTTACCTTCTGGCTGCGGGTTTGGGGGATTTTGAGAGCAGGACACTCCGCTGGGGTTTATTTGTAAACTTCTCTGCGGCCGATGATGGGGAATTGGATAAGTTATCAACTTGAGATACCGGGATTGAAAAGGGGAGAGAGAGGCAGCCAGAAAAAGATATTACAATGTAATAAATAGCAAAGATGCGGTTAGCTGCTATCGGTGTAAGTTTAATGCCATTAGCTCGTGTGCCGTCGGTAATGACGTATGTAGGGCAGAGCACCCCAAGGCTCCTGGGGAGCAGCCAGCCCATCGGCCTTTTCACACGCTTGGCCAAAGAATTTCCCAAGGTGTAAAGATACCCAGGACTTAATTCTGTCTTGAAAAGAGTTATTTTACTTTGATATGCGCGCTGTCTGCTGAAGCAATGGCAAGAAGAACAGGAAGGTCCGTGACAGTCAGTCTTGTTTTTCCTGAAGCAGTTTTGATTTACGTCAGAGAGGGACAGAGCAGGGACTTTCTGGTAGGAAGGGACCTGCCTGTTCAAGCAAGGTCCCATTTTCTACCCCCACACCCCCAGTAACCTTGGTCACACATCTGCGCGTTCAGCTGTGCGTGGAGCCCCTTTTATCAATGTGTATATTGAAATAAGGAGGGATTTGTGGATTCCACAGCAGCGCGGAGCAGATGATGGTGTGCAGACCTCCTCTGCCCCCGCCGCCTGTTACTCACCCGCGGGGTACAGCGGTGGCTGGTGAATCATAGCGGGATGCCTGGACGTGGATGGAATTGCCAGATGTGTGCTCCTGACACGGAGGAGGAGTGAAAAGGGAGGAAAGATAAAACTAGAGCTTCACCAGCCTTACGGTTTTTTACAAGAAAACTTTCCGTGCAGTTAATCCCTCTAACCTGCATTTGCATTAACACTTGCCACCTCACACGTTGCTGCTAAGAAGTTCTGGCAGCTCTTGGCCCTGATTGCGGAGGTAACACTGCACTTGTCTCCTTTGCTCTCACTCAAGTATCTCAGGAGCCAGAGCCCGGCACTCCACGAAGTTTCTGCCTGTACACATATGCAGGCATCTTGGCAGAGCTTCAAAAGCCATTTGCCTTATTATTCATATGTCTGCTTATAGGAGCAGAAATGCTCCCATTTCTCACTTTCAGAATAAGGGCAGGTACTAGTAAAAAAGAGATTTCTCATCTCTGGCACAACCCTGCAAACCTGTGGGAGCTCATCATCTCCCCGCTGCCACCCTGGGGCTTTGGGATGCAGATTTCAAAGCCCCCCTCCCCGATAGCTCTCCAGGTACGGGAAGAGCCCTGTCAAACCCAACTAAGATTGGTGGGGTCTTGGAGCATGTGCAGAGTGGGGATCTCAGGGTTGCACACAACCACAGAAGGATGACTTGAAAAAAGAAGCTTCGTAAAAAGACAATTTTTGCTTTTCCTCCTGCAGTTAGGATAGCTGGCAATGTGGAAGTGTTGCAGGGACATTGTCAAAATTACTTTGCCTCCTCGCTGCATTTTCTCAAACAAGCTTCAAGAACCCTTGCTTTAAAACAAATTAGTAGACTGGAGTAACCTTACACATCCAAAGACCCATTAGAAGTTGAAATATTTGGTCATTCCTCCTCTCAGTTTAAACTGGGATTCATCCAGAGTTCAAGTGCATGTATCACATAAGAGCCACGGTCCCATTTTGTAGAGGTCCATTTTAGTGTTGATGGTTTTCTAGTGCCAGGAATCTACTCTGCAGCCAGGCAAAGAGATAAATCAAAGTTGTGCGCGCTGATGAAATTCAGGAGCCAGAAGTCACCATTGCAGCCCATATAAATCCCTGAATGCCAGCCCCGGTGCTTTAGTCCATGCCATTAGAGTTCAAAATTATCTGCCCCTCTTTGCTGATGTATGGATTAACCGGCTGCCCGAGTGTTTACTAACGGTTATCACCCGGTACTTTGGACGTTATCAGAGGAAGGGACGCCTGCCGCGGGGCTTGGTCTCTCACCCTTTCTATTACCACCTGTCAGTGGCAGGGAGTGTGCTGTGAAGCTGTACAGTCACAGACTACAAGTGTAGATAGTTTCTGACGGCTGATCAAAGGGGAAAACCAAAAGCCTGATAACAAGGACGTGTTTCATGTACTTTTAACTCTGAGAAACGTTGGCATTTGCATTTTTTCCCCTCGGTAGGCTGGCAGAAACCAGGCACAATAAACGCTGCGTATTCAGTTACCTAATAGTTGAATAAATGGTATGTGCTTGAAGCAACAAAGCATAACTGTAATCTTGTTCCAAGTGGGAATGATTTAAGTAAGCCTTTGCAGAAGACTTGCTGTATAATAAAGTAGAATAATTTTAATTTGTACTTTGAAGTGATCTTGAATTCAGAATCTAATCTCTGCGTTCAGCACAACACCATACCCTGCTGTGAATGAGGTAATAACTGCAAGTTAAAGAATTATTTTAAGTATCTTTTGTAGGTACGTGCACTCCGTCACAAAAGCTAGCGTCTTCAGTGAGACACTGGTGATGAAAGGGTCTCTGTTCACTCACGTTTGACCTAACATTTCACAGTGCAGGAACGGAGAAAACCCACAGATACCCCGGGCTGAAGGAAGGGCACGCTTTTTTCCTCCAGGAGACATGCATCAAACACACGGCTGAAAGCAAGCCGTCCTTTCCTCGCCGGGCTGCTGCACTGTTGCACTGCCCTGCCGCAGAGAAGGGATTTTAGCTGAAGTTTGTGCCCACTAGCAAAGTCAAAATGGTTTGACTGTTTCCATCATCCGAGATGAGAAGGGGGAAGGCGGGTGCCCAACAGCAGCCTGGTGAAAGATCAACTTCAAAAGTAATTTCTAGTTTGTGTACTTAGTAACATACACACAGCTTTTTAATGTTACACGTCATTTTACGTCAGCATCATTACGCTGCTTTCCTGACTCTCACTACTGTGAGAGCAGAATCGAGTCTGTATTTTTAATTTAACCTTTTTGTTTACAACCACTTGGGCAAAGTTGTTCGGTACTCAGGGCTCTGCTGTTAACACCGACATTTTAACTAATGTGCCACAATTAGCTTTTCAGAAACTCCAAAGGCAAGGGCTTCTTTCTTTCCAGTGCAATAAATAACACGTATGGAAGTGGTTTGGTCCCAGAGTCTCCCAAACATCTCCCGTTTGTTTGTTGAAGGTGCCTTCGACCGGAGCGTGACCTTGCTGGAGGTGTGTGGGAGCTGGCCCGAGAACTTCGGTCTCCGCCACATGTCTTCCATGGAGCACACTGAAGAGGGCCTTCGGGAGCGCCTGGCCGATGCGATGTGCGAATCTCCCAGCAGGGACATAGTGGGATCAGGAACAGGTACAAAGAAGAGGTGTGATCAGAGATCACGTACATCTCACCCAATGGTGATTTTTATTTTTTTTTTTAAGTTTTGCTTTTCCTTTTCTCTGTACGCTCCCTCTCTGATTAATTAACTTTTACGGGGATCTTGGTTAGTGTAAGAGAAGTCATTTATAAAAAGAAATTAGTAGTAGACCACATAAACACAGCCTGAAAAGCATAAAGTAACTTGAAGAAAAATACTGGTGCTTGAAGCTTCCTTATCATACAGCTGTGATGAGGGCTCTCCTCCCTCCCCTGCCAGCTGGGGAGAATCTGAGCCTCTGTGCAGACTGCTGCCCTTGCCCACCCTGCTCCAAACAA
This sequence comes from Falco naumanni, assembly GCF_017639655.2. NCBI lineage: Eukaryota > Metazoa > Chordata > Aves > Falconiformes > Falconidae > Falco > Falco naumanni. The sequence goes on along the minus strand of NC_054054.1, from coordinate 109,974,028 downwards.
TGTCATAATCACACACATCCTCATTTTGTGTCCTGAATAGAGCCACTGCAAAGCGCTGGTTCTGTAATCCAAATTAATCCATCTTCATCAGTGTCCATTATATTGATAAATTACATCATCTGTTTAAGTAAATGGAACGGCACGTCCGAGATTATGCTGCTCAGAAGGGCCCAGTGGCAGGAGATGCTCAGAAATGCTGAAGTGCAGTTATTGCGGTTTTATTGTCTCCATTAATTTTGACTTGTTTTAAAAAATGTCCTCTAGTGAAAGGACTAGGCCCATCTTTGATCCGTGCACCTTTTGTGTTGTGACCAGCAGCTAATAGCAATGGTGGCTTCTAACATCAGCTGCCAGCTCGCTTGTCACTCTTCTGGCAGCTTGCCTGGGAATGGAAAAGAGGACAACCTCTAGCAGAAATTTATGGGAACGCCAACCCATGGACATTACAGGAAAGCTGTGTGGAGCAGAAGCTGTCTCTTCCTTCTGCTGTCACCTTCATGTATTGCCCAGAGCCTCGTGCTGCTCCGAGCTCTCCCTGCTCCCGCGGAAGGCTCAGGGGCTCTCCCATCAGGGCTTGGCCATCTTTGCAGGTGGGTGGCTATTGAGCACGTAGCCCACGGCAGGTCACCAAACCACTGCTGCCTCCCACAGCCAGGAGGATGATGCAAAGAAGCAGGATTGAAGCCCTGGTACCGGTACAGACAGCAGTAGCCAAGGTGCTGAGTGGTGCAGAAGCACCTTCGTAGCCCACCTTGTCACCTTTCAAACTGTCTTCCCTCTGATTTCCATCTTGAAAAAGGTGGAGGCAAGGGATTGTTTAAGATTTGGTATAAACAGAAACACTTAAGTATGGGTCTCAGTTACAGATCTGGGGCAAATTCTCACCAGCTTGTTGCCTCGGATGTGGCACTTAATGTGTCTGTGACCCCAGTGCTCCGTCACGGCAGCGAGGGTAGAGCTGCCTCAGACTGCTGGTGCGGAGTTCCATCAGCTCAGGGCTGGGAAGGTGGAAAAACAGGCTGTGAGAATAGGCAAAGGCACGTATTTCATCACTGATTGACCCATACTGTGATCAGCCTGAACTTTGGGATGGTATCCGCTTCCGATAAGGGTTCAGCTCCCCTCAGGCTGTGTACATTAGGGGAAAGGTGAGGGGGATACTTCCCCTGAAAGCTGGAGCCATCTGGACATGCCAAATTAAGGTGACTGCCTGCCCCAGAGACTTGATGTTATGTTATATTGTAAACCGAGAGCTTTGCCATAGACAGAGGTCCGTGTTTTCCTTCCATTTTCACCAAACCCAGCTGATAGCAGTGAGTGCCAGTGTCTCTGGCATAAGATCAGGCTCACAGTGCTGCAGGTGTAAAGACAGAAAGGAACTGTTTATAGAGATGCCATCACTGAGCTAAAATTAATCCGAAGAGATTTCTCCCTGCTTTTACTCCAGACACATAAATCTTCATAACAAGCGTAAGATAGATGCCATCTCAAAGCAGCAAATGTAAGCAGCAATAGCGAGTAACATGAGCACTGACCCAACTCACCCCATCCCACCACCCTCCTCTCGCTGTTGTTACGCTCTGTGTTTTCCTGCCTCTCGTGGGATTCTCTCTGCCACTAACACACTTGATTCTCGGGATTTGGGCACGTGGTGACTCAGTGCAGCAGAGTGGACCTAGCGATAAGGCTGTGAACTCCCATGCCCTTGCTGCTTCCAGCCCCCAGTGGCTCCTGAGCTGTTCTCAGCAGATGGCCAGAAGTTCTCTCCTGCTCGGATGATACCTGGAGAAGTGCACTTGCCTGGGGAGGCGGCTATGCAGCACGCGTGGCTGCACGGGCTGTGGAGCACAGGAAAGTGCTGGCATCTGTCTGCTGGTTAATTAATGGGGAAAGATGCGTTTGGAGGTACATTACCCTTGCTACAAAGAAGCAGTGTCTCTGTTGGCTCATAACAAGTAGGATAGTTTTTACTTCCCCCAGAACCACTTAGATCTTAACAAACCTAGGCTGAACCGAATTATCTTTGGAAAACATTCACTTTTCTTCCTCGGATTCTCTGCTGCCCGCTCACCTCAATGAAACGATAGCAAAGAGTTCAGCAGAGGAGGCCACCGTAAATTTGCTTGTTGGTAGTTGATTTATATGTTGGTACTGGTTCCAAAGACAGTATTTATATTTCTGCATTGGATCCAAAATTATGGAAGTTGTAAACCTCCCTCTAATAATCCTAAAATTACTTCTTTAAAATTATGCATGCCTTAATGTTATGCATGCTTTTAACCCCTGCCTGTGCTCCTTGGGTCCTCTTCAGTCCTTAAATATATTTTGCAGAGATGTAATGAAACTTGCAAAGGCTTATTTGAACTGAAACCATGAATTAATGACAGTTTCTCACTCTGAATACGAAGATACGTGCCTGTGCAGTGCTTGGGTCTGCTGCGTGGGCAAAGACAAAATGGGCAGTAGGGTGGACAGTGAGGCTCTATCAAGTGCTCAGCTGGTCCTGACATGCACTTAATGGCAAGAGATAAATAGATTCTTTTAATGCCTTAACTGTTAGGACATAGCTGACACGTAGATTTATATAGTAATCAGGGCTGATACGCTGCAGCAGCGTGGGGGGAAACACATGCTGGTACAGAGACCGCTTTGGGGAATAGATACTCGCCCTGTCTGTCTGTCCTACCTGTCCCCTTGCACTGCGGAGCAGGGCTGGCAACGCCTCGCTGGTTCAGCGGTCCTGGCTACTGGCAGAGGCAGAAATGACCCAAAGATGGGTTACATGGGAAACATCGAACTGGGGGATGCTAAAAACATGAGGAATAATCTGGCGTTTGCAAGGAAGGGGAGTTAGATGGCCTGATGGGTCTTTTCCACCTCTGACTCCAGCTAGTTGCCAAGGGGCTGTCAGACAGCGGATGGGAGAAGAACCAGGTCTGGAAAATGACCCCCCCAAAAATCTACTTTCCTTGTGACCTAAATGATAACTCCAGTCATCCAGCTAGTTGACTTGATTGGGAAACCAGCTTTTCTCCTTGTTATCCAATTATCCAGACGACCCGTGTCTATCTCAAGTGGAGGCTGCTGTACATAAGCTGTCAGCCTAGATACACATTTCATTCCAAAGAAGTCGTAAATTGGCAAAGATGCAAAAAGATGTTTTTGCTGTTTCAGTTTCTGTCAAGCTCTCACTGAAAAAAAAAAAATGAGGGTCTACTCACAAAATGTTAGTGGTCAGTGACCTCTTTTGCTTGCACAGCTTTGCTTTCAAGCAGCTACAGTATTTACATTTGCAGTGTAGTTTCTGAGTATGTGCTGGAGCTTCATATTGCATGCTCGAAAAAAATACGACAGTATTGTGATTTATGAAACTGTGCTTCCAGGAGACAAATATCCCTGACAATATTCCACACAAACTGGACATGCAGAAACTGCCAGCCCAGGCTGGAAATCTTCCCCTCCAGAAGTACTGTAATCAGTAAATCCTCTGATTTATGTATTCCTTCAACAAGTACATTTCTTATGTTTTCAAATGCCTTTTGGTCATTTCTAGGGATAATATTGAAAATTAGTCTACAATAGGGGTCCAAGCCTTTACAGTCTACTTTCTGAAATACATCCTTGGAAGACTATTTCTGTGGCTGTCCCCATGCCATGGGAGTTAAGGATGCTGAAGCCCAGGAGACAGCTTCCCCTTGTGTTCTCAGCCCGTTCGCTCTGGGCTGAGGATGGCATCCACAGCCGTGATGCTGATGTGGGTATGGATTCTTCCTACAGCAGTCTAGCATGTTCCGTGTACATCCCAGGGACACACGTTTGCTAGTCAGGTCGACTTAAGATGTAGGCTGGCCTGAAAAAAAAACAGTGGGTCAGTCAGTCCCAGGCAGGGGACACGAACCCCAGGACAGCAGCAGTGAGCGTGGAATGGAGTGGCTCTGCCTCTGGAGCACCGGGGGGAAGATACTCTCAATCTTGGGGAGTTTGTCCCATCTTCTCCTCCCTCCTTTGACCTGGGTGAAGGGTTTAGCTGGATGTTAAGTCTAGGCACATCTTCAGGCTTGACTTTCATGTGATTTACCAAATCAAAGCCCATCCTCTACATTTTCTCGGGTGTATTACTGTAAAGCACATAGCACAGTGACAGAAGGGTAGATTTATTCTTTGGGAGACACAACAGACAGGTTTCCAAGGGAGACTTGTCAATATATAAAATAAGTAAGTATTTATCACTGCTCAGGTTATTTTGTCAGGATAGGCAACACTACAAACTTCAGTGATAAATGTGCAGCTGCCACCATCAGACCCCTGGTTTTTTCTGCCGCTGGGGTCGGGGCAGCTGTGGAGGTGCAGGATGGGGCTTATTGTGTGTGCAGTGTGCGATCCCAGTCCGTGCCTGGCTGCTGCGTCCTCAGTTGCAATCTGTTGGGCTGCCTGAATGTTGTACTTATATTCACATCTAATTTATTTTGACAAAGCATACCCAAATCCACATTGCTGCAGCATTTTACAAGTGGTGGAACTGTTCTGTGGACACACTAGAGCAGAACTGCTTTTTGTGGGCATGTATCCTTTGCTTTTTTTAATTCATCGTGAAATTTAGAACCATACAATGGCTTGGTTTACACTGCAATTTGTGGAGCAAAATGACGTTTTTCTCTATCTAGCCTGTCTGAGGAATACATATGAACTTGCAGTGGGAGCCTGTATTAAAAACTGCAGAGCACCCCCCAAATTTGGCATCTCAGAACCAGCACTGTAGGTCTGAACAGGGAAGGATGCGAGTATGGCACCATCAGGGTCAATACTAACCCACAAGATTTGAAGAATTTAAAAACAAGGTGTTTAAAGCCCATTAAAAAGTTTCAGTTTAAAAAAAAATTAAAAAGTAAAAAAGGCTCATTTTCTTCCAAAACTCCAAGTCTGTCGACTCCCGCCCATGGAAAGGTGCAGCAGTGAGGTGCAAACGCCACACCGCACCCTGTGCCTGCCCATTGGAAGAAACTATCTGGATTCCTTCCAAATTTCATGAACAAATTCATAATGCGATGAAGAAAGCTCATATGTTGAAGCAAACTCTTTAACCTGATTAATGGGATGTAAGTAAGTGGAGCTAATTAGACGTGCTGTTAGGGAATAGCCTTTGCAAAACCCGGGATCAGTGCTCAGGGCGGTTGGGATCCTGGTCCCCAGCCAAAGCCATGTGGTTACACCAGCCTGAGCCTCTCTGGGGTCTTGACACCTTCGAGGTTCGCAGGGGGTTGTTTTTGAAATCTTTACGTGAAATTTGTGGTTTGGAGAGATGAAGGCACACACTTTTGGGTGTGCCTGGCTGCATGGGGAGCATGCTCTGCCGCCGGAGGGGGGAGAGGGAACCGCTGCCCCCTGATCCCCTGCAAGGAGCATCCTTCCTGGGTTTCTTCAAAAAGAGAAAATGCCTGTGGTCACAAACTGTGTTCAGAGGTGAGCAGCCACCTGGACGTAGATGTTCCTGTACCTTTAGTGTCAGGAGCAGGATTACCCTTGTATAGAGTCAGAGCTTCAATGGGTACCTTGCCATCCCTCCCTTTCTTCTTACTTTCTTTTCTTTCCTTGCTCTTCCTTTTAATTTTTACAAAACAATTTTTCCCTTCCCTCTCCTCAGTTGGTCATAATCCCAACTTGGATATAGGAACACAGGAACACAGACCAATTGATTTTCCCTCTGAAGAGCATTTCTGCAAAGAGATTTCTGCATAGGTTCAATGCAAAATCAGCTTGGGCAGCAAACACACTGGTGTATCAGATAACGTTGATGCTAAAAGCAGCCTTTGAACTTTCAGAATATTCATCCTGGGGTCAGAGATTAAATTACCCCCTCAAAGAAGTCTTAAGAGCTCAATACAGTTCTTCCGACAAAAGATTTATTCGGACGAGCCTCGTTTAAAAGAAATGAAAATTCAGGGCTCCTTAGGAGCCACCATTTTTGAACTGTAGGGTAAGAAGAGCAGCATTTGCATTGCACACATTTTAACACCGTTTTCTTTGTTATTTCTCACGTGCAACACACAACGACAGCGACAGCGCTATGGCGCTTCGCTATGGCGCTTCGTGCTCTCCTGCCCCGTCCCCAGCCCTGCCAGGGCCAGCAAGGGCACCTGTCACTTCCCAACCATTTCCCAGCTTGCCACCAGCCCCGGGAGTTTTTAGGGGAATTTCTTCCAGGTCGGACGGTGAGGGGGTGAGGGGCTGGCTGCTGATACACAGACATGCCTGGTGTGGCTTTAGGTGGCTGTGTTTGTGGAGGAAGCCCGCTGCTGGTTCCAAAGGGAGCGCACGGACCGCCAGGCAGTTCTGCCTTTCTGCCATTTGATAACAAGTTGATAACTGTGTTTGCTTACTATCAGGTGTGGTGTGGGGAGATTCCTTTTCTTTTTCTTACCATTAAATCAAGGCGTTTTTTTAAGAAATATTTTATTTTTGATACAGACACAGCCGGTGAAGTAGCAGTAAAAAACATCACCGCAAAGAGGCACATGGCTTTGAAATGTTTTGGTATGTAACATAACTGTGTTGTTATCAGGTCTTAACTTTTGCACAAAGACTATTTCTCCTTGTTCTAAAAGCAAACCCTCTGTCAGCTTTGAAAGGATTATGTACATAACGTGGCCATAGGGGAACAAAACAAAAAATATCTAAGTGTCTCAAATAATTTCACAAATAACATTGTTCTATCTCCCTCCTTAAATGAACAAGAGTTTCTTTGATATTTTTTTTTAAGTCAAATTTAGGATTCTGCTGTTCAGAGCAGAGAGGTCACAAGGCCCTAATGTATTTAGCATTGACTGCCCTCTCTTGTAGTGCGTCTATTAGTCAGTAATTTGATTTGTACCTATTCATTTGCAGTCCCTGCAGGAGCTCTGAGCTGGCCCCAAGTATAATTGGTGCTGTCTCTATTTTTACATCATTAGATTAGCCCCGACTCCTGGCCACTTGTTGTCTGCGCTTGTCTGTCCATTTATACAACCTAATGTAACACAAAATTCATTACTGATCACATTACTTTCAACTCTGAAGCCAGCTTTGTGATAAACATTTTGTTAACCCTTTCTTGCCAGCATACAGACCTGGGGAATAAATGCACTTTCCCTTTGCAGAAAAATCAATATCATAATAAAACAAAGTGCAGTCACATTTCTAGATTTGTCATTCCTCCTGGAGAAAGAAATAGGGAGAAACATATATGAGATGACTAAATGATGTCTGCATCCAGGCATCTCATGCTGCTGTATACGAAATGAGCTCAGCAGTGTCCTTTCTACTGGAATATAAAGAAGTGACACAAGATAGGGCCAGCACTCTATTTAAAACTTAATTCCTTACTCATTGTTCTGCAAGTGTTTTAGCTCTTCTGTGCAGGCTGTAATTGGGTTATGACATTATTGGAACTGGACATTTTTCTTCCAGTGCTTTGTCTCAAAGTAGTTAACAGAGAAACGATTCCCTTTCTCCTTAGAGATTTGTTATTGCATTGGGTTTTGTTTTGGTTTGCTTTGGTTTGTGGTTTTTCCTTCTAATGATTAAGCAAATTAATTTTCCTACTGCAATACCCCAGTATTTCACAGGAAAATGTAAAGCTGTGTTCTGTCTAGCTTGGCTTTGCTCACACTGGATTGTTTCGCTGAGTACCTCCTAAAGCCTTAAGCTTTTTGCATCACTGAGGCTTCTGCTATTGATTTCAAGGGGAACAAGAGGAAAGCCACGGTAGGTATTCATTTAGGCCTGATTCTGTAAAGGGCTGAGCACCCATGCAGCTGTGTTTGCAGCATCATGCCCACGAGGTGATGCTTGCTATTCAAAGAAATTTATTTTGATGCATGCAAAAGCTGTTGATTTTTAACAGTTTTCTTAATTAATTTTGTGTTTGTACAGCTTGGCTTGGAAATCTGTTATTTTGAGTTTTCTAAATATTTAGAAACATTTCTCAGTGTTTATTAAATCTTCCTTTTAGAAGTCCGAGTGCTGAAGCCTGCCCCACACCGAGCGGTCCCACACTGAGCAGGGTGCAGGAGACTAGGAGACTACAGGATTTTTCCATCTCTAGTTTCTATAATTACCTTGTTATTCCTTTCAGGAGTCTTTGCATGGTATTCTTATGTAGGATACGACTTACAGCAAGCGTATCTCTCTTCGTAAGTATAAGAGCCCTCGTCTCCCAGCATTTGAATCAGGACTGGTATTTTTACAGCTGTTTCGTGAGCGAAAACTTGTTGCAGCTGCTGAGGTGGTGGCAGAATAAAGAAAAGACAGTTCCTCTTACTGCTGCCCAGCCCAGAAGCCCCAGAGAGCCTTTTAGTATTTTGCTGGTTTTTACAGGAGCGATGGTAGGGGTGTGCGGCGGTGCCTGGCGCTTGCTCCTAACGCCGGGATTGGCTGGGGCAGGCGCGAGTGCCCCTCGGCTCTGCTGCTCCAGCTTTGCCACCTGAGCCCCGGGGACGCCAGCGCGCCCTGAAATCCCTGGACAGCCTTCCATGCCTGCTGCGACCCTGACGTTAAGGACGTCGCGGCGCAGGGCATGCTGTGGGCTGGGGAGCTGGTGGTGTGTGGCCAGCGTGCCACCCCCCGCTGCCACCTCCCCGTCCCACTGTCGGCACTGCCAGGCTGAGGCTGCTCCCCGTTCGGCTTGCTGCGGAGCTCCTGCACATCTTGCGTTAACTCTGGGAGAAGTTTGAGCTTGTCTTTCTCTGAGAACAGTGTGAGGCCAGTTTGCCGGCTCCCCTTCTGTGCCCGTGCGGAGCATGAACGTCCTGCTGGTGCCAGGGGCATCAGCCGTCCCCTGGCTGGTGGGAGGGTGACGGCCCGAGTCCTTGCAGAGCTCTCACAAACTGTGCATTGCCCTCACCCGGGGAGATGGGAGAGGAGGCTGTAGGATGGAAACCCATTTATGCAATAAATAGTTAAGCAGTCGAACTGTAAAATGGACGCTTCTTATTAGAGAGAGACGATGAAGTATGAGTCACCAAACGGCAAAATACGCATTAACGCAGCAAAACCCCAGCAATAAATGGAAGGTCAAAAGCTAAAACAATTAAAATGTTCCAGCGTGAGCCAGCCCCCTGGCCCTGCAGCTTTCAGTCCTCGCAGCCGCAGAGGCCCCTGTGCCACCGCGAGCTCTGCTCCTCGCACTTCGGCATCGGGAGGCACAAAGGGGCTCCCAAAGTGCCACCTGCGCCCACCCCAGGGCCCTTCTCCCACCGCTTCGGGCACCGTATCACCGCCTGTCGTCGTGCTGCCGTCTGCAGCCCTGCCATCACCTCTCATCACCCCTGCACGTTTCTCTAACAGAATATCAGACAAATAGTAACCTGATTTTTCTGATAATCTAGCCTTGCTATCCGCGGTGGAGCCAGAGAGCATCAGGGCTTGGGGCCGTATCCGTGCTGAACAGCAATGCCATGAGCTCTCTGATGCTCGTGGGTGCCTAGCAGGGATGGTCAGGCAGAAAGCAGGGGGAGAAGAGAAAAACAAAACGGGGATTTTGGCTGGGGAAGGATCTCCCTGATCGATGGGGAGGGAGACTCCCGGGAGTGTGTCCGTGGGACCGGAGCTGGTGGCTGCCCCTGGCAGGAGCGGTGGTGTAGCCGGGTCCCTGGCAATGCTGGGAATGGTTAGTTCTGTGTGAGGTATATATCGTAATTTCTGGTATGAAAAGATTAGCTTTCCTTCCATTCCTAGCCTGCTGTCTCCCCACCATGGATAATATATAAAACAGTAGACTTTTATTCATTAACGTTTATGGGAAAATGTTAATATTAAACTGTAAGTGAAAAGCCCTATCTTATTGAATTCTTCTGCTGTGTTATTGGGAGCCTAATTACATTTTGCATTTAAATAAAAACCAGATGACGTTCAGGACGGTCAGGCAAGCATTCTGTAAGTGAGAATTTATCTTGCGATCTGGGTAAACAATGTCTCATCATTTAACAGTTATTATAAATAATGGGTTTTTAAGCACTTTGCTGGGAGTTCATATTGGCTCCACACGGGTTGCACTAAGGGAGAGAGAATTTCAGTGACATCTTCCAGGCATCCGGTGAGGAGGAATCATATCCTGAGCTCACTTCTCAAGCTGCAGCAGTTTTCATCCTCCTTTGTTTATTATTGCTCAATATGCTGTGCACAATTGGCTGACAAAAAAAACCCTAAGAGGAAGAAAAATGACAAATCGGTTGGAAGCATTTTGCAAATGGAGAAACCATCCAGGCTGCTGCCCCAGCAGGGGTGGAGGGTGTTCAGGACCCCTGCAGAGGCTCATGCAAGTGGGTGAAAGCTTCAGAGGCCTATTTTCTGTAAAAATGGTGCTGTGTAACAGTTGTGTGTTCACAGAGAATGAAAACGATGTCGAGGCAAAACGTAAAGACAGAGGGGTAATACACCGGCTGCTTTTTTCTTCGTTTCTTCTGGTGCCCTCTTAAATTACATCACTGGCAATTAGGTGCTTGGTATTGCATGAGCCTATTTAGAAAAAGAGTAAAACTTCTCCAAAATGGAAATAGCTTTCTCCCCATTTCTGTTGTTTGTATTCTGCATTTCGTTCCTGTCGCTTCAGACACGGGGGCAGTGCTTTTGTTGCTGGCTGGCTTTTAGGCTTCGCTCCGTGTTCCTCCGGCGTTAGCGAGAGCCTCTGAGATCTCTCCAAGGCATTTCCCATCACAGGCAGGGAGCAGCTTCCCCGCAGGCTGTCCCGCATCCCAGGAAGGAATTAGTTTCTATGCAGACAGAAATAGGTGGGAAGGGGATTAATTTTTTTAAGCAACCATTTGCTGTTGTGAAAAGATACAGAATTTGGGAGTGCCCGAGGCTGGCTGGTGGCGTGTCACCTCCTGACACACCAGGAAGCCACCCACCCTGTAAAATGGCTATTCCAGGACGTAAACTATTTGTTGGCTTGTTCTATGCAAGGCATTTTATCCCGTTTTCCAAGAAGACCCCCACAGCTAAAATACCATCTTTTTTTAATTTATTTATTTTTGGTGTTTATTTGTTATTTCCTTGGTCAGCAGCTTTCCCAGTATCTCCCCAATACATGAACTCTGTGTTTACATCAAAAGCCGATGGCGTTGTGAAATTCGAAGGGTCAGTATCACTTCTCCAAGTATTCCCAAAGATGTTTTTCTGGGAAGGCCGTGGCAGGAAGGTGCCAGCAGGGTCGGCAGCCCGGACCTGGCCATCCCCTCCGTTGCAGACCGGTGGCACGGCATGGGAACAAGGGGCTGTGAGCAGCTGCGGGTGGCGAGCACATGCGGAGCCTGGTCAAGGGGAGCAGAACGGGCAGGGTGGCAGTTCCCTAGCAGGCACTGGCAGCCCCATGCCAGGAGGTCCAGCAGCGGTGCCAGGTGCTGTGCCGCAGGAGGATGCTCAGGTGTGCTGCTGTGCTGGTTTTCTCCTAAGCAGGCACCGCGTGCCCGTGGACAGCATCTCCCATCTACTCCCATGCGCCACACCGAGGAGCTGTTCCCGCTGGGCACACCATCGCTGAGGCCGTGTTGCCAGGTGGAAATAACACTTGGAGGCGTTCATCAAAAGACAGGTTAACCTAGCAGCCCCCCTCCCCCTCCTGCAGCTGCGGGTAAGTGAATTGCGCAGGGGCAGATCCCTAACCTGCAGTCTGCGTGTGCTCTTTTGCCTTCCCTCAGGGTTACTTTTATCCGCACACTTTAAAAAAAAAAAAAAAACTTTAGATTATATCATGTCAAGATTGTGTTGTGTTTTCAGTTTTATCTTTTGGAAGCGTGGCTGGTCACCCATCAAAATGCAAGTGAAAAGTCTGCAAAAGCGCACAACGTGAAGAGCAGGTAGTTATATTAACTTCGCTGCCAGATGCCCAAGTGCGAGGCAGAATCTGCACAGCTTGAGATGATTTAAATTGCCTTTTATGTGGACTGTGGCCAGAGGAATGCCTTGGTTTCCCATTAGGCCTTTTAGATTTCACACGAGAGTTCTCCTCCGCCATGCGCTCGTCCATAGGCTGCAGCTCATTCACACGTTTGACGGTGTTTGTAAGTGTCGCCAAGGAGGCAAAGTCCATTGGAGGTGGTTCTGGGAGCAGGTTTTAAAATACGACTTCTAAAAAGTGAAAACATCAAATGTACTTTTTTCAGCTGCCTTCTGGTTTCATGAGAACAAACGCTTCGGATGTCAGTTGTCAAGGCTCTTTCATATTTATTTCTAGCATCAGAATTTGGAGCTATATAAATAAGACAGAGTGTATTAAGAGCCTCAAGCAAGCCTGCAAGAGAGCAAGCTCACAAAGTTGGCCCGTTGGTTTTCCAGGCTTGGTTAATACTCTAGGTGGAGATGTGATTTTAAGAGGACAACTACGAGCTTGGAGTGCTTCGTAAAATCTGTGTTTAGAAGATTGTTCTGCTTGAAGCAGCGATGCCAACGTAATCTTTAAAATGATTGACCATATAGACCACATAAGTTGTGTTTGCAGCTAGGATTATTTGGATGGGTTTGGAGTTTCTCAGCGACACTACAACTAGCGCCAGGAAGCGAAGGGGAAGGAGGAGACCTCTGCTCCTCAGATCTCCACCTGAGCTCTTCCGACTCGAGAGCCTTGAATCGTTTAGACGAGCAGACAGGGCTCGGTCTGCGGTGACATCATTTTGTGAGCTTCTGCTGATTTGGAGCAGCTGAGCATATGCTCCCCCCAAACTTTTAACTTTTCCTTTGAATGAAACCCAAATTCCAGTCCGGTTTAGCTTCCTCCTCGGCATCAATCTGCAGCGGGGAGACAGCCCAGAGCCTCCCAGTAGCTTTCCTTGCTGGCCGGAAAGGCCACTTCGTGTCAGAAGTAGTGGAAGTTGTGCCAGAATTATTTTGCTTTGTAATATTATACTTTGAAAATGAACTCGGCAGTAGGTTTGTGTCGGCAGCACGCAGCGCACACGTGCGGGATGCGCCCGGGCACACCCGGAGCGCAGGAGGTGACCTCGGGGTGCCTGGTCCTCCTCGCCAGGGGCATCGAGGAGCCTCTGCCACAGAGGTGGTAGCGCAGGAGGGGGGAAAAATAAATGGGTCTTAGACATGAAAGAAACTGCTGGAGTTTGGAGGGTCAGGCATGTCAGAAATTGCCATTCAGCGTATTGGCGAGGGGCTGCCCAGACCTTGAGGTAGTCACCGGGTTTGCGGTTTTGACCTTCAGGGAGTGTTTCCTTACACAGCTCTTTTGCTGGGGCTGTTTGGCCGAGCCTGGCAGCGGAGGAGGGACCCCCAGCATGCCCAGTCATCACACTGCTGCACGGGGGCTTTGCTGCAGCCACCTTTGAGACAGGACCCCCCGCCCCAAATCTTGAGTGGCTCCAGCTCTGGTGGGATGCCCTGCTTAGATCCATGCGCTGGGTCCGAACCTGCTCTGGATAGAAGTGTGGCGGTCTTAGGAATAGGAGCGTCGCCTCTGGAAATTCTGAGTGAGATCCAGAGAGTCTGGAGGCTGCAGGACATGGAGCTGGTAGGTGTTGTGAACACACAGATTACACTGAATTTGTGTTTTCCTTTGTGGAGTCGGAGGCTGACGGAGGGGTCACTGCTGAGCAATCTGAGGCACTCCCATAACCCTGGGAATAAGAGACCAAACCCAGGAATTTTAATACAGTGCTTTCTCTGCAAAGGCTTTTGCTCTGACATATGCAGATGTGCTGCTTCATAACTGAAGATACAGGATAATACTGCCTAAATATGTTAAAAAAATGCATATACACACTGGCTTGCACAGGAAAGCATGTATTACATATAAGGTACATTGTAGGAAATTACAGTAGCAACATAGCGCAGCTTTCAGGATCGGGTTGGAGAGAATTCCTTTAATCCCAAGCAAATGTATCTGCATATTCATTTCAAAATCTTTTCTGGAAATCTTGCACTAGGAGTCGTAGGTTTGCGTGGTGTGGATGGACTACAGAAATTGTTTTCTGTAAGCATTTGACTGTTCTAGCTTTTGAAATTTCACATCCTGACTAAAATCGGCAACTCATCCTTCTGAAGTGCCATTTATAAACATCCTAAACCTCTTTACAAAAATATACAGCTCTAGGAAACTTGAGATTATTTTTTAAAAGCACTGCAGTCATTGTGAAAGTGCCTATCGCGAAGAATATTCTCCCTCTGAATGCTAGTCCTTTATCTAGTGCACTTTTAACCTTCCATAAAACACTCAGAGTCAAGCCTGGCAAGATGCCAAGGTCTTGGGTCTCCTACTCCATGGGCTCCATACGTGTGGAGCTTTTGGGGTTCTCTTTTTAAAGGAAAAAACAAGCTGCTTGCCTTCGGTTTTTTTTCTTGGTAGACAAAATTCTGTGGAAGTTGATGCATGCAAATGTTTTGTCCGTGTCTCAACGAGCTCTTCGTGCCTGAAGTAAACCCAGACATTTATGGAAGTTCAGATGTCCTCCCCGTTTTGTGAGTGTTAGTTGGTTGGCGTCGTCACATTGAAATAAGATGCAAGAAGTGAAATTTGTGGTCTCAGAGGGGCTCTGACGTTCAGAAAGCTCAGTCTTCATTCCCCCGATTATCTCCTGCCTCCTATACCTCCTCCTCTCCTGGCTAGATCCTGCCACCTTTTTTCCAACGTGCCAGGTCTCATCTCCATGTGCACTGTCGTGGCGAACTCTGTGGATTCAGCATTGGAGCTCTTGTAAGAGAGTTTGACAGTAACTACTCTTTTACATAGGCCACTGAATTCTGGTGTCAGAGAAGTCGTTCAGGCAGCGTTTGGTACTCTCTTTTTACTTTGCAATTTAATGTAGGTGCTTCTGTGGAGTCTCAGCATCTTTCAGGTTGCAGCAGGATGAAACGACTTCAATAGGGGAATTGATTTTCAATGTTCAAATGCCGTAGCAACCGTTACATTTGCTCTTTTGAATGGAGTTTAAAATCTGTCTTCTCAGATTGATGGGTTAAAAAAAAAAGGGGGGGGGGGGGTGGGGAGAGAGACATTTCTTAGGAGCAGGTTTGTCACGGCTGCCCAAAGCACGGCAGGGATCGGTCCCTGCAGCTGCCTGCGCTGGCTGCCGGAGCGCGGGGTGAGCTGGCACAGGTTAATGGCTTCGGCAGGGGCAGGGCGTGAGGCTTGGGGCAGAGAGCAGATTTAATTGACTTTTAAACATTATAGTAACATATAAAGCTGGGAACCACCTTTCTGTCTGCGCTCCCTTTGGAAAGGAGCAATGTAAAAAATACACTTGCCAGAAATTAGGTTTCAACCATCTCAAATGAAAAGGAGCTTGGAAAAAAAATGAGAGCTTTAATGAGTACTTGGGACTTGCGTTTCACTGCAGTTTGATACAAACGATTTTTGCTTATCCGAGTACCCCAGCGCTCGGGTTCCCCTGGGGGTGTGGTGCCCCCCTCTGCCCTCGCCGCCAGCGGGTCCATGGGGGCTGCGGCCGCCAGCGGGGCTGGAGCCAGCGCCGCAGGTCCTCGCCTCCCGGGGTGGAGAGATGGGGTATAATTAGAGCTCCCTCGTTAGCATAATTGCATTTCATTAAAAAAAAAAAAAAAAAGGGTGGGAGGATAGTCAAGAAGAACCTACAGCTGCAGCAGCAGCAATGCCATTTCCGAGCTGGGGTGTTGGGGTGGTGTTTCATGACCCGTCAGTGGCTTTTGAGCCCTTTTCTGCCTTGGGCTGCACCATCCGTGCTCCAGGCAGCAGCACCAGCTCCTGTGGGGGCCGTTTCGGATGTTCGTAGTTCATGTTCGTGCAGAAATAGAGCCAGAAGCGTCCAGCTGAGTTTGGGACATTGTCTATAAACACTGAGAGATGGAGAGCTTACGTGCGTGTCGGTGTACAGGGGAGCGGAGGCTGCGCGTCAGGGCTGGTGTGAGCTCCTCTGGGGAAACATGTCCCGCTCCCTTCAGTAAAATAAAAATGTTTTAACTAATCCATTCACTGGGGAGCACTGTGTAAATTACAAACAGTTTAAGAGATCCTCAAGACTTCCATTGTGTTAATACAAATTGCCTTTTAGTGTTTGCTCTGTATAGGATCCTTTTGAATGAGAATCCAGATGGCAGAAGCTACGTAATTATTATTCATTACAGTTAATAAGTAACACTCGGAAGCCCCAGTCAGTTCTGCAGGTCCCCTGTGATAGGCATTGGGCAAATGTAAGTTCAAAAACCGGCCTTAGTGCAGAATATTTTAGGACTTCGGTTAAGGACAAGCAGGTGTGAAGGGCCCTTGGTCCGGGTGCGCCGGGCAGGCTGCCGTTCCGTCTCACCTCTCCTCCCAACGAAGGGAATTATATTCTGAGTTTAAAATTAGGCTCTCTTTTGGCCTTTTAGCTGTCTTCCAAAAAACTGCCAGTGGCCGGGGAAGGTGGCCTCGGTAAGCAGCACTGTTCCTCTTCCCCGCTGCAGCAGACGCCCCTCTCGCCTCCTAGATTCGGGGAGGGGGCGAGGATGTTCCCGTGCTCACGAGCCTGAAAAGTTCCCCAAAACAATTGCCGTGAATGACAGAAATGAAATCGAGGAGATTCAAGCCCTGCTGGCCATTACCCCACTTCCTGCATTCCTACTTGTTAATTGTCTAATTCCTAACGAGTCGTCAGGCGTCTGATGGACTTTCTGATGTGTGCTCACTCCGACGCTTCCTTCCCTCCCCTCCCTGGCCTCATCCCTCACCAGAGACCTTGTTCCTTTAAAAATGCCATCCTTAAAAATCAGAAATACTCAGCCCAGCAAAAGGAAAAGGGAACTTGACATTAGTTGAGCTTGAAAGGCTTGGTGCTGTGAAAAGTGACTGACGTGTGAAAAGAGGCTACAATTAGTTCTTTCCCCGAGCACTCTCCCATTCAGTCCAGGGTCACTCCTTCAGCGAGCTGCAGCTTTGAGGGTAATGTGTTGTGACAGTTTGAGATGATGAAGAATAATTCTTGTATTCAGAGTTGCTGCCGCTTCCCCGCTGCCCTGACACATCAGGCTGCTGTCATTGTATCATTTATCCTGGCTGCGGCTCCGCCGGGCTGTGCGGGAGCCCGGGCAGCCCTCGGTAGGTAGGAGGAAAGGGTCAGCTCTTCCAGCAAATGATTTTGGAGGATATTTTGAAACTGTGCTTAACAGGGGAAAGCAAACTGAGAGAAAGGAAAAACCATTAGAAGAAATAATGCACTGGAGATGAGATTTTTGAGTAGACATAAAGGAGATACCACGGCTTCAAGTGGACCACTACAGAGCGAGCACAAATAAGAAAGGCAGCATAATTTATGAGTGTTCCGGGCAAAAGAGGGCTATATGGATTTTCTTCAGGCATTGAATTAATGCGCCCTATAAAATGGTTTCACATTTAAGCTTGGCAGGGCTTTGTACCTTTCTGGATTTGATGGGGTCCTTTGACAGTTCCTAGAGCTTTCTGGAACTGAGGTTGCAGCCGCCTCACTGGACAGGGGATGGCACCGCTCCCCCCAACCTGCGGACCTGTCCCCAGAGCAGCTCCTCTTCCTACTCCTCTTCCTCCTCCTGTCTCCACCTTGCCAGCCAGCTGGTGGAGAGCAGTCTGGTTTGGGCAACAGAGCAAGGGACGGGAGCACCAGGCTGCGGCGTGGCAGGATGGGATACTAGCAGAGGGAACTGTTTTGTGGGAAGTTCTGTTTTCAGTTTCTCCGCAGCAGCCTGCGCCCCGCAGGAAGGCTGCACCAGTGCCAGCCTGTGGGCACAGACCCCCGGACGTAACGCCGAGCAGAGAGCCGCCAGCACTCGCTGTAGTGCCCCGTAGCTCTCCAGGCACCACCGGTGTTCCCGCAGCCCCCGAGCGTGCTGGGTGCTGCAGGGCCGTGCCGGGGGACAGCAGCTCCCCAGCAGGCTGGGGACCCCGGCCGGCTGCTGGCCGTGCCACCTTCACTCCCTGCTCTCGGCAGCTGCTCCTCCCCACGCCGGCAGCCACGAGGATTTTTACTGCTGCTGCCTTCACCGCGGCGGAAAGCACGTGTGCCCTGAAAATCCCGGTTATTCTGGGACCCCGGGTGATGCCAGCGGTGCCCATTACTGTTACCGTCAAAAGCGCAGGCAGGGCTGTTCCCAGCTCCCCTGAAGTGATTTTCTCCTCATGGCTTCAGCAGATGTTCCTGCTCCTTCGCCTTTTTTCCCCGTCTTTTTTTTTGTTTTGTTTTTAGGGCAGTCAGGACTTTGCGAGTCGTTTCCTCCAGGGACATGGGCAGGTTTTAGTATTTACGTTTCCAGTATTAGCATTTATTTGTATTTGTGTTTGTTTTTCACGGGCTTTTGAAAGCCTCAGGGAGCCATTTATGGGGCCAAAATAATGCAAGTGCTGGTCTTCTCACAGTATTTCATTTCCTTGATGGTGGAAATGCTACGAGAAGAGCAGGTCTCATGTTATTTTGACCCCATAAATAGCTCCCAGAGGCCCCTTTCTTCCTTCTCCCACCCACTCCCCCCCAAATCAAATATTTAGGTTTCTGCAAAGCTTGACTTCTCAACCCTGGTTATCTTGCTTCAGCAGAAGCAAATTGCAGTTATTACAAAATAGCCAGAGAGTCTATAAGGCCGAATGGGTTTTATATGATGCACAATTTGTTGGCTACTGTACAAGTTCATTAAAGTGTATCATAAGAGGTTGTTTTACTGGTACATTTAAGGAAGTTAATACATCTCGACAGTATATGCATGGGGGAATGCAGATACAATAACCCTCAGACATGCTGGGGCCAAGTCCATTCCTGGCGTAACTCCACCGAAGTAAACGAAATCACTCGCCGGGCAGCCGTGTCCTGCTCTGCCTTGATCCCTTACGGCCGCCGCTTCTCCAGGTTCTCCTGCCGCTAACCCCATCTTTTGGGGAGGGATCCCGGGGTTTGCTTCTATTTTGTGTTTTTCAGCCCACGTGTTCCCAGCGCAGGGGAACATGGCACGTCTCACCGAGGTCTGGGAAGTATTGCATCTCCTTCCAGCTGCGCCGCAGGGCTCGGCCGCTCCGTCCCAGTGCAGCGCTGCCTGTCCGCAGGGACCTGCCTCTTCTGATACCAGGCAGCCCCACTGCACCACGGTGGCTCCTTCTGCTCTTGTTGGGTCTGTCCAGGCTCCGGGTCTGTCAGAAATCAGCCCGCCCCTCGGTTTTTCCCCTGAAACAGGAAGGGTGTCCCTGTGTCATGGAGCTGTTCCTGGTCTTGTCTGGGCTTCCCATGGAGATGGCATTGATGTTCCTGTGCACATGCTTCTGCCATGCCCTGGTCTTCTGGGAGGTCTGGGGGGAAAGAGTAATAGTTTTATATTAAATATATAAATACATATATAAATATATAAAATCGTAGTTTGCATAGGTATTCAACTATATTTTTTATTAATGAAACAGCTGGGAAAAAAGTGGAGTACTTTGGGGGAACATAGGAAAACGTGCTGACTGTGGTGCTAGGGGTCATCCGTGCAGTGCGGGCAGTCCCCGGTGCCCGTGTCATGGCTAATGGCACATCTCTCATGCCCCAGCCGTGTGCGAGAGCCCGGGCGAGGGCAAGAGCCCAATTTCCTGAGCTCAGCGGTGCTCTCTGCTGCAGCGGTCAGGAGTTTTACAATGCTTTCTTAGGTATCAAAATACATGGCTCGTCTGCCTCGCCGTGTAATTAGTTCCAGAGCAAGAGGGTTCGCAGTGCGGGGCTGCGTGAGAGCACGGGGACTCGCCCGCCCAGGGCAACGCAACGCGCGCGTTTCCCACCCGGAGCCCCTGGGGGGGCAGCTGGGCTGCGGGAGCTGCCTTGGTTTATCCCGACCTGCTCCAAGCCCCAAGCGGGCTCCAAGCAGGCTGGGGGGCTGGAAAACTCTCCCTTCAGTTCCTCTTGGGCCTTTGCATCACTTTTCCCCTCTCTGTCGTCCCTCCCCGTCGCTAACTGAAGGGGGTTGCGCGCCCGACGGCAGCAAGGGGAGCTCGGGGCAGCTGCGGCCGGACGGTTGGCAGGGCAGGAGCGGCGGTGCCAATGGCACGGGCAGGATGGGACCCCAGCCTCCCCAGCCAGGCCCTGCGCCCACCGCTCTGCCTCCCCGACGGTCTGTCCGTGCTTTTTTCCCTGGCTGGCATCAGTCTCTGCAGTGCCACCCCCTGGCAGTCCCCCGCAGAGGTGACAAGTGCCGCTGGCTGCAGAAATCCCATAGCCCCCCCCAGAAAGCCACCCTGTGAGCCCGAATTCCCCCACATCCCATCCCACCAGGGTATGCGGTCCTGCAGAAGTCACCGAAGGACAGGCAGGAGCTCAGCCCCACAGAAGCCGGCTGTGGGGAAACAAACGCTCCCTCGCTTTTTCCCTTCTTTTGCCGTGGTTACTGGAACCTATTTGCCTGAAAGTCAATTCTAGGTTAAAAAGAGGGAGCGAAGTAGCCCCGCGAGGAGTGCAGCAGCGTTTGGGGGAGCCCAGCCTGCCCAGCACCCCGCAGCTCTGACGTGGGACGCTTAACCAAAGCCAGCTGTGTGCCGAGGGAGATAAAAGCCCCAAATCAGACAGGATAAGCACAGTATTAGTGTGGGATACGCCACTCATTTCTGATTTAAATTACTGTTTTTACTTCCTGAACTCATGGGAGAGTAAGGATGTGAGGAAAATGAAGAGGTTTAGACATGGACATTCCTTCACCAAATACTGGCAAGAAACCGTGATTAATACAGCTGAAGTCATTATCATCACTGCTTGTAGGGTGACTGGTTTCCTGCTGATTTGTTTTTCATGTATCCTGGGCAGATTATCTCCATTGCAAGTTACCTCCGTGCCAAAGGATTAAATCCCCTCACCCTGGTTTGCTAGGTGTGCGCTCGCCTGGCTGCGTCCCTGCGGTGCCCAGGCAGCAGACGGGAGCTGTGTGGCGTGCAAGGATGCTGGGGCAGGATGCTTTTTGTTATAGCGAGGAACCGACTTTCTGCTTTTGGTGCACAGATAGGTCCTTATCAGGGAGTCCTGTTGCAGCAAAAGGACTGTCGTGGTGTTTGCAAAAGGTTAAATATCCCTGCGTGAGACAGAGGTGTGCAGACGGCCAAGGTGCAGTAATGTTGAGCAGAGAGCAAAGCAGGCAGCGCTCCTCCATCTCCTGCGTCTGCATCTTCTTTCCACCCTCATCCAAGCAAAACTCATGTTGCAGGGACAGGCAAAGCTGCTGCCTCCTCTGCAGGTTTGCCCCCCCCCCATGCCTTACATGCACGCCACTGTGGCACGCAGCAGACCGGAGGGATTTTTCTCTTCCCCCTTCAGCAGCAGAGGAGTTTGCCCAAAGCTTCTGTCCCCATCCCGTCCCCTCCAGCACAGGCTGCGCAGCGGCAGCTGACGGAAGTCGCACTTGGGGCCGCGCGTTGCAAGTCGCCAGAACATTTCTTGTAGCCTGTCACCGCGTGTCTGGGAGAGGATTCTTGTCATGTACGTGGGGCTCTGCCTAATCTCACCGCTGCATGCCACCGCTGAGTGCCGGCCAGGGTGATGCTGCCCAGCAGCACTGCTGCACGCTGCCACTGAGTCAACTGTTGGGTTCAAGTGGCTCACAGAGAGGCCACGGTTAGGAATGATGCTCCGCATGCACAAAAATCCTCGTGTTTCGAGATTAGGGAGCAATAAAGGCTTTGGGAGGTCAGCAAGGGGAGATGTCTGGGGGTGTGTGACCAGGAGAGGGAGAGCCATAGTCAGGCCTGTGTTCTTTTTTGCTTTGAGGCACAGCTCAGGCATGTAGGAAAGGGGATATTTTCTCTTTAGCTTGAAAAAGCAGAGTTATTTGTGTCCATTTGTGCAGGATAAAGGGTTGTGGAAAGTCCCTGATGTTCCCAAGGTGGAGAATCGCAGTGGTTGTGCACTGCTGGTACATACCACCGGGAACCAATGGTGCTGCCACTCCCCCTTCCCTGCCATCTCAGCAGCCTTGCTGCAGAGGGAAGATGTTCCATCACCTGCCACCGTACCCTCTGCACCCTGCTCAGTTCAGCCGTGGGTATCCCCACTATCGAGTCCTGACATGTCACGAGTCAGCGGCAAGGGGCTGCTCTGCCAGGCAGCATGCGGCGTCTCCGTCCGGCTCCACTAGGAGCCCGGCAGAGGAGTAGAACCAGGAGCTGGGATGCCTCTGGAGTGATTCGTCATATCACCCCGGAAAAGATGGATGAGGAACAAATGTTAGAGCAATAATACAATAAACAGATTTGTCAATAAAGCGGCCGTCCGGTGGCACTTGGGGTTTCTCTGAAGCGCTAACCAGGACCTGCTCTCTCTTCCCATTGCAGAGCTTCAGCGAGAGGGAAGCATAGAGACGCTCAGTAACAGCTCTGGTTCCACCAGCGGCAGTATCCCACGCAACTTTGATGGCTACAGATCACCCCTCCCGACTAATGAAAACCAGCCCCTCAGCCTTTTCCCCACGGGATTCCCTTAAATTAGCCGAACATCCAAGGAGAGATCCAGACAGGGTAACGAGCCGCCTCTCCGCCTAAACAATCCCAATGTGTCTATCACCTGCCAGTTCGCCACTGCGCTGGATGGTTCTCGTTACCCTGATAAATATTGACGACTCTTAAACCTTCCTGAAACATACTCACAAAATCTTGACTTTGTGTTCCTGTGCAATATGAAGAGACTCTGTCTTCAATCCTGATAGCTATGCGGCTTCTTTTTTCGCTGTGTTCAGGAAGAGGTTGGTTGAGAAGAAATATTTCTAAGCCATTTTTGGTCAAGCACATGGTTTCACAACCATTCTCTGCTTTTTCGTGTTGAGAGATGAAGGAAACCTCCGCAACTCAGAGGAGCTCTCGCCATTTGCAGAAGTGCCGAGCATTAATGAATGAACTGGAGAGAGTGGAAACTGGAAGACTTTCTGTGGACAGGGTTGATAATGTTATTCCTTCCTCATTGCGTCTCTTGCTGCCCTCCTTCCCCACTGATACTCATCAATGCCAGGAGTATTACAAATGGAAATGTTTCTTTTTGTTCTTCAGAAGAATTCTCTCTGTTGCTCCAGTTTTCTTCTAGTCATGTATTTTAGAAACGTACTTAATTGACTAACTGCAGTCACCAATTTCTCATATTTGGTTATAAAAGTTGTTCACTGGAACTCAGATATCTGTCCAGAAATGCATGTGTCATTGAATAAATCTAAGTTAAACAAGAAACTGCTTAAATGGCAATGTTCGTGGAGTGTTACTGGGCTGGCTGTGGGCTTTGTATATCTTCCTGGACCAGACTATGTGCATATTTACTAACTTGAAGGCTTTAATTAAAGCCATCGGTGGATGTTATGCAGCCAATCTAGCTGGGTTTTGCCTCCCTGCTTTCTCGTCCCTGTGTGCAAGGACAGGCTTTTTAAAAACGAGACTTGAGTGGTGTGCCTTGCACCCCCTTAGCCCCCCTGAAAATCAACACCCATCTCTGTTTGTGTGTCTGACTCCAGCTCCTCGCGCTGCTCGGGGTCCTGCTTCTCCATCCCACAGGCTGCGGTGGGACGAGGACCAGGCGTGCTGGACGCAGAAGCACCCACCCCCGTCTGTTGCGTTACAGGATCACATATAAGAGGTTTGGCAGAGCCCGTATGGCTGCCTGAACCTGTATACCCTGCTGAACGCACACAGGCAAACCTAGCGCCGCATAACTCTGCTGATAAAACAGTCATGGGCTCACACATAGTAACCACATGAATTCCTACATCTCAGCCAACTTGTGTCGAGAAGCAGAGAGTGAGATGGGACTGTCAGCTTATGAAATTTCCTTCCCACTACTTGTTTTTAATAGAAGCCGTTTGAGTCATGGCATGAGAGGAAACTATCTAAACCCACAAATCTTTTCACACTCTCAGAGCTTAAACCAGCCACGCTGAGTGATGCAGAGCCGACCACCCTCTTCCTACTCCATCCCCAAACACCAAATACCGAATTCAGTCTTGGGCTTGATTTTTTTGTTGTTGTTCTTAACTGTAATGCAGCAACTCAGATCTCAGAAGCTTGCTTTTTTTTTCCCCTCTCTCTTCAGGCTTGGAAACCACTAATAAAAACTGAGAGTCTGCAGCAGTAATTTCAGTTTCTTGCTTGGTTTTCAGTCAGTCCTTTCTCAAGCGAAAAAAAAAAAAAAAACTTCCTTGGGATGAAATCAGAGGAGAGTTCGCCCGTAAGTAAGTACTCACAGCTCCGGCCCGCTGGCTGTATCTGCCGTAATGCTATGTTTCTTTTATGTCTGTAAAATAATGGCTTGAAGTAAGGGGCTGAGGGTAGGGCTGGCACTGCAGACAAATGGGACCACAGGGTCAAGTCAGTCCACACCAGTCAGGATTTTTTAACACAGTTCAAGCCAAGGTCAGCTCCAAAAGTTCAAACAAAATCCAGATTAACACATACAGAAGGGATTGTGTTGTCACCGTGATGCTTGTTTCCTTTCATGCTTTCCAAGGAGCAGCCGTAAGGGACAAAGTTCTTGCAAGGGAAGGAAGAGGGCTCTTCTCCCTGCTGCCCCGGACAGCTTGCTTGCTGGTTCATACTGAACACACAAAGTAGGATAGCACATAACGCAGAGTGGTGTCACTGGAAATGTATTTGTTGTTGGCAGGCATTAAATCACTTTTTATAAGTGCTGCAATATGGCCATGTGGAAATTCCCAGTCTGCAAGAAGCTCCTTTGAATCAGGATGTTTTGTTTAAAGGAGGGGGGGGGGGGGGAACCCTACAAACTGGGGCTGTACCAAAATATTTTCAGTCTGGTTCATTGAAAAGAATGTCCTAAATTCCCCACTGTTGATAGCCTCGTAGCCAAACTGTTAAAAAAACCTAGAGCTTAAAAAAAGGGAAAGAAAAAAAAAAACCAAGCACTGCTATGAGGTGGCTAATTTAACTTTAATTTGATACTTTCACAGATGACCCAGCAGAATAACCACTGAGTTCCAGCTCTTCAATGAGCCAGTGAAAACTGAGTGTGTTGCAATGATAACTCCATAGGGTCTGACACAAGGATAACTCTATAAGGTCTGATACAACCATAACTATAGGATCTGATACAGTAACTCTGTAGGGTCTGATACAACAATAACTCTGTAGGGTCTGATTCAGCACGTCCGTGCACGCCTGCTCCCACCAATGGCCCCTTCCTTTAGTGCACATACAGAAGCCCCCCATTTCAAGGGGGTGCCACATGCTTTCCTGCAGCAGCACCTTCCCTCCACCTTACCCTCGGCCGCAATCCTCTTGTCAGGCACCAGGACAGAATATTGCTGCTCCTTGATGATGTCTAGAAGCTGCTCCTAAGGGAGGTTTGCCCCTGGCTTTAATGCAGCCAGGTTTTCAGTCTAGGGACCTGATCCAAACCCCACTTAAAGCAGAAGTAGCTGGAGGCTCGTAGTCTTCACAGGACTTCAGACAAGTGTGTCCCGTCGTGGTGGAAATTATCCAGGTGAGTTTCTGAAATGCCAGTTTTTCAAATGCAGCAGCTGGCGGGCAGTCACAGGCAGCCCAGCAAGAATGTTGTGCCATGATATAAACCACTGGCTCAAAAAGAGCCCAAAAGACATGCCGGACTCGCAGGTTTTTAAACTGTTTCCAGTAGTAGTAAGCAGCGGCCTCCTGCTGAGTTCAAAAGGCAAAACGTCTCATTTAAAGCAGGGCGGACTGTATATCACCCTGCGCATAAAGTGGAGCTCTTCTATTAAAAGTTGAGTTCAGATTTCATGAATTAACATGAAATATTGCTTTCTTATCCTACCCTGGTTTCTGTAATACACACATGTAGTGGGCTTAAATCATGGGAGGGGAGTATTTTGCTGGTTGCAAAGTGGAAAGCCAAAGGCTCTCCAAATGCGACAGCTGGAAGGTCAAATGCAGTTGGCTGTCGGTACCAGGGGGTCCGTGGGGCACGTGGGGCTCCAGCTTCGTTGGCTTTGCTCACGGAGCTCAGCCCTGCTGGAGCGTGGTGCTCTGCCCCAGCAGTGCCAATCCAGCCCATCCTGCTAGCCATGCCCCCGTGGGAGCAGCTTCTGGTGGTCCTGCCCCCAGCCCCTCAGCCAGCCCCAGAGCAAAGTTTTCTGGTGATGAAGCTGGGAGAAGGCAGGCCAGCGAGGGGAACTGATCAAGGGCAAAATACCGCTGAGATCTCTGTCCTCCTGCCCTGTCAAAGAGCCCCGAGAAGACTTTTGCTGCAAAGTGCAGCTGTGAAATCCCCAGACCTGCTCCCCCTCCTCTCTGCACCTCCGAGCATGGGGGCAAACACAGGGTGCTTTCACCCAGTCTTCTTTAGTAACTTTCCGAGAATCCAAACTGCATCTGCGCCACGTCCCTGCATTTATTTTCTCGCTTCTTTGCTCTGGCTTGTTTCTGTGCAGAGTAGGAAAGTTTGCGCCATTTCCTGTTGTCTTTCCCTTATGCTCCTGAGATATTGTAAAAATGTTCGGTATCCTCCAGTAGGTTGTAATCACTTCACCCTAATGTTTCACAGCTGCTAAGTGTAACTTTAAACCCAACCATTTGAGTGCTTACAATTAGCGAGTCAATGGAGCCGAGATCAGCTCTTTGTGATTGCAAAAAGAGAAAATAAAACTTTTTTATTTTCCAAGATTTAATAGGGTAAAATGGGAACAAAAGTTGTGGAGATGAGGGGGTTTTTAATGCAATAAATGATTAGTGGCTTATGTGCTAGGAGAAAATAATTGAATCCACTGCTTGGCCTGCTTCACAGATGGAAAAGGCACCAGGACAAGCACGTGTCAGCAGCGGCAGCGCCTCTGTCCTGGGAACTGCAGGAACCCGCTGTCGGACCCACTGCTCTCGTTTGTCGGAGCGCACCGGTGAGAGCAGAACCGGCAGGGCTCCAGGGGCTTCAGGTGCCACATTGCCGCAGCCCTGCCGGCGCTGGGAGCGAGGCCAGGGAAAACCATCGGCTGGGCCAAAACGCACACGGCTGGTGAGGCGGCTGTGGGGCAAAGGCAGCCGCTGAAAGCTGGGCTGATGGCTACGGAGAGGGGCTGCCTGGCTCCCTGCGCAGACATGGTGGCCACGGCCCCACGCAGCTTCGTAGCCAAGGCCAAAGCGAGGGGCAAAGCAGCAAGCGCGCATGCCGGGACGTGGGACATCACGCCACCATAAGATGGGGACATCAGCAGGGACCCCTGATCGGCAGGGACCTGTTGATGGCCCCATCTTATGCAAAACTGTTTGTAAACACGTTCTGAGCCTTTCATAAAACAGCACAGGGGCCGCTTAATCTCATGCTGTTCCTTAACTTTACTTGATACAAGCGTAAACTGAGCCTCGTATTGAAGAGGCTTCCCAGCACACCAGGGTGGAACCTCCTTTGGCTGACGGTACGGGGTTTGCTCCCGCTCCAGCATGTGTTGGGAGCAGGTTTCAATTATACCCGAAAGTGCCTTTACCCTGGTGAAAGCAAAGGGCAGGTCGCAGCAGGGGTAACAAGTCCCCAGCTCCAGAGCTGGAGCACGGACGCAGCAGAGTTGCTGCCTCCCACATCCTGTGCAGTGCCCGGCTGCACCCTCGTCCCAGCGCTGTCTGCAGGTGGGGACAGCGTTTGAGCTGACGTTTCCCACTGCAGGACAGGGCCTGGGGGACATGCTGTGTGTCCCCTCCGCCTGCAGACACACAGCCGGTCCTGGCTCTGCCTGAGCATTGGTACTGCCCCATCCAATGCCAGCCTGTCACGGACTGGGCTCGGATGTAGTTAGAAGCTGTGTGTCCCATCAGCGTGTTCCCAGGCTGAATTTTTGCCTTTCTTGGGAATTTCTGCTGCAGGAAATTAGGGGAAAATACTGATGGCCCCAGGCAGATTGTGGGCAGGTGACAGGCATGGGTGTTATCTGAGCAAGCCAAGGTAAGGTGCCTGTGCATGGCTTGTGTGTGCTGTTGCACCGGGGCCATTCCTGCAGCAGCGGAGCTGCCTGCCCCACGCCATGCCAGGGACAGCCCTGCACCTGTGGCCAAGACCCCGTGAGCCAGGTCGTGCAGGGTGCCCAACTATTGCTGGGAACTACTGATGCTCAGCAGTTCTTCGCATGCGCTCAGCACCTTGCAGGATCTGGCTGTTTCAAAGGTGGTGGCGCCATCCTCAATGAGCTCATCTCCCAGCCACTCTGGCTGGGGCAACTGCAGGAGGGTGACCACTGGCCTCGCTTGGGTGGTCACTGCAGCGGGCAGGGTCGGGGGTTTGCAGCCTCCCCACCTCCTTCCCTCCATCCCATCAGGTTTTATAGTGTCCCTGGGGATGGGCATGATGCAGAAGGGATGCTGCTTCCTGAGAGCCCTCCCTCCATGGGAAGCACTCCTGCCACCTGACCATAAATACTAATTAATAGCAAAGCCCTGGTCTAGATCAAGGAGGAGGCTCTGAATTTTCTTGTGAACTTCACTGTCTGAAAGGTATCTTAAATATTCTCTAGCACTCAGGCTATCAGTAGGTCAATTATACAGTGAGCAGTCGTACGAAGTTAATTTCTAATTTAATACAATGTTAAAAGGTTGTCAGGTTAAAATCTAATCTATAAACAAGACACGGAACGTCTCTTTAAAACAAGTGTCATGAACCAGTCCTGGCTCAAACCACAGGCTGCTGCTTCTTTTATAGGATGTAATTACTTCCCAGTGAGTATTTACAATATTATTATAGGATGGTAATAAAAGGCCAGTGCCAGCCGTGCCCGCACAGCAGCCCTGTGCCAGCTGGGCGCTAATCCTGCTCCCCCTGGCCCCTCTGCCTCCGGCCCCTTCTCCGCAGAGGTAAGAAGTGCCGGCTCGTGGGGCTCTGCTCCTGCTCCATACCGTGGGAAGCAGGATGGGGGAAGAACCAGTTGTGTTTTCGCTTAAATACACCTCGGGGTCAGGGTGACGGGGACCCCCCGATGTGTTTTGGAGGGACCACAAGGAGGAGGGCTCACCAGCACTGCAGCGTTTCACCAGCCCCTGCGATGTGCCGTACCTGCCGGTCCTGGCTGGAAATGATGGGCGAGTGTGTTCATTTTTCAACAACCTGGGGAAAGGACTTTGGCAGGGTTTCGCCGCGGGCTGAAGGTTACAAGCCACGTTCAGACCAGCGGCTTCATTGAAGCAGAAAACCAGAGGCAGCACCTGCAGCTGGGGTGAAGAGCTGACCCTGTGCCCTGCCCCCCCCCCCCCCACCTCACACCCTCTCCCCCGACTCCCTCCGTGGGCAGGACACGGGCAGGGAGGACCGGGCACATCCTACTGACTTTCCTCCCAGCC
Source organism: Falco naumanni (assembly GCF_017639655.2). Taxonomy (NCBI): domain Eukaryota; kingdom Metazoa; phylum Chordata; class Aves; order Falconiformes; family Falconidae; genus Falco; species Falco naumanni. Next base: position 109,944,846 of record NC_054054.1, on the reverse strand, counting down.
AAGGGATGTCCACACTGCAGCCACCTCTTGAGGTACGTTGAATTTTTCTCCTTTTGCTGTTGGAAGGGGAAAGTCTAACTGTCATATGGGAGCAATGGCATCGTCCCACCCGGGGAAGCCAGCCGGACCACAAGACTCCTGCACCCGGTAGTCCATGGTGGCTATGGGAGCCGGGCACAATCAGGATTGCCCTTGCCAGGCTCAGCTGAAAATCACCGCGTGTCACCCCGCCGTAGGTTGTGTGATTGGCTTTGAAATCACGTGGGTTTATTTTCCAGGAGGAATCTCAGTGGCTCCAAAGCTTTGGATCAGATGTGGCCATGCCTGAGCTCTTCTGTACGCCCATGAAGCCCTGCAAGGTGGGTTTTTGTAAAGAAGAGGAAGATTTTGATGGGAGTGGGTGACGCCCACAGCAAGGGCTGTGGGGACACATGGGGTGATCTAATACCAGTGCTGAAATGGAGGGAGGTGGCGATGTGCTGGTCTGAGCCGGCCTGCAGAGCTGCAAGGGATGCGTGCGCTCATAGCAGCGGCCCCTCCGCTGGCCAGGACTCCTTCCCTTCCCTTCCCTTCCCTGAGTTTTCTGGTAAATTCTGCTGCTCTTTGTAATTGAGAAAAGCTGCTACTGCACATCTGCGCAGGCACTGTCCGCTCGGAGCTGGCTGCCAGGGTTGTTAGTGCTCGCCATGGCGGGGCTTTGATGTGCGCATGATTCACAGGCTGGGCCAGGGCCACCCCGCAGATGCTGCCCCTGGGTGCTCCGGGACCGCATGCCAGGTGGGACAGCACCCACCGCATCCGTGCCAACAGCGGCCCCTGCTCCCAGTGCCCCGTGTCTCCTCGCCAGGGCTCGGGAGGTGACCCTTGCTGCTCCCCTCTGCAGAGGATGGTACCCGGGGGCACGGGGGGCGGGGGGCTCAGGTGCTCCCCATCACCCCCTGGCGCATGAGGGACAGAGGGCTGGGGGTGCCTCCGCGTCGGCCACCACGGCACAGCCCCACCTTGGCAGCACGATGCGAGCGGTGGGAGCAGCAGAGCCCTGGGCTGGGGGCTGGCGGCTGGCGGAGCCGCACACCAGGGCTTTGCTCTGCGGGCACGGGGCGGCACGGGGAGCGCAATCTGTGGCCTTAATCCCGCCGTGTCCTGCGCGCTCTCAAATCCCCTTCACTTCAATGAGCGCTTGTAGTGTCAGGCCTGCGCCAGGCGAGACAGCACGCGGGGACGGCAGGGAGGATTTGCTCAAGAGGCACTGTTTTTAAGGTGAGATTTGAAGGATGGAAGACAGATGGCAACTGGAGAGGACAAACGGATCAAGTGAAGGGTTTGTTTTCAGCATGGAGGGGAAAACACAGGAGGGAATTACTGCTGGCTACAAAATGGGGGCTATTAATACCTGCAGCGTCTCGAGCTCCGCACTTAGCCCGGCAAGCCAGGACCCTCACGGGGCACCCACGGCGGGGGCAGGCACCGGCCCCTTTGCGGTGCAGGAGTGTGTTTTTTCTGCTGAGATGAATTGATCCCAGCGCAGTGCTGAGTGTACCCAGACAAAGCCGGGAGCGGGGTTATTAGCCAGCCGGCGGCCCTGCCATTGTCCCCACTATCTTTTCTTCCCTTTCAGCCTCCCTCCCCGTGGCCCAGGTCTCAAAGACCATGTGTCAAGAGATTAGTGACCTGCACGAAGGGCAATTGCTTGCTTTGTGCTGGCAGCCCGGCGTCGGGGCTGTTATTTACTTGTTATTTGGTGCTGCTTCCCTTGAGGTATCCATGGAAAACAGGCTGGAGAGCAATCTGCTGGGCTGCAGAGCACACAAGGGCCGGGGGCTGGAAGAGGAGGCACTTCAGGGTGCACTCTGCGTGCCCGGACCGAGACCCCCGAATCTCCTGGGGCGGCCAGTGCAAGAGCCCAGCACCTCCAGAGAAGCCAGGGAAAAGCTGGGCAGTGGGAAAATGAAAGGCAGCACAGAGGTGCCCAGGCACCTCAGCGGGCACGGTGCTGGAGCCAGGACCATGATGGGGCCTTGCCATACAGTGGATTTGGGTTTGCAGACTTGTTTTAAAAATTAAAAGATGGGAAGAGCCAGTCCTGTCTGTAGAGCCCCACTTCACCTTTCCGTGCCTCTGACAGATTGCGGCTCAGAGTGCTGGGGTTTTGAAAAAAGGTGAATAAAAATTATGAGGATTGGTCATTTGGGTATACATCAAATTTGTTCATGATGAAACACCCACAAAACAGACAGGTGCAATAAGGCAGCGTTTTTCCTGCCGATGGCCAGCTCATGCTTTATTCTGGCTGGTTTATTTTCTCAGCAGCGAAACACACTCTCCAGTAAACACCAGACAGTGATTTTCTGCAATCCTAAAAGTCAAACCTAGACCAAAACCACAACTCACGTGATGTGGCAACGGCGGCGTCAGATCCTGCTTTAGATGTGATTTCAAACCCGTTCCCAGTTTGGTCTGAAGCAGCCAGGCCGGGGTGGGAGCCCCCGCCAGCCTGCGCACCCAGGGGCATTTCGCTCGCCCCTCCTTCGGTGCTAGGACTCCTGTCCAGCACCCCAAACCAAGAGAAGGGGGGTGCTGGCAGCGCAGGGCCCCTGCCCTGTGGAAGGGATGGAGCCAGCTGGGCTGAGTGACCCCCATGGGGCTGGGGGCTGCCCTGCACCTTCCCCCTTCCAGGGCCAACCGGGGGGGGACTGCATCCCCCGTTTAAAAATCAAAGGAAGGAGGGAGAGAACCCGGGGGGCAGGACACAGCCTGGGACATCCCCTGCCCCACGGGTTTTGCTGCACAAGCGGGGTCCCATTGCCCAGAGGGGGGATTGCTGGGGGCCCGCGGAGGTTGCGCCGGATGCGGAGCCCCCCATGGTTTCCCCTCCGCTCCTGCCGCTGTTCCTCTCGCTTGCACGGAGCCTGCGGGGCAGCCCCGAACCGCATCTCCATCCTGCCGAGAGGGTGGGTGGGGACCCCGCAGCGTTATTCCCTCCTAATAACGCCGTCGGCGAAGCTCTTTGGAATCGGTTTGACGGGCGGCCCGGACGCGAGGGCAGCCCCGGCTTCGCTCGGGAGCCCGGGCGGCAAGCGGGACCCGTTACCGATAAGTGCCGATACGGCCCTCGACGCCGAGGGGGGACTGACACCGACTGCTGGGGTTCCGGCGTGGGGCGGCCCGACGGAGCTGGGGGCTCCGCGCCTCCCTTCCCCGCAGGAGCCGAGCCGCGGTCACGCGTGGCGGGGGTAGGGGGGGTGGGCTCGCCCCCAGCCCCATCCCATGACGGCGATGAGGCGGCGGTAATGCCATTAGCCCGGGGATTACGGGCCCGCGCCGGGATGTGACACGCTTTCTCAAATAGAAGTTTTTTAAACAGAAGGATTTGCATGATCCCCCCCCCCGAGCCCCATCCCCGTCCCCGCCCGCCCCCCGCGGTGCCCGCTCGGGTTTCAGGCCGCGGCCCCCCCCGCGCTGGCCCGGCCCGGCCGGGGCTCCCGGCGCCTTTTAAGGCAGCGGGCTCGGTGCTCGCGAGGCGCCGCGCCCCGACGTGGGGAGCCGGGGTGCGCGGCTGGGGGGCAGCCCGCCCCGCGTAGGGAGAGCCCTCCCCAATTAAAATAATAGTAATAATAATAATTAGAAAAAAAATCAATCCAGCGGCGGGGCTGAGTGGGCTCCCGGATCAAAGCGGCGCGGAGGTAACGAGGGCGGGGTGCGGGAGGGGCGCGGAGGTTGCGCCCCCCCCCCAGCGCGCGGTGCGCAGCGGCCACCCGGCCGGGCCGGGGTCACTCGCCGCCCGCCCTGACAAACAGGCTGGAAAATGTGTTTATAAATTGTTCAAACTCTGGATAAACTTCAGCGGCGTTTGTGTCTGCGTCTCCCCGCCTGTTGTTATTTTCCAGAAATCTGGATTACTGGAAATATTTTCTTTAAAGCTGGAGCGAAATCTAAACAGTCTGAGGGCAGGGGGAGCTCGGGGGGGGCGGCCCGGGGGCTGCCGCGCTGGCGGGGCTCCTCGGGTTTCCCTCGCCGGGCCGCGCACGGACGGGGCGCCCGGCTCCGCGGCCGCGTAGCGGGAGGAGGGAGGAGGGCGGGCAGCGGCGCCGGGGCCGGTGTCGGCTCGAGCAGCTCTCGATGCCGGTCGGTAAAAGTGCCTCGGGCGGGCCCCGGTGCCCGGTACAACCTGGGATGTGCCCACACAGCGCGGCCGCACGCCGGCTCCGCCACCGGGCACCGGAGCACCGGGGGGGCGGGGGGTTTCCCGAGGGTAGGGGGATTCCCACCCCGCCGAGGGGTATGGGGGAAGATGCGGCGCCCCGGGAGGAAGGGAGGCAGAGGAGAACTGTCCCTGACGCGGGTGGGTGAGAGCAAACGAGGGCAGCTTCATGTTTATTTCCCACTCCGGGCTTAAGCGGGGCAGGCGAAGCTGTCGGGGCAGCCGCTCCTCGCCCCCTCCCCGCCTGCCCCACGGCCCAGCGGTGGCGGGGCCGGACCGAAGGGGGAGGCCCCGGGGCTGAGAGGGCCCGCCAGCCGTCGGGCCTCTCCTGTGGGGCGAAGGGCTCCTGCCGGGTCCTTCTGTCTGTCCATCCCCAGGTCCCTCTGTCCACTGCTCCCGGGGTAGCAGCGCAGAGCCCAGCCCAACGGCACCGTCCCCCTCCCTCCACGGAGGGCCTTTTCCCACCCCCGGGTGGGTCCCCCCCCAGCTCGGAAAGGTGCGAGCGGCCTTTACTCCGGCCCCGCCGGGCTGCCCTCCCCAGGCCCCCGGGGGAGTCCCCTTGCCGTGGCATCGGGGCCGGGAAGGGGGCGGCCCGACGGCTCGCCTTTGGCACGGAAAAAATCCCTTCGGCCTGGGAGCCAGAGCACCCGCGGCCGGTGCGCCCCACGCAGCCCCGTCGGGGGGCAGCGCTGCCCGGGGCGCGGGGCCGCCGCAGCCCGGTGGAGCCGGGAGGAGGGGAAGGCGGAGGCCCGGCTGCTTGTGAGAATTGTTATTTTTCATCAATCACCCGCAATTTGTGTAAGTGCCCCGGACAGGACACCAGCCGTCCTGCTGGCTGGGGTCACGGAGACAGCACAGCGATGGAGAAGAGCAAATTGCATTTGCTCACCAGCTCACAGATCCAAATTACGGCCCTCGCATGGCGCAGGGAAGGGAGCGAAAGGTCCATGTGACATGAGGGAAATATGAAGGACTTTGACAGGTCTTAAACGGCCTGGCGCCAAGGCCTAAGTCTACCGGCTAAAAATAGAAAAGGGATGATGAGTGGAGATGGGCAGAGATGAAAGGGGAAAAGCGAGCGGGGCCGCGCTGCGGAGCGGGTGGTGTGCGGGGGCAGCCTGGACGGGACAGGCCCCCCCAGCCCGGCCGCCACCGTCCCAGCCCGGGGACCGCTCGCCAGCACAGCGCCGGGCCCTGGGGGAAACCCTCCCTTGGAAGGGGGCTGTGCGGGGACACCTCTCGTTCCCGACCCCCGGGGCAGGGCTGGCCTCGGTGCCAGGGGCTGCTGGCTCCTCTCTCCCTGCCTGGTGCCCGGTCATGGACGGGGAGGACGGGACGACACCGGGCGACCACAGGCATGAGTCCCCCGCACCCGTCGAGCCGGTGGCCGCGGCCGGACCTGCCTCGAGCAGCGGGTGCCCCGGTCCCCGTTAGCCCCCCGCCACCGGCCGTCCCATCGGCGGGCGCCGCTACAGAGGCTCGGGGAGACGAGGCTGCTCTGGATCGGTTTTATTCTGCAGGCGAGGGCGGTTGCGACGTTAGAGCGGTGCGGGGGGCGCGGCGCGGGACCCCGGGCCCGGGGCAGGAGGAGAGACGACCTTTACTCGTGGGGGCCCGGCTGCCTCCAGGCTCCAACGGGTCGGTCCCCGCGTCTGCCTTCGGAGCGCCGGGCTAGGGGTCTACGGGAGAGCCGCCCCCGGCGTGGGGCGATGCCGTCCCGGGGGCAGCGCAAGGCTCCGGCTTTGCTTTGCGAGGGGGAATTAAAGAAAGAAAAAAAAAATACAAGCAAGTCCCTTTTTTTGCTAAAGCTGCCGTCAGCAGTTTTCCGTGGCGGCAAGGATGCAAAGTCCAAATCGGGTCTAAATTTCAGTCCCCGCTCCCCGTTCCCCGTTCAATGGTCGGCGGGACCCCCCCGGCCCCGCCGCCCGGGGCAGCCCCGGGGGGGGCCACGCTGTGCCCGCCTCGTCAGGCGCGGTGCGGGGCCCGGCGGCGCAGGCAGAGATGAACCTGCCGCGGGACACGGGCAGGTTCTGGGCGCCTCGGCGGAGCGCCCAGGGCTTGGCTTTGGGGTCGGCGGGGCACGGCAGCGCGGGCAAGGATCGCTATCGGCGGGATGAACCGGGGGGCGGGGGGGGGCTAAAGAGATGTCGGGGTGGGGAGGGGGCACCCAGGAGTCCCCGCGTCCCACCCCGCCCGGGGTGCAGCGACACGCGGCCCCGTGGGCTCCGAGCTGCAGCAGCCGCACCTCGCTGCGCATCCGCGGAGCGAGAGGGCCGGGGGTGTGGGGGGGGCAGGCCGGGGGCCAGAGGAGGGGGCCGGCCCTCACCCCCCCGCCCCGTCCCGCCTGGGCACAGCGGAGGCGGCGGGGGCAGGAGCCTTGGAAGGATGGCAGGGCGCTTTTTGAAGATTTGGGGGTAAATATGAAGTGACAAGAGACGGGTCTTTATTGTGAGGGCTCAGCCGCCTGGCGCCAGGGCCCTCTTCAGCCACCGCGGCCCTCAGTTAATCAGCGCAGATCTCCAAACCGACCTCTCCGCGGGGACACCCACAGCGCCTGCCGCCCCCCCGGGCCCCGGCGCGGCGGGACCGGCCCTAATCCCTCTGCAAACAGCCCCAGAGTGTCCCCCCTCCTCCTTATCTGCCTCACACACACCCCCGCCCGGGTAAACAGCCCCTCCGGCCGGGCACAGCCGCACCGGCCCCCGGCCGCGCACTCGACGCGCCCCGACGGCGCGGTCTGTGCCTCCGCCGTGGGCGCGGGGCTGCGGAAGGGCCCACCACCACCCCCACCTCCCAAACCCCCGGCCGGGGCGGCTGCCGGCAGGGCGGGGGGCGACGGCAGGGAGCGACTCACCCGCGCTGGAGGTCGCCGCTCGGGGCGTCCCCGCCGCCCGCAGCTCTCCGCCGGGCCGCGCTCCCGGCGGCCGCCCCGGCGGCGGTGCGCGGCGCTGCGCGGTTGTGCGCGGAGCGACGGGCGGGGCGCGCCCCACCTCGATCCGCTCTCCAGGATCTGTCGTAAGACGGCAGCCGCCGAGCTCCCCCGGCCGCTCCCCCCTGCCCCGGCCCGCCGCCCCCGCAACGCCCGGCGGGCCCCTCTGCCGCGCCCCCCCGCCCCCGAGGCTCCGGCCCGGGCTGCCCCGGGCGCCGCTCCCCGCTCCGCCGAGGCGGCTCCGCGCCGGCCCCGCACCGGCGGCGGCCGCTCCCCGGCCGCGGCGCAGCCAGGGCTGACCCGGTATGCGGAAAGGAGCCGGGGGTGGGATTTCGAGCACTTTTCTCTGTCATTGGTTAATATTTTATTCTGTTGACATGTTTTCTTACTGCCGATGCTTCCGACACCTTCTTCTTCCCCCCCCACCTCTTTTTTTTTCCCTTCTTCCTTTCCTCCCTCCCTCGGCGCCCCCCCCCCCCCCACCCGCCCCCCCCGCGCCCCGGAGCTTGGCCGGAGCTGTCAAAACCACGCCTATGCAGATCCACAATTGGTCTGAAACGCGTAAAATCAGCAATCAAGGGGGCTTGGCTCATTAGCGGGCGGATCAGAGCAGGAAGGACATGTGAGATAGTCACAGTTTTACAGAGATCAGGACAAGATCTCGCCGTTCCCACTCGGGCTCCCTTGGCCATGAGCAGCCCTCGCCCCAGCGCCGTCCGCGGAGCGCGGAGCCGGGCCGGCCCCGCCGGGGCGCAGCCCGGGCCCGCGGGGGTGTGAGGGCACCGCGGCCGCCCCTGCCCTGCCGCGCCCGCGCAGCACCGCGCAGCACCGCGCCGGCTTTTGTTTCTATTTTAGTGCCGGGAAAGGACGTTACCGGGAGGGCTCGCTCCCTCGATTGCTCTCCCTCGCTGCAACAACAACAACAAAAAATAAGGACCTACTTGTCTCCCCTCCGCAGACCGGGAGTCCCAGGAGCCGGGAACTGCCTCTTTTTTTTTTTTTCCTTCTTCTTCTTTTTCCTTTCTTTTTTATTTTTTTCCCAGATCTAGTTCCGCTGTTTTTCGGCTTTTTTTTTTTTTTTTTTTTTGTATGTGTATGTGCTTTTTTTGTGTGTGTTGTTGATTTTCCTTCCTCTTCCAGAGACTCCAGCGAGTTCGCTGGGCAGGAGAGAAGGGGAAAAAAAAACCCAAACAACCCAACAAACCACACACATTTTTGTAAAGGGAATCCCTCTTTTTCTCCTGGATTTGTGGATGCACCGATGAGAGATCCAGCCTTCCCAGGGACTGCCATGGCTTACCACCCCTTCCACGCACCCCGGCCGGCCGACTTCCCCATGTCCGCCTTCCTCGCAGCCGCCCAGCCTTCCTTTTTCCCCGCTCTGGCTCTGCCCCCGGCGGCGCTGGCGAAGCCCATGCCGGACCCGGGGCTGGCCGGGGCGGCCGAGGCCGGGCTGCACGTCTCGGCCCTGGGACACCACCACCAAGCCGCCCATCTGCGCTCGCTCAAGAGCCTGGAGCCCGAGGAGGAGGTCGAAGACGACCCCAAAGTAACGCTGGAAGCCAAGGAGCTTTGGGACCAGTTTCACAAGCTGGGCACCGAGATGGTGATCACCAAGTCCGGGAGGTAAGAGCCGGCCCCGCGCAGCCCGCCCCGCACCTGCGCGGCCGCGCAGCGCCCTTGCCCCTCCGTTCCATCCCCCGGTGCTCGCCAAACCCGCCCCGGTGGACTAAGGCGGCGAGTTTCGATCCCTGGAGTTTTTTCGGAGATATTTCACCCCCCTCCGAGCTTCCCCCTCACCCCCCAATTACTACTTTTCCGAGCGCGATCTCAAATTAAATTTGTGCGCGCTAATTGAGCGCCCGTAATCCCCCGCTGCATTTATTCACGCCGCTTCTCGCCGCTGCCAAACTTTCCCCGCGGCCGGGGTCGCCCCCGGCCCTGCCCGTGCCCCCTGCCCCGGTCGGAGGGCACGGAGATGGGGCGGGGGGGAATCCGGGAGGCGTCTTCTCCCCTTATTTCCCGGAATAGGATTTTTGAGCTTTTCCCCAGCTTTCTGCCATGGCGGGGGCGGCAGAGCGGGGTGGGAAGCCGTGGGGCGTGAGGGGCTGGAAACCCTGGGGGAAGCGGAACGAAAAGATGATGATTTCGGGGCGGCGGGCGGTGCGGGGAGGCTCGGCGGGGCCGCGGCCGTCGGGGGGCGGCGGCGGGCGGGCGGGCGCAGCCCTGTACCGCTCTGGGTTTCTCCGCAGGAGGATGTTTCCCCCGTTCAAGGTGCGGGTGAGCGGCCTGGACAAGAAGGCCAAGTACATTTTGCTGATGGATATAGTGGCGGCCGACGATTGCCGGTACAAGTTCCACAACTCCCGCTGGATGGTCGCCGGCAAGGCCGACCCGGAGATGCCCAAGCGCATGTACATCCACCCCGACAGCCCGGCCACGGGGGAGCAGTGGATGGCCAAACCTGTTGCCTTTCACAAGCTCAAGCTCACCAACAACATCTCGGACAAGCACGGCTTTGTAAGTGCGGCTGCGGGGCAGAGCGGAGCCCCCCCCCAACCTGCCCCCAGAGGGAACCCATGGGCAGGGACCCTCGGGCAGGCGCGGGGGTCGCCCGGGGCCGGGACTGCCCGGCCCTGCTCTGCCCGGGGGCGACCGGGGGTGCCGCGGGGCTATAACGGCTTCTCCAGCCGGCAGCAGCGCGCCCGGGGCCAGGCTGTACGGCGGGGCCTTGCCGGGGCCTGCGGTGGCCCGGCTGTCCCGTAGCCCCCCCAGCCCCGCTCCTGCCCGGCCCCGGGGGGCAGCTCCCTCGGGGGAGAGGGAGGCTGGGCTGCGGGCAGCCTCAGGGTCCCCTCGGCCCGTACCCCCGACCCTGCCGGCCTCCGCGGCCTGTCCTGCCGCCTCGCCCGGCCCCGGGGCTCCGCGGGGAGCGGGGTGGGTGTGCGGGGCCGAGCCGTGCCGGGGGATGCAGCGGGGGCAGCCCCGACGGGGCGGCAGGGCTGCGGCCGGGCAGGTGCAGCCGGGGCTGCCGCTGATGGCCGGGCTGTGCCGAGCCGTGCCGGGGGAGCGGTGCTAGAGACAGTGGCACCTGTGCTGGGTTTCCGCGGCCGAGAGCAGGGCGGGAGCCGTTGGCAGCACGGTCTGCTTCTGAAAGATTCTTTTTGTTTCCCTATTGATCATATCTGCATCACCTTAAGGAGGTAAAACAATGTCAAAACAAAAAATAAAGCCTAAAAACTAACAGCCCAAAGAAAGAAAGAAAAAAAAAAAGGAAGAAAGAAACCGAAGCGTGTTGGGCAGAGAGCCGCAGAAAGCAGGGTCAAAACGCGAGGGGAGCGTGATCCTGCGTGAAATGCATGGGGGGAAAAAAAATCACAGCGTGGAAGGCAGCTATCTGCGGGCCCTGGGCAAGCTGTGGGCGATAAAGGGCCAGTCCGTGGGCGGCGGTGGCGACAGGGCGGTGAGCGGGAGCCGCCGGGCTGCGGGACACGGCACCGAGGTGCAGGGCAGCTCAGATGCTGCCGGGTAACTTTTCCTCTCTTCTTATGTGGATTTTTTTCTCTCTCTCTCTTAAAGCAGGAAACAGCATCTTTGTTAAATAATACATTGCGAGGTTATTTATAGATAGCAAGGTAAATCGATAGAGAGGGAGTCTAAAAAAATAGCTTTTTTTTTTTTTTTTAATACCGGGGGAAAAGTAGTTTGATTCAGCGTTTTTAACGGTTCGCCTCCTTCAATTAAAGATTTCTTGTATCTGTCGTTGTCCAAAATCCGGCCTCTGTGTTAAATCTGGGAGATGAGGGTTTAGCCAGTGCCCATCTGGTCAGAGAGAGATGATTTTTTTTTTTAAAGGAATGCAGATTTGCACGCCTGAATGAGACTTTTTGCACCGTTTTCATGATAAATCCCGTCTAGATGATATCAATAGAATAGCGATCCGACAGTTCATCAGCAGGTGATTATTACTGGGGTTAAAAAAAGGGGGATTTTTTTTATTGCCTTCTAAAACGAAATGAAGTGATAATTATTTAGCCATTTGGCCGACGGTATTTGACAATAATTACTCAAGCTTTCACCGTTTCCCTACCAAGCCCGGGCGGTGAACACTGCATTTCAGCCCGACCAGGGTTTATTTAATCGCCGTCGGGCAGGGCAGCGCTGCCGGGGCGGGCAGCGAGGGGCAGGAGGTTGGAGCGGCTCGGGGGGTTCAGCCACTTCCAAAAATCCTCAGCCAAATCGCGGTGAATTCGGGTTAAAAAACCCAACCAAGCAACAAGCCACAAACAAACAAACAAAAAAAAAACCCAACAAAAAACCAAAATGGAAAGGTAAAGAATGGCTTGGAGTGTTGGCGAAGCTTTCAGACACCTGGTTGGGGAAAAAAAAAATTCAAAAATGTCTGTTCCTTCTGCAGCGTTGCTCCGAGACATAAATTTAACATGGCTCATGGTGAAATGCTCCTTTCACGTTGCAGGCGCTGGCCGGGGCTGGCACGGGTTTCTGCCGCCACCGGCTTGGATCGAGAGGCTTTTTATTTTTTGTGGTGGTGAGGTAGGGTATTTTTTTAAAAAAAAAAAAAAAAGGGCGGAAATGTGAAAAGCGGCGAAAAACGTGTCGAAAACTCGCCTGGCGTTTGCAGGGTTGTAATAAAACGGGGAGATCCCTTTTGCCGCTTTATTGCCGTGCTTAGCACCCGCGAAGATGCTTCTGTGCCTGCTTCCCCTGCCCTTCTTGTGTGGGGGCAGATCGTGCAATGGCATAAACAAAACAAGAAATCTCCCTCCTTGGCATCCGCCGGCATTCCTTCCCCACGGTGAATTTGGTTTTGGTTTTTTTTTCTGGTTGATTTCGGGAGAGAAGGGATTTTTGTCGGGAGGTAGCTAGAAGCGCGCGTAATGTGGACCATGAGGCTGACGGCAGCTGCGGGCTGTGCTCTCTCGCCCACCCAGACCATCCTGAACTCCATGCACAAGTACCAGCCCAGGTTCCACATAGTCCGGGCCAACGACATCCTCAAGCTGCCCTACAGCACCTTCCGCACCTACGTGTTCCCTGAGACCGACTTCATTGCCGTTACTGCCTACCAGAACGACAAGGTAGGGCCGGGCAGCCCCTGCCCTCCCCTTCTGCCCATGCCCTGCCCCCTGCCCCCAGCCCTGCGCCCACCTCTGTCCCATCCCCTACCCCTGCTCAGAGTGTATTTCTGTGTGTTAAGGACATGTGGGGGGAGCGTGGCCAAAAGGCAGCAACAGGAGAAAGGTTAAACACCAAGCCCTCAGAGCAGGCAGTGCCCTTCGTGCTAACACTGTTATCATTGCTATTGCTAATGCTATTATTAGTATTGCTATTATTACTGTTAATATTTTCCCCCTGGACTTTGTTGCCCCTTCTGTGGGCCATGGGGGTTTGTGCCGCAGGGACCAGCACCGTGGCCTGAGCAGCCCGGGGAGAAGTTGCCCTGGGCTCAGGGTGAGCCAAAAAAGTAGCCAGAGAAGTTAATTTTAGTTGCTTTCATGATTTAGCAAGTGTTGCCCTGCGAGCAGCAGAACCAGGAGAGCTCGGTGGGGAGTGGAGAGCCTCTGCCGGCCCCCTCCAAGGGTTGTGCGTGTGTGTGTTTTAACCCAAAAGCTGACCCCCACCTCCACCCCTGGCTGCTGATGCTAATTGACAGCTCTGTCTGAGGGTCCTGGTGGGCTTGTTTCCCTCGTAAAGTTTATGGCGAAGAGTCACAATCGATTAAAAAGCACTTTGTCTGCCCGGCCGCCGCAAGCTGCGCGGGGCAGCCGCCGGCCGGTGGGCCCCGTCGGGCGGCAGGAGGGGATGGGGATGGGGATGTTGCGGGCCAGCCAGGCAGGGGGGGGCGCAGGGCCAGGCCTTTTTGCAGAGCCCCCCCCGGGGCCGTATCTGGGAGCCATGAATTATTGAGCGCCCTAATGTCACTGGCCCCAGAAGCCCGTGGCGGGGAGGGATAAGAATAGCTTTTAACCAGCGCCGCGCGGCTCAGTCGCCATCTTCCCTCCGGGGGGCCGTGAAAAATAACTTCCTATCATTAAGACTCTATTAATAATTAAAGCCCAAACCTCAGCATCATTTTTAATAAAGCATGCGGTGTGTTAAAGCGGGGCCACGGCGCGTTTCGCAGCCTGTGCAGCATACCCCGGGCTCCCCGACGGTGCGGGGGGGATGGGGGGGGGGACGCGGGCAGGGCTTCATGCCGCCTCCTTTCTCCGTCTCTTCCCCCTCAGATCACCCAGCTGAAAATCGATAACAACCCCTTCGCCAAGGGCTTTCGGGACACGGGCAATGGCCGGCGGGAGAAGAGGTAAGGGGTGCCCGCGCCGCGGCCCCGCGCTCGGTGCCCACGGAGGGTCCGGCGGTGCCCGACGCTGCCTCTTGCCCCGTAGGAAGCAGCTCTCGCTGCCGTCCCTGCGGATGTACGAGGAGCCCTGCAAGCCTGACCGCGACGGCGGTGAGTCGGACGCCTCCTCCTGCGAGCCCTCGGCAGTCCGCGATGCCCTCCACTCGCCCGTGGGCACCCTCCCCAGCCCCCTGCGCCTCAAGGGCAGCGGCAGAGGTAAAGGAGGAGACGTGGGTCCCACATTGCCCCAAACGCCGGGTTTCTGCTCCCCCGGGGCCGGTTTCTTGGGGGCAGTGAGGCAAGCCTCCAGGAGAAAAAGGACGGGGATGGGCATGGAGGAGCCCAGGGGTTGAGTGGGCAGGAGCAGAGCAAAGGCGAGTGGCGTGCACGGCTTGCAACGTTTTCCTGTTTATACACCCATGTAAACAAGAAGAAATGGCAAGGCAGCCTATGCGCTACGCATGTTTGCCCGGTTCCTCACCGCTGCGTGCCCTGCCTTTCATGGCTAGCTCACACTCCCCTGGAGAAAAAAAAAAAAACAACAGAAAAAAAAAAGAAGAAAAAAATCAATACATTTGAAAGGGGGAAAAAATGTTGTAACTCCAGGGTTTCAAGCTAGTAAATGAAAATAAACTAGCAGTTCCCACGTTGCAGTTTTTAGATGCTGGATTTTGTCTTGCCGCACTATCAATCTGCTCTTTAAACTTTCCACCAGCCTGATTCCCTGCAAACCTTCATCAAAACTGCAACACCCCCCCACCCCCACCCCCCTCGAGCTGGTGGGAGGGTTTATTACACCCCTCTCCTCTTTCAAAGGCTTCCCTGAATATTCACCCCAGCCTGCAGAGCTTCACCTAACCCGCACCAAAATGTTTTTTTCGTTTAGTGGGAGCCAGTCGGGCAGGGGTTCCGCTCCCCTCACCCTCACCAACCCCTCGCCCCTCGTCCCCCTTCCTCCACTGAGAGCTCGATGGGTTTTTTCCAATTAAAGCCCCTTTTAGGAAGGTCTGTGCCATACCTCTTGGCTTAAAACTGCCTCTTTAACCTGCCTCAACCTGCACATTTGGAATAAATCCACGGCACGCTGTTGATCAGCTCCATGTAATTAAATATATACAGGACCATTTCCTCCAGTGCTGTCCACCCGCCTGCGTGCTCTTCATCCCCTGCTCCGCAGCCCGCTTTGAGTTTGCAGCTGAGAGCGATGCTGTGATAGATTTTGGTCCTCCATCAAACATGTTTTTCCTGTTTGGCAGAGCAACAGGACTGCTGTTGTTAATCCCCTTTCCCCAGAGCAGCGACTGTGGCACGAGGGCCCATTTCTGCCCCCGAAATTAGTTTCTCCCATTAATAATGACCGGGACTTTGCTGCCGCAATCTCGCCCCGACACCAGGGCTTTTGCAAGTGACCCGTTCCTCGCCTCCCCTGGGTGCTTCTGCCCTGACCCTCTGCCCCTCCATCCCTTTGCAGAGGAGAAGCTGGGAGCTGACAGTGACGCGGAGGTGGAGAAGGCACCCGAGGAGCGGCCGGTGGCAGCAGCCACCCCTGGCGGGGAGGACACAACACCCCGTGGCAGCCCCCAGTGCCTAGAGGAGCGGAGCAAGGAGAGGCGCAGCCCAGAGAAGGTCAAGGATGGTGCATCTCCCCGGGAGGGTCCTGGTGAGGGCCTGTTTGGCACACGGGGCCTGGAGAAGGACAAGGTGGAAGGACGGAGGAAAGAGCCGGACCCTGGCAAGAAGGACGTGGAGGGCGGCGGGCTGGGCAAGGAGGCCTTTGCTCCGCTGATGGTGCACACGGACAGTCCCCCGCACCTGAGTGCCGGGCACCTGCAGAGCCTGGCGCTCTCCGGCCTCCATGGGCAGCAGTTCTTCAGCCCGCTGGGTGCTGGGCAGCCCCTCTTCATCCACCCAGGACAGTTCGCCATGGCGCCCGGCGCCTTCTCTGCCATGGGCATGGGACACTTGCTGGCCTCGGTGACCGGCGGGGGCAGCCTGGAGAACGGAGCACTCTCATCCGCCCCTGGCGCGGCAGGGACAGCCACCCCCTTCCCTTTCCACCTCTCCCAGCACATGCTGGCCTCTCAGGTAAGCTTCTGCGCCCACCCCACGTCCCCCTCCCCATCCCCACTGGCCAGCCCCTGGGCATTCTTCTCCGTGTGCTCCCCCAACGCACCCTGAATGAGCAGAGCACTTCGGGGATGCGGGTCAGGCCTGGCCAGCATCACGCTGGTGTGGGGACAGGTGGGGTGGTCCCAGTGCAGGTAAGGACCTGCTGGTGCCCCCAGCCTGCCCTGTGTCCCCTGCAGCCCATGGGGATGGGGGGGTGATGCTCCCCCAGACCCCTGACATGCTGCCTGGTGCCGCACAGGTGGGACATGGGGGACGTTTTGAAGATCGGCCTCAGGGCTGATGTGAGGAGGAACCGTGATGGTTTTGCAGCTGATACTGTCCCCCCATAGGCAGGGGCAGAGTCAGGAGCTATGGCGCTGCTTGACCTGGCTGTGCCCATCCAGCAGCCCCCAGTCTCTCTGTCACCCCTGAAACGGCTCCCGCAACGCCTGCGCTTGTGTTGCCTTTCCCAGCCCCTACAATGAAATACATAAAGATGTCTTTGAACTCTCCTAATTTATCAATCTTACTTAACAATGTGTTTTAACGTGGTTAAAGGTCTGTGATGCTGCACAGACAAGGATACCCAGGGTGCAGGGGGGTGCTGGGGCAGGTCCTGGAGGGGGGGTACATGCCCAGCGGCACCAGCTCAGGTTAGTGCAGGGCAGGTGGGGCTCCCCAGCTGTACCCCCTCCCTTGGCCTGTCCTACAGGGATATTCCCATGCTGTGTTTTTAGGGTGACACCAGGATGTCCTGTCTTCACCTCAGCTTTCTTGGGGGAGCACAGGGGGCAGGCAGGAGGGGGGATGCAGTGGAGCATCAGCACGGCTCTCACCCCTCTTCCTCTCTCCGCAGGGAATCCCGATGCCCACCTTTGGCGGACTCTTCCCCTACCCCTACACCTACATGGCGGCAGCTGCGGCAGCCGCCTCAGCTATGCCGGCCACCAGCGCGGCAGCCGCCGGGCCACTCTCCCGCAACCCCTTCCTGGGCAGCAGCCGTCCCCGCCTGCGCTTCAGCCCTTACCAGCTCCCGGTCACCATCCCACCCAGCACCAACCTGCTGACCACTGGCCTGCCCGCCAGCCTCAACCCCGGCTCTGAGGGCTCCAAGGCCAGCAGCAGCCGGGAATCCAGCCCCCTCCCCGAGGTGCCCCTGCACAAGGGGGGCAGCCAGCGCCCTGCTGCCTCCCCCAAGGGCTCGCTGAAGGAGTCCCTCAACGAACTGCAAAACATCCAGAGACTGGTGAGCGGGCTGGAGAGCCAGCGGGAGTTGTCACCTGGCAGGGAGTCCCCCAAGTGACGGACGGGGCAGGCAGCGAGCCCTCCCGGCGGGGCGGAGAAGCACTGGTATTTTGTACAGCACAGTATAAATATTTATTGAGGAGCGAGGGGTGGGGGCAGACGGGAAGCCGGGTGCTGGAGCAGAGGGATGGAGACCCGCCGGCCAAGCGGACCCACCGCCCCAGAGCCAGGAGCAAGAGGTGGGAGCGCAGGGCTCGCCTGTCCCTCCGGCTGTGGGACTGGGAGCAGCTCCCCCCGCCCCAGCACAGCCACAGACACCCCCCCCCAGCCCCTCCGTTCCCTGCTCTGGGCACTGGGCAGCTCTGGGCGGGGGGGAGGGGCAGCGAGCCCATGCAGAGGCACCCAATGGATGGGGCGACCCCGATCCCAGCCCCTGCCCCGGGGAGGTGAGCAGGGCTGAAACCTCATCTGTGCAAGGGGAGGGGGGAAGGAAAAGCTAATAAGGGGGGGAGGGGGGGAAAGAATTAAGAAACAAAACATGGCAAACAAACCTCCTCGGCAGCCACCACCGCGCAGAGCAGGTACGGCGGGGAGAGCCCTGTGGGTATCCAGGCAGATATTTATGAAATAAATGGTAATTTGTGTAAATAAGCTATAAGGATCCCAGAATATGCAAATTGGTATTAATTTATTCAGAGTTGTACATTGGTGTGTACATAATATTTAGAGTTTAACTCATCGCATTTAAGTTTTTGTTGGGTTTTTTTTTTTCATTTTACATGAACATATATATTGTAAATGAAAACTATTTAGCTCTTTGTGATTGAAGGAGATGCCGGTTTCTTTAACTGTGTTTTAAAATATTGTTTATCCCGCCTGTTCTCTAGGACAATCATGTGCCACCGGTAAAACAATTTTTGGAGTCATTGAAACTAAGGGTTCAGTTCTTTAACGGACTTTTGCAAGGAAAAAAAACAAACCAAAACAAAAACGAATCCAAAACGTAACTAAAATATTGCTACAGTGCGGGGTATAGAAAATGCAGGAATAAACCTCAGGTTTTTATTTTTCACTCCAGAACAACAACAAAAAAAGTATAATAAATTTAAATATCACAGGACTGTGCTCTATATTTGTTTTAAAATAAAAAGATACATGATTTGCAACGTGCTGGTTACTCGGGTATCTGTCTGTTCAGTTTTGATGAATTCTCACATCTTTCAATAAAAAAACCTACTCGGAGAAGCCCTGCCGGCTCCTGCCTGTTTCATTCCCGCCGCCCTCCCGCCCCGTCGGGGCCGCCACTCTCCGCAGGTGCGGAGCGCCGCGGGGCGGCCTGGCCCGAGGGACCGCGTCACCCGGTGGCCGCGGAGCCTCCCGTAGCGGGGTGCGCAGTGTGCCCGCTGCCGGGCTCAGCGTTTGGTGGGGAGAGATTGAAACGCGCCGAGGTGCAGGGTCCCCGCGTCCGTGGAGCGCTTCGCAGCTGCTCCCGCGCAAGGGGAACCTCCGTCGGCTTTGCCCGTCGGGGGGTTCTGCCTTCAGGTCCTTCGTCCGCCCCACGAGCCCCCCGCCGCGGGGGCGGACCGGCAGGTGCGCAGGGCGAGGCGCGGAGGCGTCCGCGGGTGCGCTAGTAGGCGCGTGTGGGAGTTTCCCGGGTGCGGCGGGGCAGGATGTGGCGCCGGGACCCTCCGCGGGTGCGGGTCGGTCCGCACGGTCCTTGGGGGCAGAGCGGGACCGTGTGGGGGTGCGCAGGGCCCCGGCACGTCGGGTCCGTCCCGCCGTGCGGCAGGGATGTGCGCCGGTGCCGCCGGCGGCGGGAGAGGCTCAGCTGCACCCGTACCGGCCGGGGTCGGGGTGCGCTGGCCATACCGGCACCGTCGGGGAAGCGATGGCCGGGCACCGTCGGGGATGGGGTGAAGGGCCACACCGGTACCGTCGGGGATGGGGCTGCCGCGGGGCAGGGGCTGTGAGTCCCCAGGTCCCACCCGCAGCCGGAGCCGCTCGGGGCGTTGCGGGGCGCGGCCGGGGAGGACGCAAACAGCCCTTTTCCTCACCAATTACCCTTCTCCCGTTCCGGGGAAGATTTATGAGCCCAATTGCGGGCGGGGCGGGGGGCGCGTCCCCCTCGGGCGCGGAGGCGCAGTGCCGGGCGCAGGGCGCCCTCTGCTGGTGCCGCCGCGCACCCGCCGCCTCCCGGCCCGACGGGGAGGGTCGTGAGCGGTCGCGGCTGTTCCTTGGGCTCCCTCCCGAACCCC
Organism: Falco naumanni; assembly: GCF_017639655.2. Taxonomy (NCBI): domain Eukaryota; kingdom Metazoa; phylum Chordata; class Aves; order Falconiformes; family Falconidae; genus Falco; species Falco naumanni. Next base: position 109,925,749 of record NC_054054.1, on the reverse strand, counting down.
CACCCCAGCGCGTCGCGGGGGCTGCAGGCAGGGAGGGGGCTGCGGACACCCCCCCACCTCGTGGCAGCATCTGAGGGGAGATGCTGGGGCTGGGTTGCCCGACGGCAGGAGAGGAGCTGCTGTGCCTCATTGAGTGGAGCAGGGCTGTTTCCGCAGGCCCGGGTGGGACACGGATGGACCGGCAGGGTGGGAACAGCTTAACGAGGAGGGAAGTGTAGTTACTAAAATTAGGCTTGCAGGCTTATTTTCAAATAAACATTGCTTAGGATGAGTAACAATTTAATGGGCTCTAATTTTAGTGAGGTGGAGGCTGGTGGGGGGGCTCCCCTGGCCCTTTCCACCACCCTTCCAACCATGCTGGGTTTAGGCTAAGCTGTTGGGGTTGAGCACGGCAAGGAGATGGTGATGGTGCTGAACACCGACAGCACCAGGGGAACTTCATGCTGGGTTCCTGCCACCCGGGTGGGGTGGGGACACCCATGCTGTCCAGCTGCTCCAAGGGACGGTGAAGGTTTAAATGTCACCTCCTCCTCCTCAGGGGCTAAGCCCTGGTGCCAGCAGGGCATCCCCACCTGCCCACTGAGCACAAAACTGCTCGTCATGGAGAACGAAAAGCATTCCCTGCAGCGTGGGTTCGTGGCGGTGCCCTCGAGGGACAGTCCCAAAGGCAGGGCGCAGGGCTGCCCCCCAGCCGGGGTATGGGCAGCGGAGCAGTATGGCAGAAGCCCAGGCCAAACCCAGGCTCTGAGAAACCCCATTCAAACAGCTCGATGAGCAGCTACCGATTAGTCACGCACTGCGCTGGGATTATTTTTCTCAGCTATGAAAAGGCTCTGGGAGGCCCCGCAGGGGCACAGCCCCCCTGCCCCCCCGGCTCTGCTGCTCTGCACCCTGCAATGTACCCAACAAACCCTGATGTGGCTGTGCTGTGGTTACCCTCAAGTCACAAAAATAAAGCGCTGGGTGCTTGGGTGACCTCTGTCTGGTGCTGGTGTTTAACCAGGAGGTAATGCTGGTGCAGGGTCACCAGCACAGTGAGATCCCCCAGCACCGAGGGTTTTTGCTAGGGCTAGCAGTGGCTTTTGAATTTCTTCAGCTAAATGCACAAGGTACTTGGCTTAGACACTAAAAATAGCATTCCTGCCCAGAGGGCACCGTGGGCCCAGTGGACAAACCCTGGTGAACTTGGCCGCCACGGGCGCTGTGCAGCACAATGGCGCTGCTGGAACGGGTCCACGGGCGGGTGTTTGTAAACAGGAACACGGGTTCTGGCTGAAGCATCTCACAGCCCTGGGGAAGGGGCTGGCTGCCACGGCTCCCATCCCCACACAGGCCCGCAGTGGCTTTGCAGGACATGCGAGCCCTCGACCGGGCTGTGCTGCTGGCCCTGTGCCTGCATGTCATCCCAGTGCCACCCAGCACGGTGGGTCACTGGTGCATGGCAGAAGGGGCAGGGGGGGGTGGCACCATGCTGGGGGGCTCAGGCCCTGCCTGCTGGGCAGGGAGGGTGGGAAATGTGGTTTTTTTGTCACTGCTGAGAGGGGTTTATAGGACCTACCCACTGTGCACCCCAGAGGAAGCGCTGACAGGGCAGCACCCCGAGAACCATTCCATGACGCTGGGCACCCGGTGGTGCCAGGGTCCTGCCCCCGAAGGGAGCACACACCCCCCCCCCCCCCCCCCCCCCGCGTGGCGGGGCTCCCAGGGCCGCTCGGTGCCACACGCAGTTCGGATCCCCCTTGTGAACTGAGCCCGCCAGCCCCGGCGGTGCGAGCACGGGGCGCAGTCGTCGGGGAAGAGGACCCTCTGTCCGCCGCCCTCAAGCGCGGATCAACGGCCAAGGGGCAGCGCCGGGGGACGCCGCAGAACCCTGCACACAGACACACACACACCCCCAGCGCGGGGCACTCCTCGGCGCTGCGCACCCGCGCAGGGCACCTGCGCCTCGGGGCGGGGCTGCGCACCTGGGCCGGGGGTGATTTACGGGGCTGCGCGGAGCACGTTCTGCTCTCGCTGGGCCAGGCAAGGTCGGCGGGGCTGCGGGCACCCACTTCCCTCCGGCCCCCCGAGGGCGGCTGCGCCCCGAGGGGGTGTCCCAGAGCCCCGCTGGGAGGTACAGCTTGTCTCTGCCGCAGCCCGCTCGGGTGAGCCTCCCCCGCCCTTTGTCTGCTCTAGGGTTTTCCCTTGTATTCGTCCGGGTCCTTCCCCCGAGCCCCAAACTCTAACCTCCCCCCATCCCCCGCAGTCGGTTCCAGCCCGTTAATCCCCAGAGATAGCAGCCCCGGGCCGGGGGTGCGAGAAGGATGGAGCAGCCGTCCAGGCTTTCTTGCCACAGGGTTCCCACAGCCGCTTTAATCTGTGTGAGTGTCCGGAGCGGTGGGCGGTGGGCTTTAAAAACATTATCAGGGGAAAAGCAGCTGTTTATTTGGAAGCAAAGCCGGTTCTTAGCCGTCGGCACCGTTTGCTCTGGCGTTGCGCTGAGGCGGAGTGGGAAAGGGGAAAGGGAGTCTCTCGGTTTATTCCTGTTGTTTACGGCGGCGGGGGATGCCCCCCACCCAGCCCTGCCCGGGGTGCTCCGGGAAGGGAGGAGGTGCGGCCGCGCCCCGGCGGGTCTCTGCTCGGGACATCCGACGGGAGGGGCCGGAGGCTGCCATGAGGCGCCCCGCTGCCCCCTCCGCCCCTCTCCTCGGAGGGGCCAAACCGCTCTCAGCCCCCCGCCGAAGGGGAGCGGCACAGGGCCGCACCGCTTTGCTCCGGGCTCACCGAGGAAGCACAAACCAACGGGCCAGCAGAACCAGGGTTTTCTTCCCCAGGATGCGCCTCAGCTCCCAAACGTGTCTCCAGGCCCGGGCGGCCGCCCCGTTCCAGCCCTGTCCGGCCCGGCCGTGCCCGCCGCTGCCCGAGCTCGGCCGCCAGGTGGCGCAATCGCGCCGCGCCGCGGGTGCGGCCCCGGGGGGGCAGCCGGTGGCAGGGTCCTGGGGTGCTGGTATTGGTGGCACTGCCAGTGATCCCAAGGGTCTGGCTTCCCTCAGACCACAGAGGGTGGGGGGCGTCTGCAGCAGTAACTCCCCTGCATCTCCCGGCTGTGCCCAGCCTCTGATCCATCTGTTCCTGCAGCCTGGGCCCTGCCCCCTGCATTGCTGTGGTGCACCTTGCTGAGGGCAGTTGTGTCGGTATACGTTCACTTTTCCTATACGTGTGTCCTGTGTATACACACAAACACGTGTGAGCAGCCGTCCCGTGGATTGCCCAGCTTTGTGGGTTCTGCTAAAAATGTACATCACACCCATAGACCCCACCCCCCGAGAGCAGCAAACGCTTTGCTGCAAGATGCCTAAGCACAAACAAGCAGCCAGAAGTGGTGATGGCTTGTCTTGTGCACGCTGGGTTTTGTATTGCCGAAGTATTAAGGGATGAAATCATGCAAGAAAGGCTTCTGCTTTCCCTTGCCATGTTGGCATTGCTGTAACCGGTGACATAAGCACAGGTACATCTGCCCTTTACCTCTCATCAATTTCTGTAAATGGTCCTTGCCTTCAGCCTTGGGCCTGGCACACTTGGTAATTCTTTGGAAATAAGATCTAATTAAAATGAGACAGCACTGTTGAGGGACTACCTAATTGTCTTTGCAAAATGACCTTGTGGAGATCTTGGCTGGGTTCCCAGGAGAAAGGTGTTGTCAGTGCAAAATCCTGTGCAGTTGTGGGGAATCTGTTAAAGACTTTTGGGAAATAATGAGCTGGTGGAGACACTGCAGTGCTGTTGTCCCTGCCGTGCTCCAGCTTGAGAGCTGTCCTCCCTGCCCAGGCCATGTCAGGGCTCGGGGACACCCTCAAAGTGGCTTTACAAGAGGCAAATCGCTCACAGTAGGGTTCAGCCAAGGTAAATACCAACAGCTGTGTATCCCCAGCATTTCCCTCTACTCCCCACATGCTAAATACATGCGCTTTCTGCCCATGTCAGCGAGGGGGGAAGGTGGTCTGGCTGTTAAAGCTTCTGAGGTCCTCGAGTGATGGATACAGCGGTGCAGCCAGCACCCAGCCCGCCCAGTCCTGTTCCTGCTCGTGCCGAAGGTCCCTACTGGGCAGCAAGGGCTTGGCTCCGTGGGGATGCTGCGAGGGGCCCCTTGTTCCTGCAGGGCCCCTCACCCTTGGGATGGTTTTTGGGCAAAGACCTTTCCCAGTCTCCCAGCCAGCGGGAGAGCCCACCTCCACGAGAGGGAGCGTTTGCAGGGATTTTTATCCCAGCTGGACTGGTTTTAACCCAGTTGTTTTCAAGCAGGGACACATCCCTCCAGGTTGGGGCCAGCCTTGGGTTGACAGCCAGGGCAGTCGGAGCCCTTTGCCTGTGAAAGGCCCATTTTCCTGGCGTGGGGGGAGAACTGGGCAGAAATCTCACCTTTACTGAGGGAATTGTTGTGCTGTCATACTGCCGTGTGCTTCAGTGACACGAGGGGGGATCCTGCTCCTTCCCCAAGTGTCCCCCCGGGGGAACAGGTGGGTGTTTTCCTCCTTTTGGCCCATTTTGTTAAAGGGGGGAAGAGGTCCCTCTTATTGGGGTGACCGGTGAGTGTTGTGACTGGTCTTGGTCAAGTGTGGGCCAGAGCAGGAAGCTGCTCGGGCTGCGAGAGGGTGGCCAAGCAAACTCCCCACTGTAGGCAGCAATGATGGGGAGCACTGGAAGGTGCTTTGCTGGTGGGTAGAGTCCCCCAGGTGGGGATGGTCAGAGGGACCCTGACTCTGGGGTATCTCGGTGTGGCTCCTTGTTGCAAAACGTGGATTTTGCAGCTCACACACTTGCCCTGTAACCTTAGGTGTTTGCTGGGACCCCACTTCAGGACTAGGGTGCCCCCCCAGTCCTCCCCTCTGCAAAGTCTGGCTGCTTTGAGACCCCACCAATGCCTGTGATGCCTCCAGAACAGGCAAGGGCTTCCCAAGAAACTGCCACAAATCCAAGGCCAAAACTCCCACTTCTGGAGGCACAGGATCAGGCCCAGGCGCCTTGGTGGCCATGTGTGCTGTGGGTGGTTGGCAAAAAAGACTCACGACCAGCCCAAGCCCTCGGAGGGGGCCCAGGTCCTGCCTCCCCCTGCCCTCCCCGCGCATCCCTGGAGCCTGCAAGCGCCCAGACTACCCTATCTGCAAATTGCAGAACAGATTATCAGCAACCGCGCCTGAGATTAGAGACCCGTATTTATGTCTGCTTCCCCCAGAGCTGGGGGGGCTGGAGCTGAGTTTGGTGCAGACTCTTTGGCACCATGGGACTGATTACTGGGGTAACCTTTTCCTTTGCTGGGAGCATCTTGAGGAAGGCTCAGACAATTTTCAATTAAGGAAAGAAAAAAATAAGAGGAAAGGGAGCACACAACAACAACAACAGTTTCCTCCACCAGGGCAATGGGTAGAAACTCAGGCGCATCTCTGAGGTGCTGCCAGTTTGTGCAAGCTGTGACCCACTGGGCAGGGAATGGGTTACTGGGGGGGGTTGATCCTCTGTGCTTCTTCAGCTGCCCTTGGGTGCTGTAAATTCTCAATTGAGAGCCCAGTGAGAAGCCCGGAGATGATGGGTTTGCAGCTGCAGGATGCAGAAAAGCCACAGGGCTGCTCCTGCTTTGCTGTCCCAGTTGCATGTGCCCTGCAGAGCGTGCGTGGTGCAATGCTTGCGCTGGGTCATAGAGCCCAGCACTGTGCGGGGAGGGCATCCTCATCAAACTGGAGTGAGACTTTTTTCCCCGAGGGTGCTCTGAGGGCTCTGGTTAGGTGAAATGGCAAAAATTTCTCGGTACGCTGTGTTCTCCTGGGCAAAACTGTATGTCCATCTCCTGCGAGCAAACCTCAGGCTTTGGAGGGCGTGCGGCCGCTTTGCGGGGCCAGCCCAGTCTGCAGCTGGTGGGAGCAAAGAGCCCTCCCTGGCCAGCCAGAATGGCTTAACAGGCTTAGCATGGCATTGTTCTTACAAACAATCACGTGAATTAGTGCAAATCTCATTAGATCCGTGCTTCTCCCGGCCTCCTGTGTTTCTAATGCCAGGAGCAGCGCCTTGCGGGTTCTGTGCTGTCTCTGGACCTTTCCAACGAGCTCCAAGCTGCTGCTGTGGGTGCTCAGCGCTCACGGCTGCGTCCCCGTGGAGCCGTGGCATTTTGGGTTGGCTTTTTGCAGAACCATTTCTGTTAACCTTAATGGGTGGGAGAGCAGCAATCTAATAGGTAAAAAGCCCTTCCAGGTCCTTGGGTATTTTAAACCCGATTTAAGGCTTTGGTCACTCTGTTAGTGCAGTGACTCAGCTGCTGTTGCCCAGGGGGGCTCCTCATTTCCCTCCTTGTGAGGCAGCAGGTGCACAGGGATGTGCTCAGCACCAGCCCCACGGTGCCCATCCCCAGCTCTCTGCGGGCCTGCTGTTGTGTGGAACGGGGCTGCTTGGGCAGGGATTTATAGCTCTGCAGGGAAGAATTTAGCAGCAGAGGTGGCCAGTGCCCAGAAAACACGGGTTTGTTTTCTGAACTGCAGGTTCAGCCTGGAGCACTTTGGGGAAGGGAATGGGGTTCCTCCTGTTGGTGCCATGCCGGGCATGCCTGCTGAAGGCTGCCAGCTGCCGGGCAGCATCAGGCCTCCGTGTCTCCCATTCCTCCTCCCAAATTGCTCTGAGAAGCAATGCAGGAGTCTCCCTTGCTCCAGAACTGCAGCTGTTCCCGGGATGAAGCACCTCAGCTGGCACTTCAGGGCCTGAGTTGGGCTCCTGGGAGTCACAGCAGGAAATGCCATGGGAGCTTCAATGACAAAAAATGTGTTTTTTACATCTCTGCTGAAGGTCTGTCGCTGCTTCACCTCTTGGCAGAGGAAGGATGCGAGCGGCAAAGGACTGGGGCAGGCAGCAGAGCTTGAGAAAGATGTTCCCCAGGGACCTGGGCTCTGGCAGAGCAGCCCGGGATAAGCGAGCATGAGAAAAGCAGCCTTAGCCCTCCGGTCACCCTTCAGATGCGTTTCTGGCTGCTTTTCATCTCACTCTTGAGTTTAAAAGCCATCTTATTCCAGCACCGATGCTGCCGCCAGCCCTGGCATGGCTTCAAAGCGGGGCTGACTTGGGGTGGTCCGGAGGGAGAGGCGCAGGCAGGAGAGGGAGAGCTGTGTCCCACAGTACCTGCCAGCCCCACAGTAGCCACATCCCTGGTACTGCCAGGGTCTGGCCTCCAGCGACCTCCCCGTGCACTGGGAGCCTGTCCCCCAGTGGGTCTGTGGGTTCCCAGGGAAGCGCGGTGGTACAGGGCTGCTTGTGGGGGGCATGCCAGGGATACACTTTCTCCAGACCCTTCTTGTCCCACTAGCACAAAGCTCAGCCTTGCAGTGAGGAGCGGGGTCACCTCTAAGCCAGGGACTGGTGACCTCCTGGAGTTTTACATCCCCTTTTTACATTCCCACCTATCTAAATTTCATCTTCTGCCCCATGATGCTCTGTGGTGTGGCAAGCACCAGGAGTGGTCGGTGACACCTGCTGTCACATAGCCATTTCTGGGGGAACGCTGGGGATCCCGCAGCACTACAAAGCATGCTTGTGGGATTAGGCATTTAGACCATTTGGAAACGAGAGGACAGCGAGTGATGCAGTGCTTGGTGGAGCTGTGATGATGTTGAACATCAGGGTGTTGTGCCCATCGCAGCTCGGGCGATCCTGATGGATCCCTGCTATTCCAGAGGGAATGTTGCCCGAAGTGCTGGGGCTCTCTCACAGTCTGAGCGAAGGCTGGGCGTGGGGTCTGCTCCGTCCTGGGTCATGCACGAGGGATTTTGCCCCAGCAGTGCTACTCTGTGCAGGAGCTTGAGGGTCTGAATCCCGTGTTTAAGGCTGTAGGCAAGTCCTGAATTCAGTTGATGGTGATTTCTGTGGATTTACTGGAAGATTCCTGGAGTCAGCAGTCTTATTTGCTTTTCCGTTTTGTCTCTCCCTCAAGTGAGAAATACCAGATAGGCAGCGCACTGTGGTACAGGCACAGGGACTATGCTCCCAGACACCCTGCTGGGAATGATGGGCTGCAGGGGGGAGCGGAGGGGCGAGGGCAGACACCCAGGCTGCCCAAGGAAGGATGCACTACTTTTTTCTTCCCCTAGTGCCTAGAGGATGAGCAGCAAACCTCCCTAGATGGGAACTTGCTGCCCAGACTCTTCTCTTGGCCTTTATTTGTTTGCCAACTGCCCGGATGCGATTCTCTGGTTTTTGCAAGAGCTTTTGCTTTAGCAAATCTGTCAGGGGAAATGCACTTACTGCTCAGTGACAAAACACGTTCTTGAGATGGAAAAAGCTCTTTTCAAGGAAAACATAACATTTCAATGGAAAAGTAACTTTGTATGCTGTTTCTAATTTTAAAGCTCTGCCTTGGAATGCTCCCATGGACTTTGAAATCAGAGCTGGCTCTTAGGCTTTCCAGGTTTTTATCCACCTTTCCTGGATAATTTCAAATTGCTGCCTCTGTTAACACGGCAATATTAATCCTGCCTTGGTGGATTTTGCGTACATCACTTCCCTTATCCCATCCCTTTTTTTCTGGCTGGTTTCCTCCCAGCTCTAGGCTATAAATACCTTTAGGCCAGACTCTGGGAACCGCACAAAGCCCCATACCTGGCTGATGCCTCCTGGATGGATGAATGAGTGAATGAATGTGCTTCCTGCATCGCTCTGTACGAAGATTAACTCTTACAGGCACGTGCTTCAAATTAATGCATCTGCTCATTTGTAAAGCATTTCATCTCCGTTAAACACGCTAGCATCAATCTCCCCCCGTTAATCTGGCCTGTGTCATGAGGTGGGTTTGTCCCCTGCATCCTGCGCGGTCCTGGTGGCCGTGCTGTGCTTAACGCCACCGAAGCGGGGAGCAAAGCTGGGAGCCGGTGCTGCGGCTGCCCGGGGCCAGCAGAGGGGAGGCGAGAGCAGAGAACCTGCTTTTCCCCGTTCATATCGATTTCAGGAGAGGGGAGAAATGGCTGCTGGCTTACTTTTATTTTTATTTCCCAAATAAGAGTGATCCGGTCAAGCTGGTAGTAGCAGTGGTGTCGGTAGCAATCGGCCCGATAGCAAAGCAGCAGTGCCAGGTGAAGCAGTGGGGCAGGCAGAGGCTGGGGGGCTTTCCCCATCCCTCGCCCCCCCCAGGTGGGAAGTCAGCCCCAGGAGTGCCAAGAGCTGCATTGCTGCTGCAACACCCCGCGGCACCCCGGCCGCTGCGCCCGCTGCTCCACCTGCCCCGGCTGGCTGGTGCGCGGGGCAGACACGCGTTCAGCCATTCCATTGCAGCGGCCGCTCGGAGGCCGCATCCTGCCCAGCCCTGCGGGACCACTGCCCACAGCACCCCGCTCCTTGGCAGCACTGCTGCCGGCCAGGTCCCTGCTCCAGGAGAGCAGGCGAGTATTTATGCTGGAAGATGGTATCGTGGTGCTGGGCGAGCTGTCCCCGAGGTGAAGCACAAACAGGGTCATTTAAACGAGGTCACCCCTTTAACAGGTTTAAGTGGGCTTCACTGTAAAATGAATTTATTTCAACAAAACCTTTTTTGATAAATTAAACTAGCACCACTCTGTATATAATTTCTATAAACAATCTTCTCTAATGTTTACCTAACCTGGGCATGCAGAAACTCTCACACGTTAAATACTAGATGAAAAGGGGCTTTAGCTTTAATTTTTTTATTTTTTTATTTTTAAAAACAAGAAAGCCAGCATGCCATGGGAGAATACTTTGCTGCTTTTGAGCTGAGGCTTTTCAGGCTGCTGCCAAGGGTGAAGGGAGGCAAGCCCCTTGTGCTGCCATGGCTTCGTGTTGGCGTTTTTTATTTCCAAAGCTGTAGCAGAGCTGTAGCACAAGGCTCAAAGGGGCTCACTGGGTTCTGGCACCCATTCATGCACACCCCTGTGTAGCTGGAGCTTGGCGGTGCAATGGTTTATCTCCTCCTGCGTCGCCTTTGTTGGGGTCCTGGGAAGCCTGGGACTGTCATTAATTTCTGAATTAATAGTAGAGCATTCGTGAATTCATTAATTAAAGGGCTACAGCCCAGCCCTGCTCCAGGTGCTGGCTGGGGACAGCTGAGTTTGTGATTTGAAGGGCTGCGGTGTTTCGGGCTGTGCTGTCATTTGCCAAGTGGTTTGGATGCTTTGCCTCGATCATCCTGATGGCAGAGCACTGCTGGAAAAGATGGACATGACTCCAGTGGGGACAAACTGTCCAGCTCATAAAAGATAGCTGTAGTGAGCAAGAGATCTGTCTGCAACGAGACTAAAATGTGTCTGGCGGGGGACACAGGTCTGCATCTGCATGAGTCTGGGTGAATTTGTGCTGTTTGCCTCTAGCAAGAAGCAAGAGGTGAGCGGGTGGGGTCCGTTCCTGCGGAAAGCCCCGGCCCAAACAAAGCGGCCCCCTTCCAGCTCTGCTCCTGGAGGGCAGATCACTCCATTGCCTCAACTCTTTCTTGGGCTGGTCCCTTGGATTTGTAGGAGAAATCTTCCTCTTAAGCAAAGTTCTCGCTGCAGCTGACTTCTCCCTAAGACATCACTGAACCAAGTCCCAGGTCCCACTGTCGTGTGCAAATAAGAGGACTGTGCTTTGCAATTAAGCATATAGCTTAATTGGATGGGAGGGAAGACAGAAGGAACATTTTTGCTGAATAATTCATTATTTAGAGATGCCCTCACAGCACATGACCTGCTCAGCTGTGTTCAAATCCTTATCTGGAGCCTGTTAAGTCAATGATTTCATCATGAGTTAAATTATTCAGTAAAATACAGACCAAATTTGTCCCCTTTAGGGTTGCCAGAGTGTTAATCTAGCGAGCTGCACCATGGGGCTGTTTGCTTGTGGCTCCTGCAGAGACCTGATGCTGTCAGGGGAGCATCCCACCATAACCAGCCCCTCTGCTCCCCTGGCACCCCAGAGCCAGTGACTCCCCCAGGTGGGATGCCTTCTGCTCCGTAGCGTTTTCTATTGCCTGTTGGTAAGAGTTTCCCCAGAAGTTTTTTGGGGCTATTTAGATGGTTTCCCGTAGTCTGCTCAGGCAGCTGCCAAATAACCTGAAACACTCAGTGAGCTGGGTGCTGCTCTGAGTGAAGCAACGCACTGCGAGGCTGCCTGCAGGAGAGGAGTGATACACAGCGACGCAGGAGAGAGGAACGATATGAAGTGATGCAGGAGAGAGGAACCTGTAAAGCAGGTCCTGGCTGCAGGACTGGTGAGCTGGGTGAGCCCCCCTCTGCCAGGGACAGGGTGGGACCCTGCAGCCCCCAGCCACTCTTGAGACTTTTGTCATTGTCTTCAGTGCAAGCATGTAGAAACTCTTTCTTCTGTGGGCAGGGAGAGCCTGCAATGAGTTTGTGTTTCTACAGGGCTTTGTGGATACTGGGATTGCAGGATCTGTCTGAAGTGTGTGTTAAAAAGCAGCTTATCTTCCAACTAAAACCTCAAAAATTCCTGTATCTCAAAGATGTGCTTGGAAGCGATTTATTCTTTTTGCTTTTGGTGTTTCCCTGATGTTTTTCAGCATTATTTTTAATGGCACTGTGTTACCAGAGATCACTTTTGGTGGATAACATGGTATTTATGGAGAAACGAACAGCTAAATCTGGTTATCATTGACATGGCTTATAAAATATGCATAGCAATCAAGATACTGACCATGGCAGTAAATTGAAAATATATTGAAAACATAAAGCATTTTTTCAATTTATTAGTAATATAAAAAATATTCAGGCATTTTCCCCCCTCTTGTTAAAAAGAAAGATATAGAAGCTGTTATAAGTAAATCTGTAGTAGTGTTGGTCCAAATGCCAGCGTGGTGTGGAGGGCGATCGGTGTGCTGGGGTTTGTGGGCTTTCCGATAGCAAACAGCCTGCTCCGGACACGCTACGGCAGCACCAAGGGCACGGTCCCATCTGCCAGAGGGCTCCTGGAGGGAGCCCAGCCCAGAGCAGACGCTAACTTAGGGGTAACACTGACTGCCCTGGCCTGAAGGGGTCCTGGGAACAAGTTCAGGAGCTGCTGAAGGGCTGGTGGCTTTGTAGTGGTGGCATTAAAATACGTGACTTTCCCCCACTGGCTGCAGCCCCCAGTGCGGAGTTGGGTCACCCCACCTGCCCCCACAGCACAGCACAATTTGGGTATGTTGTTGAAGGGTTAACCCCAGCAACTGCTGGGTAAGTGTAAAAATATTAATAAGGCTGCTGCGGCTTGCCTTAAAATGGGAATTTATGGTGGTAGTCAAAGCTAATGTTTTGGATCAATACAACATCCCTTCTCAGAATGAAAAAATAAATTAAACAGACTGTCATACGGAGGGTATGTAACCAAATCAATCATATTTATTGCATTTAATCAAAACTTGATTCAGTTAAATTTATTCCATATGATAGCCGTGCGCTTCGCATGGTACACACCTAGCTGAGGTTGCTGGTGCGGCTTGGTGTGCTCTGCGCTGCTCACCGGAGGGAGGGCTCAGCCCCCTGTGTCATTACGCATTAATAAGATTAGGGGTATTAATTTGTGTATGATGCTCTGAGCAGCAGATGGGGTGTGTGTATGTGTACCTAGGGAAATGATCACAGGGGCTTTACCGTGGATAAATAGTATGTATTTAGCAACCAATATACTCCCGCTCCTGCGGCTGGCTGCATCCAGAGGGATGCGCTGCAGCTGTACGGTGTGCACAGCGCGCACCGGCACTGTCCGGCATGGCCTCGCTGGTAGGTGTGATGGGGCACAACCTGCCAAAAACCCCAGGTGGGGCCGGAGTGGGGCTGAGGGACGTGGCCCAGGCACACCGGGCTGTGCCATGCCCCCGGCAGTACAAACGGCAGCCCCCGCTGCTGTCCTTGCTATGTCGGTGCGTGGCTGGCCGGCCTCGACAGAGCCCCCTGCCCAGCTGGGCCTGGGCTGCTTTCAGCTCCACCACTGATGGAATCTACCCATCCCGGCCACTCCTTCGGGATGGCTCCTGCCACTGTCCTCCAGGAGCAGGTCCTTGGGAGCGAGGGGTGCTTGCGCCTCCCCCACGTGCCTGCACCACCGGGCACTGTGTTCCCATCCTGGAAGGAGGATTTCATCACATAAACCTTGTTTCTCCTCCTGGAAGTTAAATATTAGAATTCTTCCTAGCTGCATATATAATTCACTACATTAATCTTCCCTTAAAACATGCTCCTTCCACAAAGCCCCTCTGTATTGATCCAACAAAGACAATTATATATTATGGAGGGAGGGGGAAACAGCTGAAATATTTGAGATTGGCCCTTCAGTGGGATTTATTACGTGTCTGAACTATAGTGTCTGCCTATTTTTTATTCTAAGCCTCTATGACAGGGGTCATGTCTTCCTCCATATACTGTACAGCGCTGTGCACTCCGATGGGGCTATATTAAATACTCAGGATGATTAATCGCACTGTATAAATAACACACTTCTGTTGTGTTTGGAGGTGTGCACGTGTGTGCGCGTCAGCAACCAGAGCACTGTCTCCAGCAACAGGTACAGCTGCCCCGTGCACGAGGCACTTGTAGGGTCCTGAGCAACGTGGTCTGACCAAGGTGCTCCTTGGTGTGTGCAGAAGGTTGATCTGGAGACCCCCAAGGTCCTTTCCAGCCCAGATTTGTCCTGGTTCTCTGTTTTTTCCTGGCTCAGTTGGTTGCAGTGACCCTTCCGAGTGGGATGTAGTCCCAGGGCATCATCCAAAGGTGATGCAGAGCGTAAACCTGGGGGCTTTTCAGGTGCCCTGTCTCTGCACAGGAGCCCATCACCCCCCTCTGCCTCAGGGCATGGAGTTGCAAGAGTGCAGGGTGGATGCTCTGTAGGAGAGGGATCATGTGCTGTCTCCATCCGTACCCCAAAGTGAGGAGGCAGAGCAGATAAGCTGAGAATGTTTGTGAGTCTGTGTTGGGAATGAGAAAATAATGAATGACCAGGATTGGCTGTTTGTAAATGTGCGTGAGATTAATGAGCAAAGGCTTCTCCATAACACAGAAGGCATGAAATCAATCCCGCGCTCCGAGAATAATGAGGGAATCAATAGGATTACGAGGTTAAGGCTGGAGTAAACCTGAATGACAGCTGCAAAATAAATTTTATTTGGAGGACGTGGCTGGGGTTAAATGAAACGTAATAAATAATGTAGAGCATTTAAGGGGTGGGGAAATGGTCCAGAGATGTAAGGAAAAACAGAAGGCCCCACAGTCGCTAAATCTGTCCAGTTTATATCCACAGCATGTTTTTGCAGGCGTGTGATGAGTGTGACATACACCATGCCTGCGGCTGGGCTAGTGGCACTGCGAGGTTGTGCCCTCTCTGCTCGCTGCCCAGGACAGGGACAGGAGCGGTGGCAGCGGTGCTGCTGGGACCTCGGGCTGCTGCAGTGGCACTGACGCAGGACAGGGATGTGCATGCTTGAGCTGTGTAACGCAGCCCAGGATGTGTTCAGGGTGCGTTATGTATGAGCTGCAGGTTTGTCCATCCCTTTTCCCCTGTGTTTCTCTTCTGGCGTCCGATTAAAAAAGGCTGACACAACCACTGTCCCATTTCCCAGTGGCCACAGACCACCTGGAGACCTGCTGTAGGGCACTGAGACCTCCCTCTGCAGAGCCCACCACTGCGCTCAGGGCTCACACGTACCCCCGTGCACCCCCCCTCTGCATGCTGCGCAGGGATGTGGACCCTTCCAGCAGCAAGTGCCTGAAGCTGCTCCACCTTCACACCCACGGTGGGCACATCCCATCCTGCTCTGTGCTCCACGGCGCAACCGGGAGCCCTGTGGCTGCGGCTGGAGGGGTTTGGTGTCCTGCTGACCTTGGCTTTGGGGACAACAGCTGTGCAGGTGGGTGTAGGGCTGGGAATTCGGGTGCTCAGCACCTTGTGCTGTGCAGCTTGGGGTGGTGGTTGTGGAAGAGCTTGGTGTTGAGTTTGCTGCTCTCTGAGAGCCCAGCGACTTTCAATGTCTTGGTGAAAATTGAGCTGCTCTGCAAGACTGACCGCAGGGGTGGGTGCCAAACCAGCCTGAATGCTGAGGTTGTAACAGTTGGTCTGATTTTTCTGACCTGATTAACTCCAGGTCCCGCTCCTCCCTGCTATGAGTTCTCAGGGAAGGAGATCAAGAGTTCCGGAGACATGGTCCGTGCTTTGGAGGCAGAGCCCAGCCCAGAGAGATGTCAGCTGCTTCTGCCCCTGAGGAAACACGGATCCCAGACCAGTAGGAGCAGCTCCGAGTGGGGATGGGACGGCAGAGATTTAGCCCTTGAATCTCCAGGTAAAAAAATCACCCTGCTTCCTTCTGGGGCTGGTTCCCAGGGGTCCCCATGGGGCACTGCTCCCCTGGATGCTTTTCCATCAGGATACCCTACGCTGCCAGGGCTTGTCCTCCTGGAGTGGGCCGTGCATGTGCAGCACAGCCCTGCTAATAACGGCTGCGTGTGTTTTTCCAGTCATTAAGCATATGACTAATAGAGCTGTCCTGGCTACGTAATGCACACTGACAACAAGGAGCCTCAGGGGAGGGGAACAGAAATAGAGGGATATGAAGAAAATGGCTTCAATTTATCCCCCAGCCATTAGATGGGTTTTCCCTGTAGGTGTTACATCCTCGCCATGCCAGGGCAGGCGGCTGGGGAGCCCAAGTTGCCTTCTGCCACCCTCCCCAGCTGCCTGTCCATCTGTCCATCCCTGGCCACTCGATGCAATGCAGTGACGCCTTGGGCTGTGATCTGCCCCGGTGCGGGGGATGCTGTGGGCTGGTGCCCGTGGGTGATGCCCCTGTACGTCCTGACCTCACCACGCGTTCACTTCAGCTCTGGTGTCACCCGCACAGGCTGTTAATGGCAGCGCTGGCTTTCAGTATTTTATTCACTGCTGCATACTGTGTGCTCGAGGAAGAGTTTGCAAACCCCCCCCATGCACAGGTGGGTCCCTGCTGCCTGCTCACTGCCGGTGCATCACCGCGTGCCCTTGCACACACGTGCCTGGTCCAAGGCAGCACCTCCACGCTGGGGTCCTGCAAACCCACCTGCCTCCCACATGAGACCTTTCTGCAACAGGATGCAGAAAAATGCCTTTAAGTTTCCTTTTAATAGCTCCTGTAAATCTTGTTTTATGCTAAAGCTAAAGACACATTTATTATTGTCGTAAAGGAGGAAGAACTGGTGAGTCCCTGCCTGGCCCCAGACTGGGTGACTTGGGAAGAGCAGAGGCAGCAGGTTGAGGTTGTTCCTCACCATGTGACACATTTGGGGACACATCAGTGACACCAGGTGGGGCGCAGACCCCCATGCCTGGGATGGGCTTAAGGGGCCCTGGGTGCAGCATGTGGAGCTGTGGGTCAGGGCTCGGGCACCAAGCTGGGGATACGCATGTCTAAGTGCCCGTTTTTGCTCCAGCACCTTCTATGCCATAAGAAGCCATGCAGGGATGGGGTGGGTTTTTTTCCCCTGTTTTTACTTAATATTTTAAACCATTGCACAGGCAATCTCCATCCCAAATCCCAGCCTCAAGGTCAGTGGAGAATTGGCCCTGCACCTGCAACCTGAAACCAGCTCTGCCTGGCTGGCGAGCCTCACGCTGTGCCTCTAATTAAGGGGTTGGGGGGTGTTTTTCTTTTCTATTTATTTTGAGATGCTGTTTTGAAGAGCATGGCCAAGAATGGGAATTTCATACAGTAAACAGAAAAGCTGTTCTGAAGTTATTTATTGGTTCTCTTTTCCAGCACGTGGACTAGTATTGATTTATTTTGCAGTGTCTCTAGAGGCTTCTTCAAGGTTAAAATGTAGACATCGCATGTTAGGCTGGACTAAATACTGGCAGGAAAACACATTTGGCTCTTTTAATTGGAAAAACATACTCCGTTTATCACCCTGAGGCCAAGACTCTACCACAGCAGCACAGGGAGGGCAGGGGAATGTACACAAGTGCGAGATGCTCTGGTTCACGCCTGCTCGGGGGGTTCGGTGGGAGCACAGAGGCTCCCACAACTGCAGCCAGCTCTGGGGTCCCACCGGGCTCTGAAAGCGATTCCTGGGTGGCAGGGGAGGCAGTGGCCGTCCGGGGTGGGAAGGCTGGCTGAGCCTGCTGCTGACCGAACCCACGCTGGTTTGGGAGCCTCATGGCCAAGCTTGGTCCCAGCTCCGGTTTTGCCTCTGTGAGCTCATCCCAACTGATACTGGGAGCCGACCAAGCTCCCACAGCCTGGTGAGGATGGCTCGGTGCTGGTCCCCAGCAGCTGATGACAGGGGTTTGTCCCATGTGGAGATGCTCTGCATCAAGAGCATGTGCTGAGCTCAGACCCCACCACCACCTGTTTTCAGTCCATAGCATTGCAACCTTTATTCAGCTGGAGAAGGTGATGGGAAGAGAATTCTTCAGCCCTAATAAGCATTTAGTCCTTCACGTTCTCAAGGTGCTTTCCAGCTTTCGTGTACTGCTTGTGCCTCTTTCTTTGGCAGGTTAAGGGACTTGCCCCAGGCCATCAAAGGAGGCAGTGTCAGAGACTGGATGGCTGCTGCTGCTGTGGGTCCCCCTTCTCCATCACTCCCGAGCCAGTGGTGAGTGCATGTGGCTGGGGCAGAGGTGGGAAGTTCTGCTGGGAAGGTACAAGCTGAAGTTTAGAAATCATGATGTGTGAATTGAAATGGGAAGCAACGGATCTCGGGAATCACCACAACTGCTACAAGGTGTTCCTGAAGCTGTCAGCAAGTCATCTGCCTGCTCGCCCTAGGTAAACACCGCGCTGCGGCCAGCCCCTCCTTGGAAAGCCATGAGACGGAGGGGTCCCATGGGGTGAGCCCTGCCAGGGTGGCAGTGTGCTCCGGGTGGGAATGGGAGGAAAAGGGCTCCAGTGTGTGCATGTGGAGGGAACCATGCCGCCTCGCTTGTGTTGGGGCTCTGGAGTGAAGCCCCGGCTGCGGTGCTTGCTCCTCGTAACTCATCACAGGGACACCCACAGTGGGGAGGCAGTGGGTGACTGCGCAAGGGCCACTGGCCCTGGTGTGCAATTTATGGCTCCAGGAGGAAAATAGCAGCCGGTTTGGGAGCAGAGCAATGTGCAGGAGGAGCATACCTGGGGTCAGGTTGCTGTCTGGTTTCTCTCACTCAGAGCTACTTGTTCAAATGTTGACCCTGCCAGTTGCTCTCTTGTGCATGCCACAGCCACCCTGGCTGCATGGTGGGCGCAGCAGGGAAGGCGAGGAGCACACCTGCAGCAGGGCATGGGGTGGAAAGCACGCCATACTCCTGTCCCACTGCACATCACAGCTGCTGGCACAGCCTGGGCAGTGGGGATGTCACCCCCCACCGTGGGGACATCTGGGTCCCTGCTGCCTTTCACTGTCAGGCACCTCCATGCACCGGTGCTTGTGGTGAGCTGGCTTGGAGGCCATGTGGAGCAGTGAAATGGCCATGGGCTGGCCCCATCCACAGCCCCGACACAGCGAGGCAGGCAGCCCTGAAATGGCTGATTAAAAAAAGCTGGGTGACCTGGGATGACACAGGCAGCTGGTGAGTCAGTACGGCCCCAGAAACGCGCCCAATGGGTCGGGACTGCAGCATCTCTGCCAGCCCCAAGGGTGGGAGCGGGAGGGAGGGCCTGTGGCTGAGACATATCTGGTGGGGGAAGGCCTGCAGGGTTGCGGTGCAGCCCCCAGCCCCGCGCCTGCTGCATGCCCAGGGATGTTAGTTGCGCTGTGCCTCAGTTTCCCCTCCGTGCGGAGGACAGCAGTGCCCCTGTCCCCATGTGCCCAAGGTGGTGGGCTGAGCTTTGCTCCATTCGGGGGCTGAGTGAGCTGGAGAAAAGCAAAACTGGAAAAGAACGAGTATTTTTGCAAAGCCAGGCAAACGGGTGCCAAGGTCCACCTGTGCCTGGCGCAGCCGTGCAGGGAGGAGTGCGGAGGGTCACGGCTTTGGGGCTGAGCCCCCTTGCCAAGGACACAGGGGTCTGCGTGAGCCTGAGGCTCCCCGCAGTGCCAGCCAGCCACTCGGTCCTGTTCACTCACAATTCAAAATAAATACCAGGAGTGAACATGACCTTAAGTGTATAATCTAAAGCTTTTAAAACTCTCCTCTAATTCTTTTAACTTCCCGCACATCTATCCTCTGCACCAGCCTCCTCATTTCTCTTTCTCTACAGTAAACTTATATCCTTTCTAAAGTGCCCAGAGAAGACGCCGCAGATGAAATGTTGCTTTAGCTTAATTTCCTATTCCTAACATATGCTTTAATTAATGTCATTTGCTTTGATTTGCTGCCAGCATGCCAGTGCAGCACTTCCTTCATTTCGCAGCCTTTACCATAACCTTGTGGGAATGAGTATCAGGTGTTCCCAGATGATTTCATCTGTTTCAGGGCGTTTATCTTGAGCTCCGCGGCTTTTCTGCGCTGTGTCGGTGGCACCAGCACAGAGCCAAAACCACAGGGTTCTCCTTCGCTGGAAGTGCTGAGTATGTGTGGTACGCAGAGGAGGATGCTTGTATGTAAAGCACTAACCGGTATTTATTATCCATGTTATTTACACTTTCTAGGGCTAAAGGTTAAATCCAGAGCGGTGAGGAACACTGCACACCAGGGGAGAGGAGGGATGGGACCCCTGGCTCCTGGTTTCTCTGCATCGGGATCAGCAAGGTGTCCCTGCTGCCAGCCTGGATGCATGCTCATGGTGGTGGAGCAGTGGTGGGGGTCCGGGTCAGAGCCCCTTTCACCCCCTCCTGGAGCTGGCTCCCAGATAAGTGCAGGGAATGGCAGGGCAGAAGCCCCAGGTCTCCCTCTGTAGCAGCGGTTGTGCTGAAGCTCAGTGGCGCAAACCTCCTTCATCCCACCACACGGAGCAACAGGGGTGTGTGAGCAAGAGCAGCATCTCCTGCTGTCCCCACTGCTCCTGCTTCTCCCCAGATTTTGTCTGCTTGATTTATGACCAGTACAGATGACCAAGAGGACCAAGAAGCCCCTTTTCTGTCCTGCTCACTGTTCCCACTGCATGGCAAGATGCTTGTGCCCACATCATTCAACACAGCTGCGGATGTGCCATGCCCTCCCCCCAGCTGGAGCCACCCTGGCCTTGCTGCACCACCAGGTCAGTGCCCTGAGCTGCTGTGGGAGAAGGAAAACTGCTAATTTGGGGGGATCTTCTTCCTTCCCTTCTCCTGATGGAGCCAACTTGCTCCCATGCCAGGCAGAAAAGCACCATGACGCTCCCAGTGACTTTCTGTAGCTGGTATGCTTGAGAGCAGCTCCCTGCACAGCAGAGCCTGGAAGAATATTTAGCAATTGTCTGTTCTGGCCCCAAATCACTGGCACTTGCATACAGCAGGCCTGAAATGGCCCCTTTCCCAGACAGCTCCGTAAGCAAGGTTTTCCTGTCTTTATTTAATGAATCTCAGCCATCCTTTCTCTCCTTGCTGGAGCCAGGGGCAGATGCAGCTCCAGCACTTCATCTCTGCCCTCTCTCCAGTTTCCCTCCTTCTACCTGCGGCAAGTTTGGGGTCCCACAGCAAGTCATGTCCCGTGAGGAGGAAATTCCCAGCTTCTCGGCCCCATCCCAGTTGGCTAGCGTTTCCCTTCCCATTTGCTCCTATTGAGAACCTCCGCCAGGACTGGGAGTGTGATGCCTTTTTGCAGCTCTGTCCCCTCTTACCATGGGGGCAAAGCCAGCCCAGAGGCTGAGCCCTGCTTCCAGAGCAAGGCTTCCAGACCTCGCTGGGCGAGGTGGAAAATGCCCAACATAGGGAACAGCATTGGTCCCAGCTGGCCCTGCCCTGCTGCAGCCCAAGGAATGTGTTTCATCGCAGAGTCCCCCAGGCAGGACGGAGGCGTGGGAGGGATGTGACTTGCAGGGAGCGAGCTGCCACATCCCGGAGGCCAGCTGGCAATGCGGGGACTAAAGCCGGCCCTAGGGTTTGCCTCTTTATGGGAGATGCTCAGGGGAAATCCTGTCCGGTGTGTCCTGACGGCAGAAGGGTGCCGTGGTGAATTTTGATGGGCTTTGCCGACCTGCTTCCTAGGAAGAGGCTTTTGTTCCCCCCTCCCTCCTCCCCACCGCCAGCTCCCCAGCAGCTCTGCAGCCTCTCAGGGCTGGGCCTGGCCCTGCAGCTGCCCCCCACCCTCATCTGTGGGGCAGAAACCGGAGGCCATAGTGCCACCCTACAAAGCAAAACCTCTCCTCAAGGCAGCCCCTTCCCTCCGCAGCCTCCTGCTCCCCAAGACCCCTGAGCAGCTCCCTTCCTCCCTGCTCTCATCTGCCTCTCACCTCGCCTTCCTCCAGCCGCCTGGCCGCCTCCTCGCTGGCAGCTCCGCATCCGGACGCATGTTTTTGCCTCTGTTCCAGCCTGTGAGCCCCCACGCTCGGAGGCTGGCTGCCTGCACCGCTTGCCGCTCTCCTCCGCCCTTTTAAATCACAGCTGCCTCCCCGTGCCCCAAAAGCCTCATGCCCCTTAAATCTGCCCTGGGCAACCTAGTGAGGAGCCAGGACAGGACTGATGCCCAGGAGTACGAAACACAGCTACCGTAGGCATCTGGCAAGTGCTTAAATCCCCCAGGTCCCTGTTTTCTCCTGGCTTAGTGTATCCCATCAGCCCAAAAAGGGGTGTCCCCCTGCTCACAGCTACAGTGCTGAGCTCTGCTTCAGCCCACCGCTGGGCTGCGGGGTCTGCCCCCAGCGCAGCGGGAAGGAGGAGGTTTCCCTCTGGGCAGCACCATGGTGGAAAGGGACTGGCCAAGAAGAGCTGCAGGCTCCAGCGGGGAGCGAGGGGTTGCATGCGCTGGCCTGGGAGGTGGTGGCTTTGCTGATGGCTGAGATTATGCTTTTGCCTAAATAGCAACTGGGACACTAAGGTAAACAGCAGGAGCGTGGGCTGCAGCCTCTGTCCCAAAGCACGGCGGTGCTCAGCAGGCGCTGCTGGCACGCACTCCTCAGTCACTGTGCTGCCTTGCTCGGGCTGTTGGTCAGCGGGGTCTGTCCCAGAGGCGAGGGTCCATGTTGGAGTCTCATGTTTAAATGTGGCTGTTTGACCCAACCAGCCCTCGTTGCTGTGGCAGAGCAGTGTGCTGTGCCACATTGGGGACCTGGACAGGGTCTGCGCCCAGCTCCAGGGCAGACAGTGCTGGCAGCTGGCTGCCTTCATCCCTCCTGCTGGGAATTTCTCACTCAGGCCAGCATTTTCCCCTGTTCACCCCGGAGGACAGTGATTTCCCGTAGCAATAACCTCCTTCTCCTCCCCGGCACAAATGAAATAATCACTCTGGGCAGGACTCACTCAGAGCCCCTCATTCCCTGCACAGGGCCAGGCAGATGATGCCAAGTGTGCCGTGCAGAGCCACAGTGTTTTGCTGTGAGAGTGCACTGCTCTGGTTTTGCAATACCTTATGGCATAGTTTCTTGCTCGGTTGCAAGGCTCCTGAGACAAGCCTCTCCTCTTTTCTTCCTGCCTGGTGAGAAGTGACTCGCGGTGTTGTCACTCGGTGGATTTATGCGCGTCTCATTTTTACTCGTAGCCCATGTGCTCCTGAGCACTTACCCAGGAGGTTCCATGCATCCTCCTCCCACTCCACCAAGGTCCCCACAGGATGCTGAGCTGCCCTGGGGCTGTTCTCCCCTCTCCGTGCGCACATGGGGCTGCCACCCCGACTCCCACCGCCACCGCAGTCCCTTCTCTCCTGGGCTGTCCTCCAGGTCTCGGCCAAGGCGGCCTGGCGGTGCTGGTGACCGCGGCACGTCTAACCGGGGGCTTGTGCGACCAAAGGCACTGACCCACTGACCTGCCGTAAACGGCGGTGCCGGGGGCCGCGTGGGATGGCAGGGCCTGCTCCCCGACCCACGCGGCACCATTTTGCCTTGGTGCAGCAAGCGGAGCTGCAGCCGCTGTGGAACTTGCAACCAGGCTGCGTAAAAATCACAATGCGCTGAGTGCCGGGCATTGTTCTGCTTTTATTTTTTAAACCATTATTCCCATTTCGGTGTGGCCCTGTTTGCCTGCTCCCACGCTCCAACATGCCGTAGCTTTAGGGCTCTTTTCATTAAAAAACAAAAAAGTAATTGCAAAGCAGATGGAGCAAATTCTTTTTGTACATATTGAAGTTAAATCAGATCTTTGGGTAGGAAAGACCATTGGGGACTCTCTCGGTCTGAAGTTCGCCAGGGCAGCAATCTCTGGGCTACTCATTCTTACACAGAGTGGTGCCGAGCGCACAGTAAAGTCTCTTCTGTACAAAACGTGCAATAGACTCAAAATGTTGTTTTTCTAGATGCTAATTTAAAAATTAACAAGACTGTATATTAAAAAATAAATATCCAGAGCTTTTAGACAAAATTAGTGTTAGTTTTAAAAATTAAAACAATTCCACAATTGTTTGCTTCTATTTGTAAAATACTTGAGCTTTTAAAAAATGTCTAGTTACAAGAATATTCGTTCATGGTTTAATTATTACTGGTTACGTAGTGAGCGTTGCCTGTTTGCATCATCCTACAGAGCTTTGCTTGAAATTACGAGTGGTAAGTACACTTGGTTCGCTGGGACAAAATTATCAAATATCCCCCAAATATTTAAAAACAAACGGGAATGTGGCTGTTCGTTTGCTTTACCCAGTTTCAGTTGAGCTTGGTGCAAGACTGAGTAACACGTTAGTTTACAACGTTTTAAAACATTCGTTAAAATATTTACTTAATGGTCTAAAACAAAGCCTTAAAGCTTACAAATGTGCCCTGGCCAGGCAAATACACGCGGATAAATCGACTGAACGATTTAGAGGCAGAGACTCACTTGCATTTAAAACCGTGCATATTTTCGATAGCCCCTTAGTGCATCTATTTTAGGCAGATGCTTAAGATTAAAGGGCCGCTTGTCAGCCCGTATCTTACCCATGGTTCCTGTCATCGTTTCTTTGCAATTTAATATGCAAAATTAATTTGCAAAATTAAACAAAACAAAAAAAAGCAAAAAAAAAAAAGTGTTTTTTCAGCCTAGAAGTGTTTGGAGTGTTTGGTACCAGTCTCTTGGCAAAAGAGCCTGAGGAATGGAAGGGTAAAGAAATATGACCCAGCTGCTATGCACAATGAGGTTTGTAAGCCCTTGTATGGTATAAATAAGCATATTACACAGTTATTAGAAATTTGGCACTGTCCCTGTTTAGAAGCCCGAGTCCGATGCTGTGTAATTCCTCCCGAGTACATGCATAATTCAGTATTAGCACTCCATTCTTCCAGCCTTATTACTGGCCAAACTCGACAACTTTTTCTCAGTGCTCATCCATTCAAACCCTCCTCAGCGGTGTAAACCGGTGAGTTGCCGCTCCAGCCGGTCGATCTCTGCCAGGCCCTGCGGCCGGGGCTCCGTCCTGCCGTCGCAGGAGGCGGGCTCCACAGGGATCCCCCCGCCTCGCACCGGGGCTCCGAGCCGCGGCTGCCGTCGGGGGCCGTCGGGTGCGGGCTCGGGGCTTACTTCGCCCCTCGCCTCCGTCGCGGCCGCCGGGTTTCTCTGGGGGAAGCGGAGCCGGTTTTCCCCGGGGGGAGCGGCGCTGGCAGCCGCGGCCGGGCAGGCGGCGGAGCGTCCCCGCGGATCGCAGCCCGCTCGGTTTTTCCCGGCCCGCAGCCTGAGTGTAAATATTGGAGAAAAGCGACAGTAAATTTTTATTAATCGCCGGTGTTTAGGGCCAAGGCAGGAGCGAACTCGGTGACAGTGATGAGTGGTTTGGAGAGCCGGTCCCTGAAAGCGGGGCTTATCCTCCCCCTGCTTGCTCCTTTGACTCGGCGATGATGAGCCGTGAATAGGAGCCACTCTGCCGTCGGGGATCCGGCCGTTTATCTGCCGGGTGATGACAGTCGGGCTGGTTTCGAGCCTCTCCGTGAATTGCCGGAGCCTCAGGGAAGTGCAGGGCGCTGCCGCAGCCGGGGGACCCCGTTCGGCGGGGACGCTTCGCTCCTCGGCGTCGGCCCCAGCCCCCCGGCCGGGGGATACTGAAGCCCCCCAGCCCCGGCTGAGCTTTACCGGCACCAACCCCGGGGCGGCAGCCGGGGGGAGCCCCGAGGGGCCCGGCCCCTGCGGGCAGGTGCTGCCCGGGCTTGCGGCACTGCGGGAGAGGGCCCGCCACCGCCGCTCCGGCATCCCCGGCCGCACAGACGGGGAGGGACGTGGGCAGGAGGGAGAGGCTTTAGCTTTGCTTTAATTAAATCCTCCTCATCTGGGGATCGCCCCCTCCTCCCTTTTTCGGTTCAAGGGGGGGGGGGGGGGGGGGGAAAGCAGCATTTAACGCAGGGAGCCGCAGGCAGCATCCGTGATTCTCGGTGTCCGCGGATGCGGGAGGAAGGGGTGGAGGGAGACTCACCCAAGCAAAGCCGAGCAACCGGCACCAGCCGCAGAGTAAATACAATTCACCTGGCTGTGGAGCCCGGCACTCGGCGGCCGCCCCGGGCCCGCTGCACGCGGGAGACCCCGGCCCGCCGGTGGGACAGAGCGGTCCGAGCGGTACCTGGCTGCGCACATCCTCCGCAGCTCTGCGCGGGCTCTCCCCTCCCGCGGGGTGGGGCCGGGGCCGGTCCCGGTCCGTGGCTCGGAGGCAGCTACGAGGCGCAGAAACTACGGCGGCCGCGCACAGGGCCGAGTGCAGCAGGTCAGCGGCGGGGAGGGGAGCTCCGGGACCCCCCCCCCCCGGGCCGAGCCGGGCCTCCCCGCTCCGGGACGGCTCCTCGCCACTGGGCTCCCCTAGCCGCTGCGCCGTCTGTGCGGGGGCAGGACGGGTGCGGGTTCCCTCTGGCCCCGGCCCCGCGAGCGCACGTCGGGGCCTGCCGCCGGCCCGGTCTCACCTGCCGCCGGCCCCGGCCCGCCGGCTCCTGCGGGAATTGCTCGCTGCTCCTTCTCTCGCATCCCCCGGTCTGCCCGGCCCCCCCCCCCCCCCTTTTTTTTTTTTTTTTTTTTTTTGTAGGAGTGGGGAAAAGGTTCATTAAGAGGTTGACCCCAGTTTACTTTTTATTCTGCTCCTGTTCCCAATTTCGGTACCACGTGACGGTGGGAGTGAGTTTGGGTTTAAATTCACTTTCAAGAAAACCCCGATAAAAATCCTGCCCCGTGAAGCCCCGCCGGCTCATGGAGGTGTCCCTGTGAGCCCGGGGCTGCGGGGGCCAAGCGGCACCGCCGCGCCCGCCCGGGACCGGCCGCTCGGGTAAGGGGCTCCGGCCCGCCGGGTGCGCCGGGGGGTACGGGGGGAGCGATGCAGAGCAGAGCCAGGCGGGGTTGTCGCGATATAGGGCGGTGTGTAGCAGTAGCGTTGTCACGATAGGCACAGCTACAAGGGGGTAGCACGGGAGCCTGGGCGCCTTTCGGCCGCGGCTGTATGCGAAGGGCGGCTCGGCACAGGGCGGGCAGCCCCGACAGACCCGCTGCGGGGGCGGTGCGTCGGGATGTGTGTGTATTGGTAGTCGCGACAGCAGAGCTGAAGTGGCCCGTTCAGTCGCGACAGCACTCGGGGACTTTCCCGAGGGGGTTCTCCCAGTGATTTGAGGATTTGGCTTGGCCGTGGGAGCCCCGGGCAGTCGGTGCCCGTGGCCCGGAGGGTGCGTGGGCTCCTCCGCGGGGGTGTGCGGGGCCGGCGTCTCCTCTCCCCCCCACCGCGCTCACCTCGGGGCGGCCCCGGCGGGAGCTGGCTCCGGCGGCCTGGCCTTGTCGCCGCTTTGTCTGCGGCCGCCCGGCTCCTGCCCGCCCTGAGCCAAGGTTGGGGGGCTCGGTGTCGCGATCGGGGGAGGACGGGGAGCCCTGTCCCCCTCCCCGGGCTCTCGGGGAGACCCCCCACCCGCAGACCGGCCCTAGGCCGGTGGGACGCGGGCAGTTTGGCTGTCCCGCAGTAGGGCCGGGGAAGCGGCCCGAGGCTGTGGCCCCTCCCGAGGCGTGACCCCCCCCCCCAGGGCCCGGCTCTCCGCCACCACCTGCCCCGGGGCCGCGCCGGCCCTGCCGCGGGGTCCCGCCGCTCCGCACCGCCCGGCCCGCCGAGCCCAGCGCTCCGCCAGCGCGGCCTGCGCCCGCCGCCGCCCCCCAGCCCCGTCGCCGGCCAGGCAGGCCCGGCTCCCCCCGGGCGGTGGGCAGCGCCGGGACCGTCGGGGCTGGGCGGGGGCGGTGAGGCTGGGGGGGTCCGTCCCCCCCGGGCTCGCTCCCGAGCAGCGAGCGGCTCCGCACGCCGCCAGGCCCGGCGCAGCGCCGAGGCAGGCCGGGGAAGGCCGCGGCTGGGCCCAGTGCGTGGGGCCGGGCGGTCGGTGTCCCCGGCCGGTGCCCCACGCTGCGGACCGTCAGGCGGGCGCCGGGGCGAGCGGGCCGGGCCGGGTGGAGCGGGCCAGAGCCGGTCTATGGGGACGTGATTGACAGCGGCAACGTCAGCAACAGAAGGGGAAGGGAAAAGGGAGGGGGTAGACAAAGAGGGAGGGAGTCGAAAGGCCCCAAACTGGATCTTTATGGAACATTTTCCGCCAAGATCAAGGGAAAGTGAATCCGCGCAGCGGGGGATGTCCCGCACGTCGCTGCCATCGGGGTCCGTGGAGCCGCGCCCGGCCTGAGCACCCCGCGCAGCCGCCGCGCTGCCCCGCGGATGCCCTTCATGCCGCAGCCGCCCCCAGGCGAAGCTCGGAGCCCCTCGCTGCGCCTCCTGCCCCCCGGCCGGCCGTGTGAGTTCCCGGGGTGCGGAGGGCAGGAAGGGAGGGAGCAGGGGGTCCGCGGGTGTGGGGCTTCCCGCAGCCTGCTGAGCCCCCGGCTTGTGTCGGTGCGGCCGCCGCCAGGCTGCCCCGGAGCACCGGCGGCCCTGGCCGCGGGCAGGAGCCGGGCCCTCGGGGGTCGCAACCTGTGCTCCCCCGGGGCAGGCGGCCCCCGCCGCGCAGGGACCATCCGGGCTGGGGCCGCCCCGTCCCGCCGGCGGTGCGCTCCGGGCCCCGCGCGAGCTGCGGTGGCCAGGGGCTGCGTGGCGGCCCGCGCCCGCGGGTCGCTCGCACGGAGCCGGGCTGGCCGTCCGTCAGTGTGGCTGCAGCTCTCCCCGAAGCTCTGCCGTGGCCGGAGCCGGGGCGTCCCAGCCCCGCACTCCGCCTCTGCCGCGGCGGCGTGGTGTCGAGGGCCGGACCGCTCCGTCGGTAGTCGCGGGTGCTGTGCGCGTTTCCCTGTAGGGAGCACCGCTTTCGGTTTCCGGGGCCGGGACCCCGCAGCCTCCTTGGGGGCTGGTCCCGCTGCCCGTCCGTCCGTCGAGCGGGGCGGGCGGCCGCGTCCCTCCGCGCTGTAAAAGTCGGGGTTGATGCGCGGCAGCCCCGGCGGAGCTGTCAGGCCTTATCTTTATTGGCTTTTCCCAGTCTCCGTCCAAGTTTAAGAGGGGCCCTTTTATCTCGGAGCCCAGCACTCCGCCTGTTTACACCGCCCGGCTCCGCCGCAGCGCTGCTCCGCGGCCCCGAGCGCTGTCGCCAAGTCCCCGGAGCCCCGACGGGACGGGGCAGGGCAGAGCGACCGGCCAGGCCGGGCTGCCCCCCGCGACGGGTACCGGCCCCACACGGTGGCAAAAAGCCGGGGTGTGGGGTGGGGGGAGAGGAGAAAGGCTCGGAGCTGGGGGGCTGCAGCCACAGCTGAGATGGTCTGCTCGGGCCTCAAAGCGGGAGCGCAGCCACGCGTGGGCGGCTCCCCCGCGGCGGCAGCACGGCTCTCCCGGGCACTGCGGCTTTCCCCCGGGGCCGGGGGTGGCACGTCCCAGTCCCGCCGAGTGCCGCCGCCTGAGGAAGGACCGCGGGCCGGGCCGGGAGGGTCTGACCCTGCAGGTGGCCGTGCTCGAGGCTGGGCCGGGGGGGGGAAGCAGGGGCTGGAGGTGGCCCCCGGTGCTGCGAGCTAACGGTGCGCCTCTCTCCCCCCAAGGAAATGCTCCAGGAGAAAAGCCTGTCTGAAACCGAGGAAGGGTTTCCAACAGCCCCCGCGCCCGGCCATGCGGACTCCTCTGCCGGCTCCCCCGTCCTCGGCGTAGCCGGGGGGAGCAGCACGCCGCTCAGCAGCCCGCAGCTCCCCGACCCCGAGCAGGTACGCACCGGCTGCCCCGCGCACTGCCCCGATGGCCTCGTCCCTCGCCCTCCTTGCCAGCCCGGCCGCATCCAGGCCTCCCGCGACGGCGCATCTCCCTTGGCCACGACCCGGGGTGGAATTGCGAGGAATTCGCATTTTGCTTTACTTTTATTTTTTTTTTAAATTTTTTTCGCTGTGCAAAGCAGGCCGCCCGCGCCCGCCGTCGGTGCGGCAGGTCGGTAAGGGCGAGCCCCAGCGCCGCGAAGCCGCGGCCATCGGGGCCCGTCGGGTGATGGACCGCGGCTGCTCCTCCGAGCAGGATGCGGCCTGGCGGTGGGTTTCGTTGTTTTTTTGGGGTGTGTGTGTGTGTCCCCCTTTAAATAAAAGGCAGGGCCCGCCCGTGGCCTCTCGGCACGTCGCGGCTCCTCTGCCTCCACGCCCGGCCGGCGCCTCGGTGTTGCTCTTGGCATCCCGCGGAAGGGGCCGGGGCCGCGCGTATCGCTCAGTGGAGCCGGGGGTCCCCGCGGATGCTCCTGGCCCCGGGTTTTGGGAGCCGCGGGGCGACAGCGGGGCCCGTCTGCCCCACGGGGGCACAGAAACCCCTACAGGAAAAAAAAAAAAAAAAAGAAAAAAAGGAAAAAAAAAATCCCTTTGGCCCCAGTGTCCCGCCTGGATGTGGAAGCCTGCAATTAAAACCGTCCTCAGTTTGTTTCTCTTATTTTTGGCAAAGAGCAGTGGAATTTTTGGGACTCCATCCTCCTCCCGCACAGGCAGCACCAAGGCTAGTGTGGCTTTGCCCGGTGCCTCGGCTGTGGCGCTGGTCCGGCGTGCACAGCCTCCCGGCCCCTCTCCTCGGGTTCCTCAGCCCTTTCTTGCTATTCTCATTATCTTTATTTTTCCAGACAATAGAAAATATCAAAGTCTATCTCCATGAGAAGGAGCTATGGAAGAAATTTCATGAAGCTGGCACCGAAATGATAATAACCAAAGCAGGCAGGTTAGTGAAAATTCTCCGCGGACATGTGTTGCTCTTGGTCCATATGACATGTCCTTGTTTGCCGAGACTGGGTTTTGCAGGGCTGCTGCAAGCGGTGGCATTTAAAATAATTATTATTTGACTGCAGATTTCAGTAAGATAATTTTTTTCGGCATAAACTGTGTGTGTGTTTGAGTGTGCCAGCGAGCCTGGGGATGGAAGAAAGTTGCAGAGTCGTTTGTTATATTTAGTCCCCATTCACTTTGGTAATTCTTCGTTTTATTATTTGGGGTTTTTAAAGATTTTAGCGTGATTGTGGGTCTATTTAGCGTGATTGTGGGTCTACTTTTTTTTTGTTTGTTGTTTTTCCTTTTTCCCTGTTCCCCTTTTCTGCACAGTGCATTCAGACCTGTGCCGGCTTAGTTTTCACCAAAGTTTTAGCAATATGAGGGCTTAGGCTATGCTCTTAATCTCAAAACTGAGAGAGACGAGTACCGCTTTTATCCTGTGAGGTGTGGGGAAAAAAATTCTGCCTTCTCTTGGAAACAAAACTATGATTTTTAGCAGAGCGGAGCCCCCTCAGCATGCCACCCCCAGGCCCGGGCCAGAGGGAGTGCAGCCGCTTGCAGAGGCTTCGCTTCCCTGGGAAACCCATCCTGCGGCTGCTCAGGGCTCCCTTCCCACCCGGCTGCTCAGGTGGGAGAGGGCAGAATTAACGTCAGGAAATTAAACATCAGAATTAAACCTCAGACCATCCCCAGCCCGGGAATCAGATGGTTCCCAACAAAACCAGCCAGCTCCCACTGTGGGCACTGCAGTATCTGTCCTTGGCTCCTGCAGCGGCGGGCTCGTGTCGCTGCTGCTGGAAAAGAAAAATTGCCGGACTTAGATATTAAAATCCATCTAATTCTAACACAGCTGTATAGTTCTGCCATGCCCCACGATTGCTGATTTTACATTGTGCTAGAGAGCTGTGGAGGAGAACACTCAAATAATGGGGAGAAAGCAGAAAAAAAAATAATCCTACACTATATCTATGCAGCCTTTTTCCCGATCCCTGATGCAGGGCAGCTGTGGGACTCGGGAGGGGCTGCGTGTTTTTCTCCTCTGTTTGGTGCTCACCCTGCAAAACCCAGACCCCAAGCCCCGGCTTTGGATTTGGGGACTGCTGAGCACTTTCCCTCTGCTCTCCCCCATCCCCAGCAGTGCCGCTCTGTGCAGCAGCTGGCCAGTGTAGGGAAGCTTTACTCTAATAACCAAGATATTCCCATTAGTCTCCCTGGAGAGGGGGTGTATGTCCCGGTCCCGGGGATCTTCAATTTGTTTGCTATTTGGCCTATTTATGAAGTGATTGTGCAGGTAACCTTATCACACTACATTTTGGTGTGTAAGATCTTAGGGCTTGTTCTGTAGCGTCTACTGATGTGAAGAGCCGGATTCATTTTGATAGGTCTGCTACCTAAGTCAGCTAAGACTAGGGGATCAAGACCTCAGATATTTCACCCTTAATTTATAGTATCTGAGTGTGTCTGTGCGGGACGTGTAATATCTTTACCAAATTCTATACCCTAAGCATCCCAAATGTGCATGTTATCTCTTTGTAAGTCTTAATGTGGATTGTTTAAACAAATCCATATGTATAGGGCTCAGTCCCACATTCTTTGTCCGGTGGAGCTGGCAGTGCACACGTAGTCACCTTCCACGAGCACGGGACTGAGGGGATGGGGGGATTGACCTCGAGTTCTACAAAACGTTGAGTTTTGACTTCTCGAAGCGAGATTTCACTGTTTGTGAGCACTCGGTGCAGCACCATCAAGCTCGCCGCTGTTTTATTTATTTTTTTTAGAAATAGTTTTTAATTAAAAAAATCAACATTGCTGGTGCATAACATGAAACAAAGCCGTCGCTTCGCTGCTTTTCTCCGTGCCCAGTTGCAAATAGTGTCGAAATGAAAGGGGACGTTGCTGTTGCTGTCGGTGTTCGCGGTGAGACCGAGGGCTACCCGGACCGGGGCTGCTGCTGCCGGGGGTGCTGAGCCGAGCCCTGTCCTTATCCCAGGCCGGGCTCGCCGGCAGCCCCGATAACAAAGAAAAAAAAAATGTAGATGAGCATGAGGAGGGGCAGGAAAAGGGAACCGCTCCAGCCGCGGCTGGCCGGATCCTGCCCGCCCGCAGGCAGCGCCAGGCTGAGCCACGCGTGTCCGTGTCCGTGCCCCGACGGGGCCGCCCGCAAGCTGGGCTGTGCCCGCCATCCCAGTGCAAATAATGAAATGAAAATCGTTACTTCATGCAGATTTTATTTTACCCAAGCTATTTAAATAAAAAGTAGCAATAATAAACCTCCTCTTGATCCAATTAAAAAATATAATGGTTAATGGAGATTTGTATGCACTTGCATTTAGCATTGGGGGGCGGGGTGGGTGGGGTGGGAGGAAGAGGGAAAACGGCTAATTGCAGGCACTAATTAGGACTGTAATCCCCCTCCCAGCAGGCACAGAGATGCCCCTGAATGCAGTTAGTTGAAATCACTTAAATGTCGGTCTCTCTGACCTCAAGGGGCACAAACGAAAATAAATTGAAGCCCGATTTTTAAATTTCAAACAACAACAAAAAAAAGTGACTTTAATGACAAGTTCACTCAATGAAGAGGAAATGTAAAGCTCAGCGGAAGCGTTAATTCCAAGGCAATGGTGTAAAATAGCCTTTTTGTATAAACAAGGCAAATATTGATAACTTAGTGGGGGGGAGAGGGAGAGTCATTTGTTTCATTCTTTGTAGAGCTCCACAGAACGAGCCAACTATAAATTATCGAGAATTTAGGGCTGAGAATTACTTTGGGGGATTATTACTCCCTCTTAGGACTGATCTGTAGGAGATATTAGGAGAACACAGCAAGCTCAGCATTGAAATAGAAATCATGTTGTTGCCAAAAAGCTTGATTTATAAAGTGGAAACATCTTTAAAATGCACTCGCTATCTTTTTAATGTTCGCCTGCTTCATTGTGGGAGGGGAAAAAAGGAGAGATTATTTTATATTAAAAGGATCATCAAAAGATAAAAAGTTTATGTTAGCAAAGTTCCCTGAACTTTGCATAAAACCGCTCAGCAGAGCCCCCCGCCCCTGGCAGCGCCCGGGAGCGGGGCTCGGTCCATCACAACTTGTGTCTCCTTCCTCCTATTTGAGGTTTGTTCTAATTACGGTTTTTTCCTCCAGAGGATTTTTCTGGTGATGGTTTTTTCAAGGCTGAATTAGATGTAGCACAGAACTTGCCCGGTGGTTGCCTGCAGCTGGGGGTACCCGGGGGCCGCCTGAGCCCGACGGGAGCGGGGAGGGGACTCGCCACGGGGGTCTAGAGGCGCTGGCGGTCGCCGGTGGCGTTTTGCGGAGCCGCTCGTTCGGAAGGCAGCGTGGCTCGGTGGAAACCCGCTGACCGGCGGGGGCTGCGATCCCCGCACCGCAGCTCCGCACCGCTGCGGCTGCAGCCGCTCCCGGGGCGGGTGAACGATCCCAGCACCCACATAGCGCTGTGCGGGCCTGTGTTTATAAATAAGGTTATCATCGTTCACACACACCCCCCCCCCCACCCGCCCGTTTATTAAAAAAAAAAAAAAAAAAGGCATTTTCCAGGCGTCGAAGTCCTATTAAATAATTTTTAGTTTTTAATAACATCAGTGCAGGGGCAGTGAAGGGGACAGGGACACGGAGGATAGGGATGCAGATGTGCATCCGATCTGCTCCCTCCGGCTGCGGCTCCCAGCGCACACGTTTCCCGCTGGACTGCGGGCATTCCGCAGGGATGGAAGCTGTGGGAAGGGTGGGTAAAGCAGACGGCAACCGGGAGACTTCGTTATAAAGCTTGCTTTGCCATTTCATCTGCTCACTCTTATGCGCTATTATTTAACCGAACAATTGCAATTATTTTTTAACCTTGTGGCAAACCCCGCTTTGTCTCTCGTGATTCTTAGTGAAATCTCATCCTCCAGGCCTTATTTCTGCAGGGAGTTAATCTTTGCTTACACAGTCTCCTGGCTCAGGGTTTCTTTCTTTCTGTTATTTTTATTTAGCTCTAGCTGTTCCCAATTTTTTTCCAAGGTGCCAGTCTTTGCAGCATTGCAGTTTCAATCCAGAGATTGCCAGGGACCAACAGTTTGATGAAGTTTATGGCTAATCAGTAAAAAAAAAAAAACATTTCACAGGATGTCTGGTCACATTTTTCTGAACAGTTACTGAAGAGAAAATAATGTGTCATTCCTCTATGGAAATGTAACAATCCCAGAGATGTGAACAGGAGGCTCAAGATACTGAAACTGAGTTCTGGCTGGAGTGCAGGATGTGCACAGGTACAAAGATAGCTTCAGTCTTTATGGTAGCAGGTTTTAAGAAGCGTAAGTAGGAAAATATTGCACAGGAAAAAAAATCAATAAAGCAGCTTGCATGTGTGGAAAAGACGCAAACCCCCTTTAGATGTTCAAGTTTCATTTTAAAAGTGGCTTATTTCAGTTTTAAAAAAATCTGTTCTTAATCAACTTTAGTAAACCAAAATAAAAGTAGTTTTTAGGACATCAAGGTCTGAAGAAGTATAAATGCTTTGGCTAAGCTGGTGCAGCTTTCCTCTGTGAATAATCCTTTAAAAGTTGAATTTTCCATGGCTCTGTAGGGCATATGGATGCCCAGTTCTCATTACAATTAAAGGGAAATATTTGTCCAGAATCTTTTGAGGCAGTTACAAGAATTTCTGCTAAAGGTTTTTGATCCAAAAGCAAACCTTTATATCCAAGATCAGTGATGGAATGTGAGCCGTCAATTTAAAACTTGGAAATAAAGTAGATATTTAAGGAATGTTTGATCTGCTTAGTCCTAAATTCGGGGTCCTGGAATTACCCTGTTCGGGCAAACTCCTGCTTTTAGAGAAAGGAGCAGGAGCAAACTGCAATGGCTCTTGGCCGTGCTGCTAAAGATGTCGACAGCTTTGGCAAGGAAGACAGAGCTTGTGCACGCCGAGTAGGGCAGGGATGGGATTCTAGTTTCTAATATGCCTCTCTCTTCAAACAGCAATGCTAGCTTTTGTTAAAGACGCGGGATGCTCACAATTAAGGGTGTTCCCAAAGCTTTCCCCGCTTGTCCTTAGGCTGGAGCTGCAGCAGTGCTGGCCAGGGCTGCAGGGGAGGGTTTGGCCAAGCCCAAACCAGCTGGGGAAGATCCCCACCATCGCTTGGGCTCTGCCTCTGCATGGAGAGCTCCCGGGCACAGGGGCTGCCGATCAGCTCCTGCTTGGCGCTGATGATCTGGCACATGGCCTGGCACCAAAGCCAAGGCTGCCCACGGCTTCTCCGAAAGCCCCTGCGGACCCCAGGCAGGGTCCAGCCTGGCCCAGCGAGGGGGCAAACCTGGCCCGAGACACTGCAGCATCAGGTTGCTGGCCACACTCTTGCACAGCTTCTCTCTGAGGTACCTTTGTGCCATGCTGCTGGTGTTGCCCGAGGCTGCTGGCACCCACCTCTCCATCCTCCAGCACGTTGGGACCTTTTCTGCCCAACTTCAGCTGTGGCAAAATGAAAGCCCCAGGGAAGCATCCCACAGCAAGAAGCCTGCCCGTGTTTCATGTTACCGTGGGGCAAAAAGAGGAAATGTTTCTAGACCATGAAAGCAGCCACCCAGCTAACCAAGTTCTCAAGTATGTGAGAAACAATGTTTTATTTAAAAATTAGATGCGCTAGCCAGAAGGAAAAAATACAACCTCGCCATTCCAAAATATAAAAATCCCTTAACTGTCTGACCTTCTCATCACTAGGTCATGGTCCTGCCACCAGATAAATCTCTCCTATCTGTCCATAGACTGAGAGTTCAATGTTGCTTGTGTTAGTGACAGTGAATTTGGGGCTGAAAAATGAACTACTGATGAGAACTCCTGTTGAACCTGTATTGTTTGTTATTCTGAGGCAAGGATCTGGCATGGGCTAATCCAGCACTTCAAAGTTAACTGCTCTTACTTTGTATACAGAGCGTCATAGCGGAGTGGCGTGGGTGATAAGAGAAATAAGGGACTGAGGGTTAGGATACACTGGGAAAATGGGACCCTGTTGAAAAAGTCTTTGATCTCTTTAAAGTATTTTCTGAAAGCAAGAATCTATCAAAAAGGAAATGCCATTTAAAAGGCTAAAAGAAACAGCTGACATCCCCAAATTTGTTTTAATCTGCCCCGGAGAGTATTATTTCTAAAGATGCGTTAAGTCAGTGGAAGAAATACTTGTCAGAAGAAGGGAAATCAGAAAAAAGAAGAAAGGTCATCAGAATGGAAACATGGTTCTTGAAGCCTCTGCACACCATTCCTTTCCCTCGTAACAATGAAGACAAGGGGAAGCATCCTTAAGCAGGCATGGACAATTCTCAAGAAGAATTTGGGGTCACATTAGTCATTATCAGGCACACAGGCATGTCATCTGCCTCAGTGCTTTGAAACCATCGCTGGAGGCATCTTGGCATGCCCAGCAGCTTTTGAGGAGGTGGTCTTTCAGCTGTAATACAGCTTGTTAGCCAAGATGTTGAGAGATTTCTTGTTTTTCTGATCCTTTCACAACCTGATATGCCATGAACATCACCCTTCCAGACAGCACCGTAAGGGAGCTTCTGAAAATCCAGTCGTCGCTTTACTTGGCTACCCCAAAATCAAGGATTGTAAAATTGCTGTCTGTTTGTGGAAATCTTTGTCTTTTTGAAAGTAGGACTTCAGCTGCTGAAGGGCTTGGGGGCATTTTTACCCCCTGAAAGGACAGAAGGAAGCGCTCGGTAGTATCTGAAGCACCACCCACACCACAGGGACATGAGGGAGCACCAGTCTGCACATTTCCATGGGCTTCAGAGAGCACTGACAGCTTGTGGTGAGGACATGACTTGGGTTGCTCCAACAGGACTTGGGTACCTTGTTTCCACACAGTTTTCTCTACGGCAATACCAGTCGAGGTCCCCATGGCTTGCCTGCTTACCACGTGCTGGTTGGAGAAACCCCTTCCCAGCTAATGCATCAGGCAGGGGCATCAGAAATTATTTTTTGCATCTAAACAAGGAAGGTCAGATCAAGTCCGTGTGAGCAGGATGAGGTGAGGCCTGAGGGATTTGCAGAGGCCACCTTGTCACCCAGCAGCACCAACGCATGAGCCAGTGTCCCTGGAACACACGGGTACCGGCGTGCAGCATGGCACAGGGCGCTCAGGAGGGTTTTGAGCTCTGATCAGCTTTGACGTGCTCGGCTTTTCTGGCTTGCTGTCCCTTGCCCAGAAAATAAGACTTTTTTGGACCTGGGAGCCCCGCAGCTGCCTACCTCCCCAGGACCAGCCATGCCTGCTCAGATGGGGGTTAAAACACAAGTCAGATGCCCGCGCAGTGGCCAAGCCTGGAGAGCCCGAAAGGCTGGGAACTGCTGCCCCCAAGGAAAGCAAACTTTCTTCTTATCGCTCGCTTCCAAATCCAACCGACCAATTACACATTAATTAAACTTTGTTTGAACATAATAGAGGCTTTGGCTCCGTGTCAGTAACTGCTCCATGGCTAAGGGGATTGGATAGTAATAGAATAAATAAATAAACAAGAGATGCTTATTCTAACAGTTCATTTTAAAACAATTTGTGAATATCATGTAGAGATAAAATGTGCCTAGCATAAACTTAGCTAAGCAATGACTGCTTCATTATCAGAACAAATAATTCACTCGCACATCATCTTTGAATCTTGGGAGGGCTGCAGAATTGTGCTGCTTGTTTATTTTCCTGGCTTTTACTCTTTTTGCTACATTTCATCTGCGCAGAGCTGCAGGGAAGGGTTCAGCCGGGGCTGTGTGGTGCCAGGCCCCGGTGATGCTGGTCTTGCTCCCACCGCCCGCGGTCCCCAGAGCAGGGCTGAGCCCCTCTGCCCTCCCCAGGGCATCACCTGCGCTTCAGCCCCCAGTGACTGGGTGCCAGCCAGACCGTGGTGTTTTAATGCTGTCTCAGATGTCCCGCTCACACAGGAGTGGGGCACTGTAGCCTTTCTCCCACGATTGCTTTCTCTGAGGGCAGTTTTTTTGTGTGAATGTAAAAACTGATCTGTTCTCCCCTCTGAAGGGCATCCCAGTGCCGTGCCCGTGCGGGGAGGGAGGGAGGAAGGTGCCTGTCGGAGCAGCTAAGCCCAGCAGAGAGCTTTGCGGGGTGCAGGAGAGCGTCAGGATGGTGCTGAGGAGTCTGGATGGTCCCTTCTTCATTGGCTTGAGCTAGGGAGGGACAAGTGGGTTGTGAACGTGTCCAAAATTGGAGTCTTACTGACTCAGTGTTTCACGGAAGAGGCTGTTGGGGCTGCTGCTTGTGCTGCATCCCCCGTGCATCGCCAGCTGTGGCACAGGCGTGCCATGGGCTCGTGGCCGGTCCCATGTGGGTAAGGGAGCTGTGGGGCTGCTGCTGGCTCCGTGCTCAGCGAGTGGCCCCGTCGGCTGCCCTGTGTTGGCTGGGAGCAGCTGTCACACCTAATGCATGTGGGTGGGTCAGACACCCCTCTCCCTGGTGTGGCTTCCAAAAAATGAGCATAAGGGGGGAGAAATTGGTCTGGTCCTGGTCTCCTCCACCACAGGGATGCTGGCCGCGTTTGCATGTTCAGGGTGTTTGCTGCAGCCTCTGGACACCGTGTCCAACCAGACTTTGGGTTTGTACAAAAGATGATGAGGCCAGGAACTGCTGCTCTTAATCTCCTGATTACTGGTGGCCTACAATTCACTAGTAGTTGGTTGATCCTGTGCTGCACATGTGCCCAGTGCTTAACATTGCTGAGCTTCCCTGTTTGCACGGCCGCAGCCCGACGGCAGCTGCCTCTGGTGCAGGTGGTGTTGCTGGGGATCGGATGCCGCCTGCTTGGTCACGCTTCCTGGAAAGCCCCAAATTCCCTATTTTTGTAACCGGTTTCTGCACAGCGAAGCTCTTGCCTGGTTTGGAGTCGCGCGTGGCAGCGGGAAGGAGAGCGGGTAAAACGTGGCTCTGCACGGGTCTTGCTTCAAACCTCCCACCAAAGCCAGGCTGAGCTTTCCCAGAGCGTGGCAAGCCGTTGGCAAGGATTTATTGCAGCATTGGGCTATTCTTCTGTGGCTGCTGGTCCCCGAGCAATGGATGATGAAGCAAGCTATTGTCAGGGTTAGCTGGCCCAGGCGAAGCATCCTCTGCGGAGACGCCCATCCACCCCAGAGCTCCTGCCTGCAGAGATTTGGCAGAGGGGCTGGTTATGCAAAGCTACTACTGATTGTAAAGCCCATGGCTGTGAGTAGCTCCATTGACCTGTAGTAAATTCGGGGAAACAGGCAGGTTTTTGGCCCCTTCCCAGGGCTGACGGGGAGCTGTATAGACCCACTGTAGGCACAGCCTCGCTCCTGGGCAGGGCTGGTGCAGCCCGCTGCCTCCGCCGTGGTTTTCTGCTCCCCTCTTTCAAATGGGACATTTAATAAGAGCCAGGACATGATATTAGGTGCTCTCTCTTGCTTTTTTTTTTTTTTTAAAAATTGAAACTCTATTTTCTTGGACCTAGCTCTTTGGTTTGTCATGCCTTCCCACCAGAAATGCACAACCCATGTTTGCATCGTATTGCAAAGAGATATTTACTAAATGAGTCTCTGCCAAGGGGTTGAGAAATATGTTTTCATTAAGAAAATTAAAATGACAAGTCCCTGGACAGCACATTAGTCGCATATTTTTTTTTTTAAGGCCAAAATGCAGCAGCTAATAATAATGATGAAATGTCCATGCACAGCCAAATTACTAAAATCTACCCTGTGTTTTCCTGGAAAAGAATGCGGAGAGTTGGCAAACTTGGTTGTAGCTGGGTCTGTCGACCGTTGAGCACAATGCTACCACTGCGAGATAGCGAGCGGTTTGCAAGTTAAGCAACACCTTCAATCAGATGTGAGTCCCCATTTGTTATCCTTAAAGAATTTCAGCTGTATATATTATAGTAGTACTTTGGCTCTTTGTATTTATTTTAGAGGGCTATACTAAAGAACATTATAAACTCAGGCATGTCCATGCTATATGAACTCCATATGCTGAAGCTTAATTTTAAATGCCATTAAAAAAGCACTTAACATTTACAATATATCAGTCCGGCTACTTTAGCAGCTTGGATGTACTACAGTAAATGAAATGATTGAGAAAAAAGGAAATTCAGAAGCTAGATGTTATAAAAATCCCTGATGCAGGACGTTTGCCTGGTACGAGGCAGTAACTGCCAAATCATGTCCATCTCGTTCCTGGTTTTTAATCAATTTCTCCTCTTTTTTTGTTGAGTTTTAAAATGTCTTTTAAAGGCCTAATTTAAAAAAAAAATATCTTGGCATTCAGATTGGATTCCTTATGCAATTTTTTTCAATGTGTGAATTGGGCTGTGTATTCACAAATTGAAATGTCCTACTGTATTTATCCAGGTGCTTACCTGGAGGAGGACAAGGTTAAGAGGAGTGCAGAGTTTATGAATGAAAATCAAATACGGGCATTGGTAAACCACCCCTTTTTAGTCCCGGCTAATTACATGGTAAACATCTGGAATTTATGCAGAGCGGTTAAAAGAGTCAATTGAACTGATTTCGAACAGGGCCCATTTTGTTGCCTTCTCCCCGAGCAGTGACAAAATGGTGCTGGGCCAGCCGGGCCGGGCGCAGGGGCAGCGAGCGGGGGAGGGGGGGATCGGGTGGGGGCAAAGCAGCCTCGGCGCTCGATGGAGAAACGGCATCGGGATTTGGGCCCTCCTGAGTTTGGGTGATTAGAATGAGTCCGGGATGTAGCAGTTCTCATCCACCATCCCCTTCCCGCGGTGGAAAGGAGAATTTTCTGTTCTGGCTGGTTGCTTGAAGGCTGCGGTGAGCCAGTTTGCTCCATTGACTTGGTTTTTTTTACTGGATGAGGAGGAGGTTGGGAAGATGGAGCCAAGAAAATAGTTACTCCGAGGATGTAAAGTGCCTGATCCTGCAGAACCTGGTTCCTGATGCACTCTTAAAGCCCATGGCCATGCCCATACCCATCAGGGCTATCTTTGGATCACAAGACTAGAGCATGATGGTATATACTGGTTTCATGGCCATAGATTTATAAAAAAATACTCTTTAATACTGCCGAGATTCTTTAATAATGTTATATATATATAAGAGTTCTTTCATGGTACACTGGTTTACGTGACGTTCCCCGTTTGGTTGCTACATGTCTGCTAAAGTCAGTGGTAGATCGGTGGGACGGGCACGTTTTCCGTGGGAGCTGCAGTGCTCCTGCCTTGGACGAGGTTTAACAGGCTGCTGTGAATTGGGGACATCTGGGAAAGCCAGAGGAGCAATGGCTGGCTGCTCCATCGCAGGGTTTAACCCTTAGCCTCCCCCCAGGCTTTACTGATCCCCAGTTTTCAGCCTGTTGAAGGGAGCACAGGCTCAGCGTAGGCGCCGTGATGGGACGTGGTGGTGTGGACATGGGAGAGCTGCCTGTGCTTAGTTTCTGCTGAAGTGGGTCACATCTCATTGCTTTTCACGCACTTTCATGGCAACAAGAAATCTGCATTTTTGAGGCTGCCATGAGCCCCATGGAGCCCCCCGGGGCAGTGAGGGCTCCCTGTTGGAGCCTCCTGTAAGGAGGGATGTGTTGACCCCCCGTGTATCTCTCCCTACACCCACCTTTTCCTGGCACTGGCCCATAACCCCCCTCTATATACCCAGTTTGTGCCCCATGTTGCACTAGCCCTGTGCAGCCCATGCTCTGGAAAGAGTGAGTTTAATTCAGGTGACGTATAAGCAGCAATAGTGTTTTGTAGCTCATTTGTCCTAGCGTGAATTCATCACATGGTGGATCTGCCTTTTGGGGTGCTGCTCCAAGTTTCCATCAGTTCTGGCCCAGCTCCAGGTCGCTCACTAATGTGTTAACTCTTTGCTTTTCCTAAGGAGGATGTTTCCTAGTTACAAGGTTAAAGTGACCGGAATGAACCCCAAGACCAAGTACATCTTGTTGATTGACATCGTCCCAGCTGATGACCACCGGTATAAATTCTGTGACAATAAATGGTAAGAGAACATCTCTGTTTACCTCCTTTTCCATAAGAAAATTCCAATTGGATCGACCATTTGCTGTGCGAACTCGGAAACCAACAGAAATACCTTCCCATGGGAGGGATGCCAACATCCCAGAGCTCTCTTTGGTGGAGCAGCCAATGGCTGGAAGTTAAAACCAGACAAATATAAAATAAAATACTCTTAACAGGCTGGGTGATTAACTGCTGGAGCAAACTGCTAA
The DNA here is from genome assembly GCF_017639655.2 of Falco naumanni. Lineage (NCBI taxonomy): Eukaryota > Metazoa > Chordata > Aves > Falconiformes > Falconidae > Falco > Falco naumanni. The sequence goes on along the minus strand of NC_054054.1, from coordinate 109,883,513 downwards.
TGGAGGTTGTGGATTGCCTATCTCCAAAGCTCTCAAGGCTGGATGTCTTCTTGGAGGAGATGCTCTAGGCTGTGCGCAGGTGTGAGAGGGTAAAGCCGCAGCCTACACTGTACCAGAGGCCCGACTAGGTGCTCTCATGGTCCGTTTTCACCTTAAAAATTAGGTATCGATGTGAGTCGAGAAAAGTTTTAAATTCCTTTCTTCCCTAGTAATGTTTTGCTTTTAGGAGCTCAGCTATAAAGCAGAATGTGGGGTGGTGTAAGAAGAGCCCCACTTCAGCCCCGCGGATGCGGCAGGCGAAGGGTGCAGCAAGTCCTTTCTCGCAGTCCAATGCGGGATCCTGCTTAGAGTTGTGTTTTCCTTTTAATTCATTCTTCCTCTGGAGTTTTTCTTTTCTATTATTCCTCCCTTCTCTGTGCCTTTGATAGCAAAGTTTCTTACTGGAGAGGCAACTATGATTTTTGTTTTCTGACGAGGGAAATGCTGTTTTGTCTTTTGATTTTCCTCTCCAAACACGCCCGGCAGCCTCTCGCGCTGTGACTATTCGCTGTGGTTTTCCCAAACCCTTCCACCCACTGCAGCCTGGTGAAAAGACAAGCAATGGAAAATTTCATAGTCATCTTAATGGGAACGAACCTGGTGACATCCTATAAAACAGTAATAATTTACTTGCGCATTAGGGCTGCTCCAGTTTTAAGAAATCCCTTTTCCATTCGCTTTTGTCCTGGAGTGCCGCTGGGTACGAGGAGCAGGCTGAGGGCCTCTGCAGCGAGGCGGCCACTTTGTCTTTTAAACATTAAGCCCTAGATGATGGATAGTTGTTAACTCTGTTTAATTTAGCTTTTGCCAGCCCTAGAGCTATTTCCCCTTTTCCTTTTATTGATGCTGGAAAGTCTCTGTTGCTTTTGGTAATATGGCTTTATTGGTGGTTTATAAGAGGCGAACAATGCACGGTAATGAGGGAGCTGCCATTAAGTGATGTCTCATAGCTGGGTCGTGTCCACGGGAGGTGGTGGTGGTGGTGTGGGGGCAAGGGGAGCAGGCAGAGGGGTACGAGGAGCAGCACTGTGTGCCAGCACACAGCTCTGGGAGCAGCCCCTTCCCACCAGAGCTGCTGCCCGGCCAGGAGCTAGGGGAGCTCTGCATGTACCCGCACCAGTACTGCTCCTGCTCACAGGTACCTTCTCCTGGGGAAGGGTGTGAGACCATCTCCCCTTGCAGAATGGCCTTTGAAGGCTTCATCCTCTCCAAAAACCCAGATGAGATTTCCTCCCTGACCAATGTCAACACAAATGCCATGCAGAGACAGTGCCCCAAGGAAATACCGCGTGGCAGCAGCGGTGGGGTTGCTCTGCCAGTCTGCGATGCTGGAACGAGGAGCCCTGGAAGCCCCTCGAGCCCCTCTGAGCCCTGCGCCCCAGCGCGTCCCCCCAGGGCTGGCGGGAGGGTTGCTGGGTTGAGCGCATGGACATGATGCTGTCCTGCGTCCGGGCTGGCAAGTGCTGCCGAGGTGACACGATCTGTAACCGCTGTGTTTGCAGGATGGTGGCTGGGAAGGCAGAGCCGGCCATGCCAGGGCGGCTGTACGTGCACCCCGACTCACCGGCCACGGGAGCGCACTGGATGCGGCAGCTGGTGTCCTTTCAGAAGCTCAAACTCACCAACAACCACCTGGATCCCTTTGGACATGTAAGAGAGACATTCTGCAAGGGTTGTGGTCAGAGGTGGGCCTGCAGTGCTGGCTTTGTGGCTGGACTGGGATGCTGGTGGGGATGTCGTGGCTAATTTAATAACGAGGAGCGACATTTATTCTCTGCTGCCAGTGCAGCAGGGTGGGGGAGTGTTTGGCATTGAGGGAGGGGGGCCACTGTGGGTGCCTGCATGCTTCCCCTGCTCTTGGAAATGCCACCTCTGGCTTGCTCAGTTGTGTCCTGCCGGATGCCACCGACCTTTTATTTTCTGCCCGGGAACTTTCCAGGCAGCGCTGTGGGATTTTCAGCCCGGCTGTTGCTGTGCATGGTACATACAGCTCACAGAAACAGGTTGCATAAACTCATTATTTTCCAAGCTGGCTTTGGCAGCCCTGTAAAAGATGAAGTATTTTATTTGGAAAATCTTAATTCATGTGTATTGCGAATGCAGAAGTGGGATGTACAGAGTTGTCTACCACAGTGCATTTAATAACTGAGAACAAGGGTGTCTCTAGCCTGCCAGGCAAACGGGTGCTTAGATAATGCTCTTTATATAAATCTTTATATTTTTATATAAAATACAGACCTTTGTGGTTTGCACTGTCCAAGCTGAAAGTCATGTAAAAATAAACAAACCTTGCTGGCTGGAGGAAGGGAAGATAGAGTTTAAAATCTTTTTAGGTTTAGTCCCATCAGCTCCTCCTAGTACCACAGGTAAGAGAAACTGCTTCGTATTATCAAATGTGGTTTTTGACCAGTAGCAGTTTGGAGGGGTGAGGGGGGCTGTGGAAAGGTCCTGAACAAGGGTGCAGAGCGAGAAGGGCTGTATCTGTCTGGTGCAAAGTGATTGTGCATCGAGCTTCTAAAGCAGCAGGTTTTTATGGGCAGTTGTTTGTCCTGATGCCACCTAAAGCCGTACAGAAAGTGCGATTCTGACATCGCTAAACCAGACGGAGCTTTAGGGGGTTGATTCCAGAGGTGGGGTGACCCTACCAGCTGAAACCGCTGTAAAAAATCCAGAATTTTTGTGCCATGTTCATAATTTTCTGCTGATTTCGAATTGTGGCAGGCAGCGCGCTGGTGCCGCGCATGGGTGCTGCGGTGCTGTGGCAGAGCCGGGCTCTGGCAGCGTGACACGGGGATAACCCAGCCCTGCGCCGAGCTGTCAGCAGCGCCGGCAACTGACCCTCTTCCCCAACCTACTGACCCCAATGAAACATGTGTGAACTTCAAAGACTAATCAGGGCCATTTAATGCTGGTGTTATTAATCACAGGCGATCTCTCCCTTTCACTCTTCTTCAAGAGGGAAAGCACCACGGAAATGAAATGAAATAACTGTGCCGAGGGTTGCACAGTAAAAATTGTGTAAAGCCCCCAGATGCTGGTGTTTCGGTGTCAGCAGCTGTACCAACCTGCCGGCTTTGCATGTGGCATTTTTCTACTCCCGTGTTTTTCTCTTGGTTAACTGTGCAGCTTAATATATGACTGTTTACGTTGTAAAATGTAAACCGTAAAACATACAGGATGTTCGATGTGGCCGTAAAACAAACAGGATGTGCAGCGCTGGTTTTGCAACTTTAAACGTTCGCTTTTCCTGACTTTGTGATTTAACTGTGATTTTAACGCTGCATTTTAACAGGGAAGATTTTTCTTCCCTCCCCTTTTAATAGACAGCCTGTTTGTCCTCCCACGGAGCTTCCCTAGTGAGGGGGGGTGGGGGGCTCTGGTTTGTGTTTTGGGGCGATACCTGCAGCGAGACGCGGTGGTTGTGCTCCGGGTGAGCCCTGCGCAGCCCTCTCATGCCGTACGAGCCCGGCAGCCCACCCCGGCACGCTCTGCCTCACGCTGCTGGGAAAATGCCTGAAATAACTCATTTCAGAGTGGCCAGGTCGCTGTGCGGTTCGGGCACTGACAACCTGCCGGGCTAAATGGCATTTAGCCCTTCCTCAGACAGTTCCTCGTTAGGCTTCTAAATTAATCTGCTTTAGAGAAGTGGCACTCCACTTCTTGCTGTGCACACGCAGGAGAGCTGGGCTCTGTGGCGGTGAGGGTGGATTCTCCTCCCGGTCCACGCCGAGCACTGCTCTCCTGCGGTGGCTGGTGGCCCTGGGGCAGGCAGTGGCACGGCACAGCCCTCCCAGCCCTGCTTGTGAAGGCGTTACAGTATGAATAATAACAGCTTCTCATTTCTAGGAATTTGTTCCCAGCGACTGCAAATGGTCTCTCAAAGCTCCCAAAGCAAAACAAGGCAGCAAACCCACAGGGTTTGTTTGCCTTCTCGTGCTCCAGCGAAGCCTGCCTGCCATTTCCTTTTGTCTTTGATTTTCTCCAAACCTCAAAACCACGCAGGGCAATGACTTCTGCAGGCTGCTGCTGGGGCTTTTTGTGGTGTGCGGGTAGCTGCCCAGCCACAGCCGGGCTGGCTCGCCCTCCCCGGCACCCTCAGCGCTGCGGCGGCCCGCAGGTGCCGTGGCACCACGCTCCCTACCTGGCTCCCACCCTCCTGGGCTCCAGCTCCTACGGGTGCCCTGAAATCCCGCGGAGCGCATCCCTGCCGGCGAGCAATCCCCTCCAGCCCACGCTGTGATGTGCGGGGCTGGGACCCAAACCGTGTGTGGCTGCTTGGGGGCAGGAGGGGCTCGGAGCCGGGGAAGAGGTGCTGGGCAAAATATCTTTGCGCTAAATATTCCTTTTCTGCATAAACTGTGTTTAAGGTAGGCACTTGGGGGAAAAAAAACACAAAGCAAAGGAGCTTTTCCAGCTCCCTGTCTGTTTACCTGCTGGTTAATATTGAGCGTGGGGAGCTGATCCTGGGGTCAGGCTGGAGCAGGAGCGGTGTTGCGGGGGTCTCACAAGCAGGACGTGGTGGATTTTATGGGCTCATGGTGGCAGATGCAGCTGGGGCACTCCAGGCTGCTGGGCTCCATCCCCAGCCGCCGCGCCTGATGTGGGGGGGATGCTGGTGTGAACGGCAAAGATATCACAGTGTGGGGTGCAGCTCCTCTGAGCCTGGCTCCTGGGCATGGGGGATCTCACCTGAAAAGCAGACAGTCAGAAATTTTGCATCATTTCAATGAATTAATTGATAAACGAATCCCTGCCCTGACTCTGTGCGGTGTAATAGCTGCTTAACATCAGGGACGAGCAGCCCCACGGAGTTCATAAAGAGAAGTGTAGGTACATTTGAGGCTTAAAATAAGTAAGTTAAACAGCTTAATTAGTAAGCCGTGGAGCAGTAGCCCTTGCTGCAATCCACAGAATTAGATTGAAGATTATTTACTGTGCTGGTGGGAGGGGATGCCCGACAGGCTGCGCCGGGAAGCCTGGCTTTCTGACACCCAGCCCATAAACCCAGCCACCAACGGCCCCTCTTCAGCCTCGCACCCCTCCCTCCTGCTTTGATTACCGCTTATCTATTGCGTTAAATTATTAATTACAGTCAGAGGCATGGGAGGCATTTTTCAATGCAGTCAGATAAAAACACGCAGGCTTTAAATAAGAAGAAATGAAGTGCAGGGCTCTGTCATCTGCCTGCAAACCCCTCTGGCTGAGTAGGTTTGGTGGCAGGTAAGCCAGTGCCCAGCTCATGCACCACGGCCTGAAAATGTGGGCTGTATATTTTCCTCTTGGGGGATTTTTTGACCATGAAAGGCTTCTTTCACACCAGGCTTAACAACTGCGAAATGCCCGTGTTGAGAATGGATTAAGAAATCAGCAGCCGCTGTAATGTTTAGCTGCGGCGAGGTCTATCTGATCCTAAAGAAAGCATTGTAAGCCACCTGTGCTTAGAGTAAAATCTTAATTTATGTATTTTCAAATCTTTACATGCAGAGATAATCAGCCTGATAGAGCTTGTGATTTATGTGGGGTTGCTGAGTGACAGGGTTAGTGATTCTGGCAGAGCCGACGCTTTGCTCTCTAACACCACGTGCGTGATCAGCAGCTGCGTATAGTCTGTCTGTGGAGACAAGGATGCTCTCTCCAGTGCCAGGCTGTCACATCCCTTACCCATTCCCTGTGTATTCTGCCTGGGAAGCACCCAGCTGTGTTTTCCAGGTGAAAGATGGGAATGACTCCTTCATCGTGAACCAGGTTATGTCACTGCAAGTGCTAACAGATCAGTTGGCTAATAGCAGCTGGAGATGCTGCACAAAAATAACCTCTGTGTCGGAAAGGATAACGTAATACTTGTGTTTCTTTCAGGAGGTTAGTTCAGGGCATATGGGGAACTATCGAGTGAGTATCCCTGTAGTGATACATGCTCATGAATGGAATTCCACTTTCTTCAGAGGTCTGAAGTATGTAAACAGCCGGGGCGGAGGGGTGACTGTGAGATCGTCCTCGTGGCTGGGAGCTGTGCTCCCACTCTGGCCCCGGCAGGTGAAGGATGCTCAGGGTGGGTGTGAAGCTGCCGAAGGGGCACGGGGGGGGGTTGCTGAGGGGCTTCAGCCCCGACCCGTGGTGAGGTGGTTCTGTGCGACTTGTTTCATTTTATTGTTTTTTTTTGTTGTTTCGCTGTTTGGGCTTTTCTTCAGCTCATGACTCAAGGTATGATTTAAGGTGCTGAGACTGGCAGCTCTGAAGGAAAACCCACCTTGTTTCTCTCCCACCTGCGGTGCTGGGCAGCACAGCACGCGTGCCCAGGGCACGGCGGTGGCACAGGTAGCTGTAATGATGCCATAGCACATGCAGGACTTCAGCCCTGGCTCCCTGAGACCCTGGAGCAGCTGGCCAAGCTGGTGAGGGTGCCGGGAAGGTCCCTGCTCCCACAGGATCGCGTGGGGCACGGGTCATCTGCTCTGCAGCACCCAATGGTGTGCCGTGCCGGGCAGCAAACAGCCAGCCCTCCTCCTAGTGGTACATAATAATGTACATAATAATGTACATAAAGATAAAGGCGTTTAATATACCTTGAGGGATGGTGAGGGTGACCAGTGTCCTTAAACACGAGGGGTTCTGCCAGGAGGCAGAGGCTGTTCATCAGGGTGGACTTTAATGTGGTTTCACACCCTGCAGATGATAGCTGGGCAGGACATGCGGACACCTTGCAGGCACCGGTGTGGCCACGAAGGGTGCCAGCTTTTGGAATGGCTCAGGGTGGGCTGTGGTGGCTCCGGAGCCGTGCTGGAGACCAGCCTGGCTGGCATCTTGCTCCCGGGGACCAGCTCCTGGGAAGGCCGGTCTCACCAGATGCAGTGCAGCTGGAAGAAAACCCAATGGTTACTCACAGACCCTCTCCCCCCGTTCTGGGCACGCTGTGAACACGCGGAGCCACATGAAGGGCAGCACTCGCAGGCGTGCGCGGTAACGCCGGAGAACGCGAAGGAGCAGGTGCGTCATGTCAGGGGCTCCGGCTTTGGTGTTGCTGTTAATGACTCCGCTGAAATTCTCCGTTGAAAAAAAGAGGGTTCAGCCATTCTCCTGGGCTCCTGCAGCCTGGGAAGGGCGATAGCACCACAGCAGTATTTCTGGCAGGCTTCAGCTGGGACCAGAGCAATTGGAAATTGTTATTATAATTTTTTTTTTTTAGAGAATATATAAAGATATTCCTGCAGGAAAAAATAAAAAGACAAGTAGTAAATGAAGAATAGAAGTGGAGGTTGTGACAAGTAATAATCCCCCCTTCAACACAGCATTGCTGAGTTTGGTTATGTTACGTACCCTGTACATACCTCACTCCTGCTGCTGCTGCCTTTTAATTGCCATAACGGACTTTATCTGCTCTTAAAATGTGGGGTTATTTTAGTTTGAGATGTGGCCTACTGAGGTTTAGAGCTACAGGGGATTATAGAGGGTCTGTCACTTGTGATAGCGTTTTAAGTGATATTGCTGGTTTTCTTGACCCAAATCTGCTATTTACTGGCTTTACGCTTTAATGCTGATGGCTTTACTTCTTTAATGCTGATGAACTTGGTATTTCTCTTCAGATTTATTATTTGCACACTTGGTTTTATTTGATTATCACTGAAAGACTTCATTTTTCCCGTAGTCTTGGGGTTTCCCTCTCGTTTGTCTATTAATTCAATTTTAGCATAATTCTGTCTTTGCTCGTCAGGCGCACTCAGCCACTTTAATTAGGTTAATCTCCTACCAATCTTATGAAACCCTGAATTTTATTTAGAAGTTTTTTTATTTGTTTGCTTTATGACTTGCGGCCAAGCAGTTTCCTCGGCGGGTGCTGGTAGTAGCTTTACGTGCTGCCTCAGCAGCTGTGGCGCAGGGATCGCCTGCGGCCAAAGGGCCGGGGTCCCGCCGGGGGGCTGCACCCTGCTTGTCCTTGCCGAGAGCAAGGCTGTAGGATCTCTGTAGCAAGATGGCTATGGCGAGAATCTTGAGTTTATTCTCAGCTAAAGATTTCTTAAATTTATATATAAGATTTCTTGTATATATATATATATGTGATTTCTTCTCTATATAGATATGATTTCTTAAATCTATATAAGGAATATATATAATAAATATTTTTCTTATAGTTCTATAAAAAAATAAGAAATATATAAGAATTTCTTATATATATATACATGTCGCTCCCGTTACTAAACTAGCTTTTTTTCAGTCCATTTAAAACTTGAAAAAAACCCTTTTGTCAGATCCTACATTTGAAGTTAATTTTTTTGGCGCGTCACTTAAGTCTTCTACTGAAAGAATATCCATGGAAAGGTTCTTTTGTTCTTTAACCCATCTATTCTAGGAAACATCTTACAGCTGACCTGAGAAATAGTGGTGCCCAAATAACTTACAAAGCCTGATGTGATGCTTTACATGGTCTGCTCTGCTCCTGCACGTTCCCACCCCAGGAGGGGGGCTGGGTACTGGGGGGGGCTGGGTCCCCATGTGCACCTTTGGTAGCCGGGTGGGAAACGACCAGCGGGGCTCTGGGTGGAGAAGGTTTACATCTCTTGTGCTAGATCTTTTGGTTGTTACTGGTTTATGCAAGTCGAAGGCAGTGGATTTTGGTAACGTTTAGCTAGAATAAATCCCAGCTTTGGCCATTCCATAAGGAACAATTTGTCTGAGCTCACACTGAAGCTTTTCCTAGGATTTTCCAGCCTTTTTTTGGTTTGTTTTTTTTCCCTCCTCTTTTCCCCCCCACATTGTGCAGATTGCCAAGACAAATGTGTGGGCCTGGGAGGCTGCTCCCCCGGCTGGGGCTGGGGCTGGGGTGGGCTGGACAGACCCCTTCCCACACCGGGGCACAGCCACAGCCCTGCCCCGGGTGGCTCTGCCAGGTGCATCGTTCCCTGCGGGTGACCGAAAATAAATTGGGTGAGGTTTAGGTAATTTTAGAGCTCGTGTTTTAGGTGCTGTGGAGGTTGTTTGCGCACAGTGTTTTATTTGGTTGGACTTGATGATCCGAAGGGGTTTTTCCCAGCTAGATGATTCTATGATTTTAGCGGTTTGCGTTGGGGGGATGCAGCCCTGCGGGGGATGCAGGAGGGCAGCGCTCCCGGCGCAGTGGCACTGCACTCCCGTCACCCCTCTGGGGCAGCTCCTGCGCCAATGCGTGGCATCCCTGGCCCATCCACCATAAAGTTAGCTTTGGGTGGCTTGTGCCATCAAATGCTCTAAATGTCGGTTGAGATGGACTGCCCCAGTGGCTGCCGCGCTGGAGGAGCCTCCTTGGTTAACGTGCTCTTTTTGGCGTGCGGGGGACCGAATTGTCGGGTTTTTGTTCTGGTCCTTCGCACCCCAGCTCGGTGTCCTGGTGCGGGACAGGGGCCAGCCTCAGCTTAAAGGCTTTTTGACTTTGAAAGAATAGAAGGAAGGAAGAAAGAAGCAGAAAATACATTAAAATGAGAGATTTTATATTAGTTATGTGATCCCCTGGGAGCAACCATAAAATTATGTGGCTTTTTCGTAGCCATTTACTATTCAATATAAAAAGGGTAGTTGCCATAACAACCACTGCATCATATGACATTCGATACCTTGGCGAAACAGGGAGTGCTCTTAAATCAACTCCCCAAATTTCATATGAAAGTAAATACATTTTACTGGTGATTTCAAGGCAGGTTTGCACCGCGACGAGCGATGCGGTACCATTACCCCGCTAAGCTCTGGCCTCTGGGCCCAATCCTGCAAACTGGCAAATGTCTTCAAGCCCTGAAGCCGACATTACTCAGCAGCGTGTGAGATTAGATGCTAAAGGAGTATGTTTTCCTAAGTGAAATTAAATGGAAGGAGCAAATGACACCAGGTTTTTTTTGACATTTGTTGCTGACTGGGGAATGCCAAAAAAATAGAGAAGTTGAGCTACATTACAGCTTAAGTTCCAGCTGCCAACTGTGTGATCAGCACAAAGGAGGGAGATGGGGGGGTGGGGGGTAAAAAAAAAATAAATATGTTTTTGTAAGCTCACATTTGACTTTGGAGTCGGTCTCTGGCGCAATCTGGTCTGCACGTGTGATGTTGAGGGGGTAGGAGTGACATCACCTTCGAGAGCTGCTTTGGCTCCCCTCTGGCCAGCAATAAGGCGGCGAGGTGGGGGGGGTTGCGGCAGGGGGAGGCACCCCTGCCTGCCCGGGCTGTGCGCCACGGTGACCGCCTTGGAGGGCAGGAGATGTAAAATGCTTCCGAGGTGCCAGAGGAGCTGTTTGGGTCCCGGCAGGCGCAGCCCCCTGAGGGTCCCTGCCGCCGGGTCCCTGCAGCAGCAGAAGTGGTGCCTCACAGCCTTGTGTGCCACCCCCAGTGATGCTCTTGGGGATGAAGCGGCCATTACCCACCTGGGTATGTTTTACCAGCCATTTTGTTATTGAAAATGTGTATTTTCCAGGCAGGGTGTGTGCTTGGGTGGCGGTGGTGGGAGATGGCATCCCCACCGGTGCCTGTGTTGGGATGTTGAGCGAAAATCCACTTCCTAAATTTGGGGATGTCCATATAATTTGAGGATTCTAGTTGGGATGTGTTTGATTACCTTTTGTTGATTTTGTTGTTTGTTTGTTTGGTCTTTTTTTAAATACAGAAAAAAAAGTATTGATTAGACTCCTAAATATGCTGCCATTCCATGTAAGCCGAGCTGTTTCTTTTGTAGGCAAACTGACAAGATCACCAAGTTGCAGGGAGAGGCTTTCAGTTACTGAGCCAGTGTGCTCAGTGCTGCCCAGGAAACACTGTTTTCCAGTTTCCCTTACTAGTTTTGTGTCCTTGTCCTTTTATCACGTTAAAATTCCCCTCTAACCAATACACCAGTAACTATTTTCAGTGGCAAGACGAGGCAAACTGTTTCTTTTTTAGCAGCTCACCTGTTTCAAACTACTTACATTTTGTAGCGAAAACAATTTAAAAATGTGCGTGACAGTGTTTGACCCTGACTTCATCTCCCTGTAGCGTTGCAATGAAAAAGGTAAGTGCAGGAAAATATATAATTATCATTTTACCATCATCTTTGAGGCTGGGAGCTGCTGCATCACCTTCTGTCCTGCTTGGTGCTGCCACTGGAGCCCTGCCTGCCCAGCACTGCCCAGCAGCAGCTGTGCTTTGCCCTGTCAATTAAAATACTTCTCATTTTTGACACAATCCTTTAAGTTAATCTTTCCACTGACGTTCGTCATCAGAGTGGAATTTACATTTGTTTTGTGTATTTTTAGCCAGTGACCAGTTTTCCACAGTGGCCTTGGAAACTATTTAGCCTGAATCGCTGGCATTTGGCTTTGCGCAGGCGCAGCACTTTGCAGCTGCAGGCTGGGGGGCGGTTTTGCACGGTTTGTAGGGTTTCCGAACGCCCGAGGTGCACAGCAAGCACAAGTGCTGTGTTCCTGTGCAGCCACAACCTCTGTGCTCGTTTCAAACCTGCAAAGTGTTGGTTGTGAGTATGCAGAGGGTGGTCGCTGCCCCCCCTAAAAGAGGTGAGGAGTCACCTGTGCAGCTGGTGGGGAGCACAGGGAGGCATCTGAAGCACCACAACTTCCCCTTTTCACCCCCAATCTGACATGCTGACCGCCCCACCACATAGCCAATGTTTTTTTTTTTTCCTTCGTCGTATGCGAATGGACTGTTTTTATGGGGCTTTGCTTTGCTGGAAGCTGTTCCCCATCCACATCTGTGGACGCTGACTTGATGGTTAACCTCAGGGCTCTGCAGTTCTTGTGTCTGTGACTAATGTTTCACACCCAGTGATGGCTGGTAGGCTTTGATCTGGCACATCTCAAGGAGTTCTCCTTTCGTGGTCACACACTCAAAGAAATCCAGCGTTTTCCAACAGGTACTTGCACTGGGGCGTGTGGGCAAATATTCCGTTTGGTGCCAGGGACAGCAATGCCCAACCTTGTAAACGCAGGGGCTAAATTAAGGTGTTTAGGGGGTTTGTTTTCCCCCTTCCAAACATCCCACAGGTATCAAGCAGTTCACGTGAACCTCCAGGCAGGTTTGCAGTCACAACTGTATCCTTGAGTATCTGTCAAAAAAGCCTTTCCTGAAGGCTTCTATCAGGCTCCAAAAAGTAATATCCTGTTAGTTTTGGAAATTTTTTGGACTCCTTGAGTTTAAAAGACATTATTAAAAAACCCGAAGATTTTTAAAGGGGTCGTTAAAGCTCAGCGGATACTACTTTGGAGGGGGAATACAGACTATTCATCCAGAGTGTATCAAAACTTGGGCTCCTAATTTTCCCTTCGGAAATCTCAGTTTAAGGTTGTTTTCTTTGTTCTGCTGTTGACTTGCGCTGACTCTGAGGTCAAGTCACCCATCCTTGCTAGACCTGGGCAGTTCGGGGCAGGCGGTGAGGAGCTTGGCGCACCCCGGCTTCTCCTCCAGACAACGGTTATTTATCAGCTTGGCTCAACTCTTACTTATTGAAAATTAAAATGCTCCTTCTTATGAAACTCTCAGCCCTCTGGCGTTGTTCTTCTTGGCTTTGTTTTACGAGTGGCTGATACATGAAAGCAGAGAAAAGGCTCCAGCCCAAAACCTGAGCCGACCCTCTCAGATCTACACCCTGCACATCAACAGCCGCAAAGTGGTTAAGAGACTTGATGCAAAGCTGATAAAATGCCAAAAATTCCTCGTTCTCTCTCTTGGGGAGCAGGGAGGGTTGTCTGGAAAATGTCAACAATAAAAATTGCATTTAAGTGGTATATAATGCAGCCAGCTACTGTGGGCAGAGTTACGTGCAGCCAGACGAAGGGGTTTAAAGAGCACCAGCTCCATGTGCTGCCTCCCGTCCCAGCTGGAGCTCCTCAGCACGGACAGGCGTGAAATAGGGTTCCTGGGCACAAAAGCCAATCATGAAGCCAATATCTTCTGTTTCTTAGTAATTCTCATTTAAAAGTGGCTAAATACACAATTGGTGTAAACTGCTGCTGCTGTGCTGCATTGCGTGTGTCCATCTGTCCATCCATCCACCTACCTACCACCAGGTTGATGTCACCACCCGTTGTGGTCTTGGCCCTTTGCCTGTGTCTCCATTGGGGATGGGACGTGCCCTTGGCAGCCTTCAGGCACCCCGGGGTGTCAGCCTGGCTGGAGGGCCCCTCGCCTCTGGGACCAGGGGCTGGGGGGGAGCAGGCTCAGCCAGTCTGGGAGAGGGAAGAGGAGATCAGGAAGGGTTGTGCCAAGGGAACAGGGCGAAAGCAGTGCTGCTGCTTTGCCAAGTAACAGGAATAGAGGCTTTTCTTAGAACCATCCCAACTCTTAAAGAAATGCTATTTCTTAACCACCTTTTCTTCTGCAGCATGTGGGTGCTGCCCCCCTTTGTGGGGATCTGTGCTGGGGCAGCTGAGCGGGGGCTGCAGCTGGGGGGGCTGCGAGGGGTGCCCGGACCCCAGCACCCGCCCCGAGCTGCTCCACAAACAGCAGGGGAAAAAAATCTGCTCTTTTGTAGTTTTACCAGCAGATAAAAGAAAAATAGCTTGCTTTATTTTTTTTTTCCTCCTCCTGTGGTTTCTGTGATGTTTTTTTTTTTTGCCTCTGCTAAACTGTGTATTTTTCAGCTCAGTAAAGTATTTATTAGGAATCTTTACGGACCAGTCTGCTGGTGAATTATATATATTGTACAGCTTCAGCATGAGCTGGGAAAAAAAAAAAATATGACTTTTTTTCCACCCAGACTGGCTCTATCCAATAGCAATAAGAAAATGAGGGTTTACCAGGAAAGCTTTAAGTTCAGTTCTGCTTGCCAGAGCAGCAGATACCTTTTCTGTCTTGGTTCATGTGCATTTATATAATGTAATTTTCCCCTCTAATTTGAAAGCTAAGCTAAAGCTAAGCACTGGTGGGCTTTTGTGTCCTGCTAGTAAAGTCTGTCAAATAGCTATGGCTCGGGTTTTTTGTTGTTTTGTTTGGGTTTTTTTAATTGGTTTTCTTACTTTAACATCAATTGTTTTTCAGATAATTCTGAATTCAATGCATAAATACCAACCACGACTGCATATTGTGAAGGCAGACGAGAACAACGCTTTCGGGTCGAAGAACACAGCCTTCTGCACCCATGTTTTTCCGGAGACGTCCTTTATATCAGTGACCTCCTACCAGAATCACAAGGTAGGCTGCTTTTCCGCCTAAAAGTGCTTGATTTCTGTTCACGGGCTTCTGCAACTCGCAGCCCTCTGCCGCCGGCGGCTGCTAAATGATCTTCCACATTGCACAGCGATGTTGCTGCAGTGCTGTGTGTCGATGAGCAGCAGCTGTTTGCTCTGAGGGGTGTTGTGCAGCAGAAAAATCCTGCTTTAAAAGGCAAGTTTCCACCCCAGCCTTACGCTGGTGACGAGCCAGGGGATGCAGCTGAGGGGCAGTGTGGGCATCGCTGGGTAACAATATCTTGGCAAACCCCATGAGTCCAGACCCTAATGAATCGGCGTGCTCATAAACGCTGAGATGTCATTCAAAGCAGCAAGCAAATCTAATAATGACTAGTAAAGCTTGCTCATAAATCTACAGTGAAAAGTAATTATAGTATGTGTATTTAGTGAGACATACGAGGAATGTAACCATAAAAACACAGCTAAGAGCCTGCTCTGTGGTTAGCACATGAAGGCAGGAGGGGGGTTGGGTTTGTTTTTGGGGGGAATATGAAGTACAAAGGGCTTGGTTCTGCACCGCAGGGGTGTTACAGATACCCACGTTCTGCAGGGTTGGCTGCTCTCCTGTTTTTGAGCGTGTTGGTCGTGGCAGCGGGTAGTGTTCCTTCTGAGGATTTGCCAACCCAGGTGACGAGCAGGATGGACAGTGGTGTGACAGTGAATTGTCACCTCCCTGTGACAGTGGGTGTGCTGTCAGCCGGGCAGGGAGCGGGCAGGGTGCCGGGCAGGGTGGCAGCGTGCTGCTCCCAGTGCCTGCCTGGGCATGGGCTCCTGCTGCCCTGCACGGCTCCTGGTGGCACGCTCTGCCTGCAGGGCTGTACCAGCTGGGGGTTTTAAAGTGCAGCAGGATTCATAAATAAAGGGGCAGAGTGAAGCAGCACTGCTGGAGCCCTCCTGTCACCCGAAACGCGGAATCTGCCATGTGTGAATGTATCAGCTCCTTTTCTACACAGCCATAGGAAAGTACTGCAGGAACAGGAACACATGTGAAATTCTTCCTGCCCAATAATCTGACCAGACCTTTTCCTCCCAAGCAGGGTGACTATACACCCTTTGATGCTGGAAGCATAGAGCCCTTGCAAGATTTTGCAATTAGTGAGCCAGTTAAAAGGCTCAGAGCAGGAGCATGGATGTGTGTGTTATGGTAAGATGGGGAAAAGAACCCAGACGTCCCTACTTGGATAGTGAAGTGAATCCTGTTTGAAAAGTTGTAGCTGTTGGTGTAAAATGACCAGTTGCCCAAACATGGTTAACCAAAAAGGCTCTAAAGAGCTTATTTAATACCTACTTAAAATGTCTTGTATGTCAATAGTGCCTTTCATCCCTAAGGTTCTCAAAGTGCTTCCTAAAGTTAATACTTCCACTGTCATTGCTGTACAACTGCTGCTGGGGGGAGGCTGGGAGCTGGGTGGCAGCGCAGGGTGGATGTGACAGATTTAAGGAAAATGCCCCAGACGAGCCCTAATCCTTCTGCGAAGATCCTGCGAGGAGATGGTCTTGCTTATCCTCCTAGGCATGAGCAACTGAAAACCTGCTCTGGGTGTCTTTTAGAAGAAACAAACTACCAAACCATTTTTAGCTCAGAAATACCCTGTTAGCAAGAAGTGTCCTTGTGAATAATCATCTTTTTAAACAAAAAAATGAGAGTCTTGGTCATGGAGCTGCTTGTGGGCCCCCAGAGATAGAAAACTGATGATGGGGGCTACCCTGAGCACAATCAGTGAGGAAGGTGCAGGTGTTTACCCCAAACTCCCTCCCAAGTTGAATGAAGCCAGGCGAAGGTGACAACGAGGGACTGAAGCCCTGATTCTGCTTGGGTTAGAGGAAAACCACAGTCACTAAAATAAAAAAATTAAATTAAGATGTACAAACCTGCTGTCAGGCTGTGGGTTAGGAAGGGCCCTGTGTTTCTTGTGGTTCATCAGCTGATGGGCAGCAGCCACTGTGGGATGTGGGAGCAGAGAGGAAAAGCTCTGGCCCTCAGGGCTGCTTAAATTTGGATGTCACCACCTTCCTTCTCCATCACAGATACTGGTGAGCTGTTTTCTCAGGAGTTTTTTGGTAAGGGGTATTTTTCAACTTCGTTAAAAGTGTAGTTGTTAGTTATAGCAACACTGGTGCCGAATGGTGCGAACGCAGACCTTGCTTGTCATCCTGGCCGCTGGAATGGGGCGCAGGCTGGTGCCAGCCCGGCAGCGGGAGCAGGGCTGCGCTGCCTCGGGCAGAGCGGGGACCCGAGGGCAGCGGGTCCGCAAGGAGGTATGTGTCCTCACCCCCACTGCTGTCCTGCCATGCTGTCACCTCACCTGCTCCTGGGAAAGGGCTTTTCACTGACAATTGGATGCCCGGGGAGATGGTCCCACCCGCTGGCATCCCTTAGTGGGGAGGGACAGCCATGAGAGCTGGTTCTGGCCTGTTCTGGCCATAACACGTGTTAGACCTGTCTGTGACCTCCCTGTCAAAGCGCCCGGGCGTGTGGCCCTGCAGACACAAGTCCATCTCTTTGGGAGACAGACAAGGGATACTTGCAGGAGCTCCTGTGTCCCTACCAATGTTCTGGTGCTGTTCTTCCATTTTCCAGCTCCTGAAACCCTCTCAGGTGATCTCGTTTGCTGGCTGTTTGCCTTAGAAAATCCTTTGTTAAAAGAGGTGGTTCTTATTTCTCACTGAACAGCCAAGCACCTCTTCCCACATTCCTGGCCACGGTGTGGCTTTGGTTTGTACCTGCCTTGCAGAGGGAAGGGACAAGGGGGCAGGATTGGTGAGGGAGAGCGATATTTGCTGTAAGCTGTGAGACAGACTAACGACTATTTTAAAATGAAATTTCACATGTGATTGTTTTAATAGAATTTTCATGAATTGGCAGGTCTTTCACGGTTCCCTTACAAAAGGTGAGCTCCAGCAAAATTAAGTCTAGTTAAGTGAATTCTAAGGCATTTTGACCCTTTTAATGCACCGTAACTCTGGGGGAGAAAGGCATCTCTTGCCAAAACACAGCAGCTTTCTCTTGCCCAGAGATAAAGCGCTATTTGAGTTATGGTTCTTTTCACAGAGGAAAAATGACTGAATGACAGACAGAAAGATATAGAAAATTGTTGTGGGAATGCGGGAGAGCCACTCCATAAGGAACAGGGCTCTCTAACACAGAAAGAGGAAACCTTTTAAATCCGACATACAGTCTCGCTAACAAGAGCCCAGAATGAGAACACAGGAGCCAGAATAAGACCCAGACTGAACGAAAATCTTATAGTTGATGATTTTGTCCCCTTTAAAAGCTGCTTCCACAAGCTCTAGCGCTGAGCTTCCCAGCTCAGTCTCAGCGCAGAATGCAGAGACACTGTCTTTAAATGCCTGAAACCAGTGGTCTCTGCCTTTCATGGGGTGTCACATAGGACGGGGCACCACGAGTCCTACAGCCACAGACCTGCGGCTGCACCTTTTGGGCTGAGCCGCTGTCACACGCTTGATGCTCGGTGTCCTACTTTTAAAGATCACCCAGCTGAAAATCGAAAACAACCCCTTCGCCAAGGGATTCCGGGGGAGCGACGACAGCGACCTGCGCGTGGCACGGCTGCAGAGGTAGGAGGGACGGTGTTGGGGCGGGGAGGTGTGGCAGCAGGGGCGCGCTCCCACCCGCATTGTTGGGGCTGGGGAGCTGCTGAAGCGGGCACGCTCGTGCACACGTGTGTGCTGACCCCAGGCAGCGCCTACAGGCAGGCGGTGGGTGACACGCGGCCAGAAGCACAGGTGTGTCCTGGGCAGAGATGCAGAAATAGGCTTTCATTCTTGGGCTGCTGCTGATGCGCTGCACCTTGTTGGGAAAGGGGTTAAAATACCTTGGGGGGCATCACGTTTCTTGTGCTTGAGGGCATTGGGGCTCTTCATGCCATTTAGGAGCTGCAAAGCTCTTCCTGTAGTTCGGTGACTGCTCAGTGTGTTGCCGTAATGCTTGCCCACACCCAGCAGCATGTGATGAGCATGAGTTCATCACGTTTGGCAAAGGGTGGTGAAGTCATCGGATGGAGATGCTCTAGAGAAGCCAAACTAATATTTCATCTTTCTGTTAATGCTGATGGCTAACTGGTAATATTTTTCTCACCTCTTTTAGCAAAGAATATCCAGTAATTTCCAAAAGCATCATGAGGCAGAGGTTGGTGTCCAGTCACGGCCAGCTTTCAACAAAGCCAGATGTTAACCCACTTCATGGGAATCACCAGACCCTTCAACATTATCAGTATGAGAACGGTGCTCACATGCAATTTGCGGCTTCAGATACTCAAGATCTGCCACTCAACACCTTCACAGCGCAGAGGGATTCAGGGCTCTTCTATCATTGCCTAAAAAGAAGAGGTAACTCGCGTTTACAGCTAGAAAAATATGATGGCAAATAAACCTAAGAGTGCTGCACTGAAAGCTCACTGCTAATTCCAATTCATTTTGCATCAGTCTCTTAGCTGTTGCTTTTCAAGGATACTGATATGATCAAACGGTTTTGGAGGGTCAGGGTCCAAGAGCTGGGTTTTGGGGCAGTTATTAGTGCTTTTGTCCCATAAAAAGCAAATTGAGACCCGGAGTTAGAGCCGAAAAAAATAATCAGAATGCATCACTTAGACGGCATGAAGCTATACTGGAAAATTATCCATTGTTAGGATCAGCTAAATTAATAATTGTTTGGAGGAGGCCTGATCTGTCCTGAGATGCTTTGACACTGCTATTAGCATTAATATTAGCATGAAGTTATATGCATCCAGCACTTTTCCAGGATGAAGCCATTAAGCAATTCTCTCGATGCCTGCAGATTATGGGGCTGTGGTAGCTGGGTGTAAGCATCCCTTCCCTCTTCTCCACTAGTCCTCAAGTCTAAGTGAGCTGTAACTACATTCTTTTCCTTTTAGTCCTGCATCAGATGAGATCATGATATGTTTTAAGTTAAATGGAAAAATTTTGCACAGAAAAAAAATATCCTTCTATTTGCATGTCTCATTGACCACTAATTTATTTAAGCTGTGAGAATCCTCTGATCGTGGTCTAATGAAGAATCTAACAGCACCAGTAATGAGGACCTGCAAGCCAAATGTGTAATTTTAGCAGATGTTTAATCTGCAGATGAGTTCACTAATTTATCTGGAGACTATTCCTTGCAAGTAGCAGAAAGCTGGGGGTAAACACGGCCGCAGTGGTGATGGGTAGGAGAGGGGCTGCAGCTCCTCTGCGTAAAGCTGAGGGGGAGGGCTGATGGCTGGGAAGGGGCGCCTTTATCTGGAAATATTTCTGCAGCTTTCAGTGTGAATATCTGGGAAATGTATAGTCATTTTTGTAACGACAGGAAGGCAGGCGGCGATAAGACCCTTTAAGGGACTTCTTGAATTTGTCAGGAGTAACACTGCGGGAGTGTCAGGGCCCCCGTTATCTGGATGAAGGTGCAGTAATCTCCGATGTGAGGCTGGTAGCCCGAGTCACTCACTTAACCTGACAAATGTCACCAGAACGCTTTGAGGCTGAGGGGATTAGCCTGACATTTGCAACATGATGTCTTTTTGATGTTGTACATTGTCTTTCCGAGCTAAAATGGTTTAACTGGATTAATCTGAAAAAGAGAACCAGTTGTCGTGCGACAGTCACGGATCGCATGCTGGGCTTTGGCGGGGACTCCGTAATGCCCCGGGCTCTTAGCAGATGGCTGTGACAGGCTCTGGGAGCCCCTGACAATGCCCTTTTCTTGTTTGCAGAAAGTGCTCGGCACCTGGACCTGCCCTGCAAGCGCTCCTACCTGGAAGCCTCCTCTTCCGTAGGGGACGATCACTATTTCCGTTCCCCGCCGCCCTACGACCAGCAGATGCTGAGCCCGTCCTACTGCAGTGAGGTGGCACCGAGGGACGCCTGCATGTACTCTGGGTCGGGGGCTGAAATTGCTGGTGTCTCAACGGTCGATGACTTGCCGCCCCCGCCTCCCCCCTTGAGCTGCAATATGTGGACTTCTGTCGCACCTTACACCAGCTACAGCGTTCAGACAATGGAAACTGTCCCTTACCAGCCTTTCCCTGCTCATTTCACTGCCGCCACCATGATGCCGCGGCTCCCGTCCATCACGGGTCAAGGCTCACAGCCACCAGGTAACAGCCACTTCAGTGTCTACAACCAGCTGTCCCAGTCTCAGGTTCGGGAGCGCGTTCCTTCTTCATCTTTCCCGAGGGAAAGGGTGCACCCGTCTGTGTGCGAGAGAAAACCCCCCTCTCCGCACCTAAACGCGGCGAATGAGTTCCTGTACTCACAAAGCTTCTCCCTGTCGAGGGAGTCGTCGCTGCAGTATCATTCAGGGATGGGGACTGTGGAGAACTGGACTGATGGGTGACTCTGACGGCCAAGCGATGCCACAGCCAACGTTACTGCTCCGGGACTGTTCGATCAGTGTTGATACCTGTGGGTAACTTGCACTTCGGTGAGACAAATGTGCATTTCCAGAGGGATTTGTGTGGGTGAAGAGCTTGTATCTTCAGGCACACAGAGCATTCCATCTCCTGTCTCAGTGGGCTGGATTCATCAGTCTCTGACTGACTCCTGAGTAAATTAATTCTCACATCGTCATTACTGATCCAGTAGAAACCATCTTCTTGACTAATGAGTGAAGTAGCTAGTCATTTTCTTTTGCTTATAACATTAAACATCCATGAGCAAATTTTGGCTATTGGAAAAATACGAGCTTCACTTTTATGGTACTTGGTCCATGAAGTCACAGTATCCCACCACTCCAAGGAAAAAGTGATCTGGTCAGTTGCATAGTTCAAGGACTGCTGTGGCAGCGCTGCTTTAGCTCTTTTTGCCTGTAGAAATTACTTCTTCCCCTGGAAGTGACGGAGCCGTAGGAACGCAGGGGCCAGCAGGGAGGCTCGGCAGGGGGTCAGGGAGCTGCGGTGCCGCTCCGGTATCTCCCTGGCACAGCGCAGGGTTCGTGCCATGGCGCGGAGAAGAGAAGGCACCGATGCACAAATGTCTCTTCTTCCCCCCACAGCACCATCGTTCGTGGCTGTGGGAAATGAAGAAGTGAAATGATACGCCCGAGGCCAAACAGCAAATTAATTGCAGCGTTAGGAACAGACCCAGTGTCTTCAGACTCCCATCCGTTGATTGAATCACACTTGCTTATTGCAATATATTTATGAAGTTTAAGCTTAAAAGTCGCTAATACTTTCCAGAAATGATTTTTGTATTTGCTGGTCCTTGATTTCTTTCGTATTCAGCTGAAACGTGCCTTTTGTGCTATGTTTTTTTCTTTCGCAGCTAACTCGGAAAGTTGTTTTCAGCATAAAGGAGGCATAGAGGAGTATTTTCTTAATTGTGGGGTGGGGTGGGAAGAGGTCCCATTACCTGTCAGGCTTTACAGTGTACAAATATTTGTAGAACAGGTAAAAATCTGTAACCAGTGTATACATTGCTACTATTGTTTACTGTGGAAGTATCTTGAACTGACTCCTTCAGCACCGGCTTTGCCTACCGGGGTGTCCCTGCGAGGTGCGGGGGGCTCACTCAGCCGACAGCCCAGGTGAGAAGCAGCCTCGCCTGGGAAAGCAAACTGCGCTCTTTTTGGAACAAAACTCCCATTGCCTTCATCCTGAGCTGGGCTGTGTCCTCCTCCGGGCTGCAGTGTGTCCGTCCCACTGAGCTCCCAAGTGACACTGCCCCAAGGGATGCCACGCAGAGGTGATGCTGGGAGCCTGGTTCTGCTACAGAGCACGGTATGGAAGGTTAGTCATGCACAGCAGGGTTTTTTTCCCCCCTCCCTGCTTCCCAAACAGGCAAAGGCAAAAAGCTGAAATACCAATTTGGAAGTCGAGAGGTGCTTCTGCGTTTTGGTGAATCCATCCCAAGGAAGAGGTGCTGATGGATGAGGGCAGCTGCTTGCAGTGAGACAAAGCGGAGGTCACGTTCCAACAGGACAATCTCATACCCCCCTTCAGCAGACTACGTGTGTGACTGGTGTGGATTTTGTCATCAGGTTTTGGAAATCACTACAATTTTTGCATGCTGAATAGCTATTTATATACATATATATTATATATATATATATATATAAAATTATATATATATCACAAATGCAGGCCACGTGTCCAATTCAGCTTTGCTTTTTACGAATGAAATACTTAATAAAAATGAATGTTGCAAGGTTTTTTTGGAAAGACATCTATTTAAGATTTTTTTTTTATTACACACCTTTGATGTAAAAACTAAGAATTGGTTAGATAAAAAAAACATATATGCTACAGATAAATCTTTATTAGAAACCACATTAGATAAAGGTGGTATGGAATTTTGAAATGTTTGTTACATAGCATGGACATTTTATTTTACATATCAGAACATAAAGTCATTTTACTACTATATGCTGTCTCTGGGTGCATTTCAATAATTAGTATAAAAATGTTCTGCGGTGAATTACTGGATGCCTGGTCTCTCTTCTGTCTCCTACTGTGTGAGTACACCAACCTCACAGTTTCCCAGGGTGCACACTTGGCCCCTTTTTTTTTATCGTCCCAAAGCTACATCGTCAAATTTTAACTGCCCATGGCAAGAAGAAGGGGTTTTGATTTGTTCACGACATCTTTTGTTTCTTTGTTTTAATGGACACACCAACTGATCAGAACAGCCCATGCACTGCTAGGCTAAGGTACAGGCAGGCGCAGGACTGATAACGAGCGCACTCAAATGATGCTCCTGTACTGACGTGCGGCTCAGTTACAATGGTGATGGGGAAGAATTAAGGGGTGGAGGCAGGGAGAGAGTTCTGAGGGTGTCACTGCCCATAAGTTGAAATGCTCAGTTCATTTCTCACAGTGACACTGAATCAACACTAAACAAGACAAATGCTGCCACTATAACCTAAAAAGTAATGGGATCAGCAGCCCAGAGTCCAAATGACAAGCTAGGCTGGAGCTTTTGCCTGTTTTACAAATATGATTAACTGAATAATGATGTCATCATTAATGAATAATCATTGCTTCTATTTTTAACCATTTTTCAGCTACCTTCTGCTCATCAGTGCGATATTTATGATTTAAGGCAGTTTAAAAAAGTAACTCCTACAAGAAATGTTCCAGCAGCTTTAGTTAATGCAGGGGATGTAGAGGAGACTTGAACACGTAATTAATGCAGGGCTTAACTGTGAGCACACAGCCGTGTCGGGGGGCAGCTGAGGCGCAGTCTCTAACCAGCCACCGGAGCAGAGCACGTGTCCTCCGCAACCCTGTGGCAAAGCACAAGCTTTTGGTTGTAAAAATAGTACGTGATACTTGCAAGTACAGGACCTGATTGTAAAAGGCTGAGTTAGCACATAAATGTGCAAAATTTGGATATATGCTAATCTGGGCTCCTTTTATAGTCAATGGAGAGAGATCAGACATTTAGATTAAAATGGGATGAATCATTCTCTGGTGATGATTTTTTTCCACTCTGAGAGGAATCTAGCTCAGCCACTTAGGCTAGATTTCTCATTTCTATATGGCTAAAGTTAAGTTGGTGGGATCCCCCTTCTACGTGACATCGATAAAAGAATTTAGACAGCATTAAACAGCGGTCAGCTTACAAACCACATTTGACCCAGGCACAGATCCGTAGCTAGCACAACCCCAAGGCACATTCTAGTTGTATTCATTTATGGAATAGAAATGGGTCATTCTTTTTCAGTTTGATTTCCCTCCCACCCCACCCCCCATTGCAAAATTTCTGGCCTGTGCATGTATCCAACGCCAAGAGCAAGTTCAAGGGCAAGGCAGGCGGCACTGCTCCGGCCACATGAGGCACCCAGGTTCCAGTTAATTCCTCGTGCGTTTCACGGCTGGGCAGGTTCGGCAGCTGCTGAGTGTGCGACTCCCGGCGGAGCAGCATCGGTCCCAGTGGTGCCTGCCTGGCAGGGTGCTGCGCGGCTGCAGCCATTCGGAACCAGAGAGCGCAGCAAGAGCGAAGTATCCTTGAGGAGTTGGGCTATTTGTTTTTCAAATCAGAAACACTAAACTGTGGACATCAGTTAAAAAAAATCCCAACAACCTGCACAGCATTAAAATAGATCAAGTATGCTTACTGGGTCCGGCTTTGGTTTACTACAGTTTAAACAGCTTTTACTTCTCAAGAATGTCGAGTACTTCATGTGTGTGGAGGCTTTTTCAGCTCTAGCTCAGGTTAGACAGCTTGTGGCATTGCAGCAGGGAACGGCAAGCCAAGCACAGAAAAAACTAGGTCCATTTCAAATCAGATTAAGGCAAAAAATTAGCAAGCGAGGAAAACTTGGGTACACACGAGGTCTGTTTTCCATTGATGTATTCTAATCTGTACTAAAAGGCTCAGGGATTTTTTAATTCTGTTTTTCTTTAAGGTAGATGTCCAAATTTAATATTGGCACAAGCAAGCTTAATTCCACCAAGCCCAGCAGCACTTATGCCAGCACTGCGTTTGGACTTCACTCTAAATAGAACAAATATTTGTATCAGCTTGCTGAGTATGTGAGTAATATGAATATTTGCCAAAATTTAAACAAGCTAAACTTAAGTCATGCCAAAAGCCCCACCATTCAATTTGGTATCATTGGCAGCTCACAGGCTCAAGAGAGGCCTAAGTCTGGAAGAGCTGGGGTGTTTTTGGCAAACGCTAATTTTTTTTTCCCTCTCTCTCTACATTTTGGAAAATTTGTGCCGCTCTGTATTAATTTATGATGTCATTAAATAATTCTTTTTGCAGCTTGTATAGAAAGAATGTTTCTTTTGAAGATGAGAACTCCCCTGAGGATGGTTACAGTGAAAAATTCCAGGAGGAGGGAAAAAAAAAAAAAAAAGTCCTCTCTCCTTGCCAATCATGTTTCTGCAGTAGTGTCTGAAAAGCAGAAAAAAAAAAATTACAAAATTTTAATTTAAGGACCTGCTCCAAGGAGGTGCCATGCACTTGACTGTGACAAGAGGCAGCCTAAATACAATGTGATTTGAGGGTTTTTATAGCTGTGATAGTAGGTTGGAAGAGAAATCATGAGACTTGCTGGTGGAGAACATAAGAGTTTGAGCTGATTTCCTAGTCACAAAGTACAGGATCAATATTAAAAATGAACGAGAAGAAAATATTGGGAACAGTACAACAAAAGCAAAAAGCCTTGTCCAATATGAGCTGTGTTTTCATGTGAAAACACTCTCACGAGAGGAACTGCCCCTCGGGCTCTGCCTATAAAACCGTCACTGCAGGCGCTGGTGTTTAGATGGCAGCTTCACGCTAGGATTCACAGCCACTCCTTGCATCAGCGCTGCACCGTATAGACCGGCCTCTGTTGTGTTGAAATATATATATATATTTATTTTTTTTTTAAAGTGAAGTTTAATATTAAACTTGGCATGGGCTGCGCAACCCTGTTGAGAAATCGCTTGGGTAATGGCAAGGGGAGTTAATACCCTTGGAGCCTTGTGCCATGGTGCTGGGCGGTTGCGGCCGCCAAGCAAGCCCGCATACCTGCCTTCCATCAGAAGGACCGTTATTCCAGTCACGACCAGCAAACCTGCCTGTCTGACCACTTTTGAGAGTGACTTTTCAAATGTCATGGTGGATTTACGGAGGGTGTGCAGCAAGGTGCCTCGGGGCTGGAAATGGCATCCTGAGCCTGAGTCCACCTTTGGAACTGGGTCCTGAGAGAAAGAAATTAAAGAAGTTATGAATTAGTGTGAAGGGCTGATAAAATTATGATGTTAATTGAACTAACGTTAATTTCTGCCAGTTAGAAACCAGTTTAACAAAAGAAAAGCAAAACCCACTGCAATGAAAACAGGAGGAATAGCTACGACAGGTCAAAAGGCTCTTGTTCCACAGAAAAATACCGATGAGTAAGAGGTCTGAGTATTTTTCAAATGCCAGCATCTTTCATCTGCTTTTTTTTCTTGCTGTTTTCCTTATTTTTCAGCAAACGCTAATTTTTGTCTTTCAGCCATACATCGTTACAGTTTTGATGAACATTTTCAATGGGGTTGTATTTACAAACTGGAAGAAGTTTGTTGTTTTTTTTAAAAAGAGAATTAGGTGGAACGTCGACACCACAGCAATGATTTTAATGAATCTGAAAGGCAAAATTTGACAGATGTAGCTTCTAGTTAGGAGGTTTACATTGATAGCGTGGATCTGGGCCAAATTTGTGTACTAAGCCTTAGACACTGTCAGCGGGAATGGACGCATCTTTTAACAAGTATTTACTAGAGAACAACATGTACAGAGAACAATATGTGCAAAACTATTTCTCCTTAACAGCCTCTGTCTTACGTAAGGCAGACAACAATGCGTGCTGCAGTTCAGTGTTCAGCAGAGATGAAAAAGAATATTTTTGTGCCAAAATCATAAGGCTCAGTCCTATTTCTGTTGAAGTCAATAGGAAAACTTTTACAGACTTCAGCATAGCAAGACCAGCCCTCTAATCTGCTTTTCAACAAGCCCAGCTTGCAGCCTTGGCTGGGCAGTGTCGTTTAGGTATGAGGCACAGCGCATTTCAGTTTGATGGATGACACAGCCACACTCTGCAAATTATAGTTTACTCACGCCCAGTGCATCCAAGCAGCTACTGAGAGAATAATAAAATTCTGAATCTAATGCATTCTATTTTATTTAATATCAGTTGTGAATCTAATACACAAATCCAAAGCTCAAAACATAAGAAGAATAAGCCTCAAACCATTGATTATCCCCACTAAATCCAAGTACCTCACGTTAGCCTGAAACTTTAGAGCAGATTGCCCCAGACATGAGGAATCAATCACGAGACATCCTGGAAAGGTGATGAACTCGCTCTGTTCATCAGAAGTAATGTAAAACAGTCAGCGTGCAATGGATACCTAGCCTGAAAGCAAAGGTGGTGGCTACTGAGCCGCTATGTGCAGGACAAAAATGGAAGCGGGGACAGGTAATCAACTCAATTTATAGTAAAAAATAAAAGTAGCCACAATGTCTCACCTGCAATGATTAGACGTCTTCAGGTAAGGATTTGATCTAAGACTTATTTATGAGAACACCAAAGGTGACCAAAAGGAGAAAAATGCCAAGGATTTTAGCCATATAAAAATTCTGTTTTAAATGAATCTGCATGCTTCCTTCTCAAGAAACAGCCAGTTCAAAGCTGAGATAGTGTCGTCCCCCACCTCCCCTTTCCCTCCCACCATTCATCATTATGAAGGCAAGTAGACAGGTTAGAGGTAGCAAAAGCTTCCACTGGGATTTCTGTCCAGTATCACACAGAAGGACTAGATTTACACTCGGTGTTAGAGCTGAGCACATGCCTATTGCCTAGACGCTTGGACAACCCACAGCTTTTCTACGTTTCTTCCTCAGTAACGTGTAAGGAGCAAGATCTGTATGAACATCACCTGAGCATGTCAAGACTGGAAGGTGCCAACGCCAGTAGGCTGGGGAGGTGTGCTTGAAAAATCAAGGTGGCAAAACCTGTACTTCACCAGATCCAGAATACTTAGGGTGAGGTGAGTGAGGGCTGGAATACTGAGGTCCCGATGGATCCACTGGCCACCCTCCCCAGAGTGATACAGAAACTCAGGAGCGGCAGAGGCGTTACATCAAGAACCTAGGAAGAGCAATACCCCAAAGCTCTGAGAAGCCAGGGGAAATGAGGACCCAGCGCGCACACCCCACCCAGGGCATGTCCCATCAAAGCGTGACAGGGCGCTCGCAGGGTGACCGAGTGCTGCTGCTAGCTCGCCACGTGCTTTAACGCCTCCTGCACACATAGCTTGCTTCCCTCCTAACAAATGCCAAGTTAAACATGCAAAGAAGCTGCGACTAAGTCCTTGTTTAGACCAGCTACTAACAAAAATCAGCACGTGTGAAGCTAAAAAATATTACTTAGTTGTATTCCTCTTAGCTGTGGTTTCAAAGGAGAAAACAGCTTCTGCTGCGGGCCAAGGACTCCAGTGAAATTCGGGATTTACAAACGCTACTGCCCTCGGCAATGATTCAGCCCACAGCCATCAGTGAACTACTTGCTTCTTTCATGAGTAACATGAAAATAATATTCACTCACCTCTGGGAAGTAGTTAATTAAATTGTTTTCATCCTATTAACAGCAGGAAGTCAGTGGCCAGGAACTAGATACAAGGGAAACGTGAA
The DNA here is from genome assembly GCF_017639655.2 of Falco naumanni. NCBI lineage: Eukaryota > Metazoa > Chordata > Aves > Falconiformes > Falconidae > Falco > Falco naumanni. Next base: position 109,855,182 of record NC_054054.1, on the reverse strand, counting down.
CTGGAAAACCAAAAAAGAGGAGAGAAAGGGAGAAATAATTAAAAAAATATAACCCCCCTCTTCTTGCAAAAGAGCAAAAGCTACTGGTAACGTGCAGACAAGTTGCCTGAGGACCTGACAGTGCTGGTGAATGCGCACGCTTGTGCTTACGTGCTGTGAGTAACGCAGTGGCCCCGAGCGCAGCTACACGCAGGGCAAGGTGAAGCTCTCAGTTCCGTGTGGTGGAAGCTGGGACCCCGGTTCAACATTGCGAACTTTGGCAGTGTTGGATAAGGCTATGAGCTGTGTACACCGCAACATCACCTAGCATGGGGTCAACAGCTTTAGCGTCATGGAGACAGGTTTAGGTTCTTCTCCAGGTTCACTTGCTTTAACCACTTCTGATAGTACGTAAGGAACTGTGGGTAACACAGCCGTGCTTTGCGTGCTATGAAAAACAGGCCTCTGAAAATGTGCAAAAAAGGAGAAAAGTAACTTTTATCCTATTTAAGACAGACTAAACATGCCCCTTCCTCCTGGGATCTCTTATTACTTCTTTGGTTAAGTTTCAGTTTTACAGGTACATGGGCCAGTCCTGATCATCACATTGATGCTAATACAAAAAAATATTCATATTAATTTCAAAACGACAAGGTATTCTGCTACCACATATACTGCACGACCCTTTCCTGACAGGCTAATACAGTAATAATTCCTTACTTGGCTCCAACACCATGCTCAGATGTTTCCTTGGAAATATTTTGTTCCTTTCTGTTGTTTCTTACTGCAGATTGAGATTCTTTGTGTGGCAATAGTTCCTTGAATTGGTTTTCCACCGCCTAGCTGCTTTTGTGTCTTTCCCAGTTTTCCTTTACATAGATACTAAAGTGCACCATTTCAATGAATCATGCTTTCTTCTAATAAAATATTATCTGGATTCAATGCCAAAGCCAGATTTCTGTAAAAGAGATTCAGAAGAGCAATAAGTACAGCAAAAATGATTTTTTGTTGTTCTGTGTTCCTCCCTCAATCCCGCCTCATTTTTAGGGGGTCAGGGGCTCCTCAGAAGACCAGTAGCACTAGAGGAACTGAGCAACTCATTGCATCTGTGCTATTTTATATCCTTATTCTCATCTAAGAGCTACCTTTTCTGCTGGAGTCCGTTAGCTAGGCAGGCTAGGTATTGCTGTCGTCTGCATGCTCCTGGGCAGGGCCAGCAACAGCTCGTTCAGTTCCTGGGTCGACAAAATAGCTGTCCTCTTACTGCCCTGACCTTTCCCACCCCGGTTCCTAAAGCATACTGACAGGTAGCCCAGAGGCAGCTGCAAAGGGTCAGAGCAGAGGGGAAGGAGCAGGGGGGCCCCGGGGTAAAAGACTTTTCCTGAGCCCTTCAGGCCCCAGGGCAATCGCTCTGGTTATCCCCCTCGGTGACCCAGCGCCCACCGGAGTGCTTGGCCTGGCTCCGGACAGTTGGGGTGCAGAGCAAGGCTGGCGGGGAGCCCGGAGCGGGGCAGGGCCGGTGCCCACACCTCCAGCAGGAGGTCAGGAGGGGTTCGCCAGAAGAGTAAGGCTTTGGCTTCTGCAAGTCACTGTACCTCACCGAGAGCGCTACGAAGGCACACCGTGCCAGCACATAGGCACCACCTCCAGAGCTTCAGCTATGAACAATGCCTTCTGCAAAGGAACAACTAGGAATTACCCATATAAAGTGATAATAACGGCTGTCCACACGTTTTGTTTAACAGGGTACATTTCTTTTTGTAATATTACTGGATATCACTAGAATATAAGCGAAATAAAAACTGTTCTTTTACTTACTGCTAATAACAGCCCATCATACTGTCCTTGATAGACACGTATAAAAACCCATTCAAGAAATATTTTAAAATGGCTTGCTCTACGGTAAAATACTACACTATAAATGAGATTTCTGGAGATGTTACCTAAATTAGTCTTGTTCAAATGCCTTTGTGATATTTAATCGTAATAATAAAAGTTAGAGTGCTTTTGCCTTTCCATCAGAAACTGGTCTTATATGTTTTGCTAGCCCCACTCTATACATGGTGTCATGGTGTATAATTTCATAGACAGAAAGACACTTCACTACCATAGCTCTCATTATTAAACAATATATTTTAATTGTCACCACCTTTTTCATATAGACATGGGCCAAATCTATCCTTATTGGCTTCAACTGAGCTACACAAGGGATGAATTTGGCTCAATATATATAAAAATACAGCAAGTCAAGTCATAAAAAGAAATGTTTGGGTTTCTTTTTTTATAGCAGTCAATGTTTTTTGCCATAAGAACACACATGCCTGGCCAGTAAAATCCCCTGATAAAGGACTAAAGTGTTTAAGACTTCATATGCAGAATAGCCCATGGTGTTTAATTACAATAGCAAAAGATGCCGTGTTATAAAAGCATTTCTTACCTGGAGAAGGGATCCATGCTCTCCAATGAAGCTTAATTACCCAAGACATGCTGAGATTTTCCCTCCTGGCAATAACCTCTAACACCAATAATGCTGCCATTTCTTTTGACATCTGAATAGCTGAATATTGTTAATTTTTTTCTAATTTCCTTATTTGGATTATAGCCTTCCAGTGTTTTATTTCTGATGAAAGTTTTGAACATTATAAAAGCTTCATTCCTGGGACATTCCTCTTTCTTTCTTCCACTTCTCCCCTTGGAATTCTGCTCTCTCTCAGCCCTGCTCTGGCACTCCTGCTCCCCCATCTCTTTACGCCTTCCCAGCATACTTGGCTCCAGATGTAGATTTATGCATTTCCCTTCTTGTGATTCTTTCCTGCTCCACTAGAAAGGTTTCAGCTTCATCCCAGGCCCAGAAGATCCACATTTCTGCAGCGTGAATTAAGACATTAAAGAAAACGCCAGACTGCGAGTCCCAAGCACTCCTGAGTCATTGCTTTTACAGCTCTCACACACACAGATAGACAAATCCACACATGGGGCACAGTGCAGTGACTGGAATAAGCAGTGGAGCTTACAGGGAGTCCTTCTTTTACTTGTGCAAAAAACCCATCCAACTGATATTATTTTGGGGGAAACTGAGTCTTCATTATTTATTAAGTTATATCAGATTTATAGCTCAGATTTGTGCTGAACTTTTATTAATTCATAAGGAGAAGATTCAATTTTTATATAGAAAAAACTGCTTTTTTTTGAGGTGGGGATGAAACCTCTCCCTTGGAAAATGATGTGATATTGAGCCATGATTTAGAATCATCACCTGCATTATCCTCCTCATCCTCACGCCTGCATCCTCGGCTTTTGATGAAGTCAATTTCCTGAGTGCATGTGAGAGCCTGTGGCTGCAGCCTGGAACAATCCTACCTCAGTGCTTCCCTTCTGTTGTTGATCCTTTAATTTCCTCCAGCCGACTCCTGCAGGGGACTAGTCCGAAGTTAGTTTTATGCTACTCTTTTGGACTAATCATTTACGACTGACTTTAAAAAAAAAAAAATAAAATCACTTGCATACTGCTACTGCTAGATAGAAGGGTTACTAATTGGGATGTACTTCCAGCCAAATGCCAACATCGGTTTAGCAGCAATTCACAGGATCCTAAAAATTCTGCCCAAAGCTTTATAATCAGACCAGCTATTTAGAATCTGAAATTACAGTTGCAATCCATAAAATATCTCTGCAGTGCAAATTTTCACACCTTGAAAAACTAGGCTAGCAGAAAGTCATATAAAACTGATTAGCAGATGAAATCACAGCATCAATAGAAAGATTTCCCATTCTGATGGTTTGGGAGATGGGCTCTCACCATGGGACCCAGTTCTACATGTGAAAACCGCAAAATCGAAGAGTATCTGAAGTGAGAGACCTGAAAGGAAGACACGTGCTGGACTAGAAGTTTAAAAATACGTGCCTTAGGGGCTAACAGCTGGCTAATGACAAAACAGGAAACAACGTGAAATACAGAAGGGACAAACATTAGTTTCTCCAAGATTACTGATGTTAGTACTCAGCAAAACGAAGATCAAAACAGTAATTGTAGTATATAACAAAAACAATATTCATTTAACACTACTTTTGCAATAAAATCTATTAAATTCCAACTTAAAGTTGAGAATCTGATGCTCATCTCTTCAACACCAGCTCTATTGTTTTGTTTTGTCATGTTGATTACATTCTCACAGATGCACATCCTTCTAAAGAAGTTCTTTTTGAATACTGTAGCTTTTCTGAGCTGTGCTAATGAGGAATATCATTATATTTGTGAGCCAGGCTTAAACACACAGACATCATAGGTCAATTATCATAATTACTTTTGTAAATTACTTTATGTATCACACATTATAGGTGATAAGTTTGTTCTTGAATAACTTTTTTTTTATTAAAGGATAAATTTATACAACCGTTTGATATATTGTACACACCAGCTACCACTACAAACTATTGTTAAATATTAAAATCAATACAAGTACATTCCTTCAAATGAAAGCAAAGTCACACTACATTTTCAGGCACAGAAATGGGTTCTGCTGCTATTTCTGGCTGCATCTGTTAGCCTGGCTCAGGTTCACTCACACAGCGTGGCTAAAAGCTAGTAACTCAACCATTTCACATGCTCATGATAAAAATCTGAGATTCAATTAAAAAATTATTCTGGCATCCTAAATCAAACGTATTCCAAAATACTTTAGGAAACAGAAAGGAGATAGAAAGGCTGAAGTGATCATTTATATGAATGGTTATGTATGGCAGAAACAGAAAAATCTCAAGCAGCAGCCGATTTATACGCTGCTAATTCCTTCCTTAGACGATCAGACTTAGACTGGTCTGATTTCAGCAGGAAAATCTCTGCATAGAGATCAACACTGGTCTCAAGCATAAGATCCTAATTATTTGAAAGGCATTTGTTTTCATAGCTTTTTTTTTATGTGTCCAAGTCGATGGCATTTTAATGCCTTATTAAATGGTTGTTTTACAGCAGCCCGTCTGTTCAGTCTCTGTGCCCATGTCTGTACTTTGTGCTGCAGGATTTTACCTTTCATGCTAGCCAAAAAAATATTTTCCAAATTCCCTATAAAAGTTTTCGATATTTCCTAAGACAAATAGAGTGGTTTTTTACATACTCTAAAATGACATTGATATGGCAGATATGACATGTATGCCTCTCCATTTACGGTGTGCTTGCAAAAAAAGGTGAAGGTTTGTGTTCATTAAAGGGATATGCTCGCTAGCTTGGGCCCAATTTTATATGACTTTTTTTAATTACATAAACAAATGCAAATGTTTTCATTTCTGTCTTTCTTTAATTCAGCTTAAATCCCAGCAATACAAAATATGCGAACACTCCCCTACCATGTTTTTAGCCCAGACATTGCCATGGGGGGGGTCTCTAAATGCACAAGAAATACAAAAAATGAACTGATTCAAAATTAACTTGAAATAAAAATGAAATCGATGAGAAGCTTATATACCAAGTTACTCTGAAGCGCACGTAAGGCAAACAAACATTCAAATGTGAGAAGGAAGGTAGATTTAAAAATGATGCGTTTACCAGCATTCTGACAAGGGTCCCAGTGAAATAATTCTTTTAAACGTGTGGTGAAGCCCTCACTTTGCAGAAGTCAAATGGCAGAACCCCCACTGTCTTCAGTGGGGCCAGAATCTGTAACCAGGTAGCTCTCTCCCATCACTTGAACACCAAGATTGTACCGCCTCACCACTTGTGCCGAAGAACAGCTTTACCAGAGTTGGCATTAAATAACAAAGTCCTTCACTTATCTGTCTTATTAGTCCCGACGAACGTGTGGTATGGATCAGCAAAAATCTGTCAAGATTATACTTTATCTAAATCGCCTGTTTTCAGTTCTTGAGGGTTCTGTAGCAGCAAGCAATAACGAACAGACGATGGAAGCAGCCAGACCTACAAAAGAAATAGTATTTTAAAAGTACTGTACTTAGGGGGAAAAAAGGTTTGCCTTTGTACATAAAGAGCTCTATTCATTAAAAGAAGTTTTTACAAATGTGGTTATTTCAAATAGTCAAAAAGTGTGAAATACACTTAAAATGAGTAAAATTTGTGGGTTTTCCTATGGGTTAAATATGTGCCATGCCAATAAAGCTCTCCTCACACCTCTTCCTAACTCATAGTCTTTGGCCTCATTCTGCAAGATGTTTTGAATTGAGGGAGCTCAGCACTTTGCTGGAATGGACCATTAGCCGTTTGAGTCCCAGCTCTTAAGATTAATGGACTTTCAAGGGATCCAGAAGAAATCACCTAAATCTGACATTCAGCATGGCCCGCATCGCAGTGTCCTGCACCAAGCCCACGAAGTAGGTACACAAGCGAGCTCCACGTGCCTATGCGGCTCCTAGCAACTCTACCCCAAGGATCCCGCTGGAGGACAGAGCACTCCGAGCAGCAGCTAAGCAGGCACAACAAAGGGGAAGCGAGAACGAAGACCAAGGCACACAAATCAGAAACATCAAGTAACCTCAAACCTTCCTTACAGCCCCCAATAGGTCAGATTTTAAAGCACAAATTACTTTGAATTCTGCCCAGGTGCTGGGATCTCGCATTACTCCCGATCCAAGCACCTCCCGCGTACACACGTGTCTGGCGTCACGGATTCGGAGGCCCCAGTTCCAGGCACACAGAGCAGCTACCCAAGCCTGCTATTTAACGGCCGCGGGCTCCCCACATTCAGAATCAGCTTTCTGATGCTCTCCTTCCCACTCCTGTTTTTAAAATGCACTTGGCACTTAAGCTGCATTAAAAACACATCAACAGCTCACACATGAAAAAAACACCCCTGCTTCATGTTTCATGAAATGTACCCCCACTGAGGTAGGTCAGTATTACTGGACAACTCGTAGTAACCTAGCAGTACCGCTGATTTACATGCCAGCTTATTCAACAGAGGTTTTACAAAGTGATGAAAACCTTTACCCAACTGATTTTTCAGTGTTTTGTTCCTCCCTACTGCCTGAAGAAAGCTTCAACACATTCCTTTCAATTTAAATCTATTTAAAATCAGGTTATTCCTGAGTACCCACTTTTTTTAGCTTTTGTCCTTTCAGTTTGCAGCTGCCTATGATGTCCTGAAGTTGAGATATCTGTGTTTTAAACAGACAAACATGTTTAAAGCCATGCACTTATTTCCCTTTGCTTCTGGAACTCTGGTATTGCAGTCTGTTGCGGCACATGTCAGTGAGACACTAGAAATTTAATGTGACGGCTCTGTGATCCTCAGGTATAGAAACCCAAGACATTTAGGAAAGCATTGCTTTAGGTACAAAAATTCTAAAGCTGGATCTCTGCTGTATCAAAAAGCCCTCAAAATGTCATAGCACTTGGTTTAACATAGCAAGAAAATTATCAATTACTTAGTTCACGTGCATGGATGCCAGAAATCATCACGATATTTTACAGATAGGTAGGTATAAAATCACATGTTTCAGCCATATGGTATTGTATCAGCGTTTCACTAAGGTACAGATCTGCTTTGCTTTGTCTAACAGTAGAGGTGGAGGATTTAATAGCAGCTTGCCTCTTTGAATACTAACAAATTGATAAAATTCAATTTAATGTACCACATTTATGTCAGAAGAAACTAATGGATGATAGTCACGTGTTTCTTCAATACAATTATCCTTGTTTATAAAAAGTCCATAATTCTGTGCCCAGCAGGAATCCTGTAACGGGAGATGATGCCGTTGCCCACTGCTCCAACCCCCCATCCCAGAGGAACCCAGGCACTCAGGAGGGCCACGGTTTCGCGAGGCGACCTGTTCCGTGTTCTGGGCTAGGGCAGCGCTGGTAACGAACCTCCAGCGTTGCTCTCCAGCTGATCGTGTGCTCAAGCCTGTTTCACCCCTGGCAGCACAACTCTCCTCCCTCCTGCCATCAGGAGCAACGAGTCCTTCCGAGTCCCTGCAGCCCGTGAAGGATTTCTCCAAACCATATATCTTTTCCCAAAGAAACAGTAGTGAAAATGTTCTATAGATTTAACCACTGTCAGATGTTCTTTGAGCAGAATATTAATTTCTCTCCCGAGAACATGAACTTTTTGCTGTAATAAGCCACCATCCTCTCCAGCCCTTTGATTTCCTCTGTCAATACTGCCCCCAGACCGTAAGCGCTAGCATCTGTGTCCAGCCTGAAAGGTGTCTGAAACATAGGGAGGCTAAAACAGGAGCAGTTACAAAAGCTTTTTTTTAAAAACTGAAAATATTAAATCACACTATGCTAGCCACTGAGACGGTTTTCTTCTCCCCAAACTCATGCAGTGGTTTTACAGCATTAACAAAGCCACAAATAAACTGCCTGAAATAGCAGTATCTTTAAATCCTTAAAAAGACTCAGAAACCTTTACCTGACTGCCGTTGTCTGGTGAGCTGGTCAGGATTGTCCTGCCTCCATTTTCTTTTTGTCTGTGAAAACCATTCCCTGGCTGGCTGTGTACTCATAATTAATTACTTCTGCTTGCAATGATTCACTTGTCTTTGAATTTTATTTCAGGTTGATGACTTTCAATGTATTACAGACCATTTGTAAATACGTCAGTTCCTGTTCAAATGTTTTACTTCATACCAAGATATCATCTCGAGATAATCTGAAACAGGCGTGCTGTGCCATACCTGCTCCCCATCCCCTAAAACACAGCAGGTGCTGAGCAAAATGACATCTTTTTAAATTGCAGTAGGTCTTGTCCTGCTCTGAAAGCTGTTCCCTCCCCGTTTTCCTGCTACTTGGCTCCACAGAATCTGCTTGGGGCACTGTTTCAGTTTAATCAGAACTGTGAGTGATGTCCAAAAATCATTGAAAGCTCACTTATCCCACTCCAGTTCATTTCCGTGATGCCCAGTAGTACTCCTTACCACTTTGCTTTTGCTAAACAGCAAGGTGTGCTGTAATGGGTTGGTTTCCCTCAGAATCAATCTGTGGCAGACCACTGTGTGCAGGCTGTGTATTTATTGGATCCAGAGAACTGATTTTCAACTGGAAAAAATGTTTAGGGAATCTAAACAGTACACCGAAACTGTAATTGTGGCACAGCCATGGTGTCTTTATCCCTGCTAGCGCAAACACCAACACCAATGGCGACTAACTTCAGTGGAGGCTTGTAAGCTCGTTGTAGCCTGGAGGTACTCAGTGGACCTCTATGACTTGTATCGATCTCCGAGCTGTTGTATTTGCAAAGTTACAGGTAGCTGTGCTAGCTGGGTTAAAGCCAGAGCAAGTACACCTACCTACATCGTCATATGCTGTGAGGAAATCACTTGAGAACATGCTGCAGGTCTGCATTTAAATGAATTTAGAATTTAAATTTCTTAGTGCAAGAGAAAATTAACCTCTCCTTCTGATCTAGCAGCTAAGCAGGTAAGTTTTCTGCAAAGGCTTGGCCCTTAAAATATGATTTCCATCACTCTAACTTTGCTTGGGTAAAAAGATACTGCAAAAGTAGCTTTTGTACTAGTTCACTGCTGTACTAGGAAAATCTGCTCATTGCAGATTAGTTATCTACAAATACTATGCTTCACCTGGGCCATGTAATCAAAGACAATTTCTGGAGACTTGATTTGTAAGACACGTATGTCTTCTTCCAGCTTATTTTTCTATTTTTCTATTATTATTCTATTACTAATCGTAATGAAATCCAAATCCTTGCATAGCTTACCCATCATTTTAATTACTTTCTTGCTCAGAAGTGGATGAATTTTCAATATCAGTTTTCCCACTTTTTGGATATTTCATGTTTGCCAGTAGTCATTCTCCCTGCTTGAGACCAATTTATTCTTTTTCAGTCCACCTAGTCCAATAACTTCAGTTTGAGAAAGGGAACTTTATTCCATTCATTTCACAGATCTTAATATACATTCAGAAAATAGACTGATCAAACCTAGAGAAAAGCTATAAGCTTTCTCCTCATTCCTTTGGAGCTCAGCACCTTCAGCTTCATGTCTTCACATTTCCTGAAGTGATTGAAGAACCTTCTCTAATGTTTCTGAGGCTCTGACCTGGCCAGCCTCAGAACAGCTTTTATGGCCAATTTTTTCATAAGTCTAATATTTAACTGAACTGCTTCCTTTAATTTTTCCATAGCTGCCAAATTTCCTTGTTTTACAAACCAAGATTATCACTTTTCCTAATTGTACATCCAGTAAGGCCAGGGATCAGATCGGGATCACCCCTTTTCATCATTCATTTTATAAACAGTACTTGAGTTACAGGATTTGGCTGCTAGGAGCTCCAGTTTCTGTCCATCTTTCCAGCCCATAGCTCAGAAGTAGAGGGTTTGATATTTTTTGAGCTGATCTGAAATATCCTGAGCATCAGTAAATTTCAAATTACAAGTACTGTTTTCTCCTGATTTCTCTTCTTACAGAGATCATGGACTGACAATCATTTTGTCACCCTCAGACTTCAAATGTCACCTAAGATTCTTTGATTTCATTCCAAAATTGATATTTTAGCTTATATCTTCATCTGCACCAGCAAGTTCCAGGCTGGCCAAAACTTTCCTGCTTTCTGCTGTCTCCTGGTAAGCTTTCTGGGTCACGGCAGTCAGATTGCTGGACGAGACAGTGACCTTGTCAATTCAGTCTTGGAGGTCTGTATCCAGCCTTCCCATCTGGCCTGAGAATTTTGTAGATGTCCCCAGATCTATCTTTCTTGTCACAGTTCTCAGTCCTTCCAGAAAGGGCTTCCAGACACTGCAGGTTCTTATTGAAGTGACATCTGGCCATTTTGGTTTCTGCAAGTCCTGCAGAAAACAAGGTAGTCAAGGAAAAAAAAAAAAAAGAAGCAATAGCTTTTCAGATACTGGTACTTAAAAACACTGTCTGGATGTTCTGAATTAATATTGTGTTAGAAGCAGCCAAATGGCTATATGCCAAGACTCAAGGTGTATTTTTACGGCCAAGCTATAAACCCACAAAACAAGTGGTTTATAATGGAAATTCTGACACACTTTTAATATTAAGAGCAGAAACATACTGGTTGTGGCAAGTAAGTATGTGACAGCTGTGGTACTCACCTGTCAGCTGTACTGCCCAAAGAAGTCTGTTTTGATGGCAGGATCCCTCCTTTATCTCATCCTGCGTCAGCCGCATGGTTTTGGGGCAGATGGGTCCAGCCATACTCTGCAATTCATTCCCGAGCCTTTCAAAACCTTTTTCTGGCTGATTACAGGGAAAAGCAACTGGGAGTTCGCAGAGTACTGGAGCCTGTGGTGTTCTGAAGCACTGACTTGGCTGCAGCTTTCATCAGCCAGAAGAGGAGAGTTTTCTGTTGACACCGTTCCTTTTGAGCGGCACTTCCCACAGGGTGACGGGGTGTTGTGGTCAGGCAGAACTGTGAGCCTGAGCAGATCTTCCTTTCAATTTGAAACTCAATCAGAAACCATCCGTGGAAACTTGTTGGTACCAGAGCTATGGATCAGCCCATGCATGACGGGAGAAAGGAGCAACCTTGAGTAATATTTATGGTATTCTATCAGTTTCCATAGGCGTAAAAATTATTGGCATGCAGTGAATTTGATAATAATTGAAAAAATATTGGTAATAATGATAAAGGACTAAAAAGAAACTCATAAGGCTGAAATGTCATACAAATAAATACCGTGCCTAACAAAATAACACCCTAATTTGGAAAAAGACAAGGGCCAGTTTTATTTGCAAATAAATGCTCTAACTGGTCACCCACATTAGTAGCCTCCCATCAGCGTAACATTTACAGCATATCTGTATCTATACATATCAAGGGAAAGCAGGAGGGAGAAGTGTGAAAAGGCAGAGCCATTTTCCATCAGCAATATTCAAGATGACATTGTTCAAAACAATGGAATGTGCTCTCCGTATCTGACCTGTCTGTATGGCACGTATCAAACCTGAGATTTCCAAATACAGTTAGGGGGGTTACAGATACTTTTCCCACCCCGAGCATCTTGATTTGCAGTCACATTCTTCAGGAAAACCAAGAAAGAAATAAGGCAATCTTTGACTGGCAGGGTAGAAGTTGAGACATGCATACACACACTTACAAACACATCTTGAACTTATTTCGTACTTCACACACAAGTTGGAGAGAAAAGATTGTGACTCAAAGTGAATGAAATCTAAACAGCTGACAAATAAACACAGGGTGATGGATTAAACTTTCCAAGTAGCATGCAAGCCTTCTATACTGTAAGACTAACTTTTGCTATTCTTAATGCACAGATTAAGTATGCAACAGCAAGTAACAATGCAGAAAGCTTTTCCTTTTAAATAAAATGGAAAGGAAATGAAAACCAAATTACACATTACTTAAAAATAATCTATCTGGAGATGAAATAAAACATTTGTGACTATGAACCAGGTTTCATACCTTTACTTCCAACATCTTCAATTAACACCTCTAGGAAATTTAACACAATTAAATTAATGTTCTAAAGCAAATGCTGGATCGAGGGAAGCACAGCCTGGGGCATACTAACAGGCTGCAGTCTTTAAAAGAGTCTAACAGCTTAAAGACATAAGCAAATTTTACTTGCATCTTGAGGATATTATTCATAAATTTACATTAGCTTAGTCTGGTAGATTCTAAGGATATTTGCAGAATGCCTAGAGATTAAATCAAAGCTAAAAAAAGGCATTGTTTTGTTTCAAATGACGAGCAGGCTGCTCGTCTCAGATTTGAAAGCCTCTGTGGGTCTCCACAGAACTTTCTGCAAAACACAAAGATCTAAGCCAGGACTGAAACACCACTGACCAAACCAGAGAGTTGAATCCACCACAAGAATCGGGTGGGAGCTGACAGAAAGACAGCATATGAATGAATCTAAAAGAGATGCATCTAGATACATCTGTAATTAGGTCGTTGGAAGTTTCCGAAGAGCTGCACATTCAGGAGAAAGCCAATGCTTACACAAGCTTGTGCTTTCCATGCTGAAGACATTACTAGTTAGCTGAACTCAGAAACACAGCAGTGGTTGTGAGCTCTAGCGTTTTTCTTTGGAAATACAACAGGTATGTGAGACTTAAATGTCTCTGCTTTAGCCTGGATTAGGAGATCATTATAAGGTAAACACCCCCCACCCCCCCCACCCCCCCTTTTATCAGTTACGACCCATATTGTTTCAGAATGCGGCACAAAGTGTGTTGCCACTCTACTTACTCGACGTAGCTTTAAAGTCTGCAGACCTATGTACCTGGTCTACGTATCTTTAAGTCAATTATTTTAGTGGCCCTTTTCATGTTTCTATGTAGACAAAAGATGGATGAGGGTATTTTTAATATTTTGGTAACGGAGGTTGTGTTCGACAAACTTCTGCCATCAACAGAAACAGAGGATCCTCCCTCCTGCTGTCATTCTGTACCTTTCCTGAACAAGTGCTACCCAGTACACTTTGCACTATTTACCCCAGCAAACTTTTTGGGTGCTCCAAGCATACACACAGAGGCATAGTTAGAAATTAAAATTAATTTTTAAAATACAAGATCAGTTCTGATGCAACAGCTGAAGGACAGCATCAATGTGTCTAGGAAAGAGTCTTTGGCAAGAGAGTTTATTTTTCTTTTTGTGGAGATCAGGCTTTTCTTTATGATTAGTCTCATATGTTCCTTGTTGGTTAACTTAGGTTAATTTTAAAATATAAATTAATGTCTATGTTAATTTAATCTCTCTTTTTGGATGCTATTGGAATGGAGCCCCAGCGTGGGTACATGCCCAGGTCTTCTCCAGCTGTGCCTTGCAAACGAGGAAAGGGAAAGAGATTGACAGCAGCTCTTGCTGCTGCCCCGACCAGCTCTGCAAACCTCCACCAGCCACAGTGCTTTCTTTGGCCCAGCCCTCCCGCTTTTATTAGCTCCTAGCTGCTTTTCTGGGTAAGAAAATCAATGGAAAATGGATTTTTAAAAACATTTGCTTTGGTGTAAAACAAAGATAGCCCAAGAAAAGTACTTCAGGCAGAAATCTCATGACTGAAAAGTTAGACTGGTAAGGTTTTAAAACCAAGTTGAGAGTTAAGGGGTTTCTTGGTTTTACTTTCTTTGGAAACAATAGAAACTAACAAACCGTTTTTTTTGGCACAGTGATGCTTAGGACCCTGGAGGGTCTGAGTATCTCCTTCTGACATGATTTAACTCAAGAGATTTTTCTTAAGTTGTATTAACTGAATATTAAAGAAGTATACACAACTTTCACCATTGAGACGCAAAAGGTTTAACAACTCAGACCCCTACAGTCCAAGCAGCAGAAGAGCTAGAATATTTCCACGATGGCATAGGAGCAGGATGTGGAAAGTTGGAAGGTCACTGGAAAAAAGCATGTGCCACAGGAACTCCGTTTTGTTCCATTTTGAAATCATCAGGGGAAAATTGAGAGACGAAAGCCTTATGTATGCAACCCCAAGCAGGGGGAGCGCAGCTGTTGCAGCTCCGAGCCTGCAGTGGGCATTTCGGAGAGCCGCTTCGTTGGTGTTCCCCGAAACGGCCACCCTACAGCACACAAACCCCGTTTACCTGTGCATTGCACAGAGGCAGAGAACTGATCCAGCGTCTACGAACGTGTCGTCTGTACTCAGCGTGGATGGAGCAGAACAAACCCTAAAATCAGACAAAGATAAATGTGTTTCTCAGGCCCTGTCTAGACTATGGGAAGATGGGCTCTGTCCCCGACTGCCAGGGCTGGAGAGGACACACGGCTGGGTACATCTGACCATGTGTATGGTTGGACAGCACAAAACTCAAAGAGCTTTGCAGAACCAGTGTTTGCTGAAAATATTATGCTCACCCTAGCAGGAGCCTTGCTGGGCGGACAATGTTAACCTGCCAAATAGAAAAAAAAATGAAGTTTTGTTAAGCTACTTGTTATTAACTGCTCAAACCTTGACTGCAGCTGAGTGAAGAAACCCCAACATTCCCACGACGAACACATGGTTTAACCAAAATACGGGAGGTCCTTTCCTCAGAGAAGATGACAAGCCGAGGAATAATTGTTAAAATAAATACTTGAAAACTTGGCTCTCTTTCTTCACCTACACAAAAAGGAACAGTTAAATCCATAAGCCAAAGGTTCTGACTAACTTTTACGAAGTATTTCTTCTTTGAAACAGTTAAACAGCATGCTTTGATCTTTGTGTATGAAATACTCCATCTTTCAGAGTAATCGTGGGCAATGTCCAGTCTCATTTGAAAGTATAATTTGTGGCTTTAATATTTACAATGTTATTTTGAGGAAACACAAAAAGATATAATTAATTCAGTGTTGTTTATGTCTGGTTTGAAGTCACAGATGTTACAAATTGAAGTTACTATATGCAAATTTTTCACATCTTTTGGAATTCTAAATTGTGCCTATGGGACAAAATTTCTTCCTTCCCAAGGCTCCTTGCCCGACTGATCTCCAGTTGCTTTCAGCATGATTTGATTTCTACCTGACATTAGAAGACAGAAATTGGCTACAAGTAAATTCTGGATCATATTAAGGATTATTTTCCTTGCCAAGGAATATAATTCTATAAGTCAATATAGTATAAACCACCACAGTAAAGGAATATTTATATATGAATTATTTCCATACAAAGAGAAATTGATTAAGAAATACAGCACATAACTTTCTTATATCAGCGTAACGCTACCATACCACATATGTAGGACTGTCTGAAAAGGCGCAGCCTGGGGTAAAGGCTGTGGTACACGGCGGGAGAGACTACTGGGAGCACAGACTAATGGCAAATGAAGAGCACGGAGGATGCTCGCTGACTCTAGCACAAAGCACATTGACAAATTAAACAGAGATCAATACAAGTAACAGTTTATATTGACAAAATCTTGCCTAGTATGAGACATACCATTTTATATGTAGTAATAATTTTTTTTTTTTTAAAAAGGGATTGGCTTAATCCTGTGAAGTCTTTAATGGGAGTACCTGCAACATTTTCATGTTTTCCTGTCTTATTTGTGATTGTTTTTATAAGATTGGATAAACTGTACTACCTTTAGTTGCCTTAGGAATAACATCTCTAATCTTTTGACAGTGTAAGTCATGCGATACTCCTTGTGCAAACAAGAAGGACTGGACAAGACGACAGCAGTCTCATTTTTTTGAACGACTTTACTGCATCCTCTCCAAAAGAAAACTGATATGTGCTCCTTTAGATGAGAAAATACAATATTCCTGCATGTAGAAACCAGTATTTTATTTGTAGTAGCATTCATCTGATCCAGTTTTTAACAGAAATAAATGCAGAAGATGTCTTCAAAACCCAGAAAGAAAAAAGGCTCACATGCCTTGAGAATCATTGTTACCAGAGAACAAGTTTTCCCGAGAGGCACTAACAAAATTAAAAATAGGTGGCAAAGATAAAATTAATTAAATGCTTATAAAAAGGAACATCCACTATCTGTGTTCCTTTCCAACAGACATCTCCATCTGGAATTTATTTTTAGGATGCTCATTCCTTCTCACAGGTTCAATGCTACCCATTTCACACCATTTAACTATTGAAAGCTCTTGAAATTCCGGACCAGAGAAGCCAGAGCCCAGTGTATTTCACAGTGATGTAGCTAATGTGTCAGACTTGTAAAATAGCTCTTAGTGGTAGACCTCCATTTAGAGAAAGACGGAAACTAGCTTTAAATACTTAAGGCTTTAATATCTAGTCCATTACGCTGCAGCAAGGTCTTGTAAAGAGTCAATTATGGGATACTTCTGATTTGATCCACATGCAAGGGAAATCCGCTTCTTTGCCTTTAAACCTCTGTAGTAAGTGTCCTGTTTAAATAATTAGTGACACTTTTTCTTTGATCAAATTGATTCACATTGTTATTCTTTTATGTTAATTTAAAACTTAATCCACGTAAAATCCAAGACAGATCTTAATCCATCATTCAGAGAGCTTTTACAAAAAGGCACTATCATGAGATTGTCCAGAAAACACGACAGGTTAAAGACAGTAGTGAACCAACTTGAAATAAAATGCCCCCCCCCCCCTTTTTTTTTTCTTCCCTTTTTTTTTTTTCCTTCCTGGGAGGGGAGGCAGGGAGCCTTCTGGAAACCTGTGAATCAACAACCAAGTTAATACTAGTAGCATGGGTAAGCAGTGCTACAATTTGGAAAGAATTGTAAGCGGAGACACAAAGCTAGCAGCTACTCCAGCACAGAACCTATTCTCCAGCATATTTAATGATGAAGCCAAAATCTGAGCGTTTCCTGCCATTAAGAATGTGTTAATCATGGAAAATATTTTAAAATAAACTGCAGTTACTTTTACTTATATTCTTGCTTTCTATTCAAAGCTTAGTCGTCCAGGTTACAGGGAAGTTACTAGCAACAAAGTTGGAAGGGTTTTCAGGCCAGACTGAGCTAGTTAGGGTACTCAGCCAGTAGGCTACATAGAAGAATATTTACGATTCCACATGCATGCCATTGTCTTTGGTAAGATATTTCTATAAATCTATGAATGAGAGGCTGGGAACAAAGTTACCTGCACAGTACATAAATATTTAAGTTTTGTCCAAGCCCACGCCAACCCCTTACTTGCTGTACACATTCAAATAATTTGAATTAGTATCTCTACAGTGAGGTAAAAACGAGTTTACAGTCTCAACTGAACATGAACTGATAATTTCTGGATAGCAGAGCTAGATTTTTACCATAACATTTCAGATACTTATGTGTTTCCTAATAATAATTAAAAAGTTATGCTCCTAGACAGCGGCACTGCCATTTAATGATAAATGAGGCACAGGAACTACTTTGCTAAAATACTGCTCTATGTTTCTTCAAAAGGCTTGATGGAGTAGTAATTAAACCATCCAAGTGTTTTTCTAAAATATTACTGCAACACTGTAAAAGAAATAATAACAGATAATATTTCACAATACTTAAAAAAATATTTAAGGAAAACAAGATGACCATTTTGTTTAACTGCCTGACAAAATCCTTGAGTAAAATTCTTTTATAAAATGACTAGTGGAATGTAATTGCTGCAAAATTTCCAGCTGAGCATGAACAGCTAGGTCTTGAGGACCTCTGCTGTTCAGGCAGTGCACTGTACGACCGCGTGTCCAGACTATCATCCCCACTCAACAGCGATGCTTACAATTTTGCCTTATCTTTAGAAATTACTCTGGCTGCAGAGTTGCACTCAAAATTTAAAAATTATTCGATTTAGTATAACAAACTCAGCACTTTTGTAACAGAGTATCTTTTCAGCTATCTACCACTTATAGAGACTGCCATGAAAATGTAAATAGCCAGTATTTCAATTCACTTGCTTAAATTTGCATATTGACGATGAAACTTGGAGATCTGTGTATATTCCCTTTTCACCATTTCAAATAGGGTGGAGTAAAAAGAGACTTGCAGATAACACCGGAGACATGACAGCACCAAAGATACAGTAGATACAGTCTGGTGAGCTGCACTGAAGACATGGCAAACACAGCCTGGTGAGCTGTACACTGATAAATCCAACTGAAGATAAAATCTTCACAGAGTTCCTTCTGTATAGGCATAGTCTCCATCTTTTAGGACAATGGCAAATCAAAATATGTACCACCCAGAAGCTGGGGACAAAGATGATAGCCCAGCGAGGCTGGCACAGCACAAGGATGCTCCCTGGGAACCACCCTGATCGATCCACCACTGACCGAACGTCGCTGGCTACAGACACCAGCCGCTCTTACACACCAAGGAGAAAGACCTAAGCTAGGGCTACAAAGGGCAATAGGGAAAAGAATATCTTGTTATTAAAGTAAGGAGGCACTTTCAGGGAGCATGAGGAAGTGAAGCGCTTTATTCTGCCCTTTACGCTTTGGGAAAACCATCGTCTCCGTGACATCTGAGCACTGTGCACGCAGAATTCATAGCCAGCCTACAGACTTGCATGTGCTACAGACTTACAAAAGCTGCTGGGGCATATGCTAATCTTGCTTAAGCTACTAATTGCCCTTTATTAAGAAACAGTTTTTATTTCTCAGGAAAAGCTAGCCGGACGGTAAAATTTGGCCCCATCACTTGCTATTTGGCTTCGGAATGCCACGTGAAGCAAGCCGGCACAAATGGGGTGCAGGCAGCGTGCTAACCCCCCCGCGGTGTCCTGCCCTTGACAAGTATTCTCCTTTTAGAGGTATTAAATCTTGGCAACATCCATTGCAGTTCCCACTTAAGCTGAAGTAAGTACATGTACAGAAGGGCTCTGTCAACATATCTGAGTGGAAAGATGTTTGGATTAACTAAGAAAACCTATTTCAAATCTCAGATAATAAAATGTCCTCCTAAATCCTAATTGCAACTTTCATCTTGTGTCTTAGGCCTTGCCACCAGCTGATGTGCCGATACAGATCAAGTGTTTAGTTTGATAAATGCGGCTTACTAGGGTCTTGGTATTGCTGACTGACAGAGTAGCTGAATAGGATCCAGGCTTCTAAAGGTGATTATCTGCCTTAAAGAAGGAAGAAGATGAATACAGGACAACCTTGTTTGTCATTTTGCGCACTTAATCAGACAAAGCTCATAATACTAAGAGCTTCTCTATACTATCAAAAATAAAACAAAAGCAGCTTTCAAATAAATTACACTACCATTTTACAGAGGGGGAAATCCACAAGCATGCATTGGAGAATTAACTTTTAGTTGCTATTTTCCAGCAAAAGAACTTCTAATTGGAACACTAAATCATATTCCCAGTCTTTTCCTTAGGCTGTTGAGTTTGGAGCTTATTGCAGCCAGATCTCACTACACAGGACACATAAAGCAGCATTCTTGTTTCAAACAATATAGCCAGGTAGAAAGTTACGAGATAACAAGACCTGTCCTTTTAGTTTAAATTGTTATCTAAAAGAAGTAGAAATAAAATGTTCTCTCAAGGAAGATATCAGACTGACAAGGCTCACTCACTAACGCCCCTTTTCTGTGTTGAGATAACACCAGCAGTATGTGGTCATTGCTTTATCTTCATGTCTGTACAAAAAAAAAAGCATAAAGCAATTCTAATGTAATATGACAGAGTGGTATATTTCTCACTTACGGATTTAACTTACAAAGCATTATGTTTAAAGAAGGTCAAGTGAGCAGTGTCGCATTACACCTTATTTTCAGCTTTGTTTTATATGACAAAAAAAAGAACAATTATATTTTCGTGAAGTTCTCTCTGCTTTCAAAAGGAAAAATCTGAGAAGGGGAAAAATGTTTACTCTTGGTTCTGTTTTAGGGTTAATATAACATCTACAGCTCTGTTACAAACTTCCGTCTACTTTGTAAAAAAAAAAAAATCTGAGACGTTTACTTTGCATTTCTTTAACCAAGAGCTTTGATTGAATACTACTATAAATAGGAGCATTAAAAGCAGAGATAATCAAAATACATACAAATAAACAGCATTGTCACTGGGGATTACTCCACCATTTAAATGATAACTAAAACAAAAACCCCAAACCTGAAGAAGCAATAAAGATGCCTAAGTAACATGGCTTTAATACTAATATTTCAAAAAGAATGAAACGCATTCAACCCAGAAAAAAAATTACACATCCAGAACTGCCAATAACTTGTTATTCCTATTATTATCACAATTTAACAGCGGTTGAATTCCTATTTCATACTGAAAGGTCCTACTCTTCAATGTGTATCACATACAGCAAATATTTAAGCAGCCAATTGTCATAAAACAAATTCTGAAGTAAAGGCCATTTTCTCTAAAGCCTTTGTATGTAGCAGGCTCATCGACACCTACAGCTCTACTCACCAGTGCAGCCTTGCACAGTCCAGCGTTGACACTAAGAACTGCACTTTTTGGCTGTTGACTGGTATCAGAATAAAAGTACTTCATTTCACAATTTCAAAATTTTACAACCGATTATTGGCAGCATCATTTATTACTATTAATTTCATAGCTGAAAGGTTTTGATTATCAACCCTGTCAATCCATGCAATTTCCAAGTGTATTGTAACCAAACCTAATTCTACATGTAAATCATTAGAAGGGTAAAGTTGTTATACCTGTAATGGTATTTGTCCTACTTTGAACATTACCAAACTGTGTTCTCTAATCCTTTAGGAAACGCCATAATGAGGCTCATCTAATGGCTTCAACTAGTTAGGAAGGCAAACCAAAAGATTTAGCTCCTCAGTCTGTCTCTAAATCTTCTAAGTGAAAGATGATTTACAGTTAAGCTATGAAAAATGTGACCACTCTCAAGTCTGGAAAGTCTCAATCTGATTTCAGCAAACTTAAATCACGAGAAAAGATTGCGTCTCGCTGACTACAGATTTGCTTACCTAGGGAATCAGCATCTGGTGTGAAACATTCATTAAGTTATAAAAGGTTTATAGACTTGTCTGAGCTTCTACTAGGAAAAATTGTTAGATTTTTCACTGAAAACACTGATCTGAAAGGTTAAGTTTATAGTTTCTGTGTTTGATACTTAAGAAAATGTTTTTCTGTCCCACTTCAAAAAAACGTTATAAAATCAAATCAAAAATAAATCATTATTGTGAGAAAAACCAGAGTCATCTCAATACCTTTAGACATTTACAGAAATTAAAAGAGAAAGCGAGGGAGTTCTTGTTATGATGAAACTAAATACTCATCCTTTTGGAATTACTTGACCTCCAAAGTATTTGAGGAACAAAAGAGGATAGTCCTGACATTACAGAAGCCGTAAAGCATTTGTAAAGACAATACTACGTTTTGTTTAGAACTCAAAGATTTAGCAACTAGTAATCTTGCAGCAAGCAAATCAGGAGGTGAGAAGGGGAATGGAACCTATGTAATTTAATTAAAATATAAATTTATTTGTGCAAGCTTTTGAAGGTTGATGTTTGCCTTTTGCCTTGTCAGAGACCCATGCTCCATCACACCCTAGTCCAAGCTCCATCCTCCTCTGAATGCGAACGAGTCTCTACTCAGCACTCACAAACAGGTTAGAATTTGCAGGATGGCTCCACACCCAGCAGTGCCCAGTGCAAACATCAACAGCTGCTTGGCATTAATAAAACTCAAGTCTCCAATAAACCGGTGGAAGCTGTTTTGGTGAACTGAAATTTTCATTTCATAATTAAACCCTGAGCAGAACAAAAAAAGACAAAACTGAACCTGCAGCCAACTCAAACAACAAGTCATGACCGGGACTGAGAAGCTGAATTTAACAGAAAGTTACAGTCTGGGAAAAAGAAAAAGAAGAAAAAAACCAAACTCAAACCCAACAAAACCTGAAAGAAAACAAAGAGGGAGAAATCAAGGCCGATATTGACCTATATATGGATTGAAAGAAATGGATTTCAAACATTTGTGCTGAGTCTTCACTGGTGCAAGAAGAAGCACTAATGCCTGTAGGCTTCAGACTGCCTCTCGCCCTTTAGGAACACTGCAACTGCAGCACGTGCTCGCCTCTGCAAGCTGGGACGTGTCCCTCAAGTCCCCCCCACCACAAATCCACCTCAGGGACAGCAGGATGAAGCTGAAGTAAGCGCTGGAGTGGGACTGTGAAAATGACCATGGGAGGAAGCTGGGACAAACAGCCAGAGAGGGAGAAGCCCTTGTTATCAGAGGATGTGCTGGGGGAATAAAAATAACCGGCTCATGTAGGTAAATTCAGTTCTGCTGGTGGCAGAACCTTCTGCTGACCCAATGACATCAGGAGCAAAACAAGTGGTCTCCTATAGAGAAGTGTGGAAAAAATGAGAGAAAGCAACCCTGGAGAGGTAACCTCGCTGCAGATCCTCACTGTTGGTGCTACCATACAAACCAGGGAGAGCATCCTTTCTTGTCAAGATTTATAAATATTTGTGATAGTTGTTATTACTATGCTTAATTCCTTAAGAATTCACTGTTCTTCCTAAACAAGCACACATGCTTTATTCTTTTTTTTTCTTAGGCCTCGGGCTTCCTCCATCTCAGAAGATCTCACAGTTGATTTTTTGTTCGCTTAGTAAGGTGCAGCTGCACTGTCCGCAGAAAGGCAGGGATGCGGATGCCTCTGCGCTTGCCACCAGTATTTGTCCCTTAACCAGAGAAGTCCTCCTAAATGACGTGTGGGAACCTTGCACTCTAAAGCCAGAAGAGTTGGCTTCAGATATAAGCTTTTAAGTAAAACAGCCTAGGGAATATGCAAACTATGTCTCAAAGGCAATTTGGCTTTGATCCTAAGAACCACTCCTAATTAGGGTCAAAAAGAAATACTTCCTTGCAAAAATATTCTTCTGTCTTAAAAATAAAGTTTTGTACATTAAACAGGAATTTTATTACTAGTTTGATGGCCAGACAATAATCACCTAGGTATATAAGCAAGTCTGCTATAGCTGACACCACTGTGCAATAGTTAAAACCCTGCTCCCCCACAAAAGAAAAAAAAAAGGAAAGAAAACAGAAATGGCTAGAAAGAAAAGCACAAACTCAGAAACTTTAAAATGTTTTAGATTAGAGGTGAACGCATATCCAATCTGTTTATTTGTAAAAGCAGTAAAAAGATTTGGAATAGCCACAACATCATATTTAAATGAAAATTAAAGAAAAGATTAAAGCGGGCAAGTTTAGCTCCATGGGTTAATGTGCCCATTTTACCTTCCTCCCAAGAACATATTCCAACAGAAATCTGGGAAAGAAACTGTTTTCACGGCCTGTTCAAAGGGCTCAGCATTGTGCAGTGTTGAGTGGTTTTCAGTTTGAATAGCAATATAAGCACACCTGCTGAAACATTATTCTTCAGTTAATGTTTACTTGGGGAATAAGAGTTTGGGTTTTGCAGTTTCTTGCTACGACACCATTGAAAACTTAATTTGAAAAGGTTATTTCAGTAGTACCTTTTCAATGATCTGCATCTGACTGTTGATCTGTTCTGTGCTTTTGTCTGTTGTTCTGGTGTGCTTAACCAAAGTCTTTGTTATTAGCAACTTGCTGTTCATAAAACCTGTGAAAAGTTTAGTATAACTAGTGATCAAATATAGGCATCTTCAAAAACACAGTAACTTTTGTGGCACTGGGTGTAACCTAAAATCGGAAGCTCTTCAATATTATGTATCATTACTTTAGCCCATTGATATAACTAAATTCTATGTGAAACCTTTATCATACATGAAAAAGCCCTTCCAGTGCTCAAGGTATTATAAAGCCAAGTTATTATTTCTGTTCAATGCGGTGCTGACAATGACAGAGCAGGGTGCTGTATGACTAAGGCAGATGAAAATGAACATCTGAAGCAGTCCATGAAAGCTGCGAATTGCTCGCTTGTTCTAAAGAATATATTCAATTTTGCTTTGAACTTCCCCCTGCTGTGAATGATGACTGCAAAGAACAAGAAAAAGTGGAGAGAGCAAACACAGCCCGTGTTCTGACTTATAGCTCCATTGTCCTCAATGGCACTTCCCTCCGCCCCCCCCGGAAGAACTACAGTATTAAGGAGAAGTTCCTTTACAGATAGTCATG
This sequence comes from Falco naumanni, assembly GCF_017639655.2. Classification (NCBI taxonomy): domain Eukaryota; kingdom Metazoa; phylum Chordata; class Aves; order Falconiformes; family Falconidae; genus Falco; species Falco naumanni. The sequence continues at coordinate 109,830,802 of NC_054054.1, read as the reverse complement.
AAAAGGTTTGATTCATGGTCACAATCATGTCACAACATTGCCAATCTATCCACAGTACACATCAACAAGTAATTTGTATTTATTTTGTAAATATTTCTGTAGTATTTCAGATTTCTAGAAGAAACTACTCTGACAAATGGTAGACACAGTATTATTGTTTCCAGTAATGACTCCAAAGCAAAATAAGGTAAAACTACTCTCAGAGACCATACACAGAAGATGCCTATATGTTTTGCCAGAGAGACTTAATTTTTTCTCTCCTAGCTCTGATCGTACAAATTATTCACACATTCTTCAGAGAGGGGATTTAGTTGTAGTCAAATGTGCCAGGTTGACAGCTCTGGAGAAAAATACTCTTGTTTAAACACAGAGCAGTTAGAAGTTATAGCAGTCTACTACGTCATACCTACTTACTAAGGTGACTTAACATGGAACAAGAGTATCTCTATAGGTTAACTCCTGGTTTTATCACCCATTCATTCATATTTACCCAGACTAGTAACAGACAATTACAACGCATAAGATTTTCACATTGCAGATATAAGTTTTTTTTCACTTGCTTCACAAATATACACAAAGAAACCTGACAGATACAGATATTTACTATACTGGAGGTAGTTACCATTTTGATAGGCTTGGTGGAATCCTACTGAGACCAAAGGACATTCTCAAGGAGCCAGTTCTTCACCGTGCCCCAGAAGTACGTCACACCAACCACAGCTTGTCTTTACCAAAGCTGAACAATTTTCAGAAATTAAAAAGCTGCATGAAAAAGGGAAAGAGCTCCGATCATTGAAAGCCTACAGAGAAATGTCTGTCCCATAGCAGCCCAACAGCACGGCAGCTTTCTCATCTATACAGGGGTTTCAAACTTTAGTACCAGCCTTTAGCCTTCTCAGGACATGCTAGATCAAACAGCCTTCAGTCCTTCTGAAATTTAGTTTTAGGATCCTCCTGGTTCCTGGTCCCCAAAGAGTGGCCTGTTCTCCATACCTGGGAGGTTTTGTCCTTTACAATAATTCACACGCCCGGGTCACGCAATGTTGATTTTAGGACACTGAAATGCAAACCTACTCATCAGAAAACATAAGGCAAAAAGCACTAGAAACAGTGTGAGCATTCCAGTGTGTCTGATACTTGCTCTTGCTATGAGGAATAGGCACACACAGCTAGACAACAAGCCAGTAGCAACATTTTCTGAACAATTCACCTAGACAATGTGCTCTGCAAATAGCCTCTATTTGTATTTCCCAAAGGAGAATTCACACACACACCCCATACTTTCTAACCACATCTTTCTGCTGCTTGTCCTTATTTCACTTGCATGACACAAAAGCTAAGGGATAACTGAAAATACTCACGAGTAGGTTACATTTTGTATTGTGGTGCCACTTACAAATATTTCATCAAAATCTTACAAAACTTTACAAAATTTGGCAGGATTCTGTAGAAATACAGCTGGCAAATTACCTGCTTATATTTAAAGTTACAGTGCTAATCTTGCTAATGCTTAACATTCCCTGTTCTGGCTATATACACAACATATCACCTTGACTTACAATTCAGCTCATAAATGTGTATCTGCAGGCACCAGGATAAAAATTTTAGAACTTTGTCAGACCATAAAATTTTAGACTTTTGTCAGCTCTGTAATACTGAAAAGAACAGTTAGCCTTATTTGCAAAAAAAGAATTCAAGCTGCATATAAAAAATAAATCAACAGCATTATCAACTTTTATATTAATAGCCTCATAGCAGTCCATTTAGACACTGGGGCCGGGTAAAGATAACACTAGTGTTCTGCTGCCACCTGCAGCTGAAGGAAGAGTGCTTGTTTCTTCAGCAACACCCCAAGGCCAGTGCTTGTGTCTGAAGTTATATACTATTTTCTGTTAAAACGATCTCGTCTAGGCCATAATCCACAAACCTCTACGAGTTTTATTGTCTGGCATTACTGAAGATAAAACTGGTGAGAAATTCAAAAGGCTGGTCCACCCACTTGAGCAATTCATAATAGACTAGGAGGAGAGAAAAGTACGAAAGATTTGAAAGGTATGAAATACAAGTCAATTGGACATGCAACATTTGACACTTGCAGAAAGAATTTTTCATGCAACATTTGACGCTTGCAGAAAGAATATTTCAAACTGGTCCTTATTTAACATTTTTAAAGTTAACGTGGGTATTTTAAAACTTCCAATGTCCTTATGCGTACATACTGTCATAAGCAATTTAACTCATTCAGAAGCTTTATTATCACTTTGCTAAGGGAACTGTGCAGGATGAATAAACTTTCATTTTTACGCTGAACAAAACCGATTCACATTCAGAACACGGGGGGAACAGGGGGGCAGCCAGCAGAGACTCCAAGCACGCAAGATACACGCTTGTCTGCAGCTGGACTGCTCTGTGCCAACAGGAGAAGAATCACATATGTCCCTCATTAGTCTCAATTTATTGTCTGTATACAGGGTCTTAATAATGCTTTGGGCGTCTCAGGCTGCAAAACTTAAATGTTGCAGGCTCCCAAGGACAGAAAATTATTATTGATACACATTCTGCTGTACTGAAGCTAAACTCTCGCTGAAAACCACTGAAAGTTTTCACAAAGAACTCTAGTGGATATTGGCTGCTACAACAGCTAATCTCACTCTACCCTTCTATTTTTAAAAGATGTTGTGAATATCCATACCAGCATAAAAGAGAATATTAAAATGCGTGTTAAAAGCCATATTATAAAAATGCATTAACAAGAGACATAAAACTTCTGTATCAGCTGTGTTAACTCATTAAGCGCTACCTCTGACTTCATTTGCACAGCTGCTTGTATGGGAGGCGTTTTAGAGGATGCCGTAATATTCTGTGCTTCCTTTTGGTCTTCCCCAACAGAAACCAGGAGTAAATAGAAGAAGATATAAGAATTTATTGCTGTTCTGTATGTGCAATGACAAACAAAGTAACATAAAATTAGCATTCTGTTTCTTCAGAGCAAGCTATTAACAAAAAAATGGTAAAGAAAGAAACCCCAGGTAAACATGCCATGCTCCAAACCTATAAACATTCAAAAAGAAAGGCGTTAGCTACTTGTTATTCTTATCATTTCTACAAGCTTTTAATCTATTTAACTTTTCATTAATAAAACGCTCAAAATATTTCTAGAGCCATCACAAACGTACTTGTCGCAACTTCTTATGCTTTACTTGTCACCACAGTCTATAGAAATAGCTTCTTGAGATGACAGTCGTTTGCCCTGGAATGAGGCAGCAGTAGTCCTTGTAAAGATCTATTACAGCTGCCTACCACTTCCTGATACTTTTCCCTGGGCGTGTTATTTCTAAATATTTATTAACATCCAGAGATCAACCCAGCCACGTAGCTGAAATGACATATATAAGTCTTAAGACACATAGTCATAGAAATTAAATGAACAACCTCTCACTCATCTTTCAGCGTTGTGTGAAATATTCCTAATATATCTGTAATCTTTAAAATAAATAAAGCAATTACCAAGAAAGGCACTGAAAGCTGCAGGTTAAACTAGAAACTTTCTGTAACGGATCTACAGCTTTGAATGGTCAATTCTGAATGGCCTAAATTCTTATATAATGGAATTTATATATACACACACACCCATACGTATCCTTATGCACGTATGTATGTATATATACATTTATGTTTGTGTACACACACATTCACCTATTAAAAAAAAAAAGAAGCCCTAAAACAACGCAGCCCAAAGGTATTAACAACCAAAAAATTAAATAGGTCATGTCTTGTATGACTTGTCGCACACTGCTTCAAGAAGATATAAAAATCAAAGAAAATAAACAGACATCAATATTAAATCAAAGCAACAGATAAACTGGAAACAAAGCATATGCTCTTCTGAAAAAATATTTTGTAATAGTAGCATGTGTTTGAAAATTAGCATAGAAAATGTGCCCAGACATCAAATAATGTGACAGGTGGTATCAGTGCGTGAAAGATAAGCATCCCGTGGAGATCCCAGAAAATGAGCAGGGACTGCTTAATATTTACTAGTCTGGGCATCCCGGCTGCCAGGCTGGAGTAGTGGCTCCTCCAGTCACTAGTGCTGTCTGCTCCTCCTGGCGTCACAGCCACGAGCTCCACTGCAGCTTCTTAGCTCTCCTGTCAATGCTACTGTCTTACAAAATGTAGTGAACCCCTAATGGCATTATAATTTAATCATCACAAAAAGAAGAGCGACTGTCAGCTGACAGCCAGTGATCGACATGGCCTGGATTTCTGCTGTCAAAGATTTGCTTGTCAATCAACATGAACCAATATAGCATGTGTTTACAATAATCAGAAGTCATTTGGTATCAGTATCTTAGCAAAGCTTTGACAGAAATGAAATGAGATCTGTGTTCTATATTCATAGAATCGTAGAATGGTTTGGGTCAGAAGGGACCTTAAAGGTCATCCAGTGTCCCCCCCGCGGGGACAGGGCCACCTCCCGCCAGCCCGGGTGGCTCCCAGCCCCGTCCACCTGGCCCTGAGCCCTGCCAGGGACGGGCACCCACCGCCACTCTGGGCGGCCGGGCCCGGCGCCTCACCACCCTCATGGTACAGAATTTCTCCTTAATGTCTGATCTGAATCGCCCCTCTTTCATCCTCGTTTCCTTGTCCTTTCCCCTTGTCCTATCATGACATGCCCCTGTAAGAAGTCCCCCTCCCACTCTCCCATAGCCGCGCTCAGTATTCCCAAACACACGAATGACACTAGGACACTAGACCGTGCGGAGTTCTCAGTAGCTGAGTTAATGCACATTAATGCTGAGATGGGTTGGAGAACGCGATGCTCTAACAACAAAACCATCAGGCAACGTTTGCTTATTAAATTCAACGAGGATGCCATGTCTGCTCCTGGCACTCCATCCCATAGCTGTTCCTATTGATTTTGCAGCTTTCCATTTGATGAAATAATACATCTCCAAATGTCTATGTGTGTGAAACTCATCACCTCTGGTAATGTCATCAGCTGTGAATTATTACTGAGCTACATCTAGACTTCTTTCATAGTTTCTTTTGGCACTTCATGTGTTCACTTCCACTTTCTGTCTAAAGTATTGCAAGATCATTAGCTAAATTTGGAATGCAATTGGAGAACACTCCGGCTGAAAGAAGGATCTGAACATTAGATTCCAGAGAGAAAAATAACTTATCAGGCAGATATCCTTATTGCTTTAAGTATCTGGCATGGTGTTCACTGGGAAACCATTCTGGAAGAATGCCACAAAAACTCACATGAACTCATGCTGGTTTTATTGCAAATTCTTGATAGCAAAAAAATGCACGTCTGGTTGTAATCATAGTTGGGCACAATACCATCCTGTAATGCAATTCTGTGCACCCAAAGAGTGATAAAAAGTGTCTTGACCCTTCTTATTCATGACTGAGGAGGCCACAAATATACCAAAGTGTACTGCAAGAGCAATAAAGCTTTTTTGTCCATAAGCAAGTTTCATGTTTTTAATCCTGCCCGCACGCTGACAGATTGTATCTGAGCATTCTTTCGCACTGATATTCTGACACCCAAAAAAATAACACACCAAGACTGCAGATTGACTGTACAACTCCTCCTATTTTTTGGTAATTTCTTCCTATTTCTTCTCATGGAACTTCTTCTGATGAGCGACCTGCTACAGCTGCTAATGCCCATTTTTCCAGATAAGCTGAGTATTAGTGCATGTGACATTCAAACGCAGTCAAAAAGTGTAAAGTACACTCACATTATATGTAGCCCTACCTGGACCACTCATTAGAAGATGGATAGCCGTCAGATTTCCCATGTCTCTCTAGGGATGTATCTAAATATAAGACCAAATGAGTTATCCAGCAGAACAATAACAATCCCAACATCTTTTTGATGGAAAAACATGGGGGAAATGATAGAACTGGAGGGAAAACCAAAACCAAACCAAAACAAAACAAGAAAAAAGAAAGAAAGAGAGAAAAAAAACAACTAGGAAAAAGCCCAAGTTCCCACTGCTTTAACTGCCAAGTCCATGTTTTTTTGGTTGTATCAGCTGCTCGCATTTCCTGCATGGTCACTTAATGAAGTAAATGGCTCACCATTTTTATCTAAATGCTAAATTTAAGTCTGAATGCTGTGTGCCTAGACAAGTTTTGCTTTTGTGTACGTATAGATATATATACAATTCCTTCATCCTTTTACTGGCTTTAGTGCAATTCAGCAGTGACTCAGTTTGTGAAGGAGAGATGCACAGTTGTAGTTTGGATAAGAATTAACTGACTATCCAGTAGCAGCAAGTTTTTCCTTCTTGCAAAAAACGCTTTTTCATTTTAGCACATCATTCTTCCATTGTGAACCTAATCAAATAAACTGATGAAAGTAAACATTCGTAATTCAGGAATTATTTGATCACTACCTTTCCTCTGCATTTGGATCAAGGAGCTCTTTTACAAGATAACTGCCCTCTCCCAGCATAGTATACATGATTACCCAATTCCTGTTGTTACAACAGACATGCTTAAACCACCTATTGTGTGTACTATCCATAATTATATTTGTGGTTTTGTTCTGTACTGTCTCCTGGTCTGTGAGCTCATGCCTCTCCTAATCCTTTTTAAATGAATGACACACAGTTTTAAGGCCCAGAGATCTTGTTACCAACAACGACCAATTTCTGCCTTTTTACAACACTTATGGAATCAAACCTACAAAAAGGATATTAAAGATCTTTCAAATACTTGAATCAATAAGTCACATTGAATTAAAAGAATTTATCAGCAACCCTTTAATAAATCTGGAGGCATTAAAACTAAGAAATATTACAGTGACCCCAGGCTAAGTACAATAAGGGAATATAGATGATGAAATACATCTAAAGATTGTTTTGAAATATGTGTGCACAAGACACACGGGAGGCTAGAAATCCCCCTCCTCCTTACTCTCTACATAATCTATAATAATAGTACCACGCTACTATTATTTTCATTGCGTCGGTACACTGTGAATGCACACAGTCCATGGAACAAATTAAAGCAAAAAGCCTATAGTTTGTAACAGTAAGTCTTTTAAGAAATTTGAGGTACCTGCACCCCTGCAAGGTCTGGTCCTAAGGCATTTTGGCCACTTTGGGTGGGGTGGCGAGTATTCCCCTGCTACCAGCCCAGAACAGCTTTATTCCTATTATCCATGAGTGTAAGATATGTTATATGAGAGAAATCCACATTTTCATATGCTGTTTGCTTAGTTAAATACCTGGCAATTATCAAGGAAAAGCAAAGTCCCTTCCCACCATGGTTATATCTGCGGGGATAAGGAGGAAAGTAACTTTATTAATACTATGGTAATCCTCTGGCACATTTCTCCTGTATCATTCTGAAAACCCAGTTAAGTCTTCTCCTGGTACATTCTGCATGATTTCACCTGGCAAACAGACCCTACACTTGTTCCTTAAATATCAGCAGGTGACAAGTCCCTTTAATTATTACTGCAAATATTATACTATTTTTTTACAAAGTGGTTTCACTAAACTCTTCCTACTAAATGTATCCGATACGCTACACCCAAAAGACGAGCGTCGTCTGAGAGGAAAGTATTTAAAGGTATTTAGAAGAGAAAAACTATGCATGAGAATTAACTCTGACACTGAGTAACTAAATACTGTACACCTGCAGGAAAAAAGCTGACCAACCCTGCAAAATACTGTAACATGAGACAAGGATTTTCCTAACTGTTCCTGTTGCATCCATTTTATGCTAGAGCACAAATTAAGATCTGCATATATTTAACAAAAATTAAATATACATTTTATTGATAACTATCAAGTTTATTCTCTGCATTTTGCAGTACAATTTACAGGAATCAATCTAAAGTAGCAATCCCAAACTACTGAGAATTCTCCAGTTGCAAACCAGGTTGAATAACTGAGGTGTTTTATAATGTACAGCATGATTGAAATCAAAGTTGTGGAAAATCCCCTCTCTTCAAAGGTCTGATGTATTTAATGTTTTTTTTTAAATTTCATTTTAATTTCAGAACAATAAAAATTAAATTCACGACACAGGGAAAAGTATAAAAAAGTAACTTCCATAATAAAGCCAGTTTTGCTTTTCTGTCACAATGTATAGAAAGCCTTATACTTTACTAAAGCTATCAAACTTCTATGATTTTATTTATTTAAACAATCAGCTGCAGGATTACTGAATATATAAGTTACATTTCAATGAACAGTAAGCACTGTGTCCCTATGATAATAATATTCATTCCAGAGATTAATATTTTAGAAAGACCTTACTATGAAGTCAATATAGTAACTACATTCTTTCCTCAAACAGAAGAGACAAATTAATATCCACTCTATGCTGACTACCACACATAAAAGCTGGTAATTTAATTGGAATATCTGGTAGAGAATATTTTTTTTAAAAGATTACAGACTGCACTGGAATACTAACAACTTCTCACAGTCCATAGAGCATTTATTATTTATTGCTTAACTCTGATGGTTTTATTTTCTTCCCTCTACATAGAACCTTTACATTTAAGTTGGATTTGAGAGATTAGAAATTGGCTGGAAATTTTTCATCAAAAGTGGCCAAATTCTGAGAGTCCTTATAACCGACTACATTTTAGACAGCGTGGATAGATCTGTTTGAGCGTATACATGCATGTGAGCCTATGTGAAGTGCTTTAAGATGACAAGACTCAGGTATACACAAAATGCCATTCAGGTGAATCTACCCAGCAGTTTAATCCCCTTGCCCATCTGTAGCTGTGTCCAACACTACTGGATTCAGACTCCATCAGAACTGAGGTAACAGGCAACCACAAAATCGAGGTGTACAGTTCTGGACCCCCCAGTATAGACAGACTCCGATAAACTGGAGTGAGTTCAGCAGGGGGTCACCAAGAAGGGCAGGCTGCTGGAACGGGAGGAAGGGCAGCAGCTAGGAACTTGCTTGTTTAGCCTGGAGAAGAGAAAGCTTAAAGGGTGGGCACAACAGCAGCTTGCCAATACCTACAAGAAGGTTACCAAGAAGATGGAACCAAGCTCCTCATTGACAGGTGGGACAAGAAACTGTATTCATCAATTAAAACTGGATGCTCTGACTGGATATAAGGAAACTCAACCAACAACAAAAAAATTCAGAGAGGACAACTGAGCAGTACAGCAGGGACCAAGAGAGGTAGGGAATCACCTTTCCTTCAAAGTCGGTGAGACTGGACAAGTCCCAAGCAACCTGGTCTGAATTAAATCCTGTTTTGAGCAGGCAGCTGGGCTACTGATCTCCCAAGGTCTCTACCAACCTGAATAAAGCTGTTCTGGGCCAGGCTAATCATCCATCTGAATCCACAAGACCATTCTTCAGAGAGTGGCCAGAAGTGCCCAGGAAAAGAAAAAAATTAGGAGAATTATAATGACCCATAGCCCAGGTTCCAGTTTATGGATTTCCAGAGCTGGTAGGATGTTTTTTTCTTTATTAACATCTTGTTTTAAAGTCTTGAAATAATTCAATCCATTCTTGTTGCAGAGTTTTCTTCCATGAGTATTTTTAATTGCTTTTGAAACCCATTTATGCACAAGGCACATGTTACAACCCGTTTCAAGGAGTCTCACAATTTGATTCAACAATTAAAAGTAACACAGTCTTTCATATACATAAAACATCTCATTCATTGTTGAGCTCATATTTTTTCCTCATTAGAACCCCCTTTTTTCTTACTAAGTAATCAAAATGTAATCAAGTTTGCAACAGTCACCTTGGAAAAAAAGCAGCAGAGATAAAATCCCTTTTGGATCCATAGTAGTCAATCATTTTTATCTCTTCTCTTTAAAGTTCAAATACTAAGATTAGATACAACTGAGACACTATTGGACTAAGAAGTTATTGATAGTATTCATAACAAATGCGTTTGTTCACAAAGAGACGAGTTCCCTTTTGGTTTGCTCAAGGGCTCTGTCTAAATCCCTGGATTCCAACCAGGTCTCTACTGGATTTTTCCTGAACAATAATTACAGGCAAAAAAAAGTCCTTTTCAGGTTTGGTTTTTTTCCTCTCCCCAGCCTACAGAGAGGTCTACCACTTGCTGCAGCCAGCTAAGGCATTCCAGTGCCGCTCGGTCAGCTGGGCTGCACCAGCCACACAGCCAGGCAGGATGGGGGCACGGCAGCGCAGGCAGAGGGGCACAGGTTAGGATCTGGTATTGGATGCAATTTCTTATTTTGAATATTCTTTCTCATTACGACAGTTCCAGAGAAGACATGTTAATAACAATCAAAGCCTGCTCTCAGTTGCCTTTCAACAGCTATTAGATACTCTTCTTCTGAACATTTGCACTAAATTTAACTTCACATTGTGACAGAAGCTGACTCCTCCCAAACCTTTCAACATGCATCTGATTCCCTTTCATTGAAAAACTGTTCTTTTCCTCCGCTGCTGGATACACAAGAAATGAGCTTAATTTGCAGCAAAGATTAAGGCTACGTACAGGAAGCCCTTCTAGCTCTGGAGGTAGCACAACATGTGAGCAGGCTACCCAAGCCACCTATGCAATCTCTTTCAGTGAAGATTTTTAAGATGACAAACATTTGACAAAGATGGCCTAATTATATTTGATCTTCTCTCTGCTTAAGAGGCCAAATGTCTGCCTAGTTACATCCCTCGGTGATGTCTATGATTGATGGACTCTCTTAAATTTTAGCTTCTGTGCATTGTGCAAATAATACTTTTATTTCAAACCACTCCAATCACTTGCTCATTCATCAGACTACAAAGTTTGTCAAAGCAAGAGACAGGGCATGCCATGCAAATTCTAAACATGTCTAAAGAAGTTTTATGCAATTCTGGTAAATCACAGGGCTCTTTTCTTTGTAAAGATAAGTATACCACTAGAATTTTGTCTTACTCCCCTTTCAGAAGTGTCTCAATATGTTCCTCAGAGATTTATCATTCATGCAGAGACCAATACAGTCCAGGAAACTAGAAAGACAAATTTTTAAAATCTAGTTACAGAAACAATGGCATTTACTGGACTCCCTTATTCTGCTAGCTTAAATTTGTTTTAAATTACTATGGGCTATAACTTGGCTTAAACTATTTATTCCAATACAAGTAATTTTCAAAAGTTTTACTCAAACTAGATAATTTGGTAGCATCACTTTTTCTTAGTTTTTTCTTTTTTAAGAGAGTAAGGAAAGTATAGTAATTGCAAGGTCTAACCAGAAGGCTCTAAACCAGCTCTAAACCAGAAGGCTTTGATATGAAAAAGGAAATACTATTCAATTAAACCTGTAGAACCAGCTTTAAACTGGAATTTTCAAAGCTGCTGAAATAAGAAATCTTGAAAATGCCATAAGCGAAATTAAGACATTTGCATGTACTTTCAGAAAATCAGGAGTTATACCAAGGAGGCAAAATAGGACAAGTTAAGAACAAAACGATAAAGTGAACTATGAAGTTTGTTGATAGTTTCAACAATACATTCAGTGTTACTTGAATGTATTTTTAATATAACTTCATCTAAACACAACCCCCTTTATATTATATGCAAACCTCCACTGGGAAAAATATTCAATTACTTTCTGCATGCATAATGACACTACATAATAATCTTAAACTTACATACAAAAGGAGTTTAAGTTTTTAACTAGGGATTTAGTCACACTTCATCAGTATCATATTTACATGAGCTCAGCCAAACACACAAGTGAAAGTTTTACTGTCAACTTACTTTGCATGTTCTGTTATTAGTCCACACAAAGTCCATTGAGGTAGTCCCCAAGGTACAATCAGTTTTCAAATGTTGTGAAGAGTGTTTAAAATCTAGGCTAAATGGATTTGCCAAGGTATGGATTTTGTCCTATGACAAGTTTAAAATGTGTAACACAATTATTAAGTCTGTAGCACCAGGTACCAGCTTTAAAGATGACAGAGAGATAATGCAGGATATTAAATATGTGATCATTGTGCATCTGATTTGTACATGTATGTATATTACAGATTTGTAAATACATGCATTGTAGAAATTAATCAAATTGTTACTACGAACACTGTTTTATTCTTATTTTCAGTTGCAAATTCCCCAAAGGCACTAGAGGATGAAGCTCCGTCATATGCTACATGTAGTCTAGACAATTAAAAAATGAGCTTTCAAGAGGTTGCTATCTAGGTAGAGAAAGCAGACAAGTCCAGTTCTATTAATGGATCTATACATCCTACAGATAAAAGATACAACAAACAATACAAGTACTTATGGAATGGGGAAGCATCATAAGCCTGCATACCATTATAAAAGTTTAATATATGTATTCCCTCTAAAACAACAGTACTTTTTAGCTGTAACTATTATAAATAATCAGAGGGATGCATATATGGGAATTTAAGGTCTAGAAAGTAAGTGAATATGAGCTATTCTTAAAGTAAGTCACATAAACCTGAACATTTTAAAGCCATAAACTTCCCAGTCCATTAGAAATAAAGCACGTTTGTATTTTAAGAGGTTTTCCAAGTGCAAGTGTGATTTACATTGTTCAGACACTTACAGTTATTATTCATTTCCATGAAGCAATGCCCGGGAGAATGGCTTTGCATGATTCATCTTAAACTTGCGCCAGTTCTGTACTTTCTGTTTACACCTGTGTAGGTTGCAGAGGTTTTGGTGGTGGTTTTGTGGTTTGGGTTTTTTTTTTTTTCTGCCCAAAGCTGTATTTTCCCTCTGAACTACCTAAACAAACACTATACCCCTTATTTTACCAATACCTACCATTCTTACAGAATATTTGATATATTCTGCATGTTAGCTCTAAAAAATTCCATATAGTAGTCAAGAACTATCAAGGTCATTTCCTTTAGATGAGTTATGTTTTGACAGGATTTTTCTTTTTTTTTTTTTTACTATGGCAACACATGGCCAATCAGAATAAGAAAAACCCATCTGTTTGCAATTGGTTTCAGCTACTATGTTTTAGTCTGCTGGTAATATTTTGCATTCTAAGCTAAGCTGGACTTAAGATATATTTTTTTAAATAGACCTCTACAAAGGAGAATATTCTGAAACAGGTTTAATTCAGCAGTGATACTCTGAGAAACAATGTTAAGGTTTTCCATTCTATAATATTATCAGAATGATTGCATTTGTATAATATCTGTAGTTCTATGAAATAAAAAAGCTCAGAGGAAGTTACAAACTCACCTACAACTGTTTCTTTATTATTTATATTATAGTCCAATACAGAATTCTTTGCATTGAGAGATCAGTAATTGTCTCAAGCTATGATTTAAGGCATTTAGAGGAAATAGTTTAGAAAAGCATGACTGCTGCTGGCATTGAAACTATATGACACTGGACTTGTCCTACCAGTTCCGAGTGAAACTCCTCTCTCATCATGTCTCAAGAAGGCTTCCTGCTAAACACGCACCTGGGTGGGGAAAGTAGCTGGATGAACCAGGACTACAAGCCTCGGCTACATTTATTTTTACTGGATTACTGATAATCCATACCATCGCTTCTTTCTGAAACTCTTCCGTTTATATATTCTTAGAAACTTTCAGTCCAACGTATCATCACTTCTAAGCACACTTAAGCTGCTTTAAAAAACCCGCAACAGAACAGTGGCCACCAAATGATCAAATGGTACATTGACTTTTAAAAAGAAGAGGGCAATATTTATTATATTTAAGCTTATATTCACTACATGGTATATTATGTACCTCTATACCTTGTAAAGCAGCTAACCAACTGGTATACCAGATGCTATGAAAGGTGACTTATGAGATTATTATACTTGCTAGGCATCAACTAAACCAAGTTGCATATTCACAGGACAAGGAAGTCTTTAAGAATAGCATCTGATAAGGGAGTAAATAAACCATACACCAAACAGGAATAATAATCTGAGCATTTAAGTTATTAAACCTACTGTGCATCAAATCATCTCACCACTGTGTACGATGAAAACTTTTGAAAATAAACACCTGATAAATCATTCATGCAGAGACACAGTTAAATACAAACCTATACAATGTATGCAACCAAATGAAAATTTCGGGACAGATTTATTAGCTTGTGGATGTTCCTAATTATTTGAAAAACTACAGTCTTACTAGCAATAGTAACAGCAATCTGTAACAAGACTCTAAATCTCAGAAAAAAAAGAAGTCACTTATTGAAGAAATGAATAATAAAAGAGAGAGAGAAAATTAAACTGAACTCCTAACGTAAAACAAACATATGGTGGGCAAGAGCAGTGGTCCCTTGCATCAGCACTGTTATCCTGTCACTACCAACAAGGCTTACTATAAGTATGAACTCAAAGATACAATGCAGAAGGCATACCAGAAGGAAGGCAGGGAAAGATTTATTGCATTCAATTATTTTTGTTTAAAAGTTTCCTCTGGGGCACAAGCACGTAATATATTGTACTTTCCATTACCTGGTGCAAATGTAAAACATACCTGAAAAACACATTTCATGCTTATAACATATTAAAACAACAAGTAAGATGTCATGGCATGAGTTTGATAGATTAACTGCCAGTTACTGATGTTGTACTATATTAGTTAACAGCAAATTAATATCATCAGGCATATTTCCTCTCTTATACCTAAAAAATATTAGTATGGAAACAGAGATTCCCATAAATTCTTTTCACTATATTCTAGAATAGGGCTTTTAATGTAACTTGGGACAAGATAAGCAGCAATTTATATATTTGTTTGCAAACGTATTACTCTTATTCAAAACTTTTTCTACCTCAGTTACCTTTTGCAAAGCAGCGATTTTTTTATACTATAAGCCCAAGAATCAACATAGGTATCCCCACAATTTTTTCACTGTGATACTGATTCTACTTGACACACACACACTCCTGTACTTTATGAAGTAGCCCTTAAAAAGCATTTCAACAAATCGTACTGAGTTTATGATAACTGTCCCTACTATAAAATGCAACCAGAATCTTTCATCAACACCTTTAATTTAAATTTATATAGCTCTGTAGATTCACTGTTATTCAAAGTAAAATATAATGGGAAGCCAGTATGTTCTTGTACAGACTTTGTACCACCACACTTATTTACTATATAGCCTGACCACCTGGAATTTCCTCTCATCTTATTTGTTTTGTCTTCCACACTTTTTTCAAAGCAAGGAAAGCAAAGAATAAATAGAAAGCAACTTGACACAAAAATCAGCCACAAACTAAAGCCTAAAACGTTATCATATTGAACATATGGCTAAGTTTGATCTTTCACGCTTAGCATTCCACATGCTCCACTGGATCCGCATTTCATTTACAATTAATTGTAAATTAATAAATGACACATTGCTACACGCCTTTCCTGGCTCCACCTTCAGAATAAAACTGCAGACACATTGGTTTTGGCTAAACTACTTTGACTTCCATTCAGGCGCCACTTCAATCCATGTACAAAACGAAGCCTGTTTGACCTTACAGTGGTCAAGTCCCCCAGCCCCCCAGCCACAACCATGAGTGGGACATACCCCAGGGCTGCTCTGAGTCAAGTGTTCCTTAAAATGCTCCTCTCCAGGCCAGGCGGTTCTTCCATGTTAGATCTCTATAATCTTATGCTTCCCTTGACCTGAGAAGAACAAAGCAGTGGTGCTCTGGCACGTTTCCTAAGTACAGCGTTTTAAAATCGGAGTTCACAATCCACTGTCCCAAGCCCAGTGACAGCCCTCACAGTTTCTAGGGATGGAAGCACACCCTTCCCTACAGCCCCAGCTTTGTGGAATTGGAGACGGCATGTCGCTTCGTCAAGCAAATAACAGAAAAAGTGGACACAAGGGGTTTACTTGAATTAAAAAAAAATAAATCTCCCAATAAATATTGCTCAACATCCCATAATTTTTGAGAATTTTCTAGGCTTCAATCAAATTTCTCAATGTTGTCCAGGATTCCTCACATCTTGGCTCATATTTACTGCCTGAATTATGAAGTTTCTCTCAATCTTTTCCTACCTCTCCCTCTAAAATAATTAATTTTCGCAATTATCACGACACTACCTCATTGCCAGAATTAATAGGCTCAAAAGTAAGTGCTCCAGCAATCTCTACCAGCAGTAGCTGGACAAGGCAGCCCTTCTAGGTGGGTAATGGCAACTACAAGTACAGTCACCCTATATGACTGGATTAGGAGTAGTAATTCTATTTAAGGCAGCCTTTGGTCACCAATATAAGCCAGCAGCTGTGGCTCCAAGCACCACTCCTGACCTTTGATTTATATATCAGTTTTTGGCTTAGACTTCCAGACCTTTGGCTGCTATTTTGGTTCCTGTGTGGCTCCAGAGCCTTGGCTCTTGGAAGCCTGGCTACAGCATGATTGCCTACAATCCAATCCTTCACATTAATCAAAGGATTTACTACTTCCTGGGAGTTCCCATTTGAGGAACTGCGTCCCCTCCACATTCACAGCTTTCTGTTCACTCACTATTTTAAATTTGAAATCAAAGTTTCTTTCATTGTCCCAGGTTCTGGAGATTTATTGTATAGAGTTGATACGATATGGCTGACTTCAAATTTAATAAAGCATCAAGTAATATGGACATTTCATAGCCAAAATTCATAAGTTATGCATATATCATTGCATTAGTGACAGGGTCCAAAGTCACAGCTCCGGTCTCTGAAAGCTAGAAATAGTATAAAATGATCAGGGGTGGAAAGGACCTCTGGAAATCATCTAGGCTACAAGAATAAATTATCCATCTCTGTTTTCAGGTTTTTCAAGTATATTTGTGTTGCTTATCTTTACCGTACAATTCTGACTACCAGAAATTTAATTTAAAGAAAGCTGATATTCATACGTGCACATGCACTTCTAGGAATTAAAACTGAGAACACCTAATAAAATCCGTATACATTGTCTCCATAACATTACCAACAGAAATGAAAGCAAAATAGTACCCTGGCTGTTTACAAGGAAACAGCCATCTCTTTGAAGAGCACACTGTGCGCTACCTGCACCTAAGCCTTTGCTATCACCACCAGCAGGGGTATTTCTACATTTCAAGCTTGCCTTTCAGGCAAATTTTCACTCCATCCAAGATACAATTTATTTTAAACATTTTTCTTACAGCTATTTTATGTTTTTCCAGCCATCCTCCATCCTTACTGACATCCAAATTATTTCTTCAGCAGTTTTCCCACTCCCAAATAAACTGTCATATGCCCACAACCTATCTGCTCCAAAACACACTGATGGGCATAAGCAAGATGATGCAGCAGAGATCAGGAGTCCAAACTCTAATGCAAACCAGCAGGCAAAGGTTGATTTAAGTTATTGTTAAGCATTTCAACCACAAGAAGTTTTTAGTATTATCTATGTATCTCATTTAAACTTAGTAATTTTAATAAAATCATTAATAGATGGCAAAGTCATAGACTAGAGGTAGGACTGATCTATGTCTTTTTGTTACATTAACTTTTCAGTGGTCTAATGTGGTGCCTGTAGTTTAATACAGAACACAAAGAGGAAGAAAGTGTCTTTTAAATGCTAACATTTCAACTTTTTTCTTTTGTATGCCACGAAGCATCAAAATTACTGATACTCATGTTCTTTTGAAGAAGCAGCTAAGAACACTTCCCCCTCCTTTACAAAACAACTTTTTTGTTCTAATGTGGATTAAGTTCTAATGTGGATTAAGTCCTGACAATGTAAACTCCATGGAGATGAGAGTCATGCTATTGAAAAGCACAGTAATGAAGGAAGATCCAGCCTCCAGTTCAGTGATGACAAGTGAGCTATATAAGCTGGCATTCCTAGCTTTTGCCAAAAAGAAAAAGAAAATCAATAGCGTCTTTAATGGCTAGCAATCATCTTTAATCAAAACAAAGAACTGGTTGAGAACCTTCCTGTGACAGGAACAGGACTGCGTTAACATAGTAAAATATATGCTATGAAGTAGAGGAACAGCTCTACAACTCCTGCTCAAAAGGGCTCCACTGCTGCCCAAGAGACAGCTGGCATGTGTAAAGCTGCAGAAAATAAAGCTTTGAAGGATCAGGATTCAGTTTATTATAAAAATATTAGTAATACGATGGTAAATAGAGGAGAAGAGAAAAATCACACTGTAGTTATATTAATTTGTTCTATAAACCCAAACGCAGAAGTAAGTAAACATGAATCTCTATTAAATCCCTATTTTCATATTTTCCAGATCCAGACCATCAGGAAGCAGAGTGTGCAGGAAGTGGGTTTGATTAATTAAAAAAGAAGCAGTACAAGACTGCAGCTGTTCCTGCTTAAGCACAGAGCTTCAGAAAACTTTGTTCAGTTTTGCAACCTTGATCTCAAGGCATGCCATCCTGGTTTCCTTCAGAAGAGGATGAAGAACTTGGATAATGCTGTACAACATAGCTAACCTTTCATCTAGAATATCTTTTGTGGGTTTTGTTTTGTTTAAATAAAAGAAATGCATTTAAAAAAGAATTTTCTGAAAAAATCTGGTATATAAAAACACATAGCTGCTGAACTAGAAAGCAAAATTGTTCTGGTGAATTTTAATTTTAATATTTTGAAGTACTAAACAAAAACTGTAAAAAATTATCATATTGCATTTAGATTCATTTAAACAAAAAAACCCCAAAGAACTGTGCCTGGTTTATTTAGCATCTAATGAGCGTTCTTAATGCAAAGGGGGAAAAAAAAGTTCTGTGCAGGAATCCTAAAAGAGCAAGTATCAAAAAACTAGTGAAATGTGCAGTCCAGTGAAAGGTTCAGCATCTAATGATAACAGCACAGCAGTGAGTCAAAAGCAAATAAATCCTGCTAGAATGAAAAATCAATGAGCTTTGAGAAATTCGGACAATGAAAAGGTCTCTCTCCCTGTGAGATCAAGTGGAGCAGCCCCATTAACAGAGCAGCAGCCATCTGCTTTTTCCTGCTTGTTATGTACTGTACAACCACTCGTGCTACTTTCTCCTTCATACAAGGACATCCACAATTGACCAAATAGGCCCAAAACCTGGGGAGGACATAGAAGGGTGCCAGAAAACAGCCTTTAAAATGAAATCAAAACAAATCCAGCACAGTACAGAAATCAGAGAAACAACCCCTTGCTGCAGACGCTATCTCCAGTGCCAGGGAACCAAAGAACCCCTGAGGCCCCCAGCCTGATGTACATCCCATTGAGGAAACTGACTGTTCACACACAGAGAGATTCAACATTTGTGTAAATTCTTTTGTAAGAGTATCTGACACAGCAGCGGGCAAAAAGTTTAAAGAAGCCAATGTCAAAAAAGCAAGATTTCCCTGAATGCTGCCGAATAAACTTTGAGATGAAGGACAAATTTTTGTTATTGACAAATGCTTCTCTTGACTTGCCTCCTCTGATTACCCACCATGTTAGTGTCTTGCTAAAAGCAGGCTAAATGTTTCTAATAGAAAGGCTGAAATACATACTGTGGAGGAAGAAATTTTATGAGACAGACCATGTAACAATGTGGCGGTAGATAACACAAACTTAAAAGAGAAAGGAAGTAAAAATTCCACTCTCTTGAAGAGAAAATTGGCTCCGATTCATTCCCTGAAGGTGACATTCATAACAAAATCCAAAGCAACAAGTGGTTTGGATTTGGGGTCTGTTTTATCAGCTGATAGTTGAAATCTAGCTGTAAGAAAGGAAACATTCTGG
The DNA here is from genome assembly GCF_017639655.2 of Falco naumanni. NCBI lineage: Eukaryota > Metazoa > Chordata > Aves > Falconiformes > Falconidae > Falco > Falco naumanni. The sequence continues at coordinate 109,811,158 of NC_054054.1, read as the reverse complement.
TTCCATTCATGGTAGTTCTCTTGTTGCTTTGCATGACTTTCAAAGCAACAAAATAGCTGGGAAATAAATTAATAAAAGTTAAAGAACTACTCAAATTAACATTCAGACATCTGCATTTACCAAAACACCCAAAATAAAGCTTGGTTCTTAATCACAGTCAATCATGTGGACAGTGCACTGCAGAAGAATGTAATGAGTGTTTTGGCTACAGCACTAATTCTTTTCAGTGAATAAATACATTTGCTTCAAAAGTAATGCAAAACATAGATACTCCTTTCCAAGCTCCAAGTGCCTTCTCTTCTTTTCCCTTATCCTTTCTGAGGGACTGTATTTAATGGACAAACATTGCTTCAATTTAGTAGTCTTACAGCTAATTAAGAGGGTATGCTAGTTCTTTACCACTAGAATTCAGATCTGTTTCTCTTCAACAAACTGTATTCTTCAATACAATTTATACTGAAAGTATGGTACGAGCAGACTGACTTTATACAACGGCTCTCAAGTTTACGACATACAAAAAAGCATTTTTCTCTATTACTATAAATTCTAATGATTTAATATTTTTTTTTTAGTTCCATTGATGAACTTGCATATACAATATTGATTAAATCTTTTAAAGGTGTTAAGTAGTGCAATGCATCAGAAAAAACAAATCCTATCATTCACCAGCTTGTGGTATACTAGTTTTATGAGTTAAAACAAAAATAACCTTTATTTACATATATTTTAACATTCTAGGATATTTCTGGGGAAAAAAATTGGCATGGAATATATATGTGCATCAAGCTAAACGGTATTTTACAGTGACAAAAGGGATGACAACAGTTCAAGAGATATTAACACCTGATTGTGTCCCAGAAGAACGAGGTGTAATCCCTTGGTAGAGTGGTTCAAACAAAGTAAAATTTGCTCAGAAAAAAACACCGAACTACTCTGTAAGCTACATATTTCTTACTTTTATAAAGAATGTACAGTACTATCATGGCTTACTACTATTTCTCAGATGATTTCCAAATGTTTCATTACTACATAGTATGGGATACAATTTCTGATCCAGCTGCTTAAAAGAACAAATCTAACAAAGAAACTTAATCTGAGCTAGACTTGGCAAATTTTCCAGAAAAAAAGTAGAATGATGTTTTGGAAGCTGCTCAAACAAAAGCCAAAATGGAAATATGCCTCTTTCAACCATACCCTAGGCTGCTGTTAAAAATAAAAGGACACTTACAGTTTCCACAAGTGTGAACTGCAGCTGAGGTTTATAAAATACAAAACTTATATGTCAAAACTGCCCAAGAATAGTTCTTTACTTTTATCTAAAGCTAGACCAACTGTTTTTTTCACTGCATTAACAAAAAAAATATAAAAATGAGAGCTCTTGCATATACATGAAAGATCAATTAGAACGAAAACTATTTTTAAATGATTAAGTCTTCAAAAATAAATTGTGGAAGCATGTAAATGGTAGAAAACTGACACAGGTCCACCAAGCAATAGTAACGCATGCTGCTATATAAACTTTAATCTGCCCATCTCAAGGCACCTAATGGACACAAGCTAAATACACACAGAAGTTTTTTTTCCATCTATGTACTAGGAAACCGTAGGACAGAGAGCTCAAACATGTTTGGAGTTACGTATGATTTACGTGAATTCAAATGTGCTGAGGTATTGTTTTATCTGAGAGCCTTGTTCCTCCCCTGAAGAAAGATGCAGCTAAATCTTTGTATAGCTACGCATCTATCTATAAACACCATAAAAATCTTTAAAATCTTAGCCAATGTTTTTATTATTATTATTTCAAACCCTTCAGAGAGGAGAAAGAACCAAATTTATCCTTGGCTCCACTTACTTTGGGCAAAGAATTTGGCCAAATGTTTGTATTCCATCAAGAGGAAGAAACTATGAAGTTAAACAATAAAAATAACCAATACCATATACAAATTACATATGGAAGAATGGTGGTAATTGTCTGTCTTTCCACCCCCCTACCTTATATTATTGCGGTATGGTTGCAATTTAAGAACTAGAAAAGTTCCCAAACTAGAATTCCTACAGTGAACTAGCCAGCCTTAACTACTACAGAGAATATCCTTGCGCACTGCACACCACAGCCTGCGGCATCCGATACAACCGTGGAGTTTAATTATGTAAATCTATAATAGTATATTCTTGTCATATAAATCAATTCTATTCTAATTTCCTAGAAAAGAGGAATGGCTTACAGAACCCAGAGGTATCTGATTTAGAAAACATCTGCAACAAATCTAATTCACTCTTTCATTCTACTGCAGGCACTTGGCTCTTAAAGTGTGAAAAATGGCTATCACTTAGTAAACTTAGTGTCAAACTACTTGAAAGTACAGTCACTTTAAGAATAAAAGAAAAGTTAAATTACAAATGTTCTTACCTTGACTAGAGATTTACATTTTACGATAAAAGAGAAATATACAAGGAGGGAGAGTCAGTATACAAAATTACTGATGAGAAGTTTAGATGCATCTAGTGAAAAAAAATTCTATGGTATTTGGATGCTTTAATTACTTCATCTATATTTTAATTACATAACAAGGTACAATAAAGTACATTTTTTCAAAAAGACATTAATATAATCATTTATACGCGACATTTAGACTCCTGTCAGTGAATTGTGGAGCTTTTCATTTTTCCTGTGCATGACTGCTATTCCATTTTGAATTCACACCCACAATGGCCAAGACATTTCCCATACTGATAACAAAGAGGGGTTTTGTTACTGCTGATTGAGGGGTCAGTGGCAGCTGCACTATGTGGCTGACATAATCAGTATAAAATACTAGCTTGCAACAGTGGCTGCTCATTAGAATATAAAACAATCAGAATGTTGAATCTGTAATTTCAGCAGCTGCTACTGTACATTTTCCATAACTTTTAAGCATCAGCTGTCAGTGCACTAACTTGCTGCTTCTTCACATCCCAGATCTCGTTTTAGCAACAAAACCCATTTGTGGGATTCTACCATGGGATCAGATGCCTGAAATGATCCAGTATAAAAATAATCCCACAAAAATAGCAATATTCTTAATCCTAACCATTCCAGAGACGCATTTTGCAATGCAGCTCCTCAAAGAGTTGCCTTAACGTACAGAGGAACAGACCGATGCATAGATTGAGACCCAGGAGTAGGGGAAGGACAGAACCTTTCCAGCTCAGGCTTGCCTTCAAAGCCAGCTTCACCTGCAAAGATGATCTGAGTTTATATGCACAAAAATTTATTTTTGCACCAATAGAGCACTACTGCAAAGGCAGCAAGCGAAATGATTGCATTTTGCCACTCAGGACTTCAGCAAGCATTGGCCTTGTCTGATGAAAGATCACTCGATTATCAGTACTAGGTAGACAATAAATCACAGCACTGGTGACTGTCTCAGCACTTTGGGAAAATTTTAATACATGTTGGGCAAGCCTAACACTAGTTTTTGTTTCCTACATTGTTAAGTTTATCTCTCTTTAAAAAATATTTAAATAAATTATATATATTTTAAAGCAAATTTCAGTATGCTGGAATTCAAGCAAGCCTGATGACTAACCTAGCAGAATCTTTCTGGCAGACAGAATGCTAGCACGAGTAGGGAGGCACGAGATAAATCAATGCTTCATTTATGTTATTAATCTATAAAAGTAAAAAAACCCTACATGAAATGGCTCTGGAAGCCCAGCCTTGAATTTAAGAAATACTTAGCTTGTGAACACCAAACTCTTCTTTCTCTCCTGCAGGCAGTTTCTCTCAAAGACCACTTTTGTGCAGCCCCCACGAACCGACATGCTGTCATGTGTGCCTGCCAGGCTCACACCCAGACTGGTCCATTTTACCAGCGCAGTCCTAAAGTGACAGAGCACATGATTATGGATCTAGTACCACATCTGAACGGCAATAATCTCTCTCAGTACCAATGATAAAAAACATCCTCAACTAAAAGACCATCCTGGTAAAACCATATCATATGAGATGCAATGAAATCATTGTACAATACTGAGGGGAACCTATGCATCTTGTCTCTAACCCAACAAAGGAAAGAACCTTCCAGGTGGGAAAGATAACCTACTAGTACATTTACTGGCTTCCCCAACCACTCTCACTCTTGTCTGGATTTTACCTCTGCTGACCAGCTTTCTCACTCACGTTTAACACCTGACAATCAGCAAGTTCTATCAGAGGAGACAGAAAGGTGGCTGTCATCAACCTACTGAAAAACTTTACAGATAGTATCTTCTTACTGACCCTCCTAATGACACCTCATGTGCATGAGGACATTTATGATTAATGAGAATTACACCGTGGAAAGAGAAGAAATGGTACTTTTGAAATTTAAAAATCAAATTGGGTAAAGACTGTAAGTTGTACGATGAGAACATCCAGGAGAAAGAATGGACTCAATCTAGGAGCTGGCCTCATTCCCATGCTTCACACACCAGTTTCTGCATCCTTCCTTGTATTGGGTTTACGGGGCAATACACTCCTTAACTAGTTACCCCTTCTTGTCAGTGACTGTGGAAATATACATTTGTACAAGTAAACTTTAAAGTATCTGGTACTATAATTCAAGAGAAGGAAAATTCCTATCTTAAAAAAAAGCCATCAAAAGCACTAGTAACTGCAAGATGGCATTCATAGGTTGACACGTATTTCCCACTAAATAGGATTTAGTTTCACTTAAATATAGCTCTCAAGGAATTAATTAAAGAATAAAATATTCAGTCCCTGATACCTAGAGCTTTTAGCCTTACCAAAGAACATTGTAAGCATGGGTATGATGATAAACACATGGCAGATTTTGCAACAACAGCATGGCATAGACTAGTATCCAGAGGGATTTGCTGAAACACTGTTTAGCTTCGTCCCAGAGTTATAAACCCATATTTCTTCTTCAATAAGGCCACATCTTCAGCAAACAACAATATTCACAAAGAGTCTGCAAACATTCTTTTAATGAAAAAGCTAGTGGCAGCCTGCAAGTATTTTCAGAGCATTTCATACAATTCAAACAGCAGCGTCAGCTGAAAACAGCAATGACCACAGTGAGGATCGCCTCACAGAGGGAAGGAACAAACGCATTTTTGGCCAAGTGAAAATAACCATATTCAACATCAAGCATAAGAGTAAAGCAATTCAGACAGATAACTCCTGGGAGACAATTGATTCTGGCACCAGCAGAAAGAAGCTACATGAAAGACCTTTTCCAAGGTCATCTGTGGCTCTTCCCTTCTGACAGTGTGCACTCAGACTTGCTGAAATTAATTATTCGATTTAAACTTAAACTCAGGTAAGTTCCAATATCCCCTGGCCTGTCAGTACGTTATTTCCTGGAAAGTCACTTATGCACGTGCTCAAGAATTGGTGTGGTGGGGGTGTAGTCACCTGTACGAAATAAAATCACACACTGAAAAACACACAGATAATTAAAATCGGTAACTAAACAGAACAGTTAAACTCAAAGTAGCAGGGGGGGAAAAATTCAGAGCAGAAAATGCCATCTTAGAGAAATAGAAAAACATGGATTGTGAAGCAAAAGGAGAAGTGCAGTGCCAAACCATTCCAGATACAAGTCCTTTTCAGCTTGATTTAACAATTAGCTGCAACGTTTATGTACGCTTGTATAGAAAGGAGTGAGTTTATATGCACTCGTATTATTTATGGTGTGCAATATTATCACTGAAAACTTGGAAATTATTTATTAAAAATTATGATAATCACGGTTGCAGAACCCCTGTATTAATAGTGTACCTATGCCTGTTCATAGCAATACATTCCCAGACATTTCAAATAATCCATCAACTATTTTCAATTAAGTGACTTACCAAGTAAATATCCATATGCCCAAGAGCTAACAGTGCAGAGAATTTGGTCTCTGCAGAACAATTTCATTCTGATTTTTTTGAAGTGTAAAATATGTCTGCCCTTCGTAAATATTCAGTAATGATCTGTTCCATGTTTAAAGAATATTTTACATCTAGCATGCTCTATTTCTTTTAGCTTATCTTGTATGAAGCTGCCACCATATTTAAATGGTGGTATCAGCTGACATAGGCAACACTTTAACACCAACCAAATGCAGTTAGACTCTAAAATTATTTAATGTAAGTAATGTCAGATGAATGTTATTATCCTCCTAAGTTCAAGATAACCGTTTCAATGCTCACATATAATAAATAATTGCCAATCACAAATACTTTTCTTCAGAAATAGTCACTATATTGTTTAGGTTATATTGTCAACAATGGTAACGTTAAGAAAGTTTAAGCTGATGTAATGGTTTTCATAGCATCTTTTTGACAACAAAGCTTGTATCTAAGATCTGACCACTCACAATTTCTAAACCAGATTATAAAGCTAAATCCATGCAAACCCTTAATGGATCTGGATTTTATTTCTAGCGTTGCAAAAACTTCAGCTGTGGCCAAGTCTTATCAGCTACAGTGGCAGACAGATTACAGAAGATGTGCCATGGATAAGTATGAAGCACTACCAGCTTAAACCAATTACACACTTAGCACAAAGTTGCCAAACTACAGATGAGTGCCAAATCCTAACATGTAATTTCTATCATGCTTACAAATTTTACGGAGAATCATACTGAATAAAAAGCCTGTAAGAAATGCAAAATATAGCTGGGAAAACATACGGTAGAAAGAACACTATTTGGAAATATGCAAGATTTTAGTGGTGTTTAAGTAAGAAATCTACGAACTCAAGAATTACCATTGCAGAACCTACAGATTTTTTTACTAGAATCCACAGTTCGAGCTTGCTTGCATTCATTCATTGGCAGGCATATCTATTAAATTATTTGCCAGCTGAGAGTCATTTCTTTTACAATAAGCAGCATAGTGAGAGGTAACTACAAAGCAATCCGTATCTGTCCTAATTACTCTTTACAGGCAGGAAAATGTGTGAAAAGATGACTCTTTGGTGATTTACTTCCTCTGGTTTACTTGTTTCAGTACTGATAACCTGTAGCTTCCGATGGCCTTCTACAGTGCTCTTAAACCATATGAAAAAAATCCAGACAGACAATCACTGTACAATTTAAGGTACGTAATTAGCAATTATTTCATGCACACTTCACAATAATAATCTGTTATGTACCAAGGGAAAGAAACATTAATGAGCTACTTCTGGTGCTGCTCTGTGTACTGTGTTTGCATAATAATGAGGTCCAATCTGCTGGAAAACACATAAAGGACAAATTAATAAGGTCGTCATTTTTGTCTAATGATGCTTAATACAGTTTTAGCAATCTGCTCAAGACAAAAGACAGTCACTCAGACATAGCCGATTATGCATTCGCGTGGCAGATGAAATCTTTATTAAACAGAATGATGAATCTGATTAACATGCGATAACAAATATACAGTCTGCGAAAACGACCGTGCCACCTCCTGCAAGCATCCCTCACGTCGACTATTAAGGCTTTACTCAGATTGAGGTCAGACTGGTATTCCCGATAGGCGCATTAAGATAAAAGTTTGCCAAATGTGGTAACATGATGAACAAAACAATATCCTGTTATATAAAAGCTACTGTCTCAACAGCTGACTGTCTAATCAGTTATAGCAACAACTCCCTAATAAGTTTAAAAATTTAATTGTCAGTTTCGTTCACCTTTTAATATACAGACAATTTATTACATTAGCTAAGCTAGATCTTAAAGCACCCTGAATCCCGCACATTAAAATACCAGAATATTTTTTCTAAGTTCCGAAGTACTGTCTTCTATAAAGCTGTTGCCATTTCACAAAGACAAGTGCAAACAGGAATATACAATATATAATTCAGGGTATTTTAAGGAATGTGAAAAATAATTTGTATACCACTGATTTTGCATAATGTCTGAATAAGTTAATGGAGGTTTCTAGGTCAATGACAAACACGTGATGTAATTGAATTTGTAGAAATGTAGCAGTAAATTTAAAAATCTAATTTCCAATATAAATGTATAATTGATAAAAAAGTAGGTTAAAAAAATTTACAGAATGTAATTTGTTAATCACACCTTAAATTTAAGTCATGCAAATAGTGTTGCCTCTTTAAATGATTACCAAATCTAGAAGTAAATTACAGATATTAAATCCAGTGATTCTATTTTAAGCTTGCTTTGCTATAGCAATGTGATTTCTGTTAAATGAACCATTCCTTTCCTTCCAGAATCAACTGTACTTGATTTATAGACAGCACATGACATGAAGTAATTTAAGATGACATATGATACCTCATGACAATGTACATGATTTAACACAGGGTAGGCAGCAGTATAAACTACAATGTTGATTTTATCTCTACAAATATGTTGCTCAACAATAGCAGGATCTTTTATTCAAGAATATATAACTGGGAGCTAAAACTGACTTAATCACAGCTTCTACACTTTAATGCATGTGTGTTTGCTCTGGTATATGATAGCATATAATAAATCACAATTTCAAACTCCTTTGACTCATTCTACATGTCTTCATTTACATTCATATATTCCCAATTACACGAAAACAATCGCCATTTGATTTAAAACAAAGAGATGATAAAATTAAAGTTGAATTTACCATCAATCATCCCTAGTCCATTCTACCTTTCTAAATAAGTAGTATTATTTTCTCTCTCTCTCTCTCTCACACACACACAAAATAGTAGCTTCCTTCCTCACCCCTACAGCTCTCACATTCAAGTCATGTGGCATATTAACCCAGTCATAAGGCATCCAGTTTGCAACAGATCCAAAGCATAGATGCCAGTTCTGACAATTGTTTCACAGGTCTGTTGAAGATGATGGGATATTTTTTCCCCCTGAGCCTCTCTCTTGAAACAAAGACATGCATTAAGAGATTAGATGTGTCTCTACCGAAAGCCACTAGCTTTCAGAATGACTCTCCAAAGCCAGATGTGGTCTTTTTTAGCCTATGTTTCTCTTCCAGGCCTTTAAGTTTACCAAGATTTCTTTCTAGTGGGTGGAAACAGAATATAAGAAAATAATAGGAAAGGAAGAGACTTACTCAGAAAACCTGCAACAATTAACAGTGTCTTTCTAGCTAAAAGAAACAGGAGTAGTTAAATCTGCAGGCAGGCTAAGAACATAATGCTTGTTTATTTTACACTAATAAAACCACAACATTAGATTTAAATCTAATACCAGCTGATTACACACTGTACCTGACGCACCTGGGATGAAAGACAGCCCGTTCCCCTGTCAGCTGCCTACCTAGCTAGCAGTATGAATAAAACTGCTGACAGTGTTTGGTTTGCACAGCCAGTCATGGGAAGCAACAAAGAAGTGGAACACAATGCTTCTGACTTCCTGGCAGTGTTACAGAGCCCCTTATTTTAAAGGTATAGAAAGAGACTGTTAAGAAGATAAAACAAAAATATAATTTCATTATACTGCAGAGGAACGCATTATTGCATATTCTTTCAGTATAAATTCCCTCAGTGTAACATTTCATTATCTTCAATATAAAAATGCTAAAATACCGTGAAATCTTGGTAATAGTGTTTGAAATACCAGCATGCACGGCGTATAATGGTTCATAAACTTTGTTCCATCATCACTCTGTCATATAGTGCATTTCAAATACCTTGTACAGTTGATAATGATGCACACAGGCCAAAACATAAGGATCATATTCCATTTTTGGCAAAGTTTTAGTCTTAAAAATCTCTGATTGAATTCTATTGTATTTATATCCACAGTATAAATGCAGGAAAATTCAGGAAAGGCATAGGTGTCCTAAGGTTACTTGCACAACTCATTCAGGATGGAGCCTCACCCTCTGCCTTTATCTTAAGCTTAAGGCACTACTAAGAATACAGTAAAAATACCCACAGCTTTCTCATCTAGATTTCAAAGAGTTCTATTGAGAATTTAGTTTGCTAACATTGTTAGAAATACAATACCTACAAATAAATTTCTTCCTGTTGACTGTCAGACCTTGTCCATGTTCATCCATCAGGTTCTGATTAACACTTTTTTTAGTGCCAGAAATAACATAAAACTAGATGTTTGAAAATTCAAATCTGACTATACCACTTGCGGAAATATGTCTTGCCCTATTTTTCCTTTCTTGAAAGACAGGGATCGCTATTTTCCTATCCCTTTTCATAAGACGTAATACTATAGACACTGCATCAAATTATGTATAGACAATTACAGATATATTAAGTGTCCTGAACTCAGCTCTCATCTATAATTCCAGATCTCTGTGGTAGAAGTTAGATGAATCATAAACAATTCATTTAGATAAAATAAAATTTTCATTCTAACTTTACAGAAATAGTATTTTAATATTTACTATACAAGCCATTCAATTCATTTTAATATACAAAATAATTTGACTTACCCATGACTGTACTTTATTATTGAAATGAGTAACCTCAGCTCCTATCAAAGGACACGGAGAAATCGACTGAATGACACAGCTCCTGCATTGCAAGTAACTTGTCAGAGAAAATTCCTTCTCATTCCAAACAGCATTTAAAGATAAACTGGCATTCAAGTCTTTCAAAAAGAAAGAAAAAGTGTTTTATATAGGCATCGAGAGATATTTTAAAACAGACAAGTGATCACAAGTTGCACTTCAAATTTCAAAATGTAATGCTCTTGTTCTGCCAGACAGTAACGTGGTAAAGAATGTTTACTAATCTCTGCAGTTGTAGTAACTTCTAGAATAAAGTCCTTGTGAAAAAAAAAAAAAACCCAACATGTATTATTAATTGTGCTACCCTAACACCAGAATTGCCCACGTATGAACAAATGGAAGTACTTCACTTTCGGTTTCTGTCACCTGAAAGCTGCTAAAGGATTAAACAGTTCATGGTCTGACACCAGGAACCATTTCATAGCAAATACACTGCTTCTGCAAAGCCCTGCTTGAACCACGGGGGCTGCTGGGTCTATGCCTCCAATTCATGGATTTTAATTTGTTATAAGAAAAGTAAATGATTCTGTTCTCATTATCCTTACATTTTCTTTTTGATCAGAGTACTATGTAAGGGCCCAAGCAATTTGGGAGTGGAGGGTAAACTGGTATGCATCTTCAGTGTTTGGCTAAACATGCAGAGCCCAACAAATCTCAGCGGAGTTCTGCCTGCTTCCAGTCAACCGTAAATTGTGTGTGGCACTCCTTTTGTGTGTCAACCAATTCTCTCTCAATTTGATGGTTGAGGGAACAAGATGGCATCTCAAAGGAAAAAATCTTTCCATCAACTTCCCAAAAGGTCAAAGGCAAAGGCTGTAAGTCTTGTGAATAGGCCAGTCAAGAGAAAACAGATGTATATAATGTATTTTCTCGGCCAAGGACAACTGTCAATATCCAATTCTCTGTATTTCCAGTTTCCTGAAAAAAACCACTGACCCACATAGTTTTGCTGTTTATCTGCTTTCTAGCCAAACGCTGTGCCTCGGACAGTAAGCTTCTACTGCCTTCAGCTTCCTTACTCCATAAAATGGCCAAACTCCTCCTCATAAGCTTTAAATAATGTTCCTTGTTTATTCAAGGTCAAAGATAGTATACAGTTGTCACTAACATCTTTCAGCACAGTAGTATCACTTCTATGTCTGATTCACCTTCCAAATATTTCCTGCAGTTTTCAGAAACATTCACAACCCTTGGCAATGGGACACAGAAATACCAGTATCATTGAAAGATCTGGTATTTCCATTCAGGAAAAAAATAATTTCATTTACTTTAAGAAATAAAATTGTTCCTTTCAACAAGCTATGAAAAGGAAAGATGTTCTTGAAGGAGAAAGCAAATAACAAGAGCATTGCACCCACATGGAGTAAAGAACTACCAGACTTCCTTCAAACTTACTTCAGAGTGAAGTAGGAGCAATGGAAAGGTGTGGAAGTTAAAGAACAATGCACTCAACCACCACACTGTGGCAATAAACAAAACACTTAAACAAACTATCTCTTCAACAAAGATGTAACGAAGCAAGATGCTGAGAGATGAAGATCACACAAAAAATGAAGTCAGAATTACTCATCAGTAGATGGGCAAAAATCAATACCAAGACCCTCCTGACACAAAAAAGAAAAGTGTTTGCAGCAACTACACTCAGCCAATTGCTAACAGAGAAGAAAACAGGCAGAATGCATGGTTTGTAATATGGCATTCCATGTCCCTTACAGGGAGGAAACTTCCTATGAAAAAGCTTTAGTACAACTTCGAACATTCTACATAACAATTTAACAAAAGACAGGTTATAGTCTTTTTGAAAGCTCACGTGTTTCTCTTGGCTTAAAAATGTTTTCCATTAAAAGTATCTGCAAAACCTGTATAGTGCTATTTTGGAGGCTACGTGGGGCAAGCGACTTGTACTTGTCCTCTCCACAGGAGGAGATTTCGCACATAGATCAAGAGATAAAAACATGTTACCAAAATCAAAAGCATCTGCAGGAAATGAAAGAAAACAATGTGTTGTATATAATGTAAAGCTAAAGGACTTGACAAGTGTTAAGTGCTATTTATCAGTAATCAGTAAGATTTACCTTCATTTTTCACTGGCATCTGATACACCTTCAAAGTTTCTTTAAGATGACTAAGACTTGCAGCATCTGAGATGATCAACATCATATTATCATCTTCTGAAATGGCATCTAATTCGCACATACAATTACCAATGGATTCTTTACTCCTTATATTAGTATTTCTGAAGAGTTTCCAGATTATTTTCAGTTCAATATTACTGTAGCAAGTTTTTCTCAAAATTCCTATAATTTAAAAAGTGGGGTATAAGACTTATATATACATGGCTTTGAATACAGTACTGTTTGAACATTCTGCAAACTTTCCACATTTACAAGATGGTAATTTAGGCCCTGATCCAATACCCACTGAAGTCAGTGAAAAGACTTCTATTGATGTAAATGGACCTTGGAAGAAGGCCTTATTTAAATTTTTTAACGTGTTCAAAATTTACTTTTCAACAGATAATTTTCCCCTTGCTATTACTCCCAAACTGACCAGTGAGTTTGAATCCACTTTGAATAAAGTCATTTATTTTTCATTTTCTTCAAACTGTGGCAGATTTTTTAACTTTCATCAATCAACTGACATCTGAGATTCAGTTTAAACAGCATAAAACTTCTTGCTGACAACAGACACCTTGGTAACTGTAGGCATTAAAGTACCTCAGTGATTCAGAATGCTTTCATTTAACACAGTGATTCCATTTCACAGATTTTATACCAAACAGCAAAGTTATGATGATGCTGATAAATTAAGGAAATGGATGAAAGTCTACTGATGAGATTACATGAGTCTTAACGGAGATTTGTTATGGTTGCTCTGGGAAAACAGAAAGGCAACAAGTGGCCTCCATCACCTGGGCTTCCCTTTACCTCTTTCACCTGGACTTTGCTAGCGGGCATATGATTTTAAAAGGTCCAGAAGCAATAGGGGTATCTCCCACTCTCCCTCAGGCTCTGCCCTGGTTTGTGAAAGAAGAGACTTGTCCTTTCTTGATTTCATCTGATCCAGATAACGCCTGGTCTAGTTTTATGACCTAATGCCCAGTTCAGCTACAATGGAGTCCTGAGCCGCTAGCACATGATCCGTGCCTACGAAGCCTGCCGTCCCTCCCTTTCATTGCTGAAGAGGATGATTTTGACAAGGTGGTGGTTTGTTTTATTTTTCCTAGTGTCACTTGGATACTGGTTGATGCTTATTTCATCACTTAATGAGCTTCTGGGGAGGTGGAAGGGACCTTAGAGAAAAGGAGGGGATGTTTAAGGGTCCGGTAAGGAAGGGGCTGCCATAAACAAGATTCTGCACAAGAAACAGTTCCCTGCTCTGTGTCTAATGCACACCTCTCCATCCCTACCTCCATATCATTTCTAACACCTCCTAAAAATGTAGCATTCTGGCTTCCTTTCAAGGTCCTGAGACATACTTGCAAGGCGCACAAAACCAAATGTCTTTCACCTTCAGATTTCTAAAACCGGGGACCAGTTAAATCCTCACAAAATTCTCCTGGACAACAACATTTTATACATTGTTTAAATGTACTAAGCATCTATATCTAATTGTTTCTGCACGTAACTGACGAGAACTAGGTCATTACCACACATGGCCCAGTAGCCTGAAGATAAGCGTGCATTTTGAAAAGTAGCAGTTGTTATTGCCATTAGCAGCTTTTAGGCCTTCCCAAATTGAAGTGCCTCACCAAAACGTTGAGACAATTTCCAAGCACATCTAATCCACATTTTATGCAATGGGTCAACCAAGGACTAAAACCCAAACTTAATTAATACAAGGTAGATTACACACTGAATAACAGTGTGATCATATGGTTTTTCAGTAAAACTTCTGATAGTTTCATTAGAACTTGTATTAGATTCAGAGAGTTACTGTGCCAAGATATTACCAAACTTCCAACAGCAACTGGTAACAAATTAACACCTAACCTTTAGAAGGAGCACAGCCCCACAGCCCGGTGAATGGGCCACTATGTTACAAATAATTTCTCTCACCCTCCCATAATGACTGGAGCAGTTGCCTTCAGTTAACTCTTAAATGCCAGTCAGATTCCCATTGTACTTCAAGATAGGTCTGTGTACCAGGGCCACTGAATCAAGCAACAGAAATATGCCAGAAAGAATAACTTATTTTCACTGAAATAAATAATAGTAACTTATTTTTCACTGAAATGACAAGCAAAAATAATAGCTGTGTTATTGTGACAACTCATTCTCCCCAAAAAAAGATTTTCTGCAGGTCGCTAGTACATTTCTAACAACTTCTTTATCTGGTTAATCTCTCCACTGGATATAGCAACCAATTATTCTAAAATATCCCTCCAGTATCCAAAACTGGAGAGGTAAAAGGATGGATTCAAAATCCTATCATGCCCAGCCTGAAACAAATGATCAGATCTTACCCTCTGCTTTTGGCAGTATTTCAGCTCCACAGACAATACAATAAAGTCCTTTCTTGCAAGGCTGGTGGTGGGTTTCCTTCTAACAAGACAATATACAAATTCATATAAGTACTAGTTGGCATATAGTAACTACGCAGACTGAAGCATTTAAATATAAACACAAAAAAATACACCAAAACTGCTTCAGAGAAATGTATTACTTACAATGCTCGAAGAAATCTATTTGAATTAATGTTTATCATTTATATCAGCTAATAATTAAAATATACAACATGCTAAAAATGCTGAACCTAACTTAAACAGTAATATCTTCATACAAAATATGAGGTATAGTGCTCCAGGCTATCAAAGATTTTGTTTGGAATTTTGCAAAGGAGCCTAGGATGATAGGTGCTCAACCCTCACTGAGTTTCAGTACGGTTATATTCTTACAATTTGTAACTCCTGCCCTAAAAATCATGTACTAACCAGAAACTGGAAGCACTGCTTTTATTGAAACAGGAATCACATCTGTAGTAAGTTAGGAGCTGGACTCTATGGGCAGTCCGTATCTGCAGCTTCTACCTGTGTTAACAGGACTTGCAAGACATTCAGAGCTTTTGATTCCCATGAGCTAAGGTATCTATCAAATGTGTAAATCACAAAGCTCTAGAGCAAACCACGCAGACCGTGAATAAACTATTTAATCTGTATTATTTCACTTACAAGATTACACAATTATTAATTACAATTCTACAATTATTTCCCTTGCAACTTAACATTTAACAGCAGCGACTGCATAATAGGTACTTTATTCCATCTGCATGGTACCTTTCTCTCACAGCTGTAGCCATGTTCCCTAAGGGTAGCTTTTCTTCGTCTGCATTGTCTCTGAACTCTCAATCCTTTAATAAATTTAAGATTTTATGATTATGTTAGACAGAAGTTCATACCTAACTATTATATCAAAGTATGAGAGGAATTTTCAATAATTTAGCTTTTATAGATTTGGGAAATCCAAACAAATAATTCTAGGAAAGTTAGTACACTGACTTCACTTCCCTTCTATTTGCAGGCTGGGCATCAGGTTATTTAATTTAATACTGGGAATCACCATAAATATATTAACTATAAAGAATATACTTACTACTAACATATTTAATACCATACGTAGTTAAAGACAAATTAAGACTGAATTTTCACAGCTTTTACACCAGAAGAAACTGTCCACCACCCACCCGCCAAAACCCAGCAGTAATACAAAGGATTATTATCAGTCAGTTGTCCCAAGCAACACAGCTGTGGTCAGGATTTGAGTTTAGTGAACTCGTGGATAGACACTTGTCAGGAAAAATCTAGTATCTAGTAGACCAAATGCTGATATTTCAATAGAGTAATTTTAAATATAAAATGTAGATGTTTTAAATTAATTCAAAATATCTGACGTGAAGGCCATGTTTTAAAGGATTTCTAATCAAAGCAAGATGCAAAAACACAAGTTCAAGAAAGGAACAATCTGCTCCAGATAA
Source organism: Falco naumanni (assembly GCF_017639655.2). Taxonomy (NCBI): domain Eukaryota; kingdom Metazoa; phylum Chordata; class Aves; order Falconiformes; family Falconidae; genus Falco; species Falco naumanni. The sequence goes on along the minus strand of NC_054054.1, from coordinate 109,794,742 downwards.
GGAAAGGAAGATGGATTTTCTTTTTTTTAATGTTACGGATTTATAGTCAGACAAATCTTCTGAAAGACAGGAGATAGTGGTCTATGAGATGAGCAGACAAGCCACAAAGCTTAAGTGATTTCTATTATCTATTTAGATACACATAAACATAAGAAGTGGTTTATTACAGAAAACTCATTTTAAGGAAACTGAGCTATTAGAGGCTCATGAGAATCGAGCTGATCAACTCTGGGGAGCGTAGCTGCAACGCCACCTGCCATGGGCTGCCTCAGGATTTGCTGTGGGCTATGGGACAGTTCTAGTCCAGAAGCCAGTTACAAACAGAACAGCGCCTACCCTCCTAAGTCCTGATATTCAATCAGTTACTTAAAACTAAAACACTTTTCTCTTTAGATGTGTCGCATGTTTAAATTGCTGTCAATATTAGAGCTTGCTCCCGCCCTATCAACTGGTTCAAAACCACCAGCATCCAGTGACTAAGCAAGTACAGGGAAACCTAAACCAAGAAAACATGATCCTTATGTGGCATCAATATAACAAAAAGGTTAATCACATGCCTTATACTAGGGACTGCAAGATAATGCTCATTAAAGATATTCAACAGTATTCTTGCCATTCTTGCCAACAGAGTATCTAATTTTATAAAGATGCATTTATCGTGTAAGGAAAAGACAAAAATTTAACCCTATTCATATCAACACATTCACAGCTCTGTAGAGGTGGACATCAGCATGTTATTTAGATGATCTTCTACGGAAAATGACCAGTTAATAATTTAATCTCTGTTATCAGTCAAAATATATAAATACCTATGAACTGATCTTAAGGTAGTAGAAATCCTGCATCTTCATATTAATATATGATAAAAATGAACAATCTTTTTCTGAAAAATCAGGCATAGTATTATTACAGCAACATCCTAGCTGTTTTGATCGCAGTAAATGAAGGAAATGTTTAAAACACTTCAAAAAAAGAGACTGAGGAAGATTTAAAGACCTTTATGTACAAATTTACATTGTTATATATTGCATAGAAAATGTGTTTGTAGGGCATACAAATGAGTACATGTTTTGATATGAATACATACAGGAACTGACCAAAAGAAATTAGACCCACTCACAAAAAATTTTAAAGCAACTCAACTTTTATATAAAACAAGTATGAGACCTCTGAAGAAGCCTCTCATCATCATCTGAGATGACATTCTGCCAAAAGAAATTTGAGGGAAACTTCAGTACTGAAGATAACATGTATTTTGGTGTCTAGGCTCAATCTATGACATGATCTGCAAAGATGCCGTTCCACATGTTTAATTGTAAAAAAACCCTAACAAATGCAGAAAAACATAACTTGATTATATGGGTGTTTTGCTTTCTGAGAACATCCCAATTGTTGGATTGTATTTAATGGTGGATTAAATCTGTAAGAGACAGACCTCCTCAGCCTATAATAAGTTAAATGCTACTTGGGCTTCTATTTAGACTTTCCACATAAGATGTCCTTTTCCCCCACAGTTAGGATGAAGAGTCTCCATTATATCTATAAAAAACTGCATGTTGTGTAATTTCCACAGTGAAAAACCAAGAAGTGTAATGAAAAATCCAATCTGTCAGCAGCATATATTAACTGAGAACTACAAAGCCATCACCGCCCTATAGCGAGGCTATGTTGTACAGGCTGCTCACTACATTTCCTATAGAAGCTGTGACTACATGCTAGAATAGTTCAGTAGAAACGATGACACACCTTTATTTCGTGATCTGGAAAGATTGATTTTCCGTTTTTTGGTGTCCATCTCTTGAGATGCTACCTGCTGTGCTTTTATTTCATGAGTCATCTCTACATTATGAACTGCACTAGTCTTACTACACTCATTTTGCATTATTCCATGTAAATTCATGCCTCTGCCATCATCATCTATTTTTTTAGTCACACTTTGAGTTTCCGAGGTGTTAACTGCAAAAAAATCATCAGCAACTGTGGAGTTCCCACATTCAATCTGATTCTCATTCATATTACAGGTTTGAACCAGTGGTTTGATTTTCTGCTCCTCTGATTCTACATCATCATAGAGTTCTGGTGTGTAGTAGATACTCTCATCCTCATCTTCAGCTTCTCCAGATATGTTTAACATTGAAAGTTCAGATTTCCCTCCTGCTGAAGGAAACTTACTGCAGGGCTCATCTTGAAGCTGTAGCTCATCAGAATGCTCTTCAGCAACTGGAGCCTCAGTATCTTTAACTGAAAAATTAGTTGTTTCGAAACATGATTCTGGTACACGTTTATGTTCTGAAACGAATGCTGACGGGCACTGGTTTACACTATCAATGAGTTCACCGGCCATATTCACATTCTCTTGTTCACTACTAGCTGGGGACGTGCTGTTCTTGGCTACAGGCAAGGGTGTTGAAGTCAGTGGTTGAAAGCAGCAATGTTCTTTCATATCATCATCATTAGTCCAGCCATTCTTTTTCTCTCTCTCTAATTTAGTTGCTGGCCTTTTGGGTGTGGAATCCAAATGTTTTCTTTTTTGTGTTACATGGCAAGAATGACTCTCCACATCAGCTTTCTGGCCACCTGCAAAAAATCACAAAACATTAATTAATTGTATGTGCATTCTCCCTGTTGATTTACAGCACGTTTAGCACATCAAAATTACCATTGTTTAAATTAGGTTTACAGTTATTTTATAACTCATTAAGATTCAATACAAACAAAAGCCTAGATGTTACAACTATCTTTGCACGTGAATTGTCTTAATTAAATCAATTCATTAACTGGCATATGTAAAGTTAAAGTATGACTGGATTTTAAATTTGTAGGGTTTTTGCTATTGTGCCCTAACATTATTTACATCTTTCTTGTCTGAAACGAAGTCATAAACCTTCCTAAAATTTAGGAATGGACATATATTTACTTGTAAAGCTGGTACCAGAAGAGATTATGTGAAAGGAGTTTTACAACATCTAAACAACAGATGTAGCTTGAACCAAGGCACTCATCTTGCAATACTGCTAATCTTTATGTGTTTCAAATATATTTTAAGTTATCTTCATAATTTTCAATGTTAAAAGAAATTTAAGTGAAAACATTTTTAACTCTACTATGATATTATCAAACATCATCAATTGTTTTAAGACAATGAGATGGAATAACAATCTTAAGTCTGTTGAGCACAGCTCACACATATTTGGGAATAATTATAATTTTGCACCATAGCACTTCTGTAGTTCTAAAAATAACTTGTTTCTTACAAAAAAGATGCAATTTCACATTTAAAATTGTTAATTAAGTGTTTTCCACAGGAAATTAACATACTTTGTTTCATGGTTGCCCTGACGTTACTTGGCTGATTTGATGCTGCAGGATTAACTGAGCTGATGGTTGTAGTAAAATTAATTTCTGAAACCAAATTTTGCTCTTCACTTTTAGCAGGAACATCTGGCGACAGATGAATAGTTGCCTCCAGCTGAGAGGCTTGTGACAGGTCTTTTGAATTTGAAGGTACATGGAGAAATTCACTGCTGCACTGTGATGAACTATCGATGTTTTTCTGGTTTCTTATAGCAAACGCATGCAAGGATTCAAGTGCACTACCAAAGTTTTCATGGTGTTGGATTTGTTGACGAATCCATTTAGATAATCCTAATGGGAAAAAAAAAACCCCACAACAGTTACTGTAAGACTTCATAATCTAAACCAGGTATTTCATATCAGTAAATAATACCCTAATACTTCTATGTATGTATAGGCAGATTCATGAAGATTTCACAAGTTGCTCAAGAAAGATAATGCACGCCTTCCTTTCCAGGGCTGGGAATTTGATTTTAATCAATGGTAGTATTTTCATGAGTAATGCTAATAATATTCTTTTTATTTAAATACCTTTGCCTTTTTCACTAATACTTTTTTTCAGGTTCAAACTGCTGCATTGCAGAAACATCATTATACTACTTTTACACCTGTGTGTTCATTTTGCTTGTTACCATAAATCATTAAAAAGCAACTTACATAGAGTACAGCTACTTATCATCATACTGACAGGGTCTGACAAAAAATTAGAATATAATAAAGCTTTTACAACTTTATTTCAGATTAAGTAACAATAACTCAGATATTCAGAAAGAATTGCAACTGCCCAATAGCTAAAATACAATATGTTCTTACACAGAAATAATTTTTTCAATTGTCAAATACCAGATATCTTGAGCATAACAGCTGTTTAGAAGACGTTGGAACACACGAGAGTGCAATAAAAACTAACTTTCTTGATTTTTAAGAAGAGTTTTTAAAATCTATTTAAATATTCTTTTAATATCAATTAAAATAAAACAACAGAGAACTTGACTTTTCTGTGAGGTTTTACTTTTTAGAAAAAGTACTAATCTTATCAAGTCTTGAACATATAGTTTATTTGTATTACTACATGAGCTACTTCTGTTTACTTAGGTAATTTAAATGTGTGTTCAGTACAGACAGACCAGACAAGCGGTTTGACTTTTACTACAGCAGCTGAGCTCCACCTGCTGACTAGACCGCAACAGCAGCTCCTTACATCATCTTTTTGCCGGTCTCTTCTAAACAGGGAACAAAGATACATAATGCATTCTTAAGAAACTCCTTTTTTTCCCCATTTTTATTTATCAAGGTAGTGTGCATGACCTGTTTTATTTTATCTGTATTTCTAGCCAGTATAAAACTACAAACAGAAAATACTTCTTTGCCTATTGAGCATTTGGTGGTGTCAAATGACACGTTTTACCTCTTCTTACCTAAAAAGCCAGAATGTTAAATTCAGACTGCTAAACCCTAATCATTAAAGTTCCCTATAGGCATAAAGTATACATCCACTAGAGACTTATACGAAGACAAAATAAAAATCTAGTAATTTTTAATATATACATTTATACACACATACATATACTTACATTATACATATTTAATATGCAAATATTAAGAGTCCCCAAGTTTTTATAGGTCCCATTTTAAGAAAGAATTCTCAAATTCTGCACACTGAAATGTCTATATCGTTATTTATATATCCAAAAGGGAAAAGAAGTTAAATTGATTGAACATTGGTACCCACGTGTTTCAGTGTATTTAATGAAATAGCAATAGACCAGGGTACAGCTTAGAGTTTTCAGTCTCAACTGCAGAATTGCAGTTCAATGGATATATTTCATTATGACTTTTCCCTACTCACTTGTATTTGTATAAGCATATTTCTGCAATCTTGATTTTTCACTATTTGTTAATACTGGGAACTTCCCCAGAAACATTTTTTAAAGCTTACCAGTTATGTACTTATTAGGGTTACTCCGGAAGCGGTCATCAACTAAAATAAGAGCACCCCAGTCATTTCTATGTCTTATACACCTGTAAGAGAGCAATAAAAAAAAGAGTGTATATATCATTAGAGTGCATATAGTAAAAAACTGGAGGGATGAGACAACAATGATTGCAATGAGTCAGCTAGAATATGCAAAAATATACATGAAGTCTTTTCCTATTGTCTTGCACCAAAAATTGTTTTGGTTCTCACAGAAGCTTAATTTTCCCTAATTTCTTTAATTTACTACACAAAAAAAGGTAAATTAAGAAAAAAAACCAACACACACAAATATTCAGCAGCTAATCAAACCGCATGTCATTTGTTTTCCACTCTTAACTGGGTAAATACTGAAAGGAGAACATGTGAAAGTGGAAAAGAAATTGAACTGATGTAACTGCAAGCAGATTTTTAAACAACTGTGCACTTTTTAGTTTCTAAACCACATGTTATTCCTAACTCAGTGTAGAAACAAAATGGGTAACATTACAGGTCAAAATTGGGAGTGACACCATTGAGTTCATTATTCAGTTGTTAGAGGCCTACAGAAATAATCCAACAGTCACTTTACACGCTTTCGTATTATTTTTCATGTTATTGGATTTCTATACTGCCTGCCAAAAAAAAAATCATTAAAGAACTGTGATAACATAAATGAAATATGGAAAAGAATCTGCCAGTAGTAGTTTAGGATTATCATCTCCATTGTATAAGAAGAGGACAATTTTTGAAGATTATGTTTACAAATAAAACCACAAATATATCAGAGTCAGGGCTTAACATGGGAGCCACAAGACCAGCTTTCCAAAGAAATATTATTTATTTATATTTGAAGTCTCTCCATAATAAGAAAAGCTACCAACGTATCTGCAAGAAACAGATTTCTTCCAATGTCTCATTTTTTCATCGCTTTAATACATGTTCTTTTAACTTGCAGTTTAAATGAATTATGCCCACTGGAGACATATCCCACACTTTCAGAAAAAGTGGCACTGCAAGGAATTCATAGCATGATTTTCACCTGGCCACACACATCATCTGTTGTATTCCCACAGGCTGCTATTTCATGTCATGGACCTGTGTTACTACACATAATGTAACAGCACTAAATTAAGAGAAAAGCGCCAGACTGAAGACTGTCATGCTTCTGCACACTTCTATCGCTGCAGGCACCTTCCCAGTAAGAAGCAGCTTGCCTATCTACTATATAACTTAGTATCAACTTGGTGGACTATTCTGGTTTTATAAAAATAGTCATCATGCACTGTCATCCTTTGCCAAATCTCAGTTCAGTAAGAGGTTACTTGAATGGTATTATACACAATTTATACATTTACGTCAGAATGGAAGTCTATTTTCTCCATTTAAGTTTTGACTAGCATAATTTCAGTCAAATGAAAAATCATACAAGAAGCAATTTTCACTAAAACTAGACTTAAGTTAAAACTCATTTCACAGTGACAAAACTTCAAATTCATTTCTTACTATTAGCATTCCACAACTTTCTTAGCTTTTTCTCAACAAATTTTAACTAATGCTTTCACTCTCCAAAGAGGAATCTAAGAAATCAGACCTGTATCAACAAGAATTTACCATGAGATTTTACTAACATGGGCTATTTTCTCTCAATTTTCTTTCTAAACCTTAATTTATGTCATCACATTTGTATTAGGTCTAATTCTAATAACAAGAGTCTTCCGACTGATGTTTCTCATTTATAAATCTGTGCCTACCTCTGTGTATCTATGACAGAGGTATGGCATCTATGACAGATATGGATGACATAGCTATATTTATCTATGTATATGACAAATTTTGTTGGAGAAGGATGAATTAATTCTATCCAGTTAATAAAATTTGGTGGGAATTTTCTCATTTGAGAAAGTAAGCTATACCACTTCTAAACCTGGAATGAGATCAGTGAGCATGATAATTGAATTGACCTTCTGCAAAGGTCTGAGAAACTCCCCCCATCCCCCTGCTATTTCTCCCTTTCAAAAATACTTGTAGGTTAAACATCAAACAACTGCTCCGAGCCCACCAAGAGTGTGAACAATTAATACATTTGAAAGACTGAAGAGTTTTAATTTGGTTTATAAGCTAAAGAACTAGGTCTCTGCAAATGCTTTCCTTTCTGTGTATCTGGACTACAAGCAATAAAACCTGCAACAAAACTAAAGTGGATTCTGAATGTAAGACAAAAACTTTAAATTAAAACAATGCACAAATGCACGACAGACTGAAAAGTAGACAGTTGCCAGTACAGAACAGTTAAGACCCAATTTCTGTAAAATGAGGTTTTTGGCCTGATTTATCCCCTTCACATTAACAGTGAGGAATTAATCCTTAAAAATGTCACAAAAAACGTTCTATAAATATATATTTTTTTAATCATGTTCTATTTATCTCACCTTCCCAGGGCTTGGTTCAGAGCCCTATAAGCTTGAATTTCATACCACTGACTCCCTGGTAAAAGGCCTCTTGTATTTTTGTGCTGGTCATTGTACTTCCTCTTTAATTCAACCTAGGAAAGAAATAATAAAATATTGTTTTTAATAATGATGTTGAAAAGGAAATATTCTAAAACGGGAATACAAGCAAGTGTTGATTAAATAAATGAATACATAAAGTGTGCTTCAGTGTTTCAACTCTGTATTTTGCATACTGACCAACTTGGCTTTTACCCTTCTGAAGTTATTCTTAAGATGTGATCTATTCCAATAATTTCTATGTAATAACACAACAACCGCATGCTTACCCAAATCTCTGTGCTAGCAGGAAAAAGATAGGCTGTTCACACAGGCAAAACCCCAGATGCAAGTAGATGAGCTAACTAGACCACAGTTTTATTTGCCTATCTGGAAGTAAATGATACAATGGCGATCTTTATCCTTTCCTTTGTCACAAATGCTGACTCCTAAGGTATTACTGGGGCCAGACCATACTTTTCTCAAATGAGGGTTAAGCAAATATAACCCCTTCTCAGGCGTTACGTTAAGTAAGTACTCTAAGAGAGAGAAGGGCCTTGCCAAAGTACCAGAAGTCTGCAACACCAACTCTTAATTCCTGGCTTGACACCACCTTCTGCAGTTTGGAAGCAAGTGTTTCACTGGCTAAATGTGAAGCAAAGGTGGCAGCTAAGGTTTGCAGGCCCATGGGCTAGCATAAGGCAGAGAAGAGCACACTCCTCTTTTTTTAAAAAACGCTCTCTCCTCACGGCTTCCAAAGCCAATCTAACTGCAAAAGAAATCCCTGCCTCCCCTTTCTAACCACATGGAGAACACACATAGAACGTCTGATCCAAACCTGAACAAGAATTTGTATTTGGACATTATACACAGTCCCAACATACACCAAAAGAAATCACTGTTACTGGGAGGGAGTGACTGAATTTTATTTTTTTTTAAATAAACACAAAACTGCATCAGAAAGGGTCCTTCCATTGCTCTTTTGTACAGTATTAACCTTTCTAAACTGACAAGTGAAAGGACACGCTTCAGGAGAGAAAACAGCAGACTTCTAACCTCTTCTGACAGGTAACTTTCAAGACGCATTTGGATAAGAAATTTTATTTTATGTACTTATGCCCTTTAAATTGCCTGTCAAATTTACAAATTCAATCTTTACAGCCAGAAAGTAAATTCAGTTTGATTTCACAGATTTAATATTTGTTCCAGTCACTCAGAATTTATTGACTGGCATGTGAGGTTTCCTGTGTAATTTTCAAAACAGAAGATTATTTCTTCTGAACATTCTTGAACGTATCTGTGCATTTCTACAAATGGAAATACTATGTGGAAAAACAAAAGGGTACTCCTCACCCTCTGAAATGAGGTATGATGTCAGAAAATTTTACTGAAGTCTATAAAACAACCAATAACAACATACTCCTGTACATACTTTGCATTTGTTTTCTAGTCCTGGTAAGTTTTCTAACAATTTCCTCTTTTGAAGAATTCCTGTTTTCAGTAAGATTTTGGCCAATTTAACACATGTAGCTTTACCACAGTTTCTTCGTTAGCAGACTGTTCAAAACAGTATAACTAGTCATGTGTATTACACTGATAAAATTTATACCATTGAAGTAACAGAAAAATGCAAACCAGTCAGATCATCTGCATTGTATTGCATTACCCTGTGAATAAGATACATTATTTTTACATTCTTCTAATACATGTTAGCATTATGCAAATCTATATTGCTTGTACTGTGCATAGACAATGACATTTCATATCTCAAAATATATAAAAATCTGTATTCTCTTGGTCTAAATGTAATGTATCTTTAAAACCCATCTTCTCTATCTTAATTAAAATAGAGTTAACAGAAAATAAGCATTCTGTTTTCTCACTTAAATGATCATGTCTTGGCATGAGACAACAAGTTACATTGCTGAGAGTTCAGTTTTCATTATAAGTCTACTAAAGGTAAAAGGCCAGGGCATGTCATTTTAATGCAATCAGAATCTATTTCATTGTATAACTCTTACATTATCAAGCATCAAATCAACGCCCAATTCAAAATGACATGTTACATATGTGAAAAAGCCAGTCTCTCCTGCTAGCAAATATCCTAAATGTGCAGTAAACCACAGGCTAGAAGGGATTAGTTAAAATGTCAAAAGACAGCCTTTTACTTTTACCTGTTCATCCTTAAAAATATACTCTTAGCTATCAGGCATGCTTTACAGACAAATAGCTTCAGCAAGCAGCAGCAGAAGGCCTGTGGCAAGCTCTGCCATCTTGTAGCTGTCAGACAGATTAGGCTTTGATCTGTCTGGGAGGTCATGGTCACGTTCACATTAACTGAAGTCTAACAACATTATACCTGCTAACCAGTCGTTCTTTGAATGCTTAATTAGTTCGACATCTTTCACTATAGAGTATTAACTGAGAAATATCAACAAAAAAATAAATGCCATGAACAAACTTTTTCTTTTTTAACGACTTGGAAAAAAGTTGAGGCAGTTTCTGCTACAATTCAGAAGAATTTTCAAGCATATTTTCCAATCAAAATTAGCAATACAAGTTTTTCTTCGACAACATTAAACAACACTCGTTATATTAGATTTTATGTACCTGCGGTAACATTGCTTCACATGAAGAAACTCAGAGTTATTCAAGTGTCTGTGATTCAAGTGATATATATAAGTACATAAAGTGGATTCATACTGTGATGACAGAGGACTGTATCAGTTAGTTTATGGCACAAAACTCAGAAGACTAGCTCAAAAACTACAGCTTGTTTTTCAACGCCAAAATAACCTGTAAATTCAGATACAGAAGACTGCAGCATGCTTTTTTAGCAACACACCAGGCTGAAACAGATTTACTCAAAATTAATAAAAACAGATATATTTAACAGCAAGGTATAAAAATAACAATGTGTTATGAACTATTTGTTTCTACCAAAAAATCCAACAGTTAGACAAGGAAATTACAGTTTCTCTTTTAAACTGAGTTCTTCCCATTCTGTAAATATAAAGCTTCTCCTTGTTTTGCAGTCACAATTACAACCAAGATAAGGAAATTTGAAGCAATTTCAGTACATTTTAGGTATTTTCAGCTAAAGGTCTGCACAGCGTCCTACATGCTATCTCAACTGTGAAGAAGTTTTCAGGAGAAAGCATTTAACCAACAAAGAAGAAAACCTACTGTGCTACACAATTAATTCCTTTGTTAAAAATTTTACTTCCATAAAAACAAGCAGAGTGTCCAGCAGACACGCATCTAGAATAATTTTATTTCAAGCCAAAGAACAGGACCTTAGACCTCAAGAGCTAATACCAAAGCCTAGCAGGACTGGAGAATGTGCATGTGGGGCATTTACCATTTATAATCAGAATATAGTAAATCAATTTATCAGTGCCAATATCGCAATATGAAGGTTGAATGAGCTAAGCCGCGGTATACAATTTTTTATTTTGATTTAAATCAGCAAAATACACTGCAATTGGTTTTACTTCATCTAGCAAAGTTTCGAGATTATTTTTTTTCAGATGCATTACTTAACCAAATGCAGTGCTATACTTTGCTTTCTAAAAACAAACAAAAAAATCCCGAGCTGTTGCTAATAGTTAACAAGCCAGGCCTGTTCTTTGACAAGACATCACTTCACAAACATCTTCAACTGCCTCCTATTCTCTCTGGTAGATTAAAAATGAGCTCCAGTTCATAACCTGTGGGATTACAAACCAGATTACCCAGCAGTCTAAAGACAAGGCAGAAATTCGTGAATACAATGGCCCTATTGTGAGCAGTTACAAAGAGCACTCATCTAAATCTGCATTTCTCTTTACATCAGCACTTAGCAGCATTGTGATAGCCCAGGTTAAAGAAAGAGACAACTCCTGAAAGAAAAAAGGGCAAATAAACTTGGAACTGTGTCAATACACACACACACATTAGGTAGGTTAGGTAGGTACATGTACACACACGTGTAAACTCGTGCCCTTCACTCCCCACCACTCTCCTCTATCCTCCATGGAAAGAAAAAAAAATATCAGAGAATGGATATAAATGTTTTCTAGCACTCCACTGGCTTGTTTCTCTGGTTTCAGGAGAGGAAAAATAGCAATGAAAACAAAGACCATTGCTCATATAATCAAAAAACTTTAAGAGACACATTCATGTTTAACGTCTACTAATTCCTCACCTCTTAAAAACAAACAAGCAAAAAATACCAGGTGGTCATTCCCTGCTTTCATCCCCGAGACATAAAAATGTTTTTTAAGCAAATCTACCGTCCTAAAAATCTCATGTGTCCAGTTAGAGTCTCTTTTCCACCTGAAATAGCAATAATTAGAATTCTTCAAGAATATACTTGTCATCTACTTTCCTCCTAATGAATGCCAAGTAATCATAAAAATTTGTAAGCGCAGGAAAGTAAAAGACATGAAAACCCATTTCTTTTCTTTTACATCTAAAAAAATCCTTAAATAGAAGTAGCATTAAATGGTGCAGCATTTAACTTCCCCCCCTCCTTGCTTCAAAAGCAGTAACAACATCTGCGAGACTTAAGACTAAATAATGCACGTGTAAAGACTCGGGTGAGTCATAGAACAGGCTTCAAACATCCTCGCTCCTTAGTCGGCCTACTAAAAGCTGTATCTAAACACAAAGTCTCAGTTTATTAACCCACAGGAAAAAGATGTTAGGGCAGGACTTTATCTTAAGTGCTCCAAGCATTCCAAGTGCAGCATTAATACATATAAAACAGTCTGAACTAAGCAAATACTTATTACCTAGAATTTATCAAACTAGATTCTATATATGACAATAATTAAGTAAGGCCATTCTAACCATCTCATATACCTACAGGTGGTCACCAGACACAAATACAGTGCACACTTCTGCTTTCACACACAAATACTGCATTTCTTTAAACAAAAACAGCAAACCCTCCAAACTGCAAGCATGGCAATACCATATATACTGTGACAAGACATTATCAGCTAGAGACACCATCGATACTTTGCACTGCTCAGTTATCTTCCCGATGCTCTGTTACACACCTCCATCCTACAAAAGTCCCTACAGCAGGTGAGTCACTGAGGCTGAACTCTGCCCCTCTCAGAGGCTACCAGCTCAAACCAACAGCTCGTGCTTCAAAGCCACAGAAGCTTAAAAATAGCTCAGGTGACCTCTTCTGCCTGAAAATTTCCATGCGCACTTAGAAATTTACCTTCCTCAGATAATACTGAATAAAATAAGGAAAGACTTCTCTGCAGATCTAGATCTCACACAAGCTACATCTCGCAGACAGTTGCGCCTAAGCAGCGCACCTGAAAAGGTACTGGGCAGCCACAGAATTTAAACAGCGCAACGTTTGTTGCCTGAATTAAGATACAATCAAAGCTAGAAAAAGTTAATGAAATACAAAAAAAAACCCACAAAAGCAGCAAATAAAATCTATATACAGAAAACCAATGCTAGCTTGTTTCCCTGTAACCTAAAAGCTTAAATAAGAGATATGGCTTAGAAACAGTAAAGCCAAACAACCCAACAGCAAACTACTGTCCATGAGAGTCTATTAGCTGGTCAATGACCACCTTCTGGGGCAGAAGACCAGCGCCACCACTGCACAGAAAGCTCTCATTTTGAGCTCTCAAGGTATTTTATGATGAAACGCTTCCCCAGTATTCTCACTCTTAATCCCAGTGTTAGAGAGACGGGAAGCTTACGTGATGTTGTAACCACTGAACACTTTTAGTATTGTCAACTACACCATGTGGCATCCCAGAGATCTGGAAGTTTTACGGTTTGACAAATCTTGTAGCACATTCACCCCAGGCCCATCTACTCATCTCAGTCTTGTAAGCTTTGAGGGACTTGCAACCAAAACTCTCCTCTGAAGAGAAAATTCAATCCATTTCCAGTGAAGCAGAAGTGAAAAAAAAAAAATCAAACAGCTTCCCCTGAGGTACAACGCTGCTGCATACGCTCCGTGCTGCTGTGTGTAAGGTGAAGTGGTAAGTGTCAGTCATCCTTACAAATCCCCAAGGTGATAGCTTCACTTTTAAAGCTTTCAACATACTTTGACAGTAAAGTAAAAACTTAAAGGTCAACGCTACTTGCTAAGGACAAGATAAACACAAGAAAATCACTTTGGAATTTTTTATGGATCACAAAAGTAAACTATTAAATGTAAAGGAAAAGTTTTGATTTGCTGCGTTATTTATCCAAAGGCTTAACTTCTGGATATATTCAGGGATGATTTCTGTGATCTGTGCCAACATATTGACATTACCCTTGCACCAGTAGAAGAGAAATGCCATCCACTAGTCTTACAGATTAAGTTGAACTTAAACGTTACCTTTCTTCGCTACACAGATGCTGTATTCCGTAGGATTTTACAGCTACTCCTACAAATTAAGCCTCTGTCATAAATATTTTTTTCTTAATTAATACAATTTCTGTTGGATGAAAGAAGACCGTGGATGCCTTTGACTTTTTATAACCATTCTTATTTCTGGAAAAGTGGGAAGTAAAAGGCTTTTGAGATATCTTACTGCTTCAAACTGATGTAAGAAATCACCAAACCACCACATATTTACTGCATTGCTTGGGTTTTTTTGTAACACAGGTAGCTACACCTCCTGATATCTTCCTTTGGGGAAAATAAACAAAAAAGTGCAGATGGAGATCTGCAATATCCAGCCAGTCATCTTGTTACAAAGTGATTCTGCACACTGCCTCACCCCTTAGAAAGCAGTATCACAGCAGATTGCAATAATTTACAGTGTACTGCTGCAAGACAAGAAGAATGCTGGCTGAGCAGTCTGAAAGTATGCTCTTGTACAAAATTTAGAAGTACATTGTCTCGATAATTGTTATTTATCATCTAGAGGCTTGCTGCATGGAACTGCACATTTCAATGATGTAAGTATATTTCTTATTTACATCTTTAATTAATTGTTTCAAAAAGCTACTTTGCAATTAAAATGAAAAATAAAATTGAATATGAAGTGGGGCACAGAAGACAGACAAGTGCGTGTGTGTGGTATACATGTTTATATATACAAACATATACATACACTGTACTTCTACCCTATTCAGTATTTCCCTTAGAGAATATTCAATCAATAATAAACCATGATATTTGGCTTTCCTGTAAAAGTTCCATAAATGTTTTTGTGCTCCTCACTTTATATTTGCAATTTTTTCCACCCATTGTAACGGAATGAAGAAAAAAGTAAAAGTGGCTCAGGTTTAGACAGCCATTAAGATAGACAATCAAACAAACATAAAAAACCGTCACTTTTCACAAACATTTAAATCATACTTGAAATTGTAGGGGACACTGTCTCAAGGCTTTCAAAATGAACATCAGATTTGAACAGATAGTTGTGGCAACGTTGCTCAGAAACATTCAGCCTGCTTAAAACAATCACATCAAGAACAGAACAGTCTTATATCTCTAAAAAAATTCTTAACTTCACTGGGAATTTTAAAATTTTACTAAACACAACAATGACTTCCTCATAAAAATGTAATTTTCTGTACCACTTTGTCCATATTTTAACACAATACTTTACTTTGAATAAGAAGTGAAAATATTTTTAAGTGATGCAAAGCTATGATGAAATTCATACAGTGCATGGTATGTTTCTCAACCCAGGTTAACTGTCTGAAACACCAATAATTTTCTTAGAAATTTTTCTTTTCCTAGAATACAGTCCAGAAGAAATGAATTATTTCAGCAACCACTTATCTAGCACAAGATTCTTTCTCTTTTCAAAGGAGAAAAAGCATATAGGCTTAAAAATTGCCACAAGGGCTAGAAATTAAATATTTGGAAAAATGCCATTATTCTGAAATGCGACAAAAATCTCAATTTGTTGAGCCCTCAAGAAAGGAGAAAGAAACTTCATCCAGATAGCTGCAAACTCTTTGTATCATTAAACTACATATAACCTACAAAATCGTAATTGGAATTATGTGTTCCATCATGTTTCACAAATTACGTTACTGGAAACAATAAAGAAATTATTTGCTGTCGTAGTTCATATTCACGCTATGGGAAATACTTCTCATTAACGGCAAACTCAGCTACAGTTCTCAAGTAATGTCACTGCATAGAAATCCCAGCCTTATCAAGTTTGTTTTCCTTGCACATCTACTGATGTAAAAGAGTTTGACTGCATTTTCCTCTGTATTTTGGTAAAGTTCTCTTAGCTGCTGCATGATTAAGTACACTCTACTGTACTACGATCAAAAGCATCTGGAAAGGTGGAAGTGAAGAAATGCTCTCTGGGAAAGTTAGCTTAATGCTTGCACTTCAGAGTCGCCCATTATCAACATTTCATAGCGAGTTTCTTTATTTTCAGGTCCCCAAGGTAAGAACAGTAAATTATAGCTTGAACTAAACAAGTCACACTTGGCTCCAAAATCAGATTTTCCTACCTCTAGTTTCAGGTCCCAGAGGTGGGCAGAGGAAATCCTGGTCACAGCCAAAGAAGTCATTTTTGGCTCTGAAATAAATTTTCCTGCTTTACTACAGCCAAACCCTACCATTGAGAGTACCATAGCTTTAAGCAATACTTTAACATTTCTTTTATATATTTTTGCTTTAGCAACCTGATTCTTCAGCAATATGAAACCATTTTCAATAACACAGAATTAGGGTTTTGGCCTCTCTTTCTTAAATAAGTATTGCTTATTATCAAGTACACTTCTGAGCCTTCATCAGTTCTTTTTCCCTAACACGGACAGTGTTGTTGACTCTTCTCTTTGGGAAAATGAGTGAACCTAAGATACTACATGCCTAAAATCTTTAAGTGAAACTAAATGATACTCTTTAAAGGTTCTACAGAAAATAATGTAACTTATAAAAAGCATACAGTTATTTAAGGAGACCAAATGCTTGCCATTTAATACCAGAAGTTGTGGCATGTACTTAGCACAAACATATGGAGAAAATAAAATTGGATATTATACATCACACTTGACAATGAGTTTCTTGCTCAAGTAAAGACTGATGTCTGAATCCAAAATGCTACAATTCAAAATATATAACAGAAGTTAATGAATAGTAAGCTAGCATCAGATAACATGTATATGGGATTACACATGTTTTTCTGACACATTATTTACGTTCTCTAATATTACAGTTCACTGGTATTCAATCAAGTTACAAATCATAAAATATATTTAGAAAGCAGGCTGATCACAGACAAGGAATATTAGTGGAGATGAGCCAACATCAAACTGCCACCATGAAATATTGGTCTCCAAAGGTATGATTCTACAAACCTTTATGATCGTGCACAGTCCTAGAAGTATTAAAGGGATTACTCACACAAGTAAAATCTATGTGCAGGAGTAAGGGGTTATGGAATTGAGTCTTAAGAGGACTTTTATTAACCCAAAAAGCAGACATGCAAGCGTATTTCCTCGTAGAAGTGGAGCACTTTTTAAGTGATTTAAACCAATCCCAGAGGTATATAATTCATCGGTATTCCCAGGGAATTGGTAATCACTTGTATTTCCCATTTTTAAAGGGATGTCATTATTAACCATTAAAACATTTAATCAGTTCTTCGTTCGGTATATCAACTAACACCTATTGCTATGTAAAAGCAACAGATGTACTTGTGTTCACAACTTTATGTCTATCTAGGTGTAACTTGATTTGTGTCACTGTGTTTTGAATTTTCTTCTGTTTGCTCAAAACTAAAGCTCCTCCCAAGGATTCAAAGATGGAAGTTTTAAAATTTCCAGGTTTTAATCAGTTTTCTGGTTAGCCTACCAAATCTGAAGAAACACTAACTGACTGTATCATAAAAGCAAATGTCATAACTACCTTGTAAACTTCAACTGTTTCATTTGAGAACTTAATGTATCCTAAAATCCTACCAAAAAAAGATAAACTTCATGGTGTCCTTTAACGTTGAAAAAATGGAATTCTTCTAACCCGAGAAGAAAAAAAGATTCCAATAGAAAAAACTGTTAATGCAGAGAAACATTTAAAATCAGCCACCCTGGAAGAAAGGTACTTGGTTGTACTTGGAAGGGAGAATTTGTATCTTCTTTGTATGATAAGCACTACTGATATGCTTTGAAAACAATCCTGAATAGGAAAAGGTACTTGAATAAAATACTGTAATCAGTAAACAACTGATAGTTGCATCGTAAGTTATTTCTACTCTTTAATGCAAGGAGTATTTGAACATCCACTATCACTCTAAAACACAACTCTATTCCCACCACGGTTCCAAAGAATTTATATTTGATCACAAAAGCATGGTTAGAAGATGAAGTGGCATCATAAGCAAGATGGCACAATATTGTTTAACCCCCTGGCAACTGGGCTTGTGACTTTTGGATTCTAACTGCTAATGAAACAGTAACACAGCCAGCCAAACTGTAGCTGGTTAGGACAACAGGTTAAGGCTTAACTATAGACAATTGTCTGTAACTAATAAAAAAATCTCTTTTCAGGTAATACTAATAACTACCTGCTACATGACAGCATGGTTTATAGTATCCCTTCCACTCCCTACCAGTTTCATGAAACTTTTTCTCCTTATTGACAAATTAATACTCCTCCAGTTCTATGAGGTTTTACCCTCTGAAGAAAACTCCAAAGCATTTAGAGGAACTATAATACAGTGTACAGGAATAAAACGTTGTTTTCCTTTATAATGTTCAAGTGAGGTCTGTTGGTTTAGGAGGACTGAAGTAATAAATAACAATTTGCATTTGTTAATATACATAGACTATTAGAAATAGGAAATCACATTGGTTTTATATAAAGTTAACCTTTTTTTTTTATTTACAGTGTAGTGCTTACTTTTCTGTACTCTTATAATACATTTGTTTCATTCCATTCTGGGAAGCAATACTATTGGGTCAGCTCTCCCAGAAATATACAAAAAGAACAGTTTCAGGTGAACACTGGTGTCATGTCCCATTCTCTCTTCCCTCCCCTCTTTTTATTTTTAATTTCACATGCCAATCTTCACTTTCAACAGCCAGTTTTCCTTAAAAATATAAACCTAATTCCCTTCCTGAACTGACATGCTGGTGAAACAGATGCCTGACCTTCCAAATTTCTTTTGTAAGTGTACTTAGATTTCTACAAAGCTACTAATTAATTTTCTTCAGAGAACAGAGTGACTATCCGTCACGCTATCCTTCTTCACGCAATTGAGCTCAAATGGTAAAAGAAATGTGCATTAATCCAGAACTGTTTGGGGTATGTGATAAACCTAAAGCCTTGGACAAAACAAAACGTCGTTCAGTTTAAAGGGAAGCGCTGCTGGCTGGATGCCACTTTGGATCCAAGTACACAAAAGACACATTTACAATAAAAACAGTTTCCTCTAGCATTATTCTAGGACCACTGCCATGCACCAGACAGCACCTCAAATTTGATGCTAAGAGACTGGAGAATGCCCTTCTCTCATCTAGAATTGATCACTGCAGTGCTTTGTGCATTACCACATCTAAATATATACACTCAAGTCTTTAGCTGCTTGCAATTTGGCAGCTACTGTTTCTATATCTACTTAAAAATTTAGAGCTTTTCTTCAGTCTAATTAAAAAAAAATAGTTCAACACAACACTGATTTTTTGGAATTTAGTTATCGGTAATGGGATGTACTGCCTGTGATTCTATTATGTTACATATTTGGATGAACTCAAGGCGAAATCAAATACACTATTTTAACCTTAAGGAACATAATCCCCTGTGAACATAATTCATCTTTGACACATTCTTTTCAACTTAATTGTGTATCATTTCAAGCACAAAACCACTGACTTTCTGGAAATAATTTGGAGTAAATTGTAAAAGTTTCAGCCATACTACAGACCAAGTATTTCCAAAATACCATTTCAGCATATGCTTCTAAACCAAAGCATTTCCAACTCTTTCTAGAGTGCTAAGTATTCTTTGAATGTAAATGTTTTTATACTAGAGTGTATTATATTTCAGTAAGACAAAAAAAATGTTGTGGCTGAATAAGTGCTTCAAGAAAGTTATGCAAACATTGAAAGAACATTGTGCTAGGCAGCCACCACTAATATAACCTTACTAGTCCTTATAGGATGTGGGTTTTTTCCAGCAAGGCTGTAATTAGGCACACACTGTAGACAACAAAGAAGTCTTTGGTTGTTCCCTTAAGCTCAGAACACATCTCTAAAACCAAAGCGGAGTCTGTTCGGGCTTTAAGTGTGAACCTATGATTTTCTTGTTTGATTTGGCATTACTAATAACCAGAATCCAGCTGTTCCTAGTATTATTCTGTGATACTTCATTTTGTTTCTTAGCTTCACCAAGCAGTCCCCAAAAGCTCTAAAAGGTACATGCAAGATAAAGCAGTGACAATGGCTGTTATCACTGGAAGAAGTGCCAGCAACTGGATGACTGCTAACTGGCATCCACAGACCACTACAAAATCAGTGGTCTTACAAACTAGTCAATAATAAATGTTCTTTTTCAGTAAGAAGAAAGTCTAGAAAAAACACTTTTCAATATTCATTGGGTTTCTTTTCCTTTATGAATGCCTAGCTTCAACTACGAAGTGCCTGTTCTAATGGAACATCACCTATCTGTAAGACAAGAGCTGTTGAGCTCAAAAGGAAGGAAGTGTTGATGTGGGTAATCACACAGCAGTGCAAGCAACAGGATGCTACTTTGGCCAGCTGCTGAAAAATACAAATAGTCTCAAATTTCTTTGATTGGAGGCACTTCAAAATACTATTTTTCGAAGGCACTCTAGAAGTTTTTGCCTAAAGTTAGATGAAGCCTGAATTATCAAAATAGTAACGTCCTCTGTATCAGGAAGAGGTTACGTTATGTCATAATTTCATACCCCTAAATTGCAAGCTAATAAAAGCAGTGTTAGCTTCAAAAAGGTTTACAGTTTCACGCTAAGTGGCAAGTGTCATACACATAGTTACACTAAAGAAGGCAATAGAGATTAGAAAGATTATATACTGCGATCAATAATGATCTAGTGTGTGAAACACATTGCTTCATTATGTTATTATTTTATGTTACAACTATCTTCATCTTCCCAGCTGTTTTCTGATACAATCTTTTGATCAATCTGAACTTAGAGTAGCATTTTCCTAGTGTTTACCCTAGATCTTCACAACCAAAAGCCTCACTACAGTAAGTCAGGAAGTAACCTCATTTCTATACAAATGACGTTAAGTTTCAGTGTATGAAAACAGGCAAGTGAAGATGGAAATGTACTGTTGCTTGGTAGAGTATTAAGTTAACAAGCATTTTAACAATGCAATAGCCTTCACTAGCAATGTCAGACAAAAATTTACAATACATAGAGCATGATATACATTTATTTAGAATGACATAAATGAGCCCACAAGATGTGCTGTGCTGTTCCTCCTCTTACCTGTGTAGAAGGTAAAGAATTCAAATGGGATTGAGAGGAGTCCAAGGGTGAACATTTAGAAAAAATATTTTTTGCATATTTGGTGTTTTAAACATGACATAATAATTAAGTACATCTCTTTAAATTTATATCCTACCTGAAGGTCTTTCACATTTGGAAACGGAATACCTATGGTTATAACCGCACGGGCATTCGCATCACAGAAATCCAAGCCTTCGCTAACTTTTCCTCTGCACACAGCTATAAGGAGTGCTCCATCTTGAACAAGCCAGAGAGGAATACACAAATCATTCTCAGTCATAAACTGAGTATCAGAAGAAAATTTCAGTAACATCTTTTAAAGATCTAAACAAAATACAGCATAATACATGTATCAGTCTGTAAAAGTGAGTGGATAGAAAAATAGAGACTTCTTTGTTAGAGGGACGAGATTAACTCCATTTCGATCAATAATATTGTGATTTTGAACATCAACTACCAAAATAATTTTGCACTGCATAATACAGTGGTACTTAATTATGCAAGAACCATCTGTATCCACAACAAAATATTAAATTTTAAACCTTGAATTTTGCACTCCAATAACCACGCTATTTATTTTTTTTACATACTATCATTCTTTATCCTCTACAATAATATTTAAGTATTTTGAGAAGAAATCTTCTAGTGCCCATAATAGAAGATGGTAAATCACAGTTATGTGACGTACTCTAATGATTCTTTAAGAAGCCACTCTGCACCTACTCGCTAGACACACAACTGCACATCCTTGCACAGCTCACTGCCTTTTGAATATCACTATTAGAATTCTGCATCATCCTGTACTTTCCTATATCCTCATGTAACAACATAAATAGCAGTTAATCTTCCTCATTTCTCACAACAACCTACTAAGCTGAGGTTTATTTAACTCTTTACCCATACCTTCTAATAGTTAAGCACTCAAAGAATAATTTTGGTGGTTTTTTTAACCTTTAAGAGTCTGTAACAGCTATTTTGTATGTCTGAAGAACATACCTTTTTCTCCTTTACATTTTATCGCATCATAGTATATATTCAGTAGTTCATCAAAGTCACTCTTTGCCCCTCCTTGAGGCTCGGCAATGACCGTCTTAATCAGCTCTAGGTTTCTCCATACGCCAGTGTGCATCCAGCGATCTTTTAATTTGTCCAACAGCTGAAAAACAAACAGAAAAATCCAGAAGAGCCGTAATGAAAGGTCAATCACTTAAACTGTTCAAATAAAACACAGTTTATATATAAAGTTTATATATATAACTATAAAATTTTATATAATGTTTATAGATAAATAAAAGACAGTTATTTTAGTGAAATTATATAATTCAGATTTTGTATTTATGAATACAAGTTTCCCGATCATACACACTGTTCCACAGCTATGCAACACTTTGTAAACATGATGGCCACTAATTTTGCTAATTAGAAAAAGTGCAGATTTTTGAGTTAACAAGGCAAAATTCTCTGAATCTACAAGAGTGGTCACTGAAAAGCATCTTCTGGTATTCCTCAAAGCAAGAGGAATGTCATCCAAAGAAAAAAGGAAATTAACTGTTTTTGTGGTTACCAAGAGATCCATAAGTAAGACTGGAAGCAAATTCCAAATTAATCTGAATCATGTCTTTATATCTTAAATTCTGACAATTTAATATTTTAAAATGAACATTGATAAGTTGGGGGAGGAGGTATTGATGTAGGATTTATCAACAGCCTCCTCTGCTTCTTGAAAGGCCTGTCAGCTTTGTTGTATCTACCAGATTCTGAAGTGTGCACGTTTTAGTCCAAATCAGTACGCGTTCAAATCTTGCAAGCAAATAAGCTTGTTCCACCTTTGGAATGAAATAAATTAAAATGTCTTGCATTACAAAAAGAAAAGTCTAAAATTACCACAGAAACTGAAGTCTGATGGGTGGGGGTCATTTCGCAGTTAACAGTCATCAGGTGCATCAATCTCTAGACTGAACGTTATCAAGACAGAGATCTAGACTGAATGTTATCAAGACAGAGAGCAAAAAAGTCACTCCTTCCCCTGACACATTTGTTTGATGGGGCACAGTACTGCCCTCAAGACAAAAGCAAGGCAACTAACACATTTTAGAATGAACTGAGTAGATCTGGTTCAGTGGACAGAAGTAAATACCCCGCTTCACTCCTTTTACCGTTCAGTGATCATTAGTGTGTCACTAAGTACTGTGCAGTACAGTTACTGAGTTTTGTGCGTACAGAGATTTTAAATTCACAGATTCTGTAGTAAGGGTTATGCTCTTAATTGGGCTGCACTTCCCTCGAGTCCACTCACTGAAGACTTTCTCAGTATGTGCTTCAGGCTATATAAACTGCTCCATCTGGAAGCTGCACTTGCCCCGGTTCATTCCTCAAAAAGCCACGGCATCTCTTACGTCCAACACACTTGCTTTTACTGATGCACTCCAACCAAGATCTCAGGATCTTGAATTGTTAGGTTGTTACAAAATTAATCTGTCCCATGTCCAAATAAGCAGTTTAAGTGTTACTGTGAAGCAGAACTAATGGTAACTAATTGTCACATTTGACTTTACAGGGAGAATACTTGCAAATTTATAGGAAACTGTTTACAAGAACTCATGCATATTTCATGTTCTCAGCATTAAAGATCTGAACTTATTCTTTGACCCTAAGTATTTGGATCTGTTCCTTCTGAGGTACATGTGGTTCAGAGCAGACAAATGCTATGCTATTCTCAAATTTTCCCTAGCTTTGTTCAAGCCTCTACTGAGGGAATTACACTTGCTTAATACTGATGAGACACCATCATCAAGCAAGCACAGAGAGACTAAGTGATGAATAGTAGGAACAGTTTCCTACACATACAGATGTAACTGCAGAATAAATCATCTCTCCTAAATGTGTCTGTCCTACTGTTTATCCTCTTCTCTACCAGCTCTGTCATTTCCTGGCAGCATCCTGCCTGTAATCTCTTTTTATATAAAAGGTCGTAATATTATGACCAAGCAATGACTGTCCATCTTGCAATCCGCAGCCTGTCACTATGTTCAGTTCTTGGATATGATATGGAGATAATTCTGGTAAAGAAAAGAATCAAGCATATTATGCCTCTAAGTACATCCATTTGGGATCTGTTAGAGCTGCCAGTGACTGTAACATTATTAGCTTTCCGGATTTCATTCTTTCTTCTGCGAAACTGATGTCTGCCTGGGCGTCCACTTCGCAATCTATGCTAAAATCACTTCTAGCACTGCCTGCTGTTCACCATGCGTGACAAAAGGAGCCCAGTAAGATAATAGAAACAGAATATATTTGGGTGTAACTGAATCTGACATTTACATACATAAAACTATCGATGCTTTGACTTCTAAGGATCATTCGCCCTGACTTCTCCTCCTCAAATCATCGCAGATACTGAAATTAACTGGTATTTTTCAGAAACACACCTTTATGAAGTGTTCTTAGCAGAAAAATTGTTTCTTAACTTCAGAGAATCAAAAGTCTGTTGATAATCTAAGAAAGGGCAATATTCCTTACAAAAATCACTTAATCCCTCAGTTCCATGTATTTGTTCTCTCATATTTGAAAGAACTATAATTTATATTTGAAGTTTAAAAGATAGCAGTAGAAAATTCCTCCAAATTCTTAAGAAAACACATTTTCTCTTTTGTGGGTTACCCAGCCCCTCCAGGTAACTATCTCTTAGACCAAAGTAGGTTCAGGTTTCTTATTCAATTGACAGCAATCACCACAACAGAAAAATCTACTATTTTTGATGGAAATGTGCAAATTATTCATTAAAATCTTTGGCAAGAATGGAAAAATTAATTTAGTTCACACAAAAGCTATTACCCTCTTCCATTTAGTGGAGTTTGCTAGATAAGGAAACTTCTTGCATGCAGGAAAGCATGCACAAACACAATACCCATGCTATAAACACAAACACTAAAATGATGAGAATTACGGATATGACTGAATACAAATAAATAAAATATAGAGTGTATACCTGCCTCATAAGAGCCAGGAACCAAGTGCAAGTTTCTCATCAAAAATTATTTCACTTCGGGTTGAAAAAGTGCAAATGGGAGAAGATATAATCCAGGAATCACAGGAAGCAGCCATTAATGCCCACAGACACTTTTTCTACCCAAGGGAATAATAGTTTCTGCAGTGGAAGGCAGTCTGTGTATATTTTATTAAATCCCTTAAAAATGGATTCTCAAATGGTTTATTAACAAATGGTCTTCCTCCAGGAAAGCAGAAAATCTTGTTAAAAAGAATCTGTCATCTCTCCATGCACTGAAGGATGTTTACTTTGATAGCTTTCTCCTTTTTTTCCTTTCTGCAATTTAAAGACACCTGTAAGCTATGATCCATAGAAACTATGACTTCAGTATTTAGATTCACCATTCATCTTTGTCAGCATCCCCCTTCTTAGGCAGTTTTTGAAGCACTCTTGAAGATCGGGAATGGGGGAAACTGTTTTCTCAACATCTCTTGCCATTTTGTTGCGCTCCTAGGAAAAATCCTCTCATCCTGTGTCCACCAAGGATAAGCT
This sequence comes from Falco naumanni, assembly GCF_017639655.2. Taxonomy (NCBI): domain Eukaryota; kingdom Metazoa; phylum Chordata; class Aves; order Falconiformes; family Falconidae; genus Falco; species Falco naumanni. The sequence goes on along the minus strand of NC_054054.1, from coordinate 109,768,987 downwards.
TTGCCCCTTTCCATTTGCCACTTTGTTTTATACAGTGCCAAAAATTGCATTAGGGTTTCCCATGTCACGAAGCAAGACCAAAGATTTGTTTAATGTCTTTTACCCTAAGGCAAGCTCATTGTAGTTTCCAGCATCTTAACAAAGTTGAGAAGTTAACTTGCAGCAATCAAGTTGCTGGGGATGCACTTTTTCTGCAGTATTTATTACCTCCTGACAGTGATTTTTGAAGTATCAATTACCTGAGATGAGAGAGGGTCTAACTGAAAATGCTGTAACACGATGAGTTACTTATTCTGGTTTACAGTTCCCTAGCTCTTCTCCTGCTACAAGCACCTGCTACTAAATTTCTTGACACAGAATATTCCTTGAATATTTTAGCATTGATTCACGTAGTGAATGGATTGTACCTTGCCAGCACAGTAAAAAGGCACAACAGAAACAATCCTTCCATCAGAAAGTGCTTGGGGAAGCAATGGAACACTTGAAAATACGACAGGATGTTCAAGAGTAATACAGGGCAAAAAGGGTAACAACCTAAGCAGCACCTGACAGCAGAGTACAGTAACTCCGGCTTTACTGCTTAGTTTAACAACTAATGAATAATAACTATCAGTTACAATTAGACTGTATATTCTTGTGCACCTTTAAATCTATATGCTGTCTTGTTACCCATACATTTCTACAATGATAACTGAACAGAAGTTATTTCAACGTGCACAAAATCTACACATATCTTGTAACCTTCTTAAAAGTCTGCCATTATACACTAAAAAAAAAACCACTTCTTCAAACTTCAGTATTTTTTTAATCTTGTTTCTATCTAAGATATTTTTTTTAATAACGGTATGAAGTTCCACTTTTCATTGTTATTCAGATATGAAGGGCAGCTGAGGGGGGAGAAAGGAAGCAGCCATTAGGTTTTTCTTAATAAGAAAATCACAGTATTGGCACCACTGTTAGTGCAAAAAGTCAGAGATTGCCAAGGGACTAACATTGATCTAAAAGCTTTTTCCCAAGCAGAGCTCTTCATGTGTTTGCTACCAGAATTTTCTTTTTGAATAAGCACTGCTTCAAATCAAAGTGTGTCTCCAGTGGGCTGGAAACGTGTTTGAAGGGTCAAATAGAAGTTCTACATGCAGTCAGCATAAAACTTCAGAAACAGAAAACAGACATCTCCGGCCAGCACAGAGGCTGAGCAATAGGACTTACTTCCTAGACTCCTTTTGGGTAGAACTAAGGAGGCTGTGCTACACTAGAGACTAAAAGAGCTGTCGCTTGCAGAAAACAGGGTTATCATCCAACGCACCAACATGTAAAAGTAACACACTAAGATGTACCGTACTGCTATAATGATGTACATTTACATCACCTTTTAAGTATCAGTCTATTAATGCACATTCTACACACAGACACCAAAGTTCTACATTTACATGAAACTGAATGAGGAAGAGGTGGTGTCAGTTTTAGAAGCAGCTAAAATCTCACAATACAAACATTTTCCCTTCAATTTCAAGGCTGCAGTACATGGTAGTGTGTCTTCCTTCTTTGAAAGGTAATATAGACATCTTAAGATCATTTCCAGCTATATGTAAAAATTGAGAAGTTTGGCCTGGGCCATTCCCTGCTGCATACCTACAGGTGATTATAAAAAGTATTTCCAAAGGGAATGTAGACTAAACTAGAACACTACAGACATGCAGATTAGGGACTTCAAACATAGAATAAAGGGATCCCCAAAGCTCTGTCTGGTGGAGAAGAATATACTTTTAATCTACATCTACAAAATCGAAATACATCATGTTATTTTCCTAGTACACAGACCAGGGAAATCACAGATTCTCTAACTAAACATTTTCTTTTTCTACATAACTTTGGAACTGTCTTACAGATTTATTCTTTTTTTAACTCTGCAACACCAAAAACATTTTAAGAAGCTGCAGATGTATGTACCTGCACCCAGCTGTGCCTCTCTCCGCATACAGGATGAGCAACTATTTCAGCAACCATAATTAGATTCAGAGGGAGACAACAGAACCTGTCAAACTGAATTGTGCTCTTTAGTCCTTTCACAATCTTACATTGTGAAAAAGACCATAAATTCCCCATGTATGCAAAATCAACCACAAAGTAAGGAAATTGTATCCAAAGGCAATTCCAGCTGCCTAGAAACCTAGCTAGGATAAGGGAACAAAACTAAAACCTACTCATTTAAATAAAACAATCAAACTTTTTCCATACATGGTGCTCTAATTTTAAAACTAACACTTCTTCCACTCTCATCTGAGTCATGCTTATGAAAATGGAACAGGTGTCCCTGCACATTTTAAACATACATTAATAAGGTCTTATAAATTTCCAAAGTATGCAACATAATGTCTACTGGCATTTCCATTTCAATAACACAAAAGAGAAAAAAAACACATCATAAAATACACCATGGGAGATGCAAATCTGCATCTGATGGATACTGTAATTCAGTAACCAAAAAAGCTAAATAACCTAGAGACAGTGCTCTAAACATCTAACAAAACTTAATAGTATTAAATAATTTCTGCTCTTTGAAAAATCTTTTTAATTAGAAAAGTTTTTCATCTATCGTTAAGAGTGTGGATGAATCAAAGTCTTCTAAAAACATACTATTTGACAGACCTCACTAGCAGTGTGCTTAACATTTTAAATATTTCCTTTAAATTTTAAGCCAGATGTAAATATAATTTATACTTTCTTCAGTAAGAGAGGACATTAATTTCTGTATCTTTCCTCTTTCACTGATCTGTTTTGCTTCAACACAGAGTAACACAGGCCTTCAGCGAGTGGTTTTATCTTATCTAAGCAAGAGGAGGTGGCAATGGAGTGGAGGAGGCAGAGGACTACCAATTTTATACCAAGTTTATACACTGAGTTTTATCAAAAGTTTTTGCTTCAATGCAGTGCTTGTATCTTGACAGAAAAATAACAGGTGTCAAAACCAAATGAATAAGAGACTTTTTTCCCTTTGCATCTACTGAAAACCCTTACATTCAGAGATAATGTCAAGAAAAAAATACTGTTTTCTTGTCTTACTACAAAATGTTTCCTGTCATTTGGACTGTCTGCAAAAAAACCCAAAAAGGACATACACACTACAAGTTGTCACAGGACAAATCAACCTGCATCTGCATCAGCTGCCTCCTCTCTTCCTTTCAGAAAGAAAAAATAAAAAAATAAAACTATACACTCTGACAGATCCTTCTGCAAATTTAAGCTATTAGGATGGAGGACATCATATTTTCCACTAAAGTAATCCTCTGATGATCTCAAGGCACAGATGTTTTTATAATGTATCTAATTCCATAGGTATTGCATTACCTTTAATAAGCTTCCAGGATGATGCAGTTTGCTGAGTCAGCTGGTTAGCTACAGCTGTAACTTTTTGTTCAAATCTGGTCTCAAAGCTCTAGAGTCTGTTCAGCATGATGTTCAGATTAATTACCTCGTTGAATGTTCTACTTGTCTTATGAAAGAATGACACTGTGTCTATATTGGTGATAATCCCCAAATATATTCAGTGATTAAATAAATGCATTTACTACATCACTTAAACACTAGTGGCCTTAAATTCATGTTATTTCAAAGCTGCCCTAGAGAATGAATCTGGCCAGACTCCACCTACTTTTTTTGTATCACTTATACACTGGTACTACAGGCTCATATTAAACTAACTTCTTCATGAACTAAGATGTTTTGGAAAAGTACAGAATTAGCAAAAGTATTTTGACAGTTCTCTGAACTAAAAGGGTTGCCAAGCGTCTGTATTAAATTACCTGGAATCCTATAAAACTGACCTCCAGGACTGTCGGAACTCTTCAGTTTGGGGGAACCAACAGTTTACAAAGCCAACATGGTGGTATGGGATCAGGAATTAATTCTGTTTCCACCTTTAGTTTAAAAAAACCACCAAACACAACCAATGAAACAACAACAAAAAAAACCCAAACCCCAAACCCAACAACAGCAGCAACAAAAAGAGTCCTTTGAGGTTAATAATGAAGACAAAGGAAACGGTAGAAGGAAGAAAGCAAACAGGGTAATGAAATTGGAATAAAAGATAGAAGGTTCAAGAGATAACTGCCTGGAAGGATTCATGTGAAAGGAAAAAGCTGAGTTTCCTTCCAAAAACAGCAGGGAAAATATTTGGGCCCACTACCCAATAAAATCTAATGTCAGTTATCCAAACGTTTAAAATAAATTTTGAATAGCACTCTAGATCTATTATAAATAGTACTATAAAAAGCACAATGTCCCTTAACAAGAATAAAAGGTCACATGTATGAAAAGAAAGCAATGAAACCCAGTAACATTTATCAACATCACCAAAAATACTACATGCTTTCAAAAGGACTGAAATATGCACTTTTAGCCACAAGTAATTTACCAAATTGGCAGAGCTAAATTACATTTCATCTTTTTTCCTTTTTCCCTTCTTAAACAACCTGTATGCATTTTCGATGGTGATTTTATTCTTAATCACATTCCTCACCAAAAAAAAGAAAAAAAAAACCTCAGGTCTGCTTGACACCCAGACATTTGCACTGCACTGGGCTGGGACCATACCAGCCAAGAATAACTTAGGCCATTGAATTATTTAAGCAGTTGTTCGCACTCAATTAGATTTTCATGAAAGGTTAAGCAATAGACTGATTCACAGAAACCTCTTCATGTTTATGGGCATATCTAACGTAATACATGGAGGTATTTAAAATTCATTCTTTTGAGTGACTAAGCTGATACAAAGTACTAACATATCTAGTCACAAAGAAACAACACAAAACAAAACCAATTTTAAGCTTCAAATTCCATTTTCTACATTTCTAATCCTAGCAGATTCCATTTAAAAAGAGCATGAAAATATCTGTGCCCAAAATATTCCATTTGTGAACTAAAACCTACTTTCAAAATAGAATGTTAATTTCCCACCGTTAATGGGAAACTGGAGAAAAATACCAAATGCCCATATAAAGTTTACCTATGCATATGTATTTATGTGCCATAAACAAACTGATTTAATAAAGTATTTTAATGGAAACAGGCCACACAAAGATGCTATTCTTATCGAGGAGAGGCTATGCCTCCCTCCTACTGCATGTTTCCCCAACTATTTATCATCATCATGGGACTACAACGAGCAAAGCAAAGAAGTGTTCTTTTGAACTAGACTTGGTTTACAGAGTACTAACTCCAGATCAGTTTCTATCTGATTTACTTTCCCAAAGTGTCACAGAGCCTCTGTAACGAAATGCTCCACGGCTGCAAAACAGAAAATATTAAAAAACAACCAAAAAACCATTAAACATGTTCCCTGCCATCAGGAAAAAGAAAGCATTCCTATTGTAAAACCAATAATTAAAGTATACAGGGTAACACAGTATGTTCAGAGACTCAGATTTCTTTGTTTTAAGGAATATGAAGACTAGGCAACACAGAGAAGAATTTTAATGTGGAAAGACCTTAGAAAAGTCCTGAAATAAAAGTTGACATTGCGAAGTAATGAGAACAGCACATATGCTCATCTGAGTACAGCTTCCAGAGGAAAACACACATTCCTCACTTTTTTCAGAACCTCTCCTTTTCAGCTGATGAGAAAGATTTTCTAATGTGTATTTAACTGCTAACCCTTACCATCTGTTACAGCAAAAAAATCAAATCAAGTGCATAAAATAAGAACGCGTATATTTAAAGCAAAACTAGTTAAATGGAAAGCAATTTTAAACACTTAAATTTGCACAGATAATCATGATTCCAAAATTACAACAAAATTGCTCAGCAGGTTATTCTCTTCTATAAGGAAAGTTTCATTTTATTGGAAAGTCTTCAACAGTCCAGAGACGGAATCCAGGAAGCTGCAAAGGGACCTTGACCCAAGTCACACATTTGTTCTGACATTTTACATTTCTTCCAGAGTTAAGAAGAAAGATCATACAGCCTTTTAATTTTCCTAACAGGTGGTCTATACTATGGAGTCTTTCCTCAACACATCTGGGAGAAAGCTGCCCTCAACTGGAAATCCATATCACTACTACATGTGCTGTTTCAAGAGATTTTTCACTAAGACATCTCTTACCATTTCTTCACAACAGAAAAACAAGCTTGAAGAGTAAAACTTTAAAGCCATGTAAGTGTCTATGATTTTCAAGTACTTGTGTGGAAAGTGTCTTCTTAAGTTTGGAAGTACGGTACTTATTTTCTCAAGAAAATCTTAAACAAACATGAACGAAAAACATTTAGGACCAAGACTCATATGTTGAGATACCTTCGCATGCTCAGAAATGCAGGGTAAAATCTGTACTAGCCCACACAGGCTCGGCAGACACACTGAGGGGGGCGGCGGGGAAGAAGAAGAGAAAAAAAAAAGATAAAGCTACCATCCAACTCAACTACATAATTAAACTAAACCCTGAACATGGTGAAAAACTCTTTATTATGAACAAGATTCTGATCACCATGTGCACACTCCAGCACAATAAAAGTTGAATAATTCATAATCATTTTCAAAGAAAAAGTATGCATCACTCAACTTGGGGGAAACACAGGGGATTTCACTGGTATGATTTTTCTTTAGGGACAATGACAAAGTGCCGCTCACCAGCAGGAAACTGAAGCACTGAACTGTGTTCCATGTGCCATAAATCAACACTGCAGCCTACAGGATGTCTCTCTGGTACCAACATACCATCAATTTTTCAATAACCTCCTTAAATAATGGAATATGTGAACGGCGACAACAGTAATGAAAAATGAAATGTTTTGCACGCCAAAGACTCTAGAATAACACAGTTAATATGTTGCTTCTACAGTTAAAGAAGCTTTTTTAATACAAAATCTTTTCCCCAAAACCCCAGTATGTTTTACCACAAAACAATCTGGATAGCCTTTGAAGTATGCAGTCTTTGAGCTCTGTCGCAGCTGTTTCTAAACAACCTGGTTCAAAACAGGGTTTCTTTTGTGGTTTTAAAATTAACCAAGACAACAGCTTTCTGTGTTACAAGAACTGCTTGTACATTCACCCTAGGCTATCATTACACTTTTACGTTCCAGTGAGAGAGCAATCCTTCACGTAAAGAAAGCTCTCCAGAAAAATTTATTCTTAAAAGGATTGTTTAGATCCTGGTCTGGAATCAAAACAAAATTATAAAACTGTTAATGAATGAAGTCAGCATCCTACACTGCCATCCTCTTCTTCACCAGTCAGAAAACAAGCTCAGTCATCTTTGACCTCTTTTTTTTTTTTCAGAATAGAGATAAAAAAAGACAGGGTTGTCTTAGTGGCACATCAGCAGTGAAGCACAGTACCATCTGGGAAAACTGATTCAAACAGACATGCAGTGTAGTCCTAGGCATGAGGCCGACCAAGTCCACGAATGCTCTCACAGTAAATGAGGGCAGGCAGATGCCTGTCGTGGGGAAACGACTGCAACAGTGGGACAGTAACAGGTTTCAGTTTTTAGTCCTCTATTAATACTAACAAGGAAAATACTTTTAAATTTATATGAGGCATTTTACACCTGTAGTAATTGTGTAATTTTAAGAAAGATTAGTGTTCTCTTTACTTTCTCAGAAAGGTTAGTAAGTTTTCCCCTGTTATACAGCAAATCAGTGCACGTAAAAACCTAAGACACTTTCTCGGCAACAACCCTGTATTATATGTAAGAAGTTGAGCTCCAAATAGGTAATTACACAATGATAAATTATGATAAGAGGGAACAATATCAGCTCCGGTTCTTGGACACATCCAAATCCTGTCATTTGGAAAGTAGGATCACTAAACAGAAAAGTCAGTAGAGTTCCAGACTTAAGTCAAAGAATGAAGCAAATGTTAAAATACAGAAATGCAAAGCGATAAAACTTTCTGCAATCATGACAATGCAAATGACCCTCACTAATGTCACTAATACTAGAAACACATACTTCAGTCAGCAGCAATTAAGGAGGGAACAATAAGCAATTAATCTCACACAGCAAGAAGCTATTCAATGGCTTTACTGAATGAAATTTTTACAGCAATCTGCGGAAGTTAACTAAGTATATAACACTTCTATAACAATACAGAGATAAAATAGCGTTCAGTAGATAAAAGAGCACAAATAAGAACGAGTCATAAACTGTTTCCTATCCCACGAAAAGAATCTGATGCCAGGAAGGAAAACCTGAAAGCAGGATCCCTAAAAACCACAAACATTACCATAAACCTGCTGACCTCATTGGAGCTGTGCTAAGTTATGCTAAGGAGATGTTTTTCTGGTTTGGGGTGTGGGTTGGATTTATTTATTTTTTTAATTAAGTATTCTTTCTTCTCTATCTGACCTCACGCAACTTGGACCATCTTTTTTCCCCACCAGTAATTTCTTGATACACTTTCACCACATATTACACATACCCGATTCTTAGGAAAATAATTTCTTCACCTCATGATCAAAAACAGGAAGAAAAAGCTGAAAACAAAGTTTTAATTGTAGCACACTGCCAGCTGGCTATCATCAAACCAAGTGGCTTATTGGTAAGCCAAAACCAGAAATCTTGTTTTGTGCAAGTTATTTGTTTCAAAACATTTTTGCTAAAAAGAATCCACTAATGAGCTGTGAACTTAATCAAAATGCAATGAATACTCTTTAGAATAATATGCCATCTCACCAATTAAATATTATCACCAAGAAGCTTGCTTACCCACTTAGCAACTAAGTCTAAGGCATAATTTTCTAAGACATGATTTGGTAGGCTTCCTGACTTTCCAATGAAGCAGAATTTCTCTGCATTTAAAATAGCCTAAGTATTCCTTTCAATATATTCAATATTCAATTTCTGGTACATACTGTTACAGAACACCTAAATACATGCTTTCAAGTATATTTCATCTCACATATATTGTTTTTCACACCAGAAGGAGTCCCATCCCTGCCACATCAGGCAGCAAACCTCTCAGAAATGCCAAAGCGACCAGGAACTCTGCAGGTTGCAATGGTTCAGAACAGCAACGCCAAAGTAACCTGTGCAAGATAAACCTTGTTTTTAAAAAGAATGTTGGTTATGTATATTTTCCCCTATTAATAACTACTGTTTTCTATCCCGCTTTCTCTCCCCTTCATCAGAAGCTCTTGAGGAAAATCATGTGTTGACTGTAATTGTTATTTACTATTTGGACTATATACTTCAGAGTGTAAACCTCTAGACCGAAAACTCAATCTCAGTGCAGTTACTACTTAAATGGTAGGAAAAATATGCAAGCAGAAAGTGTTAATTACAAGGGAAAGTGAAGCATGTGTTAACTAGATACAACAATTCAGCTTGCAGCACTTTGACAAGTCAGAGCTCAGAAGTGAGAAACAATAATAGATTTTTAGTTTGTTTTCCTGATGTTGTATGCTCAGGGTATTTAAACTAACAGCATAATAAAATATTAAACTGCACAGCTCTCAGGGTGTGAAGTTCACAAGCAAAACACTCATCTGCCAGTATGGCATATAATTTTTTTAGACATAATACCCAATAATCTGCCACAAACTGTCGCTACAGATTCTACTTTATACGATGTGCAGATGCTACCATAAAGTGTATCTGCTCTATGTAAAAAGCAAGTGCCACAGGGCACTTCAATAATTGCACATCCCTTGCTGGTCACTGCAGCAGCTCAGTACACCACGGAAAGTATATTTGTTCATTCTTTTCAGGCAGTAATTCAAAAAGATAAGGTGGGACCCAAATCACACCTAGGAATTTCCCCGGAGCCACCAGCCCTGAACTGCTAGAACACTCGGCCACAACGGCCCTGGTGTACTCGAGGAGTGGCTGTGTGTAAAATGTCTGGTTGCAATAACTAACAGAGCAAACAGCTCCTCCATTCCCACCATTTCTGCAGGACTCCACAGAACAAGAAGTCAGAACAGTTCATTCCTTTCATATCACCTCACACAAATTTCCATTCACCCAGAATATTCACCTGAGTAACTCCAGTTTATTTGGTTAATAACTGGTAAAAACAGACTCAGTTAACAATGCTGCAATTTCATACTAACAGCTTCATAACATAAACCATATTTATGTTTATATAAAACGATATATAAAAAGATCAGGATTTCCAAACGAGTATCTTTATAGATTCTCATATTAGGGTTAACCACTGAATCACATGCTTTTAAAAAGCATAGTAACGTTTCATCCCTGAGACGAAGCTCTAGCAGCAAAGCAGTAAAAGGGATGCTCATGCTCCCTTCCTTAAGCAAGCCTTCCTGATGAGCCAACTCAGCTCAAAAGGCCAGCAGAAAACCTGGGGAAGCGGGAGGAAGGATAAAAACTTTTCCTTTGTTCTGGAGATCTGAATCAGTTGACACAAAATTCAGAGCAGCACAAGAACAATCACAAGGAAAGGGGGAAGAACGTCATCGTTCAGTAGCAAGCTGCTGGATCGTCTCCTCTAACTTTTCTAAGCATACCTAATTGTCTCTTATTTCCCAGAAACCAGGAAAATTACTCCATAACCAGGGCGTATCTCTAAGATACTGTCATACTATTTAAGAAAGAAAATAAGTATTTTGTGCAACTATTCAGATTGTCAGTTATCAACTCCCAAAGATAAAATTTCTTCCTTGATGTAGCCCAACGTTTTTCTTGGCATGCCTTGTGAATAACATGTGGATGGTTAACGCTGAAATTAGCCATCAGTAACCAAGCAGTGGGAAAAAACCCCAAACACCAAAAAAAAACCCCAAACCCCAAACAACTCAAGAGGTTAAAAAATCCAAAGTGAAAACATTATAACAAATGATCATAAAACAAGAATCAGCTTTAAAATTTTAGGATATTTTCAATTATTCCTTTGGTGCATAATTCAGCAGCATTCTGGTTTTCTTATTTCCAGGCTTGCTCCAGCCTCTATAATTACACACAAAATGATCTTGCCAGGATGTGAACTGCCAGCTCCATCTTCAGATTTAGTCTGGCAGAGTAACTTGATTGAACTGATGACATGAAAGGATGTGGCTTGCCAGCATAATTTGAGGATAAAGGTTATATATGTGGTTACAGAAAAAGTCTTATTTTAATTATTTTTACATGAACTTTACTATTCTTTCAGCTACTGTTCTTCTCTTTGTACTAGTATCATCACAAGTCTTCAGTGCCTGAGGCAAAGAAAACAGCATCGTGATGGAATGGTTGAAATCTTCCATCACACACAATGATTTTTACATGTGTGTTGCTGTGCCCAAATCAATGGGAAAAACCAAAACTGTAGACTTCAGAAATCATGTTAAGATTTACAGGAGCTATTGTAGCTCTCAGAAGACACCTCAGATAATGTACACCAAGCCTGAGAATTTTTCTTTCAGATGAACGCAAGGGCCCAAATAGCCAGACAGTTTATATTGCGGACACTTAAATGTTTAAATGACAGAAAAATAGACAATAAAACTCAAAGTAGATATCGTATACGATTAATGGGAGAAAAAACCACTACCACCATAAAACATGAAGAAGCTGAGAAAAAGATCAGAGAGAAAAATACCAGTGCAGAGTAAGAGTGAAAAACAACCAATGAAGAAACAATAGTGGACATCAAGTAAAAGAAAATTCTATCTACATTTATTAGGTACAAATGTTGAAATGTATAGGTTTTGAGTCATTAGAACTTGGCTTTTTTAGATGATTTTGTCCCAAAATTATGCCCCATCAGACAAAACCCACTTTACTAAGACTTTCATCAGAGTAAGGCAAAAGATACAGCTTCAGAATCTGGCAATAAGCCTTTCTTTTCAAAGAAAAAGAAAACAAACATACAGGGTCACTTCAGTGTCATAAGCTCTACACCTCAGCCCTCTGCAATCACGGAAAAAAACTCCAGTGACTTCCAGGGGGCATTGCAGAGAGTCGTTAGTGCCAGGAAAGAGACACAGAGTGCTTCCAACATGTTGTTTAATTAGTCTTCCATCATTTCGCTCTACTTTTATTGTTAGGTACTTGCACATAATTTGAGATAGCAAGGATAACAGAATTCTATTCCCTGAAGTATTTTCATGTTTTTAGGGTTTCTTACATACTGTAATAGCACCGTTGCAGCTGTTTGGCTCAAACAAATAAGGCTTCTGGAGTAAGAGAATGCCTTTCCCTTGAGACTAGAAAGCAAATGCTGTGCAGAAACTGAGTATCATTATTAATTTACAATTATTTCGTAACCTACCCCTGATATGTCAGCCTCCTTTCTTTTCATCCCAATGACTGTGATGTTGGATATTAGCTATAGTTAAAACATCTAAAACTAGATGACGTGTTGAAACACTCTGTCTCCTGTATCATTTTAAAGCTGTAACAGCATAAATGACATTTTCTAACATTAAAATGATGCAGAACGTTAATGCTTATGTAACTTCAAAGAGCACATTTCTGTCACAAAACCTACCTGGTGTGAACAGATCCCTACATCCTGCAAATATTTACACACAGGAGTAAATCCCTTCCTCAAAGTACTCCTACAGCTGTCAACAGGAACAGCAAGGAGACTATTACTCTTGTTAAAGCATTTATCCATGGTTATAATACCCAAATACACCTAACAGAAAAATTTAAGCCATCTCATGGAACCCACCTGATGTTACTATATAATTCCTCACACAAGCACTCTGCAATCAGTGCAACTGTACCACAGAGCAACCATCTGTGGTGCAAGTAACTATTTTCCTATTTAATTTCAAAATCACCTTTTAACTACATAAGCATAATGGTTTCCAATTTTTCCTCCATGCACATTACAAGAAAAAGACACTGTGGAATGTTTATCTCTTATCTGGATATTGTCATTTTACTGTCTCAAACTTCTTAAAACAAGCTTTTCACTAGGGAGGAAATCAGTCAGCATCAGACCTAGTGGGGAAACCCTGCACTTGCTCAATGTCTGTGGCTCTTACATAGTTCCAGATGTTCAGAACATTAATAATGCACTAACTCAAAACCTCTTTTTGAAACTTTAGAATGTGCAAATTGCATTAAAACCTCTTTGCCCTCATTAATGGTATTGTTACAATCCCAGTACTCTGGAAAATGTTTTTTGGCATTTGTTTAACTTTGTGATATTGCCATTTACTCATTTTAACAGCCAGTGCTCAAATCTTAATGCTTTTAATAGGCCTGGCTAAACAGACTACCATCTTTTGCAAATTTATTGAAGTAATTTATTAAATAAGTAAAAGTTGTCTGAAGGAGCGTTGGTTTTTTTTTATTGATGGCAGGAAAAAAATGGGTTTCTCAATTTATTTACAAAACTGTTTCAGGGAAGTTTCAGAATTTAAAATATTCTGGTCTTTTTTCAGTGTTATGACCAATTCATTTTCTGCCACTCCGCCACTTCTTCTTAAAAAAAGAAATTTCTACCAACATCATACAAATCTCAGTAAGAAAAGGGGTCTGTCTTCAACTAAGAAGAGCCAGACACTCAGAATTAATACTGAAACCGTATCCCTTCCTCAGCCTGTCATATATCGGGGTGGCACGTTTACGTCCAGGAGAGGAGACAGTATATTCAAGGACTCAGGCTCACATCCAGCGCAGGGGCACTGCTGTGCTACGGCAGCAGAGCGCAATAGTCAGAAGGTAAGCTGAGGTCCCTCCTGTTTATTCCAAATAATTACCTACACCGAACCTGAAGGTTTCTCAGTCTGTTTGAAAACAGCACGGGTTACATCTATTGCCACGCTCTGCACTGCTCGTAGCGTTAATTAATATTAAGGCCTGCTTGCCTAAAGTTGTGCAATACTGCCAAGAATGGTTTGTCAACAGAACGGTAAATAGCACTTGTCTGCAACCTCACTAAAGCTTTGATTGATACCTTAAACACGGAAAGGGAGCCAAGACAACAAACAGAGGTGTTCCAGACCAAATAGATTTACTGTCACCCAATCCTGTCCTCACCATCAGCCAAGAGAAAAGGAAAATGAGAAGAGATTCACAGAATTTAAACTCTGAACTCGCAGCTCTTAAATTTATGAGATACAGAAACTCAAATGTGAAAGTCAGTGTTTATTTTTTGCAAGTGACAAAAGTTACTATGTACATATCATTATAACTTTACCCCAAAATTCTCAAGGGAAACTGCAAATGCTGTGCAGCATTAACTGGTCTGTATCTACACATTAATAGTTCCACTTTCCTAACCAACACAGTATGCGGCAATGCCAATTTACGATCACAGAGTGGTTTGGGTTTGAAGGGTCCTTTACAGGCCATCTAGTCCGACCCCTCGGCAGCGAGCAGGGACACCTTCAGCTGGAGCAGGCTGCTCAGAGCCCCATCCAGCCTGGCCTTGGATGTTTCCAGGGATGGGCACCCACCACCTCCCATGGGCAGCCTGTGCCAGTGTCTCACCACCCTCACAGTAAAGAATTTCTTCCTGGTATCTATTCCAAATCTACCCTCTGTGAAGTTCAAGACCATTACCCCTTGTCCTACCGAACAGGAACAAAACTCAAACCCACTCCTTAATATAGGATGTATGAGAATCTTCTGTAGCATATACCAACTAAACTTACTAGAAGTCGGGGGGGGGGGGGGGGGGGGGGCAGGGAAATCATCCACAAGAAGTGTTCTAGGAAACAAATGCCTTAGACCACTTTGCTCTGAAGTTACTCTTCAATAACCCTTAGAATCATTGCACTACACAGCAAAAACTCTAGAAAGCTCAACAATTTTCCAGTAGATATTGTTTAGTTGTAAGAAAGCCTTGCTACTTTTTCATTATTCTCCACAAAGTTCTCCTAAAAACATTAATTTGCTAGAAGTTATATATACAAAAAGAATCAATGTTAATACAATGTAAGAAACACTTAAAAATTCTGCATTCGTTTTCTTTCCCATTTCTATTATCTTCACTACTTTTGTAATTAATCACTCAGAGATAATATTCATGTAACACCACAGCTGTAAACCTCAAACAACTGTCACCTGCATTTTAAAGCTGTAACAACTGGTATGAAAAAAAGTCTTTTTTACAGACATTTGAATGCAAATACTTCATAGATAGTATAGCAAACAATTTTTGAAACATAGATTTAGATCATTCAGCCACTTCTAAAAGATTCACAAGACAGACAACAAAGCAGTTACTATTTCTATCTTTAAAGCTAGTATTTCTTGAAATCCTCTTCGCTTTTCCAAGACATTTCCCTCTACAAAACTATTTGACACAGAAGCAAAATGGACAGCAACATTGTGCAAATACTGAGTAAAACTACTACTTCACCTGAAAAGTTAAAGCTTTGTAAAGGAAAGCAGATACAAAAGAAACATATTCATCCGAATCAATAGAGAACACCACATCATAAAGGTGTAGGAGAAAAAGAAAGAAGTGTAAACAAATTTTGGATTCTCAAGAAAAGAATACTGATCAGTTCGTAAGTCTTAGTGTTGAAAACCGTCACTCAAACCCTTTTGAGCAACTACACTATTTTAAAAATTGTACTTCCAAGTTATGGCTCAACAATTAGCAGATAAAAATTAACCCAACAATGCCTCATAGGAGAAAAAAAAAAAAGAAAAAAAAAAGCCCAAAACCCACCACCATTAACATTATTGTCCAAAGCTCATTTTGGAAAAAAGCTACTAAAGAAAGGTCAGTTAATTCATCATGATGGATTATCACTAAAATTTATAAGCATTAGCATTTTTCTCCTTGCTGGATACCTTGACTTTGATATGACACATATTGAATGAATCATCTAAGATGCAGGCACCAGGCAAGATATATCTTAATGCAGACAGGTCGGCAACATGAACCCTAATGGTCCTTATCTTAATCTTGTTTAAAAGCATCTTAGATTTCTGAGTAATCTTTTCACCTTCTGATATTCTCTTTTATAGAGTGTTTTTGTTGGAGTTGCTACTGATTTTCACATAAATGCATTTTTGTTGCATAGTATCACCAGTTTTAGTAGCCCTAAAATTATCTATGTTTGCAATTTACTAAGTGTTAAGATCAAGCTTATTTTAAAAAAAAGAAGTCAATGTGCCAGAACTCCAGTAATGACAATAAAATTTGTATGTTATTGTAGATTACCCCATTCATGAAACATGGCATCACAGCTGTTCCTAACAAACAGACACCTATCAAATGTGGAGATGCTTATCATATGCATTGTTTTCTTCTCATCCATATATTTTCCATTGCATTATTAACCTTGATATTTGCCATATGTATTTTAAACAGTCACTCTTCAATGAAAAATATGTTTATTCAAAATCCTCACTGAGATAAAGGGAAGTTTCTCTCCTACTGCTTTTTTCCATATTCATATTGCATCTAGTACACAGGGATAACAAGGTGGCAGACTTTTCCCACAAAACAGCACTGAGCTCTTTCTGCTACAGCTGCTTCAGTTAAAAAAAAATAAACCCAACCAACAGGGGATGATGGAAGGGCACAGAGGAAGATAACTGGTGAATTATTTTTAATTCAGGCTTTTTTGCAGTAACAGCTGTTCTGTAAATTAGGTAAAAAGGTCTTTGGAAAGTACATTCTCAGCCTGACAAAGTATCTTCTTAAACTGTTCATTAGGAAAGGATGTAGGCTTACAATGCTCAGACTTTAAATTCTTAACAAAACAGCTAAGTAACATTCTACAGCCTATCTTGTTGTAAGGGGCGCTCCAGAGCAAAATACAGACAAGTGACTACCACTTCTTCCTGGCAGTAAACAGCTTCTTCAAAGAAATCTAGAATCTCCCAGGAAATAATCTACCTGAAGAAACACTAACAAGAGCAAAATGCAAGCCATTAATGGATGCTTTCTGCAACGTTAGCACTGGAAGGAGTATGTGACTAAAATGGTAGCTCCTGCAGCAAGGTACTCTACTGATATTTATAACATTCATCTCAGATGTTTTATAAGCATCATCCAGTTTTCTCATTTTATTATTAGGTTAATGTGGTGACATTTAGAGATTTTCACTTGTCCTCTATTTATTTGTGCATGGAAACTTTCTAGTAGGTTGGTACCTTCTAGGTGAGTATGAGGTATTTTTTTCTATTATGTACTTCAGAAGTCTGAAACAAATCATTAAATTTCTGCCAGAGCCTTTTTCTCCAGCTTTAACATGAATACAGGGGTCATCACTTTCATCAGGTATTAGCGTTCACTTTTTTAATGTGTACAAATCAAGCTGAAATTCTAGACAAAATATAGAGAAACAATATTACTCATAAAAAGCCCCTTAAAATTCTAGACTGAGAATCTCAAATGGTATCATTCATTCTATTTCTGCCATAAATTTATTTTATTTCCAACATCACATAATGAAGTTTTGAACAACAGGACAAGCAGTAAGAGAACACTGCTTGGGTGCTAGGCCTAGGGTCCCAACATCATCCTTTGCAAACAGTCTCAGGCAGCATCCCAATTTCTGCTTCCTATGACCCTCTATTCTTTCTATTCCCATAGACTGAGGCCAAAAAGTGTTGATTTACCATTCTTTCAACAAGAAAGAACATATACTTTTATTGTAGCAAAGTCAATAAAAGCCTACGAAATTCAAAGTGAATGGAATTGAATGAAAGTACAGTAAGATGCTATTTCTGTCTCTTGCACTCTCCTTACATACAAGGAAAGTAACATACAATTTACTAACTGATTTAAATTTGTAAGGGCTTTCCAGAAAAATAAAATTAACTATATTTACAAAACGAAATAATATAGATAATTGTCAAAGAGGTTTTCAGGCAAACAGGTAAAAACGTGCAGTGTGAGTGCTGGAAGTTGGGTATTGAGACAGAGCTATCCAAGGAGGGCTTCTGTTGGAGGTGCACAGCAAAGGACATCTTTGCTGAGCCACAAATTCTTAAAACTAAGAGAGGATGTTGCACTGAAAAATGCACCTGTAAGTGTAACCAAACTGAAATCCAATGTACAGGCCTACATTCAAGTTCCATCAAATTACCTGGATAGATAGGAGTAAAAATTCAGAGCACTGCCCTCAGCTATCCAGAACATTTAAAAAGACTGCATTTTTCACTTATTCCAAAGTTGAAACTCCAATTCATTAAACAGGTTAAACCCCTGAAAAATCTGTTTGACTCATAATTGTTAATTTAGTGAGGTACATGACCATGTATATTAATGAGATCTTGATAGCCTTGAACATTTCCTTTAAAAGCTGCAGTTTTTAAAAAAGACATAGCAATTTCCCCATTAATATCTCTGAAAATCAGCTTTGAAACACAAATGTGCAGGTAAGCAATATTCTGTATGATGATGAAAGAAAAATACCTTGTTTTCCCTGTATAAATATGCTTATGCTTACATTATTCTATGTTTTCAACATATTAATCCCAGACTTAAAGGCAACCCAATCCAGAATAAAACAAGTAGAAAGAAAAAGGGCATCTGTAGAAAAATATTGGCAATGTGATTTTAAAATATCATCCTTCAATTGTCTGCAATTTATATTTATCAATACTTGCGCTAGGATCATGGAAGTGTTCCCACAAAGAAAAAGAAACACTCAACGTGTTTAGCTGGATGACCTTTCAGTAAAACATAAGGGCAGTGGGAGGGGGAAGGGTACCAGAGCTGTCCAGCAATCTCTTTTCTTCTTTATTAAATGTCATTACAAAGTCTCTCTATACTTTCAATTCAGATTACTATTCTCATAAAAACTTTCATAAATATTTGTCAGGTCTGCATACATAAGATCAGCTATCATGTACTGTTCATTATACACTTTAGTAAAAGAATAATGATACTGAAAACTGAAATACTTTCCCATTTAAATTCTTAAATAAATTCAACGCAAAAATTATTTTTGTATAATTAACTCTGCATATATGTGCCTAGTTTTGTGAGCTAGATTAAATAAACTTGCAGTCAGTAATCTGCTTTTTTCAGTGACTGCACATTACGTGGTGCAATGTGGTCACCTAATGGTTACTGTCAGTAATTGCACCGATGACTGCAACACTTTATTATAGACACCCAGCAAAGAAAAAACCCTCGCCTCTTCAGTCAAATAATAAAACTAACGTGAAGGTTTTGTAAAAAATAAAAAAGTCACTTTCATTTCATTTTTTAAAATAATCTCTGTGAAAGAAACTTAAAGATGAGGGAAATGGTGTGAAACCTTTTCCCTTTTTTTCCATTATGTTGGGGGTTTTGTTCATTTCATAGGAATTTCTGGGGTTTGTTTTTAGAGAGGTTTTGGGTTTTTTTGTTGAAAAGATTCTTTAACATCATAAATGATGGTTTAAGATAAAAAAAGTCACATTCTTGCAAGCATTACAAGAAAAATGGGCATGAATTGCAAAATTATATTGCAGCTTTATATTCCTGTTCCTCACAGCTGACCATAAATAACAGTAAGCACTAGTAGACAAGAAAGCAGAACTATTGCGAGGTATAGATTAACCATAATTAGGTATCTGTTGCCAGTGAAATGAGATATTACGTAATTTGAAATTGAGAAATTTGATTCCTTTCAGCCAATGCCAGTGAGCATTTCTACCCTGCCTCAAGAAAAATATACTAGAATCTCTAATGCAGTGAAATAGAACAAGAAACAAGGGAAGAAGAAATTAACTGGATGAATACTGCATTCAAATAGCACACAAAGAACATGCAAAGGCATTCTTGCTGCCTAGTTACACACAAAGTTTCCTTTCATGATGTGTGCTTACATGGAAATTTTTTTTCTTTTAAATACTTTCAAAACCTTCAGAAAACAATTTAAGAAAAAACTGCAGATCAGTCAGGCTTTTTTTTTTTTAACTAATTGAAACAATTGTACTCATTAAGATACAGATGTCTGTTGAAAAGAAATATGAATATGTTCTCTCATGAAAACAAACTTATATGCCAGCCAATATGAGATCCAAGAAATTACAATACAATATAATCACAATGTATTACTACAAGTTTATTTTATAAGCGTTTACATATGTCAATACATAAACCAAAATATTGTACAGTACATTTTCAAGCAGAGCGTGTGTGGTTTCAGGAGGAATACGAGTTAAGATTTCCTTACCTTATAGGATGGCAAAAAGCACAAAACACCTTGGCCAACTGTCTGACACACTGAAAGCAGCAGTGCTCCCACCTCGTCTTGGAACTCAAAGGTCTCTGCATGCTGGAACGTGGCACACAACTTCCGACCGTTAGGGCCTGCTCCAACAGTGCCAACCCAAACCTGGCGTGTTTCATACTAAAAAAGTTAATTCTCAAATATGCAACACAAACTGTATTAAATTACATCAGGTTATATAATGAAATTTTAAGTGTGAAGGAAAATATCCAGGTATTTCTAAACAAATTAATTCCAGTACTTAAAAACAGAAGAGAAAGTGCAATAACTTATATAAGATGGCTATTACCAAAATAGCATGACTTCAACTTTTCCTGGTAGGTGTCTAAAAATTGCCCCTTTTTCCAATTTACTTTATGTATATAAATATATACTCTATACAAAGTACTTTAATGTACTTTACAAGTGCTTTAAAATGCAAACAATCATCTGTCCTGTACATTTCTTTTTACTTACAGAATGATTTTGTCATCATTTTTATTTGCAAGTTATTGTTCTTTTACAATGGTCAGCATTACACCTCAGGAGAGGGAATGATGATGCAAAAGTTTACCTGTGAGTTCCGAATAACGTGATTTGCCTCCAACTGAATAGAAAACTTCAAGCCAAGCTCTGAAGAAAATGAATCCATCGGAGAAAGTGTACCAGATGTCAGAACAATTGTTCTAACACCTCGTAGGTCTGAAAAAGCCTGGGTTGGAGAAAGAAAAGAAGGAATTTAGAAAATCAGTACAATCACTTTAAGATATTGTATGTATTTCTTATCACCCATATTACTTAAGGGCCTTCTACTTCACACTTAGCTTACCACGGCAGGATTCAAGCACCAAAAATTAAGCATGTGGACTTCAGTTTTCTGCCGCAAACTCCTTTTACGCTTGGGCCGTGCAAAGAAGGCACTTGTATCTGAAACATCAAGTTGGTTTTCCTCCATCCAAGCATAAGTTTGTTGTAAAGCAACTCTGTAGTCATCTGCATACCTATATAGAAATATCAGTAAAGTACAATTAAGCAATCAAACCCTAAGCATTAAGGTCATACAAAGCAAAGACAGTGTCGCTACAATGCGTTTACAATTTAATTATAAAAAAATAATTTCACACTTTCCAAGAAAACCAGTGAAACATTACAATAATTAATATTTTAAAATAAGGCTTAAATAATAAATTTTTAGTAACTGCTGGCATTAGTAGTCAAGATATCAAGACATTCAAAGAGTAAGAGCTATATGGAGAAACAAAACCTATGCATATTTAACTTGGCAACACATCAAGAAAATTTACACCTAACCTTCAAATACATTTCTTCAATATTTGAATTCAGTTATGAATGAAAAAAATGATTTGGTAGTGTTTAAATTCTTCCCACATCAATAGATTTTCCAAAGCTTTTGGAAATGTTAGTTTTGCTCAGAAGCCAGACACCATAACTGAGATGTTCACAAATGAAAGAGGCAGTTTGGCAACGCAGCTGAATTAAACACCACCACACAGCTCAGGCTATGTATTTGCACTGACCTGCTATTATCTTTAAAAAGACACAAAAGAACCATGAATAACCCTTTCAGCACAATCTGAGTTGCAGGGCTCACAACTGGTATCTCAATAAGTTCCTCTTTACCGAGCACTGATACTTTTTCTTCTTTTTCCAGGACTGTAGCAAGATGCTTCTGTAAGAGACAAACAAATTCCACATTAACAACATTCTAAATATCTTCTCAAAAAAAAAAGTGAATACAGATACAAGACTACCAGCACACTGTTGTAAAAATTCACCTAAGATACCTATAAAGTCAGACTGCAGGCAGAACTGGAAAGGAAAAGTAGCAATGCGTTTAACATATTTGGCTTACACAGAAAGGAGAAATAAACTTGAAAATAGGATAAATACATTTCAACAGTCAATAAAAGTGCAGATGACTAGAACAGACAAAACTATAGCTGACTCAGTGGTTCACCTTAAATAATTGTACATGATCAATTACATCCTTTAAAACACTGATACTCCCCAGATTCCAGTAGCTCAAGTGGATTACTCCTGGGTTTCATCAGGTATCATTTTCAGACAGCTTTTCAGTATGGCAGTAAATTAAAAGATGTGTTAAAATGCACATAAGTTAGATGCTAAGGTGTTTAATATCATCAATACTATGCACTCTAGTATTCATTTATATAGCGTACAACATTACCTGTAAAATGGGAAAAGTAATACCAGTTATTCCCATTTCATGCAAATTGGTGAGCATTTCTCTTCCACTCCAAACCTTACAGGCAGTTTCATACCCTCTTTCTATGAGCTGACTAGAGCTCTTCTGTAACCAGCTGTAAAAAGAGAGAAATCAGAAGTAATTTCCGCATTTATTTTAGAGATTTAGAGATACTTTACACATACAAACCAAACCTCAAAAATTGGATCAGACTTCTATGATGATGATAAATATTTTACTGCACCTAAGTAGAGATATTCTGCTTTTCTTTATACCCGTTTTTCAGTGCTGAACCAACTTCTACCGAACTGCTCTTGATGCAGCTCACTGAAGTGAGAAGAAATTTTGTCCCTATACATTTATATTTTATCATCCTATAACAGCTTTACAATAAAGAAAGAGGATTAAAATATAATCTGCTCTTATGATATAACAAGTCAGGCTCATTTAAGATTTCTGCTGTACTTTTAAAGCCATTCATTATCGCTCTAATGCAAGTTAGTTCAGCATCCCTGTCAACTGCAGGCTTTCCTATTAAGAACACACCTTGAGGGATGAAATGAGTACTTTTCCTATTTATACTAAGTAAGGGAAAGTGGGGCAACAAAAAGTGCGTATTTTTACCTACCTACAGGTATCTGTAACTCTGCTACAATTTGAAAATTAAGCAGAGTTATAATTGTACGTAAAATGCAAAATGTGATAGGACTTTCTAAAAATATGATCATCTCATTTGCGGCAGAGCTAAAATTCTCTCTAACTGAAGGTGTCCTCCATCATCCTTGCAGTATTCCAAGACCTGCCCTCCACCTAGAAAAGCAGGCAGGTTTCCTCCCTCCCAGGAAATGCCGAAGCTGTCCGTTTCATCAACCAGCAGGAGGCATCAGAAAGACAGCTGTCATTTCTACAACAGTTCAAAATATTTACCTGTAAAATCAGTTAAACATACTCAACTAAAGCAACAAGACTTAGTGACTGTTTCGGTTCCGGATTTCCTGTCCTGTCATGGCAAATAGTCTGACTGACAGAACAATTTAAAAAAAAACTTTCTTTTTGCCAGGTTAAATGCAAGCAAAACCCCATAAATACTACCATAACAATCACTTCTTTGGCCATAATTTGCTTTATATTATTAAAGAATAGTTATCACCAAGACAGGCAGAACTTCACCAGTGAAGTACTCTGCCCCTTTTCCTTGAACCTAACATCACAAAGACCTGGAACCAGAATTAGGAAAAGGCCACTACAACAGAAATGAAACAGATTTACAATGGATAAAACATTTCAGGAAAAGTAAAACTTTGTTTCCTTGTTATGAACTTCAAATACCATCACAACTTTTGAAATGGTCATGCTATACAAATGTAAATACAAACTCAACACAATGACCTTCTCAATACTGAAAGAGCACAAAAAAAGCAAATACAAGAATAAATTCCATCCAGCTAAATCCAACATTAAAGCAATTACTTGAAATACCTGTTAATTTATTTCTAGAGTAAAGCAGTAAGTGTAAATAAAATTAGCTTGATTTCTAGAAAGATTATCTACGATTTTGAAGTGAAAATTGGCGTTAAATCTTTTCCTGAAAATATTGCATACAAATGTTACATATCTGCCTTCAATTCAAGAAAGCTTATTTGCTCCTTCCCTCCCTACCAGCAAAACCCATTGTTGATCCATTGAACAAAGCAGTTTGTCCTGGTAAATCTGCACCTCATCAGAAAAGCCTGCCAGTATACCTCTATTGGTGTGTCTTCATATTCCTCAGAAAGGTCACTTTAGCACCTCTGTGGCAGTAAGCCCATGCTTAAGTGCTTTCTGGAATGAGGGCCCAGGATCTTTAGAACTCAAATAAGATTTTTCTAATTACCCATTGGTTTGGCAAAGCCATGTCACTATGCAACAGCATTGTACCGATTACTGGCTATTTACACCCAGTCTTCTGCTTTCCAACAACTGCTTTTCATGCTGTTGGCAGATTTGCCAAGACAATCAACCTGAGTTCTTCTGATAAGGTTAAAAAGCTTGAGGCAATCAAATCTCTAGCCATGCCGCTCTTATCTTTTACTAAAATTTAACATTTGAAATATCCAAGGTAGGAGAATTAGCTTCTGCAAAAAAGAAAAACAAAACACTCACTTCTCTCTGTGACACAAACATTAACTCCCAGAATAGAGAAAGGCTAAGGAAAATGGCGAACTACTTGCTGTTAGTGTACTCCAGTCTATTTCACCAACCACTAGTGCAACAAAATGACAATTTGACATGCACTGAATCAGAGTTCAGTTACTTCAAAGCCACTTGTATCATTATTCACTTTTATTCTGCTGACTTGGTTGTTCCAAGATTTCATTAGCACCACAGTTCTGAAGGCTTTCAGTCCCTGAATCCCTCATAAGAAAGGTTCAAAAATTAAGGGCTACAGAGCTGAATTCCAAATTCTCTAGTGGTGACAGACTCTTGAGAAAGTTGAAACAATATCAGAAGTTCCCACTCCACCCAAAAGACTTTTGCCCTTGACCCCTCGTTTCTTTCTCTCCTTCCTGAGCTTCTGCCCCCCGTCCTTTTCCTTTTGTTCCATCCCTTCTCATTATTTTCAACTTCTGCTCAGGTATTTCCCTTCCAATTCTGTCTCCATAGTTTCTGGGGTTTACAGTACTGAAAGAAGCAGAGAAGAGGACATTTTCTGTTTTTTTCAGCTGCTTTCCGCCTTACTCATCAACTCTTGCTTTCAAAACCACTCCCTCAATCATCCATATTTCTCTACCCACTGAACACCATGATCCCTGTATTCCAACAAGGTAGGCACTAAGAGATTCAGCACATCCTAGATTTCAGTTTCCGTACAAAACCAAATCATCAAAACCACATTCTACTGATATAGTCCAGGGAGAAAGAATGATCAGTCACCCTGTGTGGACAACTTTTGCCTAGGAATAATCAGAAATTCAAAGAGGATAACGTACGCTCTGTTCCAAGAGTTTGCTACCTGAATTCTTGAAAGACTTCAGCAAGCCTCTTCTGAGAATCTGCATGTACCCCAGTTTTTCAGACCCTTATCTCTTCACTAAAGTTCAAGTTGTTTCACAGGGAAAACAAAGGCCACGACTGATAATTTCACTTTCATCTAAGAAGAATCCAATCAGATTCCAAGAACAGATTCCAACCTGTTCCAAACACTTCCTGTCCCATACTCCAAAAGCATTTTACACATGTGAACTAATTAATGCTTTGACAAAATAATACTATTTCCCAAATAAGCAAACAGAAGCACGTGAAAGATAAAAATTATATAACTTCAGTAAAATTTTCACACAGAACTTCAGAAACTAGGACAGTAAGCCCCATAAAGATCAGCACACCATTCAAAAGCGTAACATACTTTCCAAAACAGAATTTCAATGCTTCCTTAAGATGAGTATTATTTTAAATAGATCTAACACCCCTGGATTACTCAAAAGAACAAAAATCAGGCTACTGCATAGTTTGAAGTATATCTCTGTTACTGCAACCATAGTAACCAGTAAATTGCACCAGCAAAAGCAATCTACATGTAATTTTAAGAAAATACTAATCGATATAATGGCATTCAAGAAAGAGTTACCTTACTTTGTCAAAGAGCAGCACACAGCCCGCAGGGGCTCATGAGCCTTCTGTCTGATGTTGTTATTGACCATGAAATCCAGCTCTTCGCGAGCAGCTCTTAGTTGTCTTTCTGTAACACCATAGCTCACTGACTCCCGAGCACAGTCCTCAATATTATGGGCTTCGTCTAAAATGACTACTTGGTCTTTTAGGTTAATTTCCATCTAAAAAAGAAAAATCATTATCTGTAAAACAGAGCAAAAGACATTAATGAGAAACAGCAGCTAACAGGACCCTGTTAAAAAAGTGCTTATTCTGCATCATGGCGCAAGTAACAAAGTTTTCAGCTTTTGATGCAATTCCTGTAACCTATAAAATAATTAGGGGGACGAAAACTACCCAAAACCTTATCTCAGCCTGGATGAATACAGTCTGAACCTACTCGAACTTACTACAGTCTCCATAAACCAAACAACTGTGAACTTGGCAAGGGTTTCTTTTCCACTGATTGAAACAGACATGCGACTGATCAGCTGGAGTATGAGACCCACTACCTGGAATACAGAAGTGCTCATTATGGGAAAGAAAAAGAAAAAGAAAAAAAAAAAAAAAAGAGAGAGAATTAAAAAAGAGGAAAAATTCTTTAACCCAGGAGTTATTTTGTAGATAATATTTTGGATATAAATCAGATGTCAGTTGATCGTAGCCACTGAACATTAAGTTTTTAACTTCCCTTTAACTTCAGTTATTGTAATCTCTTTATTATAAATATACTTACACTCTCTCGTATCTGTGGGTCGAGAAGATAATTATAAGGACAAAATATAATATCTGCGCCCACCATGAGTTCTCTGGCTGCAAAATACGCACAGGCACGAAGCTTTTTTCCCAGGCTCACTAGATCTTCAATGTCCCAAGCTTGATACATCCCATGTGCTAACTGCAGGGCACTGTGTTCACTGAGTTTACGAACACCATGATAGTAAGGACAGGACTTGCCCTAAAAACAAATAAATGCAGACAGTTAGTGGCTACAAAAAATAATGAAAACCAAGTAAACTTAAATCCTCCAAGTTGTTACATGCATTTGACTATTTCCTGGAAACATTTCTAACAGTTATTTTTTTGTGTCAGACAATAACGAAAAACATACCATGTCAGAGAGAAAACAGGCAAATCCATGTTCCTAAAAACGTGCATCAATAAAGGATGCTTCTTCATCGAGAAAACCAAAGACAATTTAAATCTTACTAAGAATGTTAACCTAGCAGTCACAAATATTATTTCTTTAATCATAATTTTTTTCAATATTGATACCATATATCAACATTTTCTAACACCTAATTAATTTAAACCAAATTACCAGGAGGCATTTAACCAACATAGTATAAAGTAGTAAAAAATTTTACTCATTCCAACTGTTCAACTGCCTTTCATTTGAATATGTTTAATGAATGCTTAATTTCTGAAATGGAATTACTCACATGTTTTCCTTCCAGCAATTCCACACACATTTCGTTCCTGTTACTACCACTACTAGATACCACTGGATGAATACAGGTATAATCCCGGCTAGAAAGAATTGTCATAGGAACACTGGAATACGCTGTTCTCTTCAGCTCTCTGGTAATCTGGGATATTTGCTTGTGTGTTCGTGTTCCAAAAAATATTTTGGGAACGAATGACTGATCTCCATTTTCTTTCTTCTTTGCATTACTAGTATCTTTACCAGTTTCTTTTCCAGAAGAACAGGAACACTCAGTGCAAGGTCCAGAAGACTGCAACCCAAGACAAAGAAAGATTAACAAAATCCCACCATAAGATGAATGTGCTAAATCTGCTTATGGTCTATTTAGAAAATGCCCTCTAGGATAGTTCAAGACAGCCGGTTAATTCACCAGGTTGGCCTATCAAACTGCAAAAAGTTTAAAAATGTTTAAGCATACACACAGTGTCTTCATGCCTGAAAACTCTTTAAAAACTGCTAGCAATCACTAGATACGACTATCTTAATGCAACTGTAGAAAGAATTGTTATTCCAATGGAGTATTTACACACGTGAATAATGTAAACAAACTTCTCGCATTTAACCGCCAGCATCAGGACACTTCTGTAACAGAGCAAGAACTGTCCAGCACCTTCATTGAAGAAAACCTTGGCACCAAACACCCAAACTAAAATACTGAGAACATTTTACCTTAAAGCAGAAGAAATCTAGTTTAATGAAATCTATTTGCAGATAAAATAGACTACGTCATATACTCTCCATTAGAAACATGTTTGCCGTGCCATTATGTAAAAGGCCATTTAATAACTATGAGAATAAAAGACACACAGGGAATAAATCTAACCAGAACCCAGTCCTGCAAAATATTTGTTAAAAGCCAATTTTTTTTTCTTCCTGAGAAGCACTATCTTTCATAATACAAAATACTGGAACAATTGTCATGAAATTGTAATAATTACTGTGAAAAGACACATAGAAAAACAAATGAGTAACCCGGTCCACAGATACCTCCCATAAAAAAACCAATGAATTCTGCTAGTGTAAAAGTTTGTATTTGGTTTTCAGGTGATAGTGCAAGTAACAACTTGTAGTTGCCCACTCAAATACTCCTCCCTCCCCTTTTAATTGTAATCAGTAAGATTATCCATTATCAACAAAAGCTAAGTCATGCCGTGTGTTACACCACAGTTCTGGTTCTAAAGCTGCCTTCTAGCCCCCACTCTGAGGAAAAGCAAGTTCGTATTACCCTTAGTCCCAACTCAGCCTTGTCCGCCATTAAATATGACAATACATGATAGAATGCATGTAAATGCAACCCTTCTGGAGCTGTCACTCACTGGGATAAAAGGTTCACTGATGTGCCAAATAAACAGGCCCTCAAAGCAGATAAAGTTACACCCAGGCTGGAATTGTTACATTCCCCTCTCAGGTTGCCAGTAACAGCAGATTTCATTACGGTGTGCTGCCACATTAAACAGCCAGTTCCAAATATCCTGCCTTCTATATTGAATAATTACTTATTCACTGAAAGGATAAAAAGAAGAGTTATGAATGGGGCTCTTGTCAACAGCAAAGCAGGAAAACAGCTGACATATGGTATATGTTACATATGTGGCAATACTCAACTCTGTAGTCACACAGAATACGGCAATGCAAATTGTACCTTGTTATTTCTATCATCTATATTCTGTTTTGCTCTTTGAAATAATGAAAAACACATTACCATGCTAACAATTAATGTAACTGAAGCAGTTGCTGCGTAGGGCCTTTAAGAACATCTTTATCTTTCATTTCTAATTTAAGTCAAATTGTGTTTTCAGAAGTAAAAAGAATACACACAATTCCAAGATGATACCATACCACTAATACTTCACCCTATTGCTAAGCCTCACGTTTAGTTTGCCCAATAAAAGTAACAGAAAAATATTACAACCGATGGGGCAGCTATTTTGTAACAGTTGTTCTAACAAAAGGAAAAAGCAGTTAGAATATATACATAAATATGAACAGAAGACTCTTCTATGATGGGTTTTAAAAAAAGATACATTTCTTTTTTATGAAAAGAGTTAAAAGTGTTCTTATGTGTAAGGCTTATACATTACAGTATTTTACAGATGGTCTTAAAAGTTTTTCTTAAAAGGTTTGAATTTGATATAATACCGGCTTTAAGAAGCACTTTAGCCAGCATTCCAGTTTTAAAATGTTACCTTTAACTTTGAAAAAAGTTTTGTATATACATTTAAAAAAAACCCAACACTGAGAAAGTTGTAAACTCAGGCTGATTTCATAGTAAATATTAAGAGTATAAAACTGCCTGCAGTGGTCATTAACATTTCTGAAAGCCACAGACAGCATTAGCCCAAAATACATAAATAAATAAATCAAACCTTTTTAGAAGGTTCTTTATAATGAAGAGAAACTTTAAGAAAATGGTTAAAACAGTTTAAAAGTTGAGTTCTTCATGTTCTTTGCACATTATTCAAGTGTGTCAATTTGCACTTGAACTCCTTGTTATCCTTAGAAAATAGTTTGGCCATCTTTAAATTTTATTAAAGCCAAGCTATTTTAATTCTTTATTTCTATAAAAAGAATTTACTGTTTATGTCACACAGAAAATCCAACATGGTGTTCATCTCCCATTACCATAGCAAAAGGACAAAGAATCCTCTCCAGCTGAACAAAATGGTAACCCCATACAGCAGCGTCCAGAGTAGCGTTGCCTTACAAAGAACAAAATTTTTAGACTCCTAACAGAGATACTGGTAACTGTAACAACATTAGAAAGTCTTTCAATTTGTTTATGAAATAACTGGGGAGGGGGAGGTGGCGGGGAAGCTGAGTAGAAATAATAGAAAACTAATTCATAATACCCTCTGGCTCCAGAACTAAACATGTTCTCAGCTGTTTTAATCTGGGATAGAGATTTTCGGGGGGGTGTCTGAGAAAATATACTCCCACTTCCTGCAGTATTTAATCAGAAACATCCAGTAACAGATGCTGTTAGAGATCAGATACCAGACTATATGGACCCTAGGCTAATCCAGCTTGTTTTTACTTCTGTCAGGGAGTAGATAAAACAGCCTATCACATCAATATTTATATGGCAAAAACGTGGAAGTCCGATTAAAAAAGGAATAATCAAGTCCACCAACCTGTCCTACGTGTAAAATAGAGCTAAACAAACACTGAGGCTATGATCTTTGAAACACAAAGAGGTAAGAGGAGTTCTTCATATCTTCATTTCCCAGTTACAAAGCCATCTAAATGATACAGCAGTGAATACCTCTTGTGTGAAATATCACACAAGCACAATCTAGTAAGGTATCAGCAGTGACATTACCAGGCTTTTCAGCTATTCCTTTATAAGCTCTCAAAAAGCACAGTATTCTGCTGCTGCTGCAGCCTCTTGATTAAAGTACACAAAGCAGCTGTTTATCCTCTCACAGTAACCAGCAGGTGAACCCAGTTCAATATTTATCACAGGCATTCACAGATCACTGCTAACCAAGCAAACGTTTTAATTAAGCTGGAACTTGCTTCAAAGAGCTCATTCAAAATGTCAATCAGCAGGAAAAGGATCAGATACGGTGTCAGGTGAGAGCGTGTAATACAAATCCACAACTTTCTTCATCCCATCGTGGTAAATTAGCCTATTCTGGAGTCCAGACCCTGATTGTAACAGGCTGCCAGTCTCCTGGAATGTGTAACAGAAGTCACTCAAACTCCATTGTGAAGGTTGTAAGCAATATGTTAAACTGCAAAGGGCTAGCACATTAAGACAGATTCTTTTCACAGTTGTTTTTTGATACCCCAAGTGTTTGTTACACTACTCTCCATTTACTGTTTACTTTTTTAACCTAGTATAAATGGGGATTCCTTAACCCAGCTGCCCCAGTTCTCAGAGCGTATGCTCTGAGAGAAGTAATCAAGAAAGTACTATAAGGGTATAATTTCTCATCTAAACTCACACTAGAACTGCCCTCTCTTGCAAGAATTAACAGCAGAAGGACAGAAGTGGATTCCCAGGCTCTGGACTGAAAGCAGCTAAGAACAGTCGGTCACCTGGGACAGAAGACCCTCACCCACTGGACCTACAGGTGTTCTGATGCAGCAAGGCTGGGAAGCACCCCTCATTCTCTTACAACCAATCCATTCTCTCTCTTGGGCTACAAAAAAGGACTTTACAGGAAACTAAGTTTGCTTTAAGCACAGGATTGACTACAGTAAAAAACAAATTATACAAAGGCAGGGTTATCTCACTGGTTAAGAAAATATTTTTATTGCATTATTGTATCATCCTAAATACAGTGTATTATGACAAGTGTTGAACATAACCTCAGCTGACTTGATTTCATAAGCTATGCTAAAAAAGCATTTTAGTGCCTAACAGTCTACGCCGCAGCACTCTTCAGGTCCTAAACTTAATGCAGTTAAGCCACAGAACTACTAATGATAAATAAAGGCCTAACTTTCTGCAATTGTTTCTTGATATCTGACATGTTCTCAGTCTGCTGAAGTAAATTATTCATCACAGGAAAATACCACCTTATCCTTCCATTTTTAAAGACTTTTTTTTTTTTTTTAACAAAGCAATACACACTCCTTTCATTCTAAAAAAGAATCTCTACCAGAAATAAACACTCATTTCTTCTTAGGTTTCTTCTTTCTAAAGCAGTAGTAAATAGTATAGCATTTGAACTTTGAATAGTATACTGTACTGTCTATCTGCAAGATCAGACCCACGGACAGCACATTACAACACACACATGTACAGCTCAACCACTGTTACAAAAAAAATGAACAGCTTCCTTAAAAATCAGACTACGGCTCAATATTTTATTACTTAACAGTTCACTGATCTATACTAAAAGTCATATATATATTTATATATTTAAATATATAAATAAATATATATATACATAAAAGTTTTATTCACCACATGAAAGTTTTAGAAGTTGTAAATCAAGTTTTTCAGATACCCACACTGAAGTACCAAAGCAAATTTTACAATCAAAGAAGAAAGGTCTTTTTATTAGAAAATCAACAGCACACTCTGCTGGCCTTTGTATTTCAAACTACCAACTGAAGTTCAGTGACATAAGGCATTTAAAATCCTACTCAAAAATCTATGGAGCTTTCCAAAACTGATAAAAACTATTTCCCATCAAAAGCCCTAGAGCACAGATTCACTTCTGTCAAGAAAAGATTTAGCTCCCCATGTCATGAAGTAATACCAAAGCTTTTGGTTTCTTTTGTGTTTACAAAGGCATAGCAAACTGGAAAACAGCTCTTGAAGTTAAAGCCTACATTGATTAAAAAATAAGCTAATTTAGGACATACAAAGAGCCAAGTGCTGTTTGAAGAGGTGTAAAGAGAATTTAAATGTTTGTTGAAACAGCATATTTCCAAACATGCATAAAAACCCCTGTACTAGAAGCTAAGCTACCTGCAGATGGGTACTACCATTAAACAACAACACTTACATATATGTATATTGGAAAGGGAGAATGTTCTTTGCCTTTTGAAAGAAAAAAGTAGATTTCTGCACTGAAGAAAAGGTCAGACCTCACTCCTTTCTTACGTTTCTCAAGCATACAGATGCATGATTTCAAGGCATGCTCCTGTATTTCAACATTGATAAGAACTAATATGTCATAGCCTTTGATAAGCATCCAAGGGAACTACATCACTAACGCCATTTGCACCTGACATTCATCTCTCTGCTGTCTCAGATTTCTTCTTCTATTGGTTTTGCTTCAACAAACTTATGTAAAACACCAGTAAGATTCAAACACCAAGAAACACAGAAAATGCCTAGCAGAAAGCTGCAGAAACAGCTGCATATTTGTATCTCAGCTTCTTATGTGATACTTCTCCTATGAAAAGTGGCGATTTAAAAAAAAAACAACCAAACCCAAACCAACTGAAAAAACAAACCCCAAACGTAAATCTATCACAGTAACACACAGGATTTCTTCTTTATCATGCAATATTTATTACTCATTTTTGGTTATAACATATTGTAATGATCAGCTCTGACTTTCTCTCTACTACTTTCTTAAGGTCTAAAAGGCACACACATAAATATTAAATGCTGTCTTTCATTTACTACATATGCCACAAAACAATGAATGGCAAGTTGCATAAAATCTACAAACTCTGATGTCACTTAATTTCCATGGTCCTAGTTTCAAGTTCTTTCATAATGTCATAAATCTACTATAAATTGGAATATAACACAGATTTATATTTGTTCCACAATTGCTGTCACATATCGGAAGTTTACAGGCTGAATTGCTGGGCCAGGTTCTGTGCTATTGCGGAACCACAGTGTAAGAGTTCAACCCGCTGTTTAGAAGAACATCTTTCACAGAAATAGTTTACACTTTACAAACCACGTTGGTTAGACAGCACCGTAAGGAGTACAAGCCAGTGCCATTCTGGCTATTGGTAACGACAATATATTACTTCAAAGCAACTTACATACTTGGGAAGCTTTACGTCAGGCTGTAATGCAGCCAGAAGTACAGTGTTTTCTAGGAATCTATCAACAAGTTGCATTTCATACATAATCTCTTTAGGGTAATTTTTTTTTAATTGCTCTTGAACTAACAGTCCTGATGTAAAACATATTACTCTATTACTTACTGTTTTGGCAGAAAAGATAGTGGTTTTCACACTTTTTTCAGATTGAGCAATCAGCTCTCCATTATTTCTCTGATTATGAACGTTTAAAGCATCAACCAGCTGCACTCCTTTTGCAAAACAATGACGTTTTCTAACCTGCTGGGGAAAAACAGCACTGTGTTCAAATATGCTGGACAGAAGTATGTGCTTACACTGGCAGTCAGTGATTTTGTTTCCACTGTTTTCCACCGAGTCTGT
Organism: Falco naumanni; assembly: GCF_017639655.2. Taxonomy (NCBI): domain Eukaryota; kingdom Metazoa; phylum Chordata; class Aves; order Falconiformes; family Falconidae; genus Falco; species Falco naumanni. The sequence continues at coordinate 109,734,717 of NC_054054.1, read as the reverse complement.
TTCAGTAACACAGTGCATCACTAGTATTTCTTAGCAGTCTAACCAAATCTAAGCCACACAAAAGTCACTTGGGGAAAGCTATAAAGCTTTAATGACAAAGTTCAGCAACAACCACAAGAACAAAATCTGTAAACTATTGCTGAGCTTTTCTTCTATAATTTCCCACTGCTACAAAACAGACAGCAATTATAATATGACATAGATATAAGCAGAAAACTTCCGTAAGTAAAACAAGAAATAAATTCAAGCCATGTTGTTCTAAAAACTTCAACAGAAATAACCATCTGAGCAATACATTAAAGCAATGTCAAAGCTATTTACAAGGCACCTCTGAATACGACTAGTAAGTCACGTGCTACCAATACCGACACAGATGAAAACATTGCAGAAATACTGCACTTCACACATTAGGCCAGAGATAACTACAATTGACAGGCTATAAAACGGAACTCTGATAGAAATAATGCTGTGAATGTATTTCTAACACATATTTGCAAGAGCACTTTCAACACTAGAATCTCATACTTTGACTTAACATTTCAAGTCAACTGGGGATAAATATACTTTGGGGCTATTAGGTGTTTAAATATGCAAGGTTAGGACATGGTATTATGAACAACGTAATGCAACAATGGACTCTTTTGTAACAATAAAAATGAACAAAAACCTGACAATCTAAACTGTGACACATCTCTGTGCCCTTCTATGATGTTGACTGATACTTGACAGCTTTATTGAGCTACAACTGCATTATTTTACTGCCAATAAACTTTGCTCACCTGCTGCTCAGTTTCTAAAGGACGAATCCTTTTCCTGTCTGCTTGAAAATCATCATTCTCATTGTCACATAGAGATAACTTTTTTTTGAGAGACAATTTCGAAGCTAGCGTTTCATTTTCCTTACATTCTGTAATTAAAAATAAAAGGCACGTCCACCACGAGGAATGCATTAAATAAGGGCAACATTTTAAAAAGAGAATTCATAGTAAATACATATGATGTAGGAAATAGTATTAGACATTTCTAGACCGATTAACCACCATTTCCATACAGGGCAGAATTACGTAGGACTCCCCTATTATGATGATAAAAAAAGTGCCTGACTTGAAAGCAACAAACCCTGACATCACTGGCTACGTATTTTACTTCCAGAACAGATTTTTAACTGCCTATATATGAAGTTACCTGTGTTTGTTAGCGGGCTTCCAGGTTTTACGGAACTTCCCATTTCATAATTATTAAAAGAACAAGAAGCACCATTATTTACACTTGTTGCAGCCTCACTGCTCTTAGATTGGGAATGACACGTGCAGCGACACGGTGGTGAGGTCTCTGGCTTTCTGTCTTCCTTTTCACTCGACGACATAAGCTGTGATTTCTCTGAAGGACACAGTCATTTGTCTCCCATTAGAAATTAGTCAAGACTACACATGAGAACTAGACTTTCAAAACAGTTAAGAGGAAAGCTTTTGTTTAAGTACTAGTTATAAACCTTGAGTCTCTATAAAGTCTGAACAAACTGTCATTACCCTGTGAACTGCAGTGCAAAGAACTGTAAAAACCTGGAGAAATGAAAAATACCCCTCTTCTTCAATTTAATCTTCATAAATACAACCTAGAAGTATCTTCTTTCAAAGTTCCAACAGCCATATAACTCCCTCATGATAACAGACACCTAAATCCAGCTTAGTATTACTAGCCATTACTGTTTTACATTGCCAATAAGGCAAGGTGGACAACAAGATGGTTAGATTCCTGAAACCACATGTTTAAAGGCTGATAAACAACAGCAACAACAACTCATTATAATATATTTTAGTAATAAAAACTGAGCAAACAGACACTAAGACAACTTACCATATAGAGACTGCTGCCATGATAATGCAGAACAAAGTAATGCCAAACTTTTGCCACTGCCTGTCGGGCTCTCCAATAAACAGTGTTGCCTGTTATTTAAGCCCTTAATAATCTTTAAGGAGAATAACAAGAACAAACACAGAATTAATAGAAAAAAAAACGAAACCCAAAAAGGATGTCTTTAGCTCAGCTAGAATTAACTTCTGAAAATATCAGGATACCTGCTGTCTTGTAAAGAAAAGAAAAGCAAAACCACCCTTCACCAATCACTTTTAATCATAACAGGTTATTATTAATGCAGCCTTTAGCTGTATTTCTCTCAAGCGGAACATGCCTCATTGGCAATACTGAGAGGGAAATACTGTGAAATACTTACCTGCTAACAGCAAGACCTGATAGGGCTAGCTTGCTTCCTTTAGTCTTACAGAACCAAAACATTGAAAACATCTGTCAGACAACCAAACCATTTGTTCCAAAGAGGAAAAAATGGCTAAAACTGTTCAAACGGAAAGTATAATAATTCATCGTTAAAAACTCTCCAAAAAGTCAAAACTTACTGAACTATTATTCTCTGTTTAAAAGACAGATGTTTTACTAAATCATTCCCTCCTAATATAACTGCAAAATTACATACAATTTCTATTACAGTATATCTAGTTGAAGAATTGTACGTATTACCTAACACACAACTTGTTTCTTAGCATAAATGTTCACAAAATGCAAAATGTACTTCAGCATTCCCCAGTCACGGGCCAGATACCATTGTGCAGCATAGAGAACAGTAAGTTACATTACAACTGAAATTCTCAAGATACTGGAGGCTCTGAATTTAACATGCTAGTTTTCTAAATGCTGATAGGTATTGGAAAGCATAAGCTATTAGTTTAACGAACGTTAAGATAAATTCTACTTACAGCATTCATCATAGCAAGTTGTGAAGGGTAAGCCTTACAAGGGAATATAATCTTCACTCCCCCAATAGTATATTCTGACACATCAGAAGACATTGCCGCTTTTTCCTCTCATTTATTTCAGGTTTATAACTGCAATAAAAGAATAGTATTAACAAGTCAACACTAACAACCAGGCAAAGCCTGAAACAACATATAGCACCAAATAAAAACAAGCAGAAACTGCTAATCTGATAAGGGGGGCTAAGCAGTTCAGGATATTAACAGAACTAGCACATGGAAACTTATACCACACACCATCAGTTCAGGCTAGATCCTTGTTACTAATAAGAGCAAGCTGCGACCATCAGCAATCTAAATAAAAGTACGATGAACTGCACACATCATTTCAGGTTCTACTTCTCAGACTGAATATTGGTAGAGATAAGACCCAAATCCTTGGGGGAAGGAGGGGGAAAGTCTTTTAGGATATTTAATAACTAAATATCATCAGTTTTTCAATCCTGTATGTCCATTAGCTTGAACACCATGACACTGCAAACTAGAAAGATACAGTTGACCACAGTAGCTTATACTGTTCATTTTAAAACAATGAGAAAATAAAACTGGACAATTAGTTTTTAAACATCTCATTTTTAAAGTAATACTTTTCTTCTACTAATAATAGAGTAATTATTCAGGGGGAAATGAGGTGTCATTCCTTTTACTATTCTGTGTTATCTTGCATTTCTCTCATGCTGGATAATAAAAGAAAGTCAGTTTCCGTATGACATAAATTTGTTGAAATTATTGAATTAAAAACCCTGAAGGGGCACAGACAGCTTAAAAAAAGGACAACTACATTTTTTAAACGACACAGTGGGGTTTCTTCTGATAAGTTTTCACCATTTACAGAATAAAAGAGCAATTTTGAATTAGCAGATGTGTGTGATAAATTAACTCACTAACCTGTGTCCTCATCTGACTTTTAATAAGTAAATATAAATATCAAGCAACCACGAACGCATGGCATGATTCAGCTTCATCACCGACTGCCTCAACAAGAAAAAGAAATCCTAGCAAAAAGAGATTGCTAGCGTGAGCTTACACCCCACCCCGCTGGCAGGAAGGGAACCGCAGCCCATCGAAAGGCCTTTCCCCGCCACCCGGGGAGCTCCCCGCAGCGGGCGCTGCCTGGCGGCCAGCTTCGCCCCGGAGCCGAGCGAGCCCCGCCGGACGCGGGGAAGGTTCAACCCCAGCGGGCTGGAGGCAGCGGGGGCCCTGGACCTCGGAGGGACCCTTCGTCCCGGGAGCGGTTGTGGGCGCACCGGGGCCACCCCGCAGGGAAACCGCGAGGCCGCCTCGGCCCTACTCCCGCCCTGGAGAGAATTGTTCTGCTTCTCTGCGGGCACGGAAAGCGGCTGCCATTCTCCTCTGAGCGCCGCCCCACCCCAGCCTACACAAAGGCACCTGGGCCTTCGCTTCTTTAAGCGGCAGGGCCCCCCAAAACCCCCCTTCCTCCCTCACCCCACTCGAGCCCGGTCCCCTCACAGCCGCGCTCCGCGCCCCTTCAGACGACGAGCGGCTGCGCGCGGCCGCTCACCTCAGGCGACGGCGGCCCTCTTCGCCGTCCGTCCTTCCCGCCTCCGCCCCGGCGCCAATCAGCTGACGGGAAGGTGCTCTGCGCCGCCAATCAGCAAATCGCATACTGAGCCGCTCCCGCCTCCCACCTCTGCGCTACGAGAACCAGTGGCGGAGGGCCTTGTTGCCTTCCGGGTTGTGCTCGTTGCTAGGCAACCACGTGTTTACCGTGGGGGAATAATAATGATGATAATATTCTAATCCAGTATATTTAATAATATCAATAATATCATTTTTTTATTTACCGTGTTTTAGGCACAGTGCACAGAAAACACTTTATTGGGAACAAAAAAAAAAAAAAAAAAAGAAGACTATTTTTAGAAAATTCAGTGGCTTTTCAATACCACCCCGCTGTTCCCATTCCAGGGGCTGCTCTGAGCCCCCGGGAGCTTCCCTCGGGGCACACCGGGTGTGTACAGCTGGAAAACTTAATTTCCAAGGGAGTTGCCTGTATTAAGTCACACATGAGGGTTTTTTTTTATTTCAATACCACTACAGCATACAAAATTACACTTAGAACAAAGAAAAAAAATACATTTATAGTATTTACACACTTTACATCAAGATGAGCACAACGGCACAGCCGACTGGCTATGGTGTGCTGGTGAGCACAGAGCCGGTCGGTGTCTGGCAATTCTGTGTTCTCCCTCATCCATCTGGGCCCAGCACGGGTGGAAGCTCAGCTATGCAAGTCTTTCTCAAGACCACACTAAAGATCAGACCATTATTTCTGGAATAGAAACTGGTTTTAATCAAAAAAATAACGTATTTATTTATTTAAGGACCCTGGCTGCTGTCACTGAAGGGAAGAGTAAGGGCTGGACTGACAATTTAGCGACCCATGCGTGTTGGATACGGTGCTTGCTTCTGGCACAGCAGCCAAACCTCGTCTTTCTTCCTCTGCCGCACACGGTGCCGTGCCCCCCACCATGCCCCCCTGGCATGCCACCCCGCTGGGCTCCTGGCTGCGCCCCATCAAACCGCCACCAGCTGCATGAGGCACCAAGGGTTCGGCCTTCTCCTGCGCCCAGCTGCACGTAGCCGCTTCCATAGGGCTGACACCTGCCCTTCCTTTCATTATAAAGAAATCTACCTTCTGCCAGTCACCCCAAACACTAATTTCTTTTTTTAATCCTATCCTGATGACAACTGAGATACCTTTCACTTGTTTCTTGAAGTCTTTCTCATTTCTACTAAGTGATGTTAAAATACACTAAACCATCTGAGCTGTGTGAAAAATACGTACTCTTTAAAAAGCACCTTTATTCAGCTCATTTTGTAGTACTAGTTCTTTCTTTTCAAGAAACTTTTAAACCAGTTTCCAACTTTTAACAAAGGCTGGCTGATCTTTAAACAAAGCTCCCGATCTCATGAACTGAAACTGTGACCAATGGTTTGAAACACAAATTAAAAAAAAACCAAACTATTTTCTTAGTACTCAATGTGATGCTGCAAGTTACTTACACTTTTTCAAGTCTTCCTTGGAGTGTTTTATTTCCTCTTGCTCTGCAAGGCTCTGGAACAATAGTTCATTTAACTTAAGCAAAACGCTTCAATCTCAAATTTTTCTGACCCATCATTTTACTGTTTGCTCAACAAATTAAGTATTCACTTTTCAAGAGTGTTACAAAACTCTTTTGGGTGTGTTGCTGTATCACTTCAGACACCGAGCAAGCCTGAAAATCATGCTCAGTTTCACTGGAAATTATTTACTGACCCCATCAGCCTCAAAAGTTTTCACTGGAAGCAACATTTGCCTCTTTAATGAATTTTCTTTTCAGCCATAACTAGATTGAATAAATGAAAACCTTGGACTCCTTGTGCTCTGCTTCCTCAGTCCACTTCTGCAGCTTTCTCAAAATTCAGGCACCACAGACCGTGGGACTAGCTACAGTACAATTTCATTTGCCTTTTTCCTAAACTCCACTTACACTCATGTTTATTATATCAATGATAGTATTTTCAACACACTGGCATAACTGAACATCGGGGTCCACGCTTGCCATGTCCCTTGAACAACTTTTGTTAGATGAATCTGTACAAAGTCCTGACATTTCATGTGGTTTCTCCTTTAGTTGCTGGAGACCTAGAAAATTAAGTAGAAGACGAAGAGCACATGTAAATAAAGAAATAATTTTTAAAACTTGTTATACCACACCCATAACACACAAACACATGTGCTATGAAACCGCAAATTTGAGCCATCGCTACTTCATGCACCAGACTTAACTCCACAAATTATTTCTAGAGACACTACAACATTCCTTTTCATTCACCTATGTCTGACTCATTTGGGGATTTTTATATTCCCTTTTACTTCTTTTGACATAAATATCCTAGCATAGATAGCATCAGGGAACCCTGTATCACATGAATGGAGCATTTGTCTCTTGACAAAAAAAGACACACAAAAACATGCTCAAGATCAACTGGTACACTTAAACAGTTAATCCATGTTCACACAGTCGCTACATATTTATCCAACCACGCTATGTCATGGGTAAGACTTCAGGTAGCTCATGTGACTTTGCATTTCCGACAGATTAGGAAGATTTACGTGGCCATTACGCCTCAGCTGAGGGGTGGAACCATCCTTGCGTTCTCATAAGCCAGTGGCCTTTACTCACGTCTTTAATCCTTAGACTGCAATTCCAAATCCTACACACAACACCTGCACGCAGGGATACATCTTGGAATGATACAAGCAAGGAAATAAATGGAGTACAATGTTTAATAAAAGGGGTACTTTCAGCCCCTGTAGCCTCTAAACTCTCTCCTCCAATCCAGTAAACCCAGCCCTCCCTATTCCTTCTACATTACAGGACAACAGCAGTAAATTCATACTGCATTCCAACTACACTCAAACTTTTGAAACACTGAGAATAATATTCTCCCTGGACTATGACGCTGCTTTTGAAATGCAAAGTATTGGACTTACGTGTAATAATTGGGTCGAAGTCTCTTGTCTGTGTAGCAACATCAGAGGCACAAACTTGTCCTATTTGTATCAGCAGAGACATAATATCCTCATACAAAGGAGGAAAGGCTTGACAGAATGACACCAAACAAGGCAGGGTTGGCATAAAAAAAGTATAGCGCTTCGACTGGGTTAAAACTATGAAGGAAAAAGAAATGGATAAGTAAAAAGGAATTATTATAAAAATCCTGTCAAGAATTGTTGTACTTCTACAATCACAATTAACACAGCGGCATTTAGACACATTCAACCTAGACAAATAATTCTAACTCGCACAACCATGCACGCAGGGGTTGCTGGAGTGCTTACCTGTGAGTAGGGTCCCCATCACATTGATAGCTAAACGAGCCACGCTGAGAGATTTAGGTAGTGCGTACTGGATACACAAAAATGACAGTAACTGGATGGCAAATATCTGTTAAGTAGATGAAAGGCAAAATAGGAATAAGCAATAAAGTTACAGATTGCTTTGCACTTTCTAGCCAAAGCTCTTCACGTAACTTATGAGTTAGCAAATATTCTCTATTTTACCAATGAGGAAACTAAAGCCTGACAAGCCTTAATAATAGTTACTCTGAATTTTTTCTGCTGACATGAAGAAAAAACCCCACAAGTATTTAACATTAATCAAAGTATCAGTGTTAGTATTTCAAAATCTCCCCCACAGACACTGTTTGTTCCAAATTAATGATGAGCAACAAAGAAACACATGATTTACAATATAACTCTTGCAGTAACTTAGTATTTGAGAAGGGATTAAATAAGAGCAACTACAAAAATGGCCTGATGCAGGAACAGGAGTCTTCAGCCCAACAAATTTCAATTACCTACAACCAGCAAAATACGTTATCTCCCCTTGCCACAGTATACTAAATCGGGGCCTACAAATCGCTTTAGGAAGTAATAGTAATGATTATTTGCCATTTTTTTTCATAATCATCATGAGAAGACCTTAAAAAATATTGGTGAAAAATTTCAAATCAAACTCCTGACTCTCCCTTTGCCGAGCCTGTAGTAAGAAGAAACGATGACTCTCCAGATCGAAACAGTCTAACTTTGAGGAAAGCTGCACGTGTCATTCTTTGCTCTTGCTTTTGCAAGTTTGCAAAAGCTTGCTTTTGCTTTTGCAGTTAGACCAGGGAAGGACCTGGTAAGACAACTGGCAAAGGAGAAATCTAAACTGACTTAGAAATTCATGCCTTATAGTTTTTTCCCAAGCTTGCTTCAAGAAACAGCAGTAATATTCCCTGGAAAGAGACTTGGTAGTCAAGCTTCTCATGAGAATGAAAAAAATTTTGATTTTAAGGCTGCTTCATCTGTTCTACAGAATAACTTTGCAAAAAAGGTTTTCAAAACCTGAATCTTCAGAGAAGTTCCTGTAGCTATAAAGAATCAGATGAAAACTAAGTAAGTAAAACTTTGCCAACTGACTTATACTCAACATAAAGAATGAATGAAAGTCGTTACTGAAAAGTACTTTTGTTCATGTTCTTGAAGGTAATATTGAAATTCATGAGTATTTCCTAAGCAAGTGTACAGAGATGTGTTACAGGAGCTGTGACCTGAAGAGGATCTAAAGGCTGGGCTTTTAATTTAAGGTAAAAGTGCTCCAGATATTGCCTCAAAATCCCAGGCAAGTTAGAACAGGACTTTTTTTAGTGATCTTTTTATTTTCTCCCCTTAACCAATAGTTCATCAGGTTTAATGGCTTATAGTGATTCTCAAATTAGATGACTGTACAGTACCTGCTTTTCAAGTTCAGGCTGGGCAATGAGCTCCGGTATGAAATCCAGACAGATGTGCATTGACGGAATCCCCGCCACTGTCAGTGCCAGAAGTTCACATGGATAACCCTGTGTGATTAAGAATACAGATCTGTCAATGTTTCAAAGGTGGTTTAAAAATTCTGCTTCAATTAAGACTTTAAATTAAATCTGTGTTCATGCTTTTTTCAAAACCAATATACTTGTAAATCTCTTTTGTTCAGAATTATAAGCAACAGGCTTGTATCCCAAGGTAACAAGGGGCAAGCTGGGTGACAAACCCAGGGTCTGAATCGGTTCTTTATCCTCAATACTCCATGTACGATTTGCACAGAAACTCTCCCTCCACTCCCCAGACTAAATGAGACTGCAGTGACCCCTTCCTTCTGTGTCCTTCCCACGTTCCAGACTTCACCGCAGGCCCCAACTTGCTTATTTCACAACTGCACTGTTATGACTTTTTTAGCACATAATCAGTTCCAGGTCAAGGCAAATTAACTGCTTTTAAAGAGAGTGCCATCTGGCAATGAGCAATTCGACACACACTAAAAATGCATTTATATTAAAAAATTTGCTCAGCTTTCCCCTCTTCTTTTTTTGAAGGTGTACAGCTGCTTTGGCAGGGACAACCTTTCTCCTTCCACTCTATAAAGAGATAAACTGTGGCCTACCAGAAAGGAAAGATAAGATGTTTACATTTGAAGCCAAATTACAGTTTTGAATAATGGGTATACTGACTTAAAAACATGGCCAGAAAAAAGTAACCCATAAAAGATGTGGAACAAGTAATTATAAGATGATTAAGCCAGCTTTCCTTGGCCTAGAATGGACAAAGTCTTTTGGCATACAAAAGGGCACAGGCACAAACAAAGCATGTGTTTAACGATGAGGAACAGACTTAGTTTAGGTGCTCCCTTCTGGGCTACAACACAGAGTCCAAGCACTGAAGCGTGGAGGAAATGTAGGTACCGCCGATTTGACAAGACGGGAAGCAGAAAAGTGGGACAGTATAATTTCTGAGGAACACAGCAGCAGCATTCAGTATGCTTTGACCACTTCATTTGGCTCTTTCTTAACCAGAGGAACCATGAAAAGAACTAAAATAGTGCAAAGCAGACCTGGAAATGAACTAGTTTGACTATGTTGGGATCAGCTATGTACATCTGATGCAGCAGACAGCAGATGAGACACTGGACCTCTCGAAGATTACACAGCAAGCTATCTTCTTCTTCTAGCTCAGGACTCTTTGGGTCTGTGGTACTATGAACAGTCTTTAGCAGGCTGTGGGTATTACTGCTCTGGGCTTTTTCTTCTTCTGTAGGTAAGCAGATCTCTAGAAGGATCTGCACAGCAGCACTGTCCTGTGAAGAAAACAACAGAACACACATTAAAAACCCCAATGAGATCAAAGAAATCAAATACAAAGTAATGACAATTTAAGAAAGGGAAAACTGTCAGGTGGCTAGAACTTCTAGCTATAGATCTTTTTTATGTATAGATTTAAAAACAACTCAGTTCAAGAATCACAAATCCTGTAGAACATTACAAAACCCCCAACATTTCATCTGAGAAGTGAAAAAAAGCTTAAATGCAACAGATAATCATAATCACAGATAAAAAGTATGAATTCAATGGAATCTCATACTGTTTCAAAATAAATATGCCATTGTGCCTTAAAGCATCCAGATTGGACAAAATATGCACATGGTCATGTAATTCACAGTATTCAGAGACGACAACACTACTCATTTAAATATAAAACTTCCTATTAATTCAAAAATCATCTTCTAATAGGGACTATATATGTGACATTCTTCCAGACAGAAGCAAGAAGAGACTGTCTGTGAAACAGGGTTAGTCAAGAATTTCCATAACATCAAGCTAAGTTAACCATTCTTCAGCCTCACACTTTACAATGCTTGCTGCTTCTCTTAAATAACATAGCTCAAAAGATTATGCATAAATCTGTCACATTTATTCATGTTTTACTGCTCCAAATCCAAGTACAGGAAAAGTTTCTGGATAACAGAAGTGACGAGGCAAAAGGGTTAGCAAGCAGAACTCTTCTGTACTAACTAACAGAAAAAACCACTTACAAGGCAGTTAACCAACAGAACACTTCAGACCAGAAAATATTTTAACCATCTGAATACAGAGGCTGTTTTCATGGTAACAGAAGCCAGTAAAAAAAGAAGTAAAAAGGTCTCCTTTTTTAATTTCCTGTTTCTGCAATTCTGTTTTATCATTGTCTTTCCTTGCATCATTTAATAGCTATTTCTTCCCTCTTACCTGAGCAGCAAGCAATGCATTTTTTAATTCTTCCCTTGTAACCTCTGGGGCCTCTGGACCCATGGTATTGTTTTGCGATGGCCTAATGTCCTGCTCTGCTGTTTCTTTCAGGTGAGAATTGAGGTAAGCTTTTGAAGCCAGAAGATATCCATTCAACATGTGCAAAGTTATATCCATCAGAGGAGGACTCCTGATATGGGAATACGTGATAAAACAAAGGCATTTCAGTAGGCAGAACAATATGAACAAACTAAAAGCATCCTCAAAGGCTCCTTTTGCTGTAGTCTGGTTCATGCTAAAGCTCTTTTCCCTAACATGGCAAAATACTAAAGGTCACAACCCCTTCTGCTGCCCTGCCATTCAGCCCTGCTCCTCTCAAGCACACCCACGGATGCATTCGCTCCACAAAACCAAGGAACTGCTGGAGAGACTGATTTCTGAGGAACAAAGGAAACCCGAAACAGGTCAGCTATACGTGAAATAAGGAAAAATAATTCTCTGAATGACTGGGACAAGTAAGGCAGACAAGCTCTGAACTACTTCCACAATACTAAGATGATAGTTTGCAAATCACATTGCATTATAAATCTCCCTAGTTTTAGAAATGTAGGATTTTTCAATTTGCATCCAGGGCTGAAGGGACATACATTTAAATATTTCACCTATGGGTTGGGGATTAAAGATGTCATCAACAGAAACTTGAGGTCTAGCAGAGTTGTAGCAACTCAAATGAAAATTGGATTCATGGCTCAATTGCTAAAGGCAAGGGGGGACAGAATACAAACAAGAATACGAAAAACAAATCAAATTGACTGTTCAGCATTTATTATGAACAAAAGGATAATAAAAAAGGAGGGAAATAAACCACAACTGACAGAAAACATGAAGAAGAATGCACAAGGAATAAAGCTAGGGGCTAAAGTATGTTTAAAATGATTAACTGTATCTTTTTAGAATAACAGATGCAATTTTGTTCGTTACTATGAAAAAGCAAAGCTATAATTTACAAATTTTGACTTACTGTTTGCATTATTTTGTATTCTCCTTAAAAGCTGGTCCATTACAATCGATTATGATCATTTTCACTACCGAAATTCTCAGCTTATTGTTCTGCGTCAGAGGCACAGAGCAGCATTACACATCCTCCTCTGTCATCACTGACATCTAGAGGAACTAATTTCCAAGTACTACTGAAACACTTTCTTGGGAAATTAAGCAAATCCAACTCTGTCACACGCATCAAGCACCCACTGGCAGAAACTGTTACCCAAAAAGATGGAACACCTGCAGGCCCAGGAGGGATGGCAAAAGACAGGGTGAAATGGAAGGGTATTACAGCTACAACCTCAACCCCCACCACCACCATGTGGCAGCAGCCATTTTAAGCACGCTGCAATGTCTATGTAGAACAAAAATCACACACATACAAATCTAAAATGGACGAACTATGTACAAATCCCAAAGTTTCCAATACAGAACTGGGTGTAAGGCTGTCCAGTAGACAGTATGACATGCTGAAACAGCACGCATGGCTCACTCAGTCCCCAGACTAAGCTTAATACAAAAAAGATGGAATTTACAAGCTCATACCATTAGTTTGAAAATACATTATGAAGTGCTGAAAGCTTTTAGAAGTTTTCTGTGAGACACTTTTCTGTTTAGCGTTCACTATGTATTAATCTAAGTACCACAGCACATAAAAAGCTAAAGGAGGGAGACACTTACCTATGGACTCTCTGATCGCATCTTAGTACGATCAAAGGATCAATCATCAGATCATTCTGAGTGTATTTCTGCTGTCGGACTATTTTTTCGGAAGGCTGCAGAGCATTAACAGTCATCACCCACAACCTAAAATGAGATTATTTTTATGTTTTTCTAATAGATAATCCATAAAACAAAAGGGATCACATAAGCACCTGGACACTCACTTCTCTCAGTTCGCTCTATTCTTCCAGGCCTATCGAGCAGCAAAAACCCTATACTTCATTTGCAGCCCCTGAAGTTAACCAAGATACAGTTAACTTACATTCACTGAAACTATAGCAAGCAACCTGTTTTCACTGCAACAGAGCATCCACTTCCTCTGAAAAGGCATGTTCTTACCACAGCGAGTTCGTGTTCATCAGTAATCTGTCATAAACGATATACACCCTAAAACCATCCTCCTATATTTTAAGTGCACTGGTGACTTCCTTTCCCCTGAGAACAAGAAGCACTCTCCTTTTAAAGGCAAAGTTCAAAAAATTCAACAAAGCAAAAAGGAATGCAACTCCAACACATTCTACTCAGTCACAGCCTCCAATTTCCTACAGGCATTGTGTCATTATTTTTGAAACAGAAAGTGGCATTCCACCTACCTGCAGCAACAAGCTCAGCAGTATTTTGAGCCTACCTTCTTGGCATCACAGTGTTAAGAACCATCCAAAGTTTATTGACAGTCTGAAGAATCCCCCGAGGGACTCCAGCATTCAGCAAGCGATACATATTGGATGTCAATACTTCTGCGTACGGGATCAATTCACCAGCTGACAGAAGTGTTAAATGTTCTAAGATCTGCATCAGCTGGGTATGATTTCCAGGCAGCATGGAAAATGCTATAAAATAAAGACAATGGCATCTTGGTAAAACTGCATTTTTGACATTTTTTTCTGACTTGGCAGCAGAAATTTTTCATGATATAAATGCAGTATGATCAAATGAATTAAATAGCTACACTCTTTCAAATCCACTATATGCCAACCAATTTGGAAAGAATGCTGTTTAGTTCAAATGAAGTTCTTTACCTTCTTGGAGCTGTTTGGGAGAGTGATTCTTTGCAATGTTTGTAAGAAGCATCCTCCTCAGCAAGGCATCAGTGCCCGTGATCTGTTCCTCACAGATCCAGTCGTCCACAATGCAGAGGTGCGGATAGTTAGTTGCAAGAAGGCGTAACAGTGCAGAATGCAAACCTTTAGGGGGATTAAGAAAGTATACATCTTAGATTTGAGTAGCTACGTCTGTCGTCTGAATGTATTTGTGCCTACCGTTTCAACGACAGACCTTAACTGAATCACTGCCAAGAAGTTCAAAGAGCTTGCATGTTTACAGCCCGATATTCTAACACCAACAGAAAGGAAAAGTTACCTTTTGGAAAGGTGGGAGGACCCTACAGTAACCAACTCTTAAACTCTGTCTGGAATAATTAAAAATTCTCAGCCAATTCCTATTCTATAACCTATGCTAGATAGGCAAGACCCACTCTAAAAAGAACTGCCTTTCTCAAACTTTCACTATTACTCTTCAAACATATCTGTAAATCCCACTAGTCCCTACCAACAGATTTTCAAAGGATGGGAAAGGCAGGCACACTACGAAACAGAGGACAGCCACAGAACTGAAAAGCCCCCTTTGTCTGCCTTCTTCACGCACATCAGGCTTCCACACACAGATATACCTCCCAGTTCCTGCTGCAGTCCTTGTGCCTGCCGGATGAGGTACTTGATTGGAATCTGATCCATTAATGCTGAGGAGTAAGACTTGGGTTTTTTCTGCATGGCAGCTGTAGGGGAACAGGACAAACAACCACGTCTAACAGTTACAGTTGGAAAAAGTTATTTCCCCAACTGAATCAATAAAGAAAATGCAAAGCACTTGTCTCTATATTGCTCTCTATCCAGCTAAACAGATAAAATCCCCAATAACAGACCTCATTCCTCTTAAAAGTATTAAATTAAGCTCTTCAGGAAACCGTTTCTGTGAACACTTCCATTTACAGATCTTCCTGGCATTTTCTGATTTGTTCGCAAGATCTCCACACTACCTTTGACCAAATCCAACTCATTCTGAGATCAAAGCCCAAATATGCATTTTCTTTATTCAAGGTTTTTTATTCTTAAAAAACCCAATTATCAGTTGGTACATGGAATTTAAACTGTTGTCACACACAACACCCCAGAGTGAGGTGGACGTTATAAATGCAGGAAGAACTGTAACTGATTTTACACTATCTCAGACTTGCTTGAATAGCATGAAGAAAACAGCGTTGCTGAATGCTGGAAGCTGCACCCTAAAAAGGGCACGTGAAAACAGCCACCAGATACAGACACCGTATTTTCACTGAAATTACACTCTGTCAATAAACTACGCAACATTCTTTTAAAATTTGTTAATTGCTGCTGTACTTACTAGAAGGTCATACACATTTCTGGTAACTTTTTGGCCACCTTGGACCTTTTTTAATCTGGAAAGCAAATGGTTCAACTACAGAGTTTTAGGAGAAACTTTTATGTCCTGAATTTCCATACCAATGCTGTATTTATTACAATAATCTAAACTTTTTATGCTGTGCTTGAATCTGACAGCAACATGAATTTTGATTACTGTTTTGCATCTACTTTTCAGTTAATCTGTTTTCCACTGATGCACTGAAACACATACCTAGTATCTTTGTGCTTGCCAGAAGTGCTTCTTCGTACGACAGGACATAGTAGAGGACAAGCAATTGCGTTGTGATGCTGTATCGCTGATTAAGACGAGTATTTTCTCCCTGTACATAAAACCACATACAAAGGTCATGTTGCATTCCTGATTCTTGAGAACAAAAATTTGGATTTACCTGTGAATATGAAGAAAGGTAAGGCCTTGTATAAAAATATCAAGCCACAGGAGGTCCAAGCTGAAAGCTGCAGGGAACTTTCCTTTTTTTTAAAAAAAAAAAAAAGAACTTCAAACATAAAATGTATTTTGGTATCTTGGGACACTAATAGGGAGTAAACCCAGGATTCCAATACAAGTCAGTGCTTGCCACTCATTCCACACATGTCAAGTGGCCATTCTCATACTTCTATCAAAATGAAAATGCTTCTTTCAGAAACAGCTAGAGTGCTTCAGTTAAATAGTATTTTTATCCAACAAGATCAAGTCAATACAAAAATTATGCAGATCCTACATAAACACCTCCACTTCTCAATCCACAGAGCGCTTTCTTCGCATTTCGAACAGCATGAGGCGGTGAGTTCCCAAGGAAAAGGGCAAACCAGGGACAACTAGCAATCCTCCTAAAAATCTGAGTAGCACTAACAAGATTCACTTTGAAATACATGACCACAAGTGTAGTAGGAGGCAGTTTACTATACAGGCGTTAAAGACAAAAAGCGAGGCAACTTAAAGAATCTGCATCAAGCATATATACCAAATAGCAAACCACAGGGTCGCATTAAAGTACACAAATGAAGCAAAAAAGTTATTTACCCCAGAAAGTCCTTGAAAAACATTCAGTATCTCCTGTTCCGTGACAGGCTGATTTGTGGCCTCTGGGTTGGATTTAGATGCAGGATTAAGAATAGAGTTAATGTAGACATCAATAAGGGGAAGCAACTGAGGATGGAGTGGAGTGGTGGTTTCACAGAGCTGCCGATAGATCCAGTCCTAGAAAAAAACATGCCATTGCAAGTTCCACTTCAAAGCTGGAAGGCAATTCTTTTTGTCTGCATGTACGTCCCCTGTTAACTAGTTACAAAAAATGATGTAGCTGAATAAGGCTTTGTCTTTGGAAGGTGTAATACCAGTTCCAAGTTGGGCTTGGTGATAAACTCTGTATCCTGGACCCTGCTCTGTCCAGACCCACCAATAAAACTTGTCCTGGCTGGAAATATCATTCTGACTATGATTTTATTAAGCGTAGACAGGGGGAAGAGAGATAACTTTCTTATTATTTTTAACTTCACTAAATTGTCGTGTCTGGATTATGGAGCTAAAACCAGGTACCTTAACTTAATACACCATTCCTTATTAAATTACATGGTACTAGGCTGTAAGATTAATTGAGAATTCTGTTCCTATAATTCAACCAAAAAACCAGCTTGCAAAACCTATTCAACATTCAAAATTACAAACAGAAATAAAATTAAGGACATACCTTAATAGATACTTTGTGCTTGGTGAATGATCGACTTTTTAAAAGCTGGTAAATGCAGTGAATAGGTAAAAACCCCGTAATGTTGGCACTGAGATTGCCTGTAACAGGCACGCGAACTGCATGGGCTGTAACAACCTAAAAGAAAGTTATAATTAACAAGAAAAATACCATAAATATTCAACTTACCACAATGCACAAGCACGAGGTGACAAAGTTGCACAGCTACTTTCTTTGTGGCATTTCCTTATTTTTGGGTTTTTTGGAAGCTGAAGAACATGTTCACGTAGCTTAATAGAGTATGTGTAAAACTGTAGCACAAGTACTACATCACGAACAATTTCCTGCTACTGCAAAAACTAATGTCATGGTGGACAATTTTTCTCCTTTGCTTCCCCATTATTTAAAAAAGCTAAGTGTTCAAAAAGCGTAATCAGAACAGAGTACAAAAAGAAAGAACCAAGGCTCTTCAGTACCAGCAGGGCTTGGATTCTTCTTGTAGGTCAAACTGAAACAATTACAGAAGAAGGAAAAAAAGAAAGAAAATTTAAAAAAGGGGGGCAGAGGGGAAAGACAACCTAGGCTTAAAATACCTGTTCAGTGAAAATCTCCTGTGTGAAGATTGTCTTCATTCTGCTGAGTGAGCTGGGCTTAATGACAATCTGAAACAAAGAACAAAGTACTTGTAATTTTAAGTTCTAGCTTTCTTACAAATAAGTGCTGCAAATTTGTTTTATGAACCGCTAACTTTTAAGCTTTTTTGACTTGTCTTCACTGGAATACCAGGAAAACATTCACATCTACACTTTAAATGTAAACAATGTAAACAAAAAATATTTTCAAATGTCACAAGTTCATCACTCCACGTCTTCCTTAGCTTAGAAACTACCTACCTAGCTTTTATATTTGAGAGACTGTTTCACAATAGTAAATCGAAGGCAAGTCTCCCTTGGCAATTTTCAGAAATTAACTCATATATATAGATGGTTCTCTATTTAAAATAAGAAGTTTGCGGCTCAGTTTGGAAACTACTTCAACTAGTCCTCTAAAAAAGTTATTTGCAAATGATGTATTTCAACAAGTCACCGCTTTTTTGGAGATACTTTCACCGTGACGTCACTTTGTATCAAGGGGTACACATAGCGAGATGTTTTTCCACAGGAACTAATTCCCATTTTTTTACTTTACATTTGCTCTAAGTGTATTAGAAAACCCGAAGTTCTTCATATCAAAACTAAAGTAAATACAAGAGCATAAATACACAGTAAAAAGTCAATTTTAACAGAGAAATGCATGTGCCAGAAAGAGCTTAAGATTTACCTTCATTCCCAAGGTGGAGCAGACCAAATCAATGATAGCACTGAGCTGATTACTATGGAAATACATGGCCACCAAGAGAAGCATCTCTCCAAAAGAAGCAGACACACCAGAAATGCTAATGACAACAAAGAGGAAGAGTTAATCTCCAATAGGACGTAAATACACGTGAGATTACTGGAATCACTAAACACAAAAGAAGCCTGCTCTCACCTTTCGAAGTAAGCTTCTTCCTTTATCATCCAACTAAGCCACATTACCATGAGTTGCTCCTGTTCTGGGGTGCTGCACAAAAAAAATCAATCATAAAAGATGCTTTTCCTAGCAACTACCGCTACTTTTACTAACAATTACTTGCAGAAAAGCCAGTATTTGAGGAATCTTATGCCAGGAGACATTCTGTCACTTTCACTTCAGCATTAAACAGCCGCTAAGCACCGATATTCAGTGCAAACTCCAGTCCCATTCTCAGGCAATTTCCTGTCTTGAATGCACACAGCAGCAAGCTACATCCATGAAACACCTACACTGCTACTCTTCTGCACAGGGTCTCTAAAGAACTCAGCCATAAACTTGTTAAATGGAAAAGTGGCCTAGTAAGGCTTGCTTTAGCCTTCAAAAACCACCCCAAACTAAGCTAAGACACAAGAGCCTTCAATCAACATATGGAGATTTGTATGAAGAATTAGGAGAGACAAACTGTGCAGCTCTGGGGAGGTCATTGCCTTAACAGTGCTAGAACAGCAACATCTTTACAAAACTCCTCCTTTACTACGAGGTACCTGACAAGAGTGGAGAAGGCCAGAAGCATACAAAAGGAAAGAGATACAAAGCGAACACCAGCTGGAGTCGCGGGAGGCCGGCTGGTCATCAGCTGCAGTAGCTGCTCAGCTTCTTCATCAGTTGGCCTGAACAGGACAGAAAAAGAACAAAACCCATGCTGCTAATTCAAAAGCTGAGATTTCCAATCTCATCATAATAGTTACAGATTAAATTTTCTCTGGTTTTTAATCTGTTTATGAAATTACTATAAATAGATTAATATCAAGATTAACTGGTAATTCTTTCAACTTAAAGATATTAAAATCTGTTAGCAGAGAACACCAGTGAGAAAACTTCCCCAGGATATAATCCTGCCTATTAGTACCAAAAAATTAAAACTAACAATCCATAAAGATGCTACATTAGCACTCTCTAAAAAGTAAAAGCAAAGGAACAGAAATTCAAAACTCATACGGTGCATGTTGCTGGAGTTTTCACCTAACTTCTCTATGCACGGCTCCAACCACTTAGGCTGACTTCTTTTAAAGTCTGCAGAACTGATTTTGCAGCATTAAAAAGAGTGCTACATTTCTTTGCCTTATTTCAAATTTTAAAAATCAGCAAAGTTCATAACTAACTTTACTATTGGAGTAACAATTTTTTTCTGCTGAGAACAGTATTGGAAAGTAAAAAAACATACTTGTCACCACAGACCTTAGCATGACGTAGCATTTGCTCTCTATACTATAAAGAAGAAACTTCCATCAGCTGGCACGTGAGAAGGGTCTCCCCCTGCACTAAAGCTGCCCAACCCGGCCAAGGCTGTTTCAAGGACACAACGGCACTAAGAGACAGCTCGTGTTAAAAGCGCCCAAAGCTCTCAACCTCTGTTTAAACGGATGGACAGTGAATAAAAAACACAAGAGCCTTAAAACGTTCATTACTTCAGCCCAGCAATTCCCATCAAAGCGCAATAGAGACGTAACAATGAGCTGGCTTTCACGACATGCTCTTCCTTCAGTCCTGAATACACAGACACATTTGGCTCCATATCAACATCTGCTTCTTCAACAATGTGTGTGCTGCGAACCGTGGGAAGGATTCCCATGAGCTCCAGGAGCAGCTGCCTCCTCATTTGCCAAAGCACGGAACTGATATTATCTCTTTTTCTCTGTGTAAGAAGTTAAAAGATAAGAACAACAATGTAAAATTCATGCCATCAAACAATGTAATTACATAAGAGCTTTCATAACAATGAAATCAAGGAAAAAAAAGAAGGGGGGCAGGGGGGCAGAAATTGTTATAAAATACAATTTTCAGTACCAGGGCAACAGGCAACACGTGACCTTATTACATCAAACCCAAGCTTTAACTAACACAACTAAGCAAGTCAAGATGCAACATCCTATAGTGAACGCTGAGGATGAACATATTTACCAGGTAAACGCTGCAAACTTACAATTCCCCAGTTTCCTCACCTGACAGTCTCTCAGAGGAACAACCAAATGGCTGCCTGCAGGACCACCGTTTATAGATCTGATGGTCCCACTGCTCCAAAACACACCACAGGCTTTATATACATTCAGACAAACGCAGGTGCCCACATGCAGAAGAGTCAGGATAAGCCGCAGGAGTATTTTTTACAAGCAGAACAGCCAAAGATATTCATACCTGTTGGCCATTTCGGATGAAAGTTCCAAACCAAGTTCGAACCTTCGCATTTGTTCCAAGTAGCAAACCACTCACGAAACACACCAGGTCGCTCACTCCATCATCTGAGGATTCGTTTTTGGTGTGATCCAAGGTCAAAGCCACACCAAGACCTGGTAGATGACACTCTTCCACCTACACAAAATGCTCAGGCTCAATCATCTTCACTGACTCTAAAGATCCAATAAGGGTCATAATTGCGATTCCCATGACAGACCAACGACAGACTTACCACCATGCCTCGGACCCTCAGAGCTTGGGAAGGGTTCATTTTACACAGGTGGCGAAGTGCTTCTGTTCTACGACGGCCTCCAACACTTTCCTCATCCTGCCGTTCACCATTCTTAATCAAACCTCTACAGACTAAATACCCAACAGGAGGTGTAAGCAACCCCGCCCTTTCCAACAGAAAGCCACATAAGCATAAACACACAAAGCCAAGCGGTTCTGTTCAACTCACAATGATTTATTAGCTGGGCCACGCAAACCTTGTCTGGGCAAGAACTCATGATTACACTACGTAACAAGGAAATGGCCTTTCTCCTCAGAGAAATTACAGGGTCGTTACAGATTTATGTGTCATCCAATTACTACTCCTACTCTATCTAATGTAACCTGTGCATCTGGCAGCCCTGGAGACCAAAATCTTATTGAGGGGTAAGGGATGCTAAACAGGCACCACAAATACACATTTTTCACCTCATAATACTTGTCAGTCTAAGAGACAAGACCCATTAGCAAGGCTAGACCAGGTTCATAGTCTGCAGGCATTCAGTGCCTGAGCCAGCCTTTACAAAGGCGACCTACACAGGGAAAGCTACAACGTGCACACAACGAGTCCATAAGTAGGCTGCAAAAAAGAGGAATTAACACGATGAGAATGGGAGCCCATCAGCACCTCTGGGTATAAATGCACTCAAATTATATTTCACAAGCCAAACGCTCTTCAGTTCAAACCTGTATGACACATAGTTTAGCCCAGAATTAACTATACTGCTAGAAATCATTTCACACCTTTAGAAAAAGTAAGCTGGACAATAAGAAACTGTAACTCACCCTCATTAAAGCTGTCGGGAACATTGGCCACCAGCAGGCAGAGGAACCAGGCTCCGTTTTTAACATGCAGCAGAGCTTCAGCCACATCAACTATCGGCAATAGTGACGGCAGCTCTGGATAAAAAGGGGGTTTTAAAAGTCATGGTGTTTCACTGGGAAGCAAATAAAACCTTGCTTTTAATATGCATTTAAATAACATGCTCAGATCAATGAATGGAAAAGCAGTCTATGATCTATTCCTTTTTCAAAGCGCTAGAGAGCTTTGATGAACCTTAAATCAGCCACAAAGGCTCCAGAAGTTATTTTGTTACAACCATAAGAGTTTAGAAAACACTGTAAATACAGAATACTACACCTGCTTGCAAAATGCAGAGAACATCTGCTGCCTCTTCCAGATAAACAGGACTCTCGAAGAGCTCAGAAGATTTGAGAAAAAACTCACCATTTGATTCTGACACCTACAAGACATTATTCATCATCACTGAACAGGTTTTATGAAGCAGCTTGTCTCATCAGTCTTTTATGGCTTTAAATGCAGCAGATTGAATAAGTTAAAAACTGTCGAAAGCATACAGTTATAAACACAGAACAGGCAAGAACAGTGTTTAGAATAAGAGACATTTACTACTGGAAACCCTCCAATATGGCTGGTATCACTGCTTCTTTCCAGAAGAAAGAAAAATAGCTCACTGATAGTTCTAAAAAACCAGTAAGTTTACCCAAGGAAAATAAAGTGCTGGGAGGGGTGAGGAGGGAGAGTAAAAGAAATACCGTGGCTAATATTGTAGTGCAACAGAAGTAAAGAACTGATGGAGAAAAGTCATAATTTTGCTTTCAAATATGGTTTCTGCACTGATATATCACAAAATCACATTACAGTGCAGCATATTACAGAATATAGAGTCTGAATCATATTAGAAAAGATTACCCTCATTTGTTCTGAGGAAGAAAGACTTCCCCTAGGAAGCTGGGTTCACAAGGAGTTTAATCACAAACTACCGTTAAATCACACGGAGAGTTTAAGTCTTGGTAAGAACTGGAGAAGAGTGCTTGGTAAAAAGCAGGCAAGAACTGGAGAAGAGTGCTCACACACAACAGCAGCACCAGAAACAGAACCAGACAGGGTACCAACCTATCCAGAGCGCATTTTCAATGACATAAAATCTGCAGCCGTCCAGATGTAGAGAAGTTTACCTTGTTCATAATCGCTAGCAATTCACTAAGTACAAGACGAAGTCGACGAGGTGAATCGCTGTGTTCGAACTCCAGCGTCAGCCCATGCTGAAGCTGCGACACCAGGATGCTTTCCCCGCTACCTCCTCCCAGCTTGTGCCTAACAGACAATTAAAACCAACTATTAATGTTTCTGCAAACAGAGAAACGTTATCAGTTAAAGGAAGACAGTAATTCCATAGGGATTTCTTCTGTCACGCCAGCGATCGGAGAAGACTGCTGTACCCGTAGCACATCACGAAATGCGATTCAGTAACAGCATACAAATTCCAGGCACCTCCATTCCCCAGCAGCACAGGCAGCCAAGCGAGCGCATCCACTCGACCTGTTCCCCCCGAGGAGGGGTGCCAGCCGCACCCCCTGCCCCCCCAAAGCGGGCAGCTCCCCGCCGCTGCCCCCCCGCAGCACGGCGGGAAGAAGGGCCCCCAGGCAGCCAGTCCGCCCCAGCCCCCCGGCGCTGCTCTGCCGAACCCGGGAGGCGCTGACAGGTCGTTATGGCGGGGCGCAGCGCCACAGCCCGGTTTGGGCCGGGGGGGGAGCTTAGCAGAGCGCCTGGTTCCACCCCCCGCCAGGAGCAGGGCCCCTTCCCCCAGGCCGGGCTGCTCCGTCCCCCCCAGCCGCCGGCTCAGGGCCGCGGCCCCCCTCGGAGAAGCCGTTCCGCGCGGTACCGGAGCTGCTGCTCTTTGCTGGCGTCCTGCTCCAGGGCGTGGAAGTCGACGGAGAGCAAGGCCACGATGGAGTTGACGGCCTCCACGCCCGAGAGCAGCCGCAGGATCAGCTTCTTATCCTGCGCCCAGCTCTGGCTCTGGTCGGCGGGGGCGCAGAGCGCCATGCGCACCAGGCAGGGCAGCAGCAGCCGCAGCTCGGGGTCGCTCAGCGCCGCCAGGCGCACCACGTCCACCTTCTGCATGGCCTCAAAGGCGTAGGGGCTGACGAACTGCAGGCCGGAGCACTCCGCCATGGCGGCAGCGCTCCCGGCCCGCCGCCCCCCCCCCCCCCCCGCTTCCGGCGCGCGGGTGTCACGTCATGGCGGCGCACCGGAAGTGAGGTCACGGCGCGTGAGGCGGCCGGGGGGAGGGGAGCCGCCCGCCCGCTGGAAATAAGGCCACACCACAATCAAGGCTTCATGAATAATTTATTCCATTTGAAATTTTTTTAAAAAGTATAAACCTTTTTCATTTCCTCAATCACAATTTGTACAACTCAGTGTTTATGGCATTCGGCAGCAATAGTGTTTGTTCCTTTAATCGCTTTTATTTTCATTTACTTGTTGGGTTTTTTTCCTCCTTGTCATGATAAATACGACGACTTGGCCCATGGCGTGTGGCGGCTGCGTGAGAAGGCAGAACAGCTCCCTCGGAGTGACCCAGCCGTGCCGGGAGGGCGACATGTCCAGTAACGAGGCCGCGGGCTGCGTCGTCCCAACCCGATGGCGCCCCGAGGTCCTCACGTCCAGTTTGCTTGGAAAAACCTAAAGCTAGATTAGTATCGTCCTGAAAAAGTGACCCTGAGGATTGTGGTAGGTCCCAAATCCAGTTTTACTGTAAATTAAGCTTTACTCCACTGAAAAATAAAACGTACACCCACAAACAATAATTAAGAAAAAACAAAACCAACAAACTTCTAAGTATGAATGAAGCATAGCCCTGGGTCCTTTACTTAAAAAATAAAAACAGGAGGAAAAAAAAAACAAAACACCGCCCTACAAAAAAAAAACCCAAAACCAAACCAAAACAAAAAACCTTCCCAGCTGGAGGTTGTCGAGACAGTATCATAAAATGTCACCTAATTAATGAATTCTCAAAAGAAACCCAGATCAAAACACTGTTTATGCAGCATTACTATCAAAACAGACTGATATGCTGTTGCCATACTGTTGTGCAGCAAATTATATGGTGCAATAGCATTTTAAAAAACATTTTACTCTTATTTTTGAAAGCTTTAAAATAATGCAACATAATATTTTGATATTACAGTATTAACAAATAGTGCTTGATTAAAGACATCTGCAAGTCTTCATAGCAACACATGAAGTTAAAATTACCATCAGAGGTAAATATAGAAATACAATAATCTGCGCCATAACTGACAGCTAAGTAAGAACATAGCTGAGGATTTAAATATAAATTCATTTATCTTTAATTATTTCAGGAAATGTTAGAAAGATCTAAACGTTACAGCTACTTTAAAATGTAAGGGTTGTTTGCAAGTACAATTGGTGGCCTGCTGGTCTAGCAACAGGGTTTTCAGAAATCTAATTAAAATAGTAGAGTCAAAGGTGACTAAATGGCTTAAATACAGTAATATCTAGGTTAAAATACATATTTTTAATCGGAATGGAAGGATCTCAGATTCTTCTTCCACTGGATACTTAAAAGGAGGTAAACCTCCACAGCTACTTAACAGAGCACTGTCAGGAACTATATTTTCTTGCAAGACCATTTTGAAAAGCTGCAGCTGAAATTTTCAAATATTTAAGCTTGTACTTGCTAAAGAACCCAAGTTACCGGATCGTGACAATTTTACTTAGAAACCAGCTATTATGTGCACTTAGAACAGTTAAATGAAAGTAGATAACAAAAAAGTATGCCTAATGTAAGTAGCTGGCTCCACAGTGCTGGCAGGTTTGATATGTACATTGCCGGCTGTGACTATCGCTCCAGAAATGGCCCTCCTCATCTTTTCTAGTGGTCACAATATTATAATTTAACTGCATTTTGGGGTGGGGGGGGGGTGGGATGGGAGGGGGACACTGGCAGCTTTCACAGTTGGAGAGTTTCACAGGGAAGGCTGTGGTCCAGGTAACAAAATACAGTTACACCAACACTCAGGCAGCCGATTCACTTACCTTTATGAATACAAGTCAGCTTTAACACAAAGAAAGCCACACCAAAGCCCAGCCCTTGGAACTTGGCTAACTGAGCCAGGGTTAAAAATGACCACTTTGCAACAGAGCTTAAAAAAAAAAATAATTAAAAAATAGGACATATGCTTTAAAAATTCCAGTTTTAGGAGCACTTCTCCACTTCAAAAATCTCAGCCAAATGAGAAAAAAACTCCTGTAAGACAATAACGTGCTGTTTAATCTGCGGTGCACTACCGTTATCAAGATAAAGTAATTGGACAGACCCAGTTTTTAACTCTATTTATCAAAATATGCTGACTTCTGATTGCACTCATGTTATTTTGAAGAAACGACTGAAAATTTTCATCACCAATTGTACAACTTCTTTATACAAAACAAAAAAAGTTGCTAATATTGTATATACACGATTCAATGAGACTGTTTATATGAAAAATTATCTCAGGCAGGTACTTTGCATTTACAAAACATGATTTTCAATAACACAGGAAAGTTTTGTAAATGCAAGCGAATTCTTCCTTGTAGAGGATTAACAGCGGGTGCACAAATGGATCTTAAAACTTGCTCCTTTAACGTTTTAAACCAGCGAGACAGACAGTATTAAGACCCAGGACATGGGTTATCGCACCAGGCTCATGTGAGCGCTGCAGGAGTTCAGTTTTTAATCTGGCAGTCAGATGAGGAACACAGAAAAATCCTATGCGGTTGCTCTTCAGCACCCGTAGGGGCTATTTTCGAGCAGCATCAGACATTTGGCATGTGCTAGGAGAAAGGAAGGAAACTACTGAGGAAAAAAACCGGTTACTGTAGAGGGAGACATTTAGGAAAGCCTTGTGATTTGTCAGTCCCTTCCTTAGGGAGGGCTAAGCCTCCTTGGCACATGCCCCAGCCAGAGCCTGAAAAGGGAATATGGGGAAGGCCATACACTGATACTTGGGACCTTCACCACAGTGCCAAAAATACATGAAAAAGGAAAATGTTCAGGGTTTCGTGCTGTTTTTTACTAGTGGAATAAAATCTGAATACCAGAATTCACTGAGAATCTATATACACCACATTTTAGTTAAACACACACCAATCTTAAAGTCAAGATTGACTATTTTTGCATTTGTAAAATGGCTAGAGCTGGGCTAAATCTCAGCCTTACAGGAGGCTTTGGGTAAAATCAGTTTTCCGGGTGTTTCGCCTCAGATTCACATTTTATCACAAATGTGGAAGAAAAAAACGCAGTCACCACAGTGCCAAGAATATCTAGGTAACAACAATGCTCAATAGCTATTCTTGTAATATTAAAACTTGTATATTGGAAATAGATCTGAGAATCTAGCCACAGCCCTGAACCATAACACAAACTTCATTTGAAGGGTTTATTCATTTTATTCTCACTACAAGTTAAACCACCTACAATATCACTTATATATTGCCATTGTTACTCTGTAAAGGTGTGATATAAAATGCTGTAAGACCCGGTACCTTTTCAATTTATATAAACACAGTGAACTTCATTACTGTACATGTACTCTGCAACTACAGCTTAGCTGTAAATCCCCCACACACAATGGTATGGACATTAACCCCTCTATCCCCATTAAACTGTACATCAAGACAATACAAATTTACTGTCCCCACCCACCCCTTACAAAAAAATAATACTCTAAAAGCAACCTACTGCAACTTTTAATTAAGACGATTACATATATTTTAGACCAATTGCTTTAAAGCAAGAAGGCAGTATAAACCTTCTAGGAAAATTTTTATAAAAGAGGTTAAGAAATATAAGACAATTTATACATTTAAAAACTTACAATAAATAAGAGATGCAGGCATTTTTGAATACTAGGTACTATAATCCAATACAAGAACATCTTGATGTTCTGAAGCCATAGGTTGAAACTTATTGTTCCTCATGTTTCTTCTCATCTCCATGCTTCTAATATTCATTAACCATGACTGGGTACTATGGCTCATTACTCTTCACAAATACTGTGGCTGGGGAAAAATGGTTAATTTTGCTACTAAAAATGTTATAATACACTTTCTGATCATCATTCTAAAGCGTCCCCCATAGTCAATGACTCAAAGACAGTGGGGCGGTAGGTGCCCCTCTCACAAGTCAAAACAATATTTGCTGGAAGTAACAAGGTTCATACCCCGTCACAAACAACTTGCACTGAGAAGAATTATAACTTAGTCCTGCAGTGAAATATCCCTTTTCCTCATTTTTGTCTTGCAAAATTCAGATGAAGATCACAGCATATTCATGATAAAGTTATACAACTGATTCAGCACCACAAAATGAATTGGGAGACACGACCGTCTGTCCTGGGTTGCAGGATCACAGGTTAGCCAGGAGAGTGCATTGTACTGTTCCAGAACAAACCTGAAAAGCAAACAAGCTTCCATCAAGCCAACAGATTTTCTCACCAGTATTTTACAGTCCTGATTTACTATAACCCAGTTTCTTTGGCGTTAAAAACTTAAAATAGGTTTGCCAACATTCTGAAATAACATGCCTTCAGGAGTATTACAAGCAGTTCAAAGCTAAACTTCCTTTCAGTGGAAAACTGTCATTTTAATTGTCTATTCTTAATTAATGTAAAGAGGTTCACGCATTAAAAAAAAAAAATACCAAAAACCACAAAGCAAAAAATCTGCCATTTTCTCTACAAGATATGTATGTTTACATGAGTCTAGACTCTCGTATTTCAGCATTGCAGTATTTCCACAAGATCGCCATGCAAGATTCTGGCTTAACTATAACTATCTTCCACTCACTTATGCACAGGTTCTGTGTTACACCTCAAACTGTCTTCTAGTCTGAAGAATTCATCATCTTTCAAATATTTTCAGTTGTAATCAACACTGATTAGTTAAAGGAGGGCTTAGAAATGTTTGTTTTTAATTGCACTGTTCTGTGATAAAGCCATTTTTTAATCACTCTAAGCACAGCAATTTAGATTGTCTCTGCGATGCGCTGCTGATATCCTTAGTACAAAGAAAAAAAATTAACAGCAAGAAAAACAAATAGGTAGCTTCACTGCAGCAGTATTAAAAAAAGAAACGCACAATATTTTTGCAAGTGATCAATCATAAATACCTGAGCACATCAGAAGTTTGATTAGAATCAAGTGGATGGGAGTGTTTACTGTGGAGTAGCTCGTCTGATTGCACTGAAGGCACGTGGAGGTGCAAAGAGGCCTAAGAAAAGGAGGAAGATGCCAGCAGTTACCACCTGATTCAACTACAGCATATTTTCTTCCCTCTGTATTGTTGACCTGTACCATGGCAGTCACCTTCTAGTCTCGTGACACACAAGCCAAAACAAATCTTATCCTTAGGCCACCAAATAGTTCAGGAATTATCAGAATATAAAGGAATTGCACACAGACCTCTGCTAAAAGCACAGTGCTAGTAGTGTAATGTATTTTAGAAATTATTCTTTTTTTTTAATCCTTTTGCTATATTAAGCGATTATTAAAAAAGCAACTGAAGTGGCCCAAGATGTCTAGTAAAATACAGACTTGGAAGTTCAGTTGCTTTCCATAAGACTGGTCTATTTATATTCCATATATAGAGCTGCTTAGGGTAAATAATAAATCCTCTATTCAAAAAAATGTCTTAGACAAAAAGCACAGCTGAGCTTAGGCCAAGAGGAACAGCTCATCCAGACACAAATAAGGCTGCGGAAGATATATCTGTATCATTAGAAAACACAGTGTAGTATTAGAGATGCTAATTTAAGTCAAAAGTGAGTAATATTAATACAGAAAGTTTCTCTGTATACTAATGTATAGCCTTAAAAGTGCCAAGTACGTCTTGATTGTGCCATAAAAACCTAAGGGGATCAGACAATATCTAGGCAGATGATACAATGGCTATCACTTGGCAACAGCCAACATGGAAAATGTAGCTTTTATGCTTTGAGCAATACATAAAGAGATTTGTTCATTTATTTTTTTTTGTAGCCACTGTAACTGATATATTACATTACACTTGTGTACTTCCCTTTACCACCGGTCCCCACGGGAGTCAAGCATTAACCAGCAATCTGTCTAGAAACTCAAAACTATTCTTACAAAATACTGTAGCACAAAGCCAGGAAGAGAAAGGAGCCCAGACTACCACCACTACCACTACTGTGAAGAAACACACTGAATAGCAGAACCCTTCAGAACGTTTGCTACTTCCACTCATCATTTTTCTTCTCTTAAAAAAAAAAAAAAAGGGAACATAAAAAGCCTAAGTGCAAAAGTTTAAACCCCAACCTCTCCTGAAGCGAAAGCAGACAATTCCAAAAGACATGCACCAACTTTGTTTTAAATGGAACAGTTCTCATAACGCCAATCCCTGCACGCCGCACAGCTTTCTATGACAGACGGCCCAGGAAGACGGCCATACAGCCTGCTGAAGTTACAGTACCTTAAGAAACAAGGGACACTGATTTTGTGCTTGAGGACACGCTGACCAAAACCAGTCAGGCAATGGACCTGCTTTGGCAGTTGACACAAAATAACCAAGGGCCAATGGCTGTTGCAGTATATTTGTTACTTCATCATGAGATTCTGTTGAAAGCAATCGATCTGTACCTTGACCCTGTAAAACAACCGGCAATGGTTTCATATTAGGAGAGCACAAAATTAATAGAAATTGTCTGTAGCTTTCAAAACACAAAGCATTTTGAAATATCCAAACATTGCATGAATCTTGCCAAGACAATCCAATATCCAATTGCTTCAAAACATTTCATAGGAACCTTTCATTCCACGGAAGGAAATTACCAGATGGAGAAAAACCAAATCAAAACCACACACACACCGCCTTTATATTTACTCTAATAATTACCTTGCCCATATCACCTCCGTGAGGGTAGTGGGACCCTGGAGAATGTACAGGGGATCCCGTAGGGGATGCAGGAAGAATATTTATAATATCAGGATCAAGATCGTCTCCAGTGTCTAGCAAGTCAAAGATTCCCATTCCATCTGCTCCATCTTGAAAAAGAACAAGACCAGTGAATTTCTATAGTTTCCCTACACACAGGATACAACGCATTCTGAAGTGATTTTCCACATAAATCTTGTGGTTCATTAGAATAAACAGTCTTATTATATGGGAAGCGATGAGGGGTTTTTGGTTGGTTTGTTTTGTTTTTAAAGCAACAATAAATCCAACCTACTGACCATTGTTTGTGTTGAAGGCCAGATCCAAGTTTTCAGTGGTATAAGTTGACGATGCTACTTGCACAGATGCAGATGTGGGAAACACCAGTATATGAGTGCATGATGTGTCCTGGGGGGTGTTGAGCTGAGATGTCTGCATATTTAAAGTGGTGCTGCGTCCAAATACAGAGCCGGTCGATACAGAATCTTTGGAAGAGAAATCAAGTATTTCCTTACTTTTGCCCAACCCGAACTATTAGGTCCCTTGCCAAAAAAAAGGGACAAAGTTTCTCAAATACCTGGCATAATAATGAAGGACCCCTGTGGTTCCATTGCCACCAAACAAGCACTGAGAATGCTGGGAGAGTCTGCAGCAGAGATACCACACATTCTGCACATGTCTTTTAGTCTCTTGCTAAGGGACTGAAGGTTTCGTCGACTCAGCAAACAACTCCAGTCTGAGGATACAAAGAACATTTGTTTGTCTATAAGCAAAGTGCTTGCTGCAGAACATGTATTTTACATATAATAGTGTGTGGTGCAAACCTCACAGCTGTTAATACAGAATATGCAAAGGAACTCTAAAATTATTTAGGTTTTCTTCCAGAAACAGGGACAGACACTTTACATGACTGAAAAATGAAAGCTTCAAATCAAGTTTTAGACTCTAGGAAAAGCTAATGTTACCTTTTAATTCCCCATGTCCTATTCTTCCTAAACGGCCTATTACAACTCTCCATGGCAAAGAGCTCATTTGCACAAGTCCCAAGCACCATTCCCAGAGTTTCTGAAGACCAAGTCTGCGGGCAGAACCCTTTTTCCTGCGAGCTCTAGAATTTAGAAAGAAGGGAAAACAAAGTTAGAACCCATCTGCAACAAGTTTTTATTGCCATGTTTGGAATTTCTTATTTGTATTAACCTGAACATTCACAGGACCCAAGAATATTAGTATTGTACTATATCAGCTGGAGCTTCAGTTCGTTTGTTTGGGGTTTTTTTATTTAACCATGTTCTAACACTGATTCAAAAGACAGTGCAGGGCAGGGGGCATACGAACATGCATAAAAAACCCACTGAAGAATCACATGAAACCAAATAACATTCTTCTTGAAATCTAACTCAAAACAATATACACATAAATATGGAAAGTATCTATTGGCTTTAGCTACTTTTGCAACGCAGCGACTCTATGGAAAGTCAAGAGTTTTTCTTACAGCATCATAAACAAATTAATTCTTCAGCAGAATGAAAGAAGATACACATCCTAAAAAACAATTTAAGAGTTTTGTTCTTACCTGTTTGGTACATCAATATTAATTATGCAAGTTTCTAACTGTTCTCCATAGAGATCTGTACAGGATGCAAGGAGCCATCTTTGATCATGAGACAAACAGTAGCCTACAAAAAGTACATTATACTTCTGGCCAGCTTCTCCAAAGGTTTCTCCCAGTTCTGTTTGCTTGTCCTTTACAGGAGCCAGTATAAAAGGAGGGGTGTATAGTCGAATACACTCAGGTCTCTGTAAAGATGACAGAACAGACAATGAAGTTTTGCAAAGCAATTATTCCCAAGAAATCTAGTTAGTTAATGTGAAAGATGCCAGTGATTTACTAAACAGGGATATTTATCTGCATATTTGCACAGTCAAGTTAATAATACTCACATCAGGGCTCTTAAGAGCAGTTTCCATGGCTAAACCTGGGCCAAAGCCAGTTAATGTTTTCACGTTGGTGGAAGTGGGAAGAGGTCTCCGACACTGAGTAAAAGCTGAAAATGCCAAAGATTTTAAATGCTGAGTGTAAATCTGCCGGTCTTCATGTTTCACAGGTTGTAGAAGGTACTGACATGGGACAATCTAGAACAGATTACAGAGGGGAGGAAAAAAATTTACTGTTTCATCATTGGAGTAGATGTTTTTTGAGATAAAGGAGCATACCCAAATGCTATCTTAGAACTCTACTTTGCAATCAATTTTCTCTGGTTCTTGGATATCTCCTGCCACTTCTTCCAAAGCTACATGGGACTTCAAGCAATTGTTCTCATTGAAATTTTCTTTAGAGAAAAAAATAATTTATTTAGAAGAGAGACTTAATGATTCCTTTGAAAAGATACCCACTGTTAACTAGTTCTGCAGCTGCTGACCACCTTACTGTTGGGTGTCTATCAGGTTGGAGCACTGTCTAAAGCCCAGCAGGTCAGGCTGGCAGTGCAGGTTCCAGTGATGGGACAAGCAGCTTTCCTATGCTTCAGTCATTATTGGAGTGGGCCACTACATTTCCTCTGAAATAAGACTGACTATCTCGGAATCTCCTACAGAATTTGGCTTTGGTTAATAATGCCCAAACTGCTCTAAAAACTATAATCTTAATGATTTAACAGCTGCAGAACTGTAGGGTAATGCTTACACAGCAAATGAAACTTTCACCTCGAGGGCATTATTGCCTCCAAAACACAGTCAAAGCCAAAATAGATACTCGGCATATTTCTATAAATGATGGCTCACCTGCACAGAAATTATATTCTTGATGTTAGAAGGAAGAACCTGAACCATCTCTAAAAAGCAGCGCAGAAGTCCAAGTGTCCACAAACTAGATGAGCTACTGTTCTCATCCTTTTTTTCATATGTAAAAGGATCAATTATGTAAACTACAATTGCAGGTGGATAGGTGATAGCATGTGAATCTCCATCTGTAGGGACTCCAACTTTATCACGATCCATAGTGCTGGAAATGAAATTGTGAGAACAGTTACAATTTATTTTTACTTCTAAACTCAGATCAAACTGTCAAATATCAATCTGAAATACCTTTGAGTCAACTGTAAGAAACAGTCTTTTTATTTCATTTTTGATACCAAGTTGTTGATAAGTTCATGTACATTTGTCTTTTCTTTGGCATTCTTTATTACAGAAGCTCAACAGCACATAGTTCTATTGCTTTAACTGGGGAACAGGAATATCTACAAGATCAGTCTCTCCAGCAAGAGCTGGCTTTACTACTATGACGGATACTTTCTGTTGATAACAGAAACCAGAACTTTAAGATGATGCCAGTTATCTATTCCCCACCCCCCAGCCTTAAAATACAGAAGTGAGTAGTTTAGTGAATTTTCTCCCTTTAGAGAGAAAAGAAAAACAGATAAAGTTTATTTTTGTACCACAGCAGACACTGAGATGCAATTAGAAACTGCAGCTAAGGCTGGAACCAAAGTTCAGTTCCACCATGAATGAACATTCTCCCTAAAAAGCAGCTTGATGCCTAAAAAAGAAATACAGGATTTTTATTGAAGGGACCAGAGTGGCATTAATAGGTCCACATTAATCGAGCTGAGTGTTTGATTATTATTTTTTTTTAGCCAAAGAAAGTTTGACTCTGCAGTTGATTACCTTTCAGAAACCTCTGGGTGGGGCTGTGCAGGCGCTGAAGCAGTATCTCCAGACATCCCTGCTGTTTGCAGTGTTGGCTGTTGCTGCTGCCCCCCTGTTTGCCCATTTTGGACTGTTGCAGCCTGAGCAGGCAGGGAGGCAGAAGTGGTATTGTTCATACTGCTAAAAGGTGGAAATGAAGAAGGTTTGCTTGTTGGTATCCCGCTGCCTAGGCTGGCAGAAGAGGATGACGGGGCAGTGGTAGTCAGTGTTGAATTAGCTGTAGTAGCTGCAGAAGACATGGCACTGTTTGATGTCACTGTAATAGTACTAGTGGTGGGAGCTGCAGGAGTAGACGATGGAGTGTTCGGATTTGCAGCGCTGGCTGTCACTGGGGGCAAAGCAGAGGCTGGCTGGCTGGAGGGAGTGACCAGATTTGTTTGGGAAAGTAAAGAATTGTCCAAAGGCTGAGAAGCAAGATAAGGACCTAAAACCAGAAAAAAGCATGAATTTTGTACTGCAGCTGGTTTTAAACATACTTCATCTATTAAGTTATAGTTTTAACAGAACAGAGCAAGCCTTTAGCATACATTAAAATAAAATTAAAATACCTGCATTACATTTCAAATTCTAGTATTCTCATAAGACTCGTTCAGAAAAATCCAAAAATCAGTTTTAAAAATAATCTTTTTCAGATATGCTGAATTGCTAGAAATCACTGCTTTGGAATCTAAGTCACCAATACAAAAAGACAACCAAGTCCCTGTCGGGCAGCAATGCTGCCATTCCCTAAAGATACTGCTAGATGGTAAGAAGCCATTTTAGCACATATCTAAATATATGGGGGTTTTGGACAGCCCCCCACCTCCCCAAGCTTAAAACCAGAAACCTGCAAAAAATAACAAAACTCAATGAATAACTGCAGTGATTTCTTCTCCTCTACTGGAATGGAGGAAGTGGTAATTGTATGAAATAAGAAGCACTAAAAAAAATTCATACCCAGCTCATATCTGCAAACTTGAGCATATAGTTTGAGTTTGGAAAATGCTTCATTGTTGGCATTAGCTGTCTGTGAGAACCATTCTGTGACCAACTTCTCAGAAAGTTTCTTTGAAGCAGTAGGTCCAACTCTCATGATCCCATCAGGCAATAGCTTACAGATAGGTCTGTGCTGACCAAGCCTGCATGACTGCAAAGAAGGTAAAATAGAAGATGCAAGATAACAGTTTTTAAGGCTTACAAATTCCTTAAGAATCACATAAAGGATCATATATATATATATATATAAAAAAAAAGCAAGAGAACTTAGTTAAGTTATGATATTCCAAAGTAACATTTTAATTCTAGAATATTACACCAGTATGAAATATTCTACAGGGACTTTATGATTTATTTTCAGGTTTTCCAAAATGCAAGAAAAACGGGTCGATACATCATCTACTCTCATCTTAATCACAATCCAAGTAATACGTGTATTTAATTAAATGTAGCTAAAACAATTAAGTGGCAATACAGAGTTTTACCACTGAGCGGCGTTTATCAGATAAAGACTCTCAAAACGGCTACTACTAAAAGCAACGGTGAGCAGCCTCAACAACCCTTATCTTCCAAGTGCCCATTCCTAAAATCCTTTCCAGTTGATTTCCAAGATAGCATTCTGTGCAAATGTTTGTATTGTCTGAGACAAGCCCAATAAGTAGTTATGAGTATGTATTAGAAACAGTCTTTCAAAAATCCATTTCACTCCTAACTGCCATAAATAATGTACCTCGTATATTGCAGTCAGATCCCTAAAGAAGCTTTTTGCTCCGTTCAGCAGAGCCTCATTCTCGGGGCACACCACAACATAAGCAACATCTCTTTGAGATCCGTAAGGTTCCAACATCAGCCTCTCCCAATACGGCAACGCAAATGGAGACAGCACCAGAAAATCGTAATCATATCCCAACAAAAATGTTGGGATTGGCAGTGGTTCCGGGGACTCATCAGTTCCTGGAAAAGCAAGACACATTTTCCAATATATTAAGCAGAAAGCTTAAAATTAACACACTGCTTCTAGGAAATATGAATAGAAAAAACACTAGCGTTCCCAGCATCTAACAGGAAGTAGCACTGATTATAAATGGAATAGTTCCCATTTTAACAGATACAAATGAAAAACCTGCATGTATGATCCAACCCTCTGTAAAAAAGCATCAGCTAATTATTTTTATTTGAAATCTCTCAGGGCCTAATGAAGAAGCTCCATAGTTGTTTTAATACTTCTGTCAGTATATGGACAATTAGGAACAGATCTTTACTGTCCAGGAAGCCTTTCCCACAGAGTCTAAGCAATAGGTGAATTTAAAAAAAAAAAAAAAAAAAAAAGCGGGGGAAGAAATGCAAATAGTCTAAGCAAATATGTAAAGGACCACAGAAGGAAAAAAAACTTAAGAACATGCATTTACAATACTCTAAATGTATAATTACCATGTTCTAAATATAGCTACAAAAGAGCTGCTGGTGAAAGGTCACCCTTCTACATAGTGGTAAATCAATCTCATATGCTAATGAAGTCAGTTTAAAGCTTCAGTGCACAAAATTTACCTTGTATCTGTAAATGTGCATCACGTGTTGGCCACTCCAAATATTTATCAGAGACAACACACTGGATAACCTCAGATCTTCAACATAGTTCTGAAACTACTGAGCAATAAAGCACACTTTTTCAAGCATTTAAAAGCTAGTATTTTTTAACTACACTATTTTTAGAGTAATTAAAATGGAGTCATTCTTTTGAGTAAAAAAACAGAACAGAGCAATTACTCTGTTTTCAACATTAAATCCATCTTTGCAATTTCACTCCCTCACTTGGAGAAGTGTCAGGTGTATATAAACAGTGCAATTGAAGATGTTAATTTTAAATACACATATCTTTAATTCATTTACTGTTTTAAGGAATATAAATATTTTCTGTTTTTTCCAAGAGAAGAATTCTCCCCTGTCTAATAGCTCTTGATAGCTTAAGGAAAGGTCAAATGCTGTTTAGAATTCCAATAGGCTGAACAGCATCCAGACACTAAGGTTTGGTGGCCGGATCAAGTAGAGATTAACAGACAGGAGTCTACACAGCCGTTTACCATATGAGCCTCTGCCAGCCATTTTGTGAAACTGTTGCCACGTGAGGGGTCCTTGCACACCCCAGGACCGGACCGTTCGCTTTTTCTGAATTGCATCCTGAAGAACTGGCTGGAGCGAGAGGAGCATACGAAGGATGTCCTGGGAACACTGCATGCTCACATCCACAACTGAAAGGACAAAAAAAATCGTCAAGGCCTACTGCAACAGCAGAATACAGTGAAGCCCTCCACAAACAACCCAGAATCTTAAACAACCTTGATTTTAAACAAAGTCACTCTCTTCTGAAACATCCATGCAGTCCACCCAAAGGCCATGATATAAAATGCTGAGTGCACAGATTTGGAGAGTTCTCTTCCCCTCTCAGCCATGTACAAGAGACACAGACAGATTTTTGGTGGGTTGTTGGTTTTTTTTCCCCCCTGTAGAGTTTTTTTCCCTTGCCTTATCATCTTACGATTTAAACTAAAGGAAAAAACCCTAAAATTAAAAATTAAAAAAACTAAAACCACAAAAAACACCAACAACAAAACAATAACAAAAAAACCACACACAAAAAAACCCAAAACCACACACACCAAAAAACAAAAGACAACAAACAAGTTGTTCAATCCTTAAACTACAGGATTTTCCCTCCAAAGAAAGAAGGGTTAGGCAGACTGCCACCCAGTGCTCACTTCACAGAAGTCAAGGGAAGCCTCAAACAGTCACAGCCCATTTCATCAGCTCACCACCACTATGCCATTGAATTGCAGCGTTTAACAATAAATGGCTGACACAAAATTTGGCATGGCTATAATTTCACAGCTGTCCATTTAAAAGTATCTTTACATCTTTTTATCCTAAATATCAAGGTCACAGTAACACTAAATCTTTTCCTGGGTGCCTGAAAAAACATTGATTTATGTTTTAAAAGCTTGGGGTTTTAGACTTAATCCTCCACTAATACACAGAAACCTAGCTGTGCTTTGCTGTTAGCCCTCCTCATGCTCATTAACAACTACGAATTGCAGCTAACTGCTATCAAAGTTTCATATTTCACTCTTCACCCTGCTAGAGTTGCTACTTCTAAAGACTGTTATTGAGAAGTATTCAAATACATGCAATAAAGGGTATTCCATGAGACATAATATCATTAGTCAGGCCCTAGAAGAAAAAAATCCAAGGATCTCTGGCAGATCCAACATACAATGAAGGCTATGATAATGCTTTACTTGCCACACATGCCATTAACTACTGCCCCCCCTTAAGGAAGGGGGAAAAGCCAACTGTATCATAGATCTTGTTTAATTCTGCCACAGTAGCCGTGACAATACAGTCACCATTTGAACCACCTACACTTCCTACGTAGGCTCATTCCACAGAGCCTCTGTAGAAGCAGTCACTAGAAACTGCTTTAAAAGAATAAGCCTAGTG
Organism: Falco naumanni; assembly: GCF_017639655.2. NCBI lineage: Eukaryota > Metazoa > Chordata > Aves > Falconiformes > Falconidae > Falco > Falco naumanni. The sequence goes on along the minus strand of NC_054054.1, from coordinate 109,695,407 downwards.
AAGTGTTGTGGACAGCTACTGTGGTCTTACATTACACTTCATGTTAGGAATTTACAACCGATGGTAGCCGACACCTACGCTCTGCTTGGCACATCGTACCAGCACAGAACGTGAAAGGAACGGTTATTCTGAACATCACTAAAATATAAATTTATGCAAGCGTGCAGGTAGAAACAACAGTCTTAAGCGTCCAATATTCACAAGAGAAAAACACAAAGAAAATGAACCCTTAAAAAAATTCATAGGTGGACAAGTACAAAAATAAGCTGTTTTCACTTACCATTTCTTTTTGACCAGTGGTGCAAGCAAGTAGTTTTCACAAGTGCTTCATCAACTTTCCCTCCTGACATATTGTCCATGAACTGCCGTCCATGTTCCAAGGCTAAGTAGCAGTCATTGCAACAATCCCTTTCTTCTACACGTACCAGGTTGCTAACTGCACCAACTCTGGGAATGGAGTCTTGATCTGCTGCTCCAAACGGCGAGAACAAGTTGGTGCATTGATCCTGCAGCAACAGTATTAACTCATCGGGCAGTTTCTCAGGTTCTTTCAGTCCTCCACCACCATGTTCAATAGAAGTAGCTCTGAGAGCTTCAAAGCGTTTTTCTGCTTCTTTGCCGCACTCTGTATTACGTCCTAGAATATCCAATTCATCTTCAAGAAACAGTCCAGAACTGTTTCCAAATTTTCTATTCATAACAGCACTGAAACCACAGGTACACCTATACTGGGCCTCTTGTGTTGGATCAGGAATGTAAACTCCAACATCAGCACCTTTGATGTTCATATTGCAAACACATATGCAGCAGCTGTCAAAGTTACAGTCTTTGAAGAGATTCATTACAGACTCTGAGAGGATGAGATTCACGTAAAGACTGTGTGCCTCTGGAATGGAAGGCACAGTTGCAGGTTCAACAGAATTAAGCGGTCTACATGTCGATGGTGTGGAAGCTGGCGAGTATAAATCAGAGTTCTCGTATTTGACTGAACCCTGTGCACTTGCAGGTCCACCAGCTCCACGAGGTGTTCGAGGAGTCCTTGGTGTTCTAGGAGTTGGGAAACGAGGGGTGGAAGGAGAAGGGAGAATTCCAGCTCCACTGTTACTGGGAGGTGCGCTACTTGGTGGCATCCCAAATGGAGTATGAGTTTGTGGTGTGTATGCAGGGCCATATTCTTGATCCATAGTGCTTCCATCACTAATAGCGGCCACAAGAAGAAGGAAATATTTTAAGTACACAACACACTGGTTTTGAAGTTTAAGTCTCAAGTTTCTGAAGAAGGACCTTCCTAATTAATATTTGCTTTTTTAAACTAGTCTTTCATAATCCACAGCAAGATTTTCATTCCCTAAGGAACTTCAAGAGCATTTGTTCTAAATGACTTTGCAGGACTCCCACTGACAGCACTGTTAAAGAATCTTTCCGAGCCTCCTTTTGTCTTTTCCTTTGCACAAAGCTCCCAGGAAACAAATGTGGTCAGAATAAATTACAAATTCTGTGGCTGTATGGAGTCTAGAGGACACCTTTTTTGTTCATGTTTTATTTACACACTGTGTTGACACATACTAAGAAAATATACCAGATCTATCAACAGCAGATTCAACTGAATCCACAAGGAAAGTATCACCTGGAAACGTCTGACATTTTCTTTCCTAAGCAGCTGAGCATCTCCAAAGACCTATAAGGCTAATGAGACCTGGAAACATATTGCTTCTGAATGACCCTAACAGAACCAATCTCAGTATTTACTCCAAGATTTAATATTCATATAATTTTATCAATAAATACATAGCCTCCTTGTTGCCTAATCCATTTTTACCAGCTACTAATGCAGATGAGAAAGAGGAGTAAGTATTTTCTTTACAAAGAACTGCCAGCAAGATCATTACCAAATGCAGATTACAGAGATGCCCACTGCAATACCACTGTTACCAGGAAATGTCACGCTGGGCATAGCTTCCAATCAATATTTTCCTAGTCCCAATACAGCCAAGATTACTGCTATTTAAGAAAATAATTTAAGAAACAGAAGCAACGCCTACTAAGCCCTTAAAGTATCTACAACACCACTGCAAAAACAAAGTCCCAAGTTTACATTTATCTTGACTGTTACCATCTTCATTACTTATTAAAACTGGACTTGCACCATTAAGCTTCCCCAAGAAACCTTTAAATGAGACAACGAATAAAATGTATGCACAGTTAAGAAGCTATTTGAGAACACAGTCTCTTACAGTAAGGTTTAATCACAAGGATTTTTTTAAAGGCTCCTGTCAGTTGTATAAACGCAGCATGTCTTTACAAATCTCTCTCATTACAGATTTAAAAAAAAAAAATAAATTAGAGGTACTTCCTATCCTGTGGATAACCTTACAAAGCTTAAACATTTGTGGCATAGGTCATACCCATCTTTGATGAATGGCATGGCAGGTCCCGGAGGAAGTAAATCCAACTTTCCCACAGTCCAACTCTGGCGATAAATGCATTCTTCTGGCAGTTTGATGGGAGGAAGACACTGGCTGGGAAGTGTCTTCAGTGGTGCAAACATGGAACAGCCCACCAAAGCTTGACAATTCTCAGGTTTATAAACGTAAGAATAATCCTATAAGTTAGATATGGTAAAGCATCAGCATGTAAATTAGATCACTTCAGCAATTAAAATGCTTCTCAAAAAAATGTAAGTTCAAATAGTAAAACAGTAGTTCTTTAATATTAAATCCCAGTATACCCACAAAAGACAAAGTTAGATTTATACACACATCATTCACACCCATAGTTCTCTAAAAAGGAACATGCCAACACAAAACGATCGACTACAGTTACTGAAATGCATTCCTTCAGCTTACTGATGGCTAAATAGCAAAACACTATATAGTACTTACTAAAACGTGCATTACCTACCCCAGTATAATGCAAGACACAAGTTACAAACTATACTTAATTCACAGAAGGGTCAGGGTTGGAAGGGACACCTGGAGAACATCTAGTCCAAGCCCCTGGTAAAGCAGGCTCATCTAGAGCAGGTTGCACAGAGTCACATCCCAGTGGGTTTTGAACGTCTCCAGAGAAGGAGACACAGTTCCTATCAGGATTAAGTAATAAACTGAACAATAATTATTAGAAATATTTATCAGAACTATGAGCACTACCTACCTTTATTTCAGCAGGTTTGGGGCTGCAGAAACCCTCATCTACTTCAATTCTGAACTGAGCTCCCACACTAGAGCTATTCCCTTCGAGTACTGTTCCTCCAAGTGTAGTGTCCATACTGCCATATTCCTTATTATTCATGTTCATTGGAGAAAATCCCATAATATGTTGTTCCAATGAAGGTGGAGTCGGATACATTTTATGGAGATCTGCAGTGCCTAATTTCAGATCAGGAGGAGGCTTTAGAGCATGAAAACATTCTGAAGTATTTCGTATTTCCTTTGTCTCAAAACTTCAGTAGGACAAATGAAGCGTATGCTTCCAAATTCCCACAAAATATTAGCAATCAATTGTTTAGCTAGTCTTCTATTTAGGAAAAAAAAACAACCAATAAAGCTTACTTATGCATGAGAGTGGGTCTAGATTTCCTGCTTTTGCCTCTTTGCAGTTGGATTTGTCATCAGCGCCATTCACTGTTCTTTTAGATCCAGGCTGAGAAAGAAAAGTAGTATTGTAATAAAATCACTTCAGACATGAACACATGTTCATGCTTCCTGCTAACAGGAAACTTCATGTGCAGTGGACATAAAATGCTGAGACTTTGTGTAACATTTAGAAAATTTAATATAAATCAGAAACCCAATGCTAGTAGTTAAGGTTATGCTTGTCCTCCCTTAATACTTGTAACTCAGAGAATGCTCCCCCATCAAGTCATGATGCTGTTAAAATGAAAGATCAGTTATAAAATAATTCTCAGCCTGTTAGCAGACATGAAAAAAAGAAAGCTAAACATGGTTGCCCACAATCTATCAGGGGGGAGAAAAAAACGCAGACAAAAAAACCCATACACCCTCCCAATGCCATGCTAACATTACTGATGTTACCACATGAACAGAAACAGAAATGACAGAGAAACATGAATCCTGAAAAAAAGAGAGGTGCAGGGAAGAAAAGCTGCTGAAATCAAAAAACAAAGAGATACATTTTACAATGTTTAGACAGTACTAACATCTATAGAAAATAAGTCTTCATGTTTAAGAGCAAATACACTTGCTTTATATAATGATTACCTTTGATGGCTGTCAAGATCCTTCACAGCCCTTACTCAGCTACAGCTCCCATTAAAGTTGATGGGCATTTTGTCTGGGTAAGGGGATTTAGGATTAAGCATGGAGCAAAGTACAGTTCAGAAGAGACAACTGATTACAAATAGTATTGAAATAGAAACTAGAAAGATAATGGATTCAGAGCCATCAGAGACTGCAGGAGAAACTGTTCCAAGATAATAGCTGCTGCAATGAAGCAGCTTATTTGGCAGAATGTCCATGTGTTTAAATGCCTCTTCTCTTTCAGAAGTTTTTGGTTTGTTTCAGTATTTCCTTTATTGACTAGTTAAACAGAACCTAGACCATCGGAGAAGAGCGCTAGTACCACTATTGAATCTGTACAATTATAAATAAAGGTATATTTGAGAAGCATATACTGTCTGGACACTAAGGATATAGTATTAAAAGGTTGTCTGTATCAAAAATATGATTGTATGAGTCAACTAGAACAAGTATGTCTGCTACAGAGGAGCCACAGTATGCACTTATATGCATGTTTTGCAACCTTGCCTATAAAGGTTAAAAAAAAAAAACAACCAAACCCCAAACCACAAAAAGACTTGCAGTTTTTTGTCTATTAGCTGCCATTAGTTTTGCACATCACTTACTGTTAGTTCATCTTCATCAGAATTGAAGAGATTGTCAAGGTCAGTGTAAGAGACCACTAAGTCTGTTTCATGGAACAGGCTAGTTGATGCAGTGCGAGCATGAGCAGCAATACGTTGGGCATCTATAAAGAAAAACAAACATTACAAAAACATTGGCAATATATATTCATTAAAAAAATAAAGACAGCTTAAGGACTATCTCCACAACTGGAGAAAAAAGAAAAGGGGTGAGTGGGGGGTGGAGAGAATGGTCTCAGTTGCACTCATCCATCTTACACATAAGCAAGGTCCCTTCAATTTCATAACATTTAGATTTTATAGCAAATGTTTATTTGCAAGGTGCAACAAAGATATGTTCCAAGCGGATTCCTAATTCTGAAGGGACAAGGAAACACAAACCATAAAGTAAAAGCTCAGTAACCTATTAGAATCCATTGACTGTTCGAGAGATCATTAATATAGCACAATTAAAAGGAAAAAAGTCTCTTTACCTTGCTTGACAGAAGGACTAAATAGAGACATAGCATCCTCTCCTTCGTGGGATAAAACTGTAACACTAGATGTCCCATCCTCAGTCTATTTAAAAAAAAAAAAAAAGGTAGGAAAGTTTGGTTAAATTAATATGTAGGGTGGGAGGCATTTTATCTCCCTATGGGAATTTTGTACATATCAGAAGTATCAGGTTCTCATTAGCCTTCTGGCTCACAGCAAGGTGTAGTTGGGGGGCTGGTTAGCAGTACTGGCTCAGGAAGAAGGAAGCTTGGGAACTGACAACATGCTAGCAACACGCAGACGAGGAACACAGGTAGGAACGTAAATATTAGGTTTTGTATTGGGGATAAATTTAAAAAGCAAGCTGTGGATTCCTGCTACAACACTTTACTGAAAAAACATTTGGTATCAAATGCTATACATTAACTATACTAGTTTATTGAATGAAACTCTTGATACCAGAAGTGCATATGCACACAACACTCTTAATAAGCAAGTTTATTTCATACACAAGCTCCCAGTGCAGTTGTTAATTTCTCCTTTTTTGGAGGGCATACTTTTGTTTTAAGTAGAAGCCTCATACAGGTGGTACTGGATGAGTGGTGTTGGGGGCAGGAAATAATTCAATTCACTGTCCAGGCATCTAGTCAAGAGTTCACCTCACCTACACCCAAACCTTCCCACACATCAACAAAGCACTTGCCTTGTTCTTCCTCTGTTCCCCAAGCACCAGCTATCACCCATTTCTACAGAAAGGGTACTGAGCCAGACTGATTTTTGTTCTGATCCAGCAGTGTTCTCCCAGTATAAACTATAAAACCTAATGCAACAGCACCACCAGTGAGCCAAAAAAATTTCAGGTGTAGTTAGAGGCATGCTGCATAATTTCATGGATCATTTTTGTTAGAATACAAATATATTTTTTTTTATCTACTTTAAATACACAGAGAAGGATTTAAGTTATGTTAGGTGACTAAAGCAATTTGTTTTAAACTCATCACTGATTTGTATCCTCACTCCTTTACTCACCTTGTGTTTCTTCCCAGCTTCCCTCTCAATGTTCTGCCTATCTTTTTTACTATCAGGAAATAAGAATTCCACATCACCATCAACAAAGGCATAAGGATCGATTTCAGGTTCCTGGTCAGCATCCGTCGCTACTGCTGCTAGGTATTGGTTTTTACTCTGATACTGTTGCACAAGTTCATCTGAAACCTTTAAAGGTTTCCTACATTGCACCATTAATCTGAACAGAAGAAAAATAAAAATCACAAAATATTATTTGTCATTTATTATGTGGACATATTTCTGCTATCAGCCTTTGCAAGACCAACTTCATCTTCCTTCCCACTTGCTTCCTTTCCACCCCAGCTTCAGAAAACTTTTTGGGAAAAAGATTAAATCATTAGTCATTTAATATAACCTCCTTACACACGTCAGATACAGCAGTGTGATTCATTCTGCCCATCTTTCCTCAAGCACTGTCAATTCAGATAAAGATTAGTAATTTATCCCAGGTCACAACTGTCATTTATTATAAAGTACAAACGTATTAAAACTATCTATATCCACTAAAAGAAACTCACCATGTTAAAAAAATTATTCATTGCCATTCTCCATCCATGTCCAAACAAATGATTAGAAAGAAGCAATCAAACCCGGATTTTCCATATTTTAAGAATCTAATTCTTCAACCACTTACTAAAGTGCACAAATGCCGCTATGTTCAGCAGTCATTTATATCACTCCTATCAATACAGATGAAGCTTGCAACACACCAATATCTAATTTACTAATGAGGATAATAAAACCACATTTGCCTTTGTCAGCATTTTTCTTTTCTTAACATTTGGAGCCAAAACCAGAGTTGGTAAGTACACAGAAATTAAGGTTTTTGTATCAGGATTATTAGTTTCACTGATACGACATCGCACCAGCAAAAAGCAATACTGGCAAGTAGAAAACTATGTTATGATTATTAGCCATACATACACTACTCTACCTTCCGCCCCTAAACAAACTTTGTTTCATATACCCTGGTATACAGAAGGGACTATCTGAGGAAGGTATTCTTCAAACAAGACAAGTATTTCAGGAGTGTCAGCCTAATGTGAGTACACAATTTCTTCTTGCTCTGAGACCCCCTTCCTCCCAAACAGCAACAGAATGACAAATGAGGAGCATTTACGGAAGAGTCACATGTGAAATTGAAGAGGGACATTGCAAGGATGAAGACTACAGATGGACTCTTCAAATCCAAACACAGGTTCCAACGTACCTATTCTTTCCCTTCCCAAGCCTCTATCCAAAAGGAAACACTATACTATAAGAAGCTAACATGCCCCACAATTAGTAGGGCTTGTTTTTGACAGCCTAGATGCACACACTAGCCTGGAGTTTAGAGTAAGATGGGCTTACATTTCTCCTCTGAGAGGCCAGGAAAAAAAAAAGCGCAATACAGAACAATTCAGAGTTCAACCTTGAAATTCTACAAAAGGCACAGTTATTCCTCAGAGTCCTCCTTGCTTTGCACGTCCCTGTCAACTATGTGGTATGAGAAAGGACACAGCACCAGTTGTACTTTCTCAAAAAGACTTCCTAGATATAAGCTTTCCAAAGAAACATCTCACAGCCAACACCACTGTCAAATCCATCCATGCTTGCTGCCCCTGCTCAGTAATATCTTGTTCCAGGCATGACTGCTCCAGCCGACAGCGCAATGGGTACGGCTTTGTGTCAAGCACCACTGGCATTTCTGTCTGGAGTAGCACTCTATAGACTTAAGGACTTCCCTTTTCTAAATCTTGCAAAAATTACCATCAGGGGAAAAAAAAAAAAAAAAAAAAGAGAGAAGGCAAAAAAAAAAAAAAGAGAGAAGGCATAAAAAAAAAAAGAGAGAAGGCATAAAAAAAAAAAGAGAGAAGGCATAAAAAAAAAAAGAGAGAAGGCATAAAAAAAAAAGAGAGAGAGAAGGCAAAAAAAAAAGAGAGAGAGAAGGCAAAAAAAAAAAAAGAGAGAAGGCAAAAAAAAAAAAAAGAGAGAGAGAAGGCAAAAAAAAGATGAGAACAACTTTCTAGGAACACAAAATTAAGTACCAGGAAAAAAAACACAGCAAATGCAAGTATACTGCACTTCCCAGTACCTTTAACATAAAGAGGACGAGAAGTTAATAGCCAGATACTCGGCGGGGGGGGCGGGGGGGGGAACAACGAACATGTTCAATATTTCAGTATAAGTTCAATCAAATTAGAAACCATAGAAGGAAAGACCATGTCTTGAACAGAAGGAAAAAAAAAATCATCAAGTAGAGCATATCTTTATCTGTTAGGCTGAAATGAACACAAGGCAAAAAAAGGCTCTAAAAATCCTATAAATGCACATCTTGAAAGAGCTGAAACATGCACTAGCTAATGTGAACTCTCAAACAGTGAACACAAAAGACAAGGCTAGGAAAATGTGCCTGAGAACAGACCAACAGCTACAGCATATTTACTTCTACAGCTACAGCATATTTACTTCTTCTCCCAGCTTTCCTACACAGCAGAGCCAACGTGACTGCCATCAGTGGCTTTCCACTGCCAGCAACCAAACAGAACATCAACATACAAGTTCAGTCTCGTGAGTAGCTGCTTCAACTGTTCTACCACACATTAAGTACACCAACTGCTAAAATATACTGATCACATTAAAAGTCTCCTTTCACCTGAACAGGAAAACCAAATATTTTTGACCAAAAATAATGAACAGCGAGTTGATAGACACAACACTGGGTGCATTTGAGAGCCATTTTTAAATCTCTCGATCACAACCCTAAGCCAGAGTTTGCCAGCTCTGCATCCAGGTCCCAATCATGTTAAGCTCAGGCTGCTGCTAAGATCACCTGTTGCTTCCCATGACCATCCTTTTTCTGCAGCATCCTCACAAGGAAGTGGTATAAAAAATGGATGTCAGGAAGAATTTCCTCCACAGTACAGCAGCAAAAGAGGCACAACCCAGAAGGACCAAGTGGTTTTGTTTCAGGATTTTTGTCCTTAAGGGTTGGGTTTTTTGGTATGACGGTGGTTTGGGGTTTCTTTTTCTGATGGTGATCTTTTTGGAGGAGTTTGGTTTTGCTTTAACTGGTAAAGAAAATCCATGTTGATTCATTCTGCAGTAAAACAGAGCTCAAATGTAAGTTTTAACACTAAAATCACTAGTGTTTCTCTTTTTGTCCATTGCCTCCAAGTTCCATAATTTATTAAAACTTAGGCAGTATCAAGGAAGTGAACCAATTCCTTTATCCTAATTAAAAAAAAAAAACAAAAAAAACCACAAAACAGCAGCAGAGAAGAACATTTT